>NC_092594.1:1363333-2584166 GCF_047663525.1 Anas platyrhynchos
GGTAGCTTTGTAAATTACTTCTACGCACTGACCTAATTGCTGTAAAACTTGGACAAAATACCTTCTTGTTAGGTTGCCTTGAACATTGTATGGCAAACTAGCCAAGTATATTTTGCTATGTGTTATTAATATGATTAAAGCAAGGAAAGCTTTTAGATGACATAACATACTATAAAATTATATCATTATTTCTATTTTCACTTGCTATTTTAGTACATTTTTCTACAAAACTAAAAAAAAAAAAAAAAGCACTGTGAGCACAAATTACAAAATATTGATGATATTCAAAAAATATTTTGAATTACAAAATATTGATATCATTATGTGTAGAAATTCAGATCCAAACTATATGGCCAGCATTTTATTTCTTCACAGGTCAAACAAAGGTGATCCAATTTAGTGAAAAGTTCTTATCTCTCTTTCTCTCCAAATTCACTGAAGTAGAATTTACCTATATTATCACAGTTGAATGACACACAGGGAATAAGTAACTTCAAAACAAAACATAAACTGTTAAAGTTAGGTGGAAAAAAAATAAAGTTACGCTCTGAAGACATCTTACAGTCTGCGAGCAGTGCTATCACATTAAATTTTACTAAATTTTAGTAAAATATACTCTTTGTTATTTTGAAGATTAACTATGCTAACATGGATAATAAGATTACCTTAGGATACTAGGTGTTAAGGGCCTATCCTCTATTTCAGATATGATATGATTCTTAAAGGCAAAAGGAAAGGTTGTGTGTATGAAATGTGAAGGAAATCCCATGTTTCTTTTCCTGTATGGCCTTAAGAGGATACAGGTCTTTGGGTAGCAGTAACACTGAAAGTTTTTGCTCTTATGCCATATACACAAACTGAAAATCTTTCCAGAGAGCATTCCCCAGTAAGAAGTTAGAGTCCAATAAAACATTATTCGGCAGTAAGAAACATCCATTTCTCACGTCAGTCACCAAAAGCCTCCAAATACATCATCAAAATCAAAATCTCCCTTTTAACATTCAATTCAAATATGAAGCTGAGCGTATTATCTATCCCAAATGCACTGGCTTCTTGTCAGCTCAGCAAGAACTTTTTTAGATGTACTGCTGTGTTGCCGACGGAAGGAAGACCCAGCACATCAATATGAGTGAACAGTGAACTTCAACTTTAATGGATAGCTCAGTCGTCTTTTATCTAGTTCGAACATAATCAACTCATACATATTGCAGAAACTAAGCTCAGGACTGGCTGACACTTCCCGGGCTTTTCAGTCTGGTCCTCCTTCTTTTGGCTACCTGTCCCACCTTAGGGACTTTCCCCGATGGCCCAAGGGCATCGTGCCCTTGAGCCTGATTGGCTCTCAGCCAGCTGAATACGTGCCAAGGCTCATGTGAGTTGAGTACGGTGCTTCACCAGCCCATTGTCTCCCAACTGCTCAACATTCACATGTCCTGCCTCACTTAACGATTCCTCCACAATTCCCCCGTTTTTATTTTTCAGCAACTATAATCAATATAACTATAAGTAGAAAACGAAGTTCCTCTTTGACGAAGAAAAAACCATCCAACCATGTTCCCAAAAACAGATTTAAACCAAGCTTCAAACCAACTATCTTGTACTACAATTTTTTGCGTATGATCCCTTAACCATTTCAAACATAATCAACTCATCAACAAAAGGATCAGACGCAGCCAGCCGTCATTGTCAAAGATAATGCAACCAAAATCCCTTGTGCCGTTAGATCAGCCATGGTTGCTGTTATTCGTACTTGATGACTTTTCTTCAATGGCTGGTTTAACACACCGACTAGGCACCCAGGTTGGCCCTGTAGGGGAAGAGATACACACATAACCTCGCCCCATATAAATCACATCAGCAGGCCCCAGCCATTGTCCCGTTTTCGTATCTCGGTACAGTACTCTCATAATACATTTATTATCATTTTCAGACTTAATGTAATGACGTGTCGCGGGTGGTTCATCATCATCACCAAATACACACAAATGATTGAGAACAAATAAGGTTTTATCCACCCTCTCTCTAATATCTGTAATGTCTTTATCTTGGGCTTGTAAAATTTGGTGTTTCCAACCATGCTCATCCTTCCAAGTCACTGCAGCAGCTTGAGAACGTTTTCCTGCGTCAGTGAAAACTGTCACTGCATTCTTAAGTGGGATAGACGATCGTTTTGGCTTAGTTATCCATCCCTGGTTCTCCATCCATGTCAGAGAAGTTGATTGTAAGGTTTTTGCTACTATAGTAGCGCCATCCTGTAGTAGTGCAGCTTGTAACTCTTCAGAGTTTTGTATATACCATTCCAAATCGCCTGGCTTCATGGGTAACCAGATAATATTTGGAGGAACCCCGTCCACTTGCAATATTCGATTCCTCCCCTTCTTTACTAATTCTGCTGATGTTGCAATTTTTTCTTGAATTGATCGTCGAGGTTGTAACGGAGGAGCTATCCATTCTAATACCACAGTTTCTTCTTCCTTCTCCCCCGTTTTTATTTTTTGCTGTGTTATGGCACCCATCAAGCATTTTGAGCCACACAGAACGCTAAGATCGAGTGGCTTATCAGATATACATCGATGCGTTACACTCGTGATCAAAGATGCGATTCGTTGTAGTATTTCTTGTTGTTTTTCTGATAGTGTCACTTTTGAAGCAGGATCAGTTCCTTTTAATAACGGCCGAAGGGGATTTAACAGTTCATTCGGAATCCCGACTACTGGCCTTATCCATTGTAAATAATCTGTAGTTTTCCAACCCAAAAACTTCCAGGGACTTGTCTCCTGAACCTTTTCCGGTGCAAGCACGAGTCCCATTTGTTTTACAGTCAGTGTTAAGTCATTTTTCTGTTGTAGAGAAAACGGTTCCTTCTGGGCTAACAAAATATCATCCATGTAACGATAGATTATTGTCTCTAGCCATTTTCGTTGAATCGGTTGCAGAGCTGCGTCAACATAAAGCTGACATAACATAGGTGAATTACGCATTGCCTGGGGTAATACAGTCCATTCAAATCTTTGATCTGGACCTTCATGATTTATTGCCTTTAAACATACTGTGATTTTTTGTCGTGGTCTCTGCTGCATGCCAAGCGTTAATAACGCTATTTTTCCTGTGGAGCCAAATGCTCCGAGTCCTCGGTCCTTATTGACCATCGGTGGTAGAGATGCCGCAAGGTGTGGCAACGGAATTAATTGAGCTATCTTTGTATTCCGTGGCACATGCATTGGAGGAAACATTGCAGAAACTATCATCTGTATTTCCCCACAATAGTCTTTATCTATAAGTCCAACCAATATTTGTAATCCATTCAAGGTAGCAGACAATCTTCCGATCAATAAATCTCCTACAGGATCACCATTGACAGTAACTGGTCCCATAACTCCTGTTCCTACCCTGGTGGGTTTAGAGTCCAATAGCGTTACATCTACTGCTGTTGCCAAATCCAAGCCGAGACTCCCTCTGGTGACTGGTCGGAGGTAAACGGTGTCGTTCCGGCCACTGTGGTAAATGCCGCTTTTTGTGTCGTCGCGGGGCGGTCCTTCCCGCTGCTCTGGCCGTTTCCCGACGCACCATACCGACAGATGACACCACACTGATCTCGTTTTGCACTCTTGTTTCCTATGTCTGGTGATCCCACAGCGAAAACAACGCGGTGGCAGTGAAGTCCCTCGGCCAGTAGGACGGCCTCCGGGCGTTTGCAAAGGAGCAAGGGCAGCGAATACTTGATTCTGCGATTGCTGTGCAGTCTCTCTGAATACCTGTGCCTGTTCTTTCATGCTATTCCCTAGTTGTTTTATTACATCTACCAGCATAGCCTGCGGACCCACGGGTACCTGAGCCATCCTTTCTAAACCCTCCTCAATTGTCCAAGTTCCCGGTAACGTAGCTAATATACTACGAGTTGAAGGGTTGCAGTTTTGAATTGCACACTGCTTTAGAATAGTGCCCTTTAGATCATCAGGTACCCCAGCCGCTTGTATTGCGTTTGCTACTCGATCAATAAACAACCCAAATGGTTCCTCCCTTCCTTGCTTGATGCCCATATAGGATGGTATCCCCCCTGGCTCTCTAATTTGGTCCAAGGCTCTTCGAGCCAATCTCATTGATTCTTTAGCTTTGTCTGGACCCAGCAACGCTTGTGTCTCTAATCTATAATATGGTCCGAGTCCCATCAATTCCTCCAACGTGACACCATACAACGGATCTCCAGGTGCCCTTATCACAGCTACTGCCTCTTGACAAGCACTTTGCCAATGCGCATTAAAAAGAAGCTGTTGATGTTGTGTTAGGATCAGCTTCATTATACCACGTATGTCCCCGGGGAGCAATATATTAGTTCCCCAAATATAATCTAACATTTGCCGAGTAGGTTCCCCCTTTAAACCAGAATCATTTACTGTAGATCGTAATTGAGTTAATAGTTTCCAGTATAAATTTGTCATATTAACGGTCACATTCCCCTGTGCATCTGGTGGCGAGTATACTACCGGAAAAGCTTGTGTTAACTGTGCTGCCGTTTCATAATTTCCTTCACGCAGTGCCTCATTTGCTATTTGCCTCCATCGCTCCTTTTCAAGGCCAATAGGGCCTGGGTCAAAAGGCACGTTCAGGTCAACAGGGGGCGTAACAGCAAAGGCCTTCGATGGCTGCAGACCTTCTCTTCCCTGCACCCCTGTTGTGAAGGGATTTATATTTGATAGAAATGAGTTAGCACTGGTCCTTTCACTTGCTCCTTTCTGACTTTCTATTGGAGCAGTTGGAGCTGTTGGTAGTGAGAGCTCCTCCTCCGCTACAGAGGACATTGTCACAGGCATCCCCGAAATTCCCGAGACCCCCTGTGTAATAGTAAAAGTTCTAACGGAAGGTGGCAACGGGCAATCTGTTCCTTCCATATTTATTTGCTGTGGATTAACATTATTAACCCTTCTTGGTGGTCCTGACCACTCTGTTGCAGCAGCGGCAACTGTTTGTTCATCTTTATGTGTGGCTAATGCATTAGCCACTATTCTCCATAGCCTCATCAAATCTCCCAGTAAACTTAACATCGTTCCTAACATCATCAAACAATTTATTTCCAAATGTACGCCACTCTGTTTGTTCAAAAAACTGTATCAGGACTTGTAAAACAACCTTTAGCTAGCCCATATACTAATAACCCTGGCAAATCTTTTTCTACAATCTGTATCTAAAATGCTCCGTTTTTCTAAAAAGCATTTGAGCAAATAATACGCCGCTTATCTTTTCATACCTTTATATACGTCGATTGCAGCCTTTGCAAAGACCTCGGCGGCGCTTTTCCGGCGGGACCCTAAATAGGCTCATCCCGGGTGCGGGGACTCCCTTTCACCTTCCGAGCTGCAGATCTCGGCGACGCGCGACCGGCGGGATCCTCTCCCGGGTGCGGGGGACTCCACGTCCTTTTCACCTTCCCGGCGCGGGTGCAGGGATTCTTGTCCTTTTCACCTCCTGGGCTGCGTTGCAGGACCGGCTTCTCCTTTATTCCGTCCAACCGTGGCCCTGGATCACTGCCAGCAGTGTCCAAATCCCGTTCAGACTTGTCCCTGTTCGGGCGCCAATTTGTTGCCGACGGAAGGAAGACCCAGCACATCAATATGAGTGAACAGTGAACTTCAACTTTAATGGATAGCTCAGTCGTCTTTTATCTAGTTCGAACATAATCAACTCATACATATTGCAGAAACTAAGCTCAGGACTGGCTGACACTTCCCGGGCTTTTCAGTCTGGTCCTCCTTCTTTTGGCTACCTGTCCCGCCTTAGGGACTTTCCCCGATGGCCCAAGGGCATCGTGCCCTTGAGCCTGATTGGCTCTCAGCCAGCTGAATACGTGCCAAGGCTCATGTGAGTTGAGTGCGGTGCTTCACTAGCCCATTGTCTCCAAACTGCTCAACATTCACATGTCCTGCCTCACTTAACGATTCCTCCACACTGCTGCAACTTAAACTTTTTTTTTTTTTTTAAGTAAGTAAAATTTATAACATAAATGTTGTTGAGATGAGGTCTCCTTCCTCCCCAGCAGTTTGCTATCAGGAGAAGAGCATGAGAGTAGATTTACAGTAGAGCACAATACACTGCAGGTGAGAATGCCTGATTCTGTATTCCAGAGGCTTTAAAATTTCACCTTTTATTCATGAATTATGTATTTGTCTGGGCTTTTGCATCTAATGATATTCTGAAGTAGAGATGGAAAGGATACACACTGAATAATATTTTGTACATGAAGTGTTATGGCACTTTTGAGTTTGTGCCAGGTTGAAAAGGTCACTTATTACTGCTATCCATATCATAACTTCACAGATGTCCACTGCCAGCAGGAGACTAATAGTGATGAGATACTGACTTAGTTTAGCGCTCAGCTCCTAATGCATACATGTTCAGTGTGAGATTAATAGCCTCTGAGAAATGAATATCTTTTTGGTACTTGCATATACGTTGCATAGCCTGAATTTTTCACCTCATTCTGTTCAAATTGTAGAAAGCTATCATTGCTATTCATATGAACCTCAGAAAATATCTTGGAATGGTGTCTGTATAGCAGTAATTCAAGAATATTCAAAATTCAATATTATTGTATCATTTATAAGATCTATAAATATATATATATATAAGTACATGCTTATGACACACTGTCTATCAAATTCTCTTATAATTTTATGTGAATTTTATAAATTTTATAAAATTTTATAATTCTCTTATAATTTTATGTCATCAGTTTTAATTTTTTTCTAGGTATCTTCTAACTTCCAAGGGGTCTAACTTTTTAAAAATTAGAAAATGGTTGTAGCAAAATAGGGCATAATGTTTCTCTTATATTCCACCACATAAAAAGTTTTTAGAATATTGAATTAAAATTCCTAAACAGTGTCAAGGAATTAAAAATCTAACATGGTCATAGGTTGGATTGCTATTAGAGACAGGAAAATATTAAGACCCCTTAAGTTAGCTGAGGCTAAAACGTCAGAAATACTGATTGCAATTCTGAACATCATATTCAAAACATTAATTCAAACTAATGACTGGTAGAAATTCTGAACTTCTGAAAGCCTACTGAAATACTGCTCTGTGAATATTTTATTCATTTCTATCCTTCCAGGATACCCTACAAGTGCATACTATGTAGCCGAATATTCTCATATGATTGGGGAAATAGATGAACTCTACTTAAGCATGTGTTTTAGAAGAGTTTGTAGTCTACAGATCCATTATCATTGATTAATTTAAGTATGTTGATAGTTCCACAGCATGTCTACCTTCTCAGGACCAGTTAAGTCAAAACCCTTGTAAATCTGAAAGAAATAAAACCACCAATGTCAACTGGATTACTCTCACTTTTAATCTTTTTTTTTTTTTTTCCTGTTAATCAGACTCTCAGCCTCTTAAGGTATGATTCCATACCTTAAGTATGGAATCAAACTATGAAGTAGTTCTCCAACAAAAAAAAATATTGAGGAGCAGTTACTATAAACAATCTGATTTTTATTCTGCAATAATATTTTTGAGCTGTAGTAAACTGGTAGAAAACAAGGGATATTTTATACTGTCTTATGATATAAAGGGCTAAAATAAGAAACTGGAGAAGATACATACTACTGTCTGGATAGGTACATCAACTAAGGTGGAAGTAAAAATAAAGCATATCATGTAAACACAAGCAAAATTAAGCTAATCAACAAAAATTCAGTTGAAATGTTTGAATATCATATAGCTTACTGAATGCTTTCAGTGCAGTTCAAAAATTTAATTGACCTTTTCCTTCTTTATAGATTTTTAATTATAGAGAAATTTAAATGCTACAGCAGCATCTTTATGCCTTTTTAAACATACACATCAATATTATCTTGAGCCCTAAATCACAGCCATCAACCACTGAATGCCTCCACAGTTTGAATTACTCTGCCTTTAAAATATTTCAAGAAAACATGATTTGTGCAGTATGTAAAAACTTACTTTTACATTTCTTCCCTTGTTTTATTTAGGGTCCACCTGGCTTACCTGGCCTGAAAGGAGATCCAGGTTCTAAAGGAGAGAAGGTATATGAGAATGTCTATATTTTTATTCATTGTTTGTACCTTTGTTGTTTTGGCCCAGTCTAAAGGACTATAAAATTAGGAGAAAGAAATGCTGTGGTGTTTTGTTTGTTTGTTTGTTGTTTTACTTGTTGTTGTTTTGTATCAGAAAGCAAGACAACCTTAGCTATCTATCAATCAGCTTTCCATAGCTTTCGTGGTAATTGTGAAGTTTTCAGTAACATCTGATATCCTGGAGATATGTAGAAAGAAAAACATTACTGCCTGTATGGTAATCTAATGACCATACAAATTTTTTTCCTTTCAATGAAAACTCCAAAAACTGATGTAAAGAGAACCTTTGGTTTCACAATAAATAAATAAATAAATGGAAATTAAAATTATTAGAGAATTTAATTTTATAACAACAAAATGCAAATATTTTTCAGCTATATTTTCTTTTTGAAATAATGGATCGAGAGATCTGGAATACCATTTTCTAATAGAGTCCCAACAATTTATTGATTGCTTGTTCATCAGGGAAGAACCGTATAGAGAAAAGGATATGAATATATCTTGTGAATTATGATTTTTGTTTATATGGTTAGGTCAGCTGTTTATACAGCTCTATTACCTGTGGAATCCAATGTGCAACTCTGTAATATGCTTATAAGTATCAAAATATAAAAGGTGGTATGTAATCTGTATCTATAGGTATTATTATTTCTGCATCCGTTTCAGAAAGGACTATGGTGCACTTTGATCTCTTTCACTGAATAAGCATTCACAGCTTGCAAATAATCTTAAAAAGCCAACTAACATTTAATATGCTCACAGAGTAATTTTTTCAAGTTAATTGATAACTAGCAACTGTGATGTCATTTGAAAGTTTTAATTTGTGTGTTTGCAAAGCACATCTACTTTATATATATTGAGTTCTCACTCTTTCTTCTATCTTGTTTAGGGACATCCTGGTTTGATTGGCCTGATTGGACCTCCAGGAGAACAGGGTGAAAAGGGTGATAGGGGTCTTCCTGGCCCACAGGGGTCTCCTGGAGCCAAGGGTGACGCAGTAAGTAAAACATGTGCTTTCATTCAAGTTATATGCATGTCTTTTTTGAAAGAGACATATAAAGTTACTATAAACACTTAACACCAGACTTTCCTCCTAGAGGTTAAAGCTTTCCTAGACAATGGACAAACACAGTGAAGCTATACAACTTAAAACCAGGTCATAGAGCATTTCAGGAGGAGGAAACATACACCTAAGTTAGGGATGAGATAACACTAACAGCACCAATCTTGTTATGTACTACCCAGAATAGCCTCTCTTCTCCTAGTTATAAAGTCATGTTTTAAGCCTCTATGTAAAAATTGAGGCTTCAAAGATGATCTGAACGTGAACAGAGTTGTGACTATAAATGTTGGAGCATGAGAACAAATATATGCAACTCAAACTGTCAGATCATATTTCAAAGACTATTTTGGACACTAGCGAATAGCCTAAATTAAAACTCACCAGGGCTGGACACTTACTAGGACTACCTTTTTGATACATATGCATTTCTGAATCCAGTCTACTATGTAAAATGTATTTCTGGACTTATTCTCTTATTCTTTCTTAGGGAATTTCTGGTCCTGCTGGTCCACTTGGACCCCCTGGTCCTCCTGGTTTACCTGTAAGTTACTTCATCCAGTCCTCCTGTTCAAAACACTCACATGTTGTGTGGAAGATACTCCAACTATGTGCCTATGTTCTTCCCCATAGGGTCCTCAAGGTCCAAAAGGTTCCAAAGGATCCAGTGTGAGTAATTCTCCTCCATATTTTCTGTCTTTGTACTTAATTTCCATGTGTTATTTTTTAACATTATGTAATATGGTTAATATTACATTTCTTTCATTCCTTTATAGGGCCCTGCTGGTCAAAAGGGTGACAGTGGTTTACCTGGTCCACCTGGTCCTCCAGTAAGAACTCTTACTTGACATAAAAGCACATTGTACTGACATGACCTGTTTTGACAGGCTTTGAAAACAACACTTGTGAACTTGCAGATAAGGAACATATTAATGATTGTTTGAAAATAAATTTGTCAGGAAACAGAAATCCACCACACATATAAATACATTGTCTGCTCTGAAAAAAATCCATTAGAAATAATAAAAAATGCAATGATGATTTAATGTATCATATGGAAGCACAGAAAACAGAATGATTTCAGTTTCCTGCTGTTAATACTCTCCTGTTTCTACTACTTCTTCTCCATAGCATAAAAATCTAAAATGAAAACAGTCAAAATCTGAATGAATTGTTTCAATTTTCTGAAATGAAGTACTGCTTTATAGACCCCAAGTGGAATTTTAAAATTTTATCATAGGGAACACCCACAGTTTTGTTCGCTATAGGCTATGCCTCTGCTTCAGGTAATTGCTGGGGATGAAAAGGCAATCACAAATGAGTTCTTCACTTGCATGAGGGCAACATACTCTTCCCCAAACAGCAATGGAGTGGGATGAGTTTAGAGCAAAACAATGTTTTGGTCTGCCACGATCTGTTTTGGCATAAATATGAATGAAATAAGTAAAATAAATAAATTGTAGAAGCTCTGTTCAAAGCATCTTCATGTCATGTTCTTTCGTCTTCCTCTGTGTATTTACACATCTGGAAAACCAACAGAAACGGTAAACATATGTTTTCCATTCAGGGTCCTCCAGGTGAGGTAATCCAGCCACTGCCAATCCAGTCACCTAAAAAGACTAGAAGATCTCCTGATTATATGGTGTCTGATGCTGGTGATAACATTCTGGATTATTCCGATGGCATGGAAGAGATATTTGGTTCATTGAATTCACTGAAACAAGACATTGAACACATGAAGTATCCAATGGGCACTCAGAACAACCCAGCCCGAACTTGCAAAGACTTGCAACTCTGCCACCCAGACTTCCCAGACGGTATGTTAATATTGCATGATGAAGGCAAACAAGGCTGAAGTTATGATCTGCTATGATACTTTGGCAGAATTATTAATTATTGATAGATGGTTAATATAGTTGCTCAATAAATACAGTGTCACTAAATCCATTTTTGCAGGTATAAAAGGGTTCTGTTTATAAAATGTGAGTATAGATATGTTCTGTTGGTAACAGCCGTTATTCTTTAAATACAAAACCAGAAAAAAAAAAAAAAAAGATTGTTCAGGAAGGTAGGCCTTGCATTTCCAGAATTATCTAAACGGGAGAGGAATAAAAGATTGATGCCATTTAGATCAATGAAAGTAAAATCACAAATGTCAGCATACTGACATACTGCATAGATTCTAGTTTTTAAAAGAAATGACAATTATTTTAGCAACTGCTTAGTATAATATAGGAAGCAGCACAGATATTATACTCTCAAGAAGTTACTACTCTTTTATCCTTAGAAACAATAATTCAGTCCAGAATGGCCTCTGTTAGTTCCATGTCATTCAGCAAATGGACATTCAAGTTTCTCTAGTACTGTTTAATGCTACTAAGCACTAGCATAAAAAAATGCAGAATAGTGTGAATTCACTGTGCTCTGAAGGACTGTTTTTCATTATATTCTGTTTTCTTTTTTTTATAACTGAATTTACCCCCTTTGGAAAAGTTTTCAATGAAAGCCAACCTTCACACAATTTTCAAGCTTTCATACTTTTTTTCTATTGCAATGGATATTTTTTCCCAGTTCAGAGCAATATTTTTCTGTTTTTAAATGGGAGAAAAAATAGATTTTGACAGCTTAATAATACTCTGTTGTTTTCACTCTAGATAGATAAAAACAGATGGTTGCCTTGAGGAGTAGTTAAGCAGTGTGTGCGCTATATAAAAAGTACATATTTTACAATTCAATACCTCTGTAATAATGAATGGTTTTTATAAAACACGTTTGTCTTCTTCATTTAACAGTATTTGCTTATTGTTTGGAGCTTTCTTCAAATCAAAGGAATTTTATTCTGGTTAAAATAAAAGTAAATGCAGTCATTAAAATACAAAATTCTGCATGGGCAAGGCTTGCATGTAGGAAAGACTGTTTTCAATAAATACAGCCTGAATAAATAGAATTTTAAAAATATGATAAATGATTTTTCTATGCTCTGTATTCAGAATACAGAACCAGTAAAAGGATTTGTCATGCCTCTTCAAAACCTCTACTATTTGCCTGAAAGTCGATTAGAACATTAGTGTCAGAAAATCTTTGCTTTCCTGCTGTGAAACTATCTGGAGATAAGGATCCACATCACAGAAATCATCGTTATAATTAGAATAGTGGATTTTAAAATGTGCTGATTTTAAATGGACCTCAGATTGACTGCACCTCTCTTTCATCCCCAGCCTTTACTTGCCCTAGCATTCTAGGGCCGGAATCCTCAATCATACCAATCTGTTGTGGTTTAACCCTTGCAAGCAGCTATGAACCACACAGCAGATTGCTCACTGCCCCCTTCCACCTGGCTAGATGAGAATTGAAAGGGCAAAAATCAGAAAACCTGTGGCTTGAGACAAAAACAGTTAATAAGAGAGAAGCAGAGAGAGAGAAGGAAAGGGAAAAGAAGGAAGGGAACAGAAGGAATGAAAGGGAAGGAAGGAAACAAAAGGAGTTAGATAAAAGTAGACTTTGATCCTGGTGTTATATTCCATAAACAGCAGCAGCAACAAACCACAAATGTAGGAGGTTCCATCAAAGAATCACGAAGCACTTCTTTCCTGTGATGATGACTGACCAATACTGAAGGTGACTTGCTCAGGAAGATTGTGGAGTGTCCCTCCTTAGAGATATTATAAAGCCACCTGGATGCGTTCCTGGGCAGCCTGCTTGAACAGGGGTTTGGATCAGATGACCTCCAAAGGTCCCTTCGAACTTCAACCATTCTGTGATTCTTTGAAAAGAACAGGTTGCTTTCACATCATTCAGATAACTTCACCATATTCTCTGGAGGGCTATTAGGTAGTAAAATCTGACTACAATCTTCCAAATACCATTTTTATGATCAAAGGCAAATCTTCTCTTTATGTTTTAGGGGAATACTGGATTGATCCTAACCAGGGCTGTTCTGGAGACTCCTTCAAAGTGTACTGCAATTTCACAGCAGGTGGGGAAACTTGCATCTACCCAGATAAGAAATCTGAAGGAGTAAGTACCAATCTGTGTTTTCAGTTGGCTGTTGACATATCCTACTATACTATTGCAATGTTGAACTAAACAGGATAATTACATTGTCACATTTTCATATAACTGTCTTTCTGATTACATTTAAATTTGCATAAATTTGAATGAAGCAGTAAAATGGTACACTGAGTTGACAAACAGCATTTCTACTCTTTTGCTTAAATAGAGCTTTTGTGCACCTGTTTGCTAACCTTCCGCTGCATTACATAATGTAGCCTAGCTGGGTGACAGGTTGAAATGCATAATCTAGAGTTTGTCACATAAAAGTTAAACTCTTACTATGTTTCTTTTGTGAGTTCATTTATATCTATTCATTTATAAGTATATGTAGAACGCTGTATATAAACAGTGTCCTCTGTCATTGGTATAAATTACCCCTGAGTGGTATATGGTATAGAGGAAGGCTTTCTAAAAGCTTATCCAAATGAGATAGATCTATCAGAATCAACACCAGTGAAAACTCTACTGTAGACACTCTTCACAGGAACAATTTACACTAACAATTTACCTGAATCTTATCAGATGACAACAGTGTCTCCTTTAAACAGAATTCTCCCTCTTTATAAGCTATCACCTTGGATTCCATTTAAAGTCACTAATCTGAAGGCATTCTATACCAGAAAAACATCCTATTTTAGTGTTTTTACAGAGGCTGAGAACTCAGAAAGAACCATTCTTTACTATCTTATGTGAAATTTGTCCCAGGTAATTTAAAAACTTATCTGTTAACATATGTTCTAAATATCTATATTTCCACTGTTTTACCACACAGGTTAGAATTTCATCATGGCCAAAGGAGAATCCAGGATCTTGGTTTAGTGAATTTAAGCGGGGCAAACTTGTAAGTGGCCATTACAGCATCCAGTTTTTCACAAATCAAGTATCAAAAATCCTTCAAAATCAATGGCAGGATCAAATATAAACAATAAGAAACTTAATACTTCTCAGCTCCAGCTCTTTTGCCCTAGATATTGTAGCAGTTACATGGCCTCTTGCCACTGGACAGCAGGCACCTGCCACTGTGCAGCAAACACACAACAATCCCGGTACTCACCCACCCAGCTGACAGTGTGATCTGGCTTCTGGCAGACCACACATTACCACTGAACCTAAGTAAAGCAGCTGCAGCACAAATCCCGTGCTTCAGTCTAAATAACTGGAAATATACTGAATATGCAAAAATGAGCCTGCAGGCTGACATAAATTTATAATTAACTAAAAACAGATTCCCAAAGAGATTCTGCTGTTTTTCGCTATATAGGGGTAGTTCTCTGTCTTGCCCATTAGAACAAAGCTAAAATATATAGTTCTTCGTCCTAAATATATTGCTATGACATGAACTACAGAGTCATAGCTTCATTGAACTTAAAAACCCCATAAAATGATATGTGTCGGTTTACTTTTTATTAAGGACAGTTATGTGGTTCTTCTGTCAAAAATAATTTTGTTTTGCATTTTAACAAAGGGAACAAATAAATGTTCATGTGAATTCTTCTATTTTCCAGCTTTCCTATTTGGATGTTGAAGGCAATTCCATTAATATGGTCCAAATGACATTCCTTAAACTACTGAGTGCCTCTGCCAGACAAAACTTCACTTACAATTGTCATCAGTCCGTAGCTTGGCATGATGCATCTTCTGACAGCTATGACAAAGCACTAAGGTTCTTAGGATCAAATGATGAAGAGATGCCTTACGACAACAATCCGTACATCAAAGCGCTTCATGATGGCTGTGCAGTAAGTAGACGTTCAGAATATTCTTTACAAAACCAACCTTTTGATTAAAATAGAAATCAAACATTCATTTATTTTACAGCTTTCCCCTGACAAAAAGCTTTCTAAAGGCTTTATTTTTAATAGACTACCTTTTAGTAGTTTTTAATTGCAGTTCACTTATTCAATTTTTATATATGAACAAAAGTCATTATTATTTTTGTAAGCCAAGCAACAGAAATGGAACAAACCTGGCATGAATACAGGCTGTCAGCACCAATGTGCTGAAACTAGACTATTTGCTAGTATGACCACAATATTAAAAGCAAACTAGCATAACAAGAGGGGGCAGTCCATGAGGAAAATATATTTACGTTATAAATAAAATCCTATGAAAATATAAACTTTACAGTTTGTATCATCTGATGCATGAAAGGTAATCGTTTATTAATTCCACACTACAGAGGTACAGTGTGGAGAGCTACAGCATGTTTACTCCTCTGATATATAACCATTTGCTTTTTTTTTTTTTTTTACTTTTTTTTTTTAACAGTCAAGAAAGGAAAGACCGTGATTGAAATCAACACACCCAAAATAGACCAAGTGCCTATAGTTGATGTGATGATCAATGACTTTGGTGATCAGAACCAAAAGTTTGGATTTGAGGTTGGTCCTGTCTGCTTCCTTGGTTAAACTTAAGACAAAGATCAAATCAACAAAAATGTTGCACTTTGGTGCTACCAACCCACTTCCTGCCACATGCAAGTTTTGAATAAGGATGGCATAGAAAATGTCTTGCTGTATATGTGTGTCTCATCTAGAAAGTTATTGTTGCCCTCGTAGGGCCAGAATCACATGACTTAAACTAACTTTGCAAGAATGCTGTGGCACAGACAGACAACATAGAGCTCACTTTATCAACACCACCCTTTGAATTCTTTTGGTGCTGTAAAAAAAAAAAAAAAAAAAAAAGACATGGTGCTCCTTCGATTACAACAGAGGTGTTATGAAAGTGTTTAATAAACTGTAATTATTCTATGTACAGTACTATACTGTTATTTCTCTGTCCATTTCCAAAACTTGCATGTGTCTCTGAATTGCATCTGGCTCTTATTTTATAATTACAAAACTACATTGTCAATACCGTGTATGTATTCTGAAAAAATAAAGATGTAATTGCCAGTGAAGCCAATTCCATTTTTGATTAATAATAAAATCCCTTTGTATATATTTTTGTTGAAGAGCTTTGTTATTTGAAGTCGCCAAAAAAACTTAAGGTGGCAAAACTGGAAGATCTTGAGCAGCACACTCAAATCCCTTTTCTGCTGATATTACTCCGTGATGATGAATTTCAATAATGAAAGCACTCTCAAAGGTGCTGTGTTCCATGGTGCTATACCTCTGACGTTTTTTTCTTTTCTAATTCCAGAATTTCAGAAGAATCCTGTATATACCTAAAATAAACAAGTTTATATTTTTGGGTAGGGGAAACAAGTAAGAAAAAAAAATAAACAAAAAATTTCTGTTAAAATCTGTATCAATTAAATCATTCATATAGCTTTCTTTTTTTTTTTTTTTTTTTCTTAACGTTTCTCATCTGATTTTGTTTCCATTGTGCTTATTTGGTCTGCATAAGTATTAAAACTGGATTCAAAACAGTTATTTATGGATTTCTTGCAGTGTTTACTTAGATTTTTATGTAAGCAATAATGGATGTTTGCTTCTTGAACTGGATACTAGAAGTTCCACAGAATGGTCCTATACAATATTTGCCTGTCCCATTAATATGAATTATTTTTTCCTGTTATTTCAACTGAGGACCAGGGATGCAATATGTCTAGGTCATGTGATTCTACATAGTTGCTAAGCAACACATAGGGGACTGCTTCCTACAAAGCTGTCTTTGACCCGAACTGCTACCATTAGCTCTTAAATCTCACCCAAAAAGTTGGTTTGGCCTTCCCTCTGAATATTTTATTCAGGTAGCTGTAAGTAGAAATTACATTTTAACTTTGCAACACAAATCCTTTTGTAATTATTTTTCATAATATATGTAAGACTTGAAAATAAATGTTTGTTTCTATTTCTTATAAATTGTTAAATTAAATAGTACTAGCTTCTGCTGGCTCATTTCCAACTGGTTCTTTCTCATGCACGTTTATACATGTAAAAGTGAGATTTCAAAGGTCAACTTCTTGCTGTTCATATTTTCTTTTATTTTTGAACCAAAGTTTGTAACTGTCACCTCAAAGAGGAAAATACAAATTTTATTAATAAAATCAAGTCTTGTCTACCTGGATTGGCCATTCTTTTTCTTTTCATTGTCCAGACCTCACCCACTCTCGTTACTGTAACTTCACTCTGCTTCCAGACCATCCAGCCTCAAAAAAAACAATCTTACTGCATATCCTGCCAGGTACCGAGCAATAGTGCTAGGACAAGAAATGTTACCAGAGGAGATACTGATCCTGCTATTTATTGGCAGTACACAGCAGGGGCTGATCTATCTAACTTCACATTTACTTAATGCTGACCGCTGCAGCTACAAATCCATGCAGTACTATCAAAAGTCTTATGCAAGACCGAATCCTGAACTTCTTTACCCAGACACTGTCTTGCAAGCTACAGTGTCTGAGTGCTTCATCATCTTATTCTTATCCCTATAGGCTCCCACACGGTAGACCAATGACCCTATTTATTGATGGGAAACAGAAGACAAGAACTAGACCATGACCTAGAACATACTGCAACACATCTCCTGTACTTTCTTTTAGCTAGCTCAAGCAGAACTGGTGAGGAGTCCAAGGTAGAGACATGACTTATGTCACCTGGGACTACACAAGTTAAATTCCGTTTTCAAGCAAGCCTATAAGAAAATAAGGATCAATTTTTTTCACACTTCAAGTGAAAAACCTGTTTAATCACAGAAATACATGACAGCTGGACTTTACCTCTAGA
The DNA here is from genome assembly GCF_047663525.1 of Anas platyrhynchos. Taxonomy (NCBI): domain Eukaryota; kingdom Metazoa; phylum Chordata; class Aves; order Anseriformes; family Anatidae; genus Anas; species Anas platyrhynchos. The sequence continues at coordinate 1,381,216 of NC_092594.1, forward strand.
AGCTAACTAAACAGAAATTGGATGTTCTGTGATCTTGAGGTTTCATGCTACCGCAGACCAGACTGGAACGTATTGCTTTAGGCTGCTTTGAGCCTCTCTTTAAACAGAGAAAAGCCATAGTGGAGACGGCATACATTTTCCTCACTGCAAACAAGTATGTCACTGTAATGTTGCATGGAAATGCAGCAAGTAGACACACAGCACCCTCAAGCCAACAAACAAAATTACGGACGGGGGCAATGTTCTGTCCAGCATAACATTGACACATGATGGAGATCTAAAAGACAAGCCATGCCTGTAGAAGTATAAACTGTCCTGTATTTAGACGTAAAGCTGCTTCTCTTTCTCTCTCTTTCTTCTTCCTTATCCAGAATAGGAAAATATCAACTCATCATGATCAGCACATCTCCTGTAAAACTTCCTAAAATTCAATTAATCTTTTCACTCTAAACAGGCAGTCATTATGCCTAAGACCAATAATCATCTTGTGAAATAAAAAGCTATAATCTCTCTTAAAAAGCGAGCACAATTATTTACTTAAGACTCCTCCCCCCAGAGACAACCTTGTTAATTACAAAATAGAGCTTCATGTGCTAATGACTAGTAGGAGATGCCATGATAGCAACTGATTTTCTATTATACACACACATTTTCTTGTGAATGAACATCCACTATGATATGAGACACCAAAAATAACTTGAAAATGAAAAAGACAGGATATTGAATGTCATATCTACTATATTTACCCCAAACCATTAATATTTGTGCTCCATTTCTAGGCATATAAATTATCAAAAAGTCTCATTGTTGATTTGGTAAAAAGCAATGCCAAGAATACTGCAAAGAAGTAGGCTGCTCTAAAGCTATACACTCTTTCTTTTTCCTTTTTTTTTTTTTTTTTCAGTAAGGACATCAAAGATTATTACAGTGAAGAAGGCTGCAAACATATAGACATGCAGATGTGCTGCTTTAGCCAAAATTGGGCTTTTTTTTTCTTCTCAGCTATGAGAATGAAGGCTCTGTTCTAATGACAGGATGAAGCCAAAGCCCACAATACTACCATGGACATATTTTGTCTAGGTTCTGTCAAGACTTTTGCCACCAAAGCCCACAATACTACCATGGACATATTTTGTCTAGGTTCTGTCAAGACTTTTGCCAGACCCTGACTTTGTTTCCAGTTTCCCAAAGGTGGAGAGACATTATCCTCATCAAAACACAGCTAACTTCAGTAAGACAGACAGGATTAAGGATTCAGCATCAGGACTGGGATCTAACTGTCTTCACTGATTCCTGGTATGGTCTAAGATTTATTTATTTATTTATTTTAAACAAAAACATCACAATGACATCATAGCTAAATCTTGCTGAAGCATAACAAAACCGAACTAGTCCAGTGATTAAACCACAGATGAAAATTAAAATTTGGTTGATCCAATTTGCCTCAATTACATTATGCACTACTAAAACATAATTTCTATAAATTGCAGATGACCAAGAAATCAAGGACCAGTCAATTGGTTATGATAAAGTATGCAAATAAGCAGTCAATGTATGTTTTCCCTCTCCTGGTTGTGCCATGCCATCATTTATTCATGCCATTTGTTCTGTTCAGACCAGAGCTCATTCTCCAGTAAAAACCTCAATCCTGTTATCAGATTTCCTTTCATCACTTTTTGTTAATTTGCATTATGGTGGATAATGCTGACCACTTCTTTGCCTTTCAACGTCTAATATATATTTCATGAGATATTACAATCTAATAAGGGTAGTAGCTTCCAATTTTCTGATTCTCAGTCCTTATACACCCAAGTGACTAATGTTACCACTTTTTCTCATACTCAGCTCGTATTTTCAGAGCAACTGAAGACTCAGCATGGAGACTCAACCTCCTCCATGATTCTGAAACAAAAAATATCTGCCATAAACACTGTCAACAAGCCCTCAACAGATAACAAGAAAATGGGAAATTAAGCACTCTTCAAATGATACAGTAAACAGAATAGCTGCTGGAACATTTATCATGTCTCCCTCTGCATACATCAAAGATGAAAAATGTAAGTACTCGTCAGAATTATTTTACAGCATGCAAAGCCATCTACTGATTCTGTGTTCGCTATGTGCCTTATGTGATGGTCAGCAAAATTCTTTGCAAGAAGAAAAACATTTTTGCTCTAGTCTCAGTTCTCTAAACTAGATCTTCTGCTGTGTTTTCACTGTAGTGAGGAGGTAACAGATAATTAAAAGAATCTTTCCAAGTCCACAGGGCTGGAACAACAAAGCTGTCCAGAGCCCCAAGGCCATCCCAGTGACAAGGTAAGAACACCAAAGACTCCTGTTCAGTTCCCATCTCACTCTAAAATACTTCATACACAGAGATACTCAAGTCACAGCACAGCAAGTTCTGTAACAGCACTAGGCCCTGATGCTGTGTGCGTGGCTTGCAGGGGCCCAGCCTCCAAACTCTGTACCTCCCAGAGCAAAATAAATATAGAGTAGAGCCACAAACCTGAGTTTTTAACTGGGAAATATTTACTAAACGTTGAGATTGTCAACAGAGCTCAGGATCACAGACACCATTCTAATAGTTACTGTTTCTGAAACCAACATACTGATTTACTATTTGTTACTTTACTCAGAATCTTATACAGAAAGGCAAGTGAAGTCACGCAGATCATTAGCACTGACTTGAATGACTTCTGTAGCAGGCACCATTCATTAAAACAGCTAAGGTAAGTGCATGAAAAGTAGAAAGGTTTAGAATTATTTTTACTGACATAAGAGCTTCCTTCTCTCAAATATTGTCACAAGGGGACAGGAGTACAGTATTGACAGTTAAATAAGGGTCTATATAAAAGGTACAACAAAACCAAGCAAAAATAGTTCTCCATGTACAACAGAATGAATGATGTTAGCAGGACTTGGCTCCCTCCTCTCCTCAAACCTGGGTTACAGGGTGAGAAATCATGGCCCTATCTGGGAGCATCTTATGTGATTTCTGGTGTACAGCAGCGGTCAAGGTTTGCTTCTCGCAGTCATTATGAAGCAGAAAGGTGCACCTGCCACCTAGTTAGGAGGTAGCAGCAAAACTGATACATAACAACCACACCTAAAAGGAGTAGCAACCATCACAGACCTCTGTGGGAAACATGGTGTCACAAATGTCTGCAGGAGCCTGTCTGTCCCTTGCTTTCCTCTCCTTCCCTTTCTAAGTTCACCTCTAGCATTCCCTCAGCTTTTTCCCTCGTCAGAGCTCTTTATTCCCATGGAGCAGCCAATTTTATGGTGTTACTGAAAAGCACAGGGCATCTAAAATGGAGGACGAGAGGCTTAACTTTTAAGGTCAGGTACTTGGAAGAGAGGAAAATAAGGGAGGAAGAGAAGACTTGGAAATCTACGCAGAGCGACATTAACGTGCTACCAGACACATAAAGCATAAAACTAATCTGAGTAATCCACATATCTACATTAGGAACAGAAATTAAGCAGCCTTTTTCATTGCCTGTGTTTTACCAGAGATGCAGGTGGGTCAGGCAGGGCTACTCTATCTGAGAACTGTCTCTGCAACAAAGTCAGATGAAAACAACAGGGTTCATGCTGATGACTGTGAAACCTCCTCCTAAAAGTTGGTCCATTTAACCACATGGAACCACATCAGCTTCAAAACAAAGCCGTAATATCTTGAGGAACCACATTTGATCTAGTGTCGCATCTTTGTGTGAAAATTTCCCTGGAGAAAGCAGTAAATTATAATTAAAAAAAAAAAAAAAAAAAAGAAAAAGTACACATGAACCTGAAAAATTTCCCGATTAAATGATTCTTTACTATTTCAAATCATTATGAGTTCTGCATGTGTGCATTCATTTCTCATGTTTTGCATAATCTTTCTGATGACTGTATGCACAAGCGTACCATGGAGAAACAGCAGCTAGCCACTGTGATTACTCATTAAATTTAATGAGTAAGTTAGAATTATCTACTATAAAAGTAAAATGAAAGCAAAATCACAAATCTGAAAGCCAAGCTGAAGGCTGAAACATACACATGCAGTTAGTTAAAACCTTCTTAATATGCACAACGATAAATACTTCATATAGATATACAGCAAATTTGGATACACAGTACCCAAGCAGAACTCAGCTGCGATGGTATCTGAAATGATACGTTTAACCCTAACGAGACACACAACTCTGAGGAAGCAAAGACACCGAGGTACTTTTGCAAAGCCTGTTCACAGCAAGGCTTCGGTAACTCGGATAGAACTCCTAAAAAATTCACTTTACGTGGAGGTAAAAACCGCGGGACCGTTGGGACCGTTAGGACCGTTAGCCGGGGCCGTTAGGGCCGTTAGCCGCCGCCAGAGGGCGCCTACCGGCTCCTCGTCTGCACCGCTTCACGGCAAGGGGCTGGGCTCGCCTCAGGGGCGACAGCTTTAAGGCTTGTGAGGTAATTTCTGAGCCCCCGCGCGTGCAGGGGTGTGTGAGTAAAAGAGATGCACCCCAATTCCCTCTTACCCGTGATCCTGATGTTATTTCGCAGGGTTCTTTTCCTCCCTTCAAGTCTTACTTTGCTGCCCATGGCACACAGAGGTCAGTGGCACCTCTCACACTTGTGTTTTCTCCCCTATCACGTCAAACAAATGACATGCAGCCCATGAGTTATCATCTATCTGTGGCTTGTCTATGAACACAAGAAACCTTTTTTAAAAGTAAAGGTGGAAAAAAAAAAAAAAAAAAAAAAGGAGTAATTAGTAATTTTAAGATTAATCCTTTACCTAGGTCTTTCTGTGGTAGAAAAGGCTGCACACTTCTGCAAAGCCTCCGTAGCTGTGTGACCTCTGACAGCAGGTATGCAAATACTAACAAGTATTTAAACAACTCTGCATAAACTCAACAGGAAGTTGTGTCATTAGTTTTGAAACAGTTTAAAGACGTTTCCACTGAAAAGTCCTCCATGGAGACATGAATCAGATTAATCAGTTTTGTGGTGAATGTGGTAGCTCCTGTTTCATGTAATCTCTTCCTCTGAAAGCTTTGATTGAAAACTAAGCTACATTCAGGGTTTTGTGATAGCCTGGGAGCTTCCTTCAGTAAACTCAACCCCAAAATTAATTGCTGCTGGAGCTCATAACCCATTATAATGCTTCCAGAATCCTTCCCCTATTATCTTGACCTGTCGTGTTAAATTCATCTTTTTGACATGACACCATTAAACAGTGTGAAATAGAAGTACAGAATTCATTACTCAAACGGAAGAAAAAGCACACAGTCCAGTTATTGTTCACAGGTCTGCTTTTGCACTTCTGAAATCAAATGACATTTCATCACAGCTTTTAAGAGAGATGTTTGAGAATAAGCAATCATCTGTCCACCGTCCCTCAACTTTAAGGATCATGACAAGGATTCTTCTAAATTCACACTTTTAGGACATTTCGGTGTAACACATACAACAAAGTAAGAGATCTGCACCAGTTCTACCCATAGACAAGCAATAAATTAATGGATATGGTATGCTCTGGACTCTCATTTCCCTTAGCTATGAATTGTCTTAGGTGAAGGTTATCCTGAAGAGAGACACGAAATGATAATTCTTGCTTAAAGTATCTGGCTGCCAGAAAGGCAGGTAGGGATTGTAAATTAAAACATGACAGAGCAGGAGAGGACTCCAGACCATGCATAATTTACATTAACACATTTGTAAAACATGAATTCCTGTTACGTGTTACATATTACAACTGTTCTTACATGAACTGCAGAAAAAAAAAAATCTTACTCTTAATGAACTAGAATCTAGTTATTCAGAAAATGCAAGCACACATTTTAAGCACCTAGGAAGGAAAGAAGAAAAAAGTTAAGATAGCTTTGAGCTGTATCCCTCCTAAAAATGCAAAATCTACATTGGTTAGGTGCTTTCAGAATTACTGAAAAAAATATGCAAGAAGGAGGAAAAAACAAACAAACAAAAACACAATTCTCTAGTATGCTCTCATGAAAACATTATTGAATTGAAAATATTGCTTGTGTTATAAATATAAAGCTTGGTGTATATTTCTCCAAAACTTTCAATGTAAATCTAAAGAAACTACTTCAGCAAGCTTAGGTTTCCTACACAATGATGTAATACATTTCATTTTTTTCAGCTTATTAAAAGATTTTAGTTGATGTTTGGAAAACATAGTTAGTAACTCATCATAAATACATACCGGTGTAAAACATATAAAAGATACTTTTATAGGAGTGATTCACAAGGAGTACATACAAGAATAAAAGTATATTCACTCTTCACTGTACTGATATCAGCTACTTATAAAGATAAAGAAATCTGGTCTAATATCACATTATTTCCATGTTTTATGATAATATTAAACCAAGACTTCAGAGAACTGCTGAAGGCTGATGCCAAGGTAAGTGAAAGGGGAATCAGAGACATTCTGCTTATTTCAAATGCCATTACAGTAATGCGATCCATACCTTGACAGATGCTAAGAAGAATCATTTTGCTGATTGACTTTTCTTCAAACGTAAGTCTGTGGGCAATCAAAGAAAATATGAACATCTGGCTGAGCTTTTGATTGCCATGCTCAGTGATACAGCTTACCCAAATAAGCAACAATTAGTCAGTACAGCTTGTGTCAAAAGACCCATCAAGTTAATTCAAATTAACTCAGAATAAATTGAATCCAACTGGCATTCATACAAATTTGTATGCATAGTTTAAATAAACTTCTTTTGTGCTATACTATCCTTTATTTACAAGCAAAACACATGCAAAGCTTTCTGGTTTAAGTAAATATCTTTAAACTTTTTGACTTCTTAAAGGCAAACTTCTGGGAAAACTTTGATCCTTTTCTTCAGAAATGCATTTCTAGACTCATAAAAATTTGTCAGCTTTTTCATGTTAACATTTTTCACTTGCCAAGAAATATCACAAATTTGTAGAAGTTATTCATCAGCGTTTTTTCAGTAGCAGTTACAATAGGTGACTAGCATTTGAGTAAACTTAATAGCTAGAAGGTGGTCAAGATAACTACCAGATTGTATTAGGAAAGGAAAGTTCTAAAACTCAAAACTGTTTTCTGATGTTTTCACTTGATTCTCATTATAGAACCCTGGGAATGCTTTCTTTAATCAGTCTGTGATTATCAACTTGGCATGCTGTGTCATCAGCTGCCACAGGTGCCACAAGTAAAGGAGCTTTTCTTTTTGTTGGGAGTCCACTCTCTTTTAGAGCCAGGAATTAGGTTTTTCCTATTCAGAGACTCTTGTGAATACAAGGAATCCAGCACCCTTCGGAACAATCAGATCAATTAATTAGGAAACTGTCACTGTGCTTCCTTAACAAATCAGAGGATTAATTTATGATCCATAACTTCAAACAGCCTTTTAGCAGCTGTTTCTTGGAGTTTTTTTCCATTAAAATACTAACCCCTCGCACATATTTCTTCTGATTCAGAGGTTAAGAGTTCTCCTATTAGCATTACCTTTGGAAATATATTTGATGAAAAGTCCCTTGGATAGTCTAATGATACGGTCCAGTTGCTGTCAGGTGCACAGGCCCTTTGCAAATTCTACTGAAAAATCAATACCAATCCTTCAGTGCTTTCAAGGGATGTGGGATTAGTGTCATAATAACAGTGACTGTCTCCAGCAAATGACTGTTCAGTGATCATTTTGCAGTGGCCTGGAAGTCCAAATCCCCCTCAATAACTTTCAAAATCGACACTTGCTGGAAACAGTGTAATCATCCCTAGCATAAAGACCAGTAGCTGCACTTACTGGCTAGTCAAGTACCTGCTTATTTACTCCACTACTTGCTCATTACTGGCCTAAGGTTTTGGAGAAGAAAATCTGCTAAAAATGTACATTCCCAAACAGCAGTTCAGCGTTTCAGATGTGTTCAGCAAACAAAGGAATGCTATGTACCAAGGAGAATCAGCAAGCAGCTCTCTACATCACCTGTTTTATTTAGAGATTTAAAGGTAGACTAAGGAGAATAAATTTTCAAAGACTGTGGTCCCGGAGGGGGGAAGGGGGAATAAAAATCACTTCAAATGATAAACAGCAGAACAGCATTGGGTAGTTAAGGTCTCTGATATTTATTCTCTGGGTAAAGCAGCCTGCTTGCTCAGAATCATTAGCAGGAACAGGGGGATATTTAGCAAAATTTGAAATAGCGTGGCAGTTACTTTATGAATAGGTCTCTGAATGTAGTATGTTACATGGACCATTTTTAAAATGAATTCACAGTAGCATCTGATGCATAAACACAACAAAAATATCAAAATTTATTTAAATTTTTTACAAAGCTCACCCTTATTTTCACTATGACACAAACCACAGGAGTTGTATAGAGATTTCCCATTCTCAAATCTACATCAATTAGAGGAATAATTTGAATGTAACTGGCAATCTTCTGTTTATTAAGACATTTATGAACACCATTCTTTATACTTCCTATCTTGCTACTATTGATTTTCTTTTGCATCAGTTTATCAAGGAGTTGCAGAATAGAAACTGTTAGCCATGAACTGAAATACAACCATTTATTGTTTCTGATTAAAAGCAACAAATATTTCATAAGAAAATTTCCTCATTAGTGGCTGACACTTTCCCACTGGATCAGGGTCAGTAAAAATTAGAACACAACTCTATAGAAATGTTAAACATAGAGGGTTGGAATTAGATGATCTTTAAGGTCCCTTCCAACCCAAACCATTCTATGATTCTGTAATAATCATCATAAATTGTTGCTAATATAAATTATTTTGAGTTATGACCTGCCAGGAAAACTTGTGAAGGTTTCCAGAGCTTCTGATCTGACTAGCATTATGATTGATTTTATAGAAAAATAAAATAAAATAAAATAAAATAAAATAAAATAAAATAAAATAAAATAAAAATAAAATAGTGAGTTCTGTTTTTTTTTTTTTTAAGGAAAAATCATCTATACAAGCTTATGTTTCTCATTTTTATGGAAAAAAGCATAGGTGATACCTCAAAATCAGGGGATAACAGGGGAATGGGAATGGGGAACCTGAAGAAATTAACTTCAGAGAGGGTCAGAAATAAAGACAGGCCAAGTCCAAAGTCTCTCTGAAGAGGCAGGTGGGACTGAATTTTGGGGCATAGAAATGCTGTTTTTAGAGACTTTCCTCTCCCTGAGCAGATCCATTTTGGCATGCAGGGGCCCTTCTTTTCTCCCTCTTTCCACACATTTAATGGGTCCTGCCTGATTGCAAAAGGGACACATTTGGGCATGAGCAAAGAGTGTTAATGGGGAGATAGTTGAGTGGGAAAGCAAAGATTCTCTAAATACCTTTTTAACAGAAATTTGCAGGGTAGGAATTTATGTCATTAAATTGCAGACCTGTGCTGACAGAATGGACAGAGAATTGCCTGCTTCCTGGCATCTCTACATTTAATCAGAGATTTTTCTTCTCATCCTAAGGCAGGAGCTGACACGCTGCCAGCCTGTGTGCAGACACAGCGTGTGCTACAGCAGTGAAAAACTTGCTGGGGTGGGAACACGAGCTCATTTCCAACTGCCTCCATGAAGTTTGTTGTCCATGTTGTGCAGCAGAGTGACAATTGTTGTGAAGTCCTTGTTGTCCCTGAGCTTGTCATGCTCATCTGTTATTCACAGTCTGAGCAGTGTTCACTCAGTACTGTCTGTATCTGTGGTTGTTTTTCTGTCAACATGTCAGATTTAGGTGATTTCTACTAGGATTGAGACCTGTATTTATTTATTTATTTATTTTTGCAATGGAAATTAACATAATAGTTTAATTTATGTAATTTATGTAAGTATTTTTAAAGATTTGCTTGCACCATACTCAAAAACATTTGTGTCTATTACTTTGGGTTCTTCTGAGGTTTGAATATCTACCAATGTTTAAGTGATTTCCTTATAGGAAATGTTCCTGATCTTGTTACGTTTCTCTTTATTTTTTTTCTGGTTATCTCTTCAGTTAATCCACACCTCTTTTTGAAGAAAAAAAAAAAAAAAAAAAAAAAAAAAAAAAAAAAAAAAAGGAGGTGCTAGAATTAGAGAATTAGACAGCTGAAATCTCAGCTGTAACAACAGAGAATAATTATATCATAGGATTTATATACGACAACCTCTTTCTTGAAACAGCCTCTCATTCCGAGCCAATATTGAGTTTATGACTCATTTTAAGTGCTGATCTTTTTCTGCCTTGCTAACGCACAGACAATGAGACTATCTGTATTGCACAGGGAATGTCTTCTTCCAGGAGTAGGACTTCACTTATTGTTGAATTCTGTTTTACAGCCTTCACGCCAAACCCACCCCACTGTCTAAAGTATCAACAGCAACAACAACAAAAGGTTCTTTTCTGCTTCTGGTCTGCTTTTCCCCTGTTAAATAAAACGAAAAACTGAACTTCATAATTCACTTTTATATGGAATGACATAAAAATGCATGAGTCTACTCCCTGTTATCTGCTACTCCTCCCATTCTCTGTTCAGCATCAGATTTATATTTTCTTTTTTCCTCTTTCTTTTTTAATGGAATTATTAAGAAATTCTCATTGTCCTTAAGTTCCAGATGCAATTAAACTTGTGACTTCATATTTCCTGGGTCTGTTGCACATATTTATGCCATTCCTCTCTGCTCCTTCTCAAGCGCGCTTCTACTTTTTATACAATGTCTTTATTTTCAGATCAATCAAGAGTTTCTTGTTCAGTACTATCAATCCCTTACTGCACTTCTCTTTTTAGTGTGTTGTCTCTTTGCATATAACATAGCACACACAAGCTGCTTTGGACCAATAGGGTCTTATAACCACTAGTCACAGATAACCTGAACTCTAGTAGTGTGTATACACTTCATCGTGCTACACTACCATAGCAATCCTAGAAAGTAATGTTGTGACTGAGCTGAACATGAGTAGATGTTCCACCTTTAACACCATTTGTTTTAAATTACTGACATTCTCAGCATCTGAATGTGAATCAGTTCCCTGTTCACTTTCAAACTGACAGGAAGTTCCAGTAGTGGGGTCTTAAAATTTCTGGTATTTGCACTTATACATGATACAAGAATCCATTTAATCTAATAGCAAGTACAGTCAATGTGTGTGTGCCATAGGAAGTCATCCAACTAGACTTTGTTGCCTAAAGTGATTTGCCCATCCTGAAAGATATACAAAGAGATTTTCAGTATATCTTCTTTCTGTTAACACAAAACTAAACAAACTGTTTTGTTGTTGTTTTGCTTTGTTTTGTTTTTTAAGTCTGCTTCTTGGTTGTATCAATCCTTGGCCAACACATACAAGTTGTCAAAAATGAGTCACAGCAATGATATCCTGTGTTGCCATTGAATTCTTGGAAAATATGTGGCCCAACTTTCTTAAGAAAGTTCTTGAGGCACAGAATAAAAACACTTGATACATTAATGCTACACCTCTCTCGAGTCTTCTGTGTAAAAATGTTGGATGAAATTGTCCATGTAGACAGTGATATCACTTGCTAAACACACAACATAGTAATAATATAATAAGGAAAATATATTTGAAAATATAAAGTCAGTGATGCTTTTGTATTTTAGCAGAAGTATAAAATAAATATTTGAGAATTCCCACCTTTTTTAATGCTGCCTTGGATTTAAAGTATTTTTTCCAACCATCTCTCAAGCATTAAATTTATTTGCTACTAGTATTCCTTCCAAATCATCACCTGTCTTAGTAACTTAAAAAAAAAAACTCTGTACAGAAATGCTGAACAATCATGCTGAAATCTATAGCTCCATTAACCATGATAAAATCATTATCATTCTTTTTTTCTTTGTGTGTAATATAGTGTTTGTATAAATGCTTGTTGCAACTGGAAAGTGTATTGTGCTATCTAGCAGATGACATTTTAAGTTATGCAACACATAAATATTAGACTAGAGAAAATCTTATTGTGATTTCACAGCCAGTTTCACTGTAAACAATTCTCTGAACTGCCCACTTTCTATGTTCTATGTTTCTATGTCTATCTGTTCTCGTAGGATGCGCTGGTAGGTTTTTTTTATTTATTTCAAAGTTTTGAAGGGACAAATGTTATGCCTAAATATGTTCTCTACAATAAACAAGTACCTTTAGCAAGCTATTGGCTGAATCAATCAAATCCATCTCAATGATATGTTAGTGAAAACATCTTATCCTCACAAGTTGATTTCAGGCCATTAAGACAGACCTTTTGCTTTGCAGTGTAGATATTCGTTACATTTCCCTCTGGTCATTTGTCTTCATTCAGAGCAGCACTCAACCATCTCTGGTCCTTATTACTGTTAACAAGACTGTGGTCTACCTTAATATAGTGTCAAATGAAATCAGAAAGAGTCATGTGGATGATAACAAGAGAAAATGCATCAGTGTGTGCAACATTATCATTAACATTATGTAGATGAGAAATATAAATGAGGGATGAAATGCAATTTAAGGGAACACTCAGATGGAAAACAAATGTGCCATTGCAGACAAACAATTTCTGAAGCAGCTGCATAGTAATCAAAAGAAAGAGGAAAAAAAAAAAATAACACATGAGAAACATGTCATTTCACTTGTAATTCTTGTTACAGGATTGAAAATCAGAAGAAATCTGAGTTATTAAGCAATCAGAAAATATCAGATATTCTCAGTAAAAGTGGTTCTGTTATAATGAAATCCTTATATTTCTCTGACAAGACCAGCATCATATAACATACTGTGTTAACTGCATGAGCATCAGAAAAGGTTCTGTTTTAAAACTGTTAATTTGCTAAAGAGACTAGTAGGCCTAAAAGCTTTCTAGATCATTTTGACACCTTCTGTTTTTCTCATTAATACTGGCACTGGTATTCAGTGATTATTGTAGAAGTTGACCATATTTACAAAACATAGATTCTTTTTTGAGACCACATTTGAATTGTATCTGAATATCTCATAGATGTTCAAGATATTCTGTTCTTGGAAAGATGCAACAAAACATCTAAACACTAGGCCACTGGAAGCAACTTTAAAATGTCTAGCCACTGTGATCAAAGAGGAAAACTTTTCTTGAAGATACTGTCTCACAGAAGTACCAGCCGCTGTTTTTATACTCTGAAGCAGCTCGTGTCAGTCATTGAGGAGTCAGGATCCTAGACTAACCTAATCCCCTTCAGCATTATAAAGTCCATATATTAAATTTGTCCCCAATACTGATTATAGTGAACATATCCATTGCTTCTTTTGGCATTACAGCATTTTTTACTATGAATACTTGGCTTCCAACCTTTCATAATGGAAGATAACGTAACTACTGAGGCCTAAGGGTATGAATGGAAGAAGATAGTTTTGCTTTTTACAGAACTGAACTTCATAAATTCAAAAATGCACACCTAAGGAAATATGCTAATTTGACTAAATATTCCTCCCTTCAGTAAAGAACCAACTTTTATCAGTATCTCAGATTTGCTTCTCAGCTCACGTATATAAGAACTCATGCGGTCTGTGCATAGCTAAAAAGTGCTTCGTCACCATGCAGCAGCAGATGGACTTGAGGAATCGAAGGACTTGCTGAGATCAGACCAGATGTGGGCATGTTTTAGAAACATTTGTCATTTTCATTTTTCACTGAAATACATTTAAGATTAAAAATGTCCACATAACAAGAAACATCTTCATTGAAGATGGATGCCTATATGCACTCCTTCCTTTCTGTATACCTTACTCTCTTCTGCATTAGCCACAGAGGAGTTAATACAATGCTCAAAGTGAACTCTGCAACAAAATGCATAAGGAACTAGTAGCCTAGAAATTATTAATTTCTTATTGGCATAGTAGTCACATATCTGTACAGGGAGACAACCACAGACATAGAACTGGAAATAACAGTTGATGTTACCCAGACTCAGAATACCTCAATCCACCATCTGGATCAAATTACAAATAGCACCCAACTAGCACCCAACTAGTTCTAGCCACAACCACCACAAACTGAGCTTTTGTGAGTAAGCAACATTGTCCAGTGGATGATATACCTGTATCTATTTCCTTGAAAACCTGTACCTATTTTCCATGAAAACCTGGTTTTATCCAGAAAAACATCCAGACACCATTTTGGAGACCTTCTCCAAAAGAAGCTCTCAAAATAAAATAAAATAAAATAAAATAAAATAAAATAAAATAAAATAAAATAAATCTAGACACCATTTTGGAGAGCTTCCCCCCTACACACACCCTTCTGAAGAAATATATTCCCAGGTTAACTATTTATACTTACAGTTCTGAACCCAAAATGAAAATACATAAATCAGACCTAATCTCCTACACTGCTAACTGCTAAATTAATCTGCTTCTTCTATATACATACATGCTATTTTAGATTCCTTGAACAATTAATTTTATTGATGACTCATTCCAGTTTTGGCATTGAATCTACATGCCTTGACTATCTTGGCCTATTCCATTCTCGGTGGAGAGAATAAAAGCATCAACCAGATATAGTGAGATTTCTATCCCACTACCCTTGTAATCTCTCCAAACCAGGGACAAGCTCATGTAGGACAGCATGCTCTGATTCTGTCAGCATTTACACTGAAGGCAAAAATGGAGCTGGCTCTGATGACTTTGATCAAAAATGGTGCAAGGACACTAATATATAAAACATTGTTTCTATCACTTAAAACAAACAAACAAACAAAAACACATACTTATTTTAAAACCTTTAAGTTATAACCAGAAATCTGAAAACCCTTTTTCTTTCCAAATTAGATTACAGACTTTATAGTAATAATAGTAATTTTATAGATGAAAAAACACATATGACTGACCTTCATATCAGCCTTCAGCCTGACAAACTAGATGAATGTATTATCCAGACCTGTATTTCTCATTCTGTTTCACCAGTCAAATAGAATTTGCTTGTTATTATAAATAAGAACCCTCAGATAACAACAAAAAATAAATACATGCAACTAGTTTCCAATGTACCTGTTCTCAAAATTCTCTTTTTGAAAGAACTGCAAGTTTACAAGCTGTTTGCATGAGTAATAATTTCATTGCTCAAAGGTACACTACAGTATTCATAATAAAGTCACATTTGTTATTAGACAGGGAGCTGATTTTTTTTTAAATATCAGTCACTAAATCATTTAAACAGTTATTTGGATTTACAGGCTTCATATGTAGAAATCATCTGTTTATCATGTTTCGTTGAATGTTCAGAGTTGACATTAGTTACAGATTGACCGTTAGGTTCTCTGTGGGGGAAACTCACAGGAGATTTCAGATTATATGGGGGTCTCAGCTTCAAGAAAACGAAACCAGTGACAGAAACTCCTGGCCAGAGACTTAACTCAGCTGCAAAACAAGCACCTGAGTGACTTGCCACCATTTGGTGAAGCTCATCTTGGTTCTAATGTGTTAAAAGATTTGAGTCTTGAGTAGAAGGTTCTCTTGATTTGTCTTTATGGATATAAAATGATTGAGAATTTGTAAAACGAAATTATCTTAAACTCCATGTTGAGATGGTAGGGATTCTAACATATGAAATTAATTTAAACCCAGAGTACTACAAAGCCATAAATATCATTGAGATTAGGTTGTTGTGAAGACAGGTAAGGGGGGGGGGGGAGGGTCTCTGAAGTCATTCAGATGCCTTAATACACTTGCATTCATTGTCATGAAAAAACTCGGGTAGCTACAGTCCTTTGTTGAAGTACTTAAGTTTGGGGAGAGAACACATACTGCAAGCAGGAGTCCTTAGGCCACCAGTAATCAGTTCCCATAAGAACACTGTACCCATGGGATACAGCTAGGATTAGTTTATACATTGCTCTTTGAAGATGTAAAAAGATTCCAAAGAGCTAATTGGTACTAGATTATAGGACTTCTGTATTACTATTTTCAGCTATTTCACTCTAAATATAAAGTGATAAACAGATATTCATACCAATTTGGAAGTTTTTTGTTTGTTTGTTTTGTTTTTCTTAACAACTATTTAATTATCTCATCTATTACTTGAAAACATAAAATAAAAGATTTGATCAAGAATGTCTCTTGCATATAAGGAAACAAAAGCTTGTTTTCAATGTTTAAAGGATCCCGAAAATCTGTTCATTTTCCTCTCCCCAACCCCCAAACCTCACTTTATTTATTCCCTAAATAAATAAATAAATAAATAAATAAATAAATAAATAAATAATGTTTGAGGTCTGTATAAAATAACAGAGTTATTACGAATAATGTTTTCTTCCTTGATTATATTGTGATATTCACTGAAAGAAAACCAAACCAAAACAATATTTTGTTGGCTTTTTGGTAGCAGATCAACAGAATTGAAATTTAAGCAGCAAGAATTTTTCCCCTTCAAAAGCTCAAGCTTAACATGAGATTGAAAGCAGAAAAACAAGCTGGAGAACAGTTACTTGGAAATTTTTTTCTAGGCAGGTAATGCCACACAGGGACAGGTTGCTCACCTGGAGGTATTCTCAGCAACACAAAGCAGGGTTAACCTGACCAACCTAGTAATAGTTCTACCATCCTACCTCAAGGAGGGGCCTGGACTTGATGATTCCCAGAGGTTCCTTACAAGTCTGTGATTCAGTGACCCCCTACTGCACTGCTGAAATTAAGCAAGAATCATCCAACCAAATAGATTATAGGGTGCTGATAAAAAGGTGTAAATAATGCACAGCCCCCAAAATACAGGATAAAACAAAACAAACAAACAAAAACGGAAAAAAAACGGGGGGGGGGGGGGGGGGTGGATTCAAGTAAGAAAACATATGCAATCCTCAACCTTCTTTACAATTTCAGCATTTCCATTGAATTATACATACTTAATGGAAAAAAAGGAGACCCATACCTTTTTTTCCTTACAAGTCACCTTAAAAGAAGTGGGATATATTTACTTTATCACAGCAAAACTCTGCGCAAAGGTTGAGTATTTCAAAAAGGCTCCCTGCATCAACTGTAATTTCCTTTTCAAAAATAATAATGTAATTTTATAATCTGTGTGGTAATTTGATGTAATACAATTCTTTTAAAGATATTATCCTTTGGGGATTTTCCTCCCTAGAATTTCAACTTCAATCCTTTAAATTATAACAAGAACATTTCTTTTACTTCTCTCATTACAGCACCCTTTATATTAAGACATTGTATTAAAATTTTTAAGCTGACAGGGTTTGTAACTGGTTGGACAGCCCGTCTGTTCTGCAAGTAAAATTTTAATAGTTATTAAATTCTTCTCTAATAGTTGTGTCAATGTTGTACTGCCAGCGGCCAAGAAACTGATACTTAATTCTGTCTACCTGAGAGCACACCTTAATGCAGACTTGGTAGAGAGAACCCTTGCATGAAATTCAGCTTTCTTCCCTCATAGGCACATGTGCAACCAGCTTAGAAGAATGCTCTACCTCTTTAATGAATAAATAAATCATGAGTCCACTGCAGTTTCAACTACAGCAAAAGACTCATTTTTGGTGTGAGAAGAATTGGCTCAGGCTGTAATGGTTCATATTTCTAAAATCTGGAGATTTATGGTTCCGCTTGTCTAACTGGTTAATATCAAAGGCACCACATATGTAGCAATAATCCTTTCCTTGCATTGGGATTTTCCCATGTTTGTTGACTGGAATCTCAGAAAGAATACTTGAATTGTGGCAATTTCACTATAAAACAAGAAAACAGGATCTGTATTAACCAGACTCAGAATTCAATGACCATATCCATTCCCTATGTGCACAAACGTGTCCATAAGCAATACTATTATCTCATGTTATTTCTGTGCCTATTTCTTCCATGTTGCCTTTAAATCCTTTCTCCTTATACACATATCTCCTCCTTATCCACATATTTTTAATTTATGTCTTCCAGTTACTGCTTGGCTGCCCATCTCATCAACATATGGTAGCTCTGCTGGCTGGTGGCACAGACCTCGTATCTGGGGACTGATTAATGTACCATTTTGTAACTGGCACAGTTAATTACATGCCTTAGAAGCAATTACAAAATATCACCACCTCAGAATATTCTCAACAATGAATTATCCAGATCTACTTAGTACATTTGGTCTTAAATTTATTTACTGTGTAGTAGATTATATTTTCAAAATTTAAAGTAAAGCTCAATGATCTGTCTGGCATCATCATTCTAATCATCCCATTCTAACCTTGAATTTGCCATATGATTTGGAAATTTCTCTTATATTCAAAAACATTTTTTTTCTTTATTATTCATAAACAAAATAATTATGTTTCTGTTTTTGTTTTTGTTTTCAAAAAGAGGAGGAAAGGTACATTTCTACTCTTTATTTGGAATACTAGGCTCCTTATTTCAGATGCACAGTTAGAAAAGTGCCCAGAATGACTGTTCTCTTCTAAGAACAAAATCTAAGGATGTTTGTAATCTTGGAGGATATTCCTTGCTGAAATTTGTGTCTCTAGTGATAGTCTCACAGCTGTTCAATAATGATGCTGTGTTTTTTACATAAATGTGTAAAGTCCTTCATGCATCTAAGCCAAGAAACAATGCAGACTGTGCACCTGAGCTTTTCTAACTGTTCTTTCTCCTGCACCTTAGGACTTCTTGCAGATGGGTTTGTCAGAATACCTTGTCGTTTTTGTGTTTTTGTTGTTGTGGTTGTTGTTTTTAATAACAATTGCAAACCCTGGAGAAAAATAAAGCTGCAGTGAATACAGATGCAATGTTAATTAAAATACACTCTAAACTCTAAATATGAATACTTTTAAAAAAAATGTATCGACATGTCAAGCAGCCAGGCATTACTTTGAAAATCAAGTTTTATTTCCCTGAAAATTCAAATCTGCATTAGGATATATTGAGCTGAAATGCTACACATTGAATTAATTCAAGGCTTTTGTGTGTGCAGCTATGCATTATGGCTCTGGTACCCAGCTGCACTTTGGGTAGATTACAGAATTTGTATAACTATATAATCTAATGGGTGATTTCTAGTCTCTAAAATAGTACAATACAAAGTATTAGTAGCAGTCTTGTGAAAGAGATTTCCTAATTGGGCAGTCAAGTTAATTATTAAAGATGTGCTAGCTTTTATGCTGCTATCTGTCTCATGTCTGTAAGCAAACCAAACGAAACAATGTCAACAGTAGATATGCTTTGTTATGTTAAGTTCCTTCAAAGAATTCCAAAGCACCTGTATACAAGAACTGGTTAGAGAAACTTATGTGAGCTTCCCTGTAGGAAAAATAAATAAATAAATAAATAAAAAGTTAATAAAAACATAGTTTTATTATGATTTCAGTAAATAAATGAAAATAACTAGTTCTACTACTATATTTAGCCCTGGAGACATCTGTGATTGTTGTCATCAAGCAAATAGCACTGCTAAGCTGTAATGTTTAAATTAATCCTGTCACAGAGGTGAGGTCTGGAGATAGATACAGAGATTTTATTAATCTTCCCCTAGAACTGATTTTACTATGCTAATATTTGCTCTTTTTTTCTCCATATCATGCTGTCTCTACCTAAAATAAATACTGTCTAAAACGGAAGCAATGATAGAGATGATGGGTTTGGTTCATTTTTATGTAGTTAATTACTTTTCCAGCCTGCATTGTGTTTCCCCTTTTCCTTTACAAATTCCCAGACCAAGAAAATAAAGTGTTATCGCCAAAGGAAAAGGAGAAACAGAAAAGGAAGCCATGACAAGAGAGACGGGGGAAAGAGTCTTCATTCATCTGCATCTCACTGTCTCTCTTAACTTCTGCTTTGCTTTGGGACAATTTCAGTGCTAAAAAACAAGTGCCTTGTTAATAGATAGTACTAACCTTTTAACTCTGTATAGCATTTTGTCCCAAAGAAAAGCAAAAGATCATGCAAAGCTACAATAACATTATCAAACTTTGGGGATCATTTCACCAAAGCAATGGATTTTACCTCACCACTGTAGCCACCTCTGTTTAGAAACATATCAGCTGTTTAGTAGCGCACTAGTACAACATGATGAGTTATTATCTCAACATTTCCTAGGAACATGCTTTCAGTCTTACACTAGAAGACAGGTAAAACCCACATGTACACCTGAGTTACAAAAAAATCAGTTTTTTTGTAACTCAGTTCATATGATCTCCAGTATACCTACAAGAAATGTAGTATAAAAAGAAGGGAACCCAGCTGAAGATTTCATAGTTTTAAGATAATTAAATAACTGAAGTTTGACTGTGAACCCTAGAATGCACAGGTACCTGGAATGCCACATCTTACTTTCACTATGTACCAGAAGAGACAGCATTATCTGTTGATGTTGATGCCTTTCAGACACTATTTCTGTACTAGTTATTAGCAAATAATTTTGGCTTTTTCCAAAAGTGATGAAAAATCTAGAATTGCAATTACCTCTCAGCAAGCAACTCAGCAATTTTCTTCTCACCATGTTGCTGGTTTTGGGAAGTTATATAAAGATCACACATGAATGGAATTAGCCTTTCCTTTCAACCACTTTATTCCCTCTTATGTAGGTTATCTGTCTTGTATTCCCATGATCAAATATTCAGATTTTGCTTTAAGGCTTACATTTCCTGAGAAACTGTAATGCCAGGTACTAGAAATTTTGTCATAAGAATGGGTTCTGGCAGGGCAATGCAGCAAGGGAAATTCATTCCAGCAAACATGCTACATAGAAAAGCGTAAAAATGTGTAATATACCCAGCTGGACAATACTGGAGCCCCAACTGCTGAGTAGCAGCTGCCATTCTGATTGGAGCGCTCATTAAAAGCTGCCAGCTTTCATGTAATAAGCCAGACATGGCTGGCTCTAGCGACATAATAGAACAGAAATTGCCAAATAATAAGGATTCGAAGCCCAGACTGCCAACGATACTTTAAAACTCCTACATCTCACACAGATCTGTTTTGAACTGCATTGCATTTGAAGTATGTTAGCCTATGAGCCTGCCTAACTTCCCTTGCTGTGTCAGTGGAGAAAGCTCTAATAACATGCAGGTGTGAAACACAGAATTTCACCTACTTGTAACCAATCAGTCAGAATTTTGAATAGGTTTGCAAATGTTGAAATAGATTCCTGGATCCCAACATCTCAGGCCAGTTAGGTACATTTTGGCAAATAAGTCTGACTAGAAGCACTCAGTGACTGTACAGATGACAGCACTTCTCTGAATATGAACTGTCGCTGGTTTTGGCAACGATGATAGCCTGAGGTTTTATTTTTCCCCTCTAAATCAAGACTCTCCTAAAAAGCATAAATCACAATGTAATTAAATCTTTATCTGATATGTATGAGAAAGCGAAAACATGGAAATGCCTTTGGTAAAGAAAAGGTTTCTAGCACAGCCAATGTAATGTGAAATAATATTTGAGAGTGTGAGCATCCTTACGGAAGATTATTTTTTTTTTTTTAGTTTTTTAGTTGTGATGCAGCTGTTTTTCAGAGGGCAATTTTTGAAGGACTTTTTTTTTTTTTTTCCAACCTTGTAATGTAATACCACCTTCACCACCTTCAGAGATTAAAAAAATTTCATCCTCTTTCTTGAAAAATCAGAAAATTATACTGATACATAGGGTAGGTACCTAGTGTTAAAAAAGGAAATTAGCAAAAATGATTTTATTTTTTTCTGATGATAACAGGTTTTCATACACTGGCTGATTTCTTGTATATATAGAACATACTTCAGAAATGATAATAATGTGGTCATTCTTTTAATCAGAAATCTTAATTTGTAAAAAAGTAGGACAAACTAGTGACATACTCACTGAAAGCATTGGTTATGTCTCTGTAAAACACTTCAGCTACCATCTTATTTTAGACAGTCAGAAGAGTCCAATTGACTTTGATCTAAGAAGTTGTCATTAAAGAGATCTGAAAGCATGATGAAGTACAGAGAAATCAATTTTTGAAATCTCGCCAAACTTCACCTTTAGTACTCGGGACACACAGCAGAATAATTTATTGGCATAAAGGAAAGAGAGAAGATAAATTATCTTAATCCCTCTAGATATGATAGGATTTTTCTCATTATTTGTTCTGTTACCCAGTTTGAAAACATGAATATTTTGCTCACTGTACTTTTATTTTGTTCTTTCCAGTAAATAGATAAAATGAGCTCAGCATCTCCACCATTGCAATATCACTTTTCCCCATTTACACACATTGTATTTACAAAATAATTGCTTCATTATGATGTTGCACCTTCCCTCATTTTATGCATTATTTTTCCCATGAAACAACTTTTCTGATACCCTATCTGCCTTTGAGATACAGATTATCAGGAAATATATACTGAATATATATATTGATTATAAGGAAACATACACTGAAGCATCCTTAAGCATAAGTTTCTTTCACAAAGAGAATGATATCTTTCCAAGGAAAAAGAAGCAATTAAGTGCCATCTTCGTAAAGAAAACATTGCTAAAATTCCATTTTTGCTTCTAAATGGTTCACCTATGGTATTGAAATGTATTTCAAGTGTCTAACTTCTGCTGAAAGTCAGTAGACTCTTCAAAAAAAAAAAATAAAAAAAATTTACTTCACCTGTTTTATGGAAAATACAGTCCAAAGGGCCCAAATCACTTCTGGGACTGAGAATCAACATTGTTGTCTCATGTTTTCCCATTGGCTGCTGCTTAATTATTGTGTTGTTTTGGTGCCAATGTCTTTAAGTGATTTACATAGGTTTTAAAATGTAACCTGAGTTCTCCTATCTACAGCTCAGCTCCAAAGAATTCTCTGTCTTCACATGTAACGTTTTATTTATCCCATGACCTCCAGATCAGTTAACAAAACCCACAGCTGCATTGAAACTAATGGATTTCTCATTTTTGTTTCAAGTCCCCTCAAAGAATATTACAAAGGGTGCCCTTACATATAACATTTTGCAATTTCTTAGGGTTGGGTTATAAAAATTACCAGATTTCAATTACCAGCAATAGCACTGCAGGACCTCCATAATTTCTGTATTACCATTTCCAAATATTTCACTCTAGATATAAAGAGATAAATAGATGTTCATGCCAATTTGGAAGTTATTTTTGACAACTATCTGTTCATTGAGTGTGAACTAATCTTTATTGTTTTTTCTCTTGTTTCTTCACTCTTTGAAAAAACAAAAAAGTATTATAATATTTTTATTATCTTGCTAGATTATTTTTAGGAGAAAAACATTTATGATAAAGCTACTTTGTGATGATAAAATAGAGTAGTAATACATTACTATTTTTCCATCTTTGCAGTTTTTTAATGTTCTGTCCTACCTTGCTATGTACGAGATACTCTGCACCTTTTACATACTTAATTTTATCATTTTTAACTATTCCTATATTTCTTTCTAGCCACATCAGATAAAATTTTTATCCTTATTTTTATTGAAATAAATGTGATTTCTTTTCTCCCTATTTCATAAGCATCTCTAACATTCCACAATAAACAGCAGGTTGTTCTAATCAGTCTCTTCCATCCATTCCTTCAAAGTTTGTCTTTTAAACATTCAATATTTTTGGTGCTATATACTTCATAATATCCTCATGTAATTTTCATAGCTAATGATACCATTATGACAAGATACCAGATGTTCAGTACTTCTCTCTCAATGATCATACTTAGCGTTTATGTCTCAGGACTAATTGAGATAATCTGTGATCTGGGTATTTTCTTCCAACACTATGAAGACACAATACTATGCTACCTCAAGATACTCTCAAGTAGTATTTCATAGTTGCTGATAAGATCAATTTGAATGTCTGAGCCCCAAAGAGAAGCCTGTAATAGTTGCTTTTCCCATACATTTCTCAATCTCCTAGAGTCCATAGGTTTTCTAAGAAAATTTCAGAACAATGTTTTTAAACTGTAGAAAGCAAATTTTTGTCAGGGAGGAAAAATATACAGACAGGAAGTATTTAGCAGTTCTGAATGATATATTCTTTTAAATATTGATTCTTCTCTCCTACTATCTCACAGCCGTTAGCAGGAATTACAGAATTTGTGAACTGAAATTCCTGTGAAGGAATAACTTGCCTGTTCTCTCTCTCTCTCTCTCCCTCTCTGTATATATATATTGTTATTATATATATATATAATATATATATATATATATATATATATATATATATATATATTGTTATTATTTTTTCTCAAAAGTAAATAGAAAGGAAATGGGGAAATGAAATCTGTTGTGGAGGCACTGGATATTTGTTACCATCATGTTATTTGCAGCCTGATTTGACAAGTCCATGATGTTCATATCACACAATAAACAGAAAATCTTTCCAAAAGGTATTGATAGTATCTATCATGATAGCCTGGGAAATAAATATTTAACAAGACCCCAGTCGAGTCTACAGCTCAAAGTCTCTTACAATGATTGCTTTCTCTTCCAAGAGGTGCAGAGAATTTTGAGACCAGCACTCCACAGCAGTGTTAATGTTACTATTCAACTGTGGCTATATGAGACCTAGATCTGTTTGCAGTTTGTATGATCTCACCAGATCATTCACATACAAGTTCTTCAAGAGCTTAAACTCGAAGTGTCAAGGTTTCTAGTCTTGCAACACGAACCATTCTACTATCTGCTACACAACTGTATTTTAAGTATTTATATCTTATTTGATAAGTTATTCAGAAACAATTATTCTTTGCTGTACGAATACACCAGTATCATTCAGTTTTTCTCCTTATATGTGAAGGCATCAAAACTGTTCTCCTGGGATGAGGCTTTTGTTCATAATTTTCAACTAACTAAAATTATTGGTTTGGCATAAAGTACTGATGAGATAGACAGATGATAGTGGTTCTCTAAGAACTCCCTCACAAGCCCTGTGTAAAGGAATATGCCTGAGATGAGACAGAATGGGACAGTTTTTCAAAAACAAGACCGTAGCAGGTAGCTCTACAGAGATCTGGGCAGTGGTGCTGGCCTGTAGGCAGAGACAGAGTGCACTAATTTATAAAGCTCCTAGGGGTGTTCAGAACTATCCCAAGGGCCACTCCATGGGTGTGAGTAATGAGCTGCATCTCTGAAAAAACATCACTGAATTTCATCCTAATGTATAAGCTCTGCAGCCTGGCATATACATGTATCATGTTGATGGGGTCACTTCTTTCACAACAGAACTCTGTTCAAGTGAATTCAGAGTCTATTCAGGTTAGCATATGGGTCTAGTCCCTAATTTTCTGAATTCAGCAGGTATATCTAATACACTTCAGATCAAGCTCTAATTCAGATTTCTATCCTTTTATGTCTTATACTTTCTTCTGTGTTTATGTTTCAAACACATGGTAAATTACCTTTATTAAAGAAAAATTCTACTGACAGATTTATTACTTAGCTTGCACAAATAACACTCAATTCTAGTAGGCCAGATCATGAACAAGCCTCAGCAGGCTAAAAAAAGATGAGAAAGGCATCTTCTTTCCCTGACACGTTACACCAGCCTCCTTCTGCGAGTTTTAGCATTTCATTTCTTCCCTTTTCAAGTTTTAGTTTTTTACTCCCTCATTTCATTTCTTCTCTTTTCTTGCATAACAATCGAATACTCACAGTTTGGCTTTCATACTGAATGATATTGTGGTCACATTTTCCATCGATCCATTGCCATTGGGATAAGTGATAGTGATTTCTAGTACTAGTGCATGTTACTATTAAAATCAGAAAACATAAAATTATGAACCCAAGGAACAAACAAGTTACTATCAGATTAGATTTCTGATTTCTGTATAAGACCTTCTGATCCAGAATATTCCTTCATGTTGTAATTAATCCAGGTGGCACCCAAGTCATTAAAAAAATTCAACCACATATTACTTCTACAAATAACCTTTTATTAAGGATGGAGATATTACAGTTTAATACAAGTACAATAGTCAAAGGACAGAAGAGAGAGACTGAAAGGCATTTTGGACAACAGTAACCAAAATTCACCAAAATATCACCAACATTTTGCAGAATTTTAACTTTGTGTAGCTGACTCCAATTCCCTAAAAAATTTTGGTCTGTATCTACCATCCCCCTGCCCTTTATATCTACTTGTATCTACCAGTTCCTACAAAAAAGTCCATACTTGTATTCCTAGTGTTAAGGAGTCTAAAGAATTTGTGCATCCAGGAAGCAAGACTGACTGTACAAAGAGATCTTTTGTAACTCTCACCACTGCTTGTCAGCTACAGCTAGAAAAAAGACGAACAGTCTCTAATTTATCGTTGTCCTTCAAAATGACTAATTTTCCCTTCTAATTTTAAAAGTTTCATGGGGCTTTGAGAAAGAAAAGCCATATGTTGAGTTCTCATGTCCTCCACAGAAACTGAAAATTAGGCCTGAAACCCAGACTCTTACTGTCCCAGGATCATGGTTTGTGGAACATATTATAAGACAGATTCACTATTTCTCAGTTTCTTTTCTCACCTTTTGCTTAATTTCACATGGTACTTTGCTAGGCTTTCAGTAAGCATTTTCCCCCTTCTCTTACAATTTGGGAAAAGGGGGTAAAGTTAATTGAGAAAATATTCAGTTACCATGATTTATTCTATTAAAGTTTAGATAGGCAATTTGCAACTACTGCTACTGTTAGGAATTTTATTCTGCTTTACCTCTTACTGAACTATTCTAATTATTTCAGTGTATAAACCAGCTTTTAGATTTTGTTCATTTGGTTTAGTATTATATATTACCTGGTTACTGTGGATGTTTTTAACTGCTCAATTTTTTGCTACCAAAAGCATAGTCTGAAAAATCACCCCTTCCAAGAAATGAGTTTATGATCCAGTTAATGTAACTGGTTCTTACCAAAAAAAAAAAAAAAAAAAAAAAAATCATCAAAATAATAATAATTCATTGAAATTAAAACTTTAGAAATATCCTCAAAAGTCTGTCCTTTCTAAGTTCAAAACAGTAAAAATACAGCTAAGTATACAAAGTCTATTAAAACAGACATTTCTCCTGAAAAACTGCTGTTTTATTCCTTCTGTCTATTTGCTGTATATAACAACTAAAATCAGAGGTAGGTCTAGAGCAAAACCACTTTGATTGTACTTTAATACTCCTCAGAGAGATTTTATCAAACAAAACTTTTTATTCAGTTTTATCTTCTTTCCTTACAAATCAATAATAGAGTTGACAATATCCAAAGTACAGGATTGGAAATTATCTTATTTGGCAAAAATACGCCTCTGAATCAGCCCTCAACATTTCTTTCAAGCCATTGCTCTTTCAATTCAAGTACTGTATTCCTCCACTTCCAGGGCTGTGGCTTCCTACTCAATCCATCTCTTGCCATAGAATGTATTTTTCTACATCTTCATTTGAATAAGATTTCTGTTCATGTTATAGAATAATTAATGTCATTATGAATATAGAGCTATCTTTTCTGACAATTAGTGACTGGTAGACTACATGTTGAGCCTAATGATTTTTGATGTCTTCATTTTCCTGTAAGAGTCTGATTCTCAGTTTCAGACTGGTTGTGTAAAGCTTATTGAAGAAACTCTAAAACGGTAGGCAAGCTGAGCTGAACCTCTCACTCTTCACTCATCACCAATTCACCCTAGGATGCTGTTAAATAGCTGTATGGATTGTGTTATTTATCTAAGTAACTGGAAATGGTAATCTATAGTTTAGACATAAATGAATATTTGCATTTCTAATTTAAAATTAGAAATTAGTCTCTATTCTTTCAGCCTTCAAATACATTTATCTTCATTTTGGCAGTCTGTTATACTTCTCATGTATTTCTTCATTTAGCAACTGTCCTTCCATTACTTCATTGGTTTGAATTCACTAGCCTGTTTTTTATCTGCAGCAAGCAAATATAAGAGTGTTTTGCATGCTGATCCTGACAAAATCTGCCATTACTTCTTTTTGCTGTTTATTAGAAATGGCTAGTGGGATTTCAAAGATCTCACCTTGGAGTAAAAGGAGCTTATATCCTTGTTCCCCCATTCGTTTCTCTTTCCAATCCATACAAGTTAAAAATAGGCCTTTAAAATTAACTGCAAGCAAGGCACAAAAAATAGCACTTCCAGAATGAGTAATACATTAAAAGAAAAGTAAATCTAGGAAGGCTCCAAAGAGATGAAGCACATGAAATGACGTGCCAGGATGCATAAATAAGTTTGCTATATCTTTCCCTAAATTGTCTAGTTTGTATGCATTTTATTGTCCTATTTATGGGGTGCAGTTAAATCTCAGTATGCCCTATAGCATGCTGACTGCAAAACAAGATCCAAACCTACATAAACAGGATTCTTTCACAATAAAAGAAAAGGCATCAGAAACCCTATTCTTCTTACTTAGTCTACATAAGTTGCTAGCAGAATGGGATGATGCTCAGGCAGAAGGCAATATTTTCAAATACAAAGAGGTGAACCTAATCAAACAGTGAGAATTACTCTATCCCACTTCTACAAAACCCTGCTCTACAAAACCAATCAAAAACTATCTAGCACCTCACTGTAATTTCTCTGGAGAAATCATTTGTCCACAGCTGACTCCCTGTTAGCCTGAAAATCTCTGTCCCAAGAGCAGATAACTGTAGGTATTGCTTCTTGTCACCAACTTCTTCCATGACCTTCTAATGACAGTTGATACACCTGTAACATGAAAGGCAAAAGTTTAATTAAAGCAGAGGAAGCAGAGATACATCTTTGATAATATTAATCTGTGACTTGATCAAACCAAGCTCACAGAAATTTCACCCTTTACCCTGAATAAAGGGAAAAGTTCACCTCTAAATCACATTTTGACCCTTCACAAGCCACTCGAGTTAACATCAAGGGATTTAATATACTTGTCCAGGAGACAATAAACTTGAATCTTCTCAAAAACAAACAAAAAAAATCCTTAAACATTCTTATTCCACTCTTCTCTTTTTTCTTTTCCTTTTCAGCTTCTTTCCACTTTTCCTGACACAGATTGAACAGTCTAATTCTTTCTTATATCCGCTGAGACTCAAGTAGGTAATTGAATTAAGTATATTTCCAACATAGTAGATATCCCCGTTTGTCCATTGTCTTGGACATTGTGTTTGTTTCCAGAGACCTTCCTTACCCCAGCTCCCAGTAAAGGTTGTAGTGAAGCTGTAGAGGGAACTCAGTGGAAAGTTGCTGTAGGTGGTCTGGCATATACAAGCCTTTTGCAGGCGAAAGCTCTCTGCATTTCTCCTGTGGACCCTGCAAGCCCTGCTAACCCCAAGAAAAGGAAACCTAGACATACCTGGGTTTAGAAACAGGTAAGTGGTGCTTTTTTCACCCAGTTGCAGCAAAGTACCACTTTCACTGCGTGCCCAGAGATGCATGTATAGGAACTTGAGTAACTGTAAGATCTTAATGGCTACTGGGCTAACAGTTTTGATGAACTAAATCAGTTGCCTATAGCCCAACTTGACTTAAGACCAGCCCAAATGTTCCACTTTTTTGAGTTGCATGTACCAGCAGCTTAAGCAGGACTGAGCCATTAATTTCTACTTCAGTCTCCCTACACAGATGTTTCAGTGGTAGAGTAAATCTCTCTCATAATAAACCTACAGATTTACATTAATAATTACTCATTCTCATATATCTTTAATCAGTGGATAGTCATTCTTTTATTAACTAGTATTGCTAAAAGTTATGTACTGAATGTATACACTGTTAAAAAGATGGAAAAATCTCCCCTTCGTGTTTGTTTGGAAGTACATTGCCCAGTTTCAAAATATTGTCTTTTCCCATTCAACCCTGAAGGAAGTTAGAAATTGTTGGTAGTCATGGCAATAAAAGCACTTGAGTGGTAGGAAAAAGAAAGTAGTAGATTCCATCTGAAATTACTGTGTTAGGATATGTTCCCAGGAAGATCTATATATCAGGTAAAGATTGATAGTACTTAGTTTTGGCATAGTTGAATGTTTCGAAAAATCAGTCAGTATGATAAATGTCAGTTTCTTATTATCTGATATTATGTTACTTAGATGTCTGTGTGCCAGAATACTCCAGTGATTGATTGACTAAATGTCTTTTTTAAAGTTAGTCTGGTAAAATACATAAGAAACTAAACATGATTTTTTTTTCCTTTGAGGGTATAGTAGAAAAGTATATCAATATGAAAATAGTAATCAATGGCTAATTTTTTATGGCATTTGTTTTGCATTACTCTACATGTAATTAAGAGTAAAGTTGCTTTTAAAAGCAAAAAGGAATAAAATTGTTAATTCAGAAAGTCCTATAGGCTTTTAATAAAGCCACCTTTGAGCTATACAAAGAGGGACCGCTTGCATCACAATGTATGCAACTGTCCTGCTTTATTGTGAGTACATTTAATTTAAAAGAATTCACATGCGATCAGACACCCATAGCCATTTTCTGGCTTGGAACATATCCATGAAGTTTTAGAAATGTTACTGTGTCATTTTTCATTTTCACTGATCTAAAACAATTAATGTGTGCATGAGAATATGCAGACAAGAAACATGTTGCTCTTTCCAAGTGCAGACTTCCTTTGGCGGATCCAATCCTATAGCTCCTTTTAAATGAAATCCTAGTAACAGAGATGGCTCAGAAAAAAAAAAAAAAAAAAAAAAAAAAAAAAAAAAAAAAAAAAAAAAAAAAAAAGAGAGAGAAAGAGAGAGAGAGAGAGAGAAAGAGAGAGAGAGAGAGAAAGAGAAAGAAAAAGAGAAAAAGAAAAAGAAAAAGAAAAAGAAAAAGAAAAAGAAAAAGAAAAAGAAAAAGAAAAAGAAAAAGAAAAAATAAGAAAAAGAAACTCATGTACCAGCTACACCTAAACAATTCCTTACAGATTCCCTTCTTCCCTAGTGTACTCTTAAGTATCCTATGTATATGATGGAGATGATACAGCCTTCCCAGAAACATCTGCTTCAATACTTAACAATCCTTATGGTTGGAACGGAGATTCTTTTCAGAATGTCTAACCATTTTTTCATGCTGTAGTTGAAGCCCTTTCCTGTTTTCCCACACATAACAATGAATATGGAGATTAACATATTCTCTGCAGAAACCTTTGTCTGAAAACTTACTGTCTCTTCACAAGGTGCATCCACTGAACAAAAAAAATACTAAATTTATCTCAGGTAATGTGTTTATCCCACCCATCTGCTCACCTGGTATAACTCCCCTGTTCTTTGCCCTCTGTAGATGTGAAGGAAAGTACATGAAGCCATTTTAAGCCACATACATTGGGTCCCCACAAAGAAGACTTCAGATAGATATTTTGTATTACAAGCTGGGCAGGTGTAAGTGCAATCTCATGATTTTCAAGAGGCAGCTGACAGGAAATAGTTCTATTGGCTGCAGTACAGCAGCTGTATTTTTTTTTTAACAAAACAACCTAGGGTTTTTAATCTTTTCTCCAAGATCTTGTTTTTTAATCTACCCTTTTCCTCTAATTTCTTCTTTCCTTGCTCCAACTTTAAAAATTTATTTTCTTTATCGCAGTCTAGTACCCACACCTGAAGATAACACTGAAACTTCTGTAAAGATTGTACGAAAGAGTATATAACTATATTAACTACTAGACGATACCCATTATAGTTTGCTTTTTTCTTCCTTTTTACAACAGAATGACAGATGATCAAAGGTCTGGAGCACCTCTCCTATGGATTGACAGGGTTGTTCAGCCTGGAGAAGAGAAAGCTCCAGGGAGTTTCAATACTTCTGTGGCCACTTTTATGGCCTTTCAGTACTTAAGGGGAGCTTATGAAAAAGATGGAGAGTGACTTTTTACATGGGCAGATTATGATAGCACAAGGGGAAACAGTTTTAAACTAAAAGAGGGGATATTTAGATTAGACACTAGGAGGAAATTCTTCACACAGAGGGAAGCACTGGAACAAGTTGCCCTGAGAAGCTGTGGATGCCCCATCCCTGGAAGTGTTTGAGGTCAGACTGGATGGGGCTTTGGGCAACCGGGTCTAGTGGGTGGCATCCTTGCCCATGGCAGGGGGGTTGGAACCAGGTGGTCTTTAAGGTCCCTGCCAACCCAAGCCATTCTATGATTCTACAAAACTATTGCCAAGCCAGGTATGCCCCATCTTCTACTTGTGCAGTCAATTATTCCAATCTTAAAAAGCATGATGTTTTGCGCTTGTTTTCATTGAATTACCTTCAGTATTTTTCAGATTTGTTTTCCTACTTGTCCAGATCATTATGAATTCAACTCTAGTCTTCCAATTTGCTTGCAGCCCCTCCCAGTTTGGAGTCAAGCAGTGAATGCTCTTTAGAGT
Source organism: Anas platyrhynchos (assembly GCF_047663525.1). Taxonomy (NCBI): domain Eukaryota; kingdom Metazoa; phylum Chordata; class Aves; order Anseriformes; family Anatidae; genus Anas; species Anas platyrhynchos. Next base: position 1,413,386 of record NC_092594.1, read on the forward strand.
GCTCAGCAATTACATATCCCACGCAGTGCTCAGTTCTGCATATTTGGCACAACAGGGTTTGCAGACTCATCTTGCTGCTATTAGATATGGTCCTAATTATATTATGGAGCAGATAGAATGAAAAGCCAAAAAAATATAATAATCATGAAAATAACACTACCTTCTAATTCCAAGGAATGGTAGCATGGTCACACTTGAAAATAGGCTTCATATTGAAAAAACAGTTGTGTGCATTTTTGCCTTGAAACAGGAGATTTAAATCTCTGACTTTCACGAGAGGGACCAGCAATGGCATGTTGTGAAATATTTGGCTCTGTTTTAATGTATTTGCTCTTATTTCCGGCCTGGTATTACCTTAAAAATGGTGACTGTTGCATTTGTATCGTTGGAAAAAATGCATTTTTGATCTAAGAATTTTGCATCATACTTTTAGAACAGTGTGTGGGGGTGAGGGGTACCACACACAAAACATAGTCATTGTAATGTCTTCAGAGACATTAATAAATAAATAAATAAAAATAAAAAGAGGAAAAGACACAGGGAAAGTTCTGAACACAAGTGATGAAAGTGATAAAACTGTTGATCTCTACTAGTTCTTCTCACTCACCTATTACATGGAGGAGGAAAAAAAAAAAGAAAGACTATTGGTGAATATTTCTGTATATTTCGAACACACTGGTTTTGAAGCACTGGAGAAAAATAATGAAAGATGACTTCTTGGTTCCCTGTCCATGATGGCTCAAGGGCAAAACTAAAGTTCTGTGTAAAGGCTAAAATAAAGACATTGAAGCTGACATTAAAAGACAGATATAGGAATATCCTCACAAATTTCACTACACTTCACTCAAATCTGTCTGCATTTCCCTCCAAGAGCAAAATTCAACCACTATAAAACTCTAGAGACATAGGAAACTCTGGAAAATTGCCTGGTTTCATTTGGCTGAAATCCAGTTATTTTAACTCAGAGAGCAGGCAGGCTGAAATTCAGGGGCCATCTTCAAAGTCAAACCATTTAAAAGTAATGCTTAATTTTACAATTAGGGAAAATAAATGAAATTAAACTCTGTCCTTCTGTCCAGCTGATATTGAGTCATAGTTCTCAAGAGTATTTAAAAAAGAAAAAAACAACAAAACACAATTAAGACACCTTTGTAATATATTTTTAATGTCAGTAATATATAATAACTTATGATCACGTAAGAATTAAAAAACATAAGCAGTGCATGGGTATTAGTTGACCATTACCATTTCATATAGTTCAACCAGTGAATGGGAAGGACACAAACAACCTTATTCTTTGTTTGTCATGTGCATTTTCACTTCCTGTTTTGGTCACGAGATTTTATTTGTGTTTGAATGTTTACTTTTATTTCTCTACTGATTAATACTGAAAAAAAATAATATATATATATATGTATATATATATATTTTTTTTAAAAAAAAAAAAAAAAAAAAAAAAAAAAAACAACAAAAAAAAAACAATATTGTGATCTTGGAATATGGAACCAGGTCTTGAAACCACTGTGTCTCTATACATTCATTCATATTTCCCTAACATATGTTCATTTTTTTATTTAACTTTTTTATAACGGTAGGTTCTTGATACAGGCAAGCTCATTTCTCTCTTACTGCAGGAACATGTTAGTGAGTAGTTTTACTTCATTTGGCTTAAAAGGTAATAACCAATGCTCACTCTAAGGATTTTATTTATGCAGATTATTCTGCTTACTGCAATGTCTTCTTCCTAAGGGTTTATCAGATTTTCAAGACAAATGATTAATTGTTGAGTGTAATGTTTCCTCTACAACACTGAAAAATTCATGGGTTAATGTATTCATGTTAAGCAGGTGACATGAATATGTCACCTGAGGTATCCACATCAGTTACTATTTTAATTACATGCATTTTCTTGCCAATGCCTAGCCTGTTCATAGCAAAGCTATCAGCAAGACTAAAAGATTTATTATTGGTCTATTCTAAAATAGCTTCGTTTAGAGAAGAATCCAAAATAGTGACTGAAGAATTAATTGGAATGATTGTTCAGCATATCATACATATGTACAACATATTGCATAGCAGGAAAAAATATTCAGAATACGTTTCCTGTTTTCCAAAATTCATGCAGCTTAAAGTACAGTGATTAATGGCACATTCTCTTTGTAAGACACCATACTGTTCTTAGGTGGGATTCATGTATTGAACAAACACATTAAACGCAAACGTAAGCAAAATCTGTCAAGTGTTTAAAGTCATGCTTCAGGCTTTTGTGAACCAAATATTGTTCTTAGAGGCTTGCTATGCAATAGTCTATGCATATTGTCTATAGTATACACTAGTCATCTTCTAGGTATATATTATGCCCTTGAAGTAGAACAAGAAAACTATACAATACTGCTCAAAACTTAGGGTAACAAAAAAAATGTTTTTTCCCAAAAATGGCCAGAACCTCTCTTCTTGCCATTGCAGTGGTCACAACTCTTTATCATGTTCCAGTGTTCTCACAAAAGGAAGATGAGACCTTCTTCTCTTCCACTACCTGATGACTTGTATCACATCTATGCAAAGTGCTATTATTTATGTGCCCTTGGTCTTTAAATTCTTCCTGTATTCTAAAGCATTGCCCCAGTTCTTACAAACATATTTATCTACAGTTTTTATTCAATAATATTGGTTTAGAGAATAAAAATATTAGGAGATCATTGATCATATTAAACACCAACCCTATATATGCTAACATGAGAATTGTGTAAAATAACGGGAAAAATATACTTTTTTTTCTTTTTTTTCTTTTTTTTTGGTGCATTTGTGTGTAGTTGGTTTTTGTTTGTTTGTTTGTTTGTGTTTTTTTTTTTTCTTTTAACATGAAACTTGTAGTTCTTATGGAGTTTTTAGTTCTAGGAAGAAATAGTCTTGTTTGACTGGCAGGAACAATGTTTCTTTACTTATTGCAACCAGACAAGGACAGTATATAAGAGATTTTGACTAGCATTAATGTCAGCCCAAGGGCTAATTCCTATTGAATGTTAAAAGAAGATGGACATCCAAATGCCATTTTGTGTTACTGAAAATATCTCCAATCATTAATACTCTTATCTGAAGTGGATAATCTCCTTCTCTCTGCCTAGATCTGCATGCCTGTATGTGTGTGAGCATGAATATACAGATACTAACTTAAATTCAGAGTCTTAATATGTTAAGATGCAGAAAGTGAGTTGAATCCATATTAGTGAATTAACATGAGGTAAGTCTCTAGCCACTGGGTGTCAATACTGATACGTTACATCAAGGAAGAAGAATTTAACAGGCAACAAAAACAAATATTTCTAAGTAGACAGTCGAATATTTAATATGATTGGGAAATCTTCTTACTCCTTCCCTACTACACAAACGTGCACATACAGGAATTAAGCAGATATAAATATGCCCATTTCTCCTATATGAGAATATGTTTGTGATACAATTTGATTGTGGAATTTGGTGCTTACCCAAATTCATTGTTTCAGCTGTGTAGAATACCACATTTAATTCACAGGAAAATTTTCATGAGGACAAAAGCTTTATTTTTGAGGAGTGGGAGGTGGGGAGGGTGGAGGAGTACCTGAAGTCTTTGCAAAAATCTGTGAAGGGGTATCAATTAACTGTGTGTGTTTTTCAGCTCTTTAGCACTCATATTCCTAGTTTCTTCCAAAAGAGCTATCTAGGCCTACTGATTTTCAAGACAACAAGGAATCTTTGCTCACTGTGGTGCACATAGCTATGCTGGATTAATGTATTTGTGAACACATATTTCTGCAGCCATTGCAATGGTAGTTTTTACTTTGAAACTGCTTAAGTAAAAATGGTAACTGTGCTGATACAGTCTAGAACCAGTTTGCAAGAAATAACTCAATACATTTCTAAACCTCCTTTTTTAAGACTGTAACGACAGCAATGTTCACTGTTATCTTTAAATACCAAAGTATTAGCTTCACAGCAAATTTTAAAATACTTGAGTACCAAAATTCACAAATAGGATTTTTTTTAATCTCACACAGTTGTGAGGAAATATTTGTAGTCACCTTCATCCTCCCCTACATTTTAAAGGAAATTACATTCTTACTTTTAAGCAAGCAGTTATGATTAAAATGATTTGCTGCCAAATCACAAAATTGGCAGCCTGAAACTGCTGCAAACTTCTAACATCCTCTTATTTTTCTCACCTTTTTCTTTACTGTCATAGTTTCACAGCATATAGTAACTGTATTTAAACCCAGTCAGGATCATGTCCACGTAGATTCATGGCTACTTATAACATAATTATACTGTTCATAACAGAAATTCATAATTACGCTGAGCACTCTTTGTTCAATTTGGTACAAAAACAGACACCCCATATGCCAGTTATAAATACTTACCTGGAGATTATCACAAATGAGAATGATCTGGGAAGAACAGACCTTTTTGGATCCCATAAATTGCTTTTCCACCAATGAAGATCTCTCAGTAGAAACTTTAGAGTAGACACGTGATGATCAAAGGAATGTTCCATTGTTTGTCCCCCCCCAAAAAAAAAAAAAAAAAAAAAAAAGAGAGAGAGTAATTAAGCATTCTTATTCTCCTCCCAGTCAATATCCAACCTATACTAGAAAACTGAAAATTCAACCAGCTGCCATGATCACTGAGTGTAAGTCATGTATGTATGTTAAATACAGAGAGCGCTAAGCTCATTTTTTGGTCTACGTATTTACAGCATCTGAATACACGTCAAAACAGAACTGTGAACCTTTAGGCCTCTGGTACATTCACCATAAGTTTAAGAAAAGGAAGATTTAAGTTATGGAATTGCAGTGCCAGTGCTCTAAGAAGTTGATAGAGAGTCAATGTATCCCACATTACCATCTACTTTTTCCCAATACATCTCCAATAACAGCAGAAAATTGAATTTCACCATAGTTCATGTGCAAGAGAAGGCTATCCCAACAGTGCCAGCAATATTGGATTTCAAAACAACATACAACAGCTGCACTGGGACACTTTTAGCAAAATGTATGGAGCTGACAGACAAACAGTGAAGACAGTAGACTTAACAGAAGAATATAGAGATTGTATCTGGCTGTCAGCCAGTGGAGAAAGAAAAACACCTGACAAAACAGAGCACATCAAACTCCCATCCCATCAAGGGTGCATTACTACTGATCTCAGGTGGAGGCTGACAGCTTGGTCTCAGTGTATTTTTACAATTCTAGTACTAATCAACAGAACTCCTGTCACTGAACTTGTCCATCGTTAGGTCAGGCATGCATCTCACAGGAATTGTTAACTATAGCTGATACTGCCTGAGGGCAGTGGGGTGGAGTAGGTGCTATCTCAGGTCCTTCCATGCTGTTTCCTACTTGAGAAGGCTATTGATGCCCTACTTAGGCACTGTGATTTATTCTGTCATTGTGAAGGTCCTCCCAAGGTCATTAGCTCTGTCACTGAGAGTTAGATTATATCAATATTTTTCCCGCTAAGGATTATATTACATAACACACAGCCCCATTGAATTCAGTGATATTAGGGAACCAATATTAATGCTAAATCTGTGAAGCATGGAGTATCACAAAGGTATTCAGGCGACAAAAGCTAACAGTAATGTTTGTCAGTTACTCAGTTCCAACATTGTGTATGAAATTGTATTTATGAGTAGAACAATTCTCAAGATTTCTACATCCAATGAAGGACATAAACACCTACAAACTCAATGCTTTGATCAAAACAACTTCCACAGTCATAAATTAGGTATGCAAGCTACCTTCATGCTGCACTGGGAAAGTTGATGAGGTGGTGTGGAAACTTCAATAGAAGTAATCTTTTCTGGCTATGTTTTGCAGCAAAGACCTGATACTACTCTATTAGTTCATCAGGCACAAGCAGAAAACCATCTCCCAGGAACCTCCTACTGGTATTTGACCCATGATGGCCTGACCTCAATACTCTTTTCATAACAATTAGAAGTTGATCTCGTTGATATGCCTAAGAACTACTTTAAAGAAGGAAGTAAATGTGAAATACTGCCATTAACCATGCTTTAATTCAGGGAATGAAGTTATTTAGGAATTTTTCTCAAAACCAATTTAAATCCATTGACTAACTGCTCATCTATGATACCTATTTAGTCTGGGATCTTCCTAGGTTTTTAAAGGCAACAGGCACCTATGCCTCACTAAAAGTCAGTGGGATATTAGTTGCCAAGCCATTTATGTTGTTTAATGAGACACTGCTAAGCCTTTGTGCAACATTTGCAATGGCAACTTACTCTTACACGCAATTGATCATAGTAGGACTATCTGTAAGGGTATGGGCTAATAAGAAAGTACTGGAGACATTTAATTTGCCCTTGTACCATAGCACTAAAATGTCCAGTATGGATCAATATGGCGAAACTGCTGTGAAATCTGTAATTTTGGAATTTTCCAATTCTGGCTCTGCATTTTTCTGTAAATTCACTATTTTATTTTAGAATAAACAAAGAAGCTTAATATCTTCTTTGAAATGTCTTGAAAAATAATTTATTCTACTTTAACAGATCATTAAGAGCCTGTGATATAGTTTAAAAAAAAAAAAAACAAAAAAACTTTTCATTAAAAACACATTCAAAATAAGATCTTGCTGGAGTTCCTGCCTTGAATCAAAACGTCTCCTGACAAATCATTCTTAATCACAGTTCACTACACTGAAGAGTATTTTCCAGAGGTTTATGGTGAGCTACATTAAAAAAAAAAAAAACTAATAAAATCATTTAAGTGAAGATTTAGCATATTCGGTATTCCATTCCACAACAGAAAAATAAAGTAGAAAATAGGTAATTAGATGTTCAGAGACTAATTCATAAAATAATACAAAAGTTGTCTAGAGATCTTGGAGGGTGGGAGTGGTATTTTTATTCTGACAGCAAATATTTCTAAAGGCAAAAAATAGAAAACAACTAAGTAAATACACAGCTTCAAATGCCATAGCAGTTTCATCAGCAAGGTGAGCAAGGGTCTAGAGCACCTCTCCTATGAAGAGTGGCTGAGAGAGCTGGGAGTGTTCAGCCTGGAGGAGATTATGGTTATAGAGGATCTTATCAAGGTATACTTAAAGGCAGGGTGCAAAGAGGATGGAGCCAGGCTCTTCTCAGTGGTGCCCAGTGCCAGGAAAAGAGGCAATGGGCACCAACTGAACCACAAGAGGTTCCATCCGACCATCAGGAAGCACTTATTTACTGTGAAGCTGATGGAACACCGGAACAGGTTGCCCGGAGAGGTTTTTAAGATCTCCCCCCACAGACATCTTCAAAAACTACCTGGACACATGCCTGGGCAACCTGCTGTAGGTGTCCCTTCTTGAGCTGGGATTTTGACCAGAGGACCTCCAGAGGTCCCTTTCAGCATCAGCCATTCTGTGGTTCTGCGATTCTCCTAAGCATTCTACCTTTATTATTGCTTTTCAATACACAATATTTTACTCGTCTAAAGCTGCTCATCACATTGCAGTAAACATGATTATTTTCAGCTCTGTCACCTTCTCTCTCACTTATTCCTCATACTGTTCTTATGTGAATTCATTCAGGTCAGACTTCTCACAGCGCTGCCTCTAAATAACTTGCACAGCAGTTGGGTAATCCTTTAATAGAAGAATAAACTGGTGCATATTGATCTCTACTCCTTCCAGTAATTAAAATTAATTAGTTTTTCCATCTAAGACAAATATAATAGTTGGGACTGTACATATAAGGAAAGAATCCGAAATAATAAAATACTTAGAACCACACTGTGTCCTTTTCATCATCCAACTACTATGTATAACAAAATCATTTGTGAGCATAAAGTTACTGTCAGAAGATGTGCTTTGTGATGCAGACTTATCCTTGGTAGGTCAGTGAAGGAGCTTCCAGTAAAAAAGCTTCCACCTGATAAACTTATTTCTCTTATAACAACTAATCTCTCTGCATTTTCTCTGAAATTTCTAATTTCTGTTAGAAAATTGGGTAGCAATGATGGAGCTAAACCTACAGTCCAGAGAGCAGAACACACTTGCACGTTAGGGTCATGTAGGTATCCTATGAATTAGGGAGTTTTCAAAGAAGTCAGACTGTAGTTGCTGAGTTTGAGTGAAAACTGAATGATTTAGTTAACTGAATTAGTTAGTCTGAGGCTCTGATCTCAGTGCATGTTAAATGTTTGCTTGTTACAAAGAAAACATTATGTGTTGTAAGTATAGTATTTTGCTCGAATTTGCAAATTGTGACAAGCTATTTGAACAGATGTCTTTCATAAATACAACTTTCTGACTCCTACTCTTAAGTATTCAACAAAAAAACGGGTAGAATAGGTGGTAGAATTCTATTCTTCTGCTTTGGATAAAATGGGTTACTACAGGGCACCAACTGTGAATGTTTGGTGTTTGACTGCTGTGTTCATTATTGTTCAAACATGCTTGAAACACCAGCAAAGTTCCATGACTGTTTCATATTTCTAGGCATTACCTGTGTGGAGCTCTCTTCTGAGGCTGTTTCAGACCTGAAAATTATTCTGCTAGGCAATGTTGGGTTGGAGTTGCCTCTCCTCAACATCCCTTACCACCTTAATTAAAAAGCTATAATTGTCCAATGAAAATATTCTATAGTCCTTTTTCTTCATAGTAACTGGCTATAGGTAGTCTCAGGTATCTCCCTGTTACTCAAAATGTCCTTGTAACTCAGAAGAAATTCTTGCCAAAAAAAACCACAGATCTGAACTTCGGTAGTCTTTTGCTAAGAAAAGACATTGTCAATGTAATTTATATTCTTGGCTGACTCGCAGAAGAAGCTGATTGTAGAATTCAAAGGCTACAGTTTACTACTGCATCCCTGTTTCAATGATGTGCAGCTCAGACAGTTTATTCAAGTATTTAAGAAAATGGGGAAGAGGTAGCACAAGATGACACACTGCTCATAATATGGATTCCAAGAATGTTTCAGCTCACCCAGCTACATTTGGGCAACAGCTAGGCTCCAGTCAACAGCATTTAGAAGGTTATTGTCAACCCAAATAATAAAAGCAGGTACCTCTAATTAGCTTGGTAACTGTCTTGGTTCCACTGAATAAACTGATTCATTTTATTGACATGGGAACCTAGACATACTGGTCAGACACGAACTTCTACATTTTAAGCATCAAAATTAAGGAAAGGTGAATCCCCTTAGTGCAGAGTGAGATGAATCCTATCCCCAATGCCCAAACCCAATATTCATATCATATTCCTAACCACACTGCTTTGAGTTGCTTAGGAGCCTGTGGATCCTAATCACAATTTTACACACACAGACATGCACAATATGGCACACAACAGTTTCAGTGATATCGTCAGCACTCAAATATACTACAAACCTCATGGTAAAATTCATCTTCCATCACTGCAGTATGTCCAAAATACAGCTGCTCTTACGCTCTGTGCTTCCACTCTGAAGAAGCTTCGTGCAGTAAGAGCAGAAAAGGTAGTTATAGTTAGGTATAAAGGTAGTTTTAAAGGTAGTCATTCCTTCTGTCCCACTTCCCATGCATTAACTCCCATGTAAGCAGTAGTATAACCCACTGAATGGGGACTACCTTATCAAGTGAAACCAGGAAAATCAGCGTGTGCCCAGTCCTCTCCACACTATTATATCTTACGGCTACATAGACTGTGAACTGTTGTGTAATGCCTTACAAGGCACTGAAAACAGTGGCTCCTCTTCTAATATAAAGCTTCAAGTACTATAATAATGTTTTAATTTGCTTCTCTCTCTTCAAGAAAGTGTAAAGATTTTCCTCTAAATCTCAGACATTCTGCTGCATTAAAAAAGTGACTCATAAAGAATTTCATTTGACCTTTCTCTGCAAAACACATTTTCCTTTTGGATTAAACATTCTTTTCTTGATTGTACTTTCTTTAATCCAAATGCTTCAAAAATACCAAAACACAAGAGGGAGATTCTTGTGATATATCATAAAGCCAAATGCTATTTTACTTCATACTACAAAAAGAGAACTTTCTTATCTTAGAAGATATTATCATTTGCTTTTCCCATAAGCAAAGAGACTACTTTAGAACACAACAGTTAGAATATTGAATCTTACTGATTCAGCAAAACCCATTTAGCTGTACTCAGTTCAGCAGTAATAAAAATATATTATCCTTCTTTAACAGGAAACAAATTTGTAATTGTCTTTTAAAAAACAAACAAAAAAAAAAACAGTAGTTTAGTAATTATTCTACAGGTTCACAATAAAGTCTGTCATTTAAAAAATGTCTGCCTTTCCTTCCTGTGTTACATTATTTTTTTTCCCCTTTAGACACATGGTAAGGGATAGACTTGAGCTATGAATGCATTTCATATCAGCAATTCACCTAGATCTTTGACTAAGAACCCCACTTTGTATCATTTTTAGAGATTTTACACTTTAGAAATTGAGGCTACAGTTTACAAAGACAGAAATCTTAAACTATTTTCTACAATCTGTATTTTGTCACAAAAAAATAAGTAAGTAGAGAGCCTTGCACCCACTGCTAATTATAGTGGGGTTGAGATGAAAATTTTAAGACATTTAATCATGGCCATGTAGAATTACTGACGTTGCATTAATTGTGTTAAGTACCTATCTAATAAACCAGAGTTACTATCCACTTAGCTCTACAAAGAGCAAAATCAATTTTAAATTAGTTTATGTAATATAATAACTTACAATAAAACAACTGAACACAAAGAACAATGCAGATACCCATCTGCCTTGCTGTCTTTCCCATGCAATGAAAACAGCTGATGAATTCCAATAAAATTTGAACTCTGATTTCTAAATTAATCACAAGCCTCTTAGTTTCATGCAGTCCATTCAGTACCAGGCTCTCACTGGCTAATATGATCCACACATACAACTATGATTCATGAAGCAAAGAGAAAAATATAATTCACATGAATATGAGGAAGTACATACTGTGACAATGGAAATGAGATAAGTGATATATTAAAACAGAGACCATGAAGAAAAATCAGAATTATTTTCACTCTAGAATAGAATGGTTTCCTCCTAAGCAATATGGGACACATGGATGACTACTGCACAATTGTTTAGATAAGAATTCAGATAGGTGCATAACAGGGAGTAACTCTATAGGCACGGAGGTGCACAACATGAACACATGGTCTTTCCCATCTCTTTCATTCTCTGATTCCTTAACTTTTATAATAGGATTTTATACATACATATATATATATATATATATATACACACACACATATATATATTATTATGACCAAAGAATGCTAACAAAGAAAGGCTACATCGTTACCACAAGTTGTGCTTGCAGGACATCTGTACTCACCCCTCATCATCCATTTTGTAACTCGCACATTTCCTTCTTTATTTGGATGTCATATTGTTTGACAGATTCCTCCCTCCCAAATCAGTTCTGTTTTCCTCAGTTTTCTCCAGTTCTGTTCTCTTCTTTCTCCAGAGTCTAGTTTTATTTTCAGAGTATCATTTCTAAGGAGCATGTGATACACAGACATGACTATTTGATGTTCAAGTGCAACAGTAAGTCAGGTCAGGACAGAATGGCAGGAACAGAAAGATATTTTGTTGACCAGTTTCTCCCAGTCTCCCTCTCCCTCTGTCTGTTCACATGCAGAGAGAACACAGGTGACACTTATGGAGGAAGATTTAAGAAAATACCTTGTTTCTATTAACGTTGTGTTCTACCTGTGATGTAGTGTTTTATCTACACAGCATCTGAAATACCAAGTTCAAATACCACTACGGACATATAAAATTATGTGCGCAGTTTATTTTCTTCAGCCACTGTCCCCCCAAAAAATCTTGTGCTACTTCTGCAACACTATCTGCAATATCTAATTCTTTTCATTTCTTTCAAATAACTTCAATTAAAAAAAACTTCAGTGATTGAACAGAGTCAGATTCTGAAATGGAAGAAAATTAACAGGGAAATGGTCAGATTTACTATGCTTTCTTTTAATTCTTCCAGCTACCTGTTAAGAACGAAAATTTGTTTTTGTTGAGAGCCCATAGTTTTTTAAAATCACTCTCTTAAAATAAGAAAATGACCAGAAAAGACATTGCTTTTCTGTTCTCTATTACCTTAAAAGTCTTGTTCATTCACTATCACTAGATAAAATTCCATTTTTATTCTGAAATTCTGTTGAAAAGTACTTTTGTCAAAAAAAAAAAAATCCATGTGTTTCAAATAAATACATTTTAAGGGCTCTTACTACTGAGTTAAACTTTTTTCTAGGCCAAAGCATTTGATTATTGCAATTAAAAATTTAACACTTGATATTAACAATCACCTCTCTAGCAAAAGTTCATTGTATTTTCAAAATATATATTTTTTAGCCAAAAATTAGAGACAATAATATATTTCTGACTATATCTGCCTATTAGTAGGACTCTGCAACTTTCAAACCTCCAACAAGGAGGTCAGAGAAAAGATTTTTGAGATTTCATTATGACTATTATCATTGTTAGTGATAAATATGCAGTTTGATTTACTAAAAAAAGTAAAAAAAATACTGTCAACTTATTACGGAGCTAACTTATAAGAAGAGGATTAAGTATACGGACTTTCAGCAGCAACTAGGAGCTCTGGTCACTGACCAAAACTGTGCTATGCAACTTGCTGTAAAAACAGAGCAAAAAGACTTTTCCAACTGTAAAATTAGCAGGAAACAGGAAAAACATAGATCTTTTTGCAGAGCACAAAGATCACCTCTGCTTAGAAACAAGATAGTAAATTTAGTGCATCCACTTAATGTATTTGTAAAAGGACACCCTTTATGCCAGTGACTGTATAGTCCAACACCCAATCTAATCTTTAAAGGTCCCTTCCAACCCAAACTATTTTATGACTCTATTACTATGTAATAAATAACAGGAACTTTCACACTTTTGCAAAGGGACCCATCTTCAAAACAGATAGATACACAAAGACAAGCATTCCCTTGATCTAACATCTAAAGCACAAAGATAATTTAGCCCCAACAGGCTGTTCCATGTTTTAGTACTTCTTCACACTGTAAGGTTTATTAGGATTCCAGCAGTAAGTATCTTTTCTTTCCTAATGGAACATAAAATTTTACTACTTATGTATTTCTTTCTTGAAATATTTATAGTGCACCATTTGGTTTGTGATTCATTTTCATTAAAGTTCTTTTAAAACTGAATACTTTGATTTTTCTGGATCTGACTCCTGTAGTTCCCAGCTCAGGTCTGCAGGTCAACAAGTGTCTGGTGCCAGCTGGCTTTGTACTGAGACTTCACATAGGTTGGCACCTGCATCTGCATTAAAAAAGCAGGGTGATACCCTAGGCTTCTGACTCAGACTAAGAAGTAGGAACTGCTTTTTCATTTCTGACTATGTGAGAATTTCATGGCATGTGGCCATTTCGAAAAAAAAAATACATATATATATATATATATATATAGCTTAAAGTGAATTTTTTGTATGATGATGTCAGCATAAATTTTATTTTGGTGTGATTGAATCACATGACTGGATACTAAGCCATGTTTCCCATTCAATTTTTTGGAAGTTTGTTAAAAGCTATGATAAAAATTAAGTAAACAAGTTTTCTCAGCAATTCAATAAGATGTTGCTCTCCAGGCTTAACAGCTACTATGGAAAGACTAAAAGTCAAAAACCCAGGAAACATCCAGCTTTTAAATATTTTTCAAGTGAGGTACAAGGATAATTATTCTGCCATAAATCCCTGTTACACATCACATTTTCTCATTTGCAGGTTGAACTTTGTGTTTTATCTTATCCTCCAGCTCTTCATGTCCAACATTAAGCTTTAATAAAAGCACCCACATTCCTGAAATGCCTTAACTCTATCCACTCTTGTATCATAGAATCATAGAATATCCTGAGTTGGAAGGGACCCTTAAGGATCATCAAGTATCATATTTGCCTTTACCTCACCTATATTTGTAACTAATTATTCCCCTAAAACTTACTGTTTTGCATCTTTCTCATCTTCTAGTTTTGTAATATTAACAGTTAAAGTGTATTTCCTTTCTAATTCTCTGAGAGCTAAAGTTTACACTTTAGACAGATTCTACAGTTTAAGCGTTGAGGTGGATAATGTGACCATTTGTCTGAGCCTCGAGATATTAGGTAATAATCTGGAAACATGACTTCTAATCAAATTCTTTAGTTTCATTTAAAAGTAAATGGAATACATTCTTGCCCTTCTACATAAAAGTTTCAATATTGATTATATTCATCTGGCACCTTGACTAATATCATGCTCTGCTTATAATGCAATATTAACATACAAAAATATTCTTACCCTGATTTGGTAATTGTATAGTTTATTCTCACTTTGGCAAGAAGCACTTCTAGCACCGTACTTGCTTCAGATTATTTTTATTTATTAGACTTTAATAAAATCTACAAAAGGGTACACTGATTTATAGTGCTTTCAAAGAGCAACATAGCCTAGTCTCTCACTGAATTTTGGTATGTTTAATTAGGAATTTATATGACCTCCTCTAAATCAGCCATATGGTTCTTACAGAAGCTTACTGTGCAGCAGTCCATATTGTACCTGATACTGTGGAAAAAAAACCTGTAGTTACTCTCCAGTGTTGCTGATGTAGTACTTTTCATAGGCACAGCAAGTTGAAAGGATTTAAACGATACTGAACAAGTAGTTAACAGAAGGAATTATTAATGTTTGTGTTTCCCCCTCAAGGGGAAGGAAGTACAAATGACTTGGGTGATTAACCTTTTCAGGAAGTGATCAACTCATTTCCTTGGATTTGATTTAAAGTGGAAGCCCACCTGAGTCACAGAATCACAGAATCACAGAATTTCTAGGTTGGAAGAGTCTTCCAGTAGCCCTTAATAAGATAAACTTTTATATGTCATTATCTCAATTACTATTCTGAGGTAGTTCTACACATGCCCTTACATTCCTTTAACAGACGTAAGAACCTGTTTTCCATGAATAGTCATGTATTGTTTGGTCATAATTGCTGAGGCTCAGGAATAGTTGGGCATTAAGACCACATGAAGTTCAGATCTTGGAATCCCATATAACTGATGTGTGTGCACATAGAAGCTTTCATTTCAAAGTATATCTGGTACATGCTTTTGGTCTTATATTGCCTAAAAGTGTATAGTAAATGCACTCTGCTTTTTTTTTTTCAGTGCAAAGATATACTTGCACCTTAAGACTGTGAAGACTGTGAATCCTGTAAAAATAAAACTATACTTAAAACAAAAACAATAGATTCAATTACTTTTTACAAAGATTTTTTTTTTTTTTTGTAAGATCAGCAATGATATCAAATTCCCAAGAATAACTTGAATAAATAAAAAAGAGCTTCACGAGGGAAAGGCAAATGTTAATTTTAATTGAGAACTGAAAAAATGATTATGAGAGCTGGACTTTGACATTTTTTTCCCTTCTGATGATACTTCAAAGACTGATTTGCTAAAACTATGATGCCCGGATAAAAATGGAATTATATACCTAGCTTATGTACAGTTTTTTTCATTGCTGGAGAACAAAAACCTCTGTTTTTTACAGAAGGTTCCTGCTGCCACCCAGGAACGAAGGATTCAGTCTCACAGTGAGGTAGTAGAAAGGAAGTAGCATTGGAAGTTCCATCCCTGTCAGCTGGACGGAAACCTAAGAAGGAAGATATGCTCACTGAGGAGAAACTAGCATATGGAATCAAATCAGCGTAGAGTAGCTCTGGCTATGCTTTTATACTGCAAGTTTTACAAAGCGTTATAATCCAACAACTCATCTTTGAATGTGTTCTACAGAATCACAAACTTATTTTCATAGGAATAATATGTTTGCAGCATATACTCATTCAAATATATGGCATACACAAAGCACAAGATTGCAGCTATGCTAATCCAGTAACACAGAAATTCAGCTAGAAGTAGAATAGAATTAGTGGTTCCATAAAATACAGAAAAATGAAGACTAGAATTGGCAGCTATTCTACTCTGTGATTGATATTCTATGTTATAGCATCTTGTTGGCACATAAATAACTGCTCTGACAATGGCAGTGCAGAATTTATCCTGCATTGATAACTTTAGCCATCTACTTTAGATCATAATATATCAAAATTTGCAAATACAGAGCCACCAGAAAAAATGATCTTGTTGGAATGTCACCTTCCTACTCAGCTGCTCTTATCTCTGCTTTGTATTCCAAATCTCATCTCTTTACTTTAATGTCAAAACAATACATTATTTTATTGCATGAGCCTTGAAGAGCCTATGAGAAAGTGAGCTATGTTCTCTTTTCTCTCACCAAACATTGGCAGGCATATAAACTGCATGGCAGGTATTAAGAATAAGAAGAGCTCCACTGAAGTTGGTAATGTCTGATGATTTATACCCACTGAGAATCTGACCTGGATTACCAATTGCAGAATCATTCCTGTCCTTATTTATAGTTCTGCAACCTCACTGCAAAATGAACTTTACAGGTGTAGCTTAGGCTCTAACTGAGCTTATGGAATATTTATGGATGGTGATGATGCACGAAAAGAAAAGGATTTTGCTTGGCTTTCACTTCCACCTGAGCTTTCATTTGGACGAACAACGCTTGTTCACTAACATCAATTCTTGTAGTAGAATTTTTAGGAATCTTCCACTGAAACAATGGATTTCAATACAGGAAACATAATCTCATGCATCTTTACTATGCAGCCATACCTTTCATTTGTTTTTAGATACATTTTTAAGCAACTATTTAAAGCAGTCTTAAGGAACTCTCATAACTTTAGAAGCCTATAGTTAAACATTCCAACAAGAGGTCCTCTAACTAATATTAAAACCAGTGAAGAGTGAAAAGCTGTTTTCTACCTTAATTATACAGAGCAGCTTTTATTGTCAGTAAAAGCAAACATACCTGCAACATCTTCAGTATATGCAGTGAATAAGTGTACTACCACTATTATGTTCATCCATGTTCAATTTGAATTCATAGTGAAATAAGTGAAGCGTAAGGCTGCTGGCATTATCCGAAATGAAGCATCATAAGCAGAGGACAGAGAGCTTGTTCAGTCTAGCAAGAAAAAGGCCAGAAGAATCCTGGATGTCTGCAGGAAGGCTCAACACGTAAGATAGCTATGTGAACTAAAAGAAAATGTGAGCATAATAGCAAATGGTTCTTAATTGGCAATCAATAAATTTAGCCTGGAAACTGTGAGATGTTTTAACACGCAAGTTCTGTAAGTGCATTCCTATAGGAATAGCAAGGAGAAAAAGCTTTGCTCCCTTTAAAGTTTATAACAGTATTACATGATGCTATGTCTATGGAAGGAGGGGACTGCATCAGATACACAGAAAACCCTATTAGCCTCATGCTTCTAATTCATGAAAATTTGTGAAAGATTCTCAGTTTTTAAAGGGAAATAATTAAGTGGAGAATAAATGGCACCTTCACAAAGGTATCAAGTCTAAGAGGCAGAATTATTTATTTATTTATGCATTAGGCGGACCACAGCTAGTCTAAAAAAGTAATTTTGAAAGAAGCATGGCATCACAAAATCCTTGTGATGAAACCCTAAGCCACCTAAGCTAACTTCTCCAACATGGAAAAATTAATATCCAATATAAATACGTTGGATATATACTTTAGGAATATATTAGATATAAATATGTTAATATTATAATGAATATTAACAAAACTGTATCATTGGAAAATCAAGAAAGTTCAAAACAAACCAGAACTGTTTTTGTGTATTGAGATGAAAGATTTTGATTGATTCTGGTTTTATTTCATTTTGTAATTTTTCCATTTTCGATAAATGCAGGAAAAAAAGTTTTTTCCAAAATATAAAATTCTGTTCTTGACCAGCTCTAGTAATTGTCAATAATTATCTCCGTATTTATTTGGGCAAACTGCTTTTATAGTGTGCTGCCCAAATGTTTATTTTTGATTCCTATCTGATCAGCTGAAATGTCCATATGGTTTGCTTCAGATAGATCACTGAAAATGTTTTCTGAAGCAATATGGGCCAGTCAATTTTTTAGAAAGCTTTATGAATCAGTAACACTGGCATTTCTTAAATTAATACGTGCCTGACTTAGCACAATCTGCCATTGGTTGAAAAACAGAAAAGTGATGAAATCCCCTTGGTGTTCTTTGGAACAGTGGCAGATGGCTCCCATCTCCCTGAAGTTTTATTTTGTTTTTCTCCACTTCTCTCAAAAGAGAAACTTGATAACACTGCGACAAAAAGTATACTGTACAGAATAACAAGTTAAAGCACATTATAAGAAACAGACATATTGTTTTAAAGGAGAATAGTACTTGGGAACTGAGGTGTTTACAGGATTATATAATGCCCGAGATAACACCAGAATATATCACATCCAAGATATTTGTATGCAAAATCACTTTCAAACTTTTAGGAATTTTTTTTTTTTTTTAAATCCATTATGTGGCATGATCTAAGTGACCGATATATGTAATAAGAGATGAAACCTTTAGATCCATAGCACAGTTATCTACTGCAGTTTTCTATGACTATGGATTGGTACCTCATACTTTCATCAACACAGATGAAAACCAGATTTACAAAGAACATTCACTGGACTAACTGAAATAACCGAATGCACGGGAAAGCCAGTGTCCCTATTTCAGTATCAATCATACTCTGCAGTTACTGCAGACTGGTAAACAAAAGTAATAAAACCACTTAGGGTTGGACAGAAGACTGTCTAGTGCAGAAGTGATATTTAAAGAATAAAACTGAAAAACATCTGAGAATGCATAACTTGCATATTTTACAAATGCATATGTTACATTTCTTTGGACTGGAAAAGAAACTCAAGGCATGCTTCCTGCCACATTTTCAACCCCTCTTCCAAATACAGTGGCACCAAGGTTTTTCCAGGGAGGGTCAATAGAAATATTTACCTTTGAAGAAAAACCTTTTCCTTTATTTCCTTAACTAGTTAGAAACTGATGCATTTTCATAAATTTTAGCAATAAAAACAAGATCCAAAAAGCTCATGGAATCCCTCTCTAAGAAAAACAAACAACATTAAATCTAGCAAAATTAGAAATGTGCTAAAATAAGGTTTCCTAATGAGAAATCCTGGGAAATATACAAAATTACCAGCTCTGTGAGTTAAACGCTGGATGAATTCCACTGTATAGTGAAATGTTGAAACAACCCAATCAGGCTAGTTTTTGTTGATCTAGTATGACTTATTTGTGGAAATTTTCATTTAAACTTATGAGAAGCAGATGTCCAGTATTTCTAGTTTGTCACAAGTGGTAGGATTGTCAAATCAGGGACCTTGTACCTGAACTTAGAGCTGGTGTGCCATCTTCCTCCACACTGTTGCTCTTGAGAGACGAGAGTTTCTGTCCTTACACACCTGTCTGTGGGGATAAGGAAACAGAATAAGCAAGTGGAAAGGGACTGGACATAGCCATACAGAGTAAGTGTACAGCAACTCAGCAGTAGAGAACACGGTGGGAAAGGGATAGGACAGTCCTAAGAGTTCACTAGGATGAGGGAAGCATGAAAGTCATTACACTGGTGCTTGTATCTCTAGATACAAGTTTTATTCAAATGAAGTAAATGATTCCAGAAACAGTCTCTGTGGACGTGGAATGACAACCAAAATATGGTGACTGCAAAAATGAGCTAGTATCAATCTGCACAATATCAGAAATGCAGCTATATTAGCAACAGTTAAACTATCATTACAGTTGTACCTAGGTTTAAGCATTTCTTTCTTGAATTGTGATTCATTGTAGCTTGACACGCATGTAACTGACATTGAAGCTTCTATGCAGAACTCAGGGCCAGTCACAAATAAGGGCACCCTAATAATTTGGTACTTCTAGATCATAAAGTTCATCCGTTTAGCTGGTAATAACTTTCCTCAAGCACAGACGTTTGTACTGCGATTGATAATCTGGGGCCTATGGATAATGTGAATCATTAGTCTACAATGAAGCCTCTCAAGAGAAAATAAATTATCTTACACAGGACACCACTGTATTATTCATGAATAAGCCAGAGAGGAGAAAGAGAGAGTAGAATAGGGTTCTGTCAGCAACCTGAATGTCAGTTCTCCAGAGAGACCTGTAACAAAGCTTTAGTCAATTCACACAAGTTCAAAGAGGAAACCTCTCTGCATGGGATAATATTTATTAAGGGAATAAGCACTCCTTTGTCACAATGTAACTCAAAACTTCAGAAGTATACATATCCCATTAGGAGAGCTTTGTTCTGCTTTAATTTTTCTGAGCATACATAGCACAAATACAGCTCTTCATTTCCAAATGGACGAATGACACCGAGGCTATTGAAGAAAGCGATATATATAAAAACAAGAAGAGCATGCTGTTGAATTATTTTATGATTTAATCTGTTTGATTAGCCATGATTCACTGAGATATCTAAGGGGTAAGGTATTCACGAACTACTAAGCTCAGTACTCCAATACAGACTGAAAACAAGCATAAAGCCCTACAGAACACTGCAGGTCACAGTATCAATACCTGAACCAAAGCTACCTTAATAACAGAGAACAGATGCTGCTACTTATGCTAATAAATGTTATAGGAGACTAAGAGATTTCAGGAAAAAAAAAATGATAAAGCTTTATGAATAGACAGAGGAATCGGCTAATAAGAATAAATTAAACACAGAGATGCAAGGAAACACATGTTCTTAGGAATACTATTTATTACTTGTGAAACAATAACTTAGAAGGCAGAAGGAAATATGGATTCCTTTTGGAAGGAGAACACAGAAACAAATGGGGTACACATAAAATGGGACAAAGCCAATGTTGAATATAAAATAACACTTCAGTAAAAAGACCTATAGAAATAGAAATATCTAAAAATAGAGAAGACAATAGAAATAAAAAGCAGAAATGTATTTTAGAATATCTACTATGTAACTATGTACTATTTTCTAGTATGAGTTCTGAGGATGATGCAGAGATAAACATGAATAAAGCCAACAACACTCCTTGTCAAACTCAGACTTTCTGTTAAAGTCACTGATTAGCTTAGCAATTCATAACTCTAAAAAAAAAATCTGTATTGGCTAAGCGTGGAAAAGTTCTGGACAAGTCCTTCAATAGATGACCAGGGACTGAAGAGAAACTGGCTTCATAAAAGACTGAACAGCGGAGACTTCTGGAAAAGAAGCCTGAATAATTTGAAAGATAATTTCAATATAATTATATGGAAACAGATCAAGAAATGGCATGGATAGTTACAACAAAAATGGTTAAAATGAGTAGGTGAAGGGGTAGGCGTGAAGTCAGTTTCTCTTGCTGTGTTGCCATTTATGCACACATTAACCACTATCTTTTTACGTAATTCATTAATTATACACTCATCTTCATAGAAAATTGATTTTATATCTCTGAAATATAATCAAAATAATGTCTTAAAACCATCTATCTGAATGTGTATGACCTTATGAGGAAGTAGCGCAATTCTGTCCATTGAGATAATTTGCTTTCTGCAAAGAAAGTGTCAAAGAAAAGCATTCAGCTGAAGAGTTAATACTGCAATAAAGAATCACAGAATCATCTAGGTTGGAAGAGACCTCAAGATCATCGAGTATATGTATATCGAGTATACACATCGAGTATACTATATGTATAGTATACATATATATATATACACATATATGTATACTATAGAAATATATTATATCCTACATCAATTTAAGAAGTGTTCCAAGTCACATACATAGAAATAATATTGCATCTATACAATCCAAGTCTAATTCTGACAATTAAATATTTGGACCATTCTTGTATCAGAGAAAGAACAATCTTCAGTCTTTTTGTCCAAAATACTCCCTTAATATGCAAAGTTAAAAGCTCTATTTTATCCCTTTCTAGGTATTGAAAGTAGCTGAAACATGAGCATCTTCTGGAGACAATAAGAAAGTAAGGAAATAAAGACTCCAAATTTTTTAAAGATTAATGTGTTCAAATGAAATATGCCCATTTAAAATAAATTGTTTGGAGAGGGATTCATGAACCATCCAAAAGTTAGACATTTGTTATATGATAGTCATCTTGGCTACCTCTGTAATCAGTTAAGATACGCACTTCAAGAAAGTGATTCATATATCATGTTTGCCTTGCTGTTGTACGAACAATGTCCCCTTTCCCAGGAGCACTGTGCTAGGTAACTCCAGCCCTATTGCACAGAATACTCTGTTCATATTTGTAGATTACTTTCGTCATAGAAGAGGTTAACTAATGCAATCTAGACACATCTATTTTCAATCACAATCTTTTCATTTGTTTATTGGTAAATTTTACCTCAAAAAATGCCTCAAGACATGTGCAACATATTCCACAAACTCCTGCAACTGCAAAGGCACAGTTCAAAACTGATTCACTGATATTCAGAAAGTCAGAGCTTGCTGCTTGTTGTGAATGCCTGTTGGACAACATTCAAAGCACCCTAGATTTACTTTATATCAAGAAGTTATCTTTGTTTAGTAGGAACAATACCCCAAATGGCTAGAGAAAACAGTAATTCCCCCTCTAAGAAGCTTTCAGTGCAATAACTTGAGCCATACCAAAACACAATCTACATGTATGGTTCAACAGCAACAAAAACAGCAAAAAAAAAACAAAAACAAACAAACAAAAAAAAAAACCAATACTTACTGATTCTGAAACATCCGTTTATTCAGAGATTTTCCTTTTGGTTCATTTCTGGTTTTCTTCACCAAAATTTAGAAAATACAGAAAAGCATTGAAGGTAAAATGAAAACAAAAAGAAAACAGCTTGTAATTTTCAAATGTTATTTTATGTAAACTCAAGATTTAAATATTTATTTCTCTATACTGTTTGACTGTTTGGAAGAATTAACAATCATTCTCTTATAAATCCTATGGAATGCAAATAAATTGAATTTTAAAACCTTTTTTTTTTTTTTTCCCTGAACTTGAACTGCTGAAATAAAATCTGATTAAAAAAAAAAAAAAAAAAAAAAAAAAAAAAAGTAAGAATTTAAAAGAAAGTAAAAACGCCAACACAATTTTCAGGTGTTATGAGCACAAGTGGAAAACATTTCAATACTCAAAATATTTTGACAAGAATCACTGTGTTTTAACTTTCAGATATTAAAAGACCATCTACAGTAGGTTGCAATTCTTATGAATGCTACCATATTGCTTTCAGAAACTTTGGTTTCTATATAAATCAAAATTTTTAAAAGTTGGGCTTTATCACTACTCTATTAAGTAGTAACACAAACAAGGTATTTTAATAACCTGTACTACCTGTATTACTGTTTCTATTTAAAATCTGCCTTGTATTTAATAGTGCACTATACAGACTGTTTTTGGATTGCCATAATTACACATCTGAATATGTATGTAATGGAAATGGAGCTATTAAAAGATAAGTAGTTTTCCAAAAATTTATACATAGCAACTTTATATCAACAGATGTGCTCAGGTTTTTTTATTATTATTATTATTATTATTATTTTTTTAAATAAAGTGATGCAGAAAATTTAAAGGAAGAATTAATGTATGATTTGCAGAGTTTTTATACTTAATTATATTGGCATTGTTTCATTATGGCTGTTTTAAATGATTTACTGGATTTGGGAATTTTAATGTCCACAGCTTAACTCAGGCTTTTCAGAACTGCCCTCTACTTCTAGTACATCAGAAACACACAGAAATGGGGTTACTGGGGAGTGGGGTGTGTGATTTTTCATGATTTCCTTAACAGCTGTAGCCTATAGAAAAGACATGGATAGGGGCAGTATGAACTGCTTTTTTGCTATATTCACATGGGCATAAAATAAAACAGAATGAATGCTCTCATTTATTTCATTTCAAAACTCTGTTTAACTTCATACCAAGGACATTGTATCCTATTCATAAAGTTGCTATATATCTTCCCACTTATGATCTTGTCCATTAGGTACAAATGTTTAAATTATAAAACTTGAGTCCTATCACAACAATTTGTAGTAGTGCTTTTATAGCTATCATAGGAGCTTTGGAATTAATCCTCAGCTCAAGGCTGGAGAGCAGCAATTATTCAGTTGGGTTTATTTGGAATAAACAACATTTCTCTTACAATTGGCTTAGCAAAACAATTATGAGACTACAGAATACATTAGAAAGAAGAAACTAGCCTTAATAAGAATTACGTTAAAAAGTGCCTTACAAAGGAACTGGTATATTTATCTTACCAAAAGCTTGACAAGTGACTTGACTAGTGTGCCAAGTACCTTCATGAAAATGAAAAACAGGATCTTGAAGGAAGCACAGAAAAGTTTCACATGAGTCAGTGGCCAGATATGTGAAACAAGTTTAAATTTGAAGTATTAATTAATAGACTAAATCATCCAATGCATTCAGCTAACATGTCCTAGCAGAAACCATCCATCTTCTCCTGAGATGATCTAAAACTAGGAGCTTGCCTATGAACACAACTATTATGTCCTTCTTTCACCTTCCCAGTACTAGGATCAGAAAAGTTCTAAAAATATAAATGATTTTATGAATTTTTTAAAATACAGCTTTTTATGTCTGAAGTTGCACAAATAACACAACGATCAATAAATTCAGTGGAAAAAGCACCAGTGTGCACATATGCATCTGCATAGCCTCATTAAGTTCATTTACTACACTGAGATCATCATCAGTTGCTTCTTATAATACACTTCTTATGTATTATTGCATGCGGGCCAAATTATTTACTTGGTCTTTATAACTTTAATGCAGAGCACAATTGTTATTTCATTTATATTTTTCACTAGCACTAGCTTTTTTGTTCCCTATATTGAATAACTGTTCTAAAAGCAAGTGAATGTGTCATGTGCTCGAGAGAAATAACTCCAAGTACCTTAAAACTAGTTTTCCTCATGCACATGAGATGCTGGGGTATTACATAAAGAAAAAGACTGTGAATCCAAGATAAGAGAATTAATTCTGATTTGGAAAGTCACCTTATGTAAATGTTAATTACTACTTGATTATGTTGATTTGAGGGATTTCATAATGAAAACAGTATTATTCCTTGCTTAAAATGTCACACTTTCAAAGCACTTCAGCAAGACAATGTAATCAAGAAAGCAGATTTAGTATACTGAGACAGTAGATAGCATTTATCATTGTTATTGATTACTGATTTATCATTGTTATTGTTACTGATTTCAAAACTTGCTATGGGAAAAAAGTGAATCAGATTAAAGACAGTATTTTTAATGGCATTGCAAGCCATCTGCTAAAACATCAAGACATCCTCACTCAAAAGTCTGACATTCAGTACTGAGGTTACTAGAACACAAGTAACAATTTCAATTGCAACAATATCTTAATGCAAGAGGAGTCAAATACTTCTCTGAGTTCAGTGATACCAACACTTACGAAACTGTATCACACAATATAGTTTATAAAGCATCTGAGAGGCTCCTAAAAAATGGTATTTCATTTTTTAAAAGTACTTTTTAAAACTTTTTAAAAACATTTTTAAAGTACTTCTTTTTAAAGTACTTTCTTAAGTACTGAAGAAAATAATTAAATAATTCCTTAGAAGCATGTATCTCATTGATTTCAAACTGTGTTTTTTTCTTCTAACTCACTTATGTGCTCCTATAAACCTCACTTTCTGGCATAAATTCTTTGAAAATACTTCATATATTCTCCATAATTATTCTACCTAAAGGTCCCCGAATATTTTTTAATTTCACCATTATAACAACTACCAGTTCTTTTTGTTTTGCAAAACAGGACTTAGATTACATATTACTCTCTGAAATCTAAACACACTAAACATCTAAACAATGAAAAATCCTAGGCCCACATCTCAAAGGTTTTATTTAAATCACCAAAGAAACCTGGAATAAAGTGTTACACATAGCAAAACTAAAATCAGACATTTGATAAAACCTTAATTATAAAATATTTTTCCGAATGAGCATGTTTGATTCAATGCTCAGCCATGCAGAAATTAAGAATCTGATTGTTAAATTTTTGACAGGTTTTATAACAAGCTCCCTAAACTCAATTTCCACCAGCACGTTTAACAGTTCTGTTTAACCTTAACAGAAAGTTAATTCCCTTAAGAGCTCATCTGTACAGCTCCAAGTAACTACCATAAATAGACATTTACTCTAACTGAAACATCTAAATGTTTCAATACAAACCCACTTCGCTAGACCATTACATTGTAGAAAATGACACTTGTGCAAGAAGTGAGCTGAATGCTGGTGATCTTGCAAGAAAAGAGTTCCACCACCCTCCTAAAAAAGCCAACCCCCTCAACAAAATTATAGTTAGGCAGGGAATATACCAATAAACACAATTACTTAATTAAAATATCCCTAAATTTGGGTCTACATTTTAGCCAATATGTAGCTTAATGGCTTTGTAATTAATCACGTTTTAATGTAAACACTTTGAAGTTGCTACTCTGTAATGTTCATTACAAATAGTCCCTGTGGGGAATCATCACATTATTTCATTAGAACTCCTGCCTGTTGTTAATTGCTTTTAGGAAAGTGTGAATAAATTAATTGTGTCTTAAAAGACAGTGGTGCAAATGTATATGCCTGTTTGACTGTGGGGACTGCTCTTTTCCTGTTGCTCTACACAGTTGGCAGAACTAGCCTGTTTTAATCAGTAACAGTTGATGTTGCAAAAATTTTAAAAAGGAAAACACAGTTTGCAAACCACAGTGTTTACCATGCCAGCCAGGACACAGTATGGTTCAGGGTCATGGGCAATTAATTTTTAAGTTTTTATGAAATCACCTTTGTAAAAGAAATAATGTTCTTTAGCAGGGATGACTGATGTACCTTAACTGAGCAAGTTAAAACATCCAGGATGTTTTCCCTGTGATGGAATATGTGACAACTTGCAGTTAAAATCAAGGGTTTTCCCTGATTCAGAGACGTATGTTATTTCATATAAATTTAATAACATTCAGATTAAATACTTTAACAAAGAACATTTTATTTAGATGTTCCCATTCAAAATGTTAGTAAATATGTTCTATGTAGTAGAAACAACCTACATTAGAATTTGCAAACAAATGTTTAAGCAAAAAAATAAAATTACCTTTTTATGACAGTAAATTCGTGTTTGAAAAAAACTGTATGTTAAAAGAGAAAGAGCTTCTTTATTATGTGGAAATGAAATAAGCACAAAACATTTTCCTTACAAGTAAACCTATGGCATGATACAACATCCTACTTAACTGGGCTGCATCATAGATACCTAAATACAGTCTCTTGGAAAATATTGCTGCAATCCAAAAATCAAAAGAAATTAGATAAGAGGAATCTAGGAATATATTTAAGAACCATTAAAAAATACAGAATCATTATTCTGTCCCTTATTAACACAATGAATTTTAAGCTTCTAACTTCTGTATTCATTGTAACCCTCTGATTTTGGGGGGAACCAACATTTCAAAATCAGACAGATGTCTAAAAATTGGCAATGTGATTGTCATTAATCTTGTTCATCATTAGTCAGTTGATTTAAAAAAAAAATGAGGAGTGAAATCTAGGAATGTTATATTTACAGATACTAAAAATACCAAGACTATTGATTTGGAAAAAGATTAATCACAAAGGAGATGCTAAGAAATATAAACAATGAAGGAAGAACTTCTGTTCTCTTTGTCTCAGAAGATAAGAACAAGGCAGTCAAAACTGAAAAAAAAACCTAATTGCAGTCTTATGAAAGGTACAACACAGAAACAGACTTCAAGAAGAACTGCCAGTAAACACGACTTGGAAGATTTAAAAGGGATTGCACTTTGTATTAATTACAGGAATGTTCCGTTATAGTGTGAATTAAGAAAGGAAGATTTAGAATGGATGTAAAAACTGGGTCTAAATGCCAGTTACTTTTTGGCTAAAGACAATTGCTAATTATTGGGCATCAGAGGAAAAATGCAGATTGTCCTAATTATTGTGTTGAATGTTCTGTTATAGCATCTGTAGCTGGCATCTCCTAGGAACTGGATACTGTGCTTGATAGTCTTCAGCATGGCAATTCTTTCCATTCTAGCTGAATTGGAAAGGAAGAAAAAAAAAAAAAGAAAGAAAAGGAGGATGAGGGGGAAAGGAAAGCCTATGCATGTAGTATGAGCAAAATTCTGCATCTTGGGTATGAAAATTATCCAGGGGCTGTATTAGATTACATTATTCATGTATCAGTTACTGCTTATATTGATCTTAAAACATATTATTCATTTAATAAGTGGTCCTACTGATTTCACTTAACAACAACAAATGATTAGGTGAACACATGCTTGCAGCATCAAGTAATGGGCTGAAAACAAACATGATGTTTAAATTCATCCTTAACTACTCCTGAACTACAATACAAATATTGTGCTATGGAAACTGAAAATACTTTGGATCTTACTGTGTCTAAATGATCATTAAGTCTGTGTTAAAAAGAATTAACTAATGAAGTGTAAATTAATTAGTTTTGTAAAGCACTTTGTAACACTAAGTGAGTATTAAGTATTCATTTTCTATTATCAAATCAATAGGAAATAGCTTATGATAATAACAGTAAAAACACTCTAAAACTTCATAGACTTTCTTGTATTAAATCACACACTTTGTAGATCATACAAAGAGAACCTTATTAAGCCATGCTATTTCTAGGTTGATTTAATTGCTGTGTCAAAAGCTCATAAAATTACTTAGAGCTTATAAAATTAAAGTTAGAGCCCTACGTATACCAGAAACAGTTGGAAATGTGCAATTGAGCAATGACGCATGTCCCATGTAAATCACTGTTGAAGCATGAATA
Source organism: Anas platyrhynchos (assembly GCF_047663525.1). Lineage (NCBI taxonomy): Eukaryota > Metazoa > Chordata > Aves > Anseriformes > Anatidae > Anas > Anas platyrhynchos. Next base: position 1,442,207 of record NC_092594.1, read on the forward strand.
CACAAAACTTGTTTTTTCTTGCAGTGTCACCTCTCTGTCACTGGTATACTGCTCAAACACTTCTTTCACCTCTCAGCAGGAACTGCGGTTGAAACTAAGAAAACATGGAGAAAAGGGATTAAGTGGATGTGTGGCACTGGTGCTGAAATACATTGTATGACCCCAGTGTATCTGTTATAACAGGGCTAAACCAAAAGCACGTGCAAGCCAGTAAGAAATGAAAGAAACTCCAATACAACCTGCCTGAAACACTTTTCCTCAAGTATTAGGCTACCTGTGTTGACACCACAGTTAGGAAAATGACAGGAACTTTACTTAACAGAATGGAGATAAATAAAGCTATAGCATTTATTGAGCTGCTATGCAGTCTTACAGCTCCTATGAAGAGCAGAGACAAAACTTGCTAAGACTGCAGAAATTCTGCACAATCACCGGTCCCCAAAGCCAAGAGATGCATGCAAGGGACTTTTACAGACGGAATGAGGAAGTGAATTGATTCCTGAATACGAGCTGTATTAAAAATCATACTGGAATTTATTTGACAATAGTTAAAATGATGCAGGTGACTTGTTTTATATCTGCTACACAGATTGAAGCAACACAATCTGACCAGGAAATGTACTTGTCTGGCATGCTCACTGAATGAACAATTTTACTGCATGCTCCACAACTACAAGGAAATTAGATAATCTGTAGAAGAAACAAGCTGGGATCAGCCAGAAAGGACATCAAGGACAATATTCACAGTACATTCTCATTACAAGTAACAGTCTGAATATGCCAATAGTTTTTGTATGAAAGAAAAAAAAAAAAAAAAAAAAAAGAAAGCAAGATATTTGGGCATACATATTGACTTTTCAAGTCAGTGAGAAAATAAAACCTTTGGAAAAATACCAGAGTACATTTTAGATTCATCAGCATGTTTGGGCTAATATGAAGCCCAGTGAAATTGCCAAGATGATTCTATAACTGTCTCATTTGGAAGGCAATTTTATTGTTTGGATTCCCGGAAGGTCCAAAATGAAATAAGTCTCACATGGAGCTTGCTATTTCCATAGTTTGGAAGCTGGTTTATTACAGACAGCTCCAGAAAATGAGATTGCAAGAATAATTCAAAGTGTATGGTTAGAAAATCTTTCTTCCCTTACAGGATTTCATGGTGGATACAGGATTGTAAACCTCTGCACTGTGAAGCAGCAGTGATATCTTAACCTGGTAGAGAGTTGCCAGTTGCACTGGCAAATCACTGTGTGTCTGGGGGCCTACCACACCTATTAACTTCATCCCAAAACAGAAAATAGCTGAAATTTTTGAAGCAGTCATGGAGGGGTCCAAGGATATAATCAGTCGTATGAAATAAAGATTATTTTTTTTATTATTTTTTTTTAGATTATGCAATGGTTGGATTTTGTGGTGTCAATCTAGCATCTTTTATGGTTACAATTGCAACCAAAGGCAAAATTTGCAAATTTTCAGTCCTCTGGAATTGCATCCAAAGTTAACTCGCATGAGTGGTGAACTCCCTGGAGTGTAAATAGTGAAAAGAGCAATAGATTCTCTGTATCTAGAGTGATTCAGAGATTTCAAGAGATTTCATTAAAGACAGAAGCATCAAAATCTCCTTCTCTCTCCTTTTTTTTATTTTTTATTTTTATTTTTTCTTCCCAAACTTAGAATAACAGCTTAGGCTGCTTTATTACCTTGTAGAAGCATTTCCTTAACATCAATCTTGCTGAAACCTATCTGGAATGTAAAATACAACAGAAAGGGACATATTTACTAAAATAGATACTACTTATCTTGATCTTACAGATTAACACAGTGAATAGAACCTGCATCTAATATTTGATACTGATCCATGGGAAAAGTATATTAGGACATCTCTGGTTCACAGTATGCATTGGAGAATATAACAGTCACATGGCCTACTATTAAAATACATTTTCAAATTGTGAAAGATTCTTGAAAATAGGTGTTTTTTGTTTTGTTTTGTTTTGTTTTGTTTTGTTTTATAAGGTAGTAGTGTTGAAAATAAGAAAAAACAATGAATTTTCCAAAGATTTCAGGCCCTGGAATATGTTATTAAGAGAACTGGATCTTCCATAACTCTTAAGAAAATTGTGGTCACCATCTTTTGGGTCCTCTCAGTAAATTCCAATCTAGTATTGTTGATAGTTCAAGAAGCGGGTTTTCTGCTACAACAGTTATTTATTCTAAAAGGTCTGTAATGCTCTGTGTGAGCTCAGCCAGTTCAGAAACATCAGCAAGCATTAAAACTGTTGGTACATGTTCCTGAACAGATTACACATGACACTGGAACATGGTTCACATCTCAAGTTTCAACTATTTGTCATAATAAATGACATTAAACATCAGCTCCTTACAAGACTCCCAGAAGTAGGATAACATAAAGGGTTGTTCTACTCAAGGAAATGATTATGGTATCACCCTAAATAAATTGGGCCTACAACACACGATTACACTTTTAAAAATCAATTATAGAATTGCATCCCAGACTATTACAGATCAGACACTAACACTACTGCTTATAGAATGCCTGGTCTTTGTTAGAGGCTGAGGGACTGACAAACTCTCACAAACAAACGAGAAGTTTGCAAGTCATTCTTCTTGATTTTGATTTTATGGGGGGAGGGAATGAAAAATCATCATGAGTAGCCATGCTGAACTGCACATTTAACTAGGAGAAAGTATCTTAGGGTGTCGTATTTCCCCTAATGTAGCATGATTGAGGGCTGCTTCCAAAAAAAAAGTTCAGCTAACTTATCCCTGGACCTTGCTCTCCCACTGCTTTTTTTGCCCCTGTTCTAAATAACGATCACGCAGTCAAAAAGGTGAGTTGGTACAGCTTATAGATCTGACAGAAATCCACGGGCAAAACATACACTTTTCTAACAGATCAGCAAACTGAACTGACTCACTTTAAAGGCACATCATCACTACACTAAGCGCAGAGGGTACGAATCCACAACTGAAGCATGATGATGTCTGTTCAATATTATGCTCAATTAAGAGTAATGGTAAACCACACTTTTAATTTGAGAATACGGAAAAGTTATAACGAAATTCTGTGTTGATTATGCCTAGTAATATGCCTTGTAGCGATTGCACTAAAATAGCGCATAAAAATATGTGAGCCAGCTTTCATGCACTAATTCTGGTAGAGGTTCTATAATCAGGATGTCTGATGAAAAAAACAGCAATCTAGATGCTAAGGGAAAATGATGACAGTCCCCCAAGACTGTTTATAGTTCTAAGGAAATACAGCTAATACTGCTGCTTCTGAAAAATTACTCTAACAGTGACAAGATATAATCCAAAATGGCAGTCACATATACTTCAGTGGTAACATGCTGTATAACATTGCCTAATGTTTAGCTAGAAATCCATTTTTAAATGTGGGTAAATCCGATTCAGTTAATATTGTCAGGTACAGGAATCAGATCGTAACCCTTCAAATCACGTGTAAATATGCTACAGGACATCTCTGTTATCTGTTAAAACCACAATAAGCTGTTCTGGAGCAACAGGACACACAGGTAGTTAGGCCTTGTATATTTATACAGAGTCAATAGACATATTTAAGTTAGAATCTAGCTATGTGCTAGATTTGCTTTGCAAGCTCTTTGGCTTTCTTACATTTAAAACTTCGCACAGAAACTAAAACATTTAATTTTTTTCACACTGCACTGCACCCTCTAGATATTTCTTTAATGTTTATCCACTAGAAAGAGAGCAAAGCCACCAACGCTGTTCCTGAGAATGGATCAGAAAATATAACTCCTTTTTAGCACACATTACTAGGAAAAACAGGAGCCTCTCTCATTGCCTGACCCACTGATTCTCACAAGCTCATTGCCATACAAGCTGCTATTGCACCGTGTACAACAAGCTGAGCTTCAAAAGATTTTGCCATTGACTCAGGTTGTAAGAAGTGCTTGGTTACAATGAAGATAATACAGTATTTTTCATCACAAATTACAATGACAGGGATACAGGAATTACAAAATACTTAGAAAGCCAAAGTATTTGGACTGTTTCAAAAACAAAATAAAATGCTTAAGATGTTGCACATGTGTGAAAGTGGATATTAGTCTATGAGTTGCTCTGTTTTTCACTTTGTACTGGAGAAAAAGTTATCTTCACACATCCCTAAGTTTCATCTCCCCCATTAGATCGTTATGTTTACAGATTGTTCTCAGGACAATTCTAGTTTGCTGCACTGATAAAACAGTCTCACATAGAAAAAAAAAGTTCTCCTTATCTCAGTTTAGCCCCTCTCATCTCCTCCTGTTGGCAACAAAGTGTACCTGCACATGGATATCTCAAAGAAAGTGTCCACAACAGAAATCAGATAGTAAATCAATATTGTATTACCCAGGACTCTAATGATGTCAGCTTAATAACTGTTTATGTCAGAATCATGTTTGATGTATCCTTCCCATTTCATTTGATGATGAGATGCAAAAAATATAAAATCATAGTGAGTGTGTATGGAAATTAGAATTTTAAAACATTTTAAATCACCAATATTTCTGTCAACCACATATAAGCATTTTTTATATTTGGGAAGAGCAGAATTAGTATGACCTTGAGTTTTATAATTTAAAAAGAAAGCATACTGTAACTTTCATGTCTGTAGAGTCTGGCCTCTTGATTTTGTCCAACAGCATCAGGCATGAAGAAATTAACTTTAAGTTTCCAAAGACAGGCTGTAAAAAGAGGCTGCTCCTTTTTCTAGATGGTCTTAGTTTGGTCAGGTGAAAAAGCCAAATCTGTGAATGGTTTCTGGTGGTCAAATGGTTTCCAGGATAAAAGCCAAGACACTTTCAGCAGGAAAGTGCTCTGGGAAGCAACATGTCTTTTCTAAAGTAATCAACTTGTATTTCTAAAATAATCCACTTGTATTGAAACTTATTGAATGAACTATAGTCAAAGTGAATCTAACAAGATACTTGACTAGCAAATTCCTAGTGAAAAAATATGTTAAATGACCTGCAATTAAATACAAAATAATTAATTTTCAATTGATAGACTAATTAGTTGAATCTATAAAGTGAAATATAATTGTTTGATCATGGTTCTTTAATGCATTCATTTTTAACTATTATATTAACATTTAATGACTGTAGCTTCAAACACGGGATCTTCTCTATTAAAAATATCACAGCGGCTTATTTTAAGCAGAACATTTCACTGATTTAAATGTTCTGGAATGAATGGGACAAAATAAGCTCTGTTTAAGAAACTTGAAATGCTGACATATTTCTGAAGGAACCTGGGACTTAGAATTATGTATCCTGTATGCATTGTATTTCCCTCTAGCTTTAATAGTAATTGAAATGGTAAGCAAGCAATCCCTCAGTTCAGGACTGAATAATTTGCTTATACCAATCTGCAGCTACTGCTACATCCCATAGGAGAAGTAGCAAGAGAGACATCAGTTTTGCTGTCTTAGAAAAGCAGAGAACAATTTTAGTCTTTTAAGTTTGAGTTTTGTTTTTTTCTTATTACTTTTCTCTGAAAACAAACCCCAAAGGGTAAAAGAATACAGTTAATTTCCAAAATACAGTAACATAAAATGCTTTTTTTCATATATTTCCTCTGACAGTTCCTTCTTCCCACACTGCTCACCTAGGAATCACTCGTTATAATATATTGACAGAGAAAATCCACACTCCTGTCATTCCCAAAACAACTCTGTGCTAATGCAGTATAAGGCATTTCCAGGCATTACATCTGTTTGGCAGATGCTCATCAAGTGAGCAGTCAAGTTCTCTTCTTCCACTCATTATAGTGACCTGGAAAGAGTGCACAATACTTCCTTCCAGTCCAAATGTCAATATTTCCTTCCCACAGCATTGACTTTGTGGCTGCTGGATACACATATTTTCTCATGTTAAAAAGAGAGTACAAAGGAGAACTGCAGTGCACAGGTGGAAGGCTAAGTCCTGCATTTTCCTTTCTTATATCTATCTTGTTCACTGTTTTTACTGACCAGTGAAACTGATTTTTATTATCACATTACCTAAAAATACTTTGTCATTGCAGCATTTAGCTGAACTAGACTGACAAAAAATCATATAATTAGTCAAGGACACCATGCACTGATACAAAAAGACATAACATCCAGATCTCAATAAAACCAAGGTACTGGCAAAATAGTATCATATAGTTGACATAGGCGTATTTATGATTAGACTTCTGTAAACACAGCCAGATTCTGATGTACTTACATTCATGGCAACTTCTCATTTTCTGCTCCTTGTAACTCACTGATGCATAGAACATGCTTTAAGACTTCAGTTACAAAATCTTGTAACTGAATTGTTCTTTCCAATGCATCTCAAATGTTTGTCCTCATGAAGCATAGATAAGGGTCATGGGAAAGGAAATGCCTCCCAGGCAACCAGTGGAACCTGTGAAGAGCTGAAAGCAGCATTAACTAAAACAGAAACACAATGTAATGGGACAGCTTAAATTCTGGTGTATGTCTCATTTCAAGGAATTACTGTAATTTTACCCTGAAGTTTGCCACCAATGATCAAAACCATCACAGTGATATCCTATGGTATATCATACACCATTCTCTAGACCATCTGTAGTTAGAAAAGTGAAATTAACTTTCACATCATTGATGATAAAAAGATGCCTGATTTCTACTAAATCCAGTGGTATTGGGAAGCTGTGTTCATACCTCTAGGACAGTTATTAGAAATATGTTGTAAATTCTCCTATTTCAGCTGGCTCTTATGCTTATTAACATTGTAGTTCTTATTAAGAAACACTTCACATCTATGATAATACTATAAATAAACTTGATGACCACTTACTTGTCAGGTACTCAAGACTTTCTTAGTTCTGCACATCTCATCATTTTTCTCTTGGAACATTCACATGGGAAAATATGTTAAACTTGCACATAAAACCTGCTGCCAGTTTAGCCACTCTCCATGAAGGATGGAAGAGTTTGTGTAAGCTATAGCAGGCCAACAGGTTGTCAAAATAGCAGTTGAAACAGGAGGTTCCAAGTCATTAAATCTGAGTTTATGTTACACTCCAGAGACACCTGAAATAGCAGAACAGTATGCATTACAGTGTAGGCAAAATAAGACAGATGTTGCATTGACCTCTTCTCATTGGAATCTAGTCCGATACACTAAAGCTACATTAAAGATATCTCTAAAGTTGTACTGTGGACTCCCAAATAATGAGAATGAAAGGTGAATTTATGACAATAACAGTGCCTAATTCATATTGATATATACATATATATTTGATATATATATATATCAAAATTACTTTAAGGTCATGCATTTAGTGGTAAGAAAATATTCTGAGGTGTCTATTAAAATTGGCCCAAATTACTCTCCAGCAAAACTAAATCATTCCTAATTATCCTAAAGAAGAAGAATAAAAATGCTTTGATATTATAATTCAATATTTTTTAAATTATCTGGGAGAACTTAAAAGACAGAGCTTCAATATTGAGAGAACTCAAGTAACATCAGAAAAATGTGCATAAGCATAATTAATATAGTTTGAAATGTCTAGTGTCTGCATGAATTAGAAGTCAAGGTGGACAATATCCACTACTCTCCCCTCATTGACCAAGCTAGTCATTTCATCATAGAAAGTTTTCAGGTCTAACAAGCATGACTTCACCTTTGTGAAGTCAGGATGACTACTGCCAATCACTTTCTCATCCTTTGTGTGCTTGGAATAGTTTCCAGATTCTAAAATACACATCTTTGATATTGTCCATAAAGTACAGCACTGAAAAACAAAACAAAACAAAACAAAACAAAACAAAACAAAAAACATTCAAGTTCCCTTCAGAAAACAAAGGTGGAAACATGAATTCTGAGTTGAAAAAAATCACATCATTAGTCGGTCTCTTCTAAATTACAATCTTCAGTCACAGAAGCTTTAAGAAAAAAAAGGCTAATATAGACACTCACCCTGACAGAAGGTGTCTGGGGGAATGGATAGAGAAAGGATTGGGACTTGATAAGATCCAGGAGTAAGTAATTCTGAGTAACTCCGCAAAGATGAATCACCTAAGAAATACTGTCTCCCTTTTTCCATTACTACTGGAATTGTCTTTTGTTTAACTAAATTAGAATGGACTTATGAACTCATTCTAAAGATATGATATACTGAGAGTTTACATCATCATGGCTTTATTATTATTATTATTATTTACACCTGGGCACAAATTTTGGGGCATGTCTGAACTTCTATTTCTTTTTGTTGACATCTAAGTGAAGATAGAAAGCTAAGGTATCAATACAAATTTCTGAAAGCTGTGTGGAATATAACGTGATGATACACTTAAGCAATGTGAAGAAACTATTGTTTTTGGCAACACTGATCAGAACATCCAAGGACAATTAAACATCTGGTTTTACCACTTACCTTAAGTATTACTTTGTAAAGAGTCTAATGATTTACTGATACTCTTGGGATTCTTAAAATCTTGATTTCATCTGTGCACACACAGCATTATCACTTCAGCTGGTGTAGCAGAAGATACATAAATGCTGGAAAGCTTTCCCTGGTGGTCAAACTATCAATGGTCATAAATTAACTGAGGTAATTGAACTGCCTGCTGGGAATGGTTCCCTGTAAACGTTAACCTTTGAATCATAGCAGTGTATTGTATGAGAGAAAGCTTGTGAGCCTGAACTGAAAAGGTGCCATGCAGCCTCCCAGTGCATCAGTAGCTTAGGTGGATGAGAGCCACTGTAAATTCTTAAGTTAAATGTTTAACTCCTCTGCTCTCCACTGCAGCATTATGCTAATCCAATAATTTGTTAAAACATGATAATTTTGCATGACCTTTTTTTTAAAAAAAAATTGAAAGAAATAGCAAGATTTTCAAACCTATCTATCTGACTGTCATCTTTAACACCTTCTCTGTATGCTTGCTGCACTGGCATGGTGGATGAGAGATCACTGATACAGACAGTACATCTGCCATTATTACACCCATAGTGAGCTCAGCCTATTTCACATAGCAGTAGCAGCACAACACGGATAAATTAGAGCATCCAGGCTGAAATTCTTAGTCCACCCTGATTCTCAAAAGACTTTTCCATTTTTATTTAATAAAATAAAAAACACATATTTTTCCAGTTCCTCTGAGAAGTATCAGGGGCTTTGTCCCTTTAAGAAAACTTCAATATCAGTAGGTGAAAAATGCTCTAATTCTCAAGGCTATTTTTATGATACACAACATACATCCACTAATAGCCTTATGTCTGAATTAATTTTCCTAGGATTCCAGAATATCCATGTAAAACTAGCACAAAAACATCTCATCTATTCTAGCAGAAGGGAAGAAAATAAATTAATACAAATCTGTCTGCATTTGGGATCTGTTGTCTGCTATACCTTATTTTAAAAACAACCTATAAACCAGTCGTACTGTTGATTCTGGTCATCAATTATATGGTCCAATATTAATACTGATTATTAAAATCTTCAAAGGCAAACATAAGCAGAGCTATTCTTTCCAACTATTCCTGTGCTTTTTTATTACAAGAATTTTCTGTGCAAAACAATATACAGCGATCAACCCTATCACGTTAAGAGGACAGATCTGAGGTGGAATGAAAGAAATAATACAAGTTACACTGACAAGAGAGAGAAAAAAAAAAAAAAAGAATCCATAGCAATGATAACAATGTGAAAACCTATAAATCATTGCTCAAGACCTCTCCATTAGCACTGAACAAACACCACTGGCATCTGATTTAACAATACTTTCATGTTTAAGCATTTCTGCATTTTACGTTTTCATCCTCTCCAACATATTCTTTCAGTTGTGAGTTTGCAGGGTGTGTATTTGTAGGTTAGAAGTGCAATATATCTGCTGAAAATATAGCAGCCTAATCAATTGCGTAAAAAAAATCATCACCATAAAACTTGATGATTCTAGCAAACCCCAAGGAAACCAAGGAAACACCAAGACTCACCCAAAAGTGATGGAGGACATTGAACATAAGAACAAGAACATAAAATGCAGGTGAAAGACTGGATTGAATTTTGTCAAAGCTGGATGTGAAAGCTTTTGCTCTTGCTAGATGTTTGCAAACATTCTGTGCCTTGCTTTCTGCTATTGCCATTTCAAGTTCAAAGCTAGAAAAGTTCATGTGATATTTTGCAATGTAACAGCCTTTAAAAAAAAAAAACAAACACAACCTTCAGTCTTGCCTATGGGTTCATTAAATCTCCCAAGCTGAAAGACATGTTTTAAATGCTACGACTAGTTGTCAAAAAACTATTCACAAATCTATATTGTCCCAACATTTGGGGACAGAAGCAGAGGTAAACATTCTGGCTATTTTCATAGATTTCTTCTGTATGTTTTTTCAGTAAAACTTATTTCAAACTAAACTTCATGTTCACTTAACGCTCTGGCAGTTTGGAAACAACAAATTAAACTAATGGGGTGGAATTCAGAAAGACATGTTCATGTGGGAAAATTGTTGTTTTATGAACTAACACTGATGAAAGTAAGAGAATCGCAGTTAATATGAAATGATCATTAGTTGTAGTGATATAAATGCACCATTTCTCAAAATATGAATGCATATAAAATTTATACTTAATATTGATATTTTATGTCTATAACCACATTGTACCATGCACAAACACACACACACACAGGTCCACCATAATGAGAAAATACACAACTTTCCACAATAATCCAGGTACAGCTAGTTTCCCAGAAAACAGGAATCCTCATTATCATACAAACATATTTTGTTGTATGCATCATACCACCAGCCTAATAAAAGAATCAGAAAAAAAAGTTCATATGCTTTTCTGCTGTCCCCCTCACCTAATTCTCCTTTGCATGTATCACTCTTAAGCAGAAGGATCCAGTAACTTAGTTAATGTCTCCATCTAAAAATCTCCTCTGGAAGCCCTAGAGCTTTGTCTGAAGCCCTGCTATTTCTGTTAAATTCTGCAGACAGCCTGAAGCCAGAAGAGCCAGAATGACCAAAAAATTTCAAAGAATTTTGAAAGTTGTTTCAAAGAATTTTGGCCTAGATGCAAATCTATACTGCTACTTTGAATGATTGCACTGATGAACATGGAGCTACAGACTTATTTAAATAACTATGATGAAAGTAATTTCAAGAAATTTTGATTATTTTAATATGTGGTTGCATTTTTAGTTTTTACTTTGATATAAAGCATACTCCTACCTTTAAAGAACAACCAAGCAATTTTAATTTGGCCTCTTAATTTCTCAGTTTGTGGTCTGTAAAACCTGAGTTTTCTAATCAGATGATGTGAAAACTTAACACAATTTCCATCATATTCACCTGTTTTTTAAAGTGCTTGCAATATCCTGGGATCGACTCTTAAACATGAATTTCTGCCTTCTCTTTCTTACCCTTTTCTACTTCTCCAAAACTACAGTTTTCCTTATTTTAACTAGAGTTGAAATTGGTCCAACTCTTCATGGCTTACCAAATCAAAAACACTTCACCTCACAAACTGAAATCTACCATGTCAAGACCCTGATGCACACAGAAGCTTCATCAGCTGATGTTAGCAGAGTTCTTAGAACTGTATTCTTTAGCCAGCTACTGATGCCAAGCCAATAAAAAGAAGGGGATGATTTTTATTTATCTCAGTCTATACCTTTAATATTTGAATAGTAGCAGCAACAGGACCTACAGAGTCCCCTTGCTCCAGAAAATAAACAAAGATAAAAAAGAAAAAGAAAACTGGAGATCCAGAGAAAATGAAAAGATGGGCAGACAAAAGAGAAGGCTATGATGCACTGTATTCTCATGATTTCTATTTATATTGCACTGGTCCACACACACATGGCTAGGCACAGTCCCCCAAACCAGATTTATCAGTTTGGACTAAATAACCTCTTGATCTCCACATAGCTACAAGTTGCAGCCAACCCTGCAGGATCCCCCTACAGTAGTTATATAAATTTGCAGTTAGTTTCCCTCAGAAAAGAGTTTACAAGTAGAGTTCTGTGAACAGTTGTGTCATACTTAATTCTTAATTGATGTTCTCAAAAAGTACTTCACTCCCTCAAAGAAAATTGCAAGATATTTTCCCAGTAACTTTAGTACCAACAGTATTAAGCCAATATTGAGCAACTTAGACAGACCTTTCTGTTGCTGTTCCCTGACATTTATATTGAGTGTTACTTGCCACCTGTTGAGACAGGTAAGTAACTACTAAACACTAGGGGTGAGGAAGAAACTCTTCCCTCCACCTCAGTTGGAATACTCTTGGCCAGCATGGGTCTTCCTGCACTTAAAGTAAGAATGATGATTAAACACTTCATAAACTTCTGTCAGTTTCCAAAAACAACAGTCTGTATTCTTCCAGAGCATTTATCAAAGTACATGTATTTACATAACTTGTCATGGATATTACCTTTTGATAAAAGCAGAAACATAGGAAAACTGATTTCATAATGTTATAAATGGCTCAGGATTCAATTTGTAGGATTAAAAAATAGGATTTATTAAAAGAATATAAAGGAATAGAGGTAAGCAAACAGCGCTGGGTGCACCGGGAGTCTCCGCTCCACCAGGACGCACACCAGTTACATCAAGCAGCTGATTTTTATGCACCTAGACTAATACATATTCATTACTACTTCTAAAAAAGTAGATTATTATAATTAGCTTCCGGGGTCCAGTTCCTCCTACTGGAGCATGCGCATCAGTCTCCTCTGGGGGTCTCTAGGGGTCTTTCATGCTGAAGGCTCGTAGTCTTCCTCTCACCCTTTGCACTTACTCGGCACTATTCCAAGTTTATGGAACACTCTCTGTAAACTCTCCCAGGTCTTGTCTCCCAACCGTCCTTCAGCTTCTTTTCTCTTCCTCTTAATCTCTTGGCCCCCCTGGCCAGATACCAAGGATCCCATAACAGTCACCAGCAGTCACCGGTTATTATCAGTTGTTCTAAAACTCCCAAACAGGTTGGCGATTCACGAGCAATTAAAACATTCTTTCCCAGCTATTCACAGTCATCTACATAACATCTATAGCAGTGTTAAATCAATCTCGACAGAGAAGACAGAAAAGAAAAACTGTAACTGTTAGAACTAGAAGTCAGGAATAACAAAAGCAAACAGGTTCATAAATTTAAGGAGTGTTTTCTGAAGACGTGATAAACTGACTGGAATGAGGGGGAGACCGGAGCACACTGCATCTGTAGTTCAAGAATTAAATTGCCAGTGCAGGGCCCAGAGACAGGCAGGATTCAAACAGAATTATTACATTATGGACACGAATTTATGGACACGAATTGGAATTGTTAAAACATTCCTCACAATAACCTGAGGCAATTTATTTTATTATAAGTGAAGGCAAAGGCATCCAGATAACCCTCTTAACCCTCTGACAAAATCCGTATTATTTCTAATCAACATCTATGTATATAAATATATATATATATATGTATGTATGTATGTATATGTAGGTGGGGTGTTCTTTAGCATTTGTACCAGCCAGAGATAGACAGCTTGCTAGACCATTTATTAGTTGACTGTCTTGGAGAGAAGCATCAGTGCAAATTTGTGGCTTTAAAACATTGTCATGAAACAGAATAGAAATATCTGTGCTCCTCAGAACTGTATCAGGAAATGTTTGTTACACAACAGACTCATTGTGCTGTTATCAACAATGTAAGACAGCTTCCCTAAATTAGAGGTGCTTTTGGTGTAAAAATGACTACTAGCCATTTCTAAAATAGATATCTACTTACTTCCATTTTAAAAAACAGTAGCTATAGAGCACTTTATCAGCTTGGGAGTTTAACAGAGATTACATATTAACTTTGCCTCTAAGTCCATGAAGAAAAGCCTTCTGGTTAGTGACATTGTTTCAGTGGAATGAATTATTTGCAAAGAAACATGTTAGAATTATTTATTTTTCTAAATTTCATTTTAACAAAAATAAGTATCATTAATTGTTCAAAATTACTTGCAAAAGAGAGCTCAACATACTAGTAGTGAAGATAAGGATGTGTGTGTTGAGTATGTTGTCTACCATACAACATGACATGAATAATTACTATTAGAATAATGAAAACTGCAATTAGGGTGAGATAACAATAACTATATAGAGATTCCTATCTCCACTTCCCTTAGTTTCATTTACTTTTTAGTTACTCTTTAGAATGAATATTAGAAAAGACAAGCCAGGAAGAGGAGGAAAAGAACCTAAAGTAAACAAGAGTGATTTATTTCAAGAATAGGAAACTGGTGATTGACACAATGGAGAATATATTGCTTCACTTTTTCTTGTTACGGAAGATTAGTGCAAAGACAGAAGATTCCTGAAGAGGGAACAATCTACACTGCCATTCACTTCTGCTTAAATCACAGAAATGTCTTGAAGGCTTGCAACTGCAAATAAATCAGAATCATTAGATTCTGATCAGAATCAAGAGATTTTGAAAGGGAAACAAGAACTTGTCTTCTTGCAAATACATGCTGCACACAAAAACAGGAATGCAGATAGGTGAACATATATTAAAAATAGAAGGGATAGATTTTGCACTGAGTCATTTAAATGAGTGTTGATAAGTTCTTTTTACAGAACTCTGGCAACTTATAGTACTAAATGAGGAAGACTATTAAAATGTTGTGGTTTGCAGCCATGTGACTGAAGAAATGAAATCCCTTCAAAGGCCTGTTTTGGTTTTCCAAAAACAAACAGAAACTATTCTGCTCCCTACTTGAAAGGGGAATTCCAGCAGCTGCACTTCTCACTCTGTGTCCTAACTAGGTTTTGGCACAGTCCTTCATAGTCAGTACATATAGTATATATATCCCACTTACAGAGGGTATGATAACTAGTTCTTTTGCGTATGAAAGTTGTTAACAATGCCAATAGTAGTTTTGATCAGAATACAATATAAGTGAACACCACAGCAAAATATGCCGGTCATCTCAAATCATTTTTTCTGCATCATAGTCGATCTGAAAACAACTAACAACTCTATAGAGATAGCTTGCTTCTCTACTGGGAAAAAAAAAAAAAAAAAAAAAAAAAGTATACCATCCATCGCATCAAATAATACTCCT
Source organism: Anas platyrhynchos (assembly GCF_047663525.1). Lineage (NCBI taxonomy): Eukaryota > Metazoa > Chordata > Aves > Anseriformes > Anatidae > Anas > Anas platyrhynchos. The sequence goes on from NC_092594.1 coordinate 1,457,310, forward strand.
GGAGAGGACTGGATTTTTTAGTTTAGAATTAAAGTGTTACTAATACGTGCAAATTCTTGTAAAGGCCAGAAGGGCAGTCAGCATACGCAGTTCCTTCAAGTGACCAAACCTAGATCCTTATTTTACCGGCATTATCAAAATATAACAATCTAATATATATGGTTTTTGCTTTCTGAAGTACACTTATTATATGACAACATTGTGAATTCTGCCATATTTCTGAGAAATTAATGTTTTGTCTCATGCACAGAACCTGCATGTTGAAGAGGCAATCAAATACTGAGGAAAGCAGCTGGATTTTTTCCCCTCAAGTAGCAATCCTCTACTGTCACACATAGAGTAAGAGCTGTTCTGTTTTCCTTCGCACTCTATAAGCAGACAAGAGCATATGGTTTATAATCTCCAATCTTCTGGTGAATGTTATTTCTCAGTTTGAAAACAAAGCCCAAGTAATAGCAAATAAAGCTCTGCTGAATGATCTAATTTTAAGCATTTGGGGTTTAAGTATGAGATACTGCTAGAACCAAAAGCAGCTGTCTAGAATAGTGCAATTAAAAATCTCTTTGATATGAAAGATCCTCCACAATGTTACACAATTAAAACAAATGGAAATGCAGTAGCTTTGATCCTACAGAATATATTGATGAGTTGTTTCAATACTGCCAGGATGACAATAAGTATGTACTTAGATAGATACTCTGAAAGTTTCATTTGTACTCACATACAAACTTTAAATGACATAAACAGAATCATCTTCATTCTGGAATAAATTGTCTGAAATTTATTATTGGCTTCAGACACGTATGAGAGGAATGTCATGCTGAAAACTGTGCTGCCCCTTAACTTTAATTTCTGTGTTACTCCACTAAGTATTAAAACTCCAGAAGGAGGTTTTATAAGGATAAAAATGTATAATCAAAAGTCTAACAAATGAGCAAACATTGAGGTGCAATTAAGTGGGTTATGAATCTGAAGAGTAATATAATTGGAAGTAATTATGACATTTCTAGTAATTCACCATTCATTAAAAAGAGACCAGCTAAAAGAGGCTTCCTTGGGAGGAAATACTTTGCAAAATATTCTTTATAATTCAAGGTTCAAATTCATGCCTGTCACAGATTGGTTTGAGTTGATTTGTACAAGGCATGATCAAAGTCCTTCAGGAAATAAAGAAGTATAATATTGAGTAAAGGTGTTACTAGATTAATTTTTATAGCTCTCATTACAACTGTACCAATGCAAGCTTTAGAAAAAATTAATCAGTGAAAGGCACCGGCAGATAACTATTTCCAGGATTGCAAGAGTTGTGAAATCTCTAAACACCTCCTGATGCAGTATGCCAAATGGAACATAAAAGCAGTGATGTACAAATGCACAGCGAGCATAAACAATATTCTTACCATAGAATTAGCATTGAGCAAATGCAAAAAGTTCAGGTAGTTCATGTTACTGAGGAACTGTAGTCTTGGTAATAATACAGTAGGCTATTTTAATTGCTACAGTTCAGCACATATTTCTCACAGTTCCAGGTCCCTTTAGCCCTCAACCAGCTATCCTGACACATTTCCACATAGCTATTGACTGAAGAAGTGCAGGAGAGAGGGTGCAGGAGAGAGGAGCGTTTTTTACTGATGATGCCTATTATTTTGTATGTGAGGTTACACACAGATTATGTTCCACTTCAGTGTATTATGCATCTGGAACTATGCAGACTGGAAACACCAATCAAAATCATTTCAGTCTTTTTTTTTTTTTCCTTTTTTTAATGAAAATCATCTCTGTTAGGAACAGCATTAACTCTACTGACATTAGCTACTGGTGGACCATTTCATATTAGGGCAATACATTTGAACTTGTGTTATGCAAAATGATTCAGATATAAAATGATGACTGTCATTCTCATCATTTACTTGGTTTTGTGTACACACCCTCCCAGCCCCCTCACCAAGTTTAAAGGAAAAAAAATATGTATAGTATTATTCTCAGAATAAAAAATTTGATACAGTTCAGTCTCTGCAGAAATCAAGAAAACCACATGCAGAAGTCATGAAATGCATCACTTTAACACTTCGCCTTCTCTCATCTTATTATGGCATAAATGAAGGAAATTTTAACCAAAAGTGTAATACTGTGATAGGTTGCTTTATCTGACTTGAAACAGCTGCACTAAAGGAGTATGGAAAGCATAGAAGAATGTTGAGCACTGTTCTTCCCACCAGACTTCCTGTCTTAAATAAACACAATATACACAACCCAGTAAGAGAACATACGCATTTGCAGGAGTAGAATTCTGAGTGAAATCCTTCTGCCAAATAAATATATCCAGAAAACAATATTAGCATATTTTCCCTTCAAGTGAGGTTAATAAAAGTACTTGTAATGTCAGTCTCTCACAGAATAATGAGAAGAGAACATAAATATGAAGAGAACATAAAAAGATTGTTTTTCTTATTAATATCTGTTCTGATTAAAGTAGCCTCATACAAGCAGAATACATAATCAGAATTTCAAAGTAGAATGACAACGTTGATTACACAAGGAAAATATTTATAGGTGTGGTTTGGAGCAAATATTGAGCTTCATATTGAATAAAAGTTTGGCTTTGTCATTCATTTTGACAGATATTTGACCACTACTTAGATCAGGGAACACAGATAACACAGATCAGGGAAACCTAATGAGTGTTTTAAAAAAATTACATAATGTGTATTTGTACAGTGTTTAAAACAGTCTGGATGTAGTACTTAGGCAGTACTTCACTATGTTTAGAAAATAATAGAATATCCACACAAACACATACATAAAGATCCTACAAAATTGCTAAAAAAATAAAAATATCCCCAAGAACAGCAGCGCATCATACATTTCCAACTTGTGGATCATTCAGCAGACAAAAATTGTCCCTGCTTAAGAATTTTAATCCTTCCCGTTTTTAGAAATGATTCTCCTAAAATGCTGAAAACTAAGTTAGATTGTGGGACTTATTTAGCTAAATGAGCTTGACTCTCTATTTGAACCTTATTTAGTTTGTAAAAAAAAAAAAAATAAAATAAAATAACATGCCTGGGACTCCAGAAAAGCCTTACAAATCTAAAATTGTCTGGCAAGAGTGGACTTTCAGTAGCTCAGTAGAACTGGTCTCCTAGAACACAAGAGAGTCCTGATTGTTAAATAAGTTAAACAAAGCAGAAATAATTTAAGTAATGTTTTACTGTGCAGTTTTACAAGATTCATTTCAAACACAGTATATTACATAAAACCACAAAACCACAGTGTAAAATATATATATATATATACATATACATATATATATATATAAAAGTGTGGCACCATTAGCCTGAACATTTGATACTAATAGTAACTGCCATATTATATCACAATTTTTAAATAGACATAAAAGAATAGTGAAGAACCCAAAGAACAAAACAACAAAAAGCTCAGAAATATAAGAAATTGTGTCTATCCCATTACAGTATATTTACCTAATCAAGTGACTCTTGTTTCTCTGCTGGATATTTAAATGATGGTATGTGAACAGCCAGTTAGTCTAACCCAAGCTGTAAATCAGAACACGATTATCTCTGACTCAGCCATCTGCTTTCTTGTGAGGTGTTACAGAACAACAAAGAAATTCTACAGTCTGAAACAATAGCTATAGATGTGACAGGCTGAGAAAGATACACCAGAAAATAGCATGCAATCTATTTCTTTTAATTCAATATACTTCTGCCTTTTTTTCTACTATGACCTCTTTAGAGATACACATGATGACATTCTTGTTTTGATATTTTTGCTACTCTATAAATAGTAGCAAAAATCAAACAAATCAGCTAAATGATACCTTCTGAGAAAGAACCTTCAAGAGAATAAAGAAAAAATCATCCCACTTAAATGTCTTTACTTCACTGGGAAATTGTAGTAGCAAAGTATTCTAAAAAGGTCACTATATTCAATCTTCAATTCTCCCTCTACAACCCCAAATGGTCTTACAGCCAAATAACTTTTATCTCCTAAAATATTGTCTTTAGAAAACTGAACAATTTGAACTGACTTTTTGACTTAAGAAATGAAACAATGCTGAAAATAATTGTTTAAAGAAAGTAAAAATAATTTTTAAAATACAGCAAAAAAAATTCCAGGGTATTGTTGGTGATGGCACTGGCTTGACATTTGTGTGGTTTGATTTTTATATTGCTCTTGTAGATCTCATTTTTATGTTTACTTATCAATAATATTCTTGCTGTTTTAATGAATATTCATGAAGTGGGTGCAACTGTAATGAAGCCAACAGGTATTTACCATTTACTTTTAGAAGTCAATCTCAATAAGAGCCATAGATACATTCAGTCTAGCATGTTGTTTTTAATGGGGTGCAACAGAGGTAGATGAGAAAGGAAGGTACCCTTAGGTTAAAGGCAAGGACATACGGATTTAATTCTCCACATATGACCTTAGCACTTATTGGTAGCCACACAGCCTGTCTGCAAGGACAGTCCAATAAATTTTAGATTAGAATTGGAAACCATTTGCTTAAGTCTTTTTTTGGACTACCTTTACCTCAGGATTTTGTCTAACCAAATAATGGATAAATGCCATGGAAAAGAAAGTGCATATGGCAAAGAGTTCACAACGTGTTTGTGAGCATTCATGTTCTAAGTCTGGTGCTAACAGTTTTGCACTCCAAGAGAAACATCCCATTAGAACCAACTAGACAAACACACTCTGCTTCAACAAAGCAGTCACAAGCAAGCTGTGAGAGCTAGAGTAACATCTACACATATCACAGATTTCCAAATAACTGATAGGTCACAATTTTCAGATATATTCACCTGCTCTCAGCTGGCTTGTAGGTGCCTTCTTACACCCCACATTTTCATCTCCCAGGTTTCACATTTTCATCTCCCAGGTTTCAGTGCTATAATATGATATGGAGTATTTATGCAAATGCAAGTATCTGAAATTACCCATATAAACTTTATTATAGGGCTTTTTTGTTGTTATTTGTTGTTGTTTGTTTTTTAATGAAAAATGGGAAGACTTAACACAAGCAAAGATTTTGTTTGGGTCTTATTTTATTCCATCATGTGTAACATTACCATTTTTTTTTAAACCTTCTTCAAGTTTGCTGTACTATACACACAAACAAAATACCATAGACCTAAGCATTTTATGAATAAGAACTACTAGTATCTAGAGATACATCAAGAACGTACTCAAGCTCTTTTCTAAACTGCTCATTTTATTCTGTCTGAAACAGATTTAAAAGTTGATTTCTTTTCAGTTGATTTTTTTTCTTTTCCTGGACATCACCATAATTTAGGACAGATTAAAAGAGACAGCCTAATGAGGAATTCTGCAATGGCTGCTTGCCAAGAAATCAATCAAGTGATCTCTTTAAAAGTCAATCAGTAACCTCACTAAACTAGCGAGAAATAGAAGCTGTGACTTTCTCAGCCTCATTCCCTACAGATTTCTGATGCACCAAAGGGCTAATAACGAGAAATACTGCCTGAGTCCTCCTGACATGCACTGATAGGTCACTGACTAGTGTCAGAGGTACTAAGTAATAAGGTCACAAATACAGCTATAGTGATAATACCCCTTTAAGGATTTATGTTATTTGCATGAAGCTTGCTATGTAAAATCAAGTGATCTTAAGAAAACGTCAGCTTCACCTTTCAGGCTCCCAGCCTTTACTTGCTGCCAGTTACTGCCATGATGATTCATCCTTATGATTAGTCACCCTAATAAGTAGCAAACAACTGCTAGTAAGTGCCCTGAAACAGCACAGCAAGACGCAGCCTCAGAAAAACCTTTGTGGCACACTCTAGAAGATAAGAAAGCCCAAAGGAAGTGATAAGAAAGAATGCTATGTATCTGGAGCATTGTAGTTGTGTTCTTTTCACCGGGTTTGCTGAAATCAGGCATATATAATGCTTGCTGTCATATCACTCACGTATTTGACATAACACTGTCTGTTCACCCCTTGATCTTTCCCACATGTTCACAGATAAAACTTCTCTTTGAAACAACACACGTGATGCTGCACTTACAAGAGGAGTAATAGATTTTTTTTCTAATCACATTAAACTTACAAAGTAATGAAGAAAGTGTCAAGCAATTAACAGATAACAATGAAATCTCAAAGAGTAACTTTCTGAAGTGTATAGCACCAAATGCCTGCTGTAATTACTGCAGATCTCTGAACTAGATTTTTCAATACCTATCTCAATACCTATTTTTAAATACTTGTTAACCCACCAAATCTTAATCTTTGGGAAGAGTTCTCTAACCCCTAGAGCCTTAGTAATTTTTTTTTATAGATGAAGTCATACTCAATTAAGATCTAGTGATTTGATTAAAGACTTTCTGAGATGAAGCAGGTTCTTTTCTTTGTGATTATAATGTTCATTCAGGATTACATCCACTCCCATGCTGAGGTCCGGCACACAGCCTATGCTCTGTTTAAGACATATTTAATCCTGCAGGGCTCTCTTTGCATACATCAGGTTGTTCTCCACATCTTGCAGCTCTAAATCATCAGTGAACAATGTCATCAAGAATCAGAATTAGATACCAAATCATTTAATGGAAGCTTTAATTCATTTTCATAAGACGTTCCTTTTTTGAATTCATTTTCATAACCCTGTTCCAAGAGGTATGAAAGGATTATACATGCTCAGAATCATTTTAGAGATGTTAATTTCCAGAATTAGATACATTGTTTTTTTTCCCCTTTAACTGAAAATTGGACCTTTAATATTTTGTTGTATTAGGTATGTAAAACAAGTGACCACTGTTTTCATTCAAACACCCACTAACACACTGTAAGACTGGCCTTACCTGAAGCCTTACTTCATCTATGCTAAAGAAGGAAAATGCTCCTAAGTCATGCCTTTGAAACCACTTTTTCATCTTCTTCAGGGTTTTTATTTTCCCCCCAAAATTTGTCTATATTTATCTAAAACTTTGTCATTCACAAATACAGCACTCCAGTCAAGCATTAACCACTGCTGAGATGAGTGGAATAATTACTACTCAGGTCTCAGATCAGTCTTATTTAAGTCATATTAATCACAGTTGTATTGTCATTTTTGCCATGTCATATTTTAATTAACTTGTTACCTATTCTAGCTTCCAGATCCTTCCCTACAGTACTGCTGCCTTCCAGTGTGGCAGCCTACTTGTTGCTATGACCAGTTGTACTACTGTTGCTAATTTCTCTAAGTGTAGATTTTTTTTGTTTGTCTGTACTGAATTTCCTATCAGTCATACTTCTTCTCTCTTTTCATCTTGACTAATCCTGAATTCCCGCTTGGGGAACAATTTCAACATGAGCATGAGAGACTACTCTCCTTTGGTCCCTTTCTCTCCACCCCATCGTGTCAGCTAGGGCATCTCCTAGAATGACATGCCACATAGACATGAACATTGCTAGTTAAAACAGACAAGTGAACCTGGACTACTCACTTCATAATTAATTACTGTACTATCTATCATAGTGAGGAAAGAAAGGAAAGACCTGCTTGGTTTCCCTGGGACAAAGTTCAAATTATCTATCAGTCTCAAGAGGATGGAAAGTTAAGACCTAGCGAAGGTGAGACTTAAACGTTACCAAAAAAGACTTGAACATTTAGAAAGAGACCTGCAGATGCACACTGAGGGACTGTGCTTGGTGTGAAGGGCACCATGACTCTCATCTGACCTTGATATATGAGTTTATCTTTTCTGGTAACCGTAATGCAGTTGTAAGAGCTAAGGACAGCAAGCCCAGTGAACATGTGAAGATCTAGTGTCACAGACTGCTTTAGTACTATATCATTTTGGTGCTGTAAAGAGTTCAGGTCCCCAGAAGCCACGAAGCACTGTGAAGTTTTCCAGTAGAGCTAGCATTTCCTGACTGCTCTCAGGGAGAAGCCTCCTACTGGTGACTTGGTACTCCATTTTAATGCCTTAACTCACCTATACTCTGTCCAAGGAACTGATACACCTCTCACTGTACCTAAAAGGTGTTATGACACCCTACATTTCCGTGAGTGCCCTTTTAGGATTAAGTCTCATCACAAACAGGAAAAGCAGAGACAAAGATGGAGAAGCACAGAAAAGCGGTACAATAATAATATTATAAAGCATGCTAAGCAGTGATCTCTCCTGGCTATCTGCTACTGCTGCCAAGATTCTGGTAAGCCCTAAAGCACAGGAAGTCTGTGATAGAAGGCAGACCTTGCACTGACAGTAACTGGAAATGCAGTCATGACGAGAGGGGAAGGTACTGCCTTTGCTCAAAAACATATGTAGCAATAATTAAAATAATAGTGTATATAAAAGTAATTAGTAAGGCAGAGAAACAAATACATGATAGGTTTTCCAATGTAAAGGTCCAATGTAAATATTACACTTCTCTTGTATTGTGTTTTTTCAAAATAGCTCATTTGTCTGTGTCTGAAATGCTTAAAGATACTGAGGACATTTTCAGATTTCTTTGTGTTCAACATAAAATTTAAAAAAAAACTACAGAGACAGGTGGTTTAGAAAACAAATCAGAGCCAGTGCAATTACAGCGGGACTGGACTTGCCTAAGGAATGCAGTGTGGCTATCTGCAAAACAGATTCTATCTTAAATCTCAGTGAGAAACTAATAATGAAAAGTAATTATTACTGACATGCTGTTCCTGTGTGTTACTTCATTTAGGTTTGGACATGCAGTGTTAGGATATAAATGAGTGAAAGAATATAAATATATTACCATCACTTATTTTACTTTTGTACATTCTTGCGCAATCTTATCTTTACTTATGTAAATACACTAAAATAAAGAGACTATTATTGTGATTAAGGTTAACCAAATGCTAATATGATTTACAAAATTAGAGCATTAGAAAGCAAATAGTTTCAAATACAAAGGAGTAAACCCAGTCATCTCTCTGCTCTCTCACTTCTTTGAATTGTTTTACTTTCACAATCTCCTTTTGTAACAGCATCCACAGCATATATGCTGCATACCGAGGAGAAAACTGTATATTTGGTTTTATTTTTTGCAAGCCCTTATTAAAATAATTCTTGCACACATATTATTACACATATGGACTTGCAGTTGCACATGTACATTTTCTGTAACTGTGACAGCTGTTTTACATGGATAAGGGTGTCTGTGTGTTACCAATAAGGGTGTCTGTGTGTTACCAATCATATATTCTTTTAAGAAGGAATATAGAACCCCATGCAAGACACTTACTCATCACTTTTATGAACGACTGCTTCCAGCCCCCTCTGTGTCCTACACCTGCGACATCTCATCAGAAGGCGATAGCTTATAGTAGAAGTGTTACCAGCTCCCATGATCAACATCATGAAGCAGCCTGTTCTGGACATGTCATCCTTTACCACATACATTCTTATTGCCCCCTGTCCCACCAGGAGCCAATGACCCTTCAACATCAGTACTAAACATAGACAAAGTATTTGAATATGAATTGTTCTCCAACTTGATGACCTTGGTACTTGAACCTTAACACCAACTCCAGATCTCAACTCTTATCCCTAGTTAAGTGATCTTTTCTCACACCAGAGCTAAAAGCTTGTTGTCAGGTGGCACATACAGGTCTCAGGTCTGAGATCAGTGTAACAGCCCCTTTCAGAATTCACACCTTATGCTAGCTTATTTGTCCAATGTTCAACTCTTAAATCTGCTCTGAACATCCTTTCTAGTAACAAAAAAAGTGACCTTAACAAGCACTTTTGGAATCACACCTATTCTGTTACTTGAATCTCTTTTTCACTTTACTGTATTCTACCCAGCCCCTGAAGTCACATACCTAAGTTTTGTAGGTCCCTATTAGCACCAGTCCTTAGCCTAGCAGCACCTTCTGAATCGCCATCTTAGGCTGAGTTATAGCCATACCCCAGCCACCGCTCTACACTGGTTTTACACCAGCACCTTCTTCCTTCACATCATCTGTGAGAACCTTACCTTGAATTAAAAGATGTATTTGAAAACAGCCAGGCACCAACTGCACATTTTAAACTCTGCTGACACAGCCTCAACCTTGCCCCTAGACTTAGCACTTCTTAACGCTCCACTGTTAGACTCCACAGTGAGTCTACACTGCCACCTAAAAAGTAGCAGTGTAGACTCATCCAAGAAGCTACAATATCATAAGAATTATCCCATTTATTGTCTACTTTAAAGACTTGTGTTTTATTACTGGAAAATCTAGCTGTCTTTCACGTTCTTTTGAAATGTGGAATCCTATAAAATACTGAGATATTGCTCTGATATTCCAACAGGAATACCATTTCAACCTGACCTGTGCTTTTTTATTTTTTAAATAAAATGATGAAAGATAATGATAAAGAAAAATAATGATTTAAGAAAGGGAGTATAGGCTGTCATGGTGCATCTGGAAGTAGTATGTTGGCCTGCACTGAAAACAGGTGCAGACAAAAGTGCAGCAGAAGTATCCAAGGTGCTTGGATCTTTTATTTTAGGTATCATTGCCAGAGAAATATGAAAACTCTGAATCATTAATGTAAATACATTCAGAAAGCACCAGTTAAAAACTATGCCAATAGGAACAACACACTTTTTTTTTTTTTTTTTTCAGGAGAGAAAATAAAGAACAGAGGAAAGAATTTAATAACCCTAACAAATGCCATGCCTTTGCTTGAAGAAGTGAGCAAATATTGAAGGGGGTCACTATGAATCAACAATAACACTTAACAACACTTCCCAAGGGACACATACTGGAAATAATAGTGCTACCTTGTGTTTCTTCAACAGAGCTTAAAAATGCCTTCAGACTTCTCTCTCACTCCCTCGTATCATACTCCCCCAGTTATGTTCCTCTACATAACTGTACATGCCTACAATATAAATATACATGCATTTAGTAAGTATATACATACATATAGTGTATACATATTGTACACATACATATAATAACAAAGGTGTGTATATATCACATACATAATCGTTAAATACAAGCTCTCTGATCCGCTACAGCCACTACCAAGAAGCAAAATCTACTGCATTATAAAGGTTTTTTTTTGATGGGGGTGGGCAGGGAAGGGACACACACAAACCAATACATCTCTTATTAAGAGGAAATGCATTAATACAAGTATTTTGGGGGAAATAATGCAACTCCAACCTTGACTCTTTCTTCAAGGAGAAATAAGAGAAGGTCTCCACCTGTGCAACATTTTTTTTCAGCTGTTACCTGCAGCTTGAAAATGTTGTTACCAAAAAACTGAAATGGACCTTCTTCTTATGGGGATTATAACTTGCCCTAGACCCCTCTCCTCCTTAGTATGTGTATTGACAGAGCATCCTTGTTTGTGCTTCAGATACATTAATTCAGAGCAATGTGGGCCCATATAATATTTTGCTAAAGTGCCAAAGGATCTCACTGAAGACCTAAAACTAAGCCACGCAGAGAGAGTAGACTGTTTTATTAGATTTAAATCCCACGAAAAAGAGGGAATCCTATGGCCAAACATATCGTGTATTTGCATTAAACAGAAAACAAAAATCATTCTAGTCAGTAAGGATATTTGTGCTGCTGTGTTTTTTCTTGTACTTTTCCTTCCCTCTGTTGTGAGGAACCTATTCCTTATAAATACTAAAAGGAAATTAGTCTTAATCATTCCTTCTCCTCAAACCATGTTTCAATAATGTCTCTAGGGCATTAACTAGCATACATTGAACTATTCTGAAAGCCTTAAGTTGGCATATCACAATGTTGGTTTATTTTTCTTGCTACCCATAGGTACATTATTTCAGAATTATTTAAGCAGGAAACTCTCACTGGATTTTGTGTTCTTTCTGTGCAAGTATCAAGAGGTTTTTAAAATATTTTATCATGTATAAAGTACATTATCAGATATGCCAAATAATTTTCAGATGAATGCATTTTCCTTTATTCCACTAAACAAATTCAATCTAGTTACCTCCTGAAATTTAGCCTACACAGAAGTCTGATCCAATGTGATTTTTCACCTGTCTATAGCAATATGTTTAGCTGTATGGAATTGTTTAGGTGGAACAGCAGCCCCCTCAGCATCACTTTTTTAATTAGCTTGTTTCAGCATCCTACAAGACATGGTCTACAGAAACACACAAAGTTCTCAGAGTAGTGAGGTACTGACAGTAGGTGGTATCTCTGCAGAGGGGCATATCAGGAGGAACCTGCTAGGAAGAAGGGATGGAAGAGTGGTATGACTAGGCCTGTAGGTGAAGCTGGAAGCAGTGGCATGGAGGCAGTGGCTCACTGAATGACCATAAAACACCACAACAGGCGACAAACCCCAGATTTGGAAACAAACATCTCCCAAATTTCTCAGAGACAGCCATGTGAAGGAAACAAGGGCAAAAGACTGAATGGCAGCAGGGCAGCTCTTTATTGCAGATCCTTGCCCTGTCTGACTAGAATTTGCTCACTGCTGCTCCATCCCTTTCACCCAGGCCTGTCCCCATTGCTTCCTTCCTGGCAGCATTCCCAGCAGACAATCCAAAGCAGTAGCCTCAGGACTCATACCCTGCTACAGTTGTACCCTGCTACACTCAGGGAACAATGCTAAGTTTTAGACTTGTCATTATAAAGCACATTAGTAGAACTGTTGTATTTATTCCTGCAAGAATCAAAGCACAGACATAAAAAATAAAATGTGACTTATCTATCAGTTTTATTTAATGGAACTGTCATCCATTCATGAGCAGATAATAGAGACCACAAAGTGTTCTGTTCACATTGCTTTGAGTTGTGATGTAAAAATAGAAAATTATTTCACTAGCCCCAATTCTCAAAACATTTTTCTATTACTTACAAATAGTACAAGATAGCAGAAGTTTGGCATCAGTAAAAACAGTTATAAGGAAATAACCTGAAACTTAAAATATGATTGGGTAGTTTCTTTGGATCTAGCAGTTTTACAAGCTATACTAAAGTAGATTTGTACATTGAAGTGACCAGTGGTTTTGCTACGCTGTGTAGTTATATAATCAAAGATATAAGCCTCTGGGAAATACAAATTACTCATGTCCAGTATTCATTAAACATGTGAGTTTGCCTATACTTATTTTTGCTTCCCCAGTGATATTGGTTTCCCTCCATCCATTCCCTAGTTTTTGTATTTCATTTACACATTTACAGTTCTGTATAAAAGGAAGAAACAGTGAACTTCTTGTTCTGTACTATCAGACAGTTATTCCTCTCTACACAGAGATGTAATTAACAGTCTTTCCTACTGGCTTTATTTAACCTATTTTCAAGTTAAGGCACATACACTTCAGAGCTCTCTTACAATGATTCTAATAATCTTAAATTATACATTTGTCTATGAAATACACTTGCATTTATTATTGCAATAATGCCTTTCCTAACTATACAAATAAAAGGTTAAATCTATAGGAAGATTCAAAGGTTCTACAGGCAGTGTTGGGATCAAACTGTATTTTACTAAAATTCTAGATCTGATCTAAAGTTAACCATTTGAGAACTTTCATACTTGACAGTGGTGCACTTGACATAACTGACAAGACAGCTAGCAAAAAAAAAATCTAAGCCTATCTGATTCCATCTTGCAGGAGTATTTTCAATGCTCCTGAAGCCATGATAGTCACAAAAGAGCTTCTATACTTACAAGTTTCTCAGTTTTTCCTAGCTATATCGGTAGGATTGGGAGGAAAAAAAATGATGCCTAATCCTGTAAATCATGCTTCTCTCCAGGCTTACTGGACATACATTTCTCCACATAAACATCTAAATAAGTTGAACTATTAGCTATATAGCACTGTCTTTTTCAGCTAGTAGTTCTTGAATTCCAACCTGATCCTTACAACTATTCATCTTTGCTTTCCACTAAAGTTTGCTTGCTTTTAAATAATTGTAGGATCATGGTTTTGGAAAGCAGAGAAGGCAGAAATTTTCCAGATACATTTGGTAGATGTATTATCTTATTCCATGACACGGTGAAGAAATCATAACACTTAATGTCTGATGATTAGTTTCCATATCATGTGACAATCCACTCCCACACACACCCTTTTCTTTGAATGTAGGCTGAATCAAGTCTCAAAACTCAAGTTCCTTTCTTAGATCTTAAGACTATCTAATTGTGATGAATGGATACAAGCATTAGGCCTCAGTAAAGTAGCCTCAAGCAGACAATTTTGCAAAAAACTTCTTAAGTATTAGCTTAAATATTACCTTGAAATTATCTAACTTCAGCAAGGAAGGGCTTTATCCCTCTCTTTGCTGAATGTGACTGAAATAGATGAAGACAGACATGTTCCCACACAGTCAGTACCAGAAGTACCACTCAGTAGCATGTAATAACAAGTACAGCAGCAATGGAATAATCAAATATAAGCCTGTCAAAGACCAGGAGATTTCTTAGCAACCAAAAGTGCTTCACAGCATCAGCTTAAGGATTTTTGATGATACAATTACAATATACAGGAGTAGATATCACAGAGTAACAGCATAAGGAAAGAATGTTGTTCAGACCAGAATTAAAAATAAAAAATATATTAAAAAAAAAGAAAAAGGAAAGAAAAAAAAAATGAAAGAAAAAAAAACTGCATTAGAATGGAACGTTCTAGCTAAAGTAATGAAACATTAATAAATATTTCATTTTAATACTATTTTTGTAAGATGAATTCTCTGAGGCTTCTTTCAATTATTGCAACTTTGTAATTTCCATTTATTTGAAGGAATATGCCACTGCATCTTCAACTGCTGAACCAGTATTTTCCAGCAATGAGATTATTGTTTTACAAAAATTAGATGTTAATGATGTTGATATATGGCTATAGACTAAACTCTGTGATTCAGAAAACTTATCTATGTTCTTTGGCAATGCTACAGCTCTGAGAGCAATGAAGGTTGTTAGTACCTGAGACCAACATTTAATTTCAGCAGGTTTTAGACCTTTCACCTGTTACATGCATAAACATTGAATTGTTTTTAATTCCTTAAAAAATGAGTCCTCCACAAAACTTCTGTAAAAATTTCAATTATGAAATACAAATTCTGAACATAAAATAGTAGATTTTCAAGGCTTTCAGCACATAGATGGGAAAGAAACTGGTCTTGTAAGTCAGTCAGTGTATTATACCTCATAATTATTTACAGGCATGCAATTTTAGTCTAAATCAGTTGGGTGGAATAAGGGTATTGATACCTGTAAAACATCTTGGTCTTCCTTGTATTGATTATACAAATTTTTGTCTTTTAACAGTTAGAAAGTCAGAATTTACCATACTACCACTGACTTGTAAATGCAGCTACACCTCAGACAAGAGAACAAATAACTTAAAGGCCTACTCCTCTTCTGTGCTATATTGGCTTGGCTCCCTTGAGAATTCATTAATTTATGCTCACTGATCATCCTGAAGTGACTCAGGAAGAAGTATAGACAACATCATTTTCCTCTGAAAAAAAATAATTGTTAATACATTAAATCAGCCAAAGAATTTTAAAATTCTTTGATAATTTCTAAGTCTTTTGCCTCAGATGAAAGTCTATAGGAAACAAGACAAAGTACTGTTATTCACACAAATTTAAAAAAAAAAAAAAAAAAAAAAATATGGAGAATATAGGAAATAGATAACCATAAGGATAGGATGCTGTTTCTTATTACAAGCTTCAAATTGCCTTTGCCTGTTTTCTCAAAACATTGCAAATGCCTCAGACATGGCTCTTCGTACAACACCGAGTCACGATTTCATTCAGTTGGCCTTTTTTACCTTTCCACAGAAAATTCCTTTGAAATTTCTTTCTCTGACACTTCATCTTTATTCTCTGTGTGAAATGCTGTATGTGGAAATAGAATAAAAGGAACAAGGAAATTATATCTTCTAAAAATCAAACTCTCAATACTTTACAGTCACTACTGATAGCAAACTGCTGAGTAATGAATGCCAGAGAAGCCATGCAGAACAAGAAATGGGTGGGATCATTGAAAAAGACTGTAGCAGATGCATGCCATTCTCTCTCTAACCCTACAGAAAATCTATCTACTATATGAAAAGATAGGACATTCCAAATAAGAAAGAGGTAGAAGTGAGCACAGATCAGCTGGTCCTTCTGCTACACTTCTAATATGGAAATACAAATGTCAAATGCAGCACTTCACAGGACAGGAGAAATAGAGTAATATTCTGGCCCTGCACTTTCTAAGAGAAGAAGGGTCAGATCCAGACTATGACTGACTCTTAAGGAAGATTTGCTGCTATCCACCTTCTGGACTAGAACTATTTTATTTTTTTTTGAGGTCCATTACCCCTCATGGGTGATAAACAATAGCCAGGGAAACTCTTTTCCATGGCTTGCTCACCTTCTCCTCTTGAGAGAAATGTACAAAACAAATGTCCCCAAAGAGATGCATTCTCCTTTGACCCTTTTCAGGACTTTTATCAGGATGTGTCACATACTGGCCTAAAGAACTTTAAGCTTAAACAAAAAACTAGTGAAGACCTAGTATATCTGTATTTCTGGGCCAACACATAACTAATTTATGCTAATATACATACAAATACATAATACATGCACATTATAGATACATGCACAAAGATACCATAATATACACATTCTCTACATAAAATTTTTAAAAAATGAGGGCTCTTTTCCTTTGATACTGGTACTAATTTATGGGTAACAAGACTTCCTGTATGGTCATTTTCTTCTAAGGAAAACTAGCAAAGATCAAGATCCTGTAATGAATAAAGGCCACAGCATCTAGAGAAATTAAATTAATCTGACGTGTCTCTGAGATTTAGTAATCATAGACAAGGACTAGGAAGAAGATGAACTAAGTTCTTCAGTCAAAGATAAATTTTAGAATGTTAAGTCTATAATCATAAATTTTCTTAAAGTTCACAAGTGGATACAAACATGCATTTTACATCTTTACGTATATGATCAGAACACAAAATCAAAGACTTAATAAAAAAAATAGAGATTAAAAAGCAAACTTGCCACAGTTAACCATGTTTTATGTATTGAATTCAGATGTAATTTTGGGGGGAGCTTTTTCAAATAATTTCAGGGTAAAAGAGCCAAAAACTGAAACTGGGCAATCAGCCTTTTGTAACCAGAGCCCTTGGCTTTCAAAAGACTAAAGAAATAATGCTAAGAAGAAAATGTTGTTTATATCTCTATGCCATTAATACATATACAGAACTAAGACCTCACACAGTTTCCCTTAGTCAGGATTTCTAACTTGGCCCACAGTATAAGAAACAAGCCAACCACACTATTTAATCTATGGCTGTCTGGTTCTGTGTGTGTAATGAATGAATATACTTAGTCCAGTTTTATCATAATTGATCTCAGCTGTCTTATCTGTCACATTTATAAATAAAGAATCCATACTTATCTTACAGCCATTGTAAACTGAGATTTTTTGGACTCAGAGAGCCTTCGCAGCATCACATAGGGGAAGGAACACAGTATTTTCCTTTGCTACTGTGTCCCTGCTGTGGGCACAGCTACAGGGCTGCCAATCTTTGGGTTGGAAGCATTAATTATATTTGAAGGTCTATTTGGAGGTTTTAATAGCAAAACACTCTAAGATTAAACAAATATTGGAGAGGAGAGGATTTTTGCACAAATATGCTTTTGCAATATTTTATCCATCGAGCTGTTATTTCTGAAACAAAGAACTACCTGAACTTCACAAAGTCAAGTGTATCCCTATGATTTATTTAACTTTGGCCATTTTAACATAATGCAATAACAGATCAAAAGCAGCATTATTATCCATATTTCAGTTATTAATGTGCATCAGAATTATGTAACTCATGTTACAGTATTTACCTTAACATTGATATACTTCAAACAAATTAGGTTCTACTAGAAGTAAATCTTCCCTGTCCTTCCCAAAATACCTACAGATAGCAAACGTTTCTATTAGCCTTTACTGTTCTCTCTCCCAGAGTGTTTAGTCTTATCTGGGTTTGACCTTGTCTGTGCCTTACCTTTGCTAGTACGCTTTAAGCTTGTTTGAATTTTTCAAAAACCTCTGGGTTCACAAGCGTTCAGATCGACAGACAGCGTAGGAGTGAAGGGTATAACAGCATATACCAGACAAATGCACACTACAGAAGACTGGCATTTTTTAAGGCTCTTGATGACAATGATAATAAAATGTACCTAGTGCTTTTTTTAAGGGTTCAGATTTCCACAGCACCTGTATTAACTCTGAGCATCTGTACTGTTTTAGTCTCAAGCACGCAGATTGTGCCTTATGCAATCCATCATTCTGGCGTGCTAGTACAGGGTGCACCTGTGTGCCTAAGCAAAGACAGACCAAAGGAAAAATGCTAGCTTCTTCGTTATCATGTGAACAGTCCATTGAGATAGGTAAGAATTTCTCTCCCTTCCCATTTCCATTTTTTTCTTCCAGTAAATCTTTCAAGGTTAACATTATTGAACACATCAAACCACATTTGTCTCTAGACTTCTAGAGCTCATGATGAAATTCTGATACAATCACACCATTTGATACAGAATTAAACCAGGAATGAGTTTCCATCAGTGCTTTTCATGCTATTTCTGCTGTACCTCAGGCAAATTACATGCTTTGGAAAAAAAAAAAAAAGGTCACAGATTAATATTCCCAAAAAGTAATCAAAAGTCTCCCTGCCACTCACTACTTCCATTCCTCCCATTTTGCTTTGCTGAGAAATAAAGCCACTGGCTGTGGTAGCACCTTTGATAGATGACTTGGGGAATATTTTTGAATGTGTTCCCTCTCTCAACTATGTAAGTTGCAAAAAGTTTTTCTGCAGACCCTATATACCATTGAGGTAGGTTTAACCATTCAGTAAGCACACCAGCTGGATATGTGTTTCAATGCTGGAAAGAATAATAAAACACTTCAGCTGGAAACCTAAAAATACATGATGAAAGACACACTGAATATTCAGAAAGAGAAAATTTTTCACCAAAACTAAACAAAATTTCCTCTGAATTAATAATAAAAATTGTATTATTGCTACATGACAAATACAGACAGAATTAAGCTTCTACCTTTAGTAGACTACATTCATTTTCATTCTTATTTTACTAATTATACTAGATATTTTTGAAAACATTACATATTCCCATCAAATAATAACCCAATAATTATTTTAAAAGAAGACATAGTTCTATATACAGTAATTTCTTTATCAATATGTTTTATTATTCATTTTTCATCACGAACAGTGATAAACTTGTAATGACAAGTAACATTTTATCACCAGTACGGTGATAAAATATATAAACGTATTTAAATTTTCTCCTACTCCTTACCATAAAATGGCAATGATCTTAGTTTAAGAAGTAAAATGAGAGCTAATTTAGCTACAAGAAAAAGAACTCTGACTATGCAGCCTTGGGATGAAATTTCACTGCAAATGAGACATTTCCAATGAGAATCACCCAGTTGTACTTGCCTTTTTCCTGGGCCTAGGAGCAATACAAATGCAGCTTATCTACTCAGTCACTTCTGACCTCCTCATTTTTGTTGGGTTTTGTTGATTTTTGTTGTTGTTGTTTGCTTGTTTGTTTTCCAAAGGGGTGTTTAAATAAGGTATCTAAATGTATTTTATGTCAAACAGTCCAAGAATATGCATTAATAGAACTGACTTTGGGTCTTATACCTAAGAATAATTATAGAAATCATTTTATCTGTCATGTGAAGGACCCAGAATAAAATTAACTGTCACAAAGCATTATGTCATGTCACCACACACATGCGCACACACATTTTGTACTTGGAATATTGCGGTTGTTCACTTTCTCTCCCACAGAGAGACAGTCTAAGGTGGAAGATTTCCTCAGGGAATGTGTCATTAGAGTTCCCATTAGGGCCTTTTCCATGAAGACAGCTTTTTCCTGCATCACAGAGGAAGTTCTGCTCTTCTTGAAAGCTTACTAGTTTTAAATTAAAGGAAGTCTCATCATATTGCTTTTTAGAAGAGAGGAAAGAGAGAGGTGTGTTAGATGGTGTAAGAGTAAGATGCAACATAATGTATATTTTCAAAATCTTGCTTACATAATTTGTGTCTCAGAAGTTCTTTGGATTTGCATTGCTCTATCTACCTTCTCTCTATTAGTTCCTACTCACAGATTCACTGTCAGAATTTCACTGACAGCACCAGATCTGTGTCATAAGCAGGACTATGGCTCCTTTTCAAACTACCATAGCTTAGTCTTGTTGTTCCCTGGATTTCATCTGAATCTATAAATATCAACTACCTGTTATACATTCGTATCTGATAGACAGTAGTTTTTCCAAACAGAACATAAAACTGTTTCAGCAAAAAGCATAAATAATAATAAAATATCTCTGACAATGTGAAGAATCCTCTTAATAGTCCCACTTGACTCAAGGGAAAATAAAAAGGTCCTTATACTTCAGAAGACTGTATCTGGACAAGGACTTGGCACCTTTGTTCAAGAGAAGACAAAGTTGGATTTAGGAAGCGTCAGTTTCTCAGGTCTTGAAGCAGTCAGGAATGCTGTCAGTGTTGGGAAGACGCAGTGTGAGCTACATCCACCATCCACTCAGGTACATTCTAAGAGCAAGGGGGCAGGGAAAAAAAAAAAAAAAAAAAAAAGGCAGGAAAAGACAGGCTTCCTCTAAAAGTCTGTGAGATTTTTACCTTTGTTGTTTTGAACAGGACAGAAATATTTATATAAAGCATGTAAAATTCAGTCTTATTAAACTATTTCTGAATAACTTTAAATTATCCTTTTTCAGCTGAATTCATTTATATAAATAATTACGTACACGTGTGTGTATACATATTAAATATTTATTATCTCTTGCTGCAGTTTGAAAAACTACCATGTAAAATTTATTTTCATCAAAAAATGGCAGACTAGCCACTACACAATTACCTGTGGTTGTGGAGCTACTGCAGTTTTAGGTGAGTCACAAAAAATTCAAAAACAACACCATTTTAGTTCTTCAGAAAAAAAAATTAAAATATATATATATATGTAGTTTAATTTTCCTTCTGATTTAATGAAATGCAAACTTCAAAAATACATTAGAAACAGAAAAAATGATAAATTAATAAAGAAAGAGTTTAAAATTAATCTTCCACCCACTAAAGCACAAAATGTACAACCTCCCACATAATACAGCAACCTACAGTGAGTTAGCATTATTTCACAAGGATCCAAACCTATCTAACCGTTAACCTTTCCCTTTACCTCTTCAAAACAGATACTGTAAAGTTTTCGTTTTCGTATTTTGAAGATCCATTCTTCCCTTATGTGGTGGTGACACAGTGGTGGTGAAGATTGGAAAATAGATGACAGAATTATATGGAAAAAGCATAATCCAAGACCAAAAGTACTAGCAAGCAAACTCTTACATCACAGTTTCCATTTAAATTTCAATATTTTTCACAACAAAGAATGAATTAGCTGTACTGCACATTTTAGTGAGTCTTCCAATGTTGTAAATGACAGTTTAAATAAGTTAGAAATCAGTGAGCATTATGTTGGGTGGGAGGAAGAACTACGCACTGGTATTCAAGACAACATAATCCTATGACTACAATCTATTGTAATCATTCAATACTGATTTACCATGTCAGGATATATATTTGGTCCCAATAAACAAATCCCTGATGAATTTCTGGATTTCCCAAGTACACCAGTAAAATAAATAAGGCATTAATATACACCTAAAGTGAAGGATCTACATAAGTAGCTTACTGAATGGTATTTTGGGGTACCAGTGGTACAAAAAACAGGTTGACTAAAGAAGACACAGACGATCCACAAGTAAGATTCACCTCATCTAACATTAGCCACATAGTACCAAGCAATCAGGAGACTAGTTCACCCCATGTGTCAAGGCTCCCATCACCACTGGAAGAGAACTTCCAGGCAATGGCATTCTTCCTGTGACAGGCTGCTCAGGGAGGTGGAGCAACACTGAAAGTGACTTATAGCCTCTGAGGTTCTCCTATGCACTTAGATCTGAACACATGACAAAATTCTAACACTAAATTAATGTCATGTCCCTAGCTTAATGATACTAAAAGGAGAATTAGCAAAACAATTCAGTTACATTCCCTTCTTTTCCATCTCCTGCTATTTTAGAGTGAAAAGAAGAACAAAAATATATTGAGGATTTCTGCACTTGCATCTCACAGTTCTGTATTAGTTATTCTCCTCTTTCATGAGCAGTAGTGTGAGAATCCACATGAAGCAAGCAGCAAGGGCAAAAGTGAATGTTATTAAGCAGAAAAGCAATGAGACATTTTAGATAGAATATTTGAAAATTTTAAGAACTGCACAACTCCCCTCCATGCATCTCTCATTTGTTTTATAAGTACGTATAGTTCATATTCCCACACTGTGTGAGGATGACTAACATGAGACATTAAAGTAACACTTTTACTCTAGTTGAATAATAACAATTCAGAAGACAGATTGCAAATTTCACTAGAAAGCAAAACTGCACAAAATCCCATTCAGAGTCTCCCCATGCATCAGTGAATAGCAACTAACTTCTTTAGCATTACTCCAGGAGTTCACTGCCACCATTTTAAAGAAATTCAGCGCCCTTCACATGTTAATGGTTAAGATACCAACTGCTGTTAACAACAGTAGCAGAATGATTCCATAGCAACTACTGTTCAAATACCTGAAGGAAATAGCAGCTCCTGCCCCGTAGTTATACCCCCTATCTGCTTAATATGATTTTGCATGGAAAACTTTTATATCCTGGCATCAGGATGTTAAACTGTATTATCATTACCCATGTCAATTCAGCACAATATACTGTAATCACAGCATACCTAGGAAAATTAATTTTTCATGACTTTCATATATGCAAAAAATGCAACTGCTCTTACCAGTGACTTTTGACTTCCTTGGTGAGATATTCTGTTTCCTGCTGCACACTGACTTACTGTATTTTATCATCTGTTATGTTCCTTAAATATAAAGAACTTTTATTTTATGGTTCATAGAGAACACAGTGGTAAAAATTTTTAGCCTTCTAGCCCTTGCAATTTTTTCAAGCTCTTCCTGTCATAGACGCTTTGTGTTTTCATCTCAGTGAGCTCTTTCATGTCACTGACTTATACAGGGGAATATCAAGCAATACAAGTTTCCTGTGGTATTAATTCTCATAATGTCTATAGTTCTACTGATTCAGTCATTTGCATTTGTTTAATCAGGACCTGGAACAATTCATTAGAATGAAAGGTCATTAAGGTAATGGATATTTATTTTTAATTACTAATGTATAGCACATGAAATTTAACATGAGCCTCCTTAATTCAGAAACTGAGATAAAAGGCAATGGCTACTGTTGTAGTAAAAACATTACTAATTTTTTTGGACAAGGCTGTAAGACTTCAAAGACAAAAACTGAATCCAAAGAACATAGCCTTAAATACATATGTTGTCCCTCTTTTAAATAAACAAGGTAGAACATAAGCAGCATCTGGTAAAGCACATCACATAACGGACCAAAAGAAGCTGATTTACAAGGGCATTTGTGTGCTCAGAGTTTCAAGTGTGATTTTGGTCAGAAAAGTTATTTCGAAAGTCCATTAGCTGAGAAGTCCACATCTGTGGAAACAAAGATCTGACTTGAAGTCCCTATTTTGTACACCTGCACTTTCACTTGACTCCTCATGCAAATAGTTAACAGCAACTTTGCGGGGAGTACTCACATGAACAAGGCATAGAAGATTATGCCTGTACCCTTGACCCTATCATACAATGTCATAAGCACATGAAGCTGTTAGAATCCTTAGTCCGGTTTTATAGATATTTTGCAAGATGAGAATATGTCCTATACAAAGCAAGGGTCTGCCCTTTATTATTAATAATTATTTTTTACTATTATTATCATTTCTTACTGTAAAGATTTGGAGTTTGTTTGTCCTAATCTGGATGTAGCCCACACAAAATACTCCGCCTTACTCTCCCTAAACATGGCACCGGTTCAGTGCCTCCACGTTTATTCACCTGCCCCTGCCTGTACCAGGAGAGGGAGCAGCTGGGCATCCAATTCACCTCAATAACTGCACTCCGTTGGCATCTAGGCATCTCTCACAGGCCACTTGCCTAGGTTCTGTCTGCAGTCTGAGAGATAGGAAGGGATGAGACTTCCTCTAGAAGTCTTTCTCTCTTCTAACTACAGGAGGAAAGTAGACAAAATACTTATGCTAGACACTAAACCTCCTATTGCTCAACTGTCCACAGACTATTCTGTATAACATACAGTGTATACAGAACCCTCAGTTCTTGAGGCTTAGCCTAGCTTACTGATATTTAGAGTTTCATACTGACCCCAGGAACCAGCATACAATCTGTGGCCTCTTCCTGGTTCCCTAAATCTTTGCGCTGTGCCCCAAAGAACTAAAATGCAGAAGAAATCCATGTTTTTATTTCCCATCCTCCCATTTGCACCTTGTGAACCTGAAGTCAGTGCTTATTTTCTTATTTAAAATACACATAATAACAACTGCTTTAAAGGAATGTACTGTGGTTTAATTGCAACATGCTCTGAAATCTCTGAAAGATACTGTGGAAAAGGAAAGGATTATTATTCTGCAATCTGTATAACACAATATATTTGAAAAATTATGATAAACATGCATGTTGCTATTTCCTAGAAGAATGTCCCTTAGGAGTCTTTTTTTATTATTATTACAAATATGTAAAATATAACTCTTCATTTCAGAAGTCAACAGCTTTTCCTACTTTCCATTCTGGGAATAGAGTTTTCTGTTTATCTAAAGTAATACCAGCAATACATATAGCACAAACTTAATTATGTCACTTGAAAGCATTACAAAAAAAAAGAAACTTAAAATAGTCAAAGCCACCCATAGAGATAAATTGGAATAATAGTAATAAGAGATAACTTTTTGATTTGCTAATTTGGAATTCACTCTCCTTTCAGAAGATATTCTTAAAAAAGTTATCAATATCACACAGGAACTATGAGCAACCCAAATCTAACAATAATACATGAATCATTTTAATTACTGCAACTGTGAACAAGTTTTCAGAGACTTATTAGATCAACAGAATGATTTAATGTCAGTGAATTTTTTGAGCCTTGAGAAAACATCAAATATCAAAAAAAAAAAAAGGCTCGAAACTGGTCTTATTCAGGATAAAGAAGAAGAGAATTTGAGCTAAATGAAAGCATGTCAAGCTAAGGAACTTCATATTGAAAGCTGAAAAGCAATCCTATACACAGGTCCTCATGGTTAACTTTAGAACTTACTTCTGTGGTAAAAACTAGTACACATAATATTATTCTTATTTTCAGTCTATTTAATCTCCTTGAGTTTAATACGGCACAATCTATGTAATGATATATTTCATACTGCCTGTGTCTACATTTTCACTTGACATTTCACAAGTTGTGTTTTTCACGATGTGTACATTTATTAACTTACTATAAAACAGTTGCCATTTTATTGAGTCCTAATATATTTGTATTCAATAGAAAAGGGAAGTATATGCCACAGTGATGTTAATATATCAAGGCACTAATCAGGAAAAAAACATTTTGAAAAGCACTGTGTTTTTTAAATTGCATTCATGCAAAGAAAAATCAACTAAAACCACCTCCCCACCTAATTGGCTATTCTAATCCGTAGACCTGTCACATAAGGAACAGAACTGCCAGAAACATTTAGTGTTCATGTTGTCACTAAGATTAAAATCAGAGTATTGCCATTTCCTTTAAAGGGGAAGAATTAAGATTTTTTTACTGTAACAAAATGCCATGAAATACACATGTGATATGAAAATAGAGTGTTTCTGTTTTTATAATCCTTGTCTTTCTTTAAGCAGTTTTCCTACAAAAAATAAAAAACTCCTAGAAAAGTAAAAAGATAATAAGGGGAAGAAAAAAAAAAAAAAAAAGAGTATTAACTGAATCAGCTTAGCTACTTTTTACTTCTCAACTTTTAAAATCTACATTACATTCTAACTGGAATTTGGAAGTATTTACATTTTTCACAGTTGAGGAACAAAGAGAAGGTGAAAGTCAAGAGCCAACAATGAGAGAAATGGAAGAATGAGAACTACTCAGGTTTTTTAGCTCTCACCTTACATAGCTACAGGATTTCAAATAACTTCTTTCACTATCATCTTGGTTCTTTGCAGCTGCAGTAACTGGGAAGAGCAAGATCTCTCTGGTGAGAGATTCTGAGCTGTTGTGGGTTAGCCCCAGACTGCAGCTACACACCTCAGCCAGCCCCTCTTCCCCAACAAGATTTTCTGTTTTGAAGAAAATTAACTCAACCCAGACAGACCTGGTAAATGAGTCTTTACAAAGAAAAACCTCATGCTCTTTTGATTTGTTTGTGTCTTTGTTTCTTTCTTTCTTTTTTTTTTTTTTTTCCGAAGTTGGAAACTGTTAGTGCGGACGGGTCACTTGCCAAAAATGTAATGGCTTTCAT
Source organism: Anas platyrhynchos (assembly GCF_047663525.1). Lineage (NCBI taxonomy): Eukaryota > Metazoa > Chordata > Aves > Anseriformes > Anatidae > Anas > Anas platyrhynchos. The sequence goes on from NC_092594.1 coordinate 1,483,759, forward strand.
GAGAAGGTAGCTTTAGAAATGGCCCATAAAACTGCTTCACCTCTGAGTCTTCTTGATCACATAGCTACATATGACATTTATGTTACAAAGATACATTTATACTCTGTTGCTACCATACACATTAAAATTTATTTTACAATGGTCCTAATTCTCTACTTCTTGTCAGCACTTTATCTTTGCATTTTCTCATTCTTCTTTCATTGTCTAAAGTAAGCTGTTGTTCTCCATCCCTTAGGAATCCATACACTGTACGTATCGCACACACAGATGCAGCAATATATAAAATGCTGTAGTTTGAGTTTCATACACAGCATTGCCTCATGTGAAAGAAATAGTCCTGTTCTCTTCAGGCCTCCACAAATTGTCACCACAGCCTCTTTCATTCTGGCCAACACACAAAATTGCAAAGTGGAATGGAAATGGATTGAGATGAAAGTATAACCAAAGCTTATTCCAGAAAGTTCTAAGAACTTTCCATCAAATTATAGCTTCAGTTCTCAACTGAAATGAGAGGAATTGACATCCTTTGGGTTTAAATCACAGAGGGTTGGATTTTCAAAGACATTCAAATAATTTAGAAGTACGAGTTCTGGTAAACAAATTGGCATTTCCTTTTTTTTCCACTGTCCTCAGTCCTTCCATCATCACATATCATAAATAATATTAATTTAAAAATAATTTTATAAACATTAAAGGATTGTACTGTTTAAAATATCAAGAGCTTGATCCTAAAATAATTATTATATTTTAATATAATTAAATTTGAAGTCTACATTTAGACATGTCATTGAACTTAACTTTTTTCCATAGAACAGACTCTGATGATCTCACAGACATTGTCTCAATGCCATGTTTTAAATTTTAGCTGCCTGCAGCAGCTAATTTAGCAAAAGACTTTTATACTGCAATATTTATTGGCCAAAATTAGAAAACTCCTGAGAAGAACTAGGCCTCTCTCCTCCTCAAATTTTCATTTTGTATCACTGAAATAATCTCACAAATCATAGTGAAAAATAACCTTTTGCACATTTATTTTCTGCTGTCCAGACTTCAACCAAAAGGAAAAGAAAAATACATCAATGCTCACTGTGCAATAGCAATCAAAAGGGATGACACACCACTCAGTGCCACTCTGCAGATGTAACCTAAAAGAACCCTGAAAAGCTTCAAAATTTATTTTTTTGGGAAAAAGAAAGTGTAAATATACTTCCTTTTGTAATTACAGCTTACTCCAGATGGTCCAAACTTTTCCAGTCTTAATGATTCTATGATTTTACAAAGCACCTTTTTTCCCTTCAGAATTTTTTAACGTTTTCAGACACATTCACTGGATTTGTTTCAATAAGGAAGGGGGAAAGAGGGTTATTATACATAAAATTCTAATTTTCTAATTTAAGAAAATGGCACTTAAAAATTTCACCTTCAATTATTTCTAGTTTCAGAAAACAACTTCTATATCCTAAATGGAGTATTAAAGAAGAGAAATAAAGTAGAGCAGTACAACGCAAAGTGTTTCCAAGCTTCTTAAAAATTACTTTCTGGTAGTCTTGAGCAGAGCTACTAATTGTCAATTCAGTATTGCATTTCATTTCTTTAGACCAGATTTAGCAAGAGAACTGAATGAAGAGAGGCACTGGGGAAGATATATTCAACTTAAGCCTTGCAGGCTTTTATGTTTAGATCAAAGGGTATTGATTTACAATTCTAAGAATGAAAACAGTGGTAAAGAAACCTGTAAGGTTTTAAGCAAAGTTCTGAGATTAGTGACAGACCTGATTTTAGCTAAGAATTCCACCAAATAAAAAAGTCATTGGTCATGTCAGAAACAAATATGTCTTCCTTTTCCTAACCTACCCATAACATTAGCAACTATATTATGGGAATAAATAAATAAAGCTACACACACCTCCGCCACCACACCTTTATCTCCCAACATAATCACGGAATGAGTGTAAGTGAAAAGCTGGTGAAGCACACGAAAAATAGCAATAGGTAAAAGAAAAGCAAAGTCTCTATTATTTAGCACAGTATGCTCTTGTTCAAAAATAAGTACAAAACCATTGCTGTCTCTCCAATAAGGACACACATTCTTTTAAAGATACAGTCCACAGGAAGGGGGACTTTGCTTTTCTTTTAACATTTTCTTTTTCTCCTCAATGTCATGCAGATGAGCTACAGACAGTGAGGAACACAGCCTAATGATAATTCAAGGTAGAAATTAAGGTTAGCTTACTCTGACAGTTGTCAAAACTCAAAAAGCCAATAAAGCTGGAATCCAGAAAAAAAAAATAAAATATATATATATATATATATACACTGGGCTGAGAGGTGAGGGTGGGAGTTACTTGTTTTTGTTAGAGGACAGCTGCTTATTTTTAAGTCTTTTAACCCTTTTTAGTGATAGCATTCCAATGTGTCCTTTTACTAATAGAAACAAAAAGCTTTTTGAAGGGAAGTGAACAATATCAATTTAATATCATTCGTTCACATGCAAACTCCTGCTTTTGGTTAGTCAACTGATTTTTTTTTTTTTAAAAAAAAAAAATTATTAAGACAGCAACAAATCAATAATGCTAAATGAAATAACACTTAATATGAAGAAAACACAAGATAGCATGAGTTTTACAAAAAGCTTCCATTTGCTCAACCAAGATTACAAAAAGAATGAAACTTGAGGTCTATGATTCATAGAATTATTCAGGTGGGACTGAATATACCTGACTAATTAAGCACATCTCTTATGAAAACTGTTCACTTTTTAAAACAGAGAGTAAAAGCAAGAGAATTAACAGTTTATAAGCTACCATATCCTACTAGTAACATCATTCTTGACATATCAGCTTCCCTATTATGTCCTACTACTTCTCTCAGCAGCACCAGTCACAGTAATGCTCACAAGGACTATCTCTGTCCCACCACAAAACCACTAGTCAAGCTCTGCCTTCATCACATCTACTTCCTCCCTGGTCCACAGTGCTACTAATTATTCCTGTTCTCTTCTCCAAAAGAGATTTTTGTTAGCCTCACGTAAAATAGATCAATAGCATAGAAATTCTAGCTTTTTCCCTGAGGCCTAGAGAGATGTTTGGTGCAGACATTCTTAATTTGTTAAGTAAGAAGAGAATTTGGACCATTTTCTATATGGATTACTGTCATAAATGGAGCTCCAAACTTGGGCTTCATCGACGATAGCGCCGATAACTTATTCTTTACAGAACTAAGAGAGGCCTCGAGATTAACTCCCCTTGTCCTTATGGGGGACTTCAACTTACCAGACGTTAACTGGGAGTGCCACACGGCTGACACGAGCAAGTCCAGGAGGTTCATGAAGCACCTAGATGATAACTTCTTGGTGCAGGTGCTAACGGAGCCAACTAGGAAAGGTGCCCTCCTAGACCTGTTGCTAGAAAACAGAGAGGGTCTGGTGGGAGATGTGGTGATTGGTGGCCGCCTCGGTCATAGCGACCATGAAGTGGTTGAGTTCAAAATTTAACGTGACAGAAGGAAAAGTGCCACCAAAACCTCATCCCTAGATATGGGGAAGGCGGACTTCAGGCTGCTCGGGGAACTAGTCAGCAAGGTCCCCTGGGAAGCTGCTCTTGAAGGCCTTGGTGTCCACCAGTGCTGGTCACTCTTTAAGCGATGCCTCCTAGAAGCACAAGATCAGGCAATTCCTAAATATCGCAAGTCAGGCAGGCGGGGCAGGAGGCCGTCGTGGCTGACCAGGAACATTCTTATGGAGATTAGGCGGAAACAGAGAGTGTTTCGCTACTGGAAGGAGGGCCAGGTGACATGGAAAGAATACAGGGATGCTGCTCGTGTCTGTAGGAAGAAAATTCGTGTGGCTAAAGCACACCTAGAGTTGAAGCTGGCTGTGTCTGTGAGAGAAAATAAAAAGGGTTTTTTTAGATATGTGAATGGAAAAAGGAGAACTAAAGAATACATAGGGCCGCTCCTTGACAGGGAAGGTCTTCTCACAGACGATGACATAGGCAAAGCAGAGACGCTTAACGCCTTCTTTGCCTCTGTCTTCAATGCCGATGATGGGCTTCGGGACCCAGGGTGCCCCGAGCTGGAGGACCGGGACGGTGGGGATGACAAACTCCCAACCGACCCTGAACGTGTGCGGGATCTGCTACTCCACCTGGATCCCTACAAGTCCATGGGTCCGGATGGGATTCATCCCCGGGTGCTGAAGGAGCTGGCGGACGTCATCGCGGAACCTCTCTCAATTATTTTTCAACGATCCTGGGAGTCTGGAGAGGTCCTGGTAGACTGGAAGCTGGCAAATGTTGTGCCGATTTTCAAGAAGGGTCAGAAAGAAGACCCTAGCAATTACAGGCCTGTCAGTCTCACATCAGTGCCTGGTAAAATCATGGAGAAGATGGTTCTCGAACGTATTGAGGCGCACCTGGGGGACAAAGCAGTCATTGGTCCCAGCCAGCATGGGTTTGTGAAGGGTAGGTCCTGCCTAACTAACCTGATTTCCTTTTATGATAAGATCACCCGTATGGTAGACCAAGGGAAACCAGCTGATGTGATTTTTTTGGACTTCAGCAAGGCTTTTGACACGGTTTCCCATAGGATCCTACTGGACAAAATGTCCAGCATACAGCTAAATAAAAACATCATACGATGGGTGAGCAATTGGCTAACGGGCAGGGCCCAAAGGGTTATGGTGAATGGGGCTGCGTCAGGCTGGCGGGCGGTCACCAGTGGGGTCCCTCAAGGCTCCATTTTAGGGCCGGTACTTTTCAATATTTTTATAAACGATCTGGATGTAGGAATAGAAGGCATTTTGAGCAAGTTTGCTGATGACACCAAACTTGGAGGAGTTGTGGACTCGAATGAGGGTGGAAAGGCCTTGCAGAGGGATCTGGATAGGTTGGAGAGCTGGGCGATCGCCAACCGCATGAAGTTCAATAAGAGCAAGTGCCGGGTCCTGCACCTGGGACGGGGAAACCCTGGCTGCATGTACAGACTGGGCGATGAGACGCTGGAGAGCAGCCTAGAAGAGAGGGATCTGGGGGTCGTGGTAGACAACAAGTTGAATATGAGCCGGCAGTGTGCCCTGGCAGCCAGGAGGGCCAACCGTGTCCTGGGGTGCATCAAGCACGGCATCGCTAGTAGGTCAAGGGAGGTGATTGTCCCGCTCTACTCTGCGCTGGTGCGGCCTCACCTCGAGTACTGTGTGCAGTTCTGGGCACCACAGTATAAAAAGGACATGAAACTGTTGGAGAGTGTCCAGAGGAGGGCTACGAAGATGGTGAAAGGCCTGGAGGGGAAGACGTACGAGGAACGGCTGAGGGCACTGGGCCTGTTCAGCCTGGAGAAGAGGAGGCTGAGGGGAGACCTCATCGCAGTCTACAACTTCCTCGTAAGGGGGTGTCGAGAGGCAGGAGACCTTTTCTCCATTAACACCAGCGACAGGACCCGCGGGAATGGAGTTAAGCTGAGGCAGGGGAAGTTTAGGCTGGACATCAGGAAGGGGTTCTTCACAGAGAGAGTGGTTGCACACTGGAACAGGCTCCCCAGGGAAGTGGTCACTGCACCGAGCCTGACTGAATTTAAGAAGAGATTGGACTGTGCACTTAGTCACATGGTCTGAACTTGGGTAGACCTGTGCGGTGTCAAGAGTTGGACTTGATGATCCTTAAGGGTCCCTTCCAACTCAGGATATTCTATGATTCTATGATTCTATAAATGGAGCTCCAAACTTGGGCTTCATCTCTAGAAATGCAGGACATAAGTTTAAGTTTGTAGTCATCCGAGAAATCATTTTGAGTTCTGTAAAAAATTTAAAAATAAAAAACACATTTCAAGTTTTACTCAATAAGTTTTACTCCCTTCCACAATTTCTATGCTTTTTTTCCAACAGTTCCCCAAATGCTACCTAAAACCAAAAATGCTTGATGTAAAATGTGCAAAGATATTTAAAATTTCTTAACAATTTTTCCTTCAAAAATAATTTTTACAAAGCCATTTACTTCATTAGATAAATAATTTGTTCAAATCAACATTAACCCATTTAAAGCAACTGAAAATGGCTATGCAGATGTTTCTGAATTTTATTCTTTTTCTAATTTGGTATAAATAAAAAGTATAAATAAAAAGTATAACCAGCATTTTACTCCTACAGCCCAAATCTGTCTTAAACCTAAAACTATTTAGGTGTAAGAAAAATGAATAAAATAGTGCTGCAGCTGTTAGTCTGCACTGGAAGACAGCAGAACAAGGCAAACAAGACAGTGTAATGCAGAACAGATGGAAGAAAAGTGGTTGTTTACTATCACTGCACTAAAGCTTTGTTGTTAGAAATGGTAATAAAGGCAATGATTAGAAAAGAATCTGAATCTCCCTTATGACAGTGCCCAAATGTAGGTGTCAATTTCTGCTCAAGAAAAGCTCCATGGGAACAAGAGCTTCAGCAGAATAGCATACCTCTTCCCAAGTCTGTACGAATGGGGGAAGTAGATATGATTAAACTTCAGATTTCTTAGGTGATGGTATTTCAGTTGGATGGTAATCTGTTATAGTCCCTGTCCTCCCAAATGCAAACAAACAAAGAAAGCATGCTTTTTTATTTCCCCTAACATCATTGTCTCTGAAAAGCAGCAGCTTTTTATCAGCAAATGGTATGTGAAAGTCAAGACAAAAAAGGGGATTTTTTTTTGGTAGGACATAAAGCATTAGTAAAAAGTTTTTTTCTAAAATGACCAAACCTTACAAATGGATTAATTTCTTTGTACATATTTAATTTGTATAATTGTATTTTTTTCCATTTCTTGTGCTCAGTAACCACTTATTTGTCATTCAGGCTTTATGAATGAATTCAATTTGTAGTTAACAATAAATATAACTTGACCGTGAATAGCTGGTAACAGACATCGTCAGCTTTTGTGCCATCTTATAAAAGATTCTTTCTTTTCTGTGGCACAGTTTCTACAGCTTAAAAGAAAGCAGCAACCATGTAGCCTCTTGAGCAAACCTTTTATCAAGTACTTCAGTGAACCTAATAGGAATAATATTGCATAATTTCTCAAGCAACAATGCCCATCACTAGTTTAAATCAAAATACATGAGAGTATACAGACAGCTATCTAAGGGTGAAATACACTTCTGCCAGACACAGACCAAAAGATTGCGTCTGCAGAGATAAAATACACAGGAGTAAATATTTGAATCACTCATTAAAGGCCAAGGCAACAGTGCTGCTTTTAGTCACTTAGATGAATGGCAGAACCAAGATGACAGTTTCTGGATCACATCTGAGGAACTTATATGGCTTCCCCAGACAGCTCAATTTGTACTACATTTTTCCTATAAATAAAAGTATTTCCCATCAGACCATAGTGTCTTTTGCTCCCTCTACATCCAGCAAGTATAAAGACATTTTACCATCCTACTTCAAGGCAATTTCTCTCTGTGCACACACTCTGGGTTAGGGGACAAAGAAATAAAGAGGGGCATCTTAAGAAATAGAGATATCCTAGAAAAGATATCTAATGTGTTTTAAGATCTAAGCATTATAAAAGTTTTGGTTCCTTACCATATCCAAAACATTTTCAGAAATTAAAAGAAAGCATTATAGATTATGGGTAGGGCACAGGAGCCTTTGGTTCTAAGTCCTCCCACGCTACTTAACTTTCATTACCTTCTTTTTGGCCTTCTCATCCTCCGAACTCCTTGGAGCTGATCAGCTGGTTCACATTTTTCACATCTGTGTGTAACTGCACAGTTACAGTGGAAACTCCTAGGATACTCTCCAACCATCTTTGCAGTAGCCATGTTCAGAGCTGTGACTTTATACAATGCTATAATGAAAGTTTCCTTATGAAGCATGACTATGCACAGGAGCATAGGCTTCATCTCCACACATCTGAAACCTTTTACTTTTAACATTTCAGGTATAGAACACAATTTTCTAAATAATGAAGACATATTTCTATTTTATGAACATGTTAATCGAACACAGTCAAGCCTTTTAAGATACTTAGGGGAATCAATTCCTAATAGATTGGATGTATAAGATTAAATTAGGATTGTTTACTCAGACATTATAAACTGATCAATTTACTCCCACAACATTGCAGTGACAGTGACCATCCAGCAACATTTAGTATGTTGCTCTGTAAAATGAATTACCAGATTGTGAACTGTTAAAATACTTTCTTTAATCTCTTAAGACTTCTCTGCACATTTCTGTGCAGGACAGACAGTTATTCAGAGCGCAGGACAGTTGTTCATAGTTGTTCAGAGCCCAGAACAACAAATTCACAAGTAGAAAGAGGAGATGGAATTAATCCCCCTTTGGGAGAGGGAGGTTGTTGAAAACACAACTTACATAAACATTAAGTATCATTTTTTGTTTTTCCTAACACAGAAGTTTTGCGGTAGGGGGAAAAAAAATAAAATAAAATAAAAACAGTTTGGTGTTTAAGAATTTAAAATATTTTGAGGATTTTTTCCTGCTCTAAATCCTTAAATCTTACTGTGAAAATCTAATGTGGTAGATATAGAGCAAACAGTTTTCATCTTGCCAAAACATGAGACAAATAGTTAAACGCAAATCATAAAAAGAAAAATTCTCTCTCAGCCATGCAATCCAACTCTAAACAGTCCTGTAAACTCCCAGCTTCAGACTGTAATTATTCATTTTGTTTTTAATAGAAAGTCAGTATTTTCTGTGGAAAGTAGACACGATGTGAAAACTCTTTTATGTGAAAATAAAAATAATCTAATTTAAGGAAAGAGATTGATCCACCACTGAATAAATAAATAAATAAATAAATTAGATACTTAGAGAAAAATTAAACTGCTTCTTCTAAACAGACCAAAACTACATGGCTCTTTCAGAGAACTACCACCAGCAGCCACTTGGTAGAGCAGCAGTTTTACCCTCAAATCTCTATTTTAATATTCTTTTGCATAAGCACACAAAGTGTGCTTTAACAAAAGATTTGCATGACATACTCTTTTTTGATCTAAATGTTACCAATTATGTTATATTAAATAAAGAAGGCTATAAAGCCCTAATGGCAGGAAACATTGTGGCAGCCTCTCATTCCCATAAAAAAAATAAAAAAAAATAATTAAATCATTAAATTAAATCATTAAACTAACTTTTCAGAGGTTAAAGATTTTCTGAATTCTATTTCTCTAACAGAGAACACGGTGTGCTTTTAAAATCAGATACTGAAGCTTATTGATTGAAGTGGATAGCCTTGTTCATAAGAAAACTTAACTTATGATTTATTGTATTCTTTTTTAATCTTACAGCTGTTACCTAAATTATTTTTCTAGGAGACTGTTTTTACTTATGTAAATAGGAAATTCTTCAAAGAACTAGTCAAAAAAACTTCAGGAGCATTTTCTGTTACCAGAGTTGTTAATTACCATTTACTTTATGAACCAGCCTCTTAGCATCACATATCTTGGCAAGAATATTTATTTGATTTCCATTAAACTCATGTGAAAGACTCATATTGATTTCAGTGGGAAGCGGATTAAATTCTAATAAAAGTTGACTACACATAGTTTTTTGCATTCAGATGTGAAGCAATACTTGCTTTATTTTGTCCTATGCTAACAACAAAATCCACTGCCATATCACAGTTGCTATGGTCCAAGAAAATTATATTCTGCTCTGAATATTTTGAGTTTTCAGGAATAGAACCCTTAAAGATTTCCTCTTTCTGTTTATTCTGATCTCTTCTGTTTTGCTTAATTTAAATATGGAACATCACTGTTACTACAGAAGTGATGCTATCCATCTGTGAGAAATAAAATTTGGAATCTGTTGGCTGCAAATTTTGTGGGATTTTTTGTTTGTTTTTAAGTAGAAGAAAAAAATGGTATTTTCATGAAAAGAAGCAAGCTTAAGAAGTATATGGCAGTAAAACCAAAGAATATTTTTCTTTTCTACATTTCTGCCCAGTTAACATTGTTTCTGATATAAAGAATAACCACAGAATAAGAAAAATGCTACTATTGTTCTTATAATATGTACCTGCAGCACCAACAGCAGGCTACAGTTGTGAGGTAAGTGCATACTTACGTCAATATAACCAAATCGTTTTTTTCTAAGTACTGTCATGTAAGTGCAAAAGTGATATCAGAAAGGATTGAAATTTATATTTGGCTAGTCCAATGACAAGGAACATGTTCTTATAACCACTGTAACAAAGTTTATGACTACTCTGTACATTAGAATCATTGAAAGAAACATCAAAGATCAGAAAATGCTGCAGAAAATACTTTTCCAAAGACAAACAGAACACTGTTCATTTCATGGCAGGATAATAAAAATGTTCACAAAATAATTTACCATAATTGTATGCATTGTGGAACTGGTAGAAAAGCATCAATAAAAATAAGATTAGCATTAAAATGACAATGGAAAGCATAAAGCAAAATAATTCATGTAAAGAATCTGAAATACTGTATTTGTCCTTAAAATATGACCTTTTGGAGCTGCATTGACATATACGGAGGGAAAAAAAATTAACTTGGATATAAGACAAAATTAGACACAGGTTAGAGGTAATTTCATCTCAGTTATTGTTTTTGTTGTTGGCACTTTATTTTTATTTTTATTGTTGTTGGCACTTTATCCAGAGTGTAGTAGAGAAACTAGTCATTCCTTGTGAAATTGTTTAAAAAATACACCATCCCAACAAAAGCAGAATGCAAGTCACTCCTACAGTAAAGCAGAATGCAAGTGGACTTAAAAATTTCACTAAAGAGTCAGCCAAATAAGCTTGTTGTGACCTCAGTGGCTGAAGTATTTTAGTTTGCAACTACAGTTCACAAAGAATGCTTTAAAAGACTTGAAGTTTTAGCATTCATTTATGCAATAGGTCCTGTTTTCTATAGCAACCCAAGTTCACAAATAAAGGGACTAAAATACAAACGAATTGGATGATGCAGCCTTGAAAGACCTTCTCAGATGTCATTGATCAGTTCAGTACGTGTTTTGTAAAAACAGCCTGAAGAAAAGCTGCCACAAAACTGCCACATTACACAGATCAGATTAAACACTTTCTTGTTTAATCTACAAATCTAATGCTTAAATTACCTGTGAACAATTATCCTGAATAATCTCAGAGGAACGGTAATTATGGATACAAAGTCTTTCATCTCAATTAAGACTGAATATAGAAACAGTTAGTAGTGAATAACTTTCCATAAACAAACATCTGCGGCCATTAAAGAGATCAAGATTTGTCATTGCTACTCTCATATCGAGGCAAAAAAAAAAAAAAAAAGATACATCTAATCAGGATTCAGCAACACTCAAAGTTTGAATGTGTAACTCGTAATGGGACTGCAGGGCAAAGACAGTGATGGAATTAGAAATTAATCTGAATGTCTCCATAAATCATAGACTAGTCTAGATTTTTCTGAAGCAAATGGAAGTAGTTAAGAAATCAATACCTACATTGAGAAGGGGAACCAGCTGTCATCTGGCTTCAGGGCTGCACAGGCCTCCTCATCACATGGCCTTCATCCTTATAAACCAACTCCTGATTTTAATCACTTAACATCCCACCGGAGCTAGTTGAGTCACCTGCATTACAAACATAATGAAACTACTCACTTCCAAGAATAATCATATTGAGAGATAGAATACTGAGACTAAAATAAAAATCATAGGATTATTTTTATTTAATGGCAAAAAAAATAAAAATGAGTCTCCTCAACAAAAACTTATTACAAGCAGTGCCTAAAACATTTAGAAAGAAATCAGAAACAAACATCCTTTATCTGAAAGTACAATTCACAGGGAGCACAGTAAAGCTTCAAAACAGTTATCATTGCCTTGATAAAAATATGTAATATGAGATACACTTCCTGTTATTACAGTAAAAAAACAAGAGTCTTCACTTGCCCATGTTGCAAAGTTTTATTTGTATTAACATTCCCCCAGTGAAGAAGAAAAATCTCTAACTAATAATAAACAAGAGTTGATAAAATATGAATGTCATGTTAATTAAACACAGCATGAAAATGCTGGGAGACCCAGCCACAAGAAGAAAAATAGTAATCAACATAATTTTCCTCCATTTCCACTTTTCTGACTGAAAATAAACCCTCCATTTGCAAACCCACTCTTCTGCCTTATGATTATGACATTCTTTTCCTCCAAAAGCTTGTTGTGCACAAAACAAAATACAGTAGAAGACAAAGCATTTGTCATTCATCAGGTTGTAAAGAAGCCTCTGCAATACTGGTTTTCCTTTGTTAACGCTACTGAAGTTCACATATGAACAAGTTGTCTATGAAATACATAAATTCTCTCTCCTAATTCCAGAGTATTTCCCACCTTTCTGTTATTACCCTTTCTATGCAGTCTGATTTGATGGAAAGTAATGATAAAACTATGAAGCCTCAAAGATTTTTCAAAAGATATAACAAATCTCTTCCTCCTCTTTCTGAACTGTAAGATCTAAATGGAAAAACATATCCCATCACTGTATCCTGTTAGCAAAGCTGTTTTCCAAGAAGCCATACTTTACGTATCTCCTCTCAGGAAAATAAGCTAACTCATTACTGTTTGTTTGTTTGCTTTATATATTTTTTTTTTCAATACTCTACTTTTATATTAGAAGGATTTATTCTATGAGCTACCGTTTGTGTTTGTATTCTCCTTTACTTTCTCTTAATAACAGCTGAGAGAATTCTCAAAGAAATAGGGCTTTTTCCAGTTAATCAGTAGAGTTAGGGCTGCTCTGGAATACCTAGTGTATACTGCAAAGTATGAAGAACATTTTACACACCTGAAATCACCTTGGAACACATTTCTGAACACTTGAAATTCATTGGGAACAGTCATGACCTATTGACCTGGGGTAAATGACTCCATCAAGAATATTCTGTTTAGCTTTAAGCCACCTTCTGATCATAGAATATAGAATAGGATATCCTGAGTTGGAAGGGACCCTTAAGGATCATCAAGTCCAACTCTTGACACCACACAGGTCTACCCAAAAGTTCAGACCATGACCCAGAAGTTCAGACCATGATCACTTGGAGCAAGTTCCACTTGGATCAGATGACCTCCAGAGGTCCCCTACAACCCGATTTTTCACAAAATTCTATTAATTCAACATTTTTATCCGAAAGCATAAAGATTCTTTAGCTATAGTATCACACCCCAGCTTTCCATATTATATTGCTTTTATAAACACCATGAAGAAAGCAAAACAATTCTTTTTCTCTACCCTGTGTTGCACTAAATGCTGTACATTTGAAAACGTTCCACATAAATTTTGGTAAATTTGAACTTTCTTTGCATCCTAAACTGCAAATAAAATAAAATATACTGAAAAATCCATAAAAAAATATTGAAAATTCCATAAAATATACTGAAAACTCACATTGTATCTTAAAAAAAAAAAAAAAGACAAACAACAACAAAAAACATATAATCACGTTCTTTACATCAGAGCATCTTTTGTTACACCTGCATAGGATTTCAGCCAATGAAGCTGCACAGTTAGGCCATAGATCCAGGGAAGTACTAAAGCATGAGTTTAATGCATTTCTGAATCAATGCCTTATACCACACATGATCTCTCTCACTTCAGAGAGATTTTATTTCTCCCTGTAAGTTAGTCAGGTAATACTTTCTCTTTCATGCCCTCTAAAGGTAAATAAATAAATAAATAAAAACTCTTTATGATGTCTGTACATTCTAATCTTTAGGCAAGAGTATTATCAAGTTGACAAAAAAAATAATAATTCCTTGAGTGCCTTTCAAGAACTCTGAATGTTTTTCCTTTACTGTAGCTTTAAATCATAGCTTTGCAGAAAAGACTGTTATTAGTTCAAACAATGAATGTCTCTGTATTACCATTTCTTTCCAGTTATCACTCAATCAAACATTTGACTCACTACAGATTATAAGATTTCATTTTGGTACTAAAAGGGAAGAAGTAATTATTTGATTTTTGCTATTAAATGATGTACATTTCTACTCCATTACAGATTTTAAAAAATACCAAATATAACTTGATGAGACACAAGACATAGGGATACAAAGCTATCCCAAATATTGCCACAGTGTCACAGTTTCCATTCTGTAATAAATGAGCTTTAAATAATCCTCAATCTATTTCACCCAGAAAAGATCAAAGAGAGAAAGTTACTTCCTATGAAATGATTGAGATTGAGCTGTACGTTAAAAAAAAAAAAAAAAAAAAAAAAAAAAAAAAAAAGTATGTTATCAATGGTAGCATTAATTTTTCCAAAACCGAGCTTCTAGCAATCCACATTGAAACTTTTCAAGTACCACAATAAAGCATGAAGCTGCATTTACAGTGAGTAGATTTCCATGCCTTCAGGAAGTAGTCTTTTCCTGATGTCACAGACCAGCCTTGATTTGAATAATTTTTAGCAGTTTTGTCACTCACAGAATAAAATGGTTACTGCTTAAATTTCTTGAGGATGAGCTTGACTGCCAATTTGTAACACATAATTGAGGGAAGTGTGTTTGGTTCCTAAGATAAAACTATCCTTGACTCCTACACTTTCTCAAAGTAAAAAATTATGTTCTCCAAAAGACAGTGAGAGCAGAAAGCTCATTTAGGAGCACTGACTAGCAGTCTGGAGAAATATATTTGTTTTAATGAGGTCTCAGGAAAAAGACTCATGTGTTGCCCTGACTGTAATTTCGAGCATAAAAACTACTGCCTAAAATTTCGTGAAATAGTAACTCCTGCACCAGTTACAACACAGACATCTTGCAAAGTTTTCTGGTACAGGTATCTTCATTAAAAACAACATGAAATTCCTATTCATTCAGTCCTAGTACATCTACCAGTACTACTGATAAGTGTCCATTTAAGTTTCATTGTTTCCTTGGAATCTAACTTCCATGACGATTTGTGCAAGCTAAACTCACCTGTTCAAATACTCACATTTTATGACAGAAGCCATCAATTCACCAACTTTATTTCACTCCCAAAAATACAAATGACAGTACACAGAACCACAGACAGCTTACACCCTGTTGTATTCCACTGAAAATAAACACTGGAGATTAGTAAAGAAATTAATTGTCTGTAGGTATTAGAAATTAATTGGCTACAATGCTATGCAAATTTCCTGATAAGGTTTCCCCATTCTATTCAAATTATTTATTTGGATGAGCTGCAAGGTCAGCTAAAATCCCGGACACACCACCAATCTATAAATTCAAAGATTTAAGCAAACATACATAGGATACAGAAACGGAGTCCACATGAACACATATACATGTATGTATAAACTGGAGTGAAAATTAAAAAAAATAAAAATCATACATGCCTGATGCTAATATTTAGCATTACTTCATTCACCAATACCAAGCAACACAAGAGACAGAAACATCTCATGATCGATGTTTATAAACTACAGCCTCTTAGATTTAATAGCACCATCTTCAGTGTATGAACTTTGACACATTGGCTGTCCACTGTACAATCTGTACTTGCTTGCAATGCACATTCTAAGCTGAAATGTACCTGAATGATGGCCAAAAGTTTGTCAGAGTATCAGTGTTACTAACCTTTGCCATTCCATTACTCGTGAGGAAGCCATAGAGAGTACTTGGTTTAATAATTAGTTTGCAAAATTCCTTATTTCCAGCACCTACATGCATAGATTTTCAATCTGAAACTTTCTCTTCTTCATATACAGATAAACATACTGCTATAACTCAAGGAACATCACCCAATGGATTCAAATCTAGTACTGCATGAGGTTTTTCTCCCAACTAGAATGACAAGTCCGATATTACACTCCAGTATCTGTGAGCATAAAACCTAATCTCTGTGTATTTTTGGAAGATACATTCTACTTATTTTTAAAAGTTGGAAAACAGAAGAGATCATTAAAAAAAAAAAAAAAAAAGTATGAGAACATAATAATGATTTTGCATCAAAAAGAACCAGAAATCAGCTTGCATGGACATCATTTGCATAGTACTGTTTTTTCCTTGCACATCTATTAAGTCACTGTTGCCTCACCAGAAACAGTTACTGAAATACCATTTGCATAGTGTGCTATGTCTGTGGAAGCCCTTGAACTTGTTTACCTCAATGAGTACAATCTTCCCACAGGCATTTCTGTGAGCTTTTGCAAAATAATGGAAAAAACAGCTCGGTGCAAGATATTCCCAAACGCACCAGAATCTTTTGCAATGAAAGCAGAATGAATTCAGGGTGCACTTTCCTTGTGGTCTTCATATTTTGTTTATTCTCTTGCTATTGTTTCCTGCTCTACTACTACCATCTTTTTCTTATTTCTCCCCTACTTTTTCCTTCTTGTCCTACATTTTCACACTGCACCTATTTTCTGAATTTTGTTTTCTGTCTTCATTTCTGTATGATGCAGACACATATAATAACATTGAGCCTAACTTTAGGTTAGAATCTGAATTCTTAAGGACTGGTGATATGCCCTCTTGAGGAGAAAGAGGTCTGGGAACAGGTATTTGAAATCATTTTCAAGTTTGAAACAGGAAAGAACTGTGTTTTCTGTATAGAACAGCTGGAAGTCCACTTAGAAAGTCTCATAAGGACATGGTTCTGGTGACCTACACTACAAGAGCCTAAATTAAGGATGAAGGACAACACACAGGTTTATCCCCTGGAACCTTCCATCATGGCCACAGAAGGCCTTCTTGTTCAAGATATTTCAGTGAATGACTATGAATTTAAGCCAGCAATCTGAAACAGATCTTAGTGCAGGATTTAGTCCTTTCTGGACTGAGAAAACAACTTAAGAGTTATACACTCCCTTTCTTTCAGCATAATGAATGGAAAGACCTAAATGACTTTAATGTTCTTTAAACTGCAGAGCATGCACAGCAGTAGTGCCCTAGTACCTTCTTCTTCTACCAACCTTGACATACACCCATGGAGTTCAAAGCTTTATTAGAAAAACAGATTGAAGAGATGCATAGGGTTGTTAGACATTGGAACAGGCTGCCCAGGGAAGTGGTGGAGTCACCATCCCTGGAAGTCTTTAAAAGACGTTTAGATGTAGAGCTTAGTGATACGGTTTAGTGGAGGACTTGTTAGTGTTAGGTCAGAGGTTGGACTTGATGATCTTGGGGTCTCTTCCAACCTAGAAATTCTGTGATTCTGTGATACACACACACACACACACACACACACAATCGATCTTTAGAACGATCTTCTTTAGGATTTTTTAGTAATAGGTATTGAAAATGGCATACCTTTAATGCAAAATACTGTATTGACATGTCCTAGAAATACCTATAGTACATGTCAATATAGCATTTGCTAAAATTGATTTTTTTCACTGAATAATGAAGAAGTCAGGAAAGCACTCATAAAAGGTTGAATATAAATTACTGCTGCCTATGGCTACAGTAGCTTAAATCTTCTTTCAAAGAGGGCATTTTTTCCTTTACTTTTTTGTTTTGTTTGTTGTTTGTTTTAAAATCTTCTTTTCAGCATGTATATTTCACAGGGTACAGCTTGAAATATCCTTTTCTTCCATTGTTTTGTCAGTGGCACTGCAGATGGAAAGATGCAGTCCCTGGAGTAACTGTAAACCTTGTTCACTTAACGTAAGCTGATGAGAAGAGAGACTTAATTATAGAAGTACCACAGCAAAGGAAGTTAGTAAGTAAGGCCCTGACATGGTGCATTTGTTCACTTAGTAGCCATTAAAATTTGTTGGCTACATTTATCATCACCCTTACTGGTTTGTGCTTTAGCAGCCTTTAAGCATGTACATTAGTCACATACTAGTTACCTGATAATGAAAAATTCAAATGGAAAGACAAAAACAGTTGTATATGGTTACACAATTTTTTGAACACAGAAAGCAGTTTTTCTGTATTCAGATTAAAAAAAAAAAAAAAACTAATGGAATAAAAATGTGATACTCATATGCTTGAGGAAACATCTGAGTTTTTTCTCATAGGAGACACTGTCAAACATCAAACAAATGGAAACAGTCTGTATGTTTAGGCAACAGAATGGTAACCTAAGGAAGAAGTGGAAATGACAGAATCAAATTTAAAAAAACACACTGTCCTCCTCTCCTCTGTATGCAGTACATAGAACCAGTGGTGCCAGGCGGGATGCTAGAACCCACGCCCAACAAAGCTCACAGAACAAAGCAGCAAACAGGGTAATCTCTCCACGTCTGAATTCCACTAAGAAAAACAGGCAAGAAAGAATAACAGTGGAAGCACTGGAGATGATGGACAATTAATTGCATAGCGAACCAGCACAGCATTGAGAAGTGCCTTTTAGAAATAAAAAAAAAAAAAATTAATTTTTTCCACTCAATTTTTATTTTAGCCAAAGCACTTAAGTAAATTTCATGCAAAAATCATAATTTTGTGTGCATTTTCAGGATAAAAATGTTTTAACTAAAAAATTAATTTGCCCCTTATAAAAATTCAGTGGGGTTTGACCAGTAAAGGAATTTTGTAATTATTTACTGTCATCAAGAATAACTGAGATATTCACCAACCAAAACTGCATTCATCTACCTAGCTTCACTGACTTTATGGACAGTTACTGAAAGTCTGGGCTGCTTCTGTGAAAGAGAAGAACCTTGCAAGGAAACTGCACTGCGCTGCTTACTGAGTGATACGTATATCCAGGAATTTCAAAGTGCTGCATGACCATCCATAAATTAAACCTTACTACTTCACTGAAGGCAGAATTCCAATGGTTCCTCAAGTGTAAACCAAGATATTAGATAGCCCTATTCATTGACGCCACCAAAAGTTATGTTGTACAAGGAATCACAACATGAGCCCTGTACTCCTCAGCTACCAAAACAGACGGATGTGATCCATCAAGCAATTGAAAAAATGAACATGCAACAAAACTTGGGGGTGTAAAATTGTGCCCAGCATTCAGCAGTGTAAGTAATTTTACATGCCTGACATGCAAAGAGACAGAAGTTATGCTGCAGGGCAGAGACCAGGCAAGGTAAGGTCATGCTGATTTAGGTAAAACCCAGTGAATACACATGTAGTTTAGAGTCCCCTTATCATCTTACTCTTTCTGCCTCCTTGGAGCATTGCTTTGTCCAAGTATTTGGAAAGCTGACCTTAACAAAAAGTGTAAGCTGAAACTGTCGCACGGGTTAGCCATAGAGACAGATATCCTATTCTGACATATCTGAAAAAAAAACTCTTGCTGCTCCTGCACAAATGTCATAGTGAATGCAGGGCACAGCTCTCCTACCAGATCACCACTCTACTCCTCCTACTTCCTTTGACCTCTTTATCAAATCCCACACTTGTAGCTCAGCATTCCTTCCCACACACAAACACCTTCAATTGCAAGATCAAATTCAATGACCACCGGGCTGTCTTTCTTCTTACCCCACGTCCTTCTGGTCCTGAAGTGAAGTCATTCTTAAAATCAAGTGAAGACATTCTAATCACACTGACAGAAAGGAATAATGCCATGAGAGGGGAAAGTTAAAGTTAATGTCAGAGTTATTTTAATTAAAAGAACAACAAACTACTTCTGCAAGGATTTTCTGACTGTAAAGGAAAAAAAAAAAAAAAGACAAACCATGGGTATGTATTTCCATTTGTACACTTTTGTACTTCTTTTTATTTTTTTTTTTTTGAAGTCACCCCACCTTCCATCACCTTCCTCATACACAATCAAACAATCTTTGTACCACTAAATATTTGATACTCAGGTGGCAACATTATGAAATAAGATTCAGCTTAAGGCATGTTTTTTGCAGGGAAATTGCAACCTCCAGAAAATAAGGTATTTTAATGTAAATGTAGACAGGTCCTCAGATACAATAGCATAAATGTTGATGGTATAGTCATTTCAGAAATAATATATTTTTTTGGAATTGTGTTAAAATTTCAAACTAAAGCAAGATGTATGAGCCACATATACAGGTCCTCATTGTATCAAGACACTTGTTATCTGTCATCCTGAATGCTCAATTCTGACAAACTGCAGAGATGAAAAGTATTGATACTTTCTTCAATTGGATTAAAATTATATGATGTTACCTAGCTTCTTTCTGTTAATGGAGTTTAGATTACCCTTCTACAGTCTCAGAAGAATGGAACTTTCAATGAAGATTAATACTACATTCACTTCACTGCACATTGACATAGAAGACATTACTTTGTGCTCCAGGAATTCCCACCGGCAAATGATATTAAATCCATGCATTGTCTCTCTAGCTATCCTGACATGTTGGCTTTAGCACTTCTGTAAATTCAGCCACAGCTGACAGTAGGACTTCATGCCAGAATTCTAGTTCAAGTATTCAACCACTTTGAAAAATATTTTTATCTTGGAAGAAAGTACAGACCAGTACAAAACTAAAATTGCTGCTTCCCATGCCATTGAAAAATTTTTTATGGGAATGCTAGAAAAGTTACTAAATTTTATTTTGAAAGAGCACTTTTTTAAAACTCTTATTTTGAAGTATTAATTACATTATTTAATGTAATGTATTCATCTGTAAAGACTTGTCTTTAAGTGTGCTAATGCTTTTATATAATTAGAGTTTTACCTCTACTCTTCACTTAAAAAAAAAAAAAAAAAAAAAAAAGTCCTCAAAACTGCTCTAATGAGAATGTATGGAATAAGAAAAATATATTGGTTATACATTCCCTTTGTAGCTTAAGTAAGAAAGCAAAGAGAAATCTCCATGTTCCATGGTATCATCCTTATTCAGATTTAAGTAAATATAGTCTGCAGAGACTTAACAGGTCCTCTCCCACTGCATATTGCAATTCAGTTGCAATATTATGCACTTATCAAACTAAACTTTGTTTTCAACCCCTATGAAACCTTGGTTTAGGAGAGGGCTCTAGAAGCTGTTAAGCTCTGAGATCTGCACAAAAGCTTACTTTCCTGGATACATCCTTAACTGATATTATGATAATTACATACACAGATTGAAATGATGTAATTTTTTTTTTTTTTTTTTTTTTTTGTGCAGGGATAAAAGAACATTAGAGAAATGAGTGTGTTCCTTCAGATTGCCTAGAAATAATTCCTGGGAAATAGGATCTTATTCAGAAGTTCATCATGCAGCAAAATGCCCAGAATGGAATCTTTTCTCGCTTGGATTGAAGGAACTTTGGTGGTATTCAATCCCAAAGCTCTGTGTATTCCCAGTTTAACACCTACAGTAGCAAAAAACAGCAACTACAAAACAAGCCAAGACAGTTTCTCTCCCCACCCCTCCCTTTATTTATTTTTTATTATTATTATTTTTGCCAGTCCACATAACTTAGTATCTCTATGGTGCAAATCCTAAACCAGGATTCTCAGAAAGGTATCCGAGTCTATCCTAGAACAAATTTTAATTGCACTGGACTTTTCCTGCACTGGCACTACAATATTATTATGTGATCACTAAGTTCTGAAGAGTCCTCTTTTCCAAGAGACTACAGCAAATAACAGTGTAAGCATACAATCAGTCTACATGCATTCTGAAGACCTCTTCAAGTGCTTTACTTTGTATACAGGAGATGCCTGAAACAACTCTCCTTTGCCAGCCAATTTCAAAAAGCCAAAACCTAAACATTATAGAAACCATGTGGATGTCACACAGACTTGAAAGAAGTATAAAACATGTAGGTGATTATTTGAAGCTCTGGAAAACACCAGCTCCAAGTTACCTTTTCCTTAACAAAGTATTAACTTCTTGGCACTGTAATTGCCTGCCACCTGAGTCCCAGAGGTAACTGTAACATATTGTCACATTACTTTTCTTACAATTACTATTCCTCTTCTATTATTTCCTGCTAGTGTTGCAAAATAGAACAAGAGCTGTAACACCTTCAGTCTTATTTCAATGGCATTAGTACATGGTCATATTCACACATCTCTCCCGCAATTCAGCAGCTCTCCTGGCAGTTGATTCTGCAGAGCTCCCAACCCAACCTACACTGAAGTCAGCAGAAGTTTCCCACTGATCTTAATCCTTACACTGCATAAGGCTGCCAGATGCTGAGCAACCCAAGCTCCTCCTGATTTTGATCAACGACAATGTCAAGAGAGCCATTCAAAACACCTGGTTCAAAACAGTTTAAATCAGACACTATGAGGAAGTAGATCTCTTCAGTTAAACACACAAACTGAGACAGTTTTGTGATCATTACTATTCAGACTGGGATCTCAGTTTTACGTTTCCTGGGAATCAGAGCCCACCAAGTCCCCAGACTTTCTAGTGTATCCAGATAACCTGCGACCCAGACTAACCTGCATAAATTCAAAGCGGAGAGCATATATGAGAAGGAAAATTGCATTTACATTTAATTTGCAACTTAGAAAGGTTTAAAATTGGCCTGTGAGTTAGACAGTGCTACCTCACAATGATAAACATTTTTTCTTGTATGTTATTCATGTTTATTTGTTTTTTTGTTTTCCCCTCTATTGTGCTGCATTACCTTTCTAACATTGTTGTGTAGCTAAGCAAAAGTATACACCTCTAAAAATAAGTTCCTATATTTTGCTACAGTGGCAAGTGCAAGTAAAAAACTTATTCAGTGATAAAACACCCCTCTTGAGGAACTGTCACACACTAAAGTTGAAGCAGTTACAGTTTCATGTTCAGACATAAACAAAGCAAACTATACATACAGTAGCTGTTTAAAATACTTTTTATTTTTTTGGGAAAATCACTTTGAGAGGTTTTCAACAAATAGTAAGTGTGCTTAGTCCACAGAATAGTAAGGCTACTTGCAAAGGGACAATTTGCCATATCTACCTTATTTGAGCTAAAACATTTTCCACTCCTGGTCACTAGACCCTACCCCAATCCCAGTTACTCACGCCATTGTTTGCAGTTTGTACAGATGTTAGTTATAGAAGGAGCAACTGCCTTATGCTTTCCTAGTTCTCCTTTACCTGTTTTCCTTTCATTATTAATGTCTCTTCTTCTGCATATTGTAGAGGCAGACCGCTCTTTTATCAGATTAAAGTGATTTCTAATAGATAAGTAGAATTTCTTCCAGAAACTTGGTTAAAATGAAAAAAAAAAAATCTAAAGGAATATAAAATTTCCTGTTTAATCTTACTTTTAGCATTTGGAAGTGGAAGCAAAATTAGAGGTATTTACCATTTCTGTATAGCTTTAATATGGCTAGCAACAATTTAGTGGTAGAAACTTTTTGCTCCCATATTAGATGCAGTTGTAAAGTCAAGGCTTCTTTCCTGACAATTCCCAAGGGAACACAGGAAGGAAACATGGGAAAAATTTCCCATGCAAGCATGGGAAAGGGAACAAGGTTGATCAGAGTGATGTGACTGGGCACCAGAACTTACAATGTATGTTAGAAGCAGTGTAGTTTTTGTTTGGATTTCATCTTATTGGCATTAAATGTCGTGAGAGAATGTTTATCACATCCCTCTTCCATAATACACTTTCATCACACTACTTATATGTTGAAACTTTCTGTTACAGACTGGAAAGACTCTGAAGAGCTCTATGCAGGTAAAATAGTTGGATACAACCATCTTGAGTCAGTCTGCCAACCAGGAAAGCAGGCCTATAGGAGGAAAATATCCTATCAGTCATATCCTTGTCTTAATCATACCCTCCATCCTGAAAAGACCTACTTCTTCCAAGTCATGCTAGTTTCAAGCTGCCTGTTTGATGGATGCACTCAATTTGGAATAAAGAAATCTGATTTGTAAAAGCTGTTCTTGGATCCTAAAGGCTTCTCTGTAGATTTTAAGGATTCTAGAGTAAATGTCACAAGAGAAGCGTGACCTATTTTAGTTCAGTTCTGCATTTTCAGTCAGCACAAATGTAAGGTACAAAATAGGCTTCTTATTTATCCTTGTGTCTCAACAACTTAGACTTTGTACCCAGAATACAACAGGAAACTTTACACTATTTGCCTTTGAATCATTTTTATAAATGTTTCACTTTCACAGAAGATGGACTCGAACTTATACACGTCATGTCATATGCCTTTACAATTTGAAATAACATGGCTTTCACTTAAAATCTTCTCCCTTTCTCCATTTACTCCAAAGAGTAAATGCCATTTACTGACATTATTTCTACAAAGCATCCAGCAGGAAAACAAGGCCAAATTCACACATCTGTCTCTCTATTTGCATGTGACCTACATATACAAAGCACTTACCCGATGAACATGCAAAGTCTAGATCCTGTACACACATGGACTAGTTGTATTAACAGTAATGTCAACAGAAATGGCATATGTAGGCAGTTCTACATTTAGAAGTCTACAGTGCCTGAAACTGAAATTGTACTCTTCAATCTTCTGAGAAATCAATTTTGTGTTACACCCTGATTCAGAAATATATGAAATAGTGCAGATATTTCTTCGCATGGTAAAAGACTGGTTTTCAATTAACTGTTTTTTCAAGCTCCTAAACAAGACTGCATTCCTTAAAATAAGACAATCAAACTATTACTTGTACCTCCACCTGTCATATGATACTGATTTGGCTTTCTATAATCACAGACTGTTTACTGGTTACTTGTACACCAGCAGTAGCAAACTAAAACAAATATGAATACATATTTTCAAAATGACAGTTGTATGTGCTAAGTACTTTAAAGCTACATATTCAGCTTTAAATCATTACTGGATGTCTTCAGATTCCTATTTACATCATGTTTCACAATTCACGTCTGTTGTGCAAGACTCATCAGAAAGTGATGCCATAAAGAACATGCCACCTTTCCCTTCTATTATTTATAAAGCAAAGCTTAGCTGCTGTAAATCTACTTAGAGATCTGGGTTCTGTAGATTCTAAAACAGTACCCTTGTACTCTCCCCCCTCTTCATTTTCAAGTGGGAAAAAAATCAAATGTGTGAGATCTGGTTTAACTAGCCTGCAATTTACTAACTTTTCGCCTTTGGGAATCACAGGCAATACCTTTTTTAATACAATCTGGATGACCTCTTTCACCTGGTGGGAGAAATCATCACTGCTTCTTTTCACACCCACATGGACCTAGTTGTTCCTCATATCAAGAGGAAAGGACTGGAAATGTCCTGTTTTGTTGTTGTGTTCTTCTCCAACTTTAAAATTCTTTTTATCCTATCCTGATTTTGTTTTATCAGAGAACTAGACTTGTGAAATAAGTACTTACACTGGATAATTTGTTTCAGGAATAGTACTGCTGTTTCCTCTAAACTGTCATTTCTCAAAAAGCTAATTGTATCCTATGGTCATAACACAGCTACTCCCTTGTCATTCTTGAGTAACTTGCATATCAGAAATAATATTTTGTTAAGTAATGGCTTACACGCCTGGACAACTCCCAGTGCTCAGCTAATTCTAATTGCATTTGTGACCAACTAAGATTGTGCCTTATGGCAGTTCTTTCAGATCAGCTGACAGTCTTAACCTGTCACTCCGAAGCAACATGTTTGTATGACTATGCTCTAATTACTGATCTTTCTGTTCAGATAACCATGACTTCCTGATTTGCTAATCTATGGAGCACAGCCAATTCACAGCATTTCAAAAGAAATATTCTACCAATTCATCCTATGTCTACTGAAAGTGCAAAAGGGGCTTTAGCTGACTCAGAAGATACATTCTTACATGTTTTTACTGAAGAGGCTAACATACAGATCTCCACAGAAGCTGCCTGATCTACTCTGAAGCTCTACTTGTCAAGAGGATGACTACTAAGAACAACCTCAAAAAATTACAGGCTAAATTAGTCTATGAGAATGTCTACAAAATGAGAGATTAAAAACGTATAAACCAAAATTCATCCACATTCTCACCATACCTTTTCTGCATGCTCAGTACATAAAGATTATCCATGGATTTTATTTCTGTTACGTTCAGTTCCCTGTTGCATAGCTGAACTTTATGAGTTTTCCTTAAAGCCACTCCAATACAGCTATTGATGTAACACTGTATACAGCCTCTCCTGGAACTAACAGTATATTATTTCAGAACAAAGGGGAGTGGTCCTTTCATTGTCCTGTTTTTTACAGAAGGAGCACATACAGACTTTTAGCGGCATGATCAAAGTGTACTATTGATTAAATTAAAATGAAAACAAAAATGTCTGGGTTTTGTTCAGGAAAGTAAATGCCAGCTTATATGCATATTCTCTTTATGCCTCAAAAATAGCATTCTCCTTCATGAGCAGTGCCATTGATTGTTGCTATTCGGGCAAATGTCTAAGAACATTTTGTTCAGTAATTATTGTGGGCTTGAGCACACAGACTAAAGAGAAATCTATTTTAAACTCAAAACCCAGTGTGCCCTTCACTGCAGGCACGGCTGTGACTAACAGAGATGTCATGCTTATTATCTTTACCAGATGCAGAAGCTCAAAATGAACTATCGAGCTCATTAGAACACACAAAGCAAGGGACAGCATCCAACAGTCATAGCAACAAATTACTGGGATCCAGGCAAACTAGCTAACTACAAATTGAAGTGGAAAAAAAGGGTGAGCATAAGACCTATAGTAATCATTCACAGCAAACCCAAGAGTCAAACAAATAGCCTGATTTTTGATGGACTTGGAAGCATCAGGAAGGAATACACCAAAATGCTAGCATGTTTCAGTGACTAACAGATGAAAAAAATGTTATCAATAATTAAATAAAAATAAAAGCAACAGATGTACAGTAGCCAGGGATTTGATTATAACTCCTACTAAGGAAAAACTTGCAGCTAGAAAACATTTCTATAAGTACAGTTCCACATCAGAGGTGCTATGTACCTCCTCTTCTCAAGCTGCATTTCTGTGTGTTTAGCATAGTTCTAACTCTTCTGGCCAGGGAAGATTAACAGACAGAATTGTAGGGCTTCGATGGGACCTCAAGAGATCATCAGGTCCAACCCAAATAATTAAATATATTTTTCCACAGTTTCCCTAGAGCCACTTAACTTCTCAGAGTGAACTCACTAGTAAGTATACAGATTTGCCCTTATTTTTCATTTGCATAAAACTGTACCCTTACCATTTTGCTGTCTGCACCTCAAAATACCTTGTGATCTGTTATTTACATTGTAAATAAATGTTCAGTGGAATTACGTAGCATATACATTGGAATAACAGAACCAAGAACTGGGCTCAGGAGCAGGGCATAGAATTTCTTATCAATTTTGCCTTACTCATAAGTCTATTGTCATTTGGTCTTGCTATCCTTATTTCTCTTTTTGGGTCTTGCATCTCACAAAGGATTGTTTGAGGTTTACTGATATAAGGCTCTACTCTCACCATCCTACAGCCTTCTGAACAGGAAACGTTTATGTTTTGAATGAGGTTGGGTTTCTATCTCAGCATTTCTCTCAACATTCAGAAGTGATGGGTAGGAGTTTTAAGTGTTATAACCCCAAAATCTCAGGTTTTGGTTATACTTGAAAAATAAGCATTTGCTTTATGTAACATATATATATGCTAAATATATGTTAAAAAAAATAACATCAAAAAATGTCATTGTTTATTGTTGAGATCTCTTGATCAAGGGGACATCACTGAGATCAAGGGTTCCATTCCATTCCATTCACCTAGTGTCAGAACACACTGGATACAAGCCAGCACTTGTCTTGGAAGGTTTGGATATTCCTTGGAAAACAGAAGGGGAGAAAACTAGAGTTCAAAGCAGCTTTTAGTATGATTTCAAGATCATGCTTACTGCAATGAGAAAAGGATAAGCAAAACAAAATCAGATACTCAAAGTACTCCATCTTGACACAGCAAAAGACATCATGAGAGGCTGAGAGGAGTATGAAAGTTTCAGCAGTCTAAGGGATAAACTGAACATTTTATTTGAGCATATTTACCAGACTATGAGACTACTGCTAATTGTGGCTGGAACTCAAAAACACCTTAAGAAAATGAACAAAATTCTGCTTACATTCTAGGGGAACTTTTTCTTCAAAAGAGTCCAAAGCAGCCTGGAAATCCTATGGGCCTCATTGTTATCCTTGAACAAACAGTACATAAAACCTTGGCCTGTTATTTCATTAGAGGCTACTTTCTCTCTAGAAACATTTTCAGTGCCCATTCATTAACTTTATCCATAGAGATGAAAATAGGTATTATCATTAGAGCACTGGATTTCATGTTTGTGAAATTTTTAGCTACTAAAGAAACAGAATCTTCAGCAAGGAAGAATCTTCAGGTTAAGAGGGTTACCAACAGATATGGAGGGTCATCTTCAATGCACAATCAAGTATCTGTGTTTTTGCTGAAGGTGTCAAATAAAAAAGGCCACATAAAAATAAAGAAAAAATGTAATAAAAGAAAAACAATTAGGTCTAAGTACAGAGATCATGTTTCTATCACTAAAAATTTTAAACCTTAGAGTTAGCTTCCTGACAATGGTAAGATAAAAAGAAATAAATTTTTATAGGTAGGTATTCATAATCTCCAAAAGAAGAGGGTAAAGGCTAAAATCAATTCTTCATACAACCATTTCATTTTAAAGTATGCTACAGCAATCTGAAAGAGGTCGGCAACGTACAGAGTATGTCTCATTTTTCATGAAAGTGTCTTAACAATAAAGCAGGGAAGCTCTTTATGAATTATCTCCCTTTGAAAAGACTTGAAAGACGAGCCTGCAAATTGTTGATATAGGGACGTCAAATGAAAAGAAAAAAATCCGCTTTACAGTAGATCGGATATATTTTTATCAGGTTAGGCTATGCACTCCAATGAGGCACAGTTCTAAGATGCCAGGATAAATAATTAGGCATTTTTAAGTCACCTAAATGGACATTACTAACTGTTGACCACTGTGTCAAAGAGTAGAGTATAATTTAAAATTGCTAAGTGAATTTATAAAATTAGATATTCATTAAATTACGATCATTTACATTTTTGACAGTCCATAATAGTTTTCAGATTGCTATGAAGACCTTTTGCATGCCTTCTTACCCTGAGATGGCTACATCCCTGAGGAATTATTAGAACCTGACAGCTCTATATAAAGTTGAAATAATGGGGTTTGGCATCTCAGAGTTCCTTAATCCTCTTCCATCAATACTGTTGCAATAATTGAAAATGTCAGACTAAAATGATTGTAAGCCTCAAACATCTGTCACTTATAATTATACCAAAAATTGATATAATTATTACACTATGTTCCATCACAAAGAATACTGAAATATACCACAATACCGAAAGCATAATTACTTCAGCATGTCCAACTTCATTTCCCTATAAAGCAAAAATAATAAAATAAAATAAAGCACCCACTCAAGGCTTTCAAGGAAGCCCTGATCAACTATGAGAGGAAAATTACCATTTTGCACAGAACAGGACAAACTATGGTTTCTAATCCATCAGTGTATGAAGAATGGCATTGATGCTGTCACGAAAAACAACATTTGTATCAGATATTTGGTAAGTAACAGAAGGTAGCAATATTTGTTCAAATGTACATGTGCAATCTCACAGTCTCTTCAGAGCAGTGTGATACATATATACACATATGCAGCTGCTACACATAACTGTAGGTAGTTGTTGATTGCAATTTTAAACAATTTTTTTTTACTCATACCATTCCTTCAGGTAATCTAGCATTCCTATAAATTCTCTCGTAACTTCTAAACATATATCTATATATACACACACATTCAAATACATTATATTGCTTATGATTGCTATCACTGGATTATTCTTAATGTAAAGGTAATGACTTCTGAAAATTGATGGCAGAGTGTAAGGGAGGTCCAGCATCATACAATGTTGAACAGTTAAAATCGTTTCTGTCATTTATGGACTCTGAGTGAGCATTTGGTAATTTCGTACATAGTAAACAAGCACTGCTTTGATTTCTGATCTCCTCCACAGCCTTAAAACTCACAGTGAGTTGGATGCCAGTAGTGTCAACACTAAAAATAATAAATAATAATAAAACTCAACCACTTTATCATCTAAACTACAGGAGTAACAAACCTCCTGTCTGAGAAAACATGTTCTTTTAAAGGTAATTCTTCTAAATTTCTTTGGCTCCCATGTTTTGGGTTCACACCTTGTTACTTTACATCCCAGGAATTCAGTGTAAATGTGAAAAACAAATATATGCTTTTGCCATGGTGGTTCATTTATCATCTAATAAATTTTACTGATTAAACAGAAAGAAGCAAGCTCTACATTGATTAATTGGTGTAACTGACAATTAATATCTGCTGCTTTGTCTAGTACACTGTTCAGATGACCCTGAGATACCAATATAAAAGACTGCATCTTGGCTAGATACTAAAATAAGCAAAAGACCAGTGCTCCCTGGTTAAAATGGCTTGTCTTTTCTAAAACTGAGTAGTCTTGTACACCATCTTTAGAAGTTCACTTACACTGAATAACACACATAACTACTTGGTCACCAAACAGATTAATGTTATCAAGAGAACACGAAAATGTCTGTGCTTTTAAATCTCTTAGATGTTGCTTTATGCTCAAGGATGGAAATCAATTTCTTGTATAATATCTGTGTTGACTTGTATTTCTCTGTGATAGTGACAATACCAAACTTCCACCCTCTTCTTGTTCAGGAGTTAATATTTCTGTTTCAGCATTTCAAACTACTATTTTTTTTTTTCATCTCCCGTTTTTCTCTTTTCACCAAACTTCAAATTCTTCTTTTCCACATTCCTCTAGATCACCCTAACTTACTACATCATTTTTCCATTAAAGTATACCCAAATTCTAGCTTCTCCCTCATCTTCTGTCCCTGAGGCTATTCTGAACTCTAACACAAATGAAATATCCACTTCAACCCATGAGCATTAGATTAATCTTCCAGCACCAACTCCATGCTACAGGATAGAGCTGCCAGCAAGTTTAAAATAGTATCAGAATAAACAGCAGGCAGCATTAACTGAAATCAACAGATATTTTTCACAGACTTCAGTGACACCAGAATGCCAGGTTCTCAAAGCTCATTGTCACAGTTTTGGCCCTGATAACTTAAACTAAAATGGCCTAACTAATAGCAGAGTCATCTATTTAATAAGTATTCTAACATGTGTACTTTATTCATTGAAGTATGGCTCCTGAATCCTCAACACATTCCGACAGAGAACACTGACAAGTTGTCTAGTTGATTTCTGTCACAATTTGTTTGTAGGAGACCAACTCAACTCAAGTAAAAAGTGTCATGCCCCAGTCAATCTTACCATTCTTACCACCTTATCTTGAATTCCAGACTGAACTTTTTCTCCTACCCAAGGCATTCCAGTTTATCCTGATTTGTTGCACTGTCAGACTCTTTGTTTATTAATGAAATTTCTGCTTTTTTGAACTGACACTCCTCAGCATTTGTGTTATTCCTTTCCTTCCAGTTTATGGTGACTAAAGGTTGCTAAGGATTACATCTATCTTGTGCAGTCTGGTCACATTGCAATAGCATAACTGCTTAACATAGAGCACACAATTATATTGGTCAGCTTTTTTGAATCAGGATGGTTTTAGTTTAGTTCTGTAAATATTGCTGCTTTTTATATTGCTTTAATAATTTCCCTTATTTTCTTTTTGATTATTTGGTCTATAAATATGGTTTTATTTTATTTTTTTTATTAAGAATCATCTTTTGTTTGTTTATCTACAGTAAAAATGTGATTGTTTTGCAAAAGCTACTTACATTTTCAAATTTCTGCTTAGAATTAGTGCTGTTCTTAAATAATTAAGGTCATAATAGAACCATCTAAAAAATCTTTGTATCTGAAAAAAAAATCCTTTCATTAATTGTCTAATTACTTCTCCTTTGCATTTGGGTATGAAGGCTGAGACACTGGCAATCTACCAGACTTCTCTATGGATAATTTCCTCTAAATAATGAACTAGAGCTATTTTTACTTCTCTATTTTTATATGCTCTGCTAGCTTCCTTTTTGTTATTGGTACTAGGAAGTAATTTATTGCATTGTTATGGGACAGACAGACAGCTTCTTCTCATTCTCCTTCTCGCTATATAAATATATCCCTTTCTCTCTCTCTCTCTCTCTCTCTATATATATATGTATATCTGTTTACTCATAAAAGTAATTCAACAAACTAGTCTAGATATTAAAACAAGGCAACTCCCAATGCACTCTGCTTCTTCATGCACTTTCACTCAACATTTGAAGTGCTATCAAGAGCGTTCTATCGCTCAGCCTGTAGCGTTATTTGTCTAAACGAGTGGGGAACAACAAAATACCTCAAGCAAAAAGTAGTAATGGGATCTTCCTCAGTAATTCCAGAACACCTCCGTTAACACCTCCATCTACTGCCTTGTGGCCTACCTATGCCCTAAAGCCACAGCACAATACTGCTAACGCAGGTTACATCTCACCTTCAGTCACAAGTGAAATGTGATACCTTGAAATTGATTAACAAGCTAATTTGTCTATCTTGCATACAAGCAACTTCAGCTTCTCTTACATATATATTCCCCTTCATGTTTACAATGATTTTCCTATAAAGAGTTTGAAGATACTTTTTATCCCTTTTTAAATCCTTTATGAAAGCCCTGCCTTTCTGAAAAGTTTACAAAACCCTTGACATTGGAATGCCAGAAGGTAATCTATCTTTCTAGCTGGCATTATTTATTGGGTTTCTTTAGTGTTCTATTTGTCATACCTATCCACCATCTTATGTCTTATACTTAATTCCTAAGTGCCTGGGGCCAGGATCATCTATTAACTCTGTCTGTACAACATCTAGTGCAACAGGGTTATGATTTATACCTGAACTGACAAATTAAATAAATAGCCTGTCTTTCCCCTGAGAATCTCAAACACTGGTTTTCAGAACATTTTTAAAGCATGTACTGGAACTGAATAAAGTGACTTGGCTGGTGAGCACAAAAAAAATATTTTATAAGGACTTTTTTGTCAAATTTAGGAATGCGTTATTTACAGCTGTGTTGATGCTCCTAAATACCGTTTTCTAGAAATCTTTCACTTTTTTTTTCCTCCTCCTTAAACACAAAACTCTGCAAAAAGTGAATATAAAAGTTTAGGTACAGGAATAGAACAGTAGAAATTATGGATTTGCAGATACAGCTATCTATCAATTATAAGACAAACAAGAAACATTTATTCATTACTCTCTGGTTCTCATTAACTTTGGCAAGCACTTATACCTTAAAGATTTCCTTAAATCAGAAGGAAACACATCTGAAAGCCACACACATGCACACAGATTGGGTTTTTACATTCATAAATACCTCCAGAGGGAAACCCTTTATCTACTTATGTATACCTACTTAAGTCTTCAAAGAGAATACCTGTTTCATAAGTAACTACATGGGTGGGTTCATTCCAACTCAGGATACTTGATGATTCTGTGGATGTGTGCATGTTAAGCAGGTGTACTTTGGTATTCCACCTGTCTGAATGTGCATTACTCCTAACCCTTGAGAATAATGTATATGAGAAATTTATTTTAGAAGTATTTATGATGAAACTGATGAAATTGTGCTGCAGTTTGTTCACTAATAAGAGTCGAGCAGATTCAGTCAGAAGCCTTAGGCCTTATTCATCCTATGCTTATTTTTCTGTTTTTACTTCTGGAATAGCAGCTAATGATTGCTCTTGATGGATAATGATTGCTGAGGGGGAAAGCTCTGCTGGCCTATAGCAAATTGATAGTAGGAGAGACCTAGACTGCAATGTGTCACAGCAGTTACGATACCTGCTGTCAGAGATGCCCTCTGATACAGCACCTAACATTATATGGCTTGATTGTGAGTACCATGATGTAAGC
Source organism: Anas platyrhynchos (assembly GCF_047663525.1). NCBI lineage: Eukaryota > Metazoa > Chordata > Aves > Anseriformes > Anatidae > Anas > Anas platyrhynchos. The sequence goes on from NC_092594.1 coordinate 1,517,448, forward strand.
ATATATTATGCTTCCCAGGCAAATTGTCCATAACCATACCTCACACATAGCCATGTATTTAACTTATTCTCATATTATTCTCAGTTGCTATTCAACTGCACTTATTGCTCTCTTGTGAATCTTTGTCAGTCTGTGGTCAGCTTAGCATCATTGGACTTTACAGTGGGATCACAACTACATGGTGAACTAGTAATGGCATTTTGCAATCACTTTATACTGATTTCTCACTCATTGCATGGTCAGATGACTTATACCATTTTGTGAACAGAGGCTATCCAACCATTTTATAATGTTGTCACAGTCCCAAGAAATTTTGCTATTACAGTCAATGGGCATTGATACAGCACAGCTGGGATAGCTAGTGGACCAGGATTTCTCTAAAGCTAAGGTCCTATTTGGAGTTTTCTAATGCTGTGATCAATCAGTAATTTCAAGAGTATTTATTGATTTTATATGCTTAGTTAATTTGCATAGATTAATGTTAGAAACTATATTTAGTATCAAAGCATTTCCAGCTATAAGACCAGACTGGGTTGTTCAGGGCTTTAGCCAATCTGGTCTGGAAAACCTCCAAGGATGGAGACAATAAGACTTCTCTGGGCAAATTGCTCCATTACTTGACTGCTCTCATAGAATCACAGAATCATTTAGGTTGGAAAAGACCCACAACATCATCAAGTCCAACCACCCATTTTACATTACAGACACTGTAGGTTATACTGCTGCAGCTGGTTTCCTTTCATAATTATTAAATCACTTATTAGTGATTTTTTTCTTTAGATTTATGTTATGAGGACTGAACTGTGCAAAATGACTCCCTTGCAGTGAATCAAAACTAAGTACTGCTTTTGTTTCACTGTCCATACACAAGAAAGGACACTTGTCTGAAGAACTGCATTTGCATTTAAGTACTTCTACCTTAAAAAAAACACCTTCTAGAAGTATTAATTGGGCTACAGTATTAAAATACGGTCAAAAATGTGCTTAGTTTAACAACTGCATGCCATTATAACTCATTTAATGCAAAAAACAATACAGTTACAGAATCAGGATTGTTTTGTGTTACTGAACACCCTTCATATATAAAGAATGGGATAACATTTCATCTTCGTAAAATTTCTCTTATGCAAGAGTATCACAGAAGGCTTCTGTGGAGAATTAAATAGTTATCCATTGCTTTTATTAATGTCATATGCTGTTCAGGTTATCAGTTTGATACCAGTTCATCTGACCGACAGGAGTTAAATCAAGCAAGGCTGCTAAGGGGAAAATCAATAGCAAAGAGTACAATGAAAGAATTATTTAAAGTAGATAGCTCCAAGGTAGTTAAGATAGCACTAGCTTGAGCTATTTACCAGGTGGTAGCTAGTGGTCTGGCACCACCCAGTCTCTCTAGGTTTAATCTTCTCTGGCTGATAGCCTCTAGTGAAAGGAAATCCTGTACCTTAAAATGCTGGCTAAGAAAAGTAGGAAAAGCTGCAGGAACTATCATGAGCTTACAGCCTAAAACCACATGATAGAATCAGCTCGATGCTTAAGGGCAAAACAGTTTCTAAAACAGAGGTAAAAAGATTACACTTCAATGAGAAAAAAACGAAGAATTTAATTTAACATGCAATTTGTTGTTTCACTATTATTATAAAATATCCATCCCATCTATCAATTAAGTTTCTGGGTTTTTGTGATTAAAAAGGTGAATTTGGCCCATTTTATTCAAGTATTGAGAAGGTACTTAAAATGCCTAAAGTAAAAGGTTTTACTCACTCCAAATACAATTGCAACTGTTGGATTGAAATGTTCCTTACCAGGAATGTTGCAGATATGAAATCCAGTATTGGTGTGAATAGACTAGGAACACCATAGACCATGAGGTACCACAAAAAATGTGACAGTACTTCAAACTAGCCAGGCTACTTATTGTTTCACAGAGGAACTTCCAATGCACAGAGGCCTTGTTTGCCCTAATCCACTGTTCTAACAGAAAACTATTGGCTTTGGATACTTCTAAAATATTTTGTATATATTAATTTATTCATTTGAAAATCATTAAATCATTAAAAATCATTAAAATATCTCCAAAAGTTTGTCAAGTACTTACCATGGCGATTAATCCTGGCTAAAGGTTCTACTATTCCTATTCTGTACACATGAAGGAAGGTATCTTATACTCCGAAGAAAGACAAAGGCTGAAGTCAAAGAAGTGAAGCTACACTGCAAGGGGAAATTGGCTATGGAATGGCTATGGTAACTAGCTATCAGAATGAAATACATTTTATAAAAACTTATTCTGCAGTTCACAAATATGGATTTTTTGTCTTTGATGTTAAAGCTGTCATTGATTTTAAGCCTTCAGAATTATAGCTGAAAACCTTTGGCTAGTTGACCAACACAAGCACTATGTAAAAGGGCAAATACAAATACTTTCCAATAAGGCAACTTACAAGGAGGAACATCAAGTGATATACTCAAGTCAAAAGTGTCCAACTAAGAATTTTACAGTCAATATTATATAGCATTTCTTCCTACACTTCCATGATCCCTCCATTTTATTTTTTCTATTATTCATTATCCTTTCCATTTTCCTTAAGCAAAAACATACTTCAGATCTATAATTTTGATGTGACTGCAAAAAGATTTCTTACAAAGTGTTTGCTGCAAAATGTGCAAATTACACTAAGAAAGCTAGGAAGGACTATAGAAGCACTTCCCAATGCCCAAACAGCAGAAAACGCAGAATTAAATTCAAATAATCTTGAGCAAAACCTTGTGCTGCCACATTCCAGCTTAAAAGAAAGCAATATTCAAAAGACAGGGGTATGAATGGCTTCAAGGAGGGTATGGTCTGTAGGAATATGAGGAGAAAGTGAATGATATAGTTGAAAGAGTACCAAATTATAACAGGAATGCCCAGTTCAAAGTCTTTATATAAACTAATTCACAGTTCCAAAAACAGCTTTTTCAAGTGCAGTTCACATTGTGGATTCCACATTTGGGAATCGCAATACCAGCTCTGCTTGTCTTACATCTCACCAGAGAAAGCACTGCATGTTCAGTAAAAAGATGGATAGGACTGTGTGTTTGCTGGCAATGACAGCAAATCACCATTTCATATATTTTCTATCATAACAGACAGATATTCAGACTGTAAAGTTTCCATGTGATATTGAACACACAGAATACAAACATATATAAAGCTTTAAAATTTTTTTCTTTAGGAAAAAAAAAAAAAAAAAAAAGCTGTTTTACTCTCACACACCGAACTATTTATCATATACTGAATGAAATATCTGTTTCATATAAATGTACAAACATTTTACGGCAGCTTGCATGCCACATAAGCATCATCTGAACCCAATTATGAAGTTCCCAAATTTTCTTTTAATAACTGAACAGATGGAAGGTGTTGTATAGTTGGAGGAGGGGTGGCAGTAAAAATCAAGCTTCATCATTTCTTTCATGATTAAGCTTGAAGACTACCTGCAACTTTGAGTACTTAAAGCTTTTCATAATACAGCACTAACTTAGTTACAGTAGGAATACAGTAGAAATTAGAATACAGTAGGAATTAAGAAAAGGTTTACAGACCCTTTCATTCCAACAAAATGATCTGTAACCTACAATAACATGTGCTTACCAAGGAACCAATCTCAGTTTGTTGAGGAAACAAAAATGCGACTCCAGGATAGATGGATTGTTATTTTCTGAGTGGTCCGAGGCTGTCCAGTACATTTGTTACATGAAAGTGTTTCCTAATGATAAATTCCTGTTCCTTACACATCTAAAAAAAAAAAAAGGCAGTGCAAAACCAAATGCAGCTAATCTTTCCCACTGAGCTGTGTAAATAATGACATTGTCCTTGTGCTACTAGTGAAGCTAATGGAGCAGAAAAGAGGCTGATTCTTTGCTTCCAAAATTGAGTACATCACCTGGGCAAAGAACATTGACTCATCTGATATTGCTGTTACCTTTTGAAATACCCAGTGGCTAATATAAAAAGGGCAAAGAATGGTTTTATGTAGGACAAAAATGAAATTTCTTCTCTTGACTTACTACACAGTCTAGACAGTGGTTCACAATATGCTGCTCATCTGCCATCCCTAATTCATGCGCAGAACTCAGTATGTCATCCCCTTTGCTATTCCTCTGCCTTTCAGAAGTAGGAAAGAAGTTGGGTAAATAAAGACATAAAGATGATAAAATGCCTGTCCTCCTAGTTTGGTCTGATGCCTGTCTGGTAATAGTTCTGTATTTATGCCAGACTACATTGACTGAATGCCCAGTGTGTCCTCTCCATGTCTCATTCCTTTCCTGTCAAAGCACATATGCATCTTTTACTGAGCTTTCACAATGGGAAAGTTTCATGTACTTTCCTCATCTACCTGATGAACCATTTCACAGTTGCCTTTTGTGAATTGTTACTTTTTTCTGAAGTTGATCCTGAATTTATACAAAATGTGAACAGTTCAGATAATTGCATGTATTGTGCTTGCTACCTGAACACTGTAATTATTATCCTCATGCAAAATTTTCCATTTCTATGTGCTGCACTAAGCAGGTTCACTGCATCTTAGAAAGTAAAAATAAAAGTACCATTGTGTCTAGTGCCAATTCAGTAGTGGTTTACTGAAAGCCATAATCTTGCTGTTAAAATGAGAAATAATTGATATAATATGGTTCATTGTTTTTCACCTTCAGCTATTTCCCCCCATTAAAATCCCAAGGATCACACCACTTTCTGACATTTCATTTGAAGGCCCATCCTGCCCTGCAGATGTTGAAAGCTCTCAAGCTTCTTCATACTCAAGATTCAATCTAAGCAGTATCAGCAAACATTCACCTCACCTAAGTTGTCAGTATTCATTTACAAAAATAATAATAATAATAATAATAATATAAATATGAACACAGACCACAGATGCAAACAGGCTCATGGCCCACTCCCTGTCAAACAAAAACAATAAGTTATTTCTACTGGAAATGATTTAGAAAGAGAAGTTCCACTGGTGACGTTTTGTGTCAAATACCACAAATATACAGCTCCAGTTAGGAGTTAGGAAATTGCCTTTTTTGTCTCTTACGAGCCACAGTCATCTAGAACAGTAATTACAGAACAGGATTCAGGCTGGCCTTAACACATCTTTCCATCACATTTTTGTTAAAAACTCACATACTATCACTAATTTATCTACTGATAAAGCCAGATCCAGCTTCCAGATTTCTTATACTTATTAATCTTATACTAATTAATCTTATGAAAATAACTGAAAACATGTCCAGTGCATTCTACATATACCATGGGACTAGCCTGACAATAAAAAAGATTTGTACACACATACACACAGTGTATGCTTTCCCACTTCTTTTATATATAATAATTTTTTGTGTAATACTTTTCTTCAACTGCTTCATAACTTACAAAGTCATATAGTTTAGATGGCCTATTAAAGCACCAATTCAAGCTCCAAATTATTCCCATGTACAATGGAAACAAATTCAAAAGTCCAGAGGGCTTCTCTTCATACTAACAGTTCACAACACATTTCTCAAATACATTCTCTGACCCTAGCACACTGTCTCTGTCATCCAAGTACAGCACATACTCACCAGAACACATCGTCTCCTTTTTTTGCACAACAGAGTTCTGTCTTTTTTTCTCTCAGTCTTGCCTTTGTCTCTTATCTAACTAATATCTGTTTCCTACTGCACTATCCTTCAATGAAACAGAGAGAAGGCAGTATCTCATTGCTGGGTATGCTAGGGGTACAACTCCACTATCACATTAGCTGACACAAGCCCAAATTCCCCAGTTGCCCATATTGCCTAGCAGCTGACTGATCCTTGTGAGGGACAGGACATACATGTATACTGGAACCATCCTAAGTTTTGGATCAGTAGCTAAGTATGTTTGTAACTACAGATCTTATAAATATTAACAACTAAACTCAAATTTTATTATATATGAACTCAGATGATTTTCACTTTAAAATATTGTAAAACCTGTAATGACTAGCAGGCTACTCCTTGGTCATCTAAGAGCTATTTCCAAAGAAACTAGAATATTTTATAGTGTCTGTCATAAACCAGAAAAAAATGTATTTTTATGTTGCTTTTTACATGATACAAGATGAAATTATATGAATGAATCTAACAATTGTTCTTAAAGTCCATAAGTTATACTAATCAAAACATCAAAAGCACAGTGTGAGATATGTGTATCAATAGGAAGAAATACAAACATGAATCTTAGCAGAGTGAAACAAGCAGCTATATATGACTCATTGTAGACTTTTTTTTTTTTCCGAGGAATGTTTTGCAGTCCTGAAAAAAAATGTGTCAGTGAATCATTTTAACTAGGGCCTTTCAGTCTACAATTCAATTGCAAGCCACTCTTTGGCAATGTTATATTGGGGTGTAACAAACCTCAAGTGCAATTGATCGTTTTCCTTATGATCATGAGACAGCGGGACCCAAGCAATTATTTAGGTTCAGGGATTTATTGAATTTTGAGTGTGTGTAGTCAAACCCTAGAGAGTCTGAGTACCTGCAAGCACTATTTCAACTTAATCAGTCCAGTCAGCCTCATAGTCACTTCTCCCAGTCTTACTGTGAGGTTTTGCATTATTGGACACACCTCACAGCAGGTGCTTCCCAGCCAAAAGAAGTATTCAACATTATTTATTTGATGTAAACTAATTGTTTGATTAGGATGAATTTCTGCTTTTAAAAGGTAGTTTTAAGGAACAGAATCTTTTTTGTATTTTAAGTGAATAACACAGTACATCTTTTCCTACTTTGATAATACTTCAGGGCAACCCTGAAGTGAGAATTCATAACAGAGCTGAACAGAGTTGTTGAAGCAAGTGTGAGGAAGTGCTAGAACTTTCATTAAGTTATAACACCAACATCTCACAGAAGCTGAAAAGCAGGAGGGGGAAAAAAAAAAAAAAAAAAAAAAAAACAAAAAAACCACCTACATGAGTTCCACAAAATGAAGAAATTCAGAAAGCAGAGAAACAGTAGCTTCTGAAACTCAGAATGACTCATTCCTCATCCAAAACTGCCTTTGATAAACTTAACTGTTTAACTCTGGAACTCTGAAAAATCATTAGCACTACATTCTCACTACCATAAATTACTTCTGTATTTCTTACAGGATCAAGATCACAATTTTAAAGTCTATCCTTTACCACCCATGGTAGCACGTTGTCATCTAAACACCAAAATTCAACACTGTTCCAATTCTAAACATCCTGCATTTAATACATGCTTGGAAAATAGTGAGTACCTAACAGATACAAATTATCATAATGTGAATTTATATTGGTTAATAAACTGGCTAAGACTTCATTCAAAAGCACATTTAAGTGAATTAAATGTATACAACTTGTTTTAAAGTTTCTATTTACATAGAAAAAATATCAAATTGTAATAGCTATTTTATTTAAAAAGATACAAACAACATACCATGCTGTTACTATGGGAATGCTAATTTACGCTAGCAAAGGAAAAGGCATTAATTTCACTGTCCACTGGAATTATTTTACAGACAGTTTTCTTTTGAGATCAGGAACACCAAGAAATAATTTGTTAATATTGATTGCTCTGGAGAAAAAACACATCTACTGCTTTGCTCATTTCAGGAAAGCTTGAAAGTTTTTAGAGCTTTAGTTACAGTCAAAGGATGTTCACTTGAAACAATGTTTGAAAGTAATCTAGTTTTGGCATACAAAAGTCAAGCATTCATTTAAACTAGATTTTTCTAGGATGCTTCTATAATAAGCTGAGAGATTGTCAATCACCTTTATACTGCAATTAAGTTTATTCTGTGCTTGGAAGACCTAAATGCATATATTTCTTCATCAACGGTAGGGGAAGCCTAAATGAGCGCCTGAGGTGTAACATCTAACCTTTAGATAACTAAACTGAGACAAGTCTCAACCAAAGAGGCAGATAAGGGGCTGATCATCTTCTGCCAGTCACAGGCGCAACTTGTGGCAGCCACTGATGGGTAACGTCTGCAAACCAAAAAATACATCAACATATGGTTTTATTGTGCTTTGTGGTTGTTCACCACGGGGTTGGGACTGATTACATTTTTATTTCTTTTTTACCTTCAGCTAACTGCCCCATCATTGACCTGGTAAGCGCTGTTGTCGTCACGGCTGGGAGAACCTTCCAGAAGTGTGCAACAGGTGGCAGCAGGCGACCGTTAGGCACCACAGCCACAGGAGGCTGCAAGCGCGCCTCAGGCGCCCCGTGGCGCTGTGCCCCCTCCCGCTCCCTCCCAGCTTTCCTTCTGGACCCTGCTGTCTTCTGCAGGACAGAGGGAACACGTTATAAGCTGTCTTCTCTCCCGGACTGCACTATCTCTTCAGTGAAGATGTGTCAGTGTTTAATATATCTGTGACTAGAAGTGCTTTGGTATCTGCACTCCTTTAGTCTCCAGTTTGGTCTCAAACCACAACATACGTTTTCCCTTTAGTGCTATTACAATAAAATAACTAATATCTGTTACTTGAGCGTTGGCTGGTCATCAGTTAACTTTGTTAACAAAAATTAGTTAATCACTGTCTGTCTGAGAAAAGAGAAATGGGAGCTTCAAACTACCATCAGGACTTGCTAGGGTGATCCCTTAGAGGGTACCAAGAGTGCCAAACTCAGGCCTTCTCACAGCCTACTTGTCCGCTCCTCTCTGATGACTGTTTCAAAACTCCTTAAAGATGGTTTGGAAGACATGGACTTCACTTCTCAACACTACTGGCCCAGGTCAATAGGGGCAATGTACTACAGAAGACACGCTAAAGACCAACAGATGCACCTCCTTCCAAAGAAGAGACTTTCACTCACTGACCATACACCACTGCTGTGAACCTACATTTCTGGACAATCTCTACAGAGGTGTTTTGAACAATTAGTCTGATTACATCTCTGTGGTACTCTTTAAATTAGCTCTTTAAAATTATAATTATATGCACACAAGGTATACATGATAGGAACAAATACTAGGTAATACTTAGTAATGCAAAATGGGCTATCACACCAAAAAAGATGATACCAGGACTATTGATAGTCCATGTGAGTACTTTACAGTGACATATAACAGAAAGGAAATGTTGTGTTTTGTAAATTCAATGCAAGCAAACACAAACTTCCTTTACTTAAAGATGCTTTTTTTGCATAAATTTGGCAGCATTCCAGCAACACCTTTTATCACATACATCAATTTAAGCTGATGATTAGTCCTACTAAAATCAGTGCTTTAGCAAGAATTAGGCATTACAGCACAAAATTAGAAGTGTTACACACTGAAATTTTAAAAACAGTCCATTGAAACTGAAGTTTAACTAAAAATCTAGTTATTATCTAGATAGATTTTGGTAAAAATGCACCAACTATTTAGTCAAAGTCTAGATACCACTAGAGTGGAGGGAAAAAAAAAACAAAAAACTAATTACTGTTATTTACTGTTGAATCCCAAAGTCCCGTGATATACCTAGTAAGAGCTAGGTTAGTTGACTGTGTGCTACTATCTCCATAGTTAGGCAGAAATATTGTACTCTACACTTCTGATAACAAAAAGTCTATTCTGCTCTCTCTGTTGGTTGTCTGAATCAGCCTGCACAAACAGAAATTGATCTGAAAGATGTTTTCTTAAATAAAAGAATTCTCCCCTGCAGTCTTTATCTCCTTCCTCATTGTTCTTTCTTCCTTGTCTTAGTTCAGTTTTGCCCCCATTTTCTAGATCAAGAATTCTGTTTTCCCTTCTGTTTTCCCTTCCCTTCCACAGACGTGCTTACATTTGCTCTAGCAAATGGTTTGCTTGGATTTTCTCTTCTAAATATTTCATCTACATCTGACTTTTTCCATGTCTATGACAAAACCACTGTAAAAGACAGCACACACAGTGTACTTATTATCTTCCCTAAACAAAGAATACAAATGAAGTATTAAAAAAAAATACATTCTTAAAATGGTACTTTATATCTCTGAATGAAAGCTATCAGTATTTATCCTTGACTTTATTTCTTTATGATTCAATAGCTTCTTGTCTATATCTGAATAACATTTGCATTGGGTTGGCTTTCATCAGCATCCCAGTTAACCATCAAAGAGCAACCTAGGTACATAAGCAGAGGGCAACTGTCCAGTCAAAGCAAAATTTCTGGTAGCATATCTGACATCACCACAACCAGTATGTCCACCAACCTGGAAGCAAGGACAATATCCAATTCAGCTGAGTGCAATATTCATAAACATATAGATTTGTTAAATTATAGAATGCATTGTTGAACTTCACAAAAGTAGCGTATAAATATAAGCTAAAGAGACACAATCACTTCATTTGCCTAAAGCACATAGCATGAAAGGCATACAAACTTCTATTCAAATCTGCGAATGGATGTCACCTTCATCTGCACATGAGCTGCTTTCCATGTCTGGATATTTCTCTCTTGAAGAGTATAGCAGTCATGCCAAATAATGTGCTGTTTCATCAAATAAAACAAGTCTTTCAGAGCTCAGGTCTTCCAAGGTGAAATTGTTAAAACCCTAAAAATACTAGATATGTCAAAGCAAAGCTTGGGTACCTTTTAATTTGTTTTTCTATCTACACCTCTACTCTGCTGCTGCTATGTCTCTTTAGTTATTTTCTCTGTATTAGCTAGATATAAACACAGTTTTATATCTCTAGTAAAAAAAAAAAAAAAAAAAAAAAAAAGGTTGTATGTATGTAGAATTCCCACTTAATCATTTTCTTTCTAAAGAAATGGTGATGCTAAAATGCTAAAATCAGGGTCCCATTGACGACACCTTTGGGTCATCCTAATCATCCAGTTGGTTTAAAAAACAAATTGCTTAGAAACAAGCTCACATCACCTGGAATTTAACATATTCCACTCAGTGAATGCACAAATATATAGTATATAAAAGGTAGTTTATCTAGACACAAGCAATAAAGATTCTCAGTTTTGTGGAGTACTTAAGGATCTGGATTATGGCTGTACCTAGTCATCTAGGACCTCTATTCTGCATGAGGAGCACTCAGCTGGCTTGTCACTGTTGCTCCACTATCACCCTATCATTACCTAGCAGGTAACTTATGTGTATAAATGTAAATTAACATGTTCTAGGTAACATACATCTCATTAAAGACCCAAGTCCTTTTTCTCTTGGTAAAACATTTCCGTACTCATCTCCCTTCAGTTTCCACTGACCGAGCTTAACATAGTGTGGCAACAATTGCAGGGACCCCCAAGCATAGCTTGTGGCAACATGGAAACTGGACACATACACTCCAACCTCTACCAGGAGGCTCCTCAACAATTTCTTCCTAGCAAAAGCAGCTCAATAGACTTGATATATTCAGAAAGAGCTCTTGAGTCCTACTGAAGCAAGGATGGCTTCTGTTCTGTTAGGTCCACAAGTATTATTCTACGTGCTTTCCGTCCTGTCCTTGGGCTGAATAACTGCTGTGCAAGCAAATCTCTCCTATGTCAGAGCTTTGCTTATTTGTGCTTGCTAGAATGTTTGCTACTTCCAATCTCAAATATTTCAGTCTCTGTGGGGAGGGAGATGCCAAGCAAAATAGAATTTGTGCCCCTTACTTCCAAATTCATCAAGATGTTGAACAACTGAATCTCAAAGAAAAGGAAAGCTGACAAAGATTTCCGATTAACCCATGAAGCCTAACAGAGCGTTTACAAGTGATATCGTATCACATGCCAGTGGTAACACCTATACTCAGAACCATAATCAAGACTAACTAAATTCCCCTTCAGCTGCAATTACCTAGAACTGACCAAATGTTCCTCATTTCTTCCAATTCTTTAAATATATCTGTGTAGAAAATCATCATAAACTTCAGAAGTGAGATGCCTGCTGTTCTTACAGCAGGCATGTTCTTAGAGCAGGCATGTTCTTAAATGTAAAATTCAGCATTCAGACACACAGGCTATGAGACAGAAAAGCACTTACAAACACACTTTAGTGTAAATGATGAGGCAGATCACTGGTTTTGTGGGAAACAAAGTTCAGAGCCTTTTTTAAATGTAATTCAGGAAGACTGACACTTTCCTGTCCCTAGAAATTGGCATAGATATTTCATTGATAGATTGGGTGGCAAGTCTACCTCTCCTCTGCTTGTAACTGCTGTGCACCTATTCATCTTGTACCCTAGTAAAGTGCTACAGTTCAGTATGATACTTTCTGTATTCTTCACAGCTGCTGTCTCAAAGACAAATACACAAAATCATTCAGCAGTATGGACTATTTTGACCTGTCTGCTGTACTAACTGACCCAGCTAAAAAAGCAGATATGACTGATGAAATGGTATTCGTGGAACACTTACCATGGACATAAGACACTTAGCCTACTAGACAAAAATTAGCTAAGAAGTCATTATAAAACTCCATCTCATGAGTAAATCAGGTGTGAGCACTCAACCTATATTACCACCAGAGAGCAAAAGGTGAACTGTCTACTTGCTAGTCATAACTAAAAGAACTGAAAGGTCAGTAGTCATCTGTTGGGCTCTGCTAGCAATCACTGATCCCATTAGATACTCAGATCAAAGATCAATTTAGTACTGATGGGCAAGAGATTCCCTCAATCAAAGTAATTAAAGGCCAAGGTTTCTAAAAGTACAATTTCTCACAGCTTGGTGTGACTTTAATATGAACTGTAGCCTAACAACTTCTAGTCAACCTCACTCCCAATTTCCAGTGACCTGAACAAAATCCTAAGCACTCAGAAGTTGCTCTGTTTTTTTCAGCAGTATTATGGGGTCCAAAAATATTTTTTTCTTTTTGTATTTTACTGATACAATTCTTGCCTTACACATAGACTTTTATGGATACTGCTTTCTCCCATGACTGAAAAAAGTGGAAGTCTTAGCAACTACATTCACAGTTCAGAATTACACTGAGGTAACATGAAAAAAATTAACTTTCTTGTGAATGCAGCTGACAGCTCTTGACTTCACTTCTTACAACACTGAACTATGATCTGACATCAGAAAGGAACATAGTTATTTGTGATTGATTCCATCACCTCAGATTTGTAAGTTAGCTCCATTTCATGATCAACAATGGTAACATTATATGCAAAAAATAATCAAAGAATATCAGCAAAGACATCATTCGTTGGCCAGAATAACATAGTGAACATCAGTTTTTATGTAACAATTCAGTGCTAAATCTGATTACACACAGACATCATTCCTAGATTTAAGAGAAAAAACAAAATTGTTTACCTTCACACATTCAAGACCAAAACCTTAATAATAATAATAATAATAATAATAATAATAATAATAATAATTCTATCTCATTTTTAAACTGATTTTTAAAATCTGAATGGTTTTGTTGAGCTTGGAGTTTGAGAATTTAACAACGAATTTATATTTTATTTCAGTGCCAGTTTAGGCTAAATTATGACTTCTTAAATGTACAAACAAGTTAGCAAATAGTTTGTTCACTTTCCTTTCCTGCCTTTTCCATTTCCTCCTGCAAGCTTCTTTTATTCTCAGGCAGAGACAAACATATATTGAGACATAAAAGGATTAATTGACTACAACAGTACCTGTTTCACTGCATGCACACAGGTTAGATTTCACAGAACATGGCTGAACATATAGTCAGGAAAACATCAATATTAAAACATGATATATCTTGAATATGTAATATTACAACAATTGTCTGTTCTGGAGATCTGGTAAGACTGAGCATTTCTGGGAAGAGAAAACTGAAAGAATCTACTTAGCATTAGGATTTATTCCTCTATATAACCCAGATCTATTTGTCCTAGGAAAACTCTCAGTGGTAACCGTGGTGATGAAAGATGGCTGCTGATGAGTGTCACGACAGCCAAAAAGCAAATGCTACAGACACATCATTCTTCTTGCATAGATAATGTGAGTTGGCAGCTCTGGAAGAATATCTATTCAACTGCCAAAGAGACATAGCACAACACAGCCTCCCAATTAATATGCTGAAGTATATGTCTATTTACTGTTGCTCAAACAGTGAAATATTTTCTTGATCCTAAATCATATATGTTTTAATGTCTCATCATATATTTCCTATGTGTGTTAACATACAGAATATAACATATGTTCTTATGTATGATATCTGAGAAATTGAAGATGGAAAACCGTACTTCTCTCAAGTTGAAGTTGGGAAAATTACTGATTCCTTTACATCTTCTTTATACAACGTAAGTTATACTTACTTAAGACAACAACGTGATATATAACTGTTAGAAGTTTATGTAGTTGTTCCAAATCTGTTCAATGTATGCTCTCTAAACTCCTATAAATAGCATCTCAGTTCAAAATTACTGAATCTCTGGTATGTTCTAATAAATGCGAAAATGTCACTCATAGCAATATGTGGCTTGAGAAAAGTTCTCTTGCGTCCCAAGCATTCAGATGAATCATGGGTGAAATGCAAAATCCAGTACTCAGAACAAGAAAGCATCCCAAACAAGCAAATAAAAGAAATTCTGTCAGTTGAACAAAATAAGCAAGAAGACAGATGGAAAAGTAACAGAAAAACAAAGGCAGTACTATAGCACAGAAAAATTGCACATAAATAATGTAGAGATGCATAAACTTATTGCTAATTTGGACACTATCTATCCCTCTCTCATGTATACCAACAAGTGAGTTTATTCAGTTTGGGGTGTTTTTTCTGTTTGTGTGTGTGTTTTGTTTTGTTTTTAAATAAAACACAGCCCTACTGCAGGTGACAGCCCACACAGACAGGCAAATATATGTATATCAAGTACATGTTAAGTACAACTTAATGTATTTCTGTTTCCACGTGAATTATTTCTAATAAATCTTTATCTTCCCAGTTCACAACTACACAAAATAGGAGGTATTATTCCAGGTACAGTTTTATCATGCTGTACTGGAAAGGGATTGTGACTTCCCTGATAAAACTTCCATTCCTTATTTGAGTCTTTGAAAACGTCAGTAAAACATTTTATCTGAACATAAAAATAAAAATGTCACTGGTATCACTTGTACATGTGATTGATTAGATCGATTGATTAGATGTCAATCAGTCATTGACCTCCTGGTACACAGGCACTGAAGAACATCTCAAAAAGCTTACAACTTGGTTTCATTTATTAACTTCCTAAGCTTACAGGACGGCTGTTTGATTAATTGTTAATAAGTGCTGAATTGCTATTATCAAAACAACAAAAGATTACAAGAATCAGAGTTAACTCCAAAATATAAAGTGGAAAAGTAAAATTTGAATTCACTGAGCACCAAAAAACAAGTACAACTATGACAATAAATAGAAACCATCTCATGGTATGACCAACATTTCTCTCCTCACATTGATGAAAAGGCTCAGCTACATAGTAGAGGCTACAGTTGTATAAAAAAAAAAAAAAACACAACTGAGATGAGAAACTGCCGCAGTCATTTCAACCTATGAAATAAATTATGAACAGCAATATTTTTCTGTTTTATTTTTTTCCTGCTTTAAAGCAGATTCCATTACACTTAGAGCAATTGTATTTATGTAGCTGGATTTTTCAGTGGGATTTGTTTTACTGTCATCAATACAAAAATCAAGATTGTATGAATCAAAACAGAAACATGCAAGACCAGAGTCAAGGAGTTATATGAATCACCTGCAAAACATGGAGCTTCCACTTAACATCCCACAGCATGAAACATGAGAGATCACAAAGAGTGCTGAGCTTCTACACAAAGCAATATGAACAGTGTTTACATATTCTAACGGTTGTTGCTTAATGCATTCTGAAGGAAAGCCTGCAGGCTTCTCCCTGAATGCTAAAGAAAATTCCGTAATTGAAATGTATCATGCTAATATCCTAAAGATTCTAACTGAACAAGCAGTTTATTTGATTGCATACTAGTGATGAGTCCCATTAAAAAAATATATATATAAAAAAAAATGGTTTTCCTCACATACAAAGTAAGAAAATTACGATACATACCTCCTTCCTCACCTAGTAATGAGAAATGCAATATAAAAACTAAGCATAATTTTCCTGTTTATAAATTGACACCTTAACAAAAAAGAAACAATAAAGTTATTTAACACTACAGTAGTTTTGACATTTTCTGTCAAAAGCTTATTTACCAACATTACCAACATTAAAACTTACTCTGAAAGAAACGCGGGCGGTAACTCTCAGGTACCTAACTCTTTCTTAAGCTCCTTATTTATGATATCTTTGTTAAAACCTTCATAGCTCTTGAGCTTTGGGATTTACATTAGATTATGTGGACCATTAACTTGATATTAAATTCTCTTACTCATTCAGCTACTGATATACCCCCTTCCTGAACAGTGGAGACACTAGCCAGTATCAGTGCCACGAATCCATCCTTCACTTGTTAATCTAGCACATTTGTGTTAGGAACATTTTGACTGAAGTACTCCCATTGAAACAGCTTCTTCCTTAGAACCATATACACAGAGAACATGCAACTGCCTTCTAAGGAAAATGAAATATTAGACTTTTTTTTTCTGATAATTAACGAGCAAGTTGGAAACCATTATGATACACTCTTACAATGATTACTAGACACGTATAAAGCATGGTCCAGACAGATGAAACAGTTAAAATGCCAGAAAGTTAGCCAGAATTAAACTCATGCTCAGCATAAATCCAGCTGAATTCCATGGAGTTACACCAGGAATTATGTTTTTAACCTGCATTTCCTTAATGTATGAAAATAAGCATTTAGTCATTAGAAACCCAGGTGACCCTTCCAGGCACTATTAGTCCAATGCAGTAGTTCCCTGTGTCAGTATTACTACCAAGCTACCTTGGAGGATAAAACTCCTTTCAGACCAAATTTTCAATTTACTTTTAGTATACAGAGATTAATTACAAGCTCTGACACTGATTTGTAGGCTCCTTAAACTGGTCAGTGCTGCCACCAATGGCACTGGCTTCAGGGTGTAAAAACAGAACATCTTTCACAACATGTATCTGAACCACTATTTTCCCAATATAACTGCAATTCTTTTTATGGTGAGGATATGAAATATGACCTATATGATCTCCCACTATCCTTTCTCCATAGCTCATTGTTTTAACAAACACAAATGATTTATAGTTTGTCACTGTTCTCTAAGGAAAAATTCATTTCTCCTGCATGATGCTAAACCATGTACCATAGATTTCTGAATTCTGACAACATTGGATATGTAATAGCTTTTCTAACATCATGCTTTAGCAACATATGGCTATAAGTAAAAGCTGTTAAAGTGCTTTCATTTTCACCTGCTTTGTGGGGACTCCTGCTGGGGGCACAACAAAAGTTCACAAAACCTACATTATGCATTTTTCCAAATGCATAATCCAAATGCAAAATCCAAGCTATTTTGATTTTCTGTGCACAGACAAGGATCTAATGGATATGACAAAAATCTCTTTCTGAGGAACCCTTAGCCCTCACTTGTATGACCAAATTATGAAATGAAGGAAAATAAAGCAGGACTTTGCAAGGTGAGATCTGATATTCTCACAGTTTTTTCAGATGATATTTCATAACTCCAAAAACTATTCAATATGTACATCATAACATTAATAGAGTTTTGTTCTGTTTTGTTTTTTATCTTAAACTTCCACATTTAAATTCTCTGTGGATTCTGCTGTACTTGTAAAAGTGTAAAATTCCCCATTGCCACATAAGGAGAATTATTACTACTGGTGTGATAAGACAAAACATGTGCAAGAATACCTACAAATTTTAAAAACATCTCTTCCATTATCATGTATTTTCAGCAAGGCCCATAGCATCGGATGAGTCTGTGAGCTGCAAGAAATTTAAAGACCACAGATAAAAGCGTTTGGAATTAAGATTGAAAGGGTTTGTAATTGAGCCTTGAGACCCTATGTTAACAGGAAAAAGGCCGTTAATAACTAATTTTTCCAAGCTGTGCACAGAGAAGCACACCTGAACAGAGTGCTTCACCTCCAAGACATTCATAGAAAAGATCAGTTAGAAAGCAAAAACCTTTTTCATGCAACTTGGTGTGAACTACTAACAGCAGTTAGGCTGCAGATCTCATAATATCTGTGTTTGTAACTTGTGACTCCTGTGAATTAGCTTTTAGTCTCATAAAGCCTCAGCCTAATCTTAAACCCAGGAAAGAGGATTATTCCTGGAACAATAGCTTTATTATGAAAGACCTATAAAACTTCTACATTCTTATGAAATTGAAATGTAAAGGCAGCAGAATACTGTTAGATTTTATTGCAAACTTTAGTATGAATATATATAAGTTAAAAAAAAAAACAAAAAACTTCACTGTGTTTTTCTTCATCTTCATGGAACGGAGTATTATGCTTTCCACAAAATATGACTTCTTGTTATTCATTCCATGGGAATAGAACTTTGAGTATGATACATATATGAATCACTAACCAACTTGCATCAATAGATTAATTTTGTCTCAAGAGTTCTAGTGGAATTTAAGTTGTATGTGCAACACTGACTTAAAATGCTAACAGTATAAATGACATCAAAGAAAACCACCACTCTAGCTTAATGACCGAATATCTGCCAAATTCCTTATTTCGAATCTTACCAGCATTTTTACAGTAGAATGAACTAAGTGTTGGTCTGTTACTTGAAATCTCTGCTGTTAAAATCATTAAAGCATTTTTTCATCAAGTTCTGTAAAGAAGATACCCTTAAATATTAATCATTCCCTACATAAATGAAATTTAAGTATCATATTCTATTTCATAATTACATCTTTATAATAGCCAGGAAAATCAAACCCTTAAGCTTCACAGACAGTGATGTACAGTAACAATCCCCACTTTTATTCTGAATCTCTGGAGTATGTGAGCTATATGATTCCAGATTCTGGCCTTTTGCTGAAGTCAACATTTATTTGTCATGTACTACCTCTGTGCAATGAAAGCCACTAATTTCTAGCCATGTTCCAAAGAGGGTAAAAAAAGGATAACTTTCCTGAAAACAAATTTCTGCAGAAAGTCATTCCCACTGCACTGACAGAAATAGGCAGGATAGAAGAGACAACTATCATCATAGATTGAATGTGTTGTATATAAAGAATAGCAGTAGCCTATGAGCCGCATAATTATTTAACAGTGAAACTCAACAGAGGGCAAAATTCCTAATTTTGCATCTGACACAGTAGTAAACAAATGATATACTCATTCCATCATATATTTGTCTTTAGATACTGTCTTTAACAGACGCTAGTATTGGTATTACTCAATATCATACTCTGCCTATCTTTAGATACTGTTACTTTTCTCATGCTTAGACTGTAAGACTTTTTTTTTTTTTTTTTTTTTTTTGTACAATACTCAATACAGGAGCATTTTAATATGTGAACAATAATTAGGTTCATTGTTAACTGTATTGGAACAATAAAAGCTGCAGTGTCCATTTATAGACTAGTTAAAAGTTAGGAAAAAAAAAAAAAAGCTGAAATTCCCTAGAAATATGGAAAACAACTCTGTAATATCAAGCTCTGATGGTTACTGAAAACAAGGCTTCATTATCTTATTTTGACAAACAGCAGGTTCTTGCATATGTGATAGGTTTGGCAGTTTTCATTTAATTCAAGCACAGAGAAACAAATATGTCAACACACTATAGAAGTGTGAGCACTCCACACAGAAAAAGAAATCTAACTGAAGAAAACACTTTTAAATCCAAGAACACAAAAAAGCACAGAGAAAGTTCAGACTACAAGGCCAATGGTGAAATTTTGGAGATGAACTAGGTTAGAAACCAAACTGTGACTGGGATCTCAAAAAAATATATTATTTCAGTCATTTTAGAATTTTAAGATACTACATTATCCCTCTGTCCTGTTGTAAAGGTGACCTCTAAATAAAAAACTTTCTCCTTCCTCAGACTCTTACGGTGTACCTTTTCTGTTCTGTACATTGGTGCTTTGCTGAATTTGCCTTGTCACCACATCTGATCTTCTTCTACTATCTATTTATTATTTTTGGATTGTTTAAACCACTTCACCTTTCTTCTGACCTTTTCATATTAGAAACTGATTCCAGTTTTGGAGGCAATTATCCCTTCTGCACATTGTTCTTTGGATGTTTTTTCTATACTCTTCATTAATTGCTTCCTACTGTTGTTTATTTTTTTCTTCTTTTTTTTCAAAATCTGACAATAAACCCGTATTTTTTTCTGCATTGTCTTTACTATATTTCTGATTATACATGTATACCATCTTAACTTGAGCACTGTTTAGACTTCACACTTTCTGTTAATTACCAACTGATATTTCTCTAGATATTTGATTTCTTCATAGTACTGTTTTCTTTTTGCGAGTAAAAAGGTTTTATTTGTTTACCACAGAAATCTATCCCTGGATTGGCTCTGGCTGGGATGGGATTGACTTTCCCCACAGCAGCCCCTACAGTGCTGTGCTCTGAGCTTGGAGCTACAACAGAACCGGTAACCCACCAGTGTTTTGGCTATTGCTGAGCAGTGCTGGCACAGCATCAAGACCCTCCCCAAACTCCACAGGCTGGGCTTGGCAAGAGGTGGGGAGAAGCCATGGCCAGGGCAGCAGACTCAAACCAACCAAGGGTTTTCCCTGCCATACATGTATGATGGAATCTGGAAAAGGGGAAGGAGAAAGGGAGGGATCTCATTAAGAGATCCTCCTGACACGCTGCTACACATATTGAGTCCCTGCTTCCCCAAACGTGGCTGATCACTCATTGATGGAAAGTAGAGAAATGCTTTTTCCTTCTCTTTGCACAGCCTTTGCCTGTTTTTTCCTCTTTATTTTCCCTTTAACTAAATTATTCTTATCTCAACCATGAACCTTTTTTTTTTTTTCTGTCCTTCATACTTTCTTCCCTTCCTCTCCTTTTGAGGAGGGGAAGCGAGAGAGCGGTTGTGTTGGTTAGCTGTCCATCAGGTGTAAAACCACCACACTCTCTTCTAGTAATGTTCTGGTAGGATACAAGGTTAAACCTCACTCAGCTCCCTCTAAATTTTGATGTTCTGAAAGACTTGTATCTTGAAGCTATGAGAGTGAGGTAAATCTGATTTCATCTTGGAATCTGTGATGTTCTGATGCTCTTCTCCACTATAGATAATGTAAAACTAATCAGTGCTAATTAACAATGGATTCATATAATTTCATCATTACTTTTACCATGAATATAATGGGTTTTCACATCATCTCCTTTCAGAAGTGTTAACATTTTAAGTCAGTTCTCAGTGCTGCCTGCATCTGAAAAGCAATCCTTTGACTTTATGAGCATATTCAGCACCATCCATTAGAAAATTTAGTAAACATATCATTATATTATTATTGGCCTCATGATGCCCTGTGTCAGGAGTTAGGCTTTCTTCATACCATTATGATTACAACTTTAATATTACTGCAGCATTCAAGAGCCCTGATCTTGCATAAGCAGAAAAGGAATAATTTTTATTTTGTGTAGGACGTACATGAATAAATTCCTAGCACTGCTCTAGAAATCTTAGCTCATATTTTCTCTTCTGTCACTTGTCACAGCAAAAGCAGATTTATCCTAGAGTAGGGCATGACATATTTAGCTAACAAATTGCACACGGTCCAAGTGAACAGGTTTTCTCATATTCAGGAATGCCAAAGCAGGTTATGAGTGTGATAAAATATATTAAAGCCCCACAAATTCAGTTTGCTGTAAGCCTTCATGCATTTTGTCATCTGGAGTATTTTCTGTCATTCATGTCCTCTCCAGCACCTTGCCTGTCCGTGCCTGCCTGGTAAATGGTGATTGGTCATTCAGTGTGGATTTAGAGACACCAGCTACAGCACAATCATAGCAAAAGGAACTCTAAAGATGGCATACACGTGCAAAGCTTTGATGAACTGTCCAACCTACAGGGTAAACATGGCCTTTATCTAATATGCCTGACAGAGAAGCTCAGAAAAAAGCTGTTTCTCCTCCATTATAACCAGCAAGGCCTACACTGATTTATACATTGAATTAGGAAACTAAATCAAGATGAGCTTTCCACCCCTCTCTTCAGCTTCTTCAGTAACAATTCAAAGAGGTCAAACCATATCTGCAGGGCATGTAGCAAACAGTCTTCTTGAAACTGCCTCTGAAGCTGAACAAAACCAGAAACAAATAAAAAGGAGAGACTGTGAAAAGACAGCACTTCTGCCTCTGCTAATCTGCTGTAGGTGAAACCCCTGACAACCTTGGGCTTGGAGAGGCTAACAGTTCAAACTAAGGCTAGTCTCTCAGGGACAAAAAGAAAAGACAGTAAAACTAGTAAAACTAGTATAAAAATAAAGGTAAGAGGTCACTAAGAGGTCTCTAAGTTTTGGGTTTGTTTATTTGAACATAAAGAATTCTGAAGACTTTTCTTCCATCTCTACTTACTATGCCCATAAACTACTATGTTATCTTTATTTTTAATTTGCTCCCAGCAAGGGAAAAAAACGGAAAAAAAAAAAATCAGTCAACAATTCTCTGTGAGTTGTTTCTAGTGTTCTAACAAGCTTCACTTGTCTAAGTAGTATAATTGATAACAATTATCATACATCCATTCAGCTCCTGGAACTTCTTTCTGCTTTGGGAAGTTTACAGATTGTAATCCAAAGGTACCAAATGTATCAAAAACAGTCATATAGCAACTTCCCCAAAAAAGTGGAACATTTATATACGTAGGTAATAAATATAGTTATTACTAAGTATGTGTACGATGCTTAAATATTTCCCTGAAGGCATTTAAAAGACATGTAGATGTGGTGCTTATGGACATAAGCTGTGGTGCTTATGGACATAAGGTTTGGCAGTAGGCAATGGTTGGACTTGGTGATCTTAGAGGTCTTTTCCAACCTAAATGATCCTACAATGCTATAATATACTTGGCGGCCGGAGGGCCAGCTGTATCGTAGGCTTCATCAAGAACAGCACTGCTAACCGGTTGAGGGAAGTGATTGTCCCACTCTGCTCTGTACTGCTGCAACCTCACCTTGAGCACTGTGCGCAGTTTTGGGCACCACTGTATAATAAAGATATAAAACTGTTAGAGAGGGCAACGAAGATGGTAAAGGGTCTAGAGGGGAAGACGTATGAGAAGCAGCTGAAGTCATTTGGATTGTTCATCCTGAAGAAGGGGAAACTGAGGGGAGACTTCATCATGGTCGACAGCTTCTTCATGAGGGGGAGTGGAGAGGCAGGCACTGATCTCTGCTCTCTGGTGACCAGCAATAAAACCTGAGGGAATGACATGGAGCTGTGACGGGGGCAGTTCAGGCTGGATATCAGGAAAAGGTTTTTCATCAAGAGGGTGGTCAGGCACTGGTCATGGCACTGAGCCTGCCAGAGTTCAAGAAGCATTTGGACAGCGTTCTCAGATACATGATCTGATTATTTATTTATTTATTTATTGGGGCAGTCCATTGGGGACCCAGGAGTAGGATTTGATGATCCTTGTGAGTCCCTTCCAACCTGGATATTCTGTGATTCTATGATATTCTGTGATTCTATGGGTCCGGATGGGATTCATCCCCGGGTGCTGAAGGAGCTGGCGGACGTCATCGCGGAACCTCTCTCAATTATTTTTCAACGATCCTGGGAGTCTGGAGAGGTCCCGGTAGACTGGAAGCTGGCAAATGTTGTGCCGATTTTCAAGAAGGGTCAGAAAGAAGACCCTAGCAATTACAGGCCTGTCAGTCTCACGTCAGTGCCTGGTAAAATCATGGAGAAGATGGTTCTCGAACGTATTGAGGCGCACCTGGGGGACAAAGCAGTCATTGGTCCCAGCCAGCATGGGTTTGTGAAGGGTAGGTCCTGCCTAACTAACCTGATTTCCTTTTATGATAAGATCACCCGTATGGTAGACCAAGGGAAACCAGCTGATGTGATTTTTTTGGACTTCAGCAAGGCTTTTGACACGGTTTCCCATAGGATCCTACTGGACAAAATGTCCACCATACAGCTAAATAAAAACATCATACGATGGGTGAGCAATTGGCTAACGGGCAGGGCCCAAAGGGTTATGGTGAATGGGGCTGCGTCAGGCTGGCGGGCGGTCACCAGTGGGGTCCCTCAAGGCTCCATTTTAGGGCCGGTACTTTTCAATATTTTTATAAACGATCTGGATGTAGGAATAGAAGGCATTTTGAGCAAGTTTGCTGATGACACCAAACTTGGAGGAGTTGTGGACTCGAATGAGGGTGGAAAGGCCTTGCAGAGGGATCTGGATAGGTTGGAGAGCTGGGCGATCGCCAACCGCATGAAGTTCAATAAGAGCAAGTGCCGGGTCCTGCACCTGGGACGGGGAAACCCTGGCTGCATGTACAGACTGGGCGATGAGACGCTGGAGAGCAGCCTAGAAGAGAGGGATCTGGGGGTCGTGGTAGACAACAAGTTGAATATGAGCCGGCAGTGTGCCCTGGCAGCCAGGAGGGCCAACCGTGTCCTGGGGTGCATCAAGCACGGCATCGCTAGTAGGTCAAGGGAGGTGATTGTCCCGCTCTACTCTGCGCTGGTGCGGCCTCACCTCGAGTACTGTGTGCAGTTCTGGGCACCACAGTATAAAAAGGACATGAAACTGTTGGAGAGTGTCCAGAGGAGGGCTACGAAGATGGTGAAAGGCCTAGAGGGGAAGACGTACGAGGAACGGCTGAGGGCACTGGGCCTGTTCAGCCTGGAGAAGAGGAGGCTGAGGGGAGACCTCATCGCAGTCTACAACTTCCTCGTAAGGGGGTGTCGAGAGGCAGGAGACCTTTTCTCCATTAACACCAGCGACAGGACCCGCGGGAATGGAGTTAAGCTGAGGCAGGGGAAGTTTAGGCTGGACATCAGGAAGGGGTTCTTCACAGAGAGAGTGGTTGCACACTGGAACAGGCTCCCCAGGGAAGTGGTCACTGCACCGAGCCTGACTGAATTTAAGAAGAGATTGGACTGTGCACTTAGTCACATGGTCTGAACTTGGGTAGACCTGTGCGGTGTCAAGAGTTGGACTTGATGATCCTTAAGGGTCCCTTCCAACTCAGGATATTCTATGATTCTATGATTTACAAGAACTTCAAAGAATTTGCAATTCATTCATATTCTTTGATAGATACAACTGTTTGTATCAAGAATAAAACTAGAAACATACTTCACAATTTTATAGAACTCTGAAAATCAACTACATATCATCAAACGACTAGCTTTATCTGTCTTTCTTTGCACTTTCACTTCATAAAATTTTACACATCTCGCTATCATAGTCATTGCTGGACTGTTTTCTGTCATTCATTTCAGCTATCAGGTTAAGCAATACAGTTTTGATTTAAAATTTTCAACTTACTACACATTGATTCTTAGATCAGCAGTTCCCGTTAAACTTTCCAAAAATGGTTGATCTTCATTACAAACAGAAACACATTTACTGCAAGACATGAAAGCTTTTCTTCATGCAAAAAGGCCTGGAATCAGTTGTGTAGCTGTACATACAGGCCCAAGCAAATTCTCAGTATTGAAATACAGCATCAACATACAACATGCTTTAGAAAATGATTTTTTTTTAAGCTTAAAGACAAAGTCATCATTTAATTTCCTTGTGAATATTACTCCAAAAATATCTTGGAGCACAGCGGAGCTCACCTTTTGAATGCAAACAGGAAATTGAAGCTAAAACTAAGAACCTAGAAGATAATGTTTGTAGGATTTTGAAATATATGTATATGCATACACAGCCCTTGCAATATGCTCTAGTAAATCTAGTTAACTCCATCTACAATGAAGGAATGTTCCTGGATTTCATGCTCACATAATATTTTGCATATTTACAATAACTAATGTTATCCTTTCTATTATTTCTGTTGGTTTGGATATAATCCTGTCCTAGTGACTGATGATCCTTGTTTATTTGTACCTTTGTCATTTTTCATCTGAAGTTCAACAAATCAAAATCAGGCATGAATAACCCTTAGGAAATCATATCCAAAAAAACTGTCATCCTCCTCCACTGTCACGCAGGCTGCACAATCATGCCAGACATATCCTGATTCTTTTTATCTACTCTACGGTTTTCATAGAGCATAGTTTCAAATTCATAGGCTAGTCATGTCTTCAGGTTATTCAGCAGCCTGGAGCATCAATGACTCTGCTGCTTCTGGCTGAAGACTGTGACAGACCTATCTAACCCTCAGTCACAATAAACACAGCATGAGACTAAACTTTCTCAGGTGTCACATTAGGATTGTGGTACCAGCTGCTACAAAGCCACATATGATATGGATGATTAGAAAGCTCCCCCTCGATCACAGTCTCATCTAACACAAAACAGTATGGATACATACAAAAAATCCCTTGCTCCCAAAAGATGAACCAAAATTCAAAACCCCATAAAAACAAACTTTATGTTACAGAAGCTGTTCTTCCCTGGAGAAATACAGTGAGAAAATAAACTACCTGTGGCAGATCTTTATTCTGTTGTTTCATCAGTGACTGATGGAAGTGATCCCAAACATTATAAAGATGAAGCAGCTGGAACCTGAGAAACAGAAAAATTTGTAAGGAAAAACTCACCTAAGGCAGTGTTCTGTTTCAGATGCCTTGCTCAAAATAAGAAATTATTAACAGAAACTATTAATCTAACTAACCTATCTTTCAGTACATACAAAAATGAAGTCCGAGTACAAGAGAAGTAAATGAATGAATTCAAAAGTGCTTATCAAACTTAATGCAGTGTTTTCTGGTTTCAGACACAAACCTTCTCAGTTTTGTGACTTATCCAGAGATGTTTGTCTCATGCTTCATTCCAGATTTCTGACAGAGGGTATTACAAATTTCTGTTTTGTTTCATTTTACAAAGTGCTGTTGAAAACAAAAGACTGTAAAATTACCTGCACTTTCTCAAGCACCCAGAACAGTTTTTCATACAGATGAATGTAGTCTTCAGGAAATAACAGAGGAACATAACAAACACTGGGAAGCCAGGCTTCAGGAACTCACCCCAAACATCTCAAGTCAAGAAGAGCTAGTTATGAGCCACACTTACCATTTCTTTACAGATGTATATGAAGTGCATTGTTAATATATATGCTATATGAAGTTAGAAAAGAGTTTAAATCTGGTACTATCTGTCTGCAGGGATAAGGTCATTTATCATGGCTATGTGTTTTGTTTAAGAAATTCGTTTACAATAATTTTAAGTATGACATCCATCAGTAGCTGCTATATTCACCTTTGGTAAAAGACTGCTTAATGTCTTTCCAGATGAAAACTTTGTCTAGTTATGCCTCTTGGGATCGGTATTTCAAAAGCATTTGTGTATGTCAGGAGAAGGCAAATTGTAGTAGCTAACAGAAGAGTTAGAAACTGCTATTATAATTATCAAGTTGATAAATTAAAAAAAATAAATAAAAATTAAAATGAAATAAAGTAAAAATAGCTCAATTTCAAAATAATTTAATTTCCCAATTAATTTTGGCCTTGCTCTGATACAAGGACAGTTTTGGGGATAGTACTGAACACTGTGAGCATGACAGCACAGGTCAGAACAGCTCGGATTGCCCAGCACTATCTATCTTCATGCACTAGGCAGAAGCTGTGTATTTCATATATTATTCACTACTTGCTACAGTCATTAAGCAAGGTCAGTACATGTACATCCCTACCACACAGTGATACAAAAAGATTACATATATTGGGGGAATAAAACAATACAGAAATGTGGGCTGTTCTCTGCATGAATTTCAAGGCCTTGAGTTACTTTTGAAATTTTGTTCTGTGTTTGGTTATAACAGATACTCAAATAACAACCTGCAAGTAGCACACAGATCTGACTCGTGATGGTTGCTATTTGTATCCCATACCTGCTTCAGGCAGTTAATAACACAAATAACCAAATATAACCCAGTTATAAATCAAGATCCACTTCCATATCAGGCTATAGCTTTAAAACATGCTGTATGTTTATTTATATTTTAATCCACTTTTAACTGATATTCCTCTCAAACGTCCCTTGTTATCGTAGGGCTCATTCTAACCTCAAGCCCTCTTTCCTTATACTCCTGTCAGTTTATATTTATGCATATTCTTCTCTGTAATCACCCAAGCATTTTCTGATACTTTTCCAAGTTCAAGAGAAATCCAATCTGCCTCTCCCAGTTTGTTTCAAATCCCGCCTTCTGCCATGGCTAACAGGAATATAGCTTTACCTGACACCATACCTCATCTTTGACTTAGGAGGAAAATTGTTAGGGGTGAAAGAACCACCTGAACTCACTGGCAGCTTCAGTGTGAGCATTCTGCTACCAAAGCACCCGACTGCTATAACCTTCTATCACAGTTTTGTTCTGATCAGAAATAACAAGAGGAAGATAGCTACTGCATATAAACAACCAACTACATGACACGAATGGAACAGGCAATGCTCCTACCCCCTCACTTCTAACATTAACACATTTGTTGAAGTATTTTTCTGGTACTTCCCTAAGAAATTACAAAACTAAAAAGAGCACAGAGTTTCATATGGCTTAACCAGACCATTTAGCACTGACTGTGTGCTGCCACTTAAAAAGCCATTTCCGTTTATTCAATGTTTCAAAGGAAGGTTGGAGAGAGACAGAAGTACTGCTTAAGCATTCTGCAGACTATACCAGATGGGATTTACATTCAGAAGTTTCTTGGATTATCACATGAGCCATTTCTTAACTGATAGGCAAACTTTTAAAATGAATGAGAGAATAAGTTAGCATGACAGAAACAAGCAAGAAAAATAAAACATCATTCACATTTTAAAATATCCCCAGTACTACTATTCTGCTTTTATAATTCAGAATAGAATTTATTTCACAAAAATGAATAGTGACAGTAAAAGATGAATGTTTTCTTTTATATAATTTTCTGGATAACATCAAAAGAATACTAAACTGCCATGGCATGATGGGCTGCAGCGGATATATAAAATAAGCAAAGAGGTTTCTTTTCAAAGCAGCAGACACCGATGTTGTGCCAATATTCCACCTTAATCATTTTAGTTCTACTGTGTACAATGACTGATGTAGAACCTTCCCATTTCTTTAATGATCAGATGCTGGAGCAATAAAGTAACAGCAGTTGCTCACTGTGTTGTTTTGTATCCTGAATGACATATGGAACACAAATATAATGGGTCTTTTAGTTTTTCTGTATCCAATCTTATTCAAAAAATTATTTTTAAAATTCCTCTAGTACTGTTATAATATGCTTGCTCTGCCTAAATGAAGTTGGGGGGAATTTTATATATATGGTGGATGAGGCAATTGTGTTTTGGTGAACTGAAGTGATACTAGTCAAGCAGTGGGCCACTGATTTCTGATTGCCCATAGGGAAGAGAAGAGAGGGAGAAGATGTAAAGGACCGCAGGTTACAAATTACAATGTCTGCAAAAGTAATTTGTACACTTAGTTCTTCCAATAGTGCTGCAGATATTTTATTAACTTGGGGAAATGGCTTCAGGTCTAATGGCTCACAACTAACCAAGTAAATGGCTTCTGTGTGAAATCATGAACCTCCTGAATGATGAACAATGACTTCTTTAGAGTACCTATTCCTGTCAGTTACAGGGACTGAAGAAATCCAAGATTAATTCCTAGCAAGCAGGTTCACTGTCTCTCTCATGCACCAAACCACCTAGGAGGTGTTGAAGACCTCACTTTCTCATTCTAACATTGATTTTTGAGGACAGCACTGATCAAAAGGCACCAGATATCGTTACTGTGTCACATAAACATCTGACTCCAAACTGTGGTACACCATTCCCTATAATTTCTATTCAGCTCTTGAGCCAATTTCTAGTTGTAACAACAAAATCAGGTTTGTTTTTCTGGGATTCAGTCCAACTGGATGTCTAAATAAGCAGTTCATTTGCATAAAATAAAATGCTCCATAAAATGTAACAAAATCCATCAGTTTAATATGACTGGCCCTTCCTGATCTGTATATTTGAATATTTGCCATTAAAGAGGCTCACTTACAAAAATATATATATTTCTAAATGCATTACTGACTCCACTGAGAGTATTGCAATATTAAAAAAATAAACAAAATACAACACACGCATATACAAACACATATCTAGATACAACACAACACGATAGAGTGGGAAATGTACTTGTTAGAAATACTGTATTATAAGCCAACACATTTGGCCTTGTAATTCCACTGGTTATCACCCTACATTACTTGCTATTTCAAGGCATTTAACAACTCATATTTGTCACTGACACCATCTTTTAGAGGAATAAAACTGTGATTGTAAAAGGTGCTCCAGGTGAGCAGGCCACTGCCTCCAGTAATGTGACTTAGCCCTCAGAGGAAGCAGCAAAAATAGCATATATGTCCTTTATCTTATGGCACAATTCACTTTTTGATAAAGTGCTTTTTCTCTTGCAGACCAGCAAAAATTTGGGAAACTTATAATTAGACTACAATATGGAAATGCACAATCAGAACATAACCATGCCTGTTTGCATTTGCAACACAATGAGTTAGTTCCATACCTTGACATATTAGCCCTAGGAAAGAAAGAGGACTATTCAGCCTGATCTTCTGTGGATTGCCTGTAAGACGTGCCTCACTAAAGTTCACCTTCAGGTAAGCAGTGTGCTCCCAGGGACATGTGTTCCCTCACTGTCCTCCAGCAGGATTATCCGAGGTCATGCTAATTGGAGAAGCAGAAAGTTCCACATATCTACAGGCACTGCATGTGACCGTAGCTAGGGGTGACTGAAAACTAATGGATTTTAACTGACAATTGGCTACTGGATGTTGTATTTTATAAAGAAAAAAAAGACTGAGAGTACATGAAGGAAAAATTCCCTTCCCTAATTTCAAGGTATTTGTAGGTTTGAAGAATTTGGGGGCCAGGTAAAGCAATACAGAATTTGTTATCTCTTTATGGTTTCATCTTTTTTAGTTATTGCTTGGTAATATTTCTTTCTTTAGGCTAAAATAAGCATTACTTGAAGAAAAAACAACACACAACAAGGAAAAGAAACAAGATGTTTGGCATAGCCGCTATTGAAAGGACAGTGATATAAACCAGAGTGTGAGATAGCCCAGATAGAAAACAGAAAAATTACCAATAATTATGGGGACAGGTAAGAAAACTAAAAACTGAGGGGAAAAAATAATTCTACCGGGATTATTCATAGGAATTATTGAGGTAAAGAAATAAAAATCCAGTTGCTGTACTTAGACACAACATTTGTGTTTATGTGACATCACATAGACAAAAGGTGACATCAAAGCTGTGTTTGCTCTAGATCTCATTTAACAATCATCAAGCAAAAAGAATATAAAATGATCTCATTTTAAAATGTGACAGAGCTCATGACACTCCACAGTTTAAAGAAACTTTCAGTTGGATACAGACTAACAAGTCTAAGCAGATAAAAATATTCCTACTCCTCTGTGGAACAGCACCTTCTCCTATGTCTTTACCACACCTTTCTATGTAAATATCTTTACAAAGTGCTTTAGGAGAGGTTATAATTAAAACAAAAGCAAGTAGTTACATTTTCACCATTGTACAACATGATTAAGTAAAATAAATGATTAGCATAATGTTAGCAATTCATATTTATTAAATAAGAGAACTGCATGGGAGAGGTGATGAAGGAGTTGGTAAGAGAAACACTATGAAATTATAGTGCTTTAGATGCTCAGAAAACCATTAACCTGCACGTTAAAATCTCCATACCTTCAGTACTGCAAGGTGCTGAGTAGTACAAGCCCAAATGGAGTACAAATTAAACACTTCATGCCTTAATGAGATAACGGCAATGGACAAGACAGGAAGAAAAATGGCCATTCCCTCCTTGTGACCTAGTGGACAAGATCCAAAATGCATACTACAATGAAGAGATAGCATTACCAAGTCTGAGTTTTCTCCTTTGCCCTCACCACTCAGCTCTTCTGGACAGCCTCTGCTTGCCAGGGAGGACAAAGGAAAGGAAATGTATTTTGTTTCAATAGTACAACTCTCTCTGTTTCAGTCCAGGGAATTCATGTGTGCCACTTAACTCCCAAGGTGTCCCCCTAACTCTTTCTTATACCAAATCCTTTGGCTACCCCTG
The DNA here is from genome assembly GCF_047663525.1 of Anas platyrhynchos. Lineage (NCBI taxonomy): Eukaryota > Metazoa > Chordata > Aves > Anseriformes > Anatidae > Anas > Anas platyrhynchos. The sequence goes on from NC_092594.1 coordinate 1,549,527, forward strand.
CTCTTCCTAGACACTGACACTAACAGAGCATGTACTGTTTTTTAAAGAACTAGAACCTTGTCTAATTCTTCATTAGGAAAGCTTAGACTGTATGATAATAAAAATTTTCTTAAGGCCTACATTTGCTAGCTATGAAGATAGATGAAGAAAAAGATGCAACAGCACTGCAGCCAAGCCAGAACAGAGGCCTGTTGCAGCATTACAGCTGCAACAGTAGAAATAAACTGTAGCTGCAACTGTAGAAATAAACTAAGCAGGACACAATTAGTATTTGCTTGCCTTGAATTCATACGCAGGTATTCTAAAATAGTATAAGCATACACTGACACGGTGTATACCCTACTGTAACACAGATAAGCACAATACATAACCACAAAAGGTAAGGAACATAGAAACACCAACAGAGTTGGGGAAGAACAGCTTTACCGATCATGGTTCCAGTGTCCCTCATCAAAGACCCCCGCAGCCTGATCATCTCAACCGCAGTGACTACCTCCAAGGATCATATCCATCAGCAGTAAAAAAGTTAAATAAGAATCAACTGCTTTGAAGTGGTGATAATGATTAATAATTATTAAGAACTAACCACTAGCAATACCTATTGTTAATAAACACCAACATAGCACAGCGCCGTTTCAAAGTTTTAGGCTGGCCTGATTTACGAGTCTTCTAAATACTTCCATCAATACTATCTCTTGTTCTCTTATTCTCTAACTTGTATATACTTACATTCACTTGCAACTAAGCAGGTAAGGAAAATATTGCTGCAAAATAAACTCTGAAAATATTGAAGTCGCAGGCTTGGAAATAGGCAAGCGTTACAAGTTTGCATTTCTAGAGTTTAAAAGGAAAATACTGATGTCTTTACCTAGCAGTTCTGTCAAATCTTAAGCTAACAGTAGACCTGCACTGAGTTCTGTTCTTCTATCTACAACGTTGTCATCAACTGAATGTGTAATGCAGTACAACAGAGTCTCTTCTACCATGGGACTCCACACACCATCCGCAGTCCAGAACCACAGTGTCATGCATCCCACTAGTGTCTGTGCTCAAAGGGCTTGGCTGGAAAGCACACCTCCTCCCCATCAAACAATTCTCTCTCCTCCCTCAGGCATTTCAAAATCACAGTCCAGGACATTTCTCACTCCTTTCACACCTTCCCCCAAAAAGACAAGTCTAAAGCACTGGATTTACAATATTCAGACTGTTCTTCACCAAAGGTTGGAAATGGCTTCCCCATGGCTTGGAAAAAGTGGAGATGTTATATAACAGTGCCTTTTGTGTCAGGAAATTATCAACACTATTGTGGGAACAGATTTTTTTTATTTTTACCAGACAGGTCCGAGGAATTTGAAGAGGAAAAAAATTACATATAAATATTAATTTAATCTCTAAAGGTCAGGTTAAGCCTATGAATATAGGGTATCTGCTGCTCTACACCAGCAGTAAAAAGTATTTACTATGAGGGAAAAGGGGAGTGGATCTGCAACTGTGGCAACAAAGAGGAGCTTCCCTGCAGAATGAAGTTAGGCACCAGACTTGCTCTGTACACTTTACACTTGTAAAGTACCAGTGTACCAGTTTACACTTGTTGTAAAGACTCTGAAAATAATCAGCAAGGACTGTCCCTCCCTGCTGCTAGCCTCTTCATCTGATGGGAATGTTCCCTTAATGCACAGCAGGCAGAAAGCTTTCTATGGCAATCACTCAGTTTGCTGCCATGGTAGCAAAAAAAGAGAAAGGACAGGTTGGCTTGGTTTCTCTTATTTCTCCTGTGTTGGGCTACACAGTATGGCTACTTGGGGCTCCCACAGAGTGTTCTGACAAGCACGGCCTCTGGGTACCTCCAGCACAGCGAAGGACAAACATATGAAGTAACAAAGAGTTCAAGGAAGCATGGTTTAAAAAAAAATGCATCGTTGCTTATGCCCTGTTTCCTGTGCAGCCTGTATGTGATTGTGATACAGTTTACCCTTCTGTACAAATATTTCAGTGACAACATTATGAATAGTAAGAGTCATTAGAAGCAGAGAGAATAAATGAATAAAATAACTTACTGAAAAAGCAAAGGCAAGAAAGAATTTCAGTAGAGATAAAGCAGAGTTGTGCTTTTTTCTTCTAGGTGCATGGCATTGCTATATCATGTGATTCATTTTGAAAGAGCTCCCAAAACATGGAAGAAAAAAATGTGAAAAGCTTTACACTGGAAGTGTAATGAACTAGTTGAACAGATGATATTTATTCCTTGCATCTGCTCTTCTTTAAAGTGTTTCTTGCGCTCAATGCTATTTGCAGAATGTTAAGTTTCATTTTTGATAAACCTGTAAAGAAACTGTTAATCCTAACACCAATATCTAGTCCACTAGTATCTACATTTTATATTCCTTTAGAATTAGTCTTTGTATTTGAAGCAGAGGAAAAACTGTTAAAGAGAATATATATTTCCTGCTTTCAGAGGTAGTCCTCCCCATACAAGGAAGCAGCAGTAAAACAACAAAACCAAACTCAAACAGGCAATAAGGAAATGTAGTTCCAATTAAAATTGTATTGGAGTAGCATTGCAAGACAGTAAGGTAGCACTGACAGCCCAAGGATACAGGAGGTCAGCTAATACATAATTAATTTGTTAATCTTCCATGGTATCTCATTGAAATGTGTTATTTTCTCAAATACTTCCAAAAGGATGACAAGATCTCTTTTTCAGTGGTTTTATATGCATGTGCTTTGCATTGCATGTTTTAATTATAAATACAATAAGATGTTGATGTTTTGACCACTCTTTAACATCTCTCCTAGCATTCTGGGATTTGCCCATATGTTGTTTAGTAGCAAATTTATGATCAATCAGAATGCTCAATCAGAAGAATCTGAAAATACCAAACGGTGCTTCTGTCTTCACAATGACTTCTCAGAAGTAATTCAGTGTGATTCTTTATGTTTGATGTTACAGATATTTTCAACATTTGGGGTTTAATTCAAAGATCAGGGGAAGAATGCAAGCAACAGATTTTTTAACAGATCTCTATTTAAGTTTTTGCTAATCATATAATAAAACATGTTCAATATGAGCCTTAAAATATACATGTAGCTAGATAATTCCTTAGAACTGTGGAATGTTAAACTATTTTGTATATTGAGTACAGTAAGGGAATCACCACAGAGTGAGACAAAGGTTTTATGAAGAACACTTCAATAAATCTATGTACTTCTGGACTTCTTTGCTATCTTGTGTGATGCTTTGTTGCCTTCTATCTCCCAAACACTTTCTGAGAAAATAATAAGCATCAAGATGCATTTTAAAATTGAATCAAAATCTTCTATTTCCAGGCTGTAAAATGGCAGAAAAAAGACAAACCTACTTTGAACTCTTCAGATGAAAAGTACTTTCATCTGTGTAAAACATTAAAAAGAATGAGGAGAAGGTTATAACATTTTCTATTAAATACCTTGTCTTTGAGATCTGTATGTATCTGCTATTTGACTGGGTGTTTAAAAACAAGACTATCCAACAGAACCATGTTTTATTTCTAATTAGAGCATAGAGTTAACTGAAACAGATTCAAAAGATGCACTAATACCAACATTTTTTAAATAAATTTAAAATGGCTTCTTTTGTGCAAGGAAAGTACCTTGCAGAAATGAAGGCTATGTTTCATTTGTCTTCTACAGCTCCTGAGAGGAGCTGTATTATAAAATGTTTTTTATTGAAGTTGCAAATGGTAAACCATGTATTTGAATGAAATGACACTCCAGCTCAGAAGTCTCTTGGTCTGCGCATGCTATCAAAAGAAAAATTATGCCACAAATACAGGGGCTACTGAATACTGTGTACAGTACTAATAGAAAGTACTTGATGCTGACCTTGAACAAATAAAAATATCAAGTGCTGCACATCTATGCTGACTAGTGGGATGATGCTGACCTACATTAACATTTGATTACTTTTTGGCACTGATTTTAAGCTGAGCCAAGGTAACATTCAGTCATTACTAATTTCTTTATTGTCCCTGTTTAAAATAGAGTCATCCAGGTGAAAATCAGTTGAGGGAAGAAGAAATGAAACAAACAACCAAATGTACTTAAATTAGGCTTTAGAGGTATGTTGAATATTCATCATGGAGTATTTATTTATAATAGCACATTTTTCTATTCCTAGCTGCTGTGATCTTTGATTATACAAGCTGTGAAGTTACATAAGGTCTTTATTAAAATCCTTACCAAGTAGCTCTTTTCAATACTCCCTATAGCTAATACTAGAAAGCTGGAGGTAGCACAAATTATTTCAAAGACACATATATAGAATTTAAGGATCACTTACTAAGTTATCTCCTCCTAAGTTATGACATTCTGAAGTATCTTAACTAGTTTAGTAAATTACCAAAAGACTTCATCCTTAGCATGACAATTGCATTATTGCTAGACTCTCCAGAAAGTGAAAAGTTTCAGGAAGCCAGAAGTCGACATCATGAGAAGCAAAAGCAGGTATTTAAGCAAAAAGGGTATTCTAGAGGGCATAATCTTGCTGTTGTCATACTCTAAGCCTAATGGTTTCTTTAACCATCATTCCAGTGTCAACAGCAGGAAATGGTGATCTTTTCTTCCTCTTCCTCACTGACCTTACTACCCAACACCCATTAATTCCAGTCTCAGAAAGCAAAGAGGAGACTCTAGGAGCAAACTAAATATTAGTGACTAGGGAAAGTATATGCACTAGACAGAATTATAACCTAAACCCTACAATACTCAACACTTTGCTTCAACAGCTAATTATCAGCTCCCATGCTCTTTTAGTATGGATTTAGACCCAGAAGTGTTAAAATCATTTTTGTCCTGCTACATCTAGCCCTTCTTATTTGGGAATTATATAGGTCCACTACCAGAGGGAGAACTTCATCTATAAATGATACCTTGCAAGCTTTTCAAACCCTATGTACAAGAAGAAAAAGAAATAAATGTTTATAGTGAGAAACTATGCTTTACAAATGGAAAAGAGAGTTTGAAAATAACTTATTACATCCATAAATATATGATGAAATACAAAACTAAATCTTAATAAAGCCTGTATAACTGATGAAGAATACTATTACACTACTATAAATAAACACATCGATATAAATTGATAGGATTTTTTTTAAAATCTAAAATACATTTCATTTGCATATGAACACAATTTAGAATGGAAACAGAAGAAATGAAGAACTACCTTTGATACTCAGTTCAGTCTTTGTTAATGAAAGAGGAAATCAGGCAGGAGAGAAGAGAAGATGGGAGAAAAGACGAAAAGAATGGCTTTATTGTGTGATAATGAATTTTACCCCTTTTAAACACAATAATTTTAGCTGATATCCTTTGCATTAAAATATAGGCAGACACATTGCTTCGAGACCTGTGATCAACTTTGAAATGATGTGGTAGAATGCTGGGGTGAAATACGTATCAAAACCAATGCTTGAAGGGAGAAAATTCAATTCCTCTGTAAGGACAGATCTGTTACTTTGAAAACTTTCTTTAAAAGCCCTAGAAAGAACAAAACAATTGTTCTTTAATCACTGAATTATAAAATCAGCCTTTCAATATGAAGAATACAGCACTTTAAAAAATGTAACAATATCTCAAAGCTTGTTCTTTTTTTAATCTGGTCCTGAAATTCATAATGAAGCTGTTCCTTTTCTCTTTTCACGGCTACAGAAGCATTTGTGAGCCACACTTTATGTTCTTGCAGGTGTGCTAGGAACTTTTTTCAGTTGTCCTTTCTAGTGATGATGCCACATGAAAATTAAATTTTAACAGTCCTCTAATTAAATTTGAACTAGGTTGTGGAACATTAAATAACTCAGTTGTTTAATAACTGAGTTTTACCTCTTATCAGACTGTAGACTATTTCTTCCAAATAGACTTTTAAAGAAAATGACCTCATCTTTAGCAGGTATTCCCTTCTCTCAAATTTATCACAGCTGCTACATTTGCTCAGCAACATCAGTGGGGCTAAGCCAGAGATAAAAATGGTAGGCAATGGCAAGGGAAAAAGATTGACTATGCTATTTAACTCTCAAATGCTCACGCAGCTACAAGACGTAAGTTTTAAGAGACTTTTCTGTAGCAATGAAAAGTCTCTAATATAAATGAAATATACCTGATTTTTCTTGTGTATTCCAACTGAAAATCATTCTAAGAGAAGTAATGTAAACTTCTACAAATAATTTCTAGAAATTGCTAGCTTCTAGAAACAATTTATTTGGAAACATATGGGAAAGTAGGAGTGGCTAAATGTATCTGTTTTAGCAGAACTTTAAATGTCACATTATTTATCCTAAACTCATTCAACTCCTTCATTCCTCAACAAAGTTAAAGGATAAGAATGGAAGGAACCATGTCTTAAAAATACAGTGGGGCCTTCAAGTACTGTTTGGTTAAAATGACATCCTCACAATAAAGGCTGGGAAATAGTGGTAATACAGAACTTCTAAATGTGGGCAACAACTGTCAGGAAACCATAGGCAAAGCACTTTCAGTTTGCTGTCAAAATGAAGGTATTTACCAAGTATCCATTTATCCTGGGTCTGAACTGGCGTACTGTGCCCTATTTGGAACATAATGCTTTAAGATATATAGCTACTTACATATATATACATAATCCAAAATGAAATGCAAAATAATCACTGTGAAACTTGGATGATGACAATCATCACAAAAACTGTAAGTAACGAAGTCATCAATATAGAATCATCTGCATCACACAGAAAAGGTTCTACATCTTGAAAGGACAGAATAAATGTCACCTGGATAAGAGAAAGTACTTATTCTGGAAAGCAGGGACTTTGGAAAGCATTTGTGGTTCATGATGAATAATCAGCTGCAAAAACCATCATGCCCTGGGCCAAATGGATTAACACAGTTCTACTATCTGCAAATAGAAAATAATAATAAAATATTTCTTTTTTTTTTAAAAGAGACACTTAGGTAGGAACAGGGAAGTCTTATTCCTCTACTACAAGTATGCATGTACATGTTTGTACATCAAGAGAAGTGTATGTAAGAGAAGAGATACTTAGAGATGACAATTTAACACAATTCCTATCTCCAAAAAAGACCAAAAGGTCAAAAATTGCATTTCCCCATAATCTAATTTTATTTTATAAATGGTAATAGGAGAGTATGAAAAAAGACCTGTATTCAGAGTTGGTTCTAGTCCAATTTACTATAAGTCAATATTGTAAATGAAAGTATAGTCTTGCTGTACACAAAATCCTACTATACATTCTTCGAAAAGGCACATAAGGGGAGGAATAAAATTGCTTCACTGAGCAGAAAGATTCAAAGGCTTAACAACTAGCTAATGGTAATCATCCCAGGATATTCAAATGCAAGGTCAAATCCAAATTTAGCTTTTTATCTTTTTCATAATCCCTAATTTCTAAGTATTCCAATCCCACTTTGGTAAACCACAAAACGTGAAAGCACTGGATTCATATCAGTACCAATACAACCCAATTTGCCAGAAAAGCAGGAATTGAATAAACAATAGCAAGAAACGTTGAAGATTTTTATTATTTGGGTCTACATCTAACTTTTCACTCAAGTCCTCTGAGTTGAAGCACAGGATGTTGGCACTAGTTCCCTAGGAAGGCAAAAAAAAGTGCCTCATTCCTACTGATTCAAAGATCGAAGCCGAAATTCCTTTAAGAGGTATATTCTTTATTGCAGCGCTGGATGCACAAGGGATCTCTCCACCTATCGTGCATACCCAAAGCAGAAAGCAGTCTTGAATTTATACAATCAATCTATCAATATTCTACAAGCGCCTATACATATTCATTACCTATCCCTGCCTTCCCTCGCTTCTCATGCTAATTAGCCTTTTGGCACCTTGCACCTGCGTAGAGCCTCCCAAGAATTGTGGGCAGGGGTCTTTGGGACGTGGGCAGGGGTCTTTGGGAGGAAGACAAAACATTTTGTCTTCCAAATGTCTTCCAAAACAAAAAACAAACATTTATTGTGTATCACACCCCCCAGTCGGAAGGGTGACCCAAGGGCCCACGGCGATGGGTTCCTGGCAGTGGGGCTGGTGGCTCTGCTGGGATAGCCCCGGGAGGGACCGGGACAAGGTGCCCGTTCCGCTGGAGTCCTTGGTTTGGGTTCCCGCTGCCATGGTGCCTTCCTGTGCCCCCCTGGACTTGGGTGGATGGGCCTTTGCTGGGCAGATGGCCCCTGCGATGGGCCTGGCAGGAGCCCGGCAGGGACTTGTCTGGGCTCCCCCTGACACCGCCGTCCCTCTGAGCTCCTCGGTGGGTGAGCGTAGGAGCTCCCACCACAGCATCCAGCACCTTCCCCAGCATTCCCAGCCCCCCTGGCGACTGTTTTGGTTGGGATCCAACCACCCCTCTAGACCCTGCCTGCTCATCCCATCCCCACCATGGTGGGTTTGGTGTTCTGGGTCTGCCTGGGATGGACTCAACCTTCTCCACAGCAGCCCATACAGCACTGTGCTCTGTACTTGTAGCTAGAACTGACTTGATACTGCACCCATGTGTTTTGTCTGCTGCTGAGCACAGCACCAGGACTCCCACAGCGCCCTCCCTCTGCCACCCCCCAAGCCCCAAATCCAGTCAGCTGGCCGTGGGCAGGAGGTGGGGAGGGGGCGTTGCCGGGACAGCTGACCCCAAAAGACCAAAGGGATAGTGCATACGGCGACGTCACACTCAGCAATAAAAGCTGTGGAAGGGGAGGGAGAAGGGGGGAGACAAAAGAGACACAGACTCCTTGGTTAAGACTCTTTATTTTTGTTTCGTTTCTTCCTTCTACTTCTGCTGCAGAACCTCTCTTCATCGTCGCTATCCTGCAGGAGATCACGTAGCTCTGGAGGCACGTTTGTCACTGGCTCGTCGTCTGAAACTTCTTCTACAAAATTAGAGGGGATAAATCCTCGTTTGCCATCCGTCAGCTCTCCCACAAACCAGCCGTCCTCATCCATGTCTCCAAGTACATAAACGTATTCTCCTGCAGTCAGAGGAAGCTCTGCTTCGGGGTGCTCATTAGGACCCTCAAAAGGATTGTAGCTAAAGCGAGCTAAAAATCTTCGAAGTTTTAGCAGTCCTTGTCCCAGGGACGGGAGTTCGAAGGACACATGCTCCACTCCTGAGTCTCCGGTCTCATCCACAGGGCCCTCGTCTGAAAGAAGGCTGCAACCAGGGCTGTTGTGTGCGGCATCCGATGTTGAGGTACTTGTGTGGGATGCCAACGCTTCGGCTGCCTTCTCAGAAGTATCATAGCAGTCTTCATGGTTGCAAAGGTCATGGGACTGCTCTGCAGAGGCCTGTGCTGTGGCAGGAGATGTCACCTGGAGCAGTTCTGAGGTGATAAGGTTGGATTTTTTTCTTTTTTCTTGCTCAAGTTGCTGAGAGAGCAGCTCACATTGTTGACTTTGCTGCTGATACTGCTTCTCGAATTCTCTCAGCTGCGCCTGAGCCACTTGCATGTCTTCCTCATGTGTCCTTCTTTGCTCTGCCCAAGCCCTCTGGAAATGCTCAACTTCCTCTGCTTTGTTGTGCAGCAGTCGCTTTGTTTCCTCAAGGTCTTTCTCCTCTTGTTGCCTTTTTTCTGCCAGTTGCCGCATGGCATTCAGTTCACAACCCACATCTTTCAGTTGTGTTTGAAGACGTTTGACCTCTCCAATGGCAGCATTTCGCTGCTCTGTCACTTGCACAAGTTTCGCCTTCAGAGCAGCGTTTTCAGATTGGACCTCCTCTATCCGATCCTTCTGCCCGCGGAGCTGAGAATTTTCTTCTGCACGTCTGGCATTTTCATTTGTCATCTCTGCTAGACGCACTTTCAGGTCCTCGTACCTCTGCTCCTTGAGCCGCTGCAGCTCGCGCACCCGCTCCTGCTCCCATTTGGAGCGTAGCTTGTCAGCCAGGAGCTGCCGCTCCTGCTCTGCCCGCTTCTTTATGTCACGGGCTTCATCAGCAAAGCGGCGCTGCAGCTCCTGGGTCTGGAGACGCTCGGCCTCCAGCTGGGCCCGCAGTTCCTCCAGCTCCTGCCCGTGCTCCTTCTGCTGCACAGGGCTGCTGGGGCGTTGCGCTGGGCCCCGACGGGATGAGGAGTGACCAGACACCATGGGTCCCTGGCCAACACCACCCCGGGACATCGTTGAAAGAATTACAAATTGGCGAACAGTCACCAAACACTGCCAGCAAAAGCTACCGGCAATCGCACGGCCTGGGCCTGAGAGGGACAGCAGGCTCTGAGCCCTCAGCAAACACCAGCACCGCACAGCAGCAAACTCTGCAAACTCTGCGGGCGCGAGCGCGGCCTTATATACTGTGCCTGGTTGTGACGTCATAAAGGGGGGATGACGTCACATGCCCTTATATGGCATGTGCTGGCCCCAAATACGCCCCGACAGCCTCAGCACAAGGGGTGCAGAGGAGGGAGGTGAGGGGGTGGCAGCCCCCACGCAGGTGCGCAACGAGAACCTGTCTGCGAGGCTTCGGGCATGGGCATAGCTGCTCCTTTACTGATCACATCCGTAGGGAGCTGATGACCTCCATCTTGCCAATTTATTCCTAAAACAATGCATTTCCAGTGCACATCCTTTCGCCTTACTCTGTTTGATGTGAAAAAGGCACCCATCCCATTTTTATTATTTTCTCCCCTTTCTCAAAAGCATCCTCTCCTGTGTTGCCCCACACGATCATGTCTTCAACGTACATCCACGGGTCCTGAGGGAACCGGTGGACTTGCTAAGCCACTGTCCCTCATACCTGAGAAGTTGTGGAAGTGCATTTAAGGAGTTCCCACTGACTGCAGGAGGGAAAATATAGCCCCCATTTTTAAAAAGGGAAAAAGGAAGGCCCGGGAGCTACAAGCCTTCCTCCCTTTGTGGGGGTGCAGAGCCTTCATCACCCTCAGGTGCGAGGAAGAGCTGAGGCAGGGCCGGGCTGGGTGGGCAGGGCCACTCTGGAAGGTTCTGTGCTGGGGGCATGATGTAGGGGTTCTGGGGGAGGAACACCACAGAGCTAAGGGGACACATGGGGCTGGGGGCACCTGGAGCACACAGTCAGGGAGAACTGTACTGTATCCAGTGCTGAGGACTGAATCCAGTTCGTGAGTTCTGGGTCCAGCTCTGGGCTCCCCAGTACAAAACAGACCGGGATCTCCTGGAAAGGGTCCGGCGGAGACCACAAAGGTGATACGGGGCCTCGAGCATCTTCCCTAGGAGGAGAGGCTGAGAGACCTGGGGCTGTTCAGCCTTGGGAAGAGAAGACTGAGGGGGGATCTCATCAATGTGCTTAAATATGTGAAGCGTGGGAGACAGGGATTTGGCCAACCTCTTTTCAGAGGTCTGTGGGGACAGGACAAGAGGCAACGGCCACAAAATGGAGCCCAGGCAGCTCCACACCAACAGGCAAAAGAAATTCTTCACAGAGAGGGTGCCGGAGTGCTGGGACAGGCTGCCCAGGGAGGCTGTGGGGTCTCCTTCTCTGGAGATATTCAAGGCCCGTCTGGAGGCCTACCTGGGCATCCTGCTGTAGGGAACTGCTTTGGCAGGGGGGTTGGTCCCAATGAGCTCTCGAGGTCCCTTCCAACCCCTACAACTCTGTGATTCTGCAAACTGTGGGGGAGACGTGGGGGGAGCAGCTTGGGGTGGGGGACATGGGGCTGCACATTGGGGGGCACATGTGAGTGACAGTGGGGGTCTGGCGGGCACACAGGAGTTGAACTGGTGAGGGGAAAGGGGGTCATATAGGAGTGGGGGTGTTATAAATGGCTCAGTCTTCAAAGTAGGATTCTAATCAAAGTTTACAATTTATTAAAGGAATAGAGGTAAGCAAACAGCGCTGGGTGCGCCAGGAGCCTCCGCTCCACCAGGACGCACACCAGTTACATCCAGTAGCTGATTTTTATGCTCCTAGGCCAATACATATTCATTACTACTTCTAAAAAAAATGGGTCATTATAATTAACTTCTGGGATCCAAACCCTCCTACTGGAGTATGCGTATCAGTCTCCGGTGGTCCCTCTGGCGGTCTCTGGGGGTCTTTCATGCTGAAGGCTCATAGTCTTCCTCTCAGTTTGTTTTTTTTTTTTTTTTTTCTTGTCCTTCCCCTTTGTACTCCTTGGCAGCATGTCAAAAGCTCACACAGCGTCCCCTGCAAGTTTTGTCTCCTAGCTGTCCTTCAGCTTCTTTTTTCTTCTCCTTAATCTCCTGGCCACCTGGCCAGATATCAGGGGCTTGCATAGTGTCCCATTCAGAAGCCATAACAGTCACTAGTTGTTAGCAGTTGTTCTGAAACCCCCAGACATCAGAGACTTCAAAGAAAGAACATACAAACACAAATAGTTCTCTTATTGACACTTCACGAGTAATTAAAACATTCCTCACAGGCCATTCACAGGGACAGTCACACCTATAGCAGTACTAAATAAACCACAAAGAAGACAAAAAAGGCTGTAACTGTTAGAAATAAGAGTTCGGAATAACAAAAGCAAATAGGCTCATGGATTTGAGGAATATTTCTGAAGATTTGATCATTTGACTATAATGAGGGGGAGACTGGGACACTGGGAGGAAAGGGAAGAAACTACATCTGTGGAAGAATTAAATTGCCAGTGCAGGACCCAGAGACAGACAGAACTGCTCTCTAGTGACACGAATTGTTAAAATATTCCTTTGCAAGGTACAAGAACTATATACATTAACCATTCTGTTTTTCTTAGACTTGTGGTTATACAAGGGTATGTAAGACAGAAGGTCACATTCATCATACCATGCGGCCCTAACACTGTTCCATGCTGACACGAATCAGATGAACATATATCACAGGGGCACACACGAGTGAAAATGGAGGACTTCTCCTCCTCCCTGTTAAAGGGGAACAAAGCTCCCCCCATGGCCTTCCTCCCTCTGTGGGGGTGCAGAGCCTTCACCACCCACTGGCCGTCATACCTGAGAAGTTGTTGGTAAGGCCCATAGGAAATCAGGAGGTGGATGGTGACAGACAACATGGCTTCACTTGGGGCAGATCGTACCTGACAAATCTGGTGGCCTTCTATGATGGGGTTACAGCTTTGGTGAGTAGGGAAAGAGCAACGGACATCATCTTCATGGACTTGTGCAAAGCACTTGCACTGTCCCCCACGATCTCTGTGACAGCCATGTCCCATTGTCCCCCATGGCCTCAGTGCCAGCCATGTCCCAGTGGGCAGCAGTGGCCATGTCACCATGGTGTCACCATGGTGTGTCATTGTGAAACAGCGGCCTCCAAGGGTAGAGGTGTGAGAAACACTCCGTAGCCAATAACTTAGGCTCAGGCGAGGATCTCAGTGAAGTAGTAATTTATTCGCGATTGCAATGGCGGGCGCCCCACAATCAGGAGAGAGAGCATCTACTAGTTCCAAAACACAGTTTATATACCTTTTGATGGCAGGACCCTCCCCTGTTTCCCCACTGAGTGGGTAATCCAGGTTCACAATCTATCTGATGCTTCACAAACAATGCATAGTCTTCAGTTGCCGGCCTGTTAAATTTCAAATTTCTTTTGACATTTTTACTGCTTGAAGTGGTAATGTTTCTTCACTTATCTGACTTGACTTGACACCGTGATTTTCACCTAATTGTCCTAAGGAGACTGGTTGTCTGCATTTTACTAGGTCGCCTGCTAAACTTTCTTATCACTGTAAGCATATCTCAGTACCACATTCCCTCCTTCTAAACAATGTAACTCTGCAAAAACAACATTTCTATTCCCACAGAGGGAGGGCTGCTTGGTGAGGTTATCTGCTGCGTCTGGGTTGTGGGAGTGCTTCTGACAAGCCATACAGTGTCTGCCACGCAGGGTGAGGCCGCCAAACTGGGAGAAGAGGGTGAGGGCAGAGTGACCTCCCCGGAGCCCGCACAGCCCGCAGGCGGGCAAGGGGGTGAACAGGGCTGTGTGTGAGGCTGCAAGCAGTGAGGGGCGGGCAGGAGCCCCCCCAGCTGTCTTGGGGCCACAAGGGAGGGCCGTGTGGGGCAGCTGAGGCTGGCAGGGGGGCAAAGGAAAGGGGTCCCAGGGGCTGTGGGCACTGGTAACATCACAGGGTGGGATGCGGACACTGGAGGTGGCCTCAGGGAGGCCCACGGGTCGAGCAGCCCTGTGCACGCTGTGCAGGTGCAGGGTCCGGGGTTCATGAAGGTGTCTTGGAGCACATGTAGGCCCGCAATTAAGAGCTGACGGAGATGCAGGACTCGAAGGATAGGGAGCTGCTGGTGCTTCAGTCTGAGCCCATGGCCATGTTCCTCATGCTGTGCTGGCTTGTGACGTGCAGGTGAAGAAGCCATGGAGGCAGAGGGTGTGAAGGGTTCTCTGCACTGCAGCCAGAACATGGCAGAGGTGTTGGCACAGGTCGCTCAGGCAAGGGCCGATCTGGAAACAGCGCTGGAGGAGTTCTTCAAGGTCTGTAACCCAAAGGCAGAAATCCAACAGGGGCACGGCAGAGCTGCTGGGGAGTGCTGCGAGCCCCTGAATGCCTTAGCGCTTGCCACCCTGGTTCTGGCCTGGCCTTGCAGAGCCCTGGGGATAGGCTGGGGATGCCCTTTCCCACCCTGACTCCATGCCATGTGTCCCGGTTGCTTTGCAGTGCAAACGGACGCATGCAGAGCTGGAAAAGGCTGTTGCTGAAAGCGCCAGGATCAACAAGGTCCTGAGGGCAGGAGGGAGGGGAGATCAACATGTTTGGGGGGGGGGGAAGCCCCCTCTAAGCAGGTGATGGACTCACAACCTGGTCCTTTGTTTCTCCAGGCGCTGAGGGAGGAGATTAAGCACCTCCAGGAGAGAAAGGAGGTTGTTGAAACACAAACTGCCACGTGAGTGAGGACAGGGCCCTGACCCCGACCAGGGGTAGACAGTGGGGAGGATCTGCACAGCATCCAGGCACCTGTGTCACAGTTTGAGGGCTCCTTTCAGCTCTTCACACCTGCTTTGGAGAGCCTTTTGCCTTCTCCTAAGCAGCTCCAAGCATCTCAGAGCAACTCTTGACTCCTTTTAGCAATGCTGCACAACTGTGAGCAGCTCCCAGCCTCTTGTCAGAGCCCCCCCACCCCCAAGGCCTGGGGCAGGGAGGAAGCAGAGGATGCAGTGCATCCTCTGTTAGCGGTGCTGGGACAATGAGATGTCTCGTCCCTGCTCCAGCAGAGGCTGGGCAGCACCCTGTGCCCCTCCTGGCCACCTTAGTCAAGGGGGAAGTCCTAATGCTGGCTGAGGTCACTTATCGCAGCCCAGAAACTCTGTGGTGTCTGTAACAGGGGGAAGAGGATGCAGGCAGCCAAGCTGCCCAAGACTTGCATGCAGGAGATTGTGGCTGTGCAGCTGGTAGGAGAGATACCACTGCTGTGGGGCTGGGGGGGACGGTCTGGACTCGGCCCCAGAGGACATGGGGCCATTCATCTCAGTGGGAACGAGGGAGGGGGTCTGAGTGCCCCCAGTGCCTTCCCAGTTTTGCGTGCCCCAACACGTGGCCCTGCTTTGCCTTGTCCTGTAGGATGAACAGTTGGCATCAAGGAGGCACAGAATCACTACTTGGCTGCGGTGAGTTGCTCTTGGAGGTTGTGGCTCCCAAGGCATTAGGCAGCTTTTGACTTCTCCAAGATGAACTGCTTCAGCATTTCTTTGTTTCCTGGGTCGGGGAAGCAGGTGGGGTGTGGATTTCAGCCTCCCCTGGCCCTCAAAGTACCACAGAGCCAAGAGGGATAGGCAGGTTCCTCACCCCACTCCTGAGCAGCATCTGTTGCTCCCAGCACGGCACAGGGTCCCATGGCAGGGCTTAAAGAGGATGGTTGGAAAGAGCTGGGACAAATTTTTCGCTGGCTCTGTCTGAACCTTCTGTTCTGCAGGAGATTTCTGCTGTCCTTTGCCGGCCTGCAGCTCGCCTTCCTCATCCTGGTCCTGCTGAAGAGGGACATCCTCCACTGGGTCCTTCCTCCAGGGCTGGCATCTGCCCTTGGAAGCCATCCACCACGACCCTTTCTCTTCTAACCCTACCAATAAACTGCAGCCCTTTATCAATAACCCTACCAATAATCCGCGGTCTTTTATTAGTGGGGAAGGGAAGGGCAGACATTCTGCATGGCCAGTGCTGACTGCATGATGCTGCCGAGCAGTTGGTGGCCTGCTGGGTGTTTGATGCACCCCACAGTGAGCAATATCAGACAACAACAAGAATCCCAGCTCAGAAATCTGTGCTTCTCTGTGTGTTGCAAAAGGAATCGTGCACTTTCCTTGTAAGAGAGAAGCAGCAATATATTTATTGCTGAAAACAGTGATGGAGCAAAGCCAAATACGCCGGCTGAATGTCTGCTTGGCAGCTTACCAGTGTGTGGGGCTAGCAAAGGGCATCAAACAGACCTCAGTGTGACCACAGCTATGGGGGCAGTGACCCACCCCTGGGTGCTAATGGAGGGCTGGGAAGGGCCCCTCCACAGCCCCGTTCTGTGCAGGGGAGCACTGCCAGGTACACACAAACAGGGACAGCTACTTGCAGGCAGGGGACCACGATGCTGGGGGGGGATGCAGATGCTCAGGGAGGTGCTCCAGGGTGCTCTCACTTTTGCAGCCGCTTGATGCGGGCTTCTATGTCAGCAAGGTTGTCCTCTGCAATGGCCAGGTTCTCCTTCATCGTCTTCTGGACCTGCAGGGGGGTCAGTGGGGAAAGGAGTGAGCAGGGGGGACAGGATGGGGACCCCTCCCACCCTAGCACATGCTGCTGAGACTCACCTCTGCCAGCAGCACGGTGTTGTCCTTGAGAGCACCAGCTATCTCCTGCTGTGTGGTGTCCATGTGCACAAGGACCTGCCCAAACTGTGTGGCTGGGAAGGAGGTGAAAACTCAGCACGGGAGAGCCCCCAGACCCCAGGATCTCCCTTGTCACACCACGCCACTGTCCCCAGCATCCCCCTTCCTTGTCCCTCACGTTGCTCTGGAGTGCATTCAACCCAGTAAAGCCAGCTGTTAATTATCTTGCTGCATTTAATTATATTAACTAATTAATTAATAACTAATTATCTTGTGGTATTTACTATGTGTGCAGCCTCACCTTGAGTGTTGTGTGCACTTCTGGGCTCCACGATATAAAAGGGATGTGAACGTCTTTGAAAGCATCCAGAGGAGGGCAACAAAGCTGGTGAAAGGGCTGGAGGCCATGTCCTGTGAGGAGAGGCTGAGGGCACCTGCGTTGTCGAGGCTGGAGAAGAGAAGGCCAAGAGGCCACCTCATTGCTTTCTACAACCTCCCAAGGAGGAGAAATGCGATGGGCAGCCGGGGAGTCTTGGCTCCGCCAACGGCGCGCATCTCACCCCCGCCAGGGTCCCTTCTTATATCTTGGTAATTCCGGGATTACGCAGCACATCCTGGTATATTCTGCGACTGCGCGCACTGTTGCTAGGGGGTCGTCTCTGTCCCTCTGGTGGTCGTGAAGATGAAGGCCGTAGTCTTCCTCAGCTTTGTGGTTCAACTTCTTTTTTTATTTGGTCATGTTGGCCCAGTGTGAGACAGGAAGGCAGGATGTTGATACACTAGGTTAGCAACTTATCAGGAGATGGTTACATGAGCTTTGCAGCAGGGTCTTTGAACAAAAGAGGCAACTGAGATGCAGAAGGAGAGAAGGGGAGGGGGTTCTCTTTTTTGTTACATTAAGCAAAAGAATTTTCATAGTGTCTAGCCAAGCATTATACAGCTCCTTACTTCAGCAGGGAGCTTTCGCAACTCCAGCTCCTCAAAGGGAACTCCTTGTTTTTATAATACAAAAGACAGTGAACAAACACTTATTGTGTACTACACCCCCCAGTCGGAAGGGTGACCCAAGGGCCCACGGCGATGGGTTCCTGGCAGTGGGGCTGGTGGCTCTGCTGGGATAGCCCCGGGAGGGACCGGGACAAGGTGCCCGTTCCGCTGGAGTCCTTGGTTTGGGTTCCCGCTGCCATGGTGCCTTCCTGTGCCCCCCTGGACTTGGGTGGATGGGCCTTTGCTGGGCAGATGGCCCCTGCGATGGGCCTGGCAGGAGCCCGGCAGGGACTTGTCTGGGCTCCCCCTGACACCGCCGTCCCTCTGAGCTCCTCGGTGGGTGAGCGTAGGAGCTCCCACCACAGCATCCAGCACCTTCCCCAGCATTCCCAGCCCCCCTGGCGACTGTTTTGGTTGGGATCCAACCACCCCTCTAGACCCTGCCTGCTCATCCCATCCCCACCATGGTGGGTTTGGTGTTCTGGGTCTGCCTGGGATGGACTCAACCTTCTCCACAGCAGCCCATACAGCACTGTGCTCTGTACTTGTAGCTAGAACTGACTTGATACTGCACCCATGTGTTTTGTCTGCTGCTGAGCACAGCACCAGGACTCCCACAGCGCCCTCCCTCTGCCACCCCCCAAGCCCCAAATCCAGTCAGCTGGCCGTGGGCAGGAGGTGGGGAGGGGGCGTTGCCGGGACAGCTGACCCCAAAAGACCAAAGGGATAGTGCATACGGCGACGTCACACTCAGCAATAAAAGCTGTGGAAGGGGAGGGAGAAGGGGGGAGACAAAAGAGACACAGACTCCTTGGTTAAGACTCTTTATTTTTGTTTCGTTTCTTCCTTCTACTTCTGCTGCAGAACCTCTCTTCATCGTCGCTATCCTGCAGGAGATCACGTAGCTCTGGAGGCACGTTTGTCACTGGCTCGTCGTCTGAAACTTCTTCTACAAAATTAGAGGGGATAAATCCTCGTTTGCCATCCGTCAGCTCTCCCACAAACCAGCCGTCCTCATCCATGTCTCCAAGTACATAAACGTATTCTCCTGCAGTCAGAGGAAGCTCTGCTTCGGGGTGCTCATTAGGACCCTCAAAAGGATTGTAGCTAAAGCGAGCTAAAAATCTTCGAAGTTTTAGCAGTCCTTGTCCCAGGGACGGGAGTTCGAAGGACACATGCTCCACTCCTGAGTCTCTGGTCTCATCCACAGGGCCCTCGTCTGAAAGAAGGCTGCAACCAGGACTGTTGTGTGCGGCATCCGATGTTGAGGTACTTGTGTGGGATGCCAACACTTCGGCTGCCTTCTCAGAAGTATCATAGCAGTCTTCATGGTTGCAAAGGTCATGGGACTGCTCTGCAGAGGCCTGTGCTGTGGCAGGAGATGTCACCTGGAGCAGTTCTGAGGTGATAAGGTTGGATTTTTTTCTTTTTTCTTGCTCAAGTTGCTGAGAGAGCAGCTCACATTGTTGACTTTGCTGCTGATACTGCTTCTCGAATTCTCTCAGCTGCGCCTGAGCCACTTGCATGTCTTCCTCATGTGTCCTTCTTTGCTCTGCCCAAGCCCTCTGGAAATGCTCAACTTCCTCTACTTTGTTGTGCAGCAGTCGCTTTGTTTCCTCAAGGTCTTTCTCCTCTTGTTGCCTTTTTTCTGCCAGTTGCCGCATGGCATTCAGTTCACAACCCACATCTTTCAGTTGTGTTTGAAGACGTTTGACCTCTCCAATGGCAGCATTTCGCTGCTCTGTCACTTGCACAAGTTTCGCCTTCAGAGCAGCGTTTTCAGATTGGACCTCCTCTATCCGATCCTTCTGCCCGCGGAGCTGAGAATTTTCTTCTGCACGTCTGGCATTTTCATTTGTCATCTCTGCTAGACGCACTTTCAGGTCCTCGTACCTCTGCTCCTTGAGCCGCTGCAGCTCGCGCACCCGCTCCTGCTCCCATTTGGAGCGTAGCTTGTCAGCCAGGAGCTGCCGCTCCTGCTCTGCCCGCTTCTTTATGTCACGGGCTTCAACAAAGCTGGTGAAAGGGCTGGAGGCCATGTCCTGTGAGGAGAGGCTGAGGGCACCTGCGTTGTCGAGGCTGGAGAAGAGAAGGCCAAGAGGCCACCTCATTGCTTTCTACAACCTCCCAAGGAGGAGAAATGCGATGGGCAGCCGGGGAGTCTTGGCTCCGCCAACGGCGCGCATCTCACCCCCGCCAGGGTCCCTTCTTATATCTTGGTAATTCCGGGATTACGCAGCACATCCTGGTATATTCTGCGACTGCGCGCACTGTTGCTAGGGGGTCGTCTCTGTCCCTCTGGTGGTCGTGAAGATGAAGGCCGTAGTCTTCCTCAGCTTTGTGGTTCAACTTCTTTTTTTATTTGGTCATGTTGGCCCAGTGTGAGACAGGAAGGCAGGATGTTGATACACTAGGTTAGCAACTTATCAGGAGATGGTTACATGAGCTTTGCAGCAGGGTCTTTGAACAAAAGAGGCAACTGAGATGCAGAAGGAGAGAAGGGGAGGGGGTTCTCTTTTTTGTTACATTAAGCAAAAGAATTTTCATAGTGTCTAGCCAAGCATTATACAGCTCCTTACTTCAGCAGGGAGCTTTCGCAACTCCAGCTCCTCAAAGGGAACTCCTTGTTTTTATAATACAAAAGACAGTGAACAAACACTTATTGTGTACTACACCCCCCAGTCGGAAGGGTGACCCAAGGGCCCACGGCGATGGGTTCCTGGCAGTGGGGCTGGTGGCTCTGCTGGGATAGCCCCGGGAGGGACCGGGACAAGGTGCCCATTCTGCTGGAGTCCTTGGTTTGGGTTCCCGCTGCCATGGTGCCTTCCTGTGCCCCCCTGGACTTGGGTGGATGGGCCTTTGCTGGGCAGATGGCCCCTGCGATGGGCCTGGCAGGAGCCCGGCAGGGACTTGTCTGGGCTCCCCCTGACACCGCCGTCCCTCTGAGCTCCTCGGTGGGTGAGCGTAGGAGCTCCCACCACAGCATCCAGCACCTTCCCCAGCATTCCCAGCCCCCCTGGCGACTGTTTTGGTTGGGATCCAACCACCCCTCTAGACCCTGCCTGCTCATCCCATCCCCACCATGGTGGGTTTGGTGTTCTGGGTCTGCCTGGGATGGACTCAACCTTCTCCACAGCAGCCCATACAGCACTGTGCTCTGTACTTGTAGCTAGAACTGACTTGATACTGCACCCATGTGTTTTGTCTGCTGCTGAGCACAGCACCAGGACTCCCACAGCGCCCTCCCTCTGCCACCCCCCAAGCCCCAAATCCAGTCAGCTGGCCGTGGGCAGGAGGTGGGGAGGGGGCGTTGCCGGGACAGCTGACCCCAAAAGACCAAAGGGATAGTGCATACGGCGACGTCACACTCAGCAATAAAAGCTGTGGAAGGGGAGGGAGAAGGGGGGAGACAAAAGAGACACAGACTCCTTGGTTAAGACTCTATATTTTTGTTTCGTTTCTTCCTTCTACTTCTGCTGCAGAACCTCTCTTCATCGTCGCTATCCTGCAGGAGATCACGTAGCTCTGGAGGCACGTTTGTCACTGGCTCGTCGTCTGAAACTTCTTCTACAAAATTAGAGGGGATAAATCCTCGTTTGCCATCCGTCAGCTCTCCCACAAACCAGCCGTCCTCATCCATGTCTCCAAGTACATAAACGTATTCTCCTGCAGTCAGAGGAAGCTCTGCTTCGGGGTGCTCATTAGGACCCTCAAAAGGATTGTAGCTAAAGCGAGCTAAAAATCTTCGAAGTTTTAGCAGTCCTTGTCCCAGGGACGGGAGTTCGAAGGACACATGCTCCACTCCTGAGTCTCTGGTCTCATCCACAGGGCCCTCGTCTGAAAGAAGGCTGCAACCAGGACTGTTGTGTGCGGCATCCGATGTTGAGGTACTTGTGTGGGATGCCAACGCTTCGGCTGCCTTCTCAGAAGTATCATAGCAGTCTTCATGGTTGCAAAGGTCATGGGACTGCTCTGCAGAGGCCTGTGCTGTGGCAGGAGATGTCACCTGGAGCAGTTCTGAGGTGATAAGGTTGGATTTTTTTCTTTTTTCTTGCTCAAGTTGCTGAGAGAGCAGCTCACATTGTTGACTTTGCTGCTGATACTGCTTCTCGAATTCTCTCAGCTGCGCCTGAGCCACTTGCATGTCTTCCTCATGTGTCCTTCTTTGCTCTGCCCAAGCCCTCTGGAAATGCTCAACTTCCTCTGCTTTGTTGTGCAGCAGTCGCTTTGTTTCCTCAAGGTCTTCCTCCTCTTGTTGCCTTTTTTCTGCCAGTTGCCGCATGGCATTCAGTTCACAACCCACATCTTTCAGTTGTGTTTGAAGACGTTTGACCTCTCCAATGGCAGCATTTCGCTGCTCTGTCACTTGCACAAGTTTCGCCTTCAGAGCAGCGTTTTCAGATTGGACCTCCTCTATCCGATCCTTCTGCCCGCGGAGCTGAGAATTTTCTTCTGCACGTCTGGCATTTTCATTTGTCATCTCTGCTAGACGCACTTTCAGGTCCTCGTACCTCTGCTCCTTGAGCCGCTGCAGCTCGCGCACCCGCTCCTGCTCCCATTTGGAGCGTAGCTTGTCAGCCAGGAGCTGCCGCTCCTGCTCTGCCCGCTTCTTTATGTCACGGGCTTCAACAAAGCTGGTGAAAGGGCTGGAGGCCATGTCCTGTGAGGAGAGGCTGAGGGCACCTGCGTTGTCGAGGCTGGAGAAGAGAAGGCCAAGAGGCCACCTCATTGCTTTCTACAACCTCCCAAGGAGGAGAAATGCGATGGGCAGCCGGGGAGTCTTGGCTCCGCCAACGGCGCGCATCTCACCCCCGCCAGGGTCCCTTCTTATATCTTGGTAATTCCGGGATTACGCAGCACATCCTGGTATATTCTGCGACTGCGCGCACTGTTGCTAGGGGGTCGTCTCTGTCCCTCTGGTGGTCGTGAAGATGAAGGCCGTAGTCTTCCTCAGCTTTGTGGTTCAACTTCTTTTTTTATTTGGTCATGTTGGCCCAGTGTGAGACAGGAAGGCAGGATGTTGATACACTAGGTTAGCAACTTATCAGGAGATGGTTACATGAGCTTTGCAGCAGGGTCTTTGAACAAAAGAGGCAACTGAGATGCAGAAGGAGAGAAGGGGAGGGGGTTCTCTTTTTTGTTACATTAAGCAAAAGAATTTTCATAGTGTCTAGCCAAGCATTATACAGCTCCTTACTTCAGCAGGGAGCTTTCGCAACTCCAGCTCCTCAAAGGGAACTCCTTGTTTTTATAATACAAAAGACAGTGAACAAACACTTATTGTGTACTACACCCCCCAGTCGGAAGGGTGACCCAAGGGCCCACGGCGATGGGTTCCTGGCAGTGGGGCTGGTGGCTCTGCTGGGATAGCCCCGGGAGGGACCGGGACAAGGTGCCCGTTCCGCTGGAGTCCTTGGTTTGGGTTCCCGCTGCCATGGTGCCTTCCTGTGCCCCCCTGGACTTGGGTGGATGGGCCTTTGCTGGGCAGATGGCCCCTGCGATGGGCCTGGCAGGAGCCCGGCAGGGACTTGTCTGGGCTCCCCCTGACACCGCCGTCCCTCTGAGCTCCTCGGTGGGTGAGCGTAGGAGCTCCCACCACAGCATCCAGCACCTTCCCCAGCATTCCCAGCCCCCCTGGCGACTGTTTTGGTTGGGATCCAACCACCCCTCTAGACCCTGCCTGCTCATCCCATCCCCACCATGGTGGGTTTGGTGTTCTGGGTCTGCCTGGGATGGACTCAACCTTCTCCACAGCAGCCCATACAGCACTGTGCTCTGTACTTGTAGCTAGAACTGACTTGATACTGCACCCATGTGTTTTGTCTGCTGCTGAGCACAGCACCAGGACTCCCACAGCGCCCTCCCTCTGCCACCCCCCAAGCCCCAAATCCAGTCGGCTGGCCGTGGGCAGGAGGTGGGGAGGGGGCGTTGCCGGGACAGCTGACCCCAAAAGACCAAAGGGATAGTGCATACGGCGACGTCACACTCAGCAATAAAAGCTGTGGAAGGGGAGGGAGAAGGGGGGAGACAAAAGAGACACAGACTCCTTGGTTAAGACTCTTTATTTTTGTTTCGTTTCTTCCTTCTACTTCTGCTGCAGAACCTCTCTTCATCGTCGCTATCCTGCAGGAGATCACGTAGCTCTGGAGGCACGTTTGTCACTGGCTCGTCGTCTGAAACTTCTTCTACAAAATTAGAGGGGATAAATCCTCGTTTGCCATCCGTCAGCTCTCCCACAAACCAGCCGTCCTCATCCATGTCTCCAAGTACATAAACGTATTCTCCTGCAGTCAGAGGAAGCTCTGCTTCGGGGTGCTCATTAGGACCCTCAAAAGGATTGTAGCTAAAGCGAGCTAAAAATCTTCGAAGTTTTAGCAGTCCTTGTCCCAGGGACGGGAGTTCGAAGGACACATGCTCCACTCCTGAGTCTCCGGTCTCATCCACAGGGCCCTCGTCTGAAAGAAGGCTGCAACCAGGGCTGTTGTGTGCGGCATCCGATGTTGAGGTACTTGTGTGGGATGCCAACGCTTCGGCTGCCTTCTCAGAAGTATCATAGCAGTCTTCATGGTTGCAAAGGTCATGGGACTGCTCTGCAGAGGCCTGTGCTGTGGCAGGAGATGTCACCTGGAGCAGTTCTGAGGTGATAAGGTTGGATTTTTTTCTTTTTTCTTGCTCAAGTTGCTGAGAGAGCAGCTCACATTGTTGACTTTGCTGCTGATACTGCTTCTCGAATTCTCTCAGCTGCGCCTGAGCCACTTGCATGTCTTCCTCATGTGTCCTTCTTTGCTCTGCCCAAGCCCTCTGGAAATGCTCAACTTCCTCTGCTTTGTTGTGCAGCAGTCGCTTTGTTTCCTCAAGGTCTTTCTCCTCTTGTTGCCTTTTTTCTGCCAGTTGCCGCATGGCATTCAGTTCACAACCCACATCTTTCAGTTGTGTTTGAAGACGTTTGACCTCTCCAATGGCAGCATTTCGCTGCTCTGTCACTTGCACAAGTTTCGCCTTCAGAGCAGCGTTTTCAGATTGGACCTCCTCTATCCGATCCTTCTGCCCGCGGAGCTGAGAATTTTCTTCTGCACGTCTGGCATTTTCATTTGTCATCTCTGCTAGACGCACTTTCAGGTCCTCGTACCTCTGCTCCTTGAGCCGCTGCAGCTCGCGCACCCGCTCCTGCTCCCATTTGGAGCGTAGCTTGTCAGCCAGGAGCTGCCGCTCCTGCTCTGCCCGCTTCTTTATGTCACGGGCTTCAACAAAGCTGGTGAAAGGGCTGGAGGCCATGTCCTGTGAGGAGAGGCTGAGGGCACCTGCGTTGTCGAGGCTGGAGAAGAGAAGGCCAAGAGGCCACCTCATTGCTTTCTACAACCTCCCAAGGAGGAGAAATGCGATGGGCAGCCGGGGAGTCTTGGCTCCGCCAACGGCGCGCATCTCACCCCCGCCAGGGTCCCTTCTTATATCTTGGTAATTCCGGGATTACGCAGCACATCCTGGTATATTCTGCGACTGCGCGCACTGTTGCTAGGGGGTCGTCTCTGTCCCTCTGGTGGTCGTGAAGATGAAGGCCGTAGTCTTCCTCAGCTTTGTGGTTCAACTTCTTTTTTTATTTGGTCATGTTGGCCCAGTGTGAGACAGGAAGGCAGGATGTTGATACACTAGGTTAGCAACTTATCAGGAGATGGTTACATGAGCTTTGCAGCAGGGTCTTTGAACAAAAGAGGCAACTGAGATGCAGAAGGAGAGAAGGGGAGGGGGTTCTCTTTTTTGTTACATTAAGCAAAAGAATTTTCATAGTGTCTAGCCAAGCATTATACAGCTCCTTACTTCAGCAGGGAGCTTTCGCAACTCCAGCTCCTCAAAGGGAACTCCTTGTTTTTATAATACAAAAGACAGTGAACAAACACTTATTGTGTACTACACCCCCCAGTCGGAAGGGTGACCCAAGGGCCCACGGCGATGGGTTCCTGGCAGTGGGGCTGGTGGCTCTGCTGGGATAGCCCCGGGAGGGACCGGGACAAGGTGCCCGTTCCGCTGGAGTCCTTGGTTTGGGTTCCCGCTGCCATGGTGCCTTCCTGTGCCCCCCTGGACTTGGGTGGATGGGCCTTTGCTGGGCAGATGGCCCCTGCGATGGGCCTGGCAGGAGCCCGGCAGGGACTTGTCTGGGCTCCCCCTGACACCGCCGTCCCTCTGAGCTCCTCGGTGGGTGAGCGTAGGAGCTCCCACCACAGCATCCAGCACCTTCCCCAGCATTCCCAGCCCCCCTGGCGACTGTTTTGGTTGGGATCCAACCACCCCTCTAGACCCTGCCTGCTCATCCCATCCCCACCATGGTGGGTTTGGTGTTCTGGGTCTGCCTGGGATGGACTCAACCTTCTCCACAGCAGCCCATACAGCACTGTGCTCTGTACTTGTAGCTAGAACTGACTTGATACTGCACCCATGTGTTTTGTCTGCTGCTGAGCACAGCACCAGGACTCCCACAGCGCCCTCCCTCTGCCACCCCCCAAGCCCCAAATCCAGTCGGCTGGCCGTGGGCAGGAGGTGGGGAGGGGGCGTTGCCGGGACAGCTGACCCCAAAAGACCAAAGGGATAGTGCATACGGCGACGTCACACTCAGCAATAAAAGCTGTGGAAGGGGAGGGAGAAGGGGGGAGACAAAAGAGACACAGACTCCTTGGTTAAGACTCTTTATTTTTGTTTCGTTTCTTCCTTCTACTTCTGCTGCAGAACCTCTCTTCATCGTCGCTATCCTGCAGGAGATCACGTAGCTCTGGAGGCACGTTTGTCACTGGCTCGTCGTCTGAAACTTCTTCTACAAAATTAGAGGGGATAAATCCTCGTTTGCCATCCGTCAGCTCTCCCACAAACCAGCCGTCCTCATCCATGTCTCCAAGTACATAAACGTATTCTCCTGCAGTCAGAGGAAGCTCTGCTTCGGGGTGCTCATTAGGACCCTCAAAAGGATTGTAGCTAAAGCGAGCTAAAAATCTTCGAAGTTTTAGCAGTCCTTGTCCCAGGGACGGGAGTTCGAAGGACACATGCTCCACTCCTGAGTCTCCGGTCTCATCCACAGGGCCCTCGTCTGAAAGAAGGCTGCAACCAGGGCTGTTGTGTGCGGCATCCGATGTTGAGGTACTTGTGTGGGATGCCAACACTTCGGCTGCCTTCTCAGAAGTATCATAGCAGTCTTCATGGTTGCAAAGGTCATGGGACTGCTCTGCAGAGGCCTGTGCTGTGGCAGGAGATGTCACCTGGAGCAGTTCTGAGGTGATAAGGTTGGATTTTTTTCTTTTTTCTTGCTCAAGTTGCTGAGAGAGCAGCTCACATTGTTGACTTTGCTGCTGATACTGCTTCTCGAATTCTCTCAGCTGCGCCTGAGCCACTTGCATGTCTTCCTCATGTGTCCTTCTTTGCTCTGCCCAAGCCCTCTGGAAATGCTCAACTTCCTCTGCTTTGTTGTGCAGCAGTCGCTTTGTTTCCTCAAGGTCTTTCTCCTCTTGTTGCCTTTTTTCTGCCAGTTGCCGCATGGCATTCAGTTCACAACCCACATCTTTCAGTTGTGTTTGAAGACGTTTGACCTCTCCAATGGCAGCATTTCGCTGCTCTGTCACTTGCACAAGTTTCGCCTTCAGAGCAGCGTTTTCAGATTGGACCTCCTCTATCCGATCCTTCTGCCCGCGGAGCTGAGAATTTTCTTCTGCACGTCTGGCATTTTCATTTGTCATCTCTGCTAGACGCACTTTCAGGTCCTCGTACCTCTGCTCCTTGAGCCGCTGCAGCTCGCGCACCCGCTCCTGCTCCCATTTGGAGCGTAGCTTGTCAGCCAGGAGCTGCCGCTCCTGCTCTGCCCGCTTCTTTATGTCACGGGCTTCATCAGCAAAGCGGCGCTGCAGCTCCTGGGTCTGGAGACGCTCGGCCTCCAGCTGGGCCCGCAGTTCCTCCAGCTCCTGCCCGTGCTCCTTCTGCTGCACAGGGCTGCTGGGGCGTTGCGCTGGGCCCCGACGGGATGAGGAGTGACCAGACACCATGGGTCCCTGGCCAACACCACCCCGGGACATCGTTGAAAGAATTACAAATTGGCGAACAGTCACCAAACACTGCCAGCAAAAGCTACCGGCAATCGCACGGCCTGGGCCTGAGAGGGACAGCAGGCTCTGAGCCCTCAGCAAACACCAGCACCGCACAGCAGCAAACTCTGCAAACTCTGCGGGCGCGAGCGCGGCCTTATATACTGTGCCTGGTTGTGACGTCATAAAGGGGGGATGACGTCACATGCCCTTATATGGCATGTGCTGGCCCCAAATACGCCCCGACAGCCTCAGCACAAGGGGTGCAGAGGAGGGAGGTGAGGGGGTGGCAGCCCCCACGCAGGTGCGCAACGAGAACCTGTCTGCGAGGCTTCGGGCATGGGCATAGCTGCTCCTTTACTGATCACATCCGTAGGGAGCTGATGACCTCCATCTTGCCAATTTATTCCTAAAACAATGCATTTCCAGTGCACATCCTTTCGCCTTACTCTGTTTGATGTGAAAAAGGCACCCATCCCATTTTTATTATTTTCTCCCCTTTCTCAAAAGCATCCTCTCCTGTGTTGCCCCACACGATCATGTCTTCAACGTACATCCACGGGTCCTGAGGGAACCGGTGGACTTGCTAAGCCACTGTCCCTCATACCTGAGAAGTTGTGGAAGTGCATTTAAGGAGTTCCCACTGACTGCAGGAGGGAAAATATAGCCCCCATTTTTAAAAAGGGAAAAAGGAAGGCCCGGGAGCTACAAGCCTTCCTCCCTTTGTGGGGGTGCAGAGCCTTCATCACCCTCAGGTGCGAGGAAGAGCTGAGGCAGGGCCGGGCTGGGTGGGCAGGGCCACTCTGGAAGGTTCTGTGCTGGGGGCATGATGTAGGGGTTCTGGGGGAGGAACACCACAGAGCTAAGGGGACACATGGGGCTGGGGGCACCTGGAGCACACAGTCAGGGAGAACTGTACTGTATCCAGTGCTGAGGACTGAATCCAGTTCGTGAGTTCTGGGTCCAGCTCTGGGCTCCCCAGTACAAAACAGACCGGGATCTCCTGGAAAGGGTCCGGCGGAGACCACAAAGGTGATACGGGGCCTCGAGCATCTTCCCTAGGAGGAGAGGCTGAGAGACCTGGGGCTGTTCAGCCTTGGGAAGAGAAGACTGAGGGGGGATCTCATCAATGTGCTTAAATATGTGAAGCGTGGGAGACAGGGATTTGGCCAACCTCTTTTCAGAGGTCTGTGGGGACAGGACAAGAGGCAACGGCCACAAAATGGAGCCCAGGCAGCTCCACACCAACAGGCAAAAGAAATTCTTCACAGAGAGGGTGCCGGAGTGCTGGGACAGGCTGCCCAGGGAGGCTGTGGGGTCTCCTTCTCTGGAGATATTCAAGGCCCGTCTGGAGGCCTACCTGGGCATCCTGCTGTAGGGAACTGCTTTGGCAGGGGGGTTGGTCCCAATGAGCTCTCGAGGTCCCTTCCAACCCCTACAACTCTGTGATTCTGCAAACTGTGGGGGAGACGTGGGGGGAGCAGCTTGGGGTGGGGGACATGGGGCTGCACATTGGGGGGCACATGTGAGTGACAGTGGGGGTCTGGCGGGCACACAGGAGTTGAACTGGTGAGGGGAAAGGGGGTCATATAGGAGTGGGGGTGTTATAAATGGCTCAGTCTTCAAAGTAGGATTCTAATCAAAGTTTACAATTTATTAAAGGAATAGAGGTAAGCAAACAGCGCTGGGTGTGCCAGGAGCCTCCGCTCCACCAGGACGCACACCAGTTACATCCAGTAGCTGATTTTTATGCTCCTAGGCCAATACATATTCATTACTACTTCTAAAAAAAATGGGTCATTATAATTAACTTCTGGGATCCAAACCCTCCTACTGGAGTATGCGTATCAGTCTCCGGTGGTCCCTCTGGCGGTCTCTGGGGGTCTTTCATGCTGAAGGCTCATAGTCTTCCTCTCAGTTTGTTTTTTTTTTTTTTCTTGTCCTTCCCCTTTGTACTCCTTGGCAGCATGTCAAAAGCTTACACAGCGTCCCCTGCAAGTTTTGTCTCCTAGCTGTCCTTCAGCTTCTTTTTTCTTCTCCTTAATCTCCTGGCCACCTGGCCAGATATCAGGGGCTTGCATGGTGTCCCATTCAGAAGCCATAACAGTCACTAGTTGTTAGCAGTTGTTCTGAAACCCCCAGACATCAGAGACTTCAAAGAAAGAACATACAAACACAAATAGTTCTCTTATTGACACTTCACGAGTAATTAAAACATTCCTCACAGGCCATTCACAGGGACAGTCACACCTATAGCAGTACTAAATAAACCACAAAGAAGACAAAAAAGGCTGTAACTGTTAGAAATAAGAGTTCGGAATAACAAAAGCAAATAGGCTCATGGATTTGAGGAATATTTCTGAAGATTTGATCATTTGACTATAATGAGGGGGAGACTGGGACACTGGGAGGAAAGGGAAGAAACTACATCTGTGGAAGAATTAAATTGCCAGTGCAGGACCCAGAGACAGACAGAACTGCTCTCTAGTGACACGAATTGTTAAAATATTCCTTTGCAAGGTACAAGAACTATATACATTAACCATTCTGTTTTTCTTAGACTTGTGGTTATACAAGGGTATGTAAGACAGAAGGTCACATTCATCATACCATGCGGCCCTAACACTGTTCCATGCTGACACGAATCAGATGAACATATATCACAGGGGCACACACGAGTGAAAATGGAGGACTTCTCCTCCTCCCTGTTAAAGGGGAACAAAGCTCCCCCCATGGCCTTCCTCCCTCTGTGGGGGTGCAGAGCCTTCACCACCCACTGGCCGTCATACCTGAGAAGTTGTTGGTAAGGCCCATAGGAAATCAGGAGGTGGATGGTGACAGACAACATGGCTTCACTTGGGGCAGATCGTACCTGACAAATCTGGTGGCCTTCTATGATGGGGTTACAGCTTTGGTGAGTAGGGAAAGAGCAACGGACATCATCTTCATGGACTTGTGCAAAGCACTTGCACTGTCCCCCACGATCTCTGTGACAGCCATGTCCCATTGTCCCCCATGGCCTCAGTGCCAGCCATGTCCCAGTGGGCAGCAGTGGCCATGTCACCATGGTGTCACCATGGTGTGTCATTGTGAAACAGCGGCCTCCAAGGGTAGAGGTGTGAGAAACACTCCGTAGCCAATAACTTAGGCTCAGGCGAGGATCTCAGTGAAGTAGTAATTTATTCGCGATTGCAATGGCGGGCGCCCCACAATCAGGAGAGAGAGCATCTACTAGTTCCAAAACACAGTTTATATACCTTTTGATGGCAGGACCCTCCCCTGTTTCCCCACTGAGTGGGTAATCCAGGTTCACAATCTATCTGATGCTTCACAAACAATGCATAGTCTTCAGTTGCCGGCCTGTTAAATTTCAAATTTCTTTTGACATTTTTACTGCTTGAAGTGGTAATGTTTCTTCACTTATCTGACTTGACTTGACACCGTGATTTTCACCTAATTGTCCTAAGGAGACTGGTTGTCTGCATTTTACTAGGTCGCCTGCTAAACTTTCTTATCACTGTAAGCATATCTCAGTACCACATTCCCTCCTTCTAAACAATGTAACTCTGCAAAAACAACATTTCTATTCCCACAGAGGGAGGGCTGCTTGGTGAGGTTATCTGCTGCGTCTGGGTTGTGGGAGTGCTTCTGACAAGCCATACAGTGTCTGCCACGCAGGGTGAGGCCGCCAAACTGGGAGAAGAGGGTGAGGGCAGAGTGACCTCCCCGGAGCCCGCACAGCCCGCAGGCGGGCAAGGGGGTGAACAGGGCTGTGTGTGAGGCTGCAAGCAGTGAGGGGCGGGCAGGAGCCCCCCCAGCTGTCTTGGGGCCACAAGGGAGGGCCGTGTGGGGCAGCTGAGGCTGGCAGGGGGGCAAAGGAAAGGGGTCCCAGGGGCTGTGGGCACTGGTAACATCACAGGGTGGGATGCGGACACTGGAGGTGGCCTCAGGGAGGCCCACGGGTCGAGCAGCCCTGTGCACGCTGTGCAGGTGCAGGGTCCGGGGTTCATGAAGGTGTCTTGGAGCACATGTAGGCCCGCAATTAAGAGCTGACGGAGATGCAGGACTCGAAGGATAGGGAGCTGCTGGTGCTTCAGTCTGAGCCCATGGCCATGTTCCTCATGCTGTGCTGGCTTGTGACGTGCAGGTGAAGAAGCCATGGAGGCAGAGGGTGTGAAGGGTTCTCTGCACTGCAGCCAGAACATGGCAGAGGTGTTGGCACAGGTCGCTCAGGCAAGGGCCGATCTGGAAACAGCGCTGGAGGAGTTCTTCAAGGTCTGTAACCCAAAGGCAGAAATCCAACAGGGGCACGGCAGAGCTGCTGGGGAGTGCTGCGAGCCCCTGAATGCCTTAGCGCTTGCCACCCTGGTTCTGGCCTGGCCTTGCAGAGCCCTGGGGATAGGCTGGGGATGCCCTTTCCCACCCTGACTCCATGCCATGTGTCCCGGTTGCTTTGCAGTGCAAACGGACGCATGCAGAGCTGGAAAAGGCTGTTGCTGAAAGCGCCAGGATCAACAAGGTCCTGAGGGCAGGAGGGAGGGGAGATCAACATGTTTGGGGGGGGGGGAAGCCCCCTCTAAGCAGGTGATGGACTCACAACCTGGTCCTTTGTTTCTCCAGGCGCTGAGGGAGGAGATTAAGCACCTCCAGGAGAGAAAGGAGGTTGTTGAAACACAAACTGCCACGTGAGTGAGGACAGGGCCCTGACCCCGACCAGGGGTAGACAGTGGGGAGGATCTGCACAGCATCCAGGCACCTGTGTCACAGTTTGAGGGCTCCTTTCAGCTCTTCACACCTGCTTTGGAGAGCCTTTTGCCTTCTCCTAAGCAGCTCCAAGCATCTCAGAGCAACTCTTGACTCCTTTTAGCAATGCTGCACAACTGTGAGCAGCTCCCAGCCTCTTGTCAGAGCCCCCCCACCCCCAAGGCCTGGGGCAGGGAGGAAGCAGAGGATGCAGTGCATCCTCTGTTAGCGGTGCTGGGACAATGAGATGTCTCGTCCCTGCTCCAGCAGAGGCTGGGCAGCACCCTGTGCCCCTCCTGGCCACCTTAGTCAAGGGGGAAGTCCTAATGCTGGCTGAGGTCACTTATCGCAGCCCAGAAACTCTGTGGTGTCTGTAACAGGGGGAAGAGGATGCAGGCAGCCAAGCTGCCCAAGACTTGCATGCAGGAGATTGTGGCTGTGCAGCTGGTAGGAGAGATACCACTGCTGTGGGGCTGGGGGGGACGGTCTGGACTCGGCCCCAGAGGACATGGGGCCATTCATCTCAGTGGGAACGAGGGAGGGGGTCTGAGTGCCCCCAGTGCCTTCCCAGTTTTGCGTGCCCCAACACGTGGCCCTGCTTTGCCTTGTCCTGTAGGATGAACAGTTGGCATCAAGGAGGCACAGAATCACTACTTGGCTGCGGTGAGTTGCTCTTGGAGGTTGTGACTCCCAAGGCATTAGGCAGCTTTTGACTTCTCCAAGATGAACTGCTTCAGCATTTCTTTGTTTCCTGGGTCAGGGAAGCAGGTGGGGTGTGGATTTCAGCCTCCCCTGGCCCTCAAAGTACCACAGAGCCAAGAGGGATAGGCAGGTTCCTCACCCCACTCCTGAGCAGCATCTGTTGCTCCCAGCACGGCACAGGGTCCCATGGCAGGGCTTAAAGAGGATGGTTGGAAAGAGCTGGGACAAATTTTTCGCTGGCTCTGTCTGAACCTTCTGTTCTGCAGGAGATTTCTGCTGTCCTTTGCCGGCCTGCAGCTCGCCTTCCTCATCCTGGTCCTGCTGAAGAGGGACATCCTCCACTGGGTCCTTCCTCCAGGGCTGGCATCTGCCCTTGGAAGCCATCCACCACGACCCTTTCTCTTCTAACCCTACCAATAAACTGCAGCCCTTTATCAATAACCCTACCAATAATCCGCGGTCTTTTATTAGTGGGGAAGGGAAGGGCAGACATTCTGCATGGCCAGTGCTGACTGCATGATGCTGCCGAGCAGTTGGTGGCCTGCTGGGTGTTTGATGCACCCCACAGTGAGCAATATCAGACAACAACAAGAATCCCAGCTCAGAAATCTGTGCTTCTCTGTGTGTTGCAAAAGGAATCGTGCACTTTCCTTGTAAGAGAGAAGCAGCAATATATTTATTGCTGAAAACAGTGATGGAGCAAAGCCAAATACGCCGGCTGAATGTCTGCTTGGCAGCTTACCAGTGTGTGGGGCTAGCAAAGGGCATCAAACAGACCTCAGTGTGACCACAGCTATGGGGGCAGTGACCCACCCCTGGGTGCTAATGGAGGGCTGGGAAGGGCCCCTCCACAGCCCCGTTCTGTGCAGGGGAGCACTGCCAGGTACACACAAACAGGGACAGCTACTTGCAGGCAGGGGACCACGATGCTGGGGGGGGATGCAGATGCTCAGGGAGGTGCTCCAGGGTGCTCTCACTTTTGCAGCCGCTTGATGCGGGCTTCTATGTCAGCAAGGTTGTCCTCTGCAATGGCCAGGTTCTCCTTCATCGTCTTCTGGACCTGCAGGGGGGTCAGTGGGGAAAGGAGTGAGCAGGGGGGACAGGATGGGGACCCCTCCCACCCTAGCACATGCTGCTGAGACTCACCTCTGCCAGCAGCACGGTGTTGTCCTTGAGAGCACCAGCTATCTCCTGCTGTGTGGTGTCCATGTGCACAAGGACCTGCCCAAACTGTGTGGCTGGGAAGGAGGTGAAAACTCAGCACGGGAGAGCCCCCAGACCCCAGGATCTCCCTTGTCACACCACGCCACTGTCCCCAGCATCCCCCTTCCTTGTCCCTCACGTTGCTCTGGAGTGCATTCAACCCAGTAAAGCCAGCTGTTAATTATCTTGCTGCATTTAATTATATTAACTAATTAATTAATAACTAATTATCTTGTGGTATTTACTATGTGTGCCGCCTCACCTTGAGTGTTGTGTGCACTTCTGGGCTCCACGATATAAAAGGGATGTGAACGTCTTTGAAAGCATCCAGAGGAGGGCAACAAAGCTGGTGAAAGGGCTGGAGGCCATGTCCTGTGAGGAGAGGCTGAGGGCACCTGCGTTGTCAAGGCTGGAGAAGAGAAGGCCAAGAGGCCACCTCATTGCTTTCTACAACCTCCCAAGGAGGAGAAATGCGATGGGCAGCCGGGGAGTCTTGGCTCCGCCAACGGCGCGCATCTCACCCCCGCCAGGGTCCCTTCTTATATCTTGGTAATTCCGGGATTACGCAGCACATCCTGGTATATTCTGCGACTGCGCGCACTGTTGCTAGGGGGTCGTCTCTGTCCCTCTGGTGGTCGTGAAGATGAAGGCCGTAGTCTTCCTCAGCTTTGTGGTTCAACTTCTTTTTTTATTTGGTCATGTTGGCCCAGTGTGAGACAGGAAGGCAGGATGTTGATACACTAGGTTAGCAACTTATCAGGAGATGGTTACATGAGCTTTGCAGCAGGGTCTTTGAACAAAAGAGGCAACTGAGATGCAGAAGGAGAGAAGGGGAGGGGGTTCTCTTTTTTGTTACATTAAGCAAAAGAATTTTCATAGTGTCTAGCCAAGCATTATACAGCTCCTTACTTCAGCAGGGAGCTTTCGCAACTCCAGCTCCTCAAAGGGAACTCCTTGTTTTTATAATACAAAAGACAGTGAACAAACACTTATTGTGTACTACACCCCCCAGTCGGAAGGGTGACCCAAGGGCCCACGGCGATGGGTTCCTGGCAGTGGGGCTGGTGGCTCTGCTGGGATAGCCCCGGGAGGGACCGGGACAAGGTGCCCATTCTGCTGGAGTCCTTGGTTTGGGTTCCCGCTGCCATGGTGCCTTCCTGTGCCCCCCTGGACTTGGGTGGATGGGCCTTTGCTGGGCAGATGGCCCCTGCGATGGGCCTGGCAGGAGCCCGGCAGGGACTTGTCTGGGCTCCCCCTGACACCGCCGTCCCTCTGAGCTCCTCGGTGGGTGAGCGTAGGAGCTCCCACCACAGCATCCAGCACCTTCCCCAGCATTCCCAGCCCCCCTGGCGACTGTTTTGGTTGGGATCCAACCACCCCTCTAGACCCTGCCTGCTCATCCCATCCCCACCATGGTGGGTTTGGTGTTCTGGGTCTGCCTGGGATGGACTCAACCTTCTCCACAGCAGCCCATACAGCACTGTGCTCTGTACTTGTAGCTAGAACTGACTTGATACTGCACCCATGTGTTTTGTCTGCTGCTGAGCACAGCACCAGGACTCCCACAGCGCCCTCCCTCTGCCACCCCCCAAGCCCCAAATCCAGTCGGCTGGCCGTGGGCAGGAGGTGGGGAGGGGGCGTTGCCGGGACAGCTGACCCCAAAAGACCAAAGGGATAGTGCATACGGCAACGTCACACTCAGCAATAAAAGCTGTGGAAGGGGAGGGAGAAGGGGGGAGACAAAAGAGACACAGACTCCTTGGTTAAGACTCTTTATTTTTGTTTCGTTTCTTCCTTCTACTTCTGCTGCAGAACCTCTCTTCATCGTCGCTATCCTGCAGGAGATCACGTAGCTCTGGAGGCACGTTTGTCACTGGCTCGTCGTCTGAAACTTCTTCTACAAAATTAGAGGGGATAAATCCTCGTTTGCCATCCGTCAGCTCTCCCACAAACCAGCCGTCCTCATCCATGTCTCCAAGTACATAAACGTATTCTCCTGCAGTCAGAGGAAGCTCTGCTTCGGGGTGCTCATTAGGACCCTCAAAAGGATTGTAGCTAAAGCGAGCTAAAAATCTTCGAAGTTTTAGCAGTCCTTGTCCCAGGGACGGGAGTTCGAAGGACACATGCTCCACTCCTGAGTCTCTGGTCTCATCCACAGGGCCCTCGTCTGAAAGAAGGCTGCAACCAGGACTGTTGTGTGCAGCATCCGATGTTGAGGTACTTGTGTGGGATGCCAACACTTCGGCTGCCTTCTCAGAAGTATCATAGCAGTCTTCATGGTTGCAAAGGTCATGGGACTGCTCTGCAGAGGCCTGTGCTGTGGCAGGAGATGTCACCTGGAGCAGTTCTGAGGTGATAAGGTTGGATTTTTTTCTTTTTTCTTGCTCAAGTTGCTGAGAGAGCAGCTCACATTGTTGACTTTGCTGCTGATACTGCTTCTCGAATTCTCTCAGCTGCGCCTGAGCCACTTGCATGTCTTCCTCATGTGTCCTTCTTTGCTCTGCCCAAGCCCTCTGGAAATGCTCAACTTCCTCTGCTTTGTTGTGCAGCAGTCGCTTTGTTTCCTCAAGGTCTTTCTCCTCTTGTTGCCTTTTTTCTGCCAGTTGCCGCATGGCATTCAGTTCACAACCCACATCTTTCAGTTGTGTTTGAAGACGTTTGACCTCTCCAATGGCAGCATTTCGCTGCTCTGTCACTTGCACAAGTTTCGCCTTCAGAGCAGCGTTTTCAGATTGGACCTCCTCTATCCGATCCTTCTGCCCGCGGAGCTGAGAATTTTCTTCTGCACGTCTGGCATTTTCATTTGTCATCTCTGCTAGACGCACTTTCAGGTCCTCGTACCTCTGCTCCTTGAGCCGCTGCAGCTCGCGCACCCGCTCCTGCTCCCATTTGGAGCGTAGCTTGTCAGCCAGGAGCTGCCGCTCCTGCTCTGCCCGCTTCTTTATGTCACGGGCTTCAACAAAGCTGGTGAAAGGGCTGGAGGCCATGTCCTGTGAGGAGAGGCTGAGGGCACCTGCGTTGTCGAGGCTGGAGAAGAGAAGGCCAAGAGGCCACCTCATTGCTTTCTACAACCTCCCAAGGAGGAGAAATGCGATGGGCAGCCGGGGAGTCTTGGCTCCGCCAACGGCGCGCATCTCACCCCCGCCAGGGTCCCTTCTTATATCTTGGTAATTCCGGGATTACGCAGCACATCCTGGTATATTCTGCGACTGCGCGCACTGTTGCTAGGGGGTCGTCTCTGTCCCTCTGGTGGTCGTGAAGATGAAGGCCGTAGTCTTCCTCGGCTTTGTGGTTCAACTTCTTTTTTTATTTGGTCATGTTGGCCCAGTGTGAGACAGGAAGGCAGGATGTTGATACACTAGGTTAGCAACTTATCAGGAGATGGTTACATGAGCTTTGCAGCAGGGTCTTTGAACAAAAGAGGCAACTGAGATGCAGAAGGAGAGAAGGGGAGGGGGTTCTCTTTTTTGTTACATTAAGCAAAAGAATTTTCATAGTGTCTAGCCAAGCATTATACAGCTCCTTACTTCAGCAGGGAGCTTTCGCAACTCCAGCTCCTCAAAGGGAACTCCTTGTTTTTATAATACAAAAGACAGTGAACAAACACTTATTGTGTACTACACCCCCCAGTCGGAAGGGTGACCCAAGGGCCCACGGCGATGGGTTCCTGGCAGTGGGGCTGGTGGCTCTGCTGGGATAGCCCCGGGAGGGACCGGGACAAGGTGCCCGTTCCGCTGGAGTCCTTGGTTTGGGTTCCCGCTGCCATGGTGCCTTCCTGTGCCCCCCTGGACTTGGGTGGATGGGCCTTTGCTGGGCAGATGGCCCCTGCGATGGGCCTGGCAGGAGCCCGGCAGGGACTTGTCTGGGCTCCCCCTGACACCGCCGTCCCTCTGAGCTCCTCGGTGGGTGAGCGTAGGAGCTCCCACCACAGCATCCAGCACCTTCCCCAGCATTCCCAGCCCCCCTGGCGACTGTTTTGGTTGGGATCCAACCACCCCTCTAGACCCTGCCTGCTCATCCCATCCCCACCATGGTGGGTTTGGTGTTCTGGGTCTGCCTGGGATGGACTCAACCTTCTCCACAGCAGCCCATACAGCACTGTGCTCTGTACTTGTAGCTAGAACTGACTTGATACTGCACCCATGTGTTTTGTCTGCTGCTGAGCACAGCACCAGGACTCCCACAGCGCCCTCCCTCTGCCACCCCCCAAGCCCCAAATCCAGTCGGCTGGCCGTGGGCAGGAGGTGGGGAGGGGGCGTTGCCGGGACAGCTGACCCCAAAAGACCAAAGGGATAGTGCATACGGCAACGTCACACTCAGCAATAAAAGCTGTGGAAGGGGAGGGAGAAGGGGGGAGACAAAAGAGACACAGACTCCTTGGTTAAGACTCTTTATTTTTGTTTCGTTTCTTCCTTCTACTTCTGCTGCAGAACCTCTCTTCATCGTCGCTATCCTGCAGGAGATCACGTAGCTCTGGAGGCACGTTTGTCACTGGCTCGTCGTCTGAAACTTCTTCTACAAAATTAGAGGGGATAAATCCTCGTTTGCCATCCGTCAGCTCTCCCACAAACCAGCCGTCCTCATCCATGTCTCCAAGTACATAAACGTATTCTCCTGCAGTCAGAGGAAGCTCTGCTTCGGGGTGCTCATTAGGACCCTCAAAAGGATTGTAGCTAAAGCGAGCTAAAAATCTTCGAAGTTTTAGCAGTCCTTGTCCCAGGGACGGGAGTTCGAAGGACACATGCTCCACTCCTGAGTCTCCGGTCTCATCCACAGGGCCCTCGTCTGAAAGAAGGCTGCAACCAGGGCTGTTGTGTGCGGCATCCGATGTTGAGGTACTTGTGTGGGATGCCAACGCTTCGGCTGCCTTCTCAGAAGTATCATAGCAGTCTTCATGGTTGCAAAGGTCATGGGACTGCTCTGCAGAGGCCTGTGCTGTGGCAGGAGATGTCACCTGGAGCAGTTCTGAGGTGATAAGGT
The DNA here is from genome assembly GCF_047663525.1 of Anas platyrhynchos. Classification (NCBI taxonomy): domain Eukaryota; kingdom Metazoa; phylum Chordata; class Aves; order Anseriformes; family Anatidae; genus Anas; species Anas platyrhynchos. The sequence continues at coordinate 1,588,966 of NC_092594.1, forward strand.
TGGATTTTTTTCTTTTTTCTTGCTCAAGTTGCTGAGAGAGCAGCTCACATTGTTGACTTTGCTGCTGATACTGCTTCTCGAATTCTCTCAGCTGCGCCTGAGCCACTTGCATGTCTTCCTCATGTGTCCTTCTTTGCTCTGCCCAAGCCCTCTGGAAATGCTCAACTTCCTCTGCTTTGTTGTGCAGCAGTCGCTTTGTTTCCTCAAGGTCTTTCTCCTCTTGTTGCCTTTTTTCTGCCAGTTGCCGCATGGCATTCAGTTCACAACCCACATCTTTCAGTTGTGTTTGAAGACGTTTGACCTCTCCAATGGCAGCATTTCGCTGCTCTGTCACTTGCACAAGTTTCGCCTTCAGAGCAGCGTTTTCAGATTGGACCTCCTCTATCCGATCCTTCTGCCCGCGGAGCTGAGAATTTTCTTCTGCACGTCTGGCATTTTCATTTGTCATCTCTGCTAGACGCACTTTCAGGTCCTCGTACCTCTGCTCCTTGAGCCGCTGCAGCTCGCGCACCCGCTCCTGCTCCCATTTGGAGCGTAGCTTGTCAGCCAGGAGCTGCCGCTCCTGCTCTGCCCGCTTCTTTATGTCACGGGCTTCATCAGCAAAGCGGCGCTGCAGCTCCTGGGTCTGGAGACGCTCGGCCTCCAGCTGGGCCCGCAGTTCCTCCAGCTCCTGCCCGTGCTCCTTCTGCTGCACAGGGCTGCTGGGGCGTCGCGCTGGGCCCCGACGGGATGAGGAGTGACCAGACACCATGGGTCCCTGGCCAACACCACCCCGGGACATCGTTGAAAGAATTACAAATTGGCGAACAGTCACCAAACACTGCCAGCAAAAGCTACCGGCAATCGCACGGCCTGGGCCTGAGAGGGACAGCAGGCTCTGAGCCCTCAGCAAACACCAGCACTGCACAGCAGCAAACTCTGCAAACTCTGCGGGCGCGAGCGCGGCCTTATATACTGTGCCTGGTTGTGACGTCATAAAGGGGGGATGACGTCACATGCCCTTATATGGCATGTGCTGGCCCCAAATACGCCCCGACAGCCTCAGCACAAGGGGTGCAGAGGAGGGAGGTGAGGGGGTGGCAGCCCCCACGCAGGTGCGCAACGAGAACCTGTCTGCGAGGCTTCGGGCATGGGCATAGCTGCTCCTTTACTGATCACATCCGTAGGGAGCTGATGACCTCCATCTTGCCAATTTATTCCTAAAACAATGCATTTCCAGTGCACATCCTTTCGCCTTACTCTGTTTGATGTGAAAAAGGCACCCATCCCATTTTTATTATTTTCTCCCCTTTCTCAAAAGCATCCTCTCCTGTGTTGCCCCACACGATCATGTCTTCAACGTACATCCACGGGTCCTGAGGGAACCGGTGGACTTGCTAAGCCACTGTCCCTCATACCTGAGAAGTTGTGGAAGTGCATTTAAGGAGTTCCCACTGACTGCAGGAGGGAAAATATAGCCCCCATTTTTAAAAAGGGAAAAAGGAAGGCCCGGGAGCTACAAGCCTTCCTCCCTTTGTGGGGGTGCAGAGCCTTCATCACCCTCAGGTGCGAGGAAGAGCTGAGGCAGGGCCGGGCTGGGTGGGCAGGGCCACTCTGGAAGGTTCTGTGCTGGGGGCATGATGTAGGGGTTCTGGGGGAGGAACACCACAGAGCTAAGGGGACACATGGGGCTGGGGGCACCTGGAGCACACAGTCAGGGAGAACTGTACTGTATCCAGTGCTGAGGACTGAATCCAGTTCGTGAGTTCTGGGTCCAGCTCTGGGCTCCCCAGTACAAAACAGACCGGGATCTCCTGGAAAGGGTCCGGCGGAGACCACAAAGGTGATACGGGGCCTCGAGCATCTTCCCTAGGAGGAGAGGCTGAGAGACCTGGGGCTGTTCAGCCTTGGGAAGAGAAGACTGAGGGGGGATCTCATCAATGTGCTTAAATATGTGAAGCGTGGGAGACAGGGATTTGGCCAACCTCTTTTCAGAGGTCTGTGGGGACAGGACAAGAGGCAACGGCCACAAAATGGAGCCCAGGCAGCTCCACACCAACAGGCAAAAGAAATTCTTCACAGAGAGGGTGCCGGAGTGCTGGGACAGGCTGCCCAGGGAGGCTGTGGGGTCTCCTTCTCTGGAGATATTCAAGGCCCGTCTGGAGGCCTACCTGGGCATCCTGCTGTAGGGAACTGCTTTGGCAGGGGGGTTGGTCCCAATGAGCTCTCGAGGTCCCTTCCAACCCCTACAACTCTGTGATTCTGCAAACTGTGGGGGAGACGTGGGGGGAGCAGCTTGGGGTGGGGGACATGGGGCTGCACATTGGGGGGCACATGTGAGTGACAGTGGGGGTCTGGCGGGCACACAGGAGTTGAACTGGTGAGGGGAAAGGGGGTCATATAAGAGTGGGGGTGTTATAAATGGCTCAGTCTTCAAAGTAGGATTCTAATCAAAGTTTACAATTTATTAAAGGAATAGAGGTAAGCAAACAGCGCTGGGTGCGCCGGGAGTCTCCGTTCCACCAGGACGCACACCAGTTACATCCAGTAGCTGATTTTTATGCTCCTAGGCTAATACATATTCATTACTACTTCTAAAAAAAACGGGTTATTATAATTAACTTCCGGGATCCAAACCCTCCTACTGGAGCATGCGTATCAGTCTCCAGTGGTCCCCCCTGGCGGTCTCTGGGGGTCTTTCATGCTGAAGGCACATTGTCTTCCTCTCAGTTTGTTTTTTTTTTTCTTGTCCTTCCCCTTTGTACTCCTTGGCAGCATGTCAAAAGCTTACACAGTGTCCCCTTGTCCTTGCCTCCCCAATACCTCCTTAATCACTACTTTCAATAACATCCTATAGAATACCCATTTGCATTCTTTTTGCCAGCTACAGTCAAAGGTTGTTGTTTTTTTTTTCCGTCTCCATATCAGAATAGTAATTTTTTTCATCATCCTCCACAAAATGGGGCATGAGCATATCTGACAGCTTTTTAGGGTATTTACTGTATTTTCAGAAAATTACAAAGCTCACTTAGTCTTCACATTCTCTACTCGTAGCACACTAGAGTTACATTCTTTCATCTCTACCACAGCACTGTCATTGTTACAGGGAGCTGGTTTAGAGCCTGCAGCATAAGTATTTTGTGAATCTTCCAACCAGGCCTTCAGACTGTGCCTATGCCTACATCTGTGGGCACTGGACTTGATGCTCCTTCTAGTTCCTATTTTCCCACTAAGTACAAAGAAATGACATATGATTTTATCCCCATCTTCTTTTATTGTTTGTTTTCTGCTATATTTCTTACTTTACTTCTTCCTTTCGATGATCAACAATTCTTTTAATAATTGTCAATGATGATGGGAGAAAAGGAGAACTTTGAAACAATTTACACCTCAAAAAGTTTCCCAGCTGAGATATCAGTAGCATCAAGGGAAATGCACTCTGTTCCCTCCAAAGCATTCCAACTGACATAGAATACAGTATCCATCCATTAAAAAATAATCAGAAGACTTCATTCCTACTAATCTGCCAGTCTTTTCAAAATAAAATGCAACATATGGTAACATACAGCAAACACAAAATCACCTAATACCACCTCAACATCATTCAGGAAAGATGAGTAGCATGTGACAAGAATGCCAAACATACTAGATAGAAACTGTACTTGGAAGAGGGAGTAGTTTCAACTTAACAACAGCACAGGAAGCCATACTACACTGTGTATATGGGAAATGTTGCAGTTTTGGGGAAAGCATGGAAAAAATCAGGATGCACTAAAACATCCACTTTAATAGGCATTGCATCTAAGACAAGCTTTCATTTAAAACTGAGCAACAGGCAAAACATTTAAAGCTTTGATACATACACTGAAGAAAACGTCAACCAAAGAATACATCTTGTCTTGTCCAGGTCTGAAATGTTTCTGTTTATCATGCTTAAAAAAAAAAAAAAAAAAAAAAAAAAAAAAAAAGCTTGATTTAGAAAAAAATAGTTATAAATAACTGGATTCATTACATGGATTACCATGTAAGTGGTGTTATGTGTAGGGAATTTAAGCTTGTTACACAGATACAGACAGCTGCTAAGACCTATTAAGTATGGGCATACACCAAGCCTGCCAGCTGAAAAAAGAACAGATTGAGAACTACTTTTTATGAATAATAATCTTAATTTATAGGCCTGGAAGAATATTACACTTAAAAAAGGTAAAGCCTTTTATCTGCAGCTGTTCATCATCTCTCAACACACAGCTAACAGTATAGAATATGAAATTTCTCAGCTGATTATGGAAGATTAATATTCTAAGCATCTATGAATTTTTTCTCACTTTAAAAGAAATACAAATATGCCAGATAATATAAACAAGAGTGGAAAGGGATCCAGAATTCATTAATAAAGGCTACGCTCTCTCTCTTTCACATACACACAAAAACACAACATAAGAAATTCCTGCAAAAATTGACAGTAATGAATAGTAAATTTTCAGAGGTATCTACAGTCCTCCTTAGACTAACTGGATGAAAGGGTAAACAAGTGTCAGATTCATTTCAGTATTAGTGAAATAAGTGTAACAGTACTTTAGTTAACAGAGGCAGAATGTGAAATAGTTCTCTTTTCTTGCAAAATTACTTACATTTCCATACATTTTTAGCTGCATTCAAACCTGACAGATTAGAGAGCACTTTTAAGTCAATATTTAAATTATACGTAAGATATATTGCAGTCTCTTCCATATTTCAACCTGAAAATGTTACTGCCTGAATCACTTCTCTTTAGCTATTATTATTACATTCACATTGTATGTGCATTTATGATCTTTCAGACGTAACACTTCCTTGCAGATGAGAAAAACATCTGTATTTTTATGTTTTCATAAGAATATACTGGAATCACTTTTAGGTTTCTCAAAAAGTTATCTCACAGCTTTCCGATTTGTGGACCTCTGATTAAAATTACTCTTGCACTTCGGTCAATAGTTTTAATGACCATAAGCTTTAATTTTTCCCTTCTATGTTTTGGACTTTTTTTTTTTTCTGCACAGGAAAAAGTTGGGGACTAAGAGGTGCAAAATTATTAAGTTTATATAATTGTTTTTATAAAATACCGTTCATGTTTCTGGAATTATGACAAAGGGGATTTTCTGCATATTGAAGTTACTCAATTAAAAACAAGTCAATGTGTTGGATTAGCAGGGTGTTGGGAAAAGACTGAAACAGTTACCTAGCAATTGATCAAGGAGCCTTGTCTTATAGAACAATACCAGCATAAAAATAGCTCATAAATCTGAAAGGCTGATTACTAAAACTGTTGTGGGAGCTTTATTTTTCAGAAGAATATTGAATTAATGAGAAATAATACAAAGGGGGAGTTTAATTATTCTGAATAGAATAATTTTTGAACCTAGCCTCTCAGGACAGGTATAATTATGTAGGTTATATATCAGAAATGACTTTTATGCATATTTCATTAAAAGCCACATTTTTTCATGAAGGATAGTAAGCAATAAGCCCTGTTCAAACAGAACTCTCTCTATAGTGCCTTAAATGAAAGATATTTCCTTTGTGGCTATGTAGCTGTTAAGATGGACGGTCAATAAACAAAAACCAGACTTGCTTATAGGTTATTGTTTTCACTAAATAATGAAGTTGTTTTGTTTCTCTCTCTCTCCATGGCCCCACCATCCTTTTGAATATACAGCAATTAGATAGTGGGCATTGTCATGTATATCTAAACAATGAGATTTTAGTTCTGAGTTGATTTGTAAGACTTTTGGTTTATTTTTACAAATGCACATGAAACAATGACGCAGCAACAATTGAATTATAGATCAAAACCACTGAATTTTCTTCAGTGGCACACACTTCACTGTTTTCAGAGAGGAAACATTTTATATCCCCTTTTAGTGTTTCTCTACTTTAATTTTTAACTCGATTTCATCATAAAAAAATATTTACCAGATTTAAACATGTAAATGCTTTTGCTGGAATATATACAGTCTTTTCATCATTGTTGCCACCGTCTCTAAGCTGAAAGACTGAGATTTTTTTTCCACGTACAAGCAATGGTGGAAATGTTTGGTCCATTGAGCATCAGAAAAAAAAATCAATTTAAATTACAATTTTCTGTTTAGAATTAAAATGCTAATGTGCATAGTACAGGATCAGAAAATTTATCAGGTACTGTCCTACATAATACTAAAACTTGGATCTCTCAGCTCAGTAATGGACTGAGGAATCCTAGTTTATCCAACACATTCAACTCATGAACTGAACTGCACTTCATCGCATGCCTTCAGAACTAAAGTCTATGTTTTGATTTACTATACTACCATGTTCACTTAAGAGTACAAAATAATTGTTTATAATATTTACATTTAGCAGAAATAAATTCCTGGATATTCCTGTACTCGTGCATTCACATACACTCAAACCTATGTATAAATAACAATAAAGACAAAAGTATTCTTGTTAAATTATGAAGAACCCATTTCTATCATATTTTGGTGTGGGCCTTGACTCTGGTACTTTTGTCTGAAATGTTTGATAGAGCTCCTGAAGTATTCCTCCAAAATTCAAATTACATTTACATTTATTCCATGGCTATTTTTGTAGCTGAAAATTTTTCCTCTTCTATAAGCACTAGTTTCAAGAAAAGGTAGTTAGGGTTAAATTGTTGGCCAAACAGGAGGAAAGAAAGACAACATGCAAGGGATATGGTTAACTAAGCAGAAACATTGTTAATTCATCAGGGAACTACTCATCACTGCCTCATACAGCAAAGGTTGTGGATTATTATTCGATTGTTTCCCTTGGCTAAAGAATTGTCATTGGTCCCTTTACCCACTGCTAAGACTGCACAGTCCTCTGACTACAGTGTGATAACTCTACTTCTCTTCTTTAACGCCATGTTCTATAGCTTATTAATGCTCTGGATCCCTTCTGGCCGAGCTGGGACAGCCTGATAAACAGACATTTTGAACTATCTTCCTACCAGACAAGGTGGTGCAAAGTGGCCAACCTGCACGAAACTGGACATGAGGGTATAAGCTTCCTGTTCCCCAAAGAGTCCAACACAACACAGCTGACAAAAAAAAAAAAACAAAAAACAGCCAACCTCTAAATCACAAGGTGTAAGGGTGGAAGCTACACCCTTCTCTCAAGATGGAGAAACAAGCTTTGTACATACTCCACCTTGTGTGCAGAAACTTACTCCCTATATTAGCAACCCGTTAATCTGCTTCCTCACTCAGACAACTCAGAGGAAAAAAAGTGGAAGGAATGTTCCTTATCTACCCCTTAGATCAATGACTTTTATTTCTTCTTCCTAACCCTGCAAGTGCATGCCACGTCTTTGTAGATCTGAAATCACAAAAGCCCCTGGGCAGGTTCCCAAGCAAGAGAGGACATGCCTTCCAAAGGACCCCAGCACCCTCCCAACAAGAGCAGGCTATAGATAGTCAAAGGTGGGGCTGATGAAATCACCACCTTCTCCTAATTTTTTTCCCCGTAGGAATTCATGATATTTAGCAAATCCCACACTAACATAGCCCTGTGGTGATTCATATACAACACAGCTGGAAAAGGCAAGAAATCTGAACTTCATAGTTGCAAGCAAATTTGGAAGGTAAAATTTGGCTCCCTTAGGGCCATTAAACATCTATAAAAGAGCAAGTATATGAATTCTCATGTCTGCTAATGCAAAGGTCCTAATGATATATACTTAGGCTTATGAGTACCTTTTGTGCTTTCCATTTTGCTAGTGATTATAAGCCTCTTTTAGATTAGTTTTCATATACTGTCTGTATTTAGGGTATTTAATCTGACATAAAAATTACTACCTAGTCTGTACAAGTCAACATGACACACTTAGAGAGCAGAGCAAATACAAATAAGGAGCTCTCATTTAATCTTTTATTTAATTTGCAGTGATCTAGACCACTGTGATTTGAAGGAGTACCAAACCACCACCAACATATACAATTGGAAGAAGAGTGCAGAGACCACTACAACTAGATCGTGCCTGACCTTGCACACATCTGAACTGTGAATGGACAGTACACAGTATGGACAGCTCATTGCAAGACTGATAGGAAATGAACATTTTTCCAGCAATTATCCCTCTGAAATGAATAGGAAAACAACAGCAATAATAATAGTAATAATGCCCAGGATCTGTGCATAGCACTGTTTCTCACTTGCTAAAAACTATCCTCAACTTCTTGCAAATGGTTAGACTCAGTCCCATTGTTCCCAATTTACTAACTTTATAACTGTTAGTCTGAGCCTGTTAGCCTAGGAAAGAATCCAGAAGACAAGAGTGCATTAGCTATTATGTAAACCAATTAAAAATGGGGAGGCTTATGCACTTATCAGCTTGGCACCACAGGTAAAAAGCAAGATTTAAGTAAACCTACACCTGAGGCTACATCTTTGACAGTTTAGCTTGCATGTATTTTCTGAGGCTATTTTACGATAGTAATACAGGGGATGTGTGTTCATGCAGAGCAACTGCTTCTTTCTCCAAGACATCTTGAACAGCTTTTGTACCCTAACAGTACACAATTCTTTACACTATTCTGACTATGGCTCAGATTTTTTTTTATCACTCAAACCTTTTGCTTCAGTCACATTCCCTCTTTTTATACCATTCACAGTCCCACCCCTTCTCGTACCTTAATTCTACTTCCAGAATCACAGAATTTCTAGGTTGGAAGAGATCTCAAGATCATCGAGTCCAGCCTCTGACCTAACACTAACAAGTCCTCCACTAAACCATATCACCAAGCTCTACATCTAAACGTCTTTTAAAGACCTCCACGGATGGTGACTCCACCACTTCCCTGGGCAGCCCGTTCCAATGTCTAACACTACACATATAAATACTGCTACTACCACTGCTACATATAAAATTAATAAGTATCTGCAGTGTAAACATCTTCTACATTTCTATTCAAAGGTGTGTTTTTTTTTTTTTTTTTTTTTTTTTAAAGAAAAAAAAATATCTTTAAGTGACCAGGTCAGAAAATATCAGGAAAAATTTCCTTCTATGTGATGTGCTCTTAATTACCAAACAAACAATATTTTTCCTAACAAAGGTTGAAAGTCCTTTACCAAAACTATGAAAACTGTTTCATTTGGTCTTTTATGTGTGTACATAAGTTATACATATATATACACACAAAACAATAATTTTTATAGAAAGTGTTCAATCAGCCCGAGTCTATAATCTGAAGTCTACTGAAATATTAACAGCAAAATGTTACATAAGTGCTTCTAATATCTCCCCTTGCTAGCCTGGATAGCTATGACATCTTTACTAATCTTTGTTGTCCTATGCAGAACTTCTTGAGAAAGCACCTACACTGCTTATACCTGATTTTTATCTTATATGTGTCTTTGATCCTGTTTTGACCTTCTTGTTTTAGTCAAGTCTCAATGAACTTAATATTCAAGCTGCATTAAAATCCTGAGTATGTTTTCAAAAGCTACAATTTAACACTTTGGGAAAAAAAGAAAGACTATTATAAAACTTTTAGCATGATATCTGCAGAGCTTTTATTGAAAGAGGGTAGTCTCAAGTAGTTTTAGTTTTTAGAATAATGTTTCAAATAATTAATTTTCTAAATCTATGTAGACAAAACATCTTCTCAGTTTAGAAGACTGAATAATAAAATCAAGAGCCTCTACTTCATTGTTTTCAAACAATTAAAATACGTAGAATGCCCACCAATTTCATCTAGGTGAAGACTTTTTTTTTGTGAAATTATGTTTCAGAATATACCTAACCACATTCTTACAGCATCTAACTAAGAAAAAAAAAATATGTTCTAGCCCAGTCAGGCTACTGTTTCAAAAGTACTGTTACTCCACTATCTGAATCATAATTCAAAAGTGTTTAAATGCAACTGAATACTACATTCTAATATAGTTAGAATACTTATATAGTTATAAATTTTTTCTTTAAAAAGCATCACTTTTTCTCTGGACAATAATTTATAAGTATTTTGTGTTCTATTAAGCATAAGCCTTATACCTTAATAGCATAAGTCCTATGTTCCTTGGCAGATGGGAACAGCATCTTCTCAACTAAAGATTCAGGGTTATCTTAACCTTTGTCATACTTATTAGAAGTTTATTTCTCTGTAACCATTGTGTGTCTCCTCTGTAATATATAGCACTGAGATATTTAATAAATAATATATACACATAGAAAATATTCTATTAACACATCAGGTACTTCAGTAACTTTCCAAATAACTAATTCACTTACAGAATTTTAGGACATTATAAATTTATAGCCTTTTATCATTCTCTTCCTGACTCAACTCACAGTTCTGCCCAATCAGGAATTTTTCCTCTTTCCCTATTAAGCTTAATTGCGTATAAGTATCAAATGTCTATGCACAAAAACTGACTATAAGAATTAGGACAGTTTTAACCATTTGTATAATGTAAACAGAATTTCCATTACAATGGGGTTTATAAGCAAAATATTCAGTAATACTGATCAGTGCCAAGAACCTATTGATTGTAAGCATCTCAGCATTTCTGAGGGACAGGTATTAACAGAATCTAACTGAAAGCTTGCAGTGGTCCACACTGTTGTTTGTTTTGTTGTGGGTTTTTTTTTTAGCCAAATGATTTAACCAAAACTGTGAACAGACTTAAGCAATTCCTAGTCTATAGGCAATTGTTGTTTGTTGTTTTTTTTTTCTTCATGTTATTCTTCTAATGCTACATTAATATTCTGAACTGTAGCATTTATTTTGTAACAGGCTCAAACATGAGAAAGCAAATATTTGCTTTTAAGTATAAGGAAAATTGAAGCTATTATTTAAATAAAGCTTTCCTTCCCCTCCAGTATTCTTTAATTGGTTAAGAAACTATTACACTTGTATAAAAACAGGAACACTGATTTTTCCCTTGTATAAACTAAATGCTGTCAAAGATACCATAATAGTTTGCTCTTGACTTTTACAGAAAATTCAGCTAAGCTCACGCTCCATATTAACTACAGAAATCAATTGGCTGGGAAAATAATATGTAATATATATATGAAAAGCATTATTAGAATTAAAAACTTCATTAAAAATTTAAGGAATTAAAAGGAAGTGCATAGTAATAGAAAGTCCATAAGAGCTACTTGTAAAACAACTTCCCAAACTCAGTAATGGTACAAAATTGTACCTGTTTGTTGAAATGTACTTTTGAATGAAATGTTTTGTATATATTTTGATTATTTCAGGAAGAAACAAATGTCAATTCCCTATGAAATTGAAATTCCAAGTTTCAGCTTGTTCTCTTTAAATGTAAATATTTATTCTATAGCAATAGCTGCAATGCAGTAACTTACAGAGAGAGATTCATAACTCCCCATTGCCTTTTCTTCACAAAACTTCTATGAGGTTACTGACAGATGAAAAATTTATGTTAAAAAAAAAAAAAAAAACAACATTATGTCTCCCATTTCTAAGATTCATTTTTAATAATGATTGCAAATACTGAGGCTAGAAATGGTGCTATTTACAAAAAGGATATTTAAGTGATAAAATGCCCACATTGCACTGGCCACTGTCCAAAATTCACCGTAGCTGAAAAATTCACATGTTGTTCCAGATTTTCTGTTCAGTATCTCATTATTCCTGTCTCTGCAAGGCTATGAACACTAATATGCAAAGCCTCTCAATGCCCTGTCTGTATCAGAAAGACAAGTTTGTTTGTTTGTTTTACCTGGCAGTTTGTCTTAAACAGTTATCATATGCTTTCGTTGATCTTATTCAGGGGTTGACAGTATGGCAACTACACCACACTTGATCTGGCAGGACACAAAAAACCTGGCCGAATTCAAAGCACACAGGCATTGCTCTTAAAAAGTCCCACACAGACATTTGTTTGGTCACGACATATGTATTTTGCATGGCTTTGCATGAGCTTTGCATAATCCTCAGGCCCTGATTCTGATATGCACAAGTGCAAACATGAAACCCTTGTTTTAATGTTTTAAATGCTGCAGTCCTGAATTGCACTCCTGTGGTTTGATATGTTTTCCTTCTCCCAGTACAGTTCTACCCTAGGAATAAACTGATATAATTCCACAATTAATTCCTACCTGCTGTGACAGTGCCCCCTCAGGGTAAAGATGATATTTTTACATTAACAGACAGGAAGCTTCCAGTGCGATTGACCTCAAAGACACTGACAAATTAATTACTTTGCTAGTCAATATGGCATGGCAGCTTAAAGATACGAGCAGATATCCAGCCGACTAACATGCATGCTGCCATCTGCTGAATATGACAGCCAGGGATTTGTACTACTCTGGAAGACAAGTAGTGTAGAGCCTTCCAAGAAATATGCTACCAAACCCCTCATTCACAGCTTATTTAACAAGTCAAATAAAGACAGTCTTCTGGTTCTGAAAGAGAACTGGTAGTATCTTAGGATTTTTTGACCTACATGTTTAAAATGGAAAAGGAAACTATCTTAGAGTATTCATTAAAACTTTGGTTTTGAGCCCACAGCTTAACAGCAAGAGCTAGGGTATATTCAAAAAGCTCATGAGATTTACGGGAACACTCATGCAGTGCAGATGTTCATAAGGGGTTCATAGTTTATACACCTCACTTGTCAAGCTTCAGTGTCACCCTGATTTAAAAAGCTGTCCTCTGGCTTGACTTAAAAAAAAAAGTAATTATGAGAAAACTTGTTACCATTTTTACAGGCTACCATTTTTTCAAGAAAAAAATTAGATATCTCTTATCACCATTTTTTTTTTTATTTCCATAATCTTTTTTCTTTTTGATTTTCAACAAAACCACATCAGATTAGAAAACTGAGTGATTTGTACCCTACTATTCCTGTAAATAATATTATACCTCAAAATGGCCCCAAACTATTTATACATAAAACTGTATGTAGGTAAAACTGTTTAAAGCTATATAGCACATATTATATTGATCCATAAAAATATACTCAGAATATATTCATTGAAATGAATAGAATCATTTAATTTGTTCCTCTGTTCCTGCTGTGAAACTGGGTAGGAGTAAAATCAAAACAAAACTAGAGCCAACAGTAAAGATGTATTTGGGGTAACACTGGATGAATGAAACAAACAAACAAACAAACAAAAAAGTAAAAGTTATGGTTTCCTAAATTTTGTATTGTAATAAGAAAACAGAAAACAAATAACACCGTACATTGTGGGACGCTGAATTTGCTGAGCTGTTCAGACAACCCAGTACATCTGTCAGTGAGCACAGCAAACACTGCCTTGAGACTTGCCTGGCACCAGTTTGCAGATGTCTTCATTCACAACAAAGTGTATCACCTGGATAACCTCACAGATGAAGAATAGTAGATACCATTTGATAACTGCCAGGAGACATATCAACTCACTTTACAGAGAGACTTGCACTAGAACCTGACAAATGTTGTACGAAGTAAACTGAAAGACCTTTTTTTAAATATTTCTCTTAATTCTTTTCCTCACATTTATCTTTAAAAAGCTGTCTTCCTTCTTAAACTGATCTCAAAAAGAACACCAATATATACCTTTCCTACATCAGTATTCAAAATCAAGCTCTACAGAAGCACCAGGGGAATGCCTGTTAAGCATCAGCTTACACAATGATTTTTTTCTAGATCAGTTACATTCTAGCATTCAGCTGGAATTAAAATATCTAATACATGTCAACTAAAAAATTATCATTAGAGTACCTTACAGTACCTGAGTTTATGTCATCAGCTATAACAAGCATCCTTGGCTATATGGGACAGAACCACAAATACTGCAATAGTACCGCAGAGAGTTCTGTACTGCTATATTCTTTTTAAAACAGAAACTGATTAAAAATCAAAGCAATGGCTTACTGTCTTACAGAAAAAAAAAAAAAAAAAAATCTTAAGATCATTTGTCTTTGTGGCAAGTCCTGTTCAAACTATTCTTTCTCCAGTCCAGCAGAAATCTCTGCACTGAAGAGATACATAGGACACTAGATGCACTGACTCTTCTTTTGGGGGAAATATAACAGGTATGAAGATAACACACATAACCTGAAAACAGATCAGAACACAAAATTCATCTGAATGTTTGCATTATAATTTATAATTATGACTGAATATTTCTTCTAAGTATGTGTGCTTTTAAATAATTATGAGCTGGTCAATACATAATACATACATACATATATATATATGATGGTAAAATCTACACAGGCAAATTTAATGATTTACAGTAGTCCAGAATTCTGTCCAGAGACCTACAATGTCTCTCTATTTCATTTAACATCTATGTACTCTTCACTAAACTCAATGAATTAGTGCTTTACTGAATCCTCTACTCACCCAAGTTTACAACACTTTAAGCAATCTGTGTCTCTAATGTTTATTACAAATGTAGTCACCTATCACAGAAGTTCAGCTTCTGCATCGATAGTAGTTTTTGTTTTCATTTTTATCTCATTTTCAGCTCTTCGAATCAAAATCTTTTCTTTAATGTGAGATGTAATAATGCTCTCCAAGGACATTTCACCTTCATTAAAGTCAACAGGGTCAGTATTTAACCCCTCTCTTCCCAATTTCCTAAATTCTTCATCCTTATCATAAACATAGAGAATGCCTCAAATTCCAATTTTGGACTACCTTCCTGAATTGGTGGAATATTCAACACCCACAAAATAATCAGTGAGAGTGTAAGATAGACAGATTTTATAAAATATTTTCTTTTCTAGAAAAACCTTTGATAGCACTGCAATTAAAACCAGCTTTCAGACATGACCTGCCATAAATAATTTTAGTAGTATCTTTCTAGGTATGTGTATATATGCCGTCTTTTATCATAGTTCCAGTCAGTACTTTTGAGCTGTCAAATTCAGATTGCAGAACTTGGAACATATTTATATATAATTCAGTACCTACCTCCAATTTATCAACTTCAGTTTCCAGTGTACCCAAGTGAACAAGTATCTGTCTTTATTCCAAGTGCTAGCAATGCTTCTTGCAATACGGTGTCAAAAAGAAGTTGTTATAACTCTAGCCACACACTGAGAATATCCTTCACTGTCTAGACAAGCTGTATTCAGCTTGCCACCAATTTGCTAATACGCCGTCATTGATGCCTGCAGGAAAGCTTTTGATATCTCTTTTTCTTCTTTCTCAAGACTGAGTATTTTACCCTGACTGCCAACTGTCTCCATACAAAGAATTCAAGAAGAAATGCCATACAGATAGAATTTGATAGGTTTTAAGGATATGAGTAAAAGCTTTGTTAGAAGGAAATGCTCAGAATGAGGTATTCCCTTGCCACTATAGGAGACACAGCAAAAACAAAACCTTCTCATATTAGCTTGAATTTTGTTTAATTTTTCAGATATGTTTTAACAAACTCAATTATTACTCAATTACAGGTAGCAATTGTCAGTAATTTTCATTAGTCTGATTGCAGTCTTTTCTGACTCAGAAATTACTTGTCAGGTTGCAGGAGGATGGACGAGTTAGTCTATTAGGTAGTTTCTTTTTCTCTGTAATGAACCATTAAAATCAAACAGAATAGAATGGGGTCTCTTTATGTCATCCTTATGTATTCTTTTAAAACACATTTTGGTGCTTTTGCATGTACCAAACAAATTAGTTTCTATAACAGGTGAAAAGTATCTGAAGAGTTCAGGAGATCTGATGTCTCACTTTTTTTCGGGGGCCTTGGGAAGCTTTTGTTTTATTTTTAACTTGTACTCTTCAATATTTTACTGATTTCATAGACAGATGTTCCAAGCAGCATGAGGAAGTGGGCAAACATAGAGCTTTTCTGAAGCTCCTCAGAAAGTTTGCATGCCATGATTAATAGTTCATACGTTTTGCCAATTTCATCTACAATAAAAAAAAAAAAAAAAAGAAGGAAGGGAGGAAGGAAGGAAGGAAAAGAAGAGTGTAAAGTGATAAAGTGTAGAGGAAGAAAGAGAAGGGAAAATTAAAGAACTAGTCACTGACATATTCTAGTAAAATTCTAAATACCTTTATATCTACCTTTGTGGTTTTAGAATCTATGTGTGTTTTTTCTTTGTTTTGTTTTGTTTTTGTAAGAAATGGGCTATTTTGAAAACACCATTCACTTCATCCTTTGGAGAACTGTCAGAGTTTTGGTGTTTTGGTACTGTTACTTTACCTTTGCTTGAAGCCACATATACGCAGCTATCCCCTTGATCGGCTCTTATCCTTATTTCATAGAGAATAGAAATGGCTGAAACCAGTCTCCTTTCTGTATCTTTTTGTACTTTCTTTATAGATGGAAACTCTAAAATAGGGTATGTATCAGAGGGTATTCTCTTTCCATTGTAAATTCATAGAATTTCAATAGAAACTCATTCATAAATTCTGCAGTTTATTATTATTTTGATCCACACTTTGCAGATCTACCTTACATAGAAATTTAAGACCATATCTTTGAAAAAGACAATTATGACTGAAAGAAGTCTTCTCTAAGTCATCTTACCATAAAACATACATTTTGATTCACTCACAAAAGCAAACCTGATTATTTTTATCCTGTAAAAAATTCAGAACGCAGAAAGATAATAAATCACTGTAGGGAAAACTGGCATCCTTGATCCAATTATTATGCCACTGATATACAATCCTTTCAGATAGCATGTGGGCAGAACAGATTCTGTTACATGTATCTTTCAGCAGAACTCCTGAAGACATAAGACACCAATCTTGTAGATTTGGAAACAGGTTAGAAAACAGTGCCATTTTCATACTCATTCTAATGAGCACTTAACCAAAACACTCTCCTGGGCTTGAGAACTCACCAACATACTGTACCTAAAAACATCCTTAAATAATATTTTGCACTGCTATTTTGTTTTTTATTGTGATGTTTTTCTTCTTTCTTTAAGAATATTTTTGATCCTATTTTCTTTGTTAAGATTACACAGCACCTGAAAATCCATGACAGCATTAGCTTTTCTGTGGTAGCTGCTGAAAAAGTACAAAGGGAAAATGTAGACCCCAGAAAAGTTAACATCTAATCAAGACCAAAACCAAACCAAACCAACCAACCAACCAAAAACAACAAACACATGCCAACAGTAAAGCTGATACATTTTGCCATGCAAAACTGGAAAACTTATTTGTATCTCACAACAGAAGCGACTGGTCTGTCTTATTAGTTTCCCTGAATCAATTCCCTTCTCTCCTCTTTAATCCTAATACCAAGCCTGATACAAAAGGAGCTTCTTTTCGTTTCACTTCCTACGACCCCAACCCATAAAACCAAATCAAACCAAAACAATGGGGACGCAGACAAATAATCCTCTACCTACTTACTGTTTCTACTGCCTGCACACAGGAGCTCAGTCCCCAGTTAGCAGCTGTTTCTTCCTCTACTTTCATGGGAAGATGAAAAGGAAGCCTCCTGCAGGTTCCTAAAGAGAGAGGAATGGTGCTCCAATCACACTGTAATAGGAAAATATGGAAACTTTTCCTTTTCAATCAGCCCCAAGTAGTAAAAATGTGCCAATCCCTCAGAAAAGATGACATCTTTTCATGAGATGACATCTTTTCATCAGTTCCAAGTTTATTTCCTCTCTGTGAGTACTTAAATTACCCTCAGGTTGGTTTTGGTGAAGAGAAGGATGTCTGCTACCACTGAATACTGGAACTGCTGTATGTGTTTTAATAAAAGCTAGTAAATCTTACACCGCATCCAGGACCCGGGGCTCTTTCAAACAGAACAGCAAATACTGTTAAGTTCACAACAGCATTTAGAATTGCTGCTATAGGATAGAGCTGTGCGGAGAGAATGAAGAAATGTTTCCTGGTCATCAACTACTAGGATGAAGCGAGCAGGAAGACTCGCTTTTTCTGATGACCAGCTAGGCTTAAGTTCTCTGGCCAAATCAGATTATCAGATTAAAAAAAAAAAAAAAAAAAAAAAAAAAAGGAACTCAGTATTGTATGCATATAAAACAGGTATTTAAAATTAACGAATACCAGTAACAGTTGTAGGAGAGAAGCCCTTGAGAAAGCACGGAAGGGGACACCCCAAGGCCTCTGGGCACCCCGCTGGGGCCGCTTGGTACCGGGGCTCTGCAGCCCCTTGGGGCTCTGGCAGCCACCTCAGGCAGCCCCCGGGTGAAGCGGAGCGCGGGCTCGGGCGGCTGCTCTCCAGCTGCACCTCAGGCGTGCCCCAGCCCGTCTGAGAACCACTAACGCATGAAACCTAAGGTTATGCTGACTATGGGTCGTGAACTTGAGCGCTGTAAGGGCAACTAATTAAAGCCGTAACCCATTTTACCAGCGCTTTGTTACAGGACGGAGCCGCCACAAGCTCCTCCGCGCAGGAGCTGCCCCGCGAGGGGGCGCCTGAGGGCGGGCGGGCAGCGGACGGGCGGCAGCCATGATGTCGCATCCTTGCCACCGCCTCCCGGGCCCGAAGTTTGGCGGAGGGGCGGGCCGGGGCGGGCCGGAGGCGGGCCGGGGCAGGGCAGCGGAGCCGCTCCGGCACCACGGGCAGCGCCGTCCTCGCTCGCCCGCGGAATGAGCGGCCCCCGGGCGGCTGCCGCTGCCGCCGCCGCTTCCACTCGGGCTGCGGCGGGAGGCGCGGTGCCCGCGGGGGGAGCGGCGTGAGGCGAGGCGAGAGGCGAGGCGAGGCGGCCCCGGCGCCAGGATGCGGGCGCCCGGCAGCGTCCCCAGGCTCCTGCTGCTGTCCCTGCTGGCCGCCCTGCACCCTGCCCAGGTAGGAGCCGGCCGGGTGCCGCGGCCGACGGGGCTCGGCGGGCCGGGGCGGGGGGGATCGCGGCAGCAGGAGCGGCCCCGGGCTCCCCCGGGGCTCCCCCGGGGCAGGTGCCGAAGCCGCGGCGGTGCGGGTCTGGAGGAGGTGGCTGAGGAGCAGCACCGCGCTGCGCCGCTGAAATCGCCGCGGTGGGCTGAACCCGGCGGGCCTGCGGCGCTGCGGGAGCTCACACCTTGCCAGCCGCCTCCTGGTGCCGTGCCGCCTCCTACCCGGCAAAGTGAGGAGAGGGAGAGGATCGCGGGGCACTGCGGGCAGCCCCCCAGCAGCCCGCTCCGCTGTGCGGGTGAATGTCCCCCCCGCGGCACCGCTCGGGTGCCAGGCAGCCCCGCGAGACAGGATTTGGCTCTTCTGACAGTTTGCTTTTCCCTTTTAAATAATTGACATAGTCGTATAAAATACGCACGGAATTTCCAACAGCGTGAAAAGGGTATTCCTCCTACGAAAATATAAAGACAGAACTTAATAAGCAATTCGGTGAAAAACAGATTTACAGCTGCAGTAATCATAAGATACGGTGACAACATAAAAGGAGATGATATATGATTAATAACATTAGCTAATAATGAATTATAGCCATCTGATATTAAATAGCAGCTATTTGACAGCATCGCTATCGCTGTGTTCTGCAGAGACTCGTATCAGGCGGGGAACAGGAGTTCCTCAGCTGTGTGAGCCCGAGCACATGGCCACATCGCAATCACAGGTTTCCAGTCATTGCTCTGTCTTCTGGTACACTTAGATCTGTTGCAGGCAAAGAGGCTGCCTGAAGACAGGATAAACACAATTTGTATCACTGTCTATCCACAGAAGAGTAAAACCACTAATGAAGTGGATGACCTTCAGCTGGCAGAATTTTGCTTAGTTTAGGTGTCAGAGATATGCCCCATAACAACACTGGGAAGAAATGTTCCATCATAGGTGTCTGTTACCATCGAGCACTGAAAAGCAGGATGCACCACTGGAATGGAACTGCATAAATTATCTCTGAAACTTTGCTTCTAGTCCTTTGTGCTGTGGCACACTGTGCAGAGGGCAGAAAAATGGCCTTTTAGTCATTGCTGTGTGTGACATTTTCAGGGATATTAAAATGTTCATTGCAGGCCCTTTTAACTCCGTGAAGAGGTCATGAGCCAGAAGCTCTAAAGTCCTTAAGAATATGTAAAAACAAGAGCCCCTTAATCCAAGTCTGCTTTTTATCAGAGATAAATTGGGTTTTCAGAAATTAAAACAGGAGAACAAATGGTTATTCAGATCCTTGATTAAGATACTGCTCCACTTTAAGCATATGAAAAGGTGCCACATATAGATGACAGATGATAGTTGAGTTTTGTTGATGTATTTCTGTGAAAAATGATGTATGCAAAATGACTACAAGGTCTGTGGGTTTGGTTTTGTTTGTTTGTTTTCAGCAAATAAATACAAGTTATGATTGAAATCACTTTAAAAATGGAAGCAATCCTCAGGTATTTAGCTTACTTTATGCTAAATGGAATAACAATGTTCTGCCCTGCAGGTTTGGAAGCAAATATATTACGTGAAATTAGTATTAGGAAACAATGAGGTGATTATTTCCTTCTTTTACAAATAATTGTGCAACATGCTCATGACTAGACACAACTTTTTAGATGCCCTTGACACACACAAATGAAAATAAATCATGACAGATGTTTCAAAGCATGCCACAGTACATTCCTATTAATGTTCTGCATAATATCTAAGTAATAAAGAAATAATTTCTGTAACTCATCTATTACTTTTAAATATTTCCAAGAAAAAAAATAAGAAAAAAAAAGCTTTGATTTAGAACTAGCTATCACTGACTTTAAAGACTGTTGTCCACAGGCACTCTTACTATGACAGGGGTTTTATGCTAAACTTACTGTGTTATCTACTCATTGTAAAGTATTTAAGTATTGCCATCTTATGGTAATATATGCTAAAAATATGTATAGTTTATTCTTAAATTTCTGGCACATTAAAATTTTATTTCAATTGCAGTAACTTATTGCCCATGTTGTATTTTTATGTCTTTTTTTCTGCTAAGCTTGATGTAGAATATTGACCTGCTCTGGAAATTAGCCTTTAACAAATGGAAGACAGCTCACTAATGATTAATTTTAAATACTCTTAATGCTAATTGTAGAATATCAATTTTAAGACACTTATTAAAATGTCACATCTGTTAATTTGATTCTAATTTTGCTCTGTATTTATACTGAAAAATACAAGGAAACTATTCATTATAATGTGTTTCAGTAAAGTTTTATTTCCAGCAGGATGATTAGATATTCAGCAGGAAGCCAACTATATAAAAAGACTTGGAATATAAAATCTTTCCTTTCTCCTACATGCAAAAGCAGTATCTTGAAAGAATGATCTATTAAGTACTAGGAAATTTCTAAGAGTTACTGCTAGATGGCATCTCTGTGCTGCTTTTCTGCAAGCCTGGAGTTTTCTGAAATGACCTTCATAGTATACAAAGTGGATTTCTTTTGTAAGTGTTATTTTGGTGGCCATCATTTGATCGCTATATCCAAATAACCACAGCAGTATAACCAAGTGAGCATTTTAGAGTAATGTAATGCTGCACCAGACAGGGAACAAGCTCAGCAGGTCTAGATGCTGTTTTTTAAGTTTGATTTTTGAAGATTTAAACAGATCTGAAAATAGGTATTTTTCAATGCAGTCAATAAAATTTATGTCTTTAATTTTTATAATGGTTGTATATCCTACACCTGGTGGGTTTCTATTCTTTGAACTTTGCCAAAAGAAGTGTTTCAAAGGAAGACTGGTGGGTCCAGTCCCAAACAGGAGCTATGTGTAGTATCATTAAGGACAGTTGCAAAAAGCATCTGTTGTCTATGTTCATTGCTTGCGATAATAGGATCTTTGGGAGCATTAACATAAAAAAAAAAAAAAAAAGCAAATTTGAAAAGTTAACTGTTTTTGAGTGCATTCGTACCTTCTGCAGTTTGATCTTTGGAACAGCCATGTTTCTAGATTTCAAAAATCCACAATTTTCACACATCAGCAGACTACGCAACTAGCTGCTAAAATCCTTCTTTTTCCCAGAGACCAACAGAACTTGTTTGTAGGAAGAGTGCATTACTTTAACACTGCTTCAGAGTATAATTTAATTCATCTCTACTGTGAGAGTGTATAACAAGGATATTATGTACAAACAAGGGTTACCGTAATACACAATTTTTGTTGGAAATACTGAGTCATAGTACTATAATACAGCACAAAATTGTGTGGAAATCTCATTATCTTTTTGGAAATTAATTGACACTGTTTTCCACAGTATTAGTCATTAGTCAATATGAAAATCGTATAGAATTATTTAACCTACAGGATTTAAGAATGCTCTAAATAAAGAATTGCTGAATATATATGGTCAACTCTTGCCTTAACATTTCTGAGCAATGTGATTCAAAACCCAGTGAAGAGCAGTCCAGAGCTGTCTGTGTCCCGTGTCTTCTCCCAGATACGTTACTCTCAGTCCAGTAACTTCAGTCAATGGGTAACAGTTTGCAGAAATGCAGTTTAATAGCTGTCGAAACAACACCCAGCTATAACTCTAAAAATGTGTTTCTAGTTGCCTACAGATTGAGCAATTATAAATTTCCAGTTCAAATCCTTGCAATTCGTAAGAGACCTATTAAGAAATGAACAGGAAATCCTCAGAGAAGCCCCAGTTTACTTTGGGCACTGAAATACCCTTTTTCAATACTTTAGTATGACACAAATGCTTCAGGGCATCACTTCAGCGTTCTTACTGGATCTTCACTGAAAACCAAGTAAAATTTAAAAATCCTTGTGTAAATCTTTGCAGCAATAGTATTTTGAAGACCATCTTTCACCAAAACGTCAATCTATTGTACTGCTTCACTTCACAGGGCAGTAGATTTCTTGTCTAAGATGAAATTGAGAGAAGTGAGGACTTTGTATGCCTGGGTATAAATACAGAACTCTTTCCACAAAGGAGAATGCCAGCATGCAGGAACACACAGATAGCTTTACAGATAGAAAAACATTCAAGAGTTAGATGTTTTTATGTACTTCAAGAATGCCCAAAGAAGATCAAAGAGCTTATGTTGTACTTGTTTAGCATAATGAGGTCATGTGTACTACTTTCCACATGGTCAGCTAATAAATGTGCACTTGGTGCACCTGCAGAACAGAACAATTTGCTGTTCACCTGATCGATCTGACCGTCATTTTTCAAAAAAATCTTTTTCAAAATATGACAGCTCCGAATCTGCCTCCTTCAGCTTTTTTTTACTGACTTTTTATTTTTCTAAGAGGTAACGATCTTAATGTGTTCACAAGGGGATCTCTTAAGAACCCTTGAAGTGCACAACATCAATCTTCATATACTTAGTCTTGGCATTAATGATGTTTTTGGTGAGTTTGCTAAGAAGAAAAAATGGATGATAAATATCTTAGCCATTCCTTTATTCAGTCAACTGGGAATTTTTCCTAATACTAGAAAGAAATACGTTTTCTAGAGGACATAACTCCTCTTACTTCAGTACTAAATTATCTTTACCAGCCATTCAGAAAGTCGATTCTTCTGTTCATCATATTTGCTCTGGGACACACTGCCTATTAACTGCAAAGAATGGCACATCTTACCCAAGAAGTAAGAATATTAGTAAAACAAAAGTGCAAAGGTGTACAACTTTGCGGAGAACTCTTATTCAGAAATTGATAAAAAGTTGCAACTTTAACAATTCTGATTATGACACATTATTTATCTGAAGGACACTGATCCACCACTGATGGCCACTTTATACCTTTCACAGGCTGAGATAAAATTAATTCAAAATGAAGGAATTCAGCATGACAAGTTAAGGGAGCATTTGCCTCTGGGAATTTAAAATTCACATTACAATGTCTGGGTGATGGTGAAGCCTAGGACAATTCTTAGATTGTTTCTTAAAGTTGAGCACAGTGTTGAGAGATGTATCTCAGAAAAAAAGGAGTGAACTCAGATGTTACCTGTTATGTCGGAGCATAGAGAAATCAGAGACACTTCACTCCGAGCATGGACTGCAGCTTCAGTTATTTTCATTAAGTGGTTCCAATCTTAAAGGTAATTGCACTCCTGTCAGCAGCATAATTTATCAGAACACTTGAAACTATTTCCAAAATGTTACTGTTTTTAGTGTCTTTGTTTTATTCCTGTCATTAAAGGTGTTTAAGGTCTAACCTTGGTTTATCTGAAATTAGAGAATTCATGTCTCTGCCTGAAAGGACACCAGAATACTAAATTATAAGGCCCTTTGTTACTGTGTCCTGCTTTTATTACTCACTTCTCAGTATTTTTAAACTTGTTTTGTGGCAAACTGGACTACTGGCCAGCAGATAACTTGTTTAATATGCAAATAAAAGAGGCATGTAACCTTGTTTACAGTAACACAGATTATTTTATCCCTGTTGGGAGCAGTTCTAAAAGATTTTTTATTAACAGGGAAATACCGTGTGTTGTGTGTACCGGACAAAGGAAATCGTTACCATTTGTCTAGCTAGCTCTGTGTAGACTAAAACTAAATGACCCGTGGCCTTCATTTTTACTGACCACCTTCTAGAAATAGTTTCCTAATATTTTTTCTCACAATACGAGTGATTCATATTAATGAACTCAACATACCACGCAACTTCCATACTTAGAGGAGGTGACAGTGAACACAAAATGTTGGTGGTATAAGCAGTTAACATTAAGGACAGAACTCTGTTAATGATGTATAGGGTATAGGTATATAGGGTATACCCAGCAATTTGATTCCTTGAAGTTTCATTGTGGTATCACACGTACTATATGCTTTTCCATACCATCCTATACCCTCTTCAATTTCATGACAGAAGCTGACCTATCACAAAAGCAAAAGAAACAGCCAGGCATATTTGTCATAACTCACTAAACAATCATAACTTGGAACTTCAGTTATAGCCAAAAGGAGGCTGCATAGGAAATACCAGGCCTGCAGGTAGGAATTTTGTAAACTCTTACCTAGCTGCTTCTGTATGCACTTTATGTACTTTTTTTTTTCCCCACAGAAAATAAAAATGTAATATGAAATTATTCACAAAACATCCAGTATTTATTAAAACTTCTTCCTCAAGAAAAAAAATAAAATAATTTTAATATTCTGACCCCCTTCTGAGCCTTTCTCACTTAAATTAAACCACTTCAAGCAGCCCCAAATAACACAAATGTAATTTTTTCATCCTTCAGTTCCTTCAAGAACAAAGTCATCTGCCTGCTGCACTGCCATCTAAACAAACAAATCCTTGCAACTGTGGAATGCAGATTTAATCTTTTTATTCCTTCTATTTATTATTTCACTGAAAAACGTATGTTCATCAGCAGAACAATAGCTTAAGCAAATGCTGGAAGCAAGTAACCCACTTCACTCCTGTGGTTTGGGGAAATACTGTTAACATCCTCCTGCAGCTGTTAAGTAACTCATAAGGGAAGGGGAACAGGTAGAACAAGTGGAAAAGATTCTGTTCAGAGGACTGCATCTTCGTGAGCTCTACAATTAAGTGCCTATCACTACATTGTAAATAATGTTAAACTATTGGTGCATGTTATTAAAAAATGCAGTTTAAAGATATTTTAATGAACCCATTGCTTCTTTGTTTGTTTGTTTGTTTGTTTAGAACTCCTGCTTTAGGAAAATACTATAAAATGTGTTTCAGTGTATTGCTTTCAAGGTGATAACTAAGCATTTAAATCATTTTCCACATCCGAAATTGTAAATGCTATTTGAGTTTGGCCATTAGTCTTAAAATTGGTTTTATAGATATACAAACTTCAATGTATTTAGAATATATTACTACATCATTATTTACTCAAATTAAACTGTTCTGTGCAAGTCCTAGCCTCAGTACTGCAATTATTTTTTTCTTATTCATTTTTTCATATAGCCTTTTACACAGTATTCTAACAAATCCACCTTCTAATAAGATTCTGAGCATTTTCAATATACGGTATTGAGACTTCTCCAAGAAAATATGAAGTAAACAGTGTAGCTGTAACACCAAGATACTTTACCAAGAAACAAACAATACATGGAGTACAGACTGCGATTCCAACAACTGCATTAGCTTTCTCAGATTAGATGTAATTTTGTAGTGAAACTTACCTGCTTTTCAATGTGAGCTATCAGTAATTTGCTTTCATTTTTGGCTGCTCTGGGTCTAAGTGAACCAGAGCTGAAGTGAACCCCCTGAACTGAATAGGCATTTCATCGTTCTTATTTTGTAGAGGTAAAGACAGCCCATTAGTTGTAGCTTAGTGGCAGATCATTATTTTCAAATTATCTATTGTTAACATCATTGAATCCAAGTTCTTAAGAGCTGAAGTTCCCCAGCAACACCACACTGCAAATTGCCCCAGGCCCAGCATCACCTCCTGACCCATCCCTGTTCCACCTCTGCTTCACCAAACTCATTAGACCTTTCACTGTCCATTTTAAGGCACTAAATCTACACAGCACTGCCCTTTTTAGAAGGGAGATATGGTCTTCTTTTTCACTATTCTGCACTATTCTCAACTTTTTAATAATTCTAAAGATACACAGGATCGTACTTATGACATTCATTCTGTTTGCATGGTCATAAAATTTCCAGAGGCTATGGCATGTGAGCTTGGCAGAAAAATTACAAAGAAATTGTCTTAAAGGCAAGATCTCTCTTACATATCATAATTTACTAAGCCATGTAATGCTGGAGGGTGTTTTTTTCCTTTTTTTTTTTTGTTTTGTTCTTTGCTTTTCTTCTTTTCTTGCATATTAGCAAGAGCTGGCTAATTCTTCAACCTTGCCACTGCAAGAGTACATATATAGTACTTGTACTAAACATGACCACAGATCCTGCTGTCCTCTAGTTTTTACAGTAAAGGTCCTTTCAGCTCTGTGCCCTGAAGGTAAGTATCTTAACTTTTGAGTGTGATATGAATTATCATATAGATGATGGTATGAAAAATTCAGGTGACTGGTTTGCCTTTATAATGAGATTTCAGATCAATATTATTTGCTGTCATCGCAGGTATTTATGCCTGAGATGCATATCAGGCAGAGTAACGAACAAGATCCTTCCCAAGCATAAAGTAGGGAACTTTTCATATCTAATAGGTAATTCAGATCAGGAGAAATCAACAACCAATTAAGTCTGGTATCCTATTACAAAAGTCACATAAGCTCAGACATGACAAAAAGCTTCAACTAAATTAATAAAGAAAAAAATGTTATTAAGTAATAATCACATTAGTCTATCATTAAGATTACTGCAGAAATGAATGGCAAAAAAAAAAAAAAAAAGTCAACAAAATCAGAACTGCTAAGCTTTGACATTCCTGGAGAACTGTGACCTTGTGCATTATTTACAACACTCCCTGCACAAATAGTCCTCAAACTGACAACAAATGGAGAGCTTGTTGGAAACACCTTATTCGGAGAAAAGATTTCTGCAAAATAGAGTTGAGTCTGACACCTCAGCTTAGCCAAGGAATTATTTTAAAATATAAGTTTCATTGTTCAAAGAATGTTCAAAATTGTGGTTGTTGGCTTCTAGGTAAAATTACATGTCCTATGGAATCAGCATCATTCGACATACTTTTCTTTTGAATTACCCTTCCTAATACACACATTGATTTACTTTTTAAATCAGTGTCTATTATTCAGATACACAAAAAACCTTGTTCAAAGTGTCAGTTACAACGTTATATTCACTTTATTCAGTTTGGGCATCGTTGCTATTCTGGTAACTGATTTATATTGAACAGCAGTTACTCAACGTGCTTTCAGACCAGTAACTTTGCTTTTGTGGGTGTCACCGGGAAATAGTTCGTGGAATTCTGCACCGGGCAAAAAGAAACCCCTGCAGAAGTCTCTGATACAACCACTGTACAAGAAGCGACTAGGCAATAGTGAGAGCCTTGAAATTTTGGGGGAAATGAAAGAAGGATCTTGATGTAATACTGGCAGTAGCTGTAGTATTCGGATTTGCTAAGCTTTAGATTTGACAAGTCAGAAAGCTACGCTAATGGTAAGGTTCACCTCTGTTGTGTATACAGAAGAAAAAAATTACCAGATGCTACTGGTATTCAGATTATATCCACAGGTGACTGTCAAAAATAGAATAAATTGCTCTTGCTTATAGCTCTCTTCCATTTAGAAATGAGATTTATTTAGGAGTATGCAGTTGAAGCTATATCTCTATATGTTTATTTCTAAACAATTTTGAATGATTCATTCAACTTTGAAAACTCCCTTTTTTTACTAACATTCCTATAAAATCTTGAGCTAAAAAAAAGATCTTAGATTTCTTACTGAACATTCTGACTCATTCAATAGAAGATAATTCTGACACACACCAGAAGTAGGAAATCAGTATTAAGACTTGGAATCCATCTCCTGGCTAGTATCTGAGGGATAAACCCTGTTCCTTTTTAATACCCACGGGTATGATGTTTAACATGCCTTTCAGCAGCTACACTTTAAATTCAATCTGGTGCTCCATCAAAAAAATATTTCCTTTTTATTTGTGAGGGTGATCAAATACTGGAACAGGCTGTCCAGGAAGGCTGTGGAGTCACCATCCTTGAAGATGTCCATCCTGACTGGACAGAGCCCTGAGCAACCTGCTCTAGCTGACCATGTTCCTATGAGAGGCTGGATGCTGCAGAAATGAAGACATAAGGTTAAGCAGGTTAAGTTACTGAGTTCATCTCCATACAGTGGAAATGAACAACCAGTTAATGTTTTCTCAAATGCTTCCACAAATCGGTTTCCAAATGAATGTAACAATAGTGGTAGATAATAAAAAATAAAAATAAATTAAAATTTAATAATAATAATAATAATAATAATAATAATAATAATAATAATAATAATAATAATAATAATAATAATAATAATAAAAAATAAGATAAAATCCTGATATGACCTAACTGCCCAATTCTTCTGTTAAATAGAAACAGTCATGTTTTTTCTCTTTGGGGATTTTCCTGAAGCACATGCAATTAAGTATTGTCTAATGCTTACTTTCTCCTTCTCATTAGTATTCTTGGACATAAAACATTTGCACTGTGTGATTTGACTGTTTTAATTGACCCTAACTCTTAAGCACTAATGTTATCTTTTCACTTGCTAATTATTTTCGCTCTCTCCAGAAATTAGTCTCTTAGGCAATATTTTTCTTGTTAAAATATCATTGTTTTCTTATCCACTGTCGTGTATTTCAGTTCAGGTTCTGAAGACTTGCCATATCATCTCATCTTTGGTTTCCCAAACATTCATAGTTTTTAGGAATATAAACTACTACTACAAGTGATATCCTTCTTTTCTATCTTTTTTTTTTCTTCTTCTTCTGTGCAAAATATGCTATTATTAGTTAATTTCATACCAAAGCCCTTAGTTTTCTCCTTTCTTCACCTTTCAGAATGCTGTTATACTCCTTGTTTGCAATCGGGATGTTTTCTGACCAGCTGTGTTCCTTATAAGCCCTTTTAGCTGCTAAGCATTTGCTTCTGCTATATTCAGTTGCCTTCAAAGAATGGCCTCATTTTCTAGGAATCTTTTTGATCTTTTTCAGTTTTAGGAGACCCCTAAGCATTTTGTTTTGACAAATTCCTCCAGTTGTCTCCAAGTCACTTAATGTGCTTAATTTATTTAATAAATTTATTTTAATAAAAATTAAAACCAAATCTTCTGAGCTACATGTAAGTGCAGCTAAGAAAGACATCCCAAGATGTCAAGAATTCATGTTGATTCTGGTTCATGCACCATACTTGTCTAATTTTACTTAAAAAGGACAAAACAGACTGATCTGATAACTTGTTCCTTGGACTGGAAGGACATTCAG
This sequence comes from Anas platyrhynchos, assembly GCF_047663525.1. NCBI lineage: Eukaryota > Metazoa > Chordata > Aves > Anseriformes > Anatidae > Anas > Anas platyrhynchos. The sequence goes on from NC_092594.1 coordinate 1,618,610, forward strand.
CTATCCTTGCAAGGGCATGTATCCAAACTCTGAAACTGTTACTCCAATTAATATCAGTTAAACTAAAATGTCTCATGACAGGCGGGGTATCGCTGCCCCCAATATATATATTTGTTGCTGTGAGGAGGCCATGCTTTAACACAAGCCTGCTTAAAATAGCAGTGACCGTAGGAGGAGGAACTTATGATCAGCATACCTACCACCACCCGTTTAAACACGAGCTTAACAAATGTCTTAAATAATCTCCTTGATTATTTTAAATAGTGCTTAGGGTTCCACCAAAGGATTGACTTGCTCATTGATCAGTCAGAGACGACCTGGCCTGTGAGCAGTGAGACATCTTTGCAGCTCCCCTCAGGTTTGTCACCCACTGAAACCAAGGTCCAAGGGCAGCCTGATGAAATGCCCGTAACTGTTCCAATGTGGCATTGTAGCCATAGCACATACCCAAGGCTCACAGCTTGCAAGCACTCTCAAAAACCCAAGCTTAGGAAGTCAGTTTAGCAGAAAAATGCATTCAAACACTTCTTTGCTACTTCAGTTGTCACATGGCACATAGAAATTTTTTCTTCTGAAGCATGTTGTTGGAACAATGCCTGCATTATAAATGCCAAATATATGAGATATCTGACTATCCTATAGGGCAGACTACAAGATCAATCTTAAATAGCAGGCTGTGATGCAGTGATAGCTGGTGATGGGAAGAAGGATGGCAGGTATAAGTTAGCACACTGTTCTGAACAGTGGGCACACTGTGAAAAAGGCACTAAGTACACTGAACAGTGGAAAGAATAGTCCTGCCAAATGACATAGTGTGAGATTAAAGTAAATAATTCTGCTGGAAACACTGAAATTTTAAGTATCTGAAAAAACGTATCTTCAGGACTGTTTTGTCTTTCATAAAGGTACTCATCTATTAATAAAAGAGCATATTAAAAATAGGTCTATACAGTACCAAAGTAAATTGGAACTGGGATTTATTTAATTTAAAAATACGTTACTGTTTGGCCAGCAAATAGCCACAGTAGCAAAGCTAGGTTCACTTCTCACTTCCAGATCAATCAATCCTGAGTTAGAATATGTTACTGTGTCTATTACTAGTCAGCCAGCCCATGCCCATCAAAGATGATCTCCTACTGGACGAGCACATCAGTGCAAGATGCCTATAAAAGAAAATGAGGATGAACAAGATGAAGTGATTCAATGTTTTCCTTTCCTAATGCAGTGTCCACAGTAGATAGGAAGAAAACCAGAAATAAAATCTTCCACAAATACTCATTCCAGTTTTAAACAAGCATAGCTTAAAAATATTTGTGCTCCTTTTTTAGCAAGCAAAATTAATGACAGAGGAGAACGTTATGTGAATATTGTAAAATATTTTTGACAACGAGTTTATAATTTGTACTTGCATATGTACAGTTTTGCCTGCTCATTAAAGAAATATCAATACATTTTATGGCTTATCAACCCAGAGTAACTCAAACTTTAGTATTCAGATTTGTGAATTATTCATAGAAGCTACACATCAGGAACTATTTATGGAAATGTTGCTGAAAATAGTACTCTATGTTTAGACTGACTCTAGTTAAAAAGGAAGCTAATTTTGTTAAATTGTTTAGATCACAGTATCTTTATATTTATTTTGAGTATATAGTGCAGTCTATTTTTAACTCTGCTGGCAGTGTGTTTCTCAGCACTTCTTAGAAGCCTATGATACAACAACACTTCTACTACTGCAATTTTTATTTCCCAGTTATTCATACTCAGGTATTGAGTATAAATACTCAATATTCCCTACTACTGTTTGTAGCAGAACCACCCAAAGTTTATGTGGAAACAATTACCTCTCTCTCATTCCACTATCTAACGTTTCAAAATCAGAACCTGTAAGTATCACTTAAGTAACACTTACAAAGCAATATCTGTTTTTACTCACTGCTGGGAAGGGAAATGTATTCTCCTAAAGTTCTTGCTAAAAAGTATTTCCATACCATTATGGAAGACAGCAGAGAAAATAGGCAAGGGGTCTCTGACTCATTGCGTAGACTCAAGGATAAAAAGGGATAGAAAAGGTACAGTCACTGAAACCTTGCAGGAAAATATCAAGTACTATTCAGTGGCAGGGAAGAGTGAACGAGTAAGGGGTAACTGCTTTTTCTTCAAAATATATCTGAGAAGTGTGTCAAAAAACAAACAAAGCAAGGAACAAGCTACAATCTATTTGAAATAGAATCTTACACAGTATGATTTACAGCTGCTCCCAAGTTTTTATCATTCTCTTTAGCCATCACTTTAAAGTACCTTGCAACAAGGAAAAAAATGTTCTTTCCTGCTACTTTTCTACTTTCATGCCACAATAGACTTTGAAGTCACTTATTCAAACCTTTAAATAATGTGCACAATTACATAAATATGTTTACAAGGATAAGTGGAAATAATTAGCTGCTTAAATTTATTTTTTTTTCACTTTTATTTGCTTATTTTTTTCTTCTGTAATTATATAGATCTTTGAAAGAAGTGTCTATACGGATAGATAGCTGGATATTCATGAACAGAAGGAAAAAAGTCTCATTAGGTGTTGTCATAAATGAAAACACTACTTTAAGATGAAATGGCATTTTCTTTGCTGCTACCAAGACATGAAATAGCATTTCTAAGTCTTAGTATTCTCTCACATTGCACTGACTTAAGCAAACATTAAGGTAATACCTTAATACCACCAATATTTACAAAATATATATAATATATATATATATATATAATTTATATATATATAATTTAATATTAATATTTAATATTAATATTAATATTTAATATATATAATTTATATATATATAATATATATATATATAAAATTCTTACTTATTTTATATCTTACTCATTTTGTTTATTTCAAGACCATTTTTCTATTAGATTTTCACTAAAATATGTATACATACAATTTCAAAGTTGTGAGCTTCAGTACTCGCAGAAAAGCAAGAAGGCAACTTCTATGTTTTCTCATCCATCTAGGAAACAAATACCATACCATGGACTTACTATATAACATATATTTATGTATTATTATTATATGTAATATTATTATATAACTATTATATGGGATATGTAAGTGAATATATAATTATGAATGGATACGGTGTGTAGATTTGTCTTGAACTCAATCTTTAAGCTAAAAGAACTTGAACCAAATCTTTAATCATGTTCCTGGGAGATGCTAACCCATCCTCTTCTGTGTCTGTCCAATTTTTTTTTCCTCCTGAGGAAATCCTACAGTAGGCAGAATAAACTACAGATAACTTCCATATGAGAAAGTGTAAAGAAGACTGCTATTTTGGGATCCATGGGGGATGCATATAGCACAATTTCAAAGTCATAAGTTTCCTTATGCTGTAGCTACAAAAGGCGTGCGTTGGAGTTAAGTTAGTCTGAGGTACAGTTGAAAAGCATTAGAACACCTAGGCCAATGTTTCTGCTTGAGGATCGATAGTTGCAAACAGTATCTGCACTGCAGCAGGCAAATAGAGGCAAAGACCAGGGATTGACTTATGACCACAGAACATCAGACAGGCATCTGATTCTAAAAGTTCTGTTTACCCAAGGGAGGCAAAGGCCTGAGCTGTTTTACAGCTTTTATTTATTTATGCTGGAAAGTTATAAAGACATTGTATCAGAAAAATACAATCACACTGCACTCCAAAGCAAGTCCTTGGGGGAAAGAATGATTTTATTTTCCTATTTCAGAGCTCTTTTTCTTTTAGTGCCTGAAAAAATAAAACTTTTTGAAAGTTTCTCAAACTTCAGATTGCTTAGTTACTTTTGCTCTGGGATTTCTGAAGATTCAAAAGGGGGACTGACGGGGAAGCCCTCTTACACTGAGAACTGTAAAAGCCAACATATGAGTGCTGCAGGAAAGGGAGAATGGAAATTAATTCCTTCATTAACACCAGATGAAGTGACTGTGCCCAAAGGGAAGAAGCCAGGCACAGCAGATCAATGCAGACAGCATACTGCTTGAATCATTCTGTGACTTTGGATATTTCCAAGAACAGACCAGAATTTTACTAAGGATGCCAGAAGCTGTAACCCTTCTGATAAGCCCTTTTGCTTTGGCCGTTCAGGTTGTATGTGGTACAAGAGAATAACATAAAATCATCTTCTCTTCTCTCCGGCCTCTGCTTCTAGCTGGAAGGTGCTCCAGCCCAAAAGCCCTGTTAGCAGTCAGGCAGGCAGAATTGTACCAGTTGAGGGTCTGACCCTAACCAACCTCTGCCATAATTTTGTGGTGCTACCAAGTCCTAAGGTGATCCTGCCATCCCCAAGCCAGTAATTACTGGTTATACGTGGAATGACACCTACCCATCACTAAAAAGCTCAGGGAATGGTACAGAATCAGGCCACCATTTAACCTCCCAGCCCACATTCCCTTCTCCTCAGTAAAGTAATACTACACTGAAATAAAACGATGTTCTGGGAGGCATTTCTGTCACCCATTCTAGCACTAAAGAGCAGTCTGACTGTTTCATGTGCGGCAAAATTCTTGATCATCTTTTCTCTTCTGCTTGAAAGATTTTTAACAAAGAAAACAATGCTACCATTTGTGACAAACAGTTGTCCATTATTACAGGTTGCTCTGAGCTGACCAGACATGTATAAAGATTTTCTTCCCCTAGACAGTAAACAGAATTGTTATGCTTTGGAAGGGATAAATCACCCAGAGTGTTTTCATTCTGTGTATCTGGTGAGCCAACAAGCAAAAGCAATGTCCAAGAGAACAAAATTCTAACATCCCATAAACGGGTGTGTAAACAAGGCAGTATTCTGATGACAGCTCTCAGGTTTGCTCCCAAATAGCTAAAGACACAGCAGGGCTCTGTTTTTAAAGACAGATGAACTTACATAATCTGCATTCATTTAATACTCAGAGGCACCACTGATGATCACCTTAAGGTAAGCTCAGAGTTGTGTTTCATACACAGAAAAGCCTACAATGCTAGGCTCGTTGATACTGAAGATTTTGCTCTTCCTTTTTTCCTGTCAGTTATCATGCAGGCACTGTTTCCCTATCTGCTAACACTAGGACTGAAAATCCATGAAATACAAATATGGTGGTTTTGAATCTCAATTTTCAAAGACTATTTGGAGAACAGTGCAATAGCAGGATGAGAAAAATGGAATGGGATCTTTTGTCTCTCTACACAGTGACAGGCAACACCATTTCTCCTACCAGGCACACTTGCAGTCAAGAAAGTACATTTAGTGAGAGACAATATGGAGCAAAATCCTCAATCCTTAACTGAATAAGAGTTTAGAGATTTAGCTCTCCATAACAATTGTTTCACATTATTAATATCTGACTGCCTTTACCACATTTAATAAGGTAATGGTGTCATTAGTGACTAGTATTTGCATAATTTAGAAACAAAGCGCATTTAGGTGATGTCTCACACATGCCCATATATTCTTCATACACTATGAAGTAGTGTATAGACATGCTGAGAGTCACACAGAGCATACATTTTTATCATGTTTAGGGCACTCCTTCTATCCCAAACCTACAGCTTATGGGCTAGATTTCATCACAGGAGTACTCCAGTACAACCAACAAACTTGACATTTAGTTCTATCACTATTGCAGTCACTCCCATGCTTCAGGAATTTAACTGTAGCTCCATCCCCATGACAAGAACACATTGTCACAATGTTCATGTCATATTGGAGGCTTTTAGAACTGCTTTTTTTTTGGGGGGGAAGGGCGGAGGGGGGGGGGGTGGCTGGACTGACCATTTTGAAATACTATGACATCCTTAGGTTAAAGTTGATATTTAAATTAAAATTATTGTTACTACCAAAGAGAAATTAAGGAGTAATTTGTAAGTGAAAGTCAATGAAATGGTAAGAGTTCAGTCCAACTTATTCTGGTCTTAAATGCTTAATGTCTTTCTGTGAATTAAAATTTCGCTGAACAAAGAACCTGAGATTGGATAACCTACAAGTAACCCATATGCGGTAGCTCTGTGGAGTCCCTTTGAGGAAATCCCATGGTACTGGGGAGGTTGGCTCATTAACTGGGCTGCTGGGCCAGCTTCCACCTCCCTGGAGTTCCCACAGCATGCCTATCATGAAATCCTACTGTAAAATTAGTCTGCTCTTTACTGACTGAACCTGAGAAGTTGAAAGTGCAGTAGAATTATTTTCCAAGTGGCACAAATTGATCCCTTATCCTTAATGAAATTTGTGTTCCAAACCCTTCAAGCTTTTCTAGTGTGTAGGGCACAATTCATTTCCGGATGATCTAAGAGCACTCTTCCTGTCATTATAAGATTAAGCCTTTGGAAACTATATAGGTCATCTATATCTAAATTACACTGTCAGGATGCAGTTCTTAATGAGCATTACGTTGTTTTACTATTACATGAACAGCACAAAGAAATAATTGTTTCCCCCTTTCCTTTCAATGGCATTAATTATAGCTATTAGTGATAAGAAAATTTATTATTCTTGTCACACTGGCTCATCTGCAAGGGCAGGTATCTTGGGGAGAGAAAAGGCAAAGCTATATCTGTTCTTGAATCCCTCCCTGCTCTGTAATTCTGTATAGCTCTCTGTGGGAAGAACAGGACTCATTCTTCCTTATTTCCTTCAGCAGGCACATAGCTGATTTCATAATATAAGGCTGAGTTTTTAATGCTTGCAGTGTTTAACAAAATAAGGAAGAGAATACTGTTTGATTTCAGATGAGAGTTTTCAGGAATATATATTCCTTTATCAACTGGAGGAAGGAGGGAATCATCCAGAGCTGCTTGGATTTGAGTGTTTCTTCCTGTTTCTATTCTTACTCCATCTCTGACAACTAAAGGAGTAATGTGGAAAAAATATTTGTAAAGGGAAACAGGAGGAATCCTTCCTTTGTTCACTCTGACACTTCTTTGGCATTTATTTTATCTCAGTTTGGCAAAATCACAATGCAGCTGTTTAGAAGTGTTATTTAGTCCATTATGAGCTCTGCATGAAGTATTTTTAGAATTGATTTTGTTGAGCCTTCTCTGTTTTAGTAGTTATTTCTAATTCATATGAGTTACATGAATCTGAGAGCTCCATTAACCTTCATTATGCCATCTCTGCAGCTCATAGCCTGAGCACACATGCAAACACAAAGAAAAGATGAACACAAACCAGAAAGTCTTAAAGGGATAAAAATGTAACAACTGGTTTGACGAGAAGCTAAGAGGCATGGCTAACTTACATATACTAAGATAACACAGTCTTTCTATTTGACTTTTTCAGGTACATTTTCTCTTAAACTCTGAGCCCTGCATCATCCTAGAAATACAACTGAACTGAATTATCTTTGAGTGCTTTATGCTGACAGAGGCTGTCATAAGACCTTTTTCCTTAAATTGGAAATGAGCAAATCTGCCTCAAACTAACAAAGACTTCAGGCCATGCAGATCTTTCCTTTTGCTCTGAAGTCTCTGAAATCACCTGATGGAATTTATCATCTACGAGTTACAGAGTTGTCACTTGCAACTTGTAACTATGCACTGGGGTATGTGATGGAATGTGCCACTGGGAATGAGCAGATCTAAAAGCTGGTGCTATGGAAGAGAGAGGAAAAACAGTCATGCAGTCAGTGCTGTAAATTGTGTGTGGCCTGAAGTTCACAAACTTTATTCTGAACACACAGCTGGCACACCCTGTGCTCCCTTTAGGCTTTAAGTTACTTCCAGTTCATTATTTTCTTCATTAGTGTTGCCTGAATTATAAAAGAAGATATACCATATTTATAGTTATACTTTATCCTATGACTCTATTTTAAATACAGTAGTGACTCTCCATTTGTTTCCCACAACAGTTTCTTAGAGCACTTATATTTCAATTGATATGAAGCTACTTGTATTAAAACAACCTCAGCCACTCTCACAGATGCATCCTCCCTCTTACGGCACCGTGGAAGGTCTAGGGCAAGAAGCTGGGGTGTTGCTGCCCTCTGGAAGTGCTCTTCTCACCTGCACAGCACAGGAAACACATGTGCCTGGAAAGGTCTACCTCAGTGCTTCTGTTTCACTAAACACAAGTACACATCTTTGAAACCAATGTTATTTGATCATGTGACATTGAAATACCAATATATTGAGTGATGATAATAATGTCCTATATTTTTAGAAATTCATATTGTGTTTTACAAAACGCTTTGGGAAGTTCCATACACAGTTTCCTCAATTCTAAGTATTCTTTTCAGTTCCTGTGAGTAACCCATAATTTATGTTTATGAGCAGAGGCAGAATTTGTATTTCACATTCTGGAGCATATTCTGTTAATTAGAAGATATCAAAGACTGTATCACAAGCAGGGAAAAAAAAAAAAAAAGCAATAATAGTCATGGCTCTGTATGGTGAAATAAGAGGTTTTCTGCCATAATTTGATTCTTGAAATACAGTCAACTTGTAGCAGGAAACTCTCCCCAGTTTTTCGTAGGAGTGAAAGAGGTTTCACTGGGTACTGGTTGTAGGAAATGTTATTCACATTTAAATTTATGCTTCAGTAAAACTAAATCTAACTTGGGTTGTTTGTTTTATGCATGGAATAAAAAACATCAAAAAACAACACTATACACAAGACTTTTTAGTGACACATGCACACTCCTTTACTATTGATAAGGAACTCAGAAGAAATGGTAACACTGTTCCTTTTCCTTCTAAACTGTATTTTAGCACTAGAACCTGGCATTTGCGCTGCAGTTTCCTAAAGATTACAGCTTTTTCACGAACCATTGACACATATCCAATAAAAGACCAGAGGAGGAGGACTAACATAATAATAAATCACTTGCACTACTGAAGTCTTGGTGTTGCCAGGAGAACCTGCTTGTCATAACATAAATCAGAGCTGACTGAAGCACACAACACCAACAAATGATCATCTTAGAGGTCCAGGAAAACAGTGAGCAAAAGAGTCACATTATTATAGCCTAGAGACCTCTTCATGCAGAGACATCCTTCCTCAGCCGGCTCAGGACAGCCTGAGAGTCCCAAAGCATCCAAACAAACCAGAAGGTGTCTGTTTCTTGAATTATGTCAGCCCCAGTTCTTACTCTTCTGTTTCATTCTGCCTCAATGTGAAAGGGTTCAATTTTCAGCTACAGTAGTTTTCTTTTCGTAGATTGTTAATATATTACCTAGTGGGAATATTATGCCAGACTGAGGAAAAATCTTATTAAAAAGGGTCACTATAATAACGAATAAAGAATATTACCTCATTTGGCTTTCCATAATTACATTCCACCAATTGCTCTAAGCCCATACACCTACTGCCTCTCTTGTTTCTTTACCCTGACTGCCTCTAGCTGAAAAGAGGGAATTATCCATTAAATCTCAGGTTATTCTATTACTGCATACATCTCCTTCCATTTTAATTTGCTATTTTATTGGGATAGCTCTGTTTTCCTTCTTCCCTATTTTTCATGTAATCTTGTAAGTCTTTGCCTACGTAGTATATTTTTTCCCCTTTTACAATAGATGGCAGACTGTGTCCCAGACCCAGAAGGCTAAAACTGAAGTACAAATACAGCCTGTGAATTTTCTTAGTTTCTTCAAAATTACTGAAGACTGACTTTGTGCATTAATGTAACTGTCCATACAGAATGCTGGAAGGCTTTTATCCTAATAGCTACATGCACAATGCATGAAACAGCAAACCGTGTTACAGTTGCATTGCAGTTCATATGCCTTTGGCTGTAAGTAATATGGGGTTTATCATCTGTCCTTCAACATCTGATAAGCCATATTCTCCTTCAGGGATGCTTTTCTTTTCCAAAACACTGATATTTGCCACTGTCAATCCTTTCAGTTTCTATTTCATTTGTAAAGGGTCTGTGTGGTCATTTTAGCCAATTTTCTCCGGATTATCTCAGTGCTGGGTAATATGTTTAATTATCTTCTCTACAATTATCTAATACTTAAAATTTTAAGTCCATGGGTAGACTGCAGGGCCAGTTTTCTCTCTTCTTCTGTTTAGCAAGCTCCTGAAGAATTGTTTTGTCTAATGAAGCAGTACTTGCATTTTGTGCTCTGAAACAATGTTATTTCCAATTCATTACATAAGGAGAAATGAGGCATCTTGTGAAGTAAGCATTAGACTGTGAGGTCAGAAAGTCTGCATTGCTAAGACAGATTGGTCTTTGGGGAAATTGGATATTTCCACCCTACTAAAAAGCCATTATAATTACATTCTTGTGACTGCCAAGCGAGCTGCACTAGAGACTCCATTCATTCCCTCTTAAATGCATACTTAATGCATCTGACTTCTAATACCTCACTTCTAAGTCAAATCAAGAGATCCAGCCATTCCTGTGACGAATCTATTTGATCTCCTGATTCCCAGCATTCACTCCTGTATTGGTGTCGTTTGGCTCTGGCCTGCTTACCAAGTCCAGGACAACATAAACTTGCAGCAACACAGGAACAAAGTCTTCTGAATTAAACGCTAATTCCCCAAAGGCACAAAGTACAAAAAGAAAGAACAAAAACAATAACTGGCTTTTGTAGCTAGACAGTATTTGTAACCTTTATATTTATATTTGTAACTCTGGCTTTACAACTTTATCCCTAAAGTAGAACAGAACGGAGAGAAATGGTGCTGAAGTTCCTCTCATCTTCTGTATAAACCAGTCCTTTTCTACCTCCTCCACTCTACCTCCTTGCTCTGATATTTTCAGGTATAGAATTGCCTGTGATCCCACAATTCAGGCTCAGGAAAATACTCCATTTAAGGCTGCAGGAGTCAGACATACTTTCTTCTATACTCATAATCAAGTCATTGTTATTTCAGCCCACTAAAAGCAGTTTACCTCAGCCTTACTTTTACTAACATTTCATTTCCTAAAAGTTTCAAGTTAACTATACGCATTGAGAAGGGATAGCATCAAACACATGAGCTCCATTAAAATACAGTATCTTATTGTATTTCAGAATAAATACTTACAAATTCTACATGTTTTATTTCCTTCTAGGACTGACAATCATCTCAAGGGATTTAGAGCCATGACATTTTCCTGTAAACATCTGGAAATTTGTAGCAGGAATGAAAGTCATCAAGGCACACTGCTTGGGATTCTGCTTTATGTTTTGTTATTCTAAACATACTGCACAGTCCAAGAATCATTTTTAGGTAATTAATCATACCCTCAAGGAACTACTAGGGAAGTCCACATAAGGAAGGCTTGGGCTTTAGGAAATCTAAGTCTATGCTTTCTTAATACGGGTATCCTCAAGCTACAACACCTTATTAACATATTGGATTTTGCTAGGAAAGTTGGGAAATCTGGAGACAGATTTGAAATTGGAGAGTCATGTGAAAAGAGATCTAGACCTGGGAATCTGATTCCGAAATCAATTGTTCTAAGCACAAAGCAAACTGCAGTACAGAAAATTAATCCATGTTACAGGAGCATGTAAATGAGCCAAGCAAAAAACGAACAAAAAGTCATATAATTCATTAAACTAACTGATAGAGTTGGATAAAACAATTTGCTAAGGGAAAAAAATCTGGCAACTTATATTGCTTAGGAAACCATAACCACAAGTTCTGAAGAATCAAGAAGCACGCATACTGCAATCAGCTTCTATGCAGCTCAAGCATGTATTTTAACAATAAGCAAACATGAAAGACTGCCAGCAGCAAAACATTCAGTTAGATTTCAGGATAAAACAAGATTGCTTGAGTGTCACCAGTAAGTGTGTGTTTGTGGTCTGCTTTCCCAGGCACTAACCCATTCCCATAGACTCACTTTTGTGTTTATAGTGTGGCTATATCCAGTATCCTGTTGTACAATGACCAAAGAATTTTTCAAGTCTCTACCTATTTGTCAAAAGAACAGAAGTGTCTAAACTGATATTTATTCTCATCCCTTTGAAATGAGAAAGTTTTTCAGCCCAAAATATCTATTCATATTATTAATAAACCATTAAATGTATGTGTAATGACCTGATTTGAAAGCCTTCCCCAGATCATTGCCATTTGTAACCTAGGGACTGGCTTCTTTAATGTATTAGCAATTAATTCAAAGGTAGCATTCCAAAATGTTTGTTTTTATATCAAACTTGTTTAACAAGATCTTCACTGATTGTTTTGAATAAACCTCATGCCACATTCCATGTGACCAGCTATCACTTGAATATTTGCCACACAATCTGGTATTTCACCCTACTAGTTTTTGACCATCTCCACTAGTTTTTCTCCTCTTGTTGCTAGTTTTTTTTTTGTATTCTAATAACTGTAACTCATCATCCCTTTTCACATCTATGCATATGGCATTTGCCCACGTCACTTTATTCTTGCAGTTCCCCTTGCCTGGAAAAAAATCAAGTAGAACAGATTTGCTTTTGTGTCACCATGATAACACAGCTTTTCTTGTTTAGTGATCCATAAGAGATTTGTTTTTACATATTTTTTAAATGATCTGTGTATCTTTGCAAATTATATTTATACTGCTCCTGAAATTCCATTTTTTCTGTGCTCCTCTATTAATTTGATATACAGTCCTTATTTAATTACTATCTCTATTTGCATAATAGAAATCATTTACCCAGTCCCAATAAAGTGCACTTCTGTTTCAGTGCATTTTCAAATGGCTGAGCTTTGTGCTTCTGTGTGCTCTAATGCTTCTGTAGTCTTTGCAAAGTAACTATTACCTGATGAGATTTTTTTTTTTCTAACTTCGCATTGCTGGAGAGAAATGATGGAATGGTTTAAGTAAAAGCACAGAGGTGGCACCACGGTGGCTATACCATTGTGGTATAGTTTTAGCTATTCTTTATAAAGTATAGATGCACATAGTGACCATGTAGCGATTATCCTTTTCCTAAAGCAACTCTTACAAGTTGGTACGGTTGATACATATGGTATTTAGAGAACAGCACCTGATTTATGTTAACTAAACACACTGCTCCAGGACTTTATAGGCTGCCATATATGTGTTTTTAAGATCAGAATTTTTATTTTTTAACCTCTAATCACTATGAAATTCTGCTGGGTGTTACACTGGGTGACAGTTCTCTGAAGAATTCTGTTTAATCCTTCAGACAGCATAAAGAAATACGATATTTTTACTTGTGCTAAACTTGGTGAGCAAAGCTACTCGATGTTCTATAGTAGGGGATCTCAACTTCTCAGTCTCTTCTATTAAGAAGCAATATTCATCACAGGGTCATGGAAGTAACAGTCTTCCTTCTGATTCTGCCTTAAAATATTAAGCTGATGATTCCTTTGTAAACATGTACTGTAATTTCAAAGCAGCCTATTTTCCAAATATCACTATTTAAAGTCACTTGCATTTTGTGACTTCAGAGAAAGTACTTGAAGCCCACCAAAGTCATGAGTAAGGAACAGCAGCGAGCACCACTCTGGCTTCCATGTTGTAGCAGTACTGTTGCTGTAGCCATCACAGCATAATAAGCATGACAGACTTTGTGAGGAAATCTGGTGTTCCCACTCTTTGATAATAGAAATCATTTACCCAGTCCCAATAAAGCGCACTTCTGTTTCAATGCATTTTCAAATGGCTGAGCTTTGTCCTTCTATGTGCTCTAATGTTTCTGTAGTCTTTGCAAAGTAACTATTTCACTAAGAAAAAAAAAAAAAAAAAAAAGTGTTCAAGGAGTTCTTGGGAACACAAGCTCAGTTTCCAGTCCAAAGTAGCAAGAACCACTCCAAAAATTAAAAACAGTTGAGAAGTTTGAAGATTGCTCTTGCTTCTGAGACAACTTCTGCTACTGCTTCAGCTACTCGCCTAAAAAAAAAACAAAAAAAGAAAAAAAAAAACAAACTTGACTGCTTCTCCTAATTGTATCAGCTCGTCTAATAAAGAACATAATAATTTTCTAATGAATGTTACCAGCACTTAATCTAAGCCTCTGCATACCACCTACTTGGATTCCTCAAAATTATTCTCACCAAAACAACTTGAAAGTCACAACAGTTATTTGAATGACCTTGTGCAATTCTGAGTTATTCAATATTCTGAAAAATTATTTGGTTAAATGCAAAAAAAAAAAAAAAAAAAAAAAAAAAAAAAAAAAACAGAAGTTAAACATTTTAAACATCCAATAGTTTAGATATAATAGCTTTTTTAAAAAAAGGTTGTTCAATCTTTTTTTCTTTTTTTTCCCTGAGATTTTCAGAAACTAAGAACAACATTACACTTCATATGTTTAAATACAGATACATCATCAAAGGTAGCTACTACTTCATTCAGGAGAATTTCAGCACCAACATTACTAATGAGCTACTGCTAATTAATAAACTATTACTGAGCTATTACTAATATAGCTCAGGCCACCCAAAGCTCTTTTTACCTTTTGGGAAGGCTCAGGAACTCCATGTTACATTTATGATGCTGATGTTTGTCCACCTCCAGCAGATAGTATTATAGCCATTCAACAGCTTACAGAGATGAACAGCTTTGGGCTGTACCAATCCAAAATATTTTTAATTCATCATACTATAAATGAAAAAATGTGCATGTTGCTAACTTTATCTACTGAGTTTCCCTTTAACTCATTTCATGCGATAAGTCATCTGCATCCTGAGCACACTGAACAACAAATCAAAGATCTCAGTGTCCAGAGGCACAGCTTAAAAAAGTAATTAAGTAATTCATCCAAGCCAAAAGAACTGTCATGTATCTCTTGTGCAAATCATGCAAGTCACGCTTTTCCTTTAAACTGACTGTGATTATTTGACTATAATGAGCAAAAGCTATTTGCAAAGTGACTGTCATTTAATTAAGTTACTCCAGAGCTAAAATTTAGCACATTTTAAAACTTCATTTAAATTCTTCCATGAAAACCTGGCATAAATTCAAGCTGGGTTTTGCTGAAGTGCTTTTCAGGAAATGACTTTTATTATCTGTAAAACATGCATGTTGTAGTAAAAGAAACAGAGCTCTTGATGGAGATAATTTATTAAAATATTAATAACAGCCTTCAGCCTGAAAAAAAAATTGCCCACTGCAAATTTAAAGTCTGCAGAACTTTGTTTGCTAAATAATCTAACATAGAGAAACTGCAACAGCTAAGTATTTGTTTATTTTATTACTATTCACAGAGCAAATTTCTTTAAAATTACGTACTGTCTATGCATCATGCAACTTTTCTTGTTATTACTGACTGATCACTTAAGTAATGTATTAATATTTCTACTTTCCTTGCTCCTTTTACTCTTTTCTTCCCCTAACTGCAAGAAACCTTATGAGAAGTACACAGGCAGCAAAAGTTTTCCTAGAGCAAACATGTTTTCAAGTTGGAGAAAGTACTTTCATCTTTTTTCCCCCCCTACATTATGTTTCATTAAAGAAAAAACCCTACTTCTTGCAAATGGTCCAATGACATTCATCTAGTGTGAAAATGATGAACATCATCATCCCAAAGCACTAGCTGAGGTGGCCTCCATCTGTCCTTATTTGTGACAGACTGACTATGGGTTATATTCATAAGAAAACCAATGAACAATAATTTGCTAGTCCATCAAAAGTGAAAAGTCAGTAAGAAAAGAAGCATCTGTGAAATGTAGTTTCTTCAGGTTCCCACTTCCCACTCAACCACTGCAATATTTTCTTCAGCTTCTTCCTATTTCTGTCAAACCAACTCTTTTTATAGAGATTTTAAATCATTTTATTATAGTTATAAATCTAAAAGTGATTTCCAGAACTAACAATGATGGACATGACTGCTTTCTTATTGCTATTTAATTGCTTTAACAGCACCAGCACTTTGACAAATTGGCTAAGACATAGCATTTTTTTTTCCAGTTTCATTTTAATAGTCTTTACATTTATTGTTTAACCTCTTGGTGCCTTTACAAAATTATTCTGTATATGGTGATGTATTCAATGCCAGAAAACGTAAACCTTGGCTTGGAATGTAGTAACGCAAGGCAAAAGCTCAGAACAGAATTTTTGCTTGGCCAGGACAGACTATTGTAAAATACAGAAAAGAACGGTATAGTTGCAATCATTTCTACATTATGCTTATTAAACTGCAGAATGGCAAGTCAGACCTCTTTACTGGAAGAGTGCCTTACCCACAAATTGCAATGTACACAGGGTTTTTGAGTTCCCTTAAAATAGAGTATAAATATCTATTCCCTCTTTGTATCCATCCTTCTTTGCAGTTAAACTATTTTCATAGTCCGAATGTTTGTAATCCTGTAGTACATAGGATTATAGAAGCTTTAAACATTTGCCATTTTGATCCCCTAGCCACCACACTCCTGCCTTTGAGCAAACAGTGCCAGCTCCCTGTAATCACCGACTGCCAAACACTGCAAGCACACATCGACCTGAAGAAGGTTCAGTTATACCAGCCACTTTCACAGGGATGGACTGCTGTTCTTAGAAAATACCTTCCCTCTGTTTTCTGACATGCAGGTGAATTCAGAACCATCTAAAACACTGAATTTACTAAATTATAACAAATTCACTCATTTTCATGGCACAAGCCCTACTCCAGAATTATATGATCTACCTGCACAGCGAATTTCAGCCTTTGAATATCTGAGAAGAGCCAAGTTCCTTTTTAAATTTACCTTCTGTGAAAGCCAGCTTCCTCAGCTGCCAACATCACTGAGGCTTTGTTCACTCCCCAGCAGAATAACACGTATTTTGAGAACGGGAAAAATTACAAGTGGTTAAAAGCCTTAAGCAAGAGGATTACCGCAGGAGGGATTATGCATAAATCCTTATATGCAGCCATAGCGGTTTTCAAAAGAATTAAACTGCAGTACTGTGTTGAGCCCAAGCAACGCCAGGTCCAGGAGCATATCACATCGCACCCAGTTGTCCTGTGTCCTGTCGCTCACGACAAGAGGAGGGACCTCAAGGTTTTCCAAAGCATGCAGATTCTCAGCCTTTGCTGGGGGGAAAGGACTCTGCACAATCTTTCATCATTCTCGACTAGGTAGATGTTAGTCCTCACTTCTAGCAATTCACACCACCCACTAAGCCCCCTGCAGACGCACTGCTTCGTTACTCTGTGCACTTGGGGGTTGCTAACTGCACAACACAAGGGAATAGGTGAGAAAGAAAATGAAAATGCTCTCCAAGAACAATGTCCCTTCATTCAAAGGGACTAAGAGCATCCTGAAAAATAAACAAACAGATAACAAAGGCCACTTACTTTAAAAAGAATGTCACCTCGAGCACCAGTATAAGGATAAGGATAGAACAGACTTCTCATAAGCCCTCCCCTCATACTCCTCCCGTCAGTGGAGATGCCTGACCAGAGTAACTACCATGTATGTAGGCAAAGACAAGGCTGGTGTAAGAATGTTCTCCAGAAAGGCCACACGCCTCTCGATCCACTCTTGCAAAGAGCCTGGACATTACTACTTACAAGTCACACTGCCGAGCCAGAGGTTTTTGTTGAACATAAATGGAGTTAGATGAAGCAGCTCGGGATTCCCCCGGGTTTCTAAATTCAGAGAACTAGAATTGAACTGAAAGGGCAAAGATGTGCTTTCACTGAGCTGAAGGTGGACTAAGAACTGTAATTGCTATTCAAATTTTGAGAATTTGGGTTTATACACACATTAGCCTCACTTGAATAATTACCAGTGCTCAGGAACATGACTAATGCACTTTTTTTTTTTAAATCCACATATTGCTGAGCCACCACCAGAATACATTACATGAAGAAAAAGAAAGTACACGCTACAGAACAACACCACGGTACCATGGGAAGCTGTGACTTCCATGCATGAGCTTAATTCCTAAACCTAACCTGTCAAAGTACTAACTTAGAGTGGCTTAAGTTTCCTGACTTTGCTCTGCTTCAAAGGAAACTATTTAAGAAATCTGAGACGTGACTGTGCAATCACTTTGATCTCTGTCTACATAAAATGCAGTTTTAGGCAAAGCTTTTATACAGAAGTCATATATTTTCATACCAAATAAAACTTTTTTTTTGTAGCATTTACCCATGAATACAGCTTTCAATTCTAAGAACTGTTTGGGAGGCTAACATATTTTTTCACACACATTTATAAGATGATATGAGGGTTAAGTGACTGCTACTGAATTAGCTATTTCCTCTTTCTTACAGTCACTATTCCTCTTCCTCCATCCAGGATATAATTAGACATTTTTATGCATTTGTGTGTGTGTTCCCATATTTATGACTCTCAGAACATTTACTTTGTTAATATTCCTAATACTGATGTTAATTACTTTTATTATACAGAGTTTATCATACTTCAACGTGACAACATAAAGTAGGGCTGTATTCTCATTTATATTAGACCCTGTTTAAACCATATGAAAATCTAACAGGAACTCAAAGTAAATTGAATATCATAGACTAGAAAAGCCTTATACCTCTTATTTAATAGCAATAAATTGGGGCATTCATATGCTATCCTTAGTAATACCTTTTACACTGCAAATAATTTATAAATGAATAGTACCAAGCTGGCATACAAGTATCTCAGCTGACAACACTGAAATTGTTAGATTTAGACAGTTCCATATAAGATAAAAATATGGCACGTGCAGTCATTCTGTATAAATAATTTAGCTTTCACTCTAAGATAATTTGGCTCCAAAAAGAGAAAATTACTATGCCAGTAAAATAATAATAATAAATCCCAGTAACTTGTTTTAAAAGAATAGTGCTTAGATTTTAGAAGCATTATTGCTTTCTAGCTCTTGTTCATAAGACTATTTCTTAGTAGCATATCAAGAACTGGAAATGTGAAATTGCACTTTTTTTTCTTTAAAACAGAGCTTCCGTGAAACATAGGAAATAAAACAAAAACTTATGATCTAACTAGATGAGAACAACCCTTCAGTTTTTCTATGGTTTCTGAAAAGGTCTTTGTATATATGATTGCAAGTATGTTTCTCATGAAAATTTTCTATTTGCTTGCCATTTTTTAATTTCCCCAAACGTTTATGGCAAAATAAAGCTAAAATTATTTCAAAGTTTCTGTTCTTTAACAGAAAGGTTTTTTAAAGCATTCCTCCAGTTCTAATAAGAACACAAATAAAATGTAGTTCCAGTGAGCACTTCCACTGTTTAGGAAAAATGATATTTTAATTGTTCCCATGGATGGGTTCCTTTGCATACCACTCTGGAGTAGCTATTTGACAAATGGGTGCATGGCATAAGAAATATTGCCTATGCTGATGCTGCACAAGTCAAGTCCATGTTTAGGGGAAAGGTGTAGCCTATGTAAAAAAAAAAAAAGTCTAGCAGCAGCATAGGACACAGCTTCTAAATACTTAAGGTCCTAGAAAAGCATTTTTGCAGCTTTCCAGTGTAAGCTACACTACCATCAATCCCTGGGCTAGGGTTGCTTTAGGAGACTCGTATCTCTCTACAATCTGCAATCACGTCACTGCACCGCAGTGCAAATGTGCTTTAAAGCCCTTATGCACTTACAGCAGATCTAACTTCAGCACCGTGGGGAATCCAGATATCACCTGCATGGTAATTTGCAATTATAGAACCAGAAAGAATACTAGAGGAGAATCTCCTGGTATGCTACCTTTAAAGACATATCTAGCAGCAATACTGTGAACCACACATCAGCAGGTTTTCACTTCAGCAGGCAGACTAGTTGGAAGAAAATAAAATTCTAAAATATGTTAATGAATATTCTGTATGTAATGAATATAATGAATATACACAAAAGCCAAGCAGCATATCATCTGTAGAAAAAATCATGTGCCCCCAAACAAACAGCATTCTTTGTGGGAGCTGACAATACATGGGATTAAGGATAATTAGCAGTAATTACTCATCTGAACTTCAGAAAAGTTACTGTCTTTGCAATGTAGTTCGTCAAAGGTTTAAGTCAGGAAGGGACAGACTATGGTCTTTTGTGGATCAGAAAATGTTTAAAAGAAAAACAAAACTATAAACAGCTGCAGCTCAATGTGGTATAAATGTAGCATGACTGTTCTAGGAAATGTGTTGGAACTGGGGGTATTCGTGTGCATATTAAACCTCTAAAGAACACGGGAACAAAAAAGGTGATAAAACTGGTGAACAGCAGAATCTTTTGCGGTTAGTCAGATCTAGAGAGAATGCTGAAGTGCTTCAGAAGAACCTATATGAGAAAATTATACAACATGGAGAAATGATAATTCAGCTCTGAATTAAAAAAATAATAATAAAATAAAATAATTACTTGTGAAATTGTCAGGCTGGCAAGTAATTGCAAGAATTCAGCAAAGAGACTGACTCTCGATGTCATTCAGAACAAATGGGGATACAGGAAAGGGGAAGAAATTTATAGGACATTCATTATTTCAGAGATAAAAGTAACCATTGAAATTATTGAATAAATATAAATTGTATGTATAAGTATAGGGACATGATAATATGTCTACATAACTATGGTGTGCACATGTTAATATACCATAAGGGCTTTACTCTACTTTTCTCTTATGCACTTGGTACACATATCTTGGATTATCAGGCATTTAGAATGTGTGTCCTACCGTCTGCTCAATGCCCAGCCTCTGACAAGCTGCTCTAACAGTTTTAACACTGCAAAGTTTGTAAATACCTTTACACAATGCAGGGGCCTCTTGAGAGCAGATCTTTCTTGTTCCTTCATCCAGTAGTCTTAATGATTTCTCATGGACCATTAAGTTTTCTTGTTGAAGAAAACTGTCTCAGATGTTTTCTCTCCGTTTTTAGGGCCTGGATATTGTAATCTGAATTCTGCACCTATAATCATATTAGAGAAAAAATGATTATTATGTTTCTGTCTACATTTCTTCATGATACTACATTGTATGCTATGTTGTAGGCTGACTGAAATCATGGCCCTGGGCAATTGCACTTGACTGAAATTCACTCCCTTCTAATCTTACGTAGAACTTTAGAGGTGTTAAAGGTCCAACATCGCTGCTGTTCTGGTCTTCAACATTCTGATGACATGGCACTCACATATCTGCTCTATAGCCTTAGTTTTCTGTATTTGTGATTTACATTTTATGTAACTACACCCTAAAATGGGAAAGAGAAAAAAAAAAAGTCAATGCTGAAGGTTGAATTCAGTGATGTTCCATTACATTTTCTGTCTCTTGCTGCTCTAAGAAAATGTTATGCTTGATCCTTCAAGTCATGTTAAAAAGATCTTATTTGTACTTCTGCCATACTACTTTGCACAGCAACCTCATGCTCAGAGGGGAAAAACGGAGCCTGAACACAAGCCCATCTGCTCCACAGGACAAAACCCAACTTTGAGCCACAAAGTATCTCCATAGGTACAGGAACTCTATTTTGGACACTCAAACACCTCCACTCACTCTGCCCTTCTGCTGAGGTAACGCCTGACCAGCCTTTCAGTCTCATTGATGATTTTTTTTTCGTTTCTACTAAGTAACCAAAAGATGTTCTGGCTATTAGATCAAGGTTATGCTTACCAAAAATGCATTTTTCATTGGAAAATAGCAGACTGGAATTAAACACAGCATTTCTTAAAATTGCAGTCTAATCACAACTTTTGGTAAGTATACTTTTCACAAAGGACATAATTAAACCGCAGAACTCCATATCAGTAGATGATGTGCCACCCCAAGTTACCGATGAGTTAAAAAGTGATGAGAAATTCACGGAGGAAAGCTTCCTGGAAAGGCCACTGAACACAGTTACAACCTCAGGCCTTGTAAGCACCACACTTTGCTGGAAGGCTACAGCAAGAAAAGTATTGCAGTATGTTTGCTCTCTTACGCTCCTCTATTAAGCATCTGCTGCTGGCTGTTGCTAAAAAAAGGAACTAAATGAATCAAGGAGACTGATCCAGTGCAACTCTTTTCTTTTTTTTTTTTTCCCTGGGATTTTGTTTATTTCAAACTGAACAAAAGAATCACAACGCTTTCTTATTCAAACATCAGAATTATTTGCTATTGACTCATAATCTGAAAGCAATTTGAATTCTTTGGAGAAAATGGCCCTTGTACATTATTTTGTCCCAAAAGTTTTGCCAAAATATGTGAAATAAGTCAAAATGCACACAAGTGTGTGCATTCAACATGCATCAGATAATTAAAACTACAACAGGTTTAACACTTTAACTTATCCTTTTCAGATAGATCTTTTACTTTCATGTCTATATATGTATATGGAAATTAGCAAAGAGCTTATTTTTCTGTGTAGAATCTGCATATAAACAAATAAACTCATTCTTTCAGTTTTCAAGTGCACCTCTTCAGTGAATTCAGCGTGTTTTTGTTTTGAGTACCTGAAACATTTTGCAGCTCACCTTACTGTGTGACTCCCAGAAAATATATAACGTTGGGATGCGAGAAATTTCTCTGTGAATTCATTCCATTGCTGAATCCTTGTGCCTGAAGACCCCTTGTAAGATTAGATAATAGCCCTCCACGTGGTTTTCTGTTTCTTTTTTAAAAACTAGTTTTCCGTGTGTCTTTGTTAAACAAGAGATTGAAATCATCCCAAATGAATGTTGGAAGAGAAAATTTAGCCTGACTTCGGTGTACAAGACCTAAGAATCTGAAATATTGTTTGCAGGACTGATACTACAAGTTTAAGTTTACACGTAAACTATAAGTTTATACTTACAGTAAGTATAGGAAGTTTGCATTTGTGATGGCACACTGCTCTAAAATGCAACCCTTTCCATTTTATTACAGGTTTCCTTCATACAAACTTTAAAAGTTCTTTAAGAAAAATATACTCCTTTGGACACAACTTCAGAAACAAACTAAATCCATAATTGCCTCAGGAAGCACACACAGTAGTCCATCTCTGCAAATTTTTAAGCAAGTTCTTTCTAAAATAATTGCCATTAGAAATCCCTGCTCAGCATTTCTTCTTTTTAAAATAACTCTTTAAAAAAAAAAAAAAAGAAAGAAAAGGAAAGCTACCTCAACACAATGATTTATATACTTTTTTCCCCCACAGTTACTAAGTTTCTGAAAAAGATTAATTGCTACTGAACCTGGAGATCAGTCTACAGCACTAGAGAACATCAGATTTAACAGCAGATAGAGCCAAGAGAAGCCTCCAA
Organism: Anas platyrhynchos; assembly: GCF_047663525.1. Taxonomy (NCBI): domain Eukaryota; kingdom Metazoa; phylum Chordata; class Aves; order Anseriformes; family Anatidae; genus Anas; species Anas platyrhynchos. The sequence goes on from NC_092594.1 coordinate 1,641,647, forward strand.
ATGCTATATGAGCAACCCACAACTTATTTTCTATTCCTAACAACAGTGAATACACACTGAGTCTGCCAGCCCTGTAATGCAAAAATTTTCAGTGTAAAACATGCACAGTAAAAAAAAATAAAAACAAAACACTAAATACTATCTTAACATGTATCTTAACATGCCTTGCAAATTATAAAGTTGCCAATGTTTGTAGTTTATGTGAGATCAACAAATCAAGGGGTATTTGGGGAGGTTTCTGGGAATGCCTGCCTTTGTCTTTTCATGGGCATGCTTACAGCTCTCACCCTTCCCCTGTCCCCCGGGACAAGTATAGTTCCTGTATCATCTTTTGAAGTATACCTGAGCATATTTCTACCAAAACAGCGATGGGGAGTAGGGAGTTTTTTGTTTGTTGTTTTGTTTTCTTTGTTTCAGTTTTGTGATTGTGCTTTTGAATTTCAGACAGGATGACTAAATGTACTGTTTTAGTCCATTCTGCAAGGACTAAACTAATGAAGTGCTAATTAACTTTCCAGCACCTATAAAGAGGTAATTCACTCATCCCATCTCCCACTGTAAACTGCAATGGCTATTAGCATGTAAAGGACTGCCAAGTCCTATAATAAGTGTTACAGTCATAAATAGCAAATAAATACTGATAAGCATTGTTAGTAAGAGCAAAGAAAGAGACCAAATAAAGATAAGAGTGTTCTTAACAGATGATTCAATCTGGGTACCTTGCTCTCCTTCCCCGCTGAGGCTGTCGTGTGCTCCTCTCAGCGCCAGCCTGCACTGGGATGATAATCAGTCACTATGAAAACTCATTAGCTCCACAGCAATGAGCCCTCCACTGCTGAAGCTTGGTGCTGTTCTTAGTACCGTGGCAATGATCTCTAACTGGATGTCCCAAACTCTCCCATCTCTGGTAGGACTAAATACCACCAGACTACCCACTTCAGTAAGTAGCTGTGATGTGTTGCAATCCATCTGAATGCTGAGCAAATATAAGTGCCAGCAAAAGCTTTACTCTGTTGCCTCTCTGTGAATCTTTTTAGAGTACTAATCTTCCTATCATCACTTAATGCATGCTTCTTTTTGGGCATCATAAATCTGCACATTGGTGAGCATGTTGTGGTCTTACTATGAAAGAAAAGATTTTAAAATAGCATCCTTAAATATTTAAGAACAAATGCCTTCATCTTGAGGGTGAAATGCTAAAAATAGCACAGCAATGCCATTTCTTTTGCTTCGATATTTTGCCTGTTTACTGCTCCAGAAAAAAAAAAAATGTACTGCATTATTAAGGAAAACAGGTATCAGAAGATTTCTTTTTAATTTTTGTCTGATTAGTGCTATACATAAGCTATTGACTACAATATTCAAGGAGCCTGATCCTTTCTTATTTTTTCCTTTATTGGAGCATGGTTAAGCAAATAAATAGCTGATAAAATAAAATTGGTACTAGGAAGCTGGGTATCAGAACTTTAGAAAGGTAATTGTACAAATAACAAATATCAGCTTGTATGTTTGATGCTCATATCCAACAGCCTCTGTTAATTAAGACCTACAGAAAAGCTGTGATTAGCTATTAATGAAAAGTGTAAAAATTAAAGTAATAGTTTAGCTAGGAACACTATCCTAGTTATAAGTTATCTGTAAGTTAAACTAGAACACATTTTTTCTAGATGGTTAGTAAAACAATTTTATTATAACTGCAGTCAGATGTTTGTATGATAGTGTGTTATGTAAAAGATATAGTTAACTGTTTGTACAGTAGAGCACAATATACAGAACTTAATTTTTCAGTTGTAAATAAAAATGCATTAACTAATCAACATTTAATTAATTGAATATATGCACACAGGAAAAGCATTACTGCAGAAAGTCACTTCGTTTAGACTTTAAATACCACTACTTTAAATTTAATTATATTGTAAGAAACAATTCTTATAAGTTTTAGAGCATCAAGGTGAAAAGACAAGGAAAAGCTCCAGTTTGTTTTCTATAAATGGAGTTTATGCCCACTGACCTACAATACAGTTTGCTAGTTCTTGTGGCAATGTGATATTATAAGAAATAAGGTTCCCTATCTAATTTAAATCCAAGTTTAAGGTTGCAATTGAGTGGCAAAGAGGTGCACACTTGTTGTTGCAACATGTAGGCATATGTATATTTACACACTAATATATGATTATATATATTGTCATTTTCAAATTCCAGGTAGTGTAAACTGCCATGCCTCCCTTGGCTTCATCGGAACACTGATGTTACAAATGCCTCCTGAGTATTATTTTAGTAATGCTCTTCAAACTCAAACATTGGAGTTATATGCACATTTTGGGTTTCAAGAGGGCTAGCAGGAGTGCCTGGAGAGCTGGGGACACAAGCACAAAAACCCGATTATCTGAGCTTGGCAACATCTGCCAAGTGGAAAAAATACCATCTTCAATCAGGTGGCGTGTTGTTATAGAACTAGCACCACAACTCTGCTGCCTTTTTCTAAACTTCAGCTTCTAGCTGAGACTTTATGGCCCAGGTGCTCAGCGATGCTGTGGTCATCACTACCTGTTTTTTAATTGGCAGCAGTCAATTAAAGTTAGCTGTCAAGTTAGTGTCATCCCCTGGCAGCTTCTCTAGTGAACAGTGCTGCGCAAGCGGTTCTCCAGAAGTTCTCTCCTATACACAGCTCAAAAATTGCACATCTTGCACCAGGAAAAAAGAGCAAAACCTCCCCATCTTTATTAACATTTTCTCCTCCCCTTGCTGGAAGAAATGTAGGGTCAGGGGAAAGACCCCCCTCTTCAGCAACGTTTCACTCCCAGGACCAAAATCCTACGACTGACAAGTATTGTTCTATTTAAGCACTGATACTGAGTATACGTGTTTCCATTTGCCCAATTACTAGTAACAATGGAGGCAGCTATAGCAGCTTTATCAGAATGTGAGTGCAAGTGAAAAAAATTAATCTTTGTAAGGTAAGTAAAGTGACTGTAACTCAGCAGCCTGCCAAGGCAGATTAATATGGCTCTTTGTAGAGACTCTTCTGTTTTCCCCAGATTTCCAAGAACTAGAATGATTTGTCTTCATTGCTGCTGTTCACCACTCGTTATTTCTTTTCTCGTTTGTTGACTAAGGCCTGTCAGCAGTAAGCCTGCGTTTGGAGACTAGATTCAGCAGCTTTCAAAAGGTTTTGATGCATTCTAGCTCTTTCCATGTGGCACAGCAGTTTCTGCTTGAGATAGGCATTAAATGACAAAGAAAATTAAAAAAAAAAAAAAAAGAGAGAGAGAAAAAAAAAGCTAAGTGCACCTACCTGCACATGCTTATTTTTCTCTGTAATTATTCGTATTACCCATCCTAGTTAACAAAGGTACCCCAATAGCATGCACACAGGTAACAAAGAATACCAGAAAAAAAAATGTAGCCCACACTGGAGCTGGTGTCTCAGCACTCATTTCTGCATGGGCAGCCCATCACAACGCATTCATATTATGCCTGAAGGTCTTTCACTGTGAAAAATATTTTCCCAAATAGCTACTGCATTTTTTATTTTTTTTTAAATCAAGATATACGTTAAGTGCCATAAGAAAATATCAGCCAAATTAATCAATAAACATTATTTTCTCAGACAAAACACACCAATACATATTGTTAGCATATACAAATACCTTTGACAACACAGCGTGGACTGTAATTGCTTTACTACAGACCATGCACAATCCTGCTATCGCATCCATTCTCAACTGCAGAGAACTCTATTCACTTGAATGCAGTAAAATCTGTTGCTATCAACCAAAAATAGCAGGTATCGCAAATATCACAGTTTATTCATAAACTATACGGAGTATTTCTGTTCTGTAGGAATTATAATTGCAAGCTTTAGGCTCCTGAACTTCAACAAGAGGTTGCTCTTGTATGGGCACACTGGGCAGCCTTTCTACAGAGCAGCATGGAAACTTGTGAACAGAGCTTACACTTCAAAGGGTCACCAGCTATAAGGTTTCAATTGTTCTAGCTTGCCATTTTAGTAGCTGCTCAAATCTAATTTAAATTATCTCTCCAGTTGTAAGTTTGGTTAGATTTTATTCTTCTCCATGTGTTAAACTAGATCACCTGTGCCCTAAAAATTAAGGCTGCAAGAGCACAACAATTTAGCACTGACCTTTGGATATGCCTTTCTGTCAAACCCAGGTTTGACTGTCCTCTGTTTAGTCATCTACGCTATGATACCTTATTCTTCCTTCCAAAACAAGGGAACAATACAGTTCTGAATTGTTTTAGTTAACTCCACAGTAAAAGAGGTCACTGCTGTCTTCAATGACTTCTTCAAAATAGACACTGTGGGGGACAAAAAGTCTATGCTCTTCTCTAACATTGCGCTGATACTCAGAAAAATATTGCTACCTTCCCGTCTGACCTCAGTCTACAGAGATACTGCACCTTTTCTGAGGCACGGAACTATGCAACTTACTCCTCACTAAGCATCAATATCAAAGCTTGCCAATTTTAACAATCACTCTTTGTGCTGACACCGAGTAGAATTTCAGAATAAAATTAATTTATTCCAACTTTATCCAGACCAAAAATATTTCAGTGTCATCCATTAGCAACTGCACTGTAAAATTCAGCAGCCAATATAGTATTATTAGAAAAGAATAATGCAGAATATTAGCTTGAAATTACAGCCTGAAAACAGTCAAAATATTTCTGGTGCCAATTAGTTTTCATTCCCTCACCTGAATTTGTTCGATCATCTGATTATGGTGCTTTGTCTCGTTCTGATCTTGTGCATTTCTATAAATCCCATTAAGCAGACAGTTACCTACTCTTGCAAGGTATCACATGAGTTTTAAAGGCAGTGTAGTGTTGGCCTGCTCTGAAATACAGTTTTTTACTTTGCTCTTGTTTGTGGTGGTGGTTGCTGAAAAAGAACAGGTTCGGAATTCCTAAAATTCTGTGCCAGTAAAGGACAGTGTGATGCCTTTCCTGCCCTGTGCCATGCCTGCCATCACCCCCGATCATCTAAACTAACCTAGTACTTTTCAGTACTGCCCCTGTCTTCCCTTTGGTGTACGTGTAGCTGAAGTCAACCAAGAAGAGTTTTCTGTGCTGCAAACCTGCTAACACACCTCCAGAACCGCTTCCCAGCCAATTCCCTATTGCGTGAGTCACACAGACTGTGCTTTCTCTTTGGGATTTTGTATTTGTTCTTTTCTGTCTTTGTTGTTTCCATTAGTCTAAAGTAAAAGTCATTCAAGCTGAAAGGACATATTTGTTCTCTGTTAATGAAAAGCCTTACCGTCCCTCTGCAAAGAATTACATCAACCACTTGTGCTGAATCACTAACAGGAAACTGCTCTCACCCACACTGGAAACAATGCTCAGAGACTCTGCTGCAGATGTGCAACATGGCAAAACTGTGCAAAATCACCAGCCTAATTAGTTAAGAGGATAATGAGTGATGACTAGGAGGAACCTCACTGCAAATATATAATGCAAACAATAAAGAAAAATAGGTGGTGTTTTCAAACAGCAATTAAATCTATTCTGTTCCCTTTATTTTTATTGTTGTTGTTGTGTTACAGACTCAGATTAGCCCCAAGGAAGGGTGGCAAGTTTATAGTTCAGCCCAGGATCCTGATGGCCGTTGCATTTGTACTGTTGTTGCACCTGAACAAAACCTATGTTCAAGAGATGCCAAGAGCAGACAACTTAGACAGCTGCTAGAGAAGGTAAGTCTTCCCAATGAATTTCTCCTTTTGATCACTGAACTTCCCTGGAAATCCACTCCTGCCTCTCTAAGTTTAATATATAATGGTGCCCTGAAGCGTTATCTATAAAAACATTCCTTCAGGGTATATCCCCTACCTGTGTTTTCACCACTTATCGTAATTTGTCTGTTTCCCTCATAGCACACCTCTGTCAACCCAAGCCACTTATCTAGCAAACTGAAGTTGCGTTTTCTCTTGCTCATTCCCCAAACCCTTTCTTACACACATACAGGACTGACTTTCCCTGTGTCAAAACAGTTACAAATCCCACCTTAAACTTCCTCGTTGTTGTGGGATTTAAACTACAGCTCCTGCTTCAAACATGTAAGTCTCTTGAAGGTCATTCCTTGTCTCTTATCAGCAAATAATGAGATACAGACATGACAGCACCATCAAAGCAGACCGTACAGATGAGAAACAATTCTAAGTTATTTTTATTTCTTATTTCCTCAGTTAATACTATTTATTTCATTCTCCGGTGGTGCAAATTTTGTCTAAACAACCCAATTCTTATTCCCACTATTATCCACTCTTGTTTATATATTAAAATTGGTAAACTGTTATTTTGTATGAACCGAAAAAAACACTGCAACCATGAAAACACAAACTATTATTCTGCATTCCCTGTGTAGGTAACCAAGTTTATAGTTACTGTGTAACAGCTAGTAGTTCATACCCTGAGGGACTGAGACAGAGCATTTGAACAGCAACAGCAGAAAGCAACATAAAATGTAGACCCCCCCCAAAAAAATGCATTTTTCAGCATACAATTTTCAGTATTTTTTCAGCTATAGAAAAATCACTCCAATGCTAAATCCAGCAGATGTTCCCTTCATAAACCTCCATGAACTTCAGGAGGGACTTAATTTCAGTTTTTGACAGAGTCCATAGCATGACATGTAACTAAGTAGTTTTAGAAACTTCCCAAAAACAATCCCTTTCTCAGAAGAAAGTTTTTCAACTTATGTAAAATGTAAAGGAGAAAAGTAGAAATGTAGAAAGTAGAAATGTAAAGGAGATGGGAGGACAGGCAGTCATGTTTGCTCCTGATACCCATCTTCAGTTATTTCTCCTTGCCCTCTCCTCCACAGAATATATTAACAGGTTTTAATGAGCTATTTTTCCATCTCAGGGTCCCAAGGAAATAAAACATCAGAATTTTTCCAAGCTAAATACGTTGGTGAGGGTAGAGTCTCCTAGAATGGGGTTCACACCACCTTCATATTGTTCCAAAACTGATAAAAATCCCAGCCAAACTCAATTAGTTGGCTTTCCACTTACCATCTATGACAGGAGGTAGGAACGATCAAAATTCAGGATAAGACCTAATTCAGTAAACGTGTTAGCTATGACCGCCAAACAGCCAGTAATTTTTAAGCCTAATTAATGTTTTTCATCTTTAACAACAAGCCTGCCCTCTTACTCACCATTCCTACAGATTTCATGGTACTCAGCAGATGCAGCTTGAGAACAGGTACAAAATGAAGTCACAGAGAAAAACCTGTGGCTTTGTGTGTCAACAAAAATACCTACAGACCTGTGGACCATGTGTGTCACCACAAAACCGAAGAACTACTTGCTTGCTCAACAGTTGGAAAGCAAAGAAGAAATAAAAACGTTACTTTTTCACTTAAAAATACTTCTAGGAACTGCCAATGGTAACCGTCCAAAAGCTGATTTGTACTATTTTAAGTATATATTTTTCTGAATCCCCGCAGTCTGTAGGTTACAACATATTAATTTCAAATACAAATATTAGTTTAAATTTTACATGCTCTTGCAGACAACAGGAGTACTGCTACTTTTGTGGTTTATTAGGAAGGTCAATTTTTTTTTTTGAGACAAAACTTCAATACAGCACTTAATATTCTTTTTTTTTTTTTTCATAGTCCACTTTTTTCCCGTTTTAGTGGACGGAACACTTACTGTCAAATAATAACTGCATTTGCAAAATGTGTCATGTTTATGACTGGGAAAAACATTGCTTTTATAATAGGCACTGCTAGATAATTATAATTATCTATATATAGATATATATATCCATATATATTATATAGATATATAATTAACTCCAGATGAAAAGTCCTTGCCTCATTTTAGTGAAAGTGCTAAATGAGGTCACTTGCAGTACTACAGTTTCCTGAACAGTCACTTATCTATAAAAAATGATTTTCTACTATTAAAACAATTGGCTGAAGTTTCTAATTTTATACTTGTAAAACCACAAGCAAATCCCAATTTAATGATGGCCCCATCCCAGCTTATCTCTGGACAGTCTCATGTATTCCTTATAGTGAATTATTATACCAATGCCTACTAGGTATGAAAATCACACTCTTCGTAACAGCCCAGAAATTTTCTCCTAATCTTAGTCCTGTTCCTCAAGTGGAGGAGGAAACACATGGTGCATGGAGCATCCTGAAGAACAGGCAGCATCTACTACAAAAGACAAAGTAGCCTCTAACAATTAACAGCATTTTTCCAGCCCATTGAAAATGGTGCTGAAAGGATCCCCCTCTCTACCTCAAAGAAACTATCCAAATACTCTGTGGCTCTAAGATCTCAGTCCCGCTAGCCCTCTGTTAGCGCTGTTCCCCAATTTTTGTACTGTCATGCAGTTATGGAATTTAAAACCTATACTGTGGTATAAATGGCTCACAGCTAAAGCCTTGACATAAGTACATTTTATTGCCTGACATTTAACTATCTGAGCAGGGAAAAAAAAAAAAAAAAAAAAGTAAAGCAACAAAAAGTGCATTTAGAGAGTGTTCTTCTTTAACAGGTTCAGAATATGTCCCAATCTATTGAAGTTTTAAATCTACGGACTCAGAGGGATTTCCAGTATGTTTTAAAAATGGAAACACAAATGAAAGGGCTGAAGGCCAAGTTTCGGCAAATTGAAGATGATCGGAAGACATTAATGACAAAGCATTTTCAAGTAGGTTTTATTTTAACAATAACTTTGAAAGCCTGCTGGAAGCGATGTACTAAGCAGCAATGCATGGACTGCTAAGATCTCAGCTTGAAATGTTCATACAAGAGCAACATTAAAATGAAAAGCGTAATAAGATTTCCTTTATGATAATAATCTTTTGCTCTGTTCAATTTAATTGTACTAGGAAGTAACCATTAATTATTAAGATATTGGAGATATGTCACTAGAAACAGATTCCTGTTTTTCCTGTATCATTGTGCATGTCATACTGAGAAATTTATATTCATTCAAGCTCCAGTGATAAATGGGCAGATCCAATGGAATTAATAGCAAGTAACTAGAGAGTTCTGCACTTTTACTGCTGCCTGACATTCACTGCAGTTGAAGGGAAGAAAGCCTATAATAAATCAGGTTGTTGTAATTTTTATCCAGTAGAATTAAGATCTAATTTCGTGTCTGAAGGTTTGCTATTCTGAGTTTGGGATAGGGGAGGAGGGCAATCATTCCCAGTCGCATCTGTATGATTAAAAAAAGACTTCTAAGGAATTTTAATGACAAGAAAAAAACACAAGCCAATCTTTTTGTGAGGAAGGAGAGTTGCAAAGATTACAAAACAGCTTTGTGTATTCTGAGAGGAAAAAAAAAAAAAAACAAAACACCTATTTGAAGTACTTTTAAGGAGAAAAATTTACAAAAACATAGTTAAGTTCTTCAAATATCAAGTCTGATAAACAGTATTTCAGGTTGCAAGACAGCAAGGTAGAATCTAAAAAATATATTACAAAGCTTACATTAACAAAATTTATATTTAAACCCTTCATGAAACACAAAATGGACATACTTTTCTAATCAGCATTAAAGTTACATACCTAAACAATTACATAGCTAATTTATTTTCCAGAGACACTGAATATTCTGGACTTAATAGCATCAGGAATTAAATACTTTAATGATCTGACTACCAAACATTATTCTTTGTCATCACTCTTCATATAGGAGGCTGAACACATTCTTCTAGTAATTTTCAGGTAGTAAAGCTCTGCAATTTTTCCTTTTATCACTCATTGCTACAACACATTTCTATAATGCCATTATATATTCTTTATCCTCATAATAGTTTTTCTTGAACAAAATATCAAAATTTGACTGTCTGATATGTGATGTCAAAGGTAGCAGACTCCTGCAGTATTCTAACCTTTTAAATATTCAGCATTTATATTGGTCAGACATTTAACCTCAGTTTGATAGTTTGCCAGGAGCATAAAGCAGATTTCCAGCCAATCAAATGATAGAGGAATTTAGAAGGTCAACATCACACAACATGCTGCTGGCTTTCTGAAATTCAGCCTACTAAAATTCCAGTGCTTTATCTTACCTGAGACACAGGAACTTCTTGATATAACAAAACCCCTCACACCAGCAGGTGCAAAGCACCAGAATATGCCTACCACCCATTCATTTTGCAGTACAATTTAGTTCCTGTGCCACGGATCACAGCAACAAGTTAGGAACGTCAGCAAACACTATGGTTTTGGTTTTGTTTTGTTTTTCATGAAAACGCCAAAAACATCTTTATATCATTTACTGAAGCGGGATGTTTTATGCTATGGTTCCATGTTTCTGAGAGCCAAATAGAACAAATTTGATCCAGGTCACACTTGAGAATATGGTCATATTTCTGTCAAATCAGCATTCATGCCAGGCAAAAGATATTTGGTCCCCCCCAAAAAAGTTACAGCAGTTTGCTCAAATGATACCTCATCTGACATAAATTCTGTCAGGAATAAGTTACCTCCACTAATTCTCCTAAACTCATCATCTTGCTGAGTTTTGTTTTTCCATCCATGATTTACCCATGATTTTTGACTGCTTACTGCCCCTAGAACCAAAGCCTAAGTTCATCATTTCAAAATCAAATATAAACTTTTGGCTTTTTGTGCATTCCACATCACAAAACCTAGTCTCGTTATCAAGAAAGACACAACTGTTTGTTTTTTACAGATATATTAGGCTCAAGATGAATTTTTAATAAGGATAGTCAAATAAAAAATAGTTTTAACTGTAGACAAAAACTCTTCATTTCTTCCTGTCCACCTCAATAATTCTGCTAATATTCTATAATTGGAAGACCCTTTGAGAACAGAGCCAAAGATACAAAGAAAACTTCTGATGGTTTCTAATCCATTTATAACAACATATCTCTGTAATTTAAAATGCCACTTCCTAGATATTAAGATAACCTGCATGCAAACTATTCTTTCCAACTCCACATATAGGCCTTTATTTTGAGCAAATAATAATTCCAATATGAAAACCATTGTTAAAACTGCATGGATGAGCTGAGCACTGAAGAGACGTAAAACTCTCAAGCTGTTCTAGAACACGTTTGAGAGGTAAAAACTCAGAGGCAGATCTTCAAGCAAATCTAATGCCAACCCTGACTATCAGCTTCTTTCACATCTCCTCAGTAGAAAAGCATTCTGTTTGACATTATGTTATTTATTTTGAAAATGTTTTACCATGCTTATTGCATCCATTTATACGAGTGATGTAACAAACTGTACGTATCTCCGTGCATCTCATTGACTATACTAACTAATGACCACATTTGCTTCTGCACCTCTTCTTTGTGCTTGGGCATCCATTTAGTTCTCTTCTGCTTTCCCTTTTAATCTGCTGACTATTCCATCTATTCCTTCAGGACTCCATTTTCTAATCTCTTCAATAGCCTCTCCCTGTGTGTCCTCATCCATTCTCAGTCTCTACTATCACCTAATATTAGTGCCTAACAAGTCTCTATTTCCACCCTTTTTCTTGTTTTGTCCAGGCTTGCATCTCCTCATGCCTCTGGCATTTGCTCACAGAAGTCCTGCTGTTTTCTCAAAATATAAACAGATATGCAAATCAAGGGCAAACCTACAAGCTTTTCATAAAGCAAAACCTTTTGATTGCAAGGATTATTGAGGTTATCTACAGAAAAAAAATAATAATAAAATAAAAATAAAAAGAAAGAAAAAAATAACCTCAATCTAGACTAATTTAGTAAAGATTAAGTTTACTGCATTTAAAAGAATTATTACAAAAACAAAATATAAGCAGTCTTTATAAGTTACAAAGAGAAATTCTCAATGTACATGACAAAAGTCTGAGAAAGGGGCAACCAAGAATTCCCAAGTGGAGCCTTGCTTTCCTTAATTGATATTTAGGAACAGGAGTGGTGACAAAATACCAATTGCACATAGCAATAAAATGATTTGCTACAGTCCAGAACAAAGAACGCCTGAGGAAGTTCAAAGGCACCTAGTGATGTAGAAGTACCACAAGTACAAAACAGTTTAAGAACCATGGATTTTTCACTTCAGAAGAAAGAGGTATATATCACTGTGTCCAGATCAGAACTAAACAGGGTCCAACAGATATTTAGGAAAAAATGAACTCAGTATTTCTAAGGAGTGAAATAAAAATGAACAGCTTACCCACTATAGATCAGGTGTGATGTTTTTGACTGTCACCAGGTGTTCAGGTCTAATCGCCTTTTCTCAGGAAGATACAGTCCATGGGGGTTTATATCCTCTGGATGGAAAGTCAGACCCTCAACAGGTCTGGTTCAGATCACTGGAAGGTAATCATATACCTCAGTAGAAATAAACTATCATCTCACACATTTTGTCTACTGCTTACTGCCATTAATTCTGAGATTTCTAAGACTTTCACAGTACACTGAAATAATAGCTCTAACTAAAATCAATAGTCATTTTTGAGTCATTTTAATAATCAGGCATAAATATTACATAACAGGGAATAAGAGGATTTAATTCCTTTAAACTGCTCTAATACGCATTTGATTACCTTTAACAGGAGTTGAAAGAAAAGATGGATGAGCTCCTGCCACTGATCCCAGTTCTGGAACAATACAAAACTGATGCCAAACTAATCACCCAGTTCAAGGAAGAAATTAGGAATCTGTCTACTGTACTCACTGGGATTCAAGAAGAGATTGGTGCTTATGACTATGAGGAACTACACCAGCGGGTGCTCAGTTTAGAAACCAGGCTTCGAGACTGCATGAAAAAGCTCAGTAAGTTTACTGTTTCTTGTCAGATTTGATCCCACAGCTGTACATTTTTGGTTTTCTCTATAGCAGGATGAAGTTTTCTTTTTTGATGAAAGTCTGAGCTATATTCAGGAAAATTAAGAAAACATTTAGGAAAAAATTCTTCACCAAAAGGGTTGTGAAGCATTGGAACATGCTGGCCAGGGTAGTAGTTGAGTCACCATCCCTGAAGGTATTCAAAAAATGTGTAGATGTGGTGCTTACTGGCATGGTTTAACGGTGGACTTGGTAGTGCTAGGTAAAAGGTTAGACTAGATGATCTTAGAGGGCTTTTCCAATCTCAATGACTCTCTAATTCCATACTCTGATCTGTGCTACCCTAAAAAATGTCAAGAGTAACTCCTCTTAAGGTTAGTCATACCCCTCAAAATTTGCGCCAACGTATTTTAGATAATTACCTACCCTACTTTATACAAAAGGAACTGAGATGGAAAATTATAAAAGATAGCAACTTTAAATCTAAGAGACTTACAACTCATTGGGGAGATACAAAGGTTCTTTCTAAAAAGTTCAGACGGGCTTTTCTATTTAAGTCATTTTTGGTTAATCAGTGTGAAAAAAACAATAGTCAGAAGTAGACTGGAATCAGTTTGGCACTGTCCATGATACAAATCTTGCTATGACACCTGAGAGCCCACTCCAACTGCACTGTCTTTAGACCTGTAATACCAGCATTAAGACAGATATGCCACTTTCCCATCTGGAACACAACAAAATTAGCATTATATCTAATTTAGTGGAGTGAAGCATGATTTTTTTTTTTGAAAACACAGCAAAAATCCATCATGAGCACTGCACTAGATTTACATCAGGCAGCCTCCATCTTTATTGCTCATGTTGCTGGCTTTTGTTAGAAAAAGTTGATGTTCAGCATCTCCAAAAATCAGCACTAGCTCAGTATTAGCTACCAAAACTAAAAGTCTGAAGTATCGTTAAGTGTCAACCTTAACTTCCATTACGCAAGCAGGGTAATTGGTACCCACCCACTTTGCAGCCATGATGCAAAGTCTGCCCTCAGAATGCACGCACTGACTTTGAGAAACCTGATAAAAATAAATTAGCTTAAAGAGAGGAATTATTTTTCTGATTCTGATTGTCTTTTATGTATGTGGACCAAAATGCTAATTGTATGAAGTATCACTGAGAAATTAGGAATTTCTTTTATCAAGTAATGCAGTTCTCATGGTAATAATGAACTATCGAGGAGTAATTTTTTCTTTCTTATATATAATATTCCATGGTAATTCTATTACACTTATTTCAATTAAATTCTAGTGATAATACTTAAATTGGTCATTAAGGAAAAGTATTTTTGTTCATAAAAGTGAAAATGTGTTATTTTGAATATTTATTACCTTAATTATGAATTTCGTTGCTGTTCAAAATATATTTTATAGTATTTTTAAAGAAGGGTATTTCTGACAAAAGGAGTAGAAAATCAAGAAAATCTGAAAAACTCTACTAACATATTTAAGTTACCTCACAGTTTATGGCAATTTTACTTAAATATTGAAATATAAAAATAGCAAGCACCTCAACAACATCTTGCCAAAAGGAACTGAAAAGACTCCCAAAATGCCATGTCCAATAATGAATGAAATAGCAATTCAGTGAAATCAGTAGGAAATTTTCAGTGTTACAATTAAGTGTTCATTGAATGGCTTTTGATAATATTTTCAAAGACATAAATATCAATTGAATGTTTAATTGCCTTTGAGGTTTCATAAATATGGCCTCTGCAAGCAGTGTAAAATGTGCTTTAAATTTAATATTTACAGAAACAATTAGAAGAATCAGTACCTGAGATTGCAACTTTTAAAACAAGCAATGGATATACCTACATACATATAGATAGATAGATAAACAAACAACAAACAAACAAAAAACCAGCAGTATCTGATGAGTTAACATTGGCTTTTTCATGTTGAATGTTTAATAATAAATAAGTTTTCACAACAACCACAAGGCACTGACAGGTCAGCCAAGTTTTCACTGTAATAGACAACAGAGACATACATCATTTTTAGAAAAGGTATACCTCTGAATTTTAACAAGTCTTTCTGTTGTTCAGATTGTGTCAAAGTAGGAGGGCAGCTGAGAAATAGATATGGTGTTGGCTATGTTCGTACTTCCTAATTTTTATACAGCTTTGTAGCTAAGATGACAAGTTGCCCTTTCCAATCTGGTGGGTAATATTTTGATACATACTTTGGAAGTAGCAGAACACTGGAGATGAAACTTAAAACCAGACCTTAATATAACGTAAATCACTACAATGCTATTGGACTCCTTGGCTTGATGCAGAAGCCAAGTAACCTACATTTAGGATTGCCCAGCTTAGTGGTGATAGTGTTTCTAGCTGGGGGAACATTATGCTAGGTATCAGTATTAGCATCATCTACAGTTTCCTTCTCTTGATGTTTGTTACTAGACAAACTTGGACACTTTGCTTGTAAGAATGTTTGCATAACGCAATGCAATGCCTCTCAGCAGGATTCATTACCTCCAGTGGACACCTTGCTAAAGCAGTTTTACGGCTTCCAATACTGAGGTAGCTTAGACATCTTTGCATGCCACTTCACTGTGCTGCATTGATCATGTTTTGTTGACATATATATGTATCATAGCATAAATCAAATTATCCAAACGCCCACTTGGGTTTTGGATAATGATGACACTTTTTCAAGTCAGCCACCCTAGCATTTATGTGTGTCCATTATTTTTTTTTTTTTAATTTTCTGAGGTGAACAAGGTGAAATTTTTTTAAATTTCACCTTGTTTATACATCCCAGGACTACATATACATTTGCTGTAATATGAAAAATTAATTTTATTTATTTATTACAAATAGGTTTGTTTTGGTTTGGTTTTCTTTTGTTCCCCCCTTCCCTGCCCAAGTTTCACATGTATATATATATTGTTTTATATTGATTTATATCTCATCATTCCAGATAACCCACTAATAGTTTTCATATATCTTCCCTGTGTTTTAGGGTCTGCCTGGCCCACCAGGTGAAAAAGGTGAAAATGGTGATGTGGGCCCAATGGTAAGACTTTGTCCCCATCGGTCACTCTGGGGGCAATGAGTATCATCTTTATATTATTGTATTTTCTCTGTAGCTCACAATTTGATAATTTACTCCTGAATTTGTTGCCTGAGCATGAAACATTTGTGCATTTTGAACTGCCTCTGGGATTTATTTTGCTTTCCTGCATCCATCTTAACTCTAAGATAAAGATTTATATAACTTCAGAAAATACTCTGAAAAGTAGGTAGCAAAGCAACCAAGTTTGCCTGACAGGATAGTGGCAAGCAGGGTCAGGAAAGAAAGAGAAAAGACACCACTGCACTGAAGAATTTGGAACTGCTTTTCTGAAATAGGAACTTCAGGCATTGTACCATAGCATCAGGGATCAATGGCACATTTTCCATTGGACTGTAATTGTATGACAAAAGATGGTAAACATTATTTGGTTTTGTTTCTCTGGGTCATCTTGAGACTACATTCTTCAACTGTTTATGCTGTTGTCACAATGCCTTCTGTGCTGGTCTTGACAGAATTGCAAGCTATCTACATTTTGTGTGTGCCTCCAACACCTTATGCCAAGGCTGCCTGCTTTTTTACTGCCCATCTGTAGTCACCATGGTACACTACGGCCATATGGGTGCTACCAGACAGATAAGCTACTCTGAGGTCTTTGTGCAGTGGAAGGGATATGTAGGTAATGCACAGGGAAACAAGTCCTCATGATTCACAATCATTATATCATTTTCAGCTCATGTACTATGTATCTTGGATATTTTTGTGAACTCATGCAGTGGGCTGCAATCTAGCCCTGCTGTTGTTGTAGCACTGTGAAGATTAAAAGTCTCTTACAGATTGAAGATATGATTTATAGTTGGCCAAAGAAGCCCCACTGGACTTTTATTCTATGATTTTAAATATACCAAATTGTCTCTTTGATACAGGGTCCACCTGGTCCTCCAGGTCCAAGAGGTCCCCAAGGTCCTAATGGAGCTGATGTAAGAATTAATCTATTTTTCTCTTTAAATTCCTTTTGAAATTCAGTAATAAGCAATATATTTGGGGTAACTGTACTTGAAATAACATCTTGTATCATTGCAGGGTCCCCAAGGCCCACCAGGCTCAATTGGCTCTGTTGGAGGTGTTGGTGAAAAGGTGAGAATGTTGATTATGTCATACCTAGAAGGAGAAAACGTTGGAATAGGAATATATATTTTGATTCTTCTTTGGTGCTATACAGATATGTTACAGTTCCAAAATATCTTTCATTAATAATTATTAATAGTAATCAACCAATACTTCTAATGGCTGATTTACTATTGTTGTTTGTTTTGTTGTTTGTTTTTTTTTTCTTTCACATTTTACATCACAAAATTATTTAAGTATTAGGCAAGAGCTTTGGGGGAGAAGATGTAGTTTTTGGAATGATTAGTAAGTATAAGGCTATGGTGATTTCCTTGGTTACACAGTTTAAAGTAACATAATTGGCTTCAACAGTATTATTTTATACTGCTGTGGCTTAGAATATCATGTAGCCTTCTACCTGGAAGGTTAAGAATATAAGATACTGTGGTAAACATATCTGTGAGGTGAAGCAAAAGTCACATCAATATGTGTTTGTTCCCCATAGAAATAGATATAGTTCCAATAAAGTTAAAGGTTTGAAGATGATTTAAGCTAGTTGAAAATCTGGAAACAGATTTAGAATCCCAACAATCATCCCACTAAATTTAATTCAACATGACATTCAGATTTGTGTATCCCTAGTTGTCATTTTTATTTCCTCTTGCTTATTTCCTGTGTTGTCTGCATTCATACAGAGAAGCTTCCACATATATTATTTTGGAGGTTTTATTTCTTCTAATTACTTCCTTCCTCCTTCTCGAGTTGTAGCATATGACTGTTTGTTTTCCTAGTTAAGACTCCTTTCCTCTTAATTTCAGTTCCATTTAATGAGTTCTGCAAGCTGAGAAATAATGGAGAGTTGTTTTTGTCAGGAGGAGTTTTGTTTTTATCACATTGTGTTACTGCAATAGGAGGACTGTTCACGCTTTTAAACAAAACCAAAGCCTTTTCCCTTTTCCTCCTCTTCCCACATACTTTTTTCCCCCAATGTATTATTATTATTGTTGTTGTTATTATTTATTATGTCGGCATACTTTGGCCTGTGCCCCCCCTCAGGAGATATATCATACTGTAGATAATATAATGCAGTGCTGATTGGAAAAATATTTTGGCATCCTTCCTGTCATTGTTGAGGAGTAGCAGAAGATCTTTTATCATTAATACAAAGACCCCTTCTGTCAAATTATAAACACTTTTTGACACATTTAGTGCCATGTATTTTTAGCTAGCTTGTTTGTTCACCTGCTGTACACACGAAGGTTTAAATGTTCAAAGAAATCTGAAGCACAAACATGCATGTAGCCTTGCATTATTAATGCCTGTATCCTCCATGGAGCAGTCTAGAAGTTTTGAGACTTACACTCAACCAGAACCACCTAAAACCAGCTTCCGCCCAGCCATTATTCTCTTTGTTCTGCTTATAATTAAGAAAAAGGGGAAAAACAGAATGTACCAGCACACGCTGATCTCTAATTTGATATCAAAAGCCTAACATAAAGATATTCTAAATATCCAGTAAATTGCTCAAAACTTTGCAAAGCTGGGCCTTGGATGTTTACGTCAGTTGAAAGCAAAACTACTGTTCAGAAAATAATAAGGAAATGAAGATTATGAATTTTCTTACAAAGAATACTCAGTGCTTATTGACCTGAAGTATCCATCCACCAGACATATTTTAAAATATGCTTTATCACATAAACAATTTTAAGTACTAAGAGGGATCATTCATTAAGATCACTGTAAAATTAAGTGTGTCTAATTAAACATACCACAGTTTCTAAAGGCAACTTTACCCTTTAGAAGTGTCCTTTCTAAAGGGTATGTTAATATTGCCCCTAAAATTCTGATAATCTGTTAATTACCTTATTCTGGAATTCACCTGGGTAGTCATATCTTATTTCATTTATCTAACTTAATATTTACATTTGGCCAAGTTTTGGTCCTAGTGAGGTCATCACGTTGACGTTAGCTTCTATAAGAAAAAAAAAAATGGTATCTACAGTATGAGGTTTGTTTAAATTTCATGTTTTATGATTTATACTTTTCCATTGCATAGAAATGAGAAAGATGCACACTGCATTAATTGAACTGTCACAGGGGCATGCAGGTCATACAGGATATGAAGGATACACAAGTTTAATGAGAAAATGAGGGGAAAAATCCCCTATTAACAACCACAAATTGAAAAAAATCCTCTGGAATAAAAATCTATTTGTTACCGCAGCACTCCATGACAATTGGAAAGCAAGTTCTGTTATCCTTTCACAGATTTGTGTATCTGTGACACTATTAGCTAAACATTCTACTAACAGAGTAGTTTATATAAAGGTTTATTTATCAGTCCACTGAGCTAGAAAATAATCAGTCATAACTAAATTTGAAAATGAACCATGACAAAGAATCTTTTACATGTATAATATTTTGTATTGGCTCAAAAAAAAAAAAAAAAAATTTTATGGCCTGTGGTAAAAGTTTTACTAACGATTATGCTATTACTTTATCCTAATAGATTTTCTTTATGTAATTATTTATTTTAACAGTAGCTTCAGCAATAATGTCTCTACTCAATTGAAATTAATCTCCAAATAGTATTTTCTTATTTGTAGGGACTTACTTCCAGGCAAAAATATATCTTAAAGGGAAAATATACATATATACATAGTCAATATACTTCTTTGGCTTTTTTGTGACTAGAAAAGAAGAAGACAAACAGGAAATTTGTAATGTATGGGATAATAAAAGGGAAGAACTTCCAAAGCCCACAGGGAAAGTTTGTCTTCCTGTCTCACTAAAAGCTTAGTTTGACAGATTCTTTCAAAAATTTCAGATTCCAGTTCTGCAAAAACACATGTAACAACTGCCTTTAGGTAGTCTCAATAAAAGACAGTTCCTATAAGCTGTTAACATGAATAAGCATGCAACAGTATGTAGTAACAGAATAAATTCATAGAAATATTCTACCTGATGACTCATTAATTTATCTTTACACATGTACAGGGTGAACCTGGAGAAGCTGGTAACCCTGGACCTCCTGGAGAATCTGGAACATCCGTGAGTACTTTGATTTTGTCTTACTAACCTGTATCATGGTTAACAAAGGTATCTGGTAGTGCTTGCTTTAGAAAGCATTTAATCAGATTAATTGTGTATGTTGTCTTTAAATTTTCAGTGAAGAACTTGAAATGCAGTTTGTATCCTTATAATTATAGCCACATCTTGTACTAACTGTTGCCGACGGAAGGAAGACCCAGCACATCAATATGAGTGAACAGTGAACTTCAACTTTAATGGATAGCTCAGTCGTCTTTTATCTAGTTTGAACATAATCAACTCATACATATTGCAGAAACTAAGCTCAGGATTGGTTAACACTTCCCGGGCTTTTCAGTCTGGTCCTCCTTCTTTTGGCTACCTGTCCCGCCTTAGGGACTTTCCCGATGGCCCAAGGGCATCGTGTCCTTGAGCCTGATTGGCTCTCAGCCAGCTGCATACGTGCCAAGGCTCATGTGAGTTGAGTTCGGTGCTTCACCAGCCCATTGTCTCCCAACTGCTCAACATTCACATGTCCTTCCTCACTTAACGATTCCTCCACAATTCCCCCGTTTTTATTTTGCAGCAACTATAATCAATATAACTGTAAGTAGAAAACGAAGTTCCTCTTTGACGAAGAAAAAACCATCCACCCATGTTCCCAAAAACAGATTTAAACCAACCTTCAAACCAACTATCTTGTACTACAATTTTTTGCGTATGATCCCTTAACCATTTCAAACATAATCAACTCATCAACAAAAGGATCAGACGCAGAAGCGAGGAATAGGCAAAATGAACTTTGTCTGGTTTAATTTGCCCAAGTGACCCACATATTGGTTTGAGGATCGATTTTGCTTAGGATGGCACTATTACGTCCAACCGTCATTGTCAAAGATAACGCAACCAGAATCCCTTGTGCCGTTAGATCAGCCATGGTTGCTGTTATTCGTACTTGATGACTTTTCTTCAATGGCTGGTTTAACACACCGACTAGGCACCCAGGTTGGCCCTGTAGGGGAAGAGATACACACATAACCTCGCCCCATATAAATCACATCAGCAGGCCCCAGCCATTGTCCCGTTTTCGTATCTCGGTACAGTACTCTCATAATACATTTATTATCATTTTCAGACTTAATGTAGTGACGTGTCACGGGTGGTTCCTCATCATCTCCAAATACACACAAATGATTGAGAACAAATAAGGTTTTATCCACCCTCTCTCTAATATCTGTAATGTCTTTAAACTTTTCCAAATACTGCTTAACTGTTCCATTAGCTCTTTCTACTATAGCTTGACCAGTTGGTGAATGTGGAATACCAGTTATATGCTTAATGTCCCACAGTTCCATAAATCGCTTAAGTGGCCCACTAACATAGGCTGGACCATTATCTGTCTTTATGGTTTGTGGTACTCCCATTACTGCAAAACAACTGGCAAGATGACGTCGTACATCCCGAACTTTTTCCCCAGGCTGCGGTGTAGCCCAAATCATGTGACTAGAAGTGTCTATCGTTACATGCAGATATCTCAATCTGCCAAATGCTGTGACATGAGTGACGTCCATTTGCCACACTTCGTTGGTTTTAATCCCTCTCGGGTTTGTTCTGATTCCGATTCCCACACCCGAATTGTAGTGACTACACGTTGGGCAAGCTTTTACTGTCGCCTGCGCATCAGCTCTAGACAGTTTGTAAGCCCGCGCAAGTCCTTTAGCGTTCTGGTGAAAAATAGCATGAGCCTCCCGAGCTCTGCAAAAGGGTGACAGTGGTGCTTCAGTGGCTGTTGCGGCGACTAGTCGGTCCGCTCGAGCGTTGCCTTCTCCCAGGCCTTCTTCCCACTGATGACTCCTTATGTGTATTACTGCATACAGTTCACTTCTTTGAGCTATGGCGATCTGTAGACTGATTATTAATTCTGACAGCCGTTCATTTTTTAAGTCTCTCAAGGCTGAGTCTTCTATACCATTTGCTATGCCTACTACATATAAGGAATCGGATACCACATTTAACGGAACATCTCTCCATTTTATAAATGCCCATACTACTACAAGAAGTTCTAGTGCCTGTAATGAGTCTTTATCTTGGGCTTGTAAAATTTGATGTTTCCAACCATGCTCATCCTTCCAAGTCACTGCAGCAGTTCCAGAACGTTTTCCTGCGTCAGTGAAAACTGTCACTGCATTCTTAAGTGGGATAGACGATCGTTTTGGCTTAGTTATCCATCTCTGGTTTTCCATCCATGTCAGAGCAGTTGATTGTAACGTTTTTGCTACTATAGTAGCGCCATCCTGTAGTAGTGCAGCTTGTAACTCTTCAGAGTTTTGTATATACCATTCCAAATCGCCTGGCTTCATGGGTAACCAGATAATATTTGGAGGAACCCCATCCACTTGCAATATTTGATTCCTCCCCTTCTTTACTAATTCTGCTAATGTTGCAATTTTTTCTTGAATTGTTCATCGAGGTTGTAACGGAGGAGCTATCCATTCTAATACCACAGTTTCTCCTCCCTTCTCCCCCGTTTTTATTTTTTGCTGTGTTATGGCACCCATCAGGCATTTTGAGCCACATAGAATGGTAAGATCAAGTGGCTTGTCAGATACACGTCGATGCGTGACACTCGTTGTGATCAAAGATGCGATTTGTTGTAGTATTTCTTGTTGTTTTTCTGATAGTGTCACTTTTGAAGCAGGATCAGTTCCTTTTAATAACGGCCGAAGGGGATTTAACAGTTCATTCGGAATCCCGACTACTGGCCTGATCCATTGTAAATCTCCCAGCAGTTTTTGAGCATCATTAAGAGTTTTGATATTTGATTGGATTGTAAGTTTTTGAGGCTGAATGGTGGAATCTGTAATTTTCCAAACCAAAAACTTCCAGGGACTTGTCTCCTGAACCTTTTCCGGTGCAAGTATGAGTCCCATTTGTTTTAAGGTCAGTGTTAAGTCATTTTTCTGTTGTAGACTTGATTCGAATGTAGGCCAATGTGGTGGCCAACTTTGCGCACTGATTATTGTCACATCTGCGCCAGTGTCCAACAATGCCTCAGTTTGCAGTTTCTCATCCTTTAAACATACTGTGATTTTTTGTCGTGGTCTCTGCTGCATGCCAAGCGTTAATAACGCTATTTTTCCTGTGGAGCCAAATGCTCCAAGTCCTCGGTCCTTATTGACCATCGGTGGTAGAGATGCCGCAAGGTGTGGCAACGGAATTAATTGAGCTATCTTTGTATTCCGTGGCACATGCATTGGAGGAAACATTGCAGAAACTATAATCTGTATTTCCCCACAATAGTCTTTATCTATAAGTCCAACCAATATTTGTAATCCATTCAAGGTAGCAGACGATCTTCCGATCAATAAAGCTCCTACAGGATCACCATTGACAGTAACCGGTCCCATAACTCCTGTTCCTACCCTGGTGGGTTTAGAGTCCAATAGCGTTACATCTACTGCTGTTGCCAAATCCAAGCCGAGACTCCCTCTGGTGACTGGTCGGAGGTAAACGGTGTTGTTCCGGCCGCTGTGGTAAAGGCCGCTTTTTGTGTCATCGCGGGGCGGTCCTTCCTGCTGCTCTGGCTGTTTCCCGACGCACCATACCGACAGATGACACCACACTGATCTCGTTTTGCACTCTCATTTCCTATGTCCGGTGATCCCACAGCGAAAACAACGCGGTTGCAGTGAAGACCCTCGGCCAGTAGGACGGCCTCCGGGCGTTTGCAAAGGAGCAAGGGCAGCGAATACTTGATTCTGCGATTGCTGTGCAGTCTGTCTGAATACCTGTGCCTGTTCTTTCATGCTATTCCCTAGTTGTTTTATTACATCTACCAACATAGCCTGCGGACCCACGGGTACCTGAGCCATCCTTTCTAAACCCTCCTCAATTGTCCAAGTTCCCGGTAACGTAGCTAATATACTACGAGTTGAAGGGTTGCAGTTTTGAATTGCACACTGCTTTAGAATAGTGCCCTTTAGATAATCAGGTACCCCAGCCGCTTGTATTGCGTTTGCTACTCGATCAATAAACAACCCAAATGGTTCCTCCCTTCCTTGCTTGATGCCCATATAGGATGGTATCCCCCCTGGCTCTCTAATTTGGTCCAAGGCTCTTCGAGCCAATCTCATTGATTCTTTGGCTTTGTCTGGACCCAGCAACGCTTGTGTCTCTAATCTATAATATGGTCCGAGTCCCATCAATTCCTCCAACGTGACACCATACAACGGATCTCCAGGTGCCCTTATCACAGCTACTGCCTCTTGACAAGCACTTTGCCAATGCGCATTAAAAAGAAGCTGTTGATGTTGTGTTAGGATCAGCTTCATTATACCACGTATGTCCCCAGGGAGCAATATATTAGTTCCCCAAATATAATCTAACATTTGCCGAGTAGGTTCCCCCTTTAAACCAGAATCATTTACTGTAGATCGTAATTGAGTTAATAGTTTCCAGTATAAATTTGTCGTATTAATGGTCACATTCCCCTGTGCATCTGGTGGCGAGTATACTACCGGAAAAGCTTGTGTTAACTGTGCTGCCGTTTCATCATTTCCTCCACGCACTGCCTCATTTGCTATTTGCCTCCATCGCTCCTTTTCAAGGCCAATAGGGCCTGGGTCAAAAGGCACGTTCAGGTCAACAGGGGGCGTAACAGCAAAGGCCTTCGATGGCTGCAGACCTTCTCTTCCCTGCTCCCCCGTTGTGAAGGGATTTATATTTGATAGAAATGAGTTAGCACTGGTCCTTTCACTTGCTCCTTCCTCACTTTCTATTGGAGCGGTTGGAGCTGCTGGTAATGAAAGCTCCTCCTCTGTATCAGAGGACATTGTCACAGGCACCTCCAATTTTCCCGAGGCCCCCTGTGCAATAGTAGAAGTTCTAACGGAAGGTGGCAACGGGCAATCTGTTCCTTCCATATTTATTTGCTGTGGATTAACATTATTAACCCTTCTTGGTGGTCCTGACCACTCTGTTGCAGCAGCGGCAACTCTTTGTTCATCTTTATGTGTGGCTAATGCATTAGCCACTATTCTCCATGGCCTCATCAAATCTCCCAGTAAACTTAACATCGTTCCTAACATCATCAAACAATTTATTTCCAAATTTACGCCACTCTGTTTGTTCAAAAAACTGTATCAGGACTTGTAAAACAACCTTTAGCTATCCCATATACTAATAACCCTGGCAAATCTTTTTCTACAATCTGTATCTAAAATGCTCCGCTTTTCTAAAAAGCATTTGAGCAAATAATACGCCGCTTATCTTTTCATACCTTTATATACGTCGATTGCAGCCTTTGCAAAGACCTCGGCGGCGCTTTTCCGGCGGGACCCTAAATAGGCTCATCCCGGGTGCGGGGACTCCCTTCCACCTTCCGACCTGCAGATCTCGGCGACGCGCGACCGGCGGGATCCACTCCCGGGTGCGGGGGACTCCACGTCCTTTTCACCTTCCCGGCGCGGGTGCGGGGATTCTTGTGCTTTTCACCTCCTGGACTGCGTTGCAGGACCGGCTTCTCCTTTATTCCGTCCAACCGTGGCCCTGGATCACTGCCAGCAGTGTCCAAATCCCGTTCAGAATTGTCCCTGTTCGGGCGCCAATTTGTTGCCGACGGAAGGAAGACCCAGCACATCAATATGAGTGAACAGTGAACTTCAACTCTAATGGATAGCTCAGTCGTCTTTTATCTAGTTTGAACATAATCAACTCATACATATTGCAGAAACTAAGCTCAGGATTGGTTAACACTTCCCGGGCTTTTCAGTCTGGTCCTCCTTCTTTTGGCTACCTGTCCCGCCTTAGGGACTTTCCCGATGGCCCAAGGGCATCGTGTCCTTGAGCCTGATTGGCTCTCAGCCAGCTGCATACGTGCCAAGGCTCATGTGAGTTGAGTTCGGTGCTTCACTAGCCCATTGTCTCCAAACTGCTCAACATCCACATGTCCTGCCTCACTTAACGATTCCTCCACAACTAACAATTAGACAATAAAGCTGTGAAGATTTCGTAAAAGAGTACCTATTTGTTCTTCCCAAAGTATTAACTTTTATATACGTATTTATCTCTCTGGAAACAGTTCACTGATGCAGAATAGGTTCAGACTCACATCTGGGTGCAGATGTTGGCAGTCAGACCTGAGATACACAGGTTTTCCAATCTGAGGCTGAGGGCCTGATTTCCCATTCACATGCAAACCATTTATTGAATAACATTGTCCAGATCTGAAAAACAGTTTTGCCACTAATGTGTTTTTAGGCATTCAATTCCTAGACAATATTTTTTGTGTTCACATGATTTCTACAGGGTCCAAAAGGTGAAAGGGGAGAAAAAGGTGAGGCTGGTCCACCCGGAGCAGCCGGACCACCAGGTGCTAAAGGACCTCCAGGTGATGATGGCCCTAAGGGTAACCCAGTAAGTAAGCTTAATAATTTTAACAGAAAGCATTGTGAAGCACTGCTGAAGTTCTGCTAAATACAGAGCTACAAATTAAATTCTACATTTGAATTAACTTCATTATATTCTTCACAAAACATTTCTATTGACTGCTGTCTGCTTCTCAATGGATGACATATTCCTGTGTGTTTTTTTTTTCCTGACTTATTTAGGGTCCGGTTGGTTTTCCTGGAGATCCTGGTCCCCCTGGGGAACCTGGTCCAGCTGTAAGTATATTTTAAGAACAGTTTTAGGTCCTGGTCTTAGTTTTCACTGAATTCTAGTTACTCTCACCTCTTCTCTGTTTGAGAATGAGGTCTTTCTTGTCAGAGCAGTTGTTCTGGCTGTTCATATATTTCTTAAATCTAACAAAAGGTTTGGAAATCTTTAAAAAGTTTTGAAAATGACTGTCCTTAGAAAAATTCCTTATAGAAAAACTGTATTCTTATCTTGATATATGAAAGTAAATTACTTATTTTGTCTGAATTTTGTCTTTTGTTTATTTTCACATGATTTCTGTAGGGTCAAGATGGTGTTGGTGGAGAGAAGGGTGAAGATGGTGATCCTGGTCAACCTGTGAGTTGTTTCATTCATTTTGTTTTGGCTGCATGTTCTCTCCTACGCTAAGAAAGTACTTTTTGCTGAATCAGTGGTTTCTATAAATTCATGCTCTTAAAAAATATTTTCTAAATGGATTCCTTTTTTTGTATCGTACTGAAAAAATATCTCATTCTTTCCTTGTAGAGATAGAAGTATCTATATAATACACACAATCAAAAGCAAGAGGTCAATTTCTTTTAGAAGTAGAAACAAACGATGTGTTAAGAATTTGTGCTGGAGCTGCTGAGAAGCACTAAAAATAGAGCAACTCTGAGCATAAGAAAGTAATGCTGCAGCAAAATAGTCTTCATTAGCCCACTTGTTGAAATGAAGCAAAATCTAGGAATTTCTGCTGTATTTCATGTTAAAGCTATCTGAGTAATACCCATATTAATCATAAAAGCTCTTACCTTTCTGGAGATTTCTATGTTAAAGCATTATGAATTTCATTTTCTGTTGCAAAAAGCTAGGGCTTCCATTTTGGAAAGTCTCTTAACAGCTCTGGAATTTCTAGTTATCAGGGAAATACAGTACAATACAGTACAGCTTGAAAGAAAAATGTTAGTACATTGGACATATGGTTGCAACTAAGTTATAAACTGGGGTTTAACCTGCAAACTTCAGGATGAGCATCTGTATGTCTTACTCAAGAATAAGTACTTTTAGAGTGTTGTGTTCATGAAGAAAAAAAAACTGTTCAGCAACCCCAAAATATTTAAAAGATTATTACAGGTTAACCTAAATGAAGTAGGCAAATGGCTTATCAGTGCACAAAAGATTTTCAATAGAAGACCACATAGGGGCATTTATTTTACAGATGTTAGTGAAAACTGTAGCAAAAGTAGCAACTTGAGCACCTGAAAACACAAGAAACACTTCTTAATAGAGGTAGGCAGTAGTCTAAGATCATATGCTACTTCTGTGCAGCCACATTCTGGGCTGAAATGATTTGTTTTAAGCAGGAAAAGAAAAGAGTGGTTGCATTTTGTACACTAACAAAACCTTTTAAAATCTCCAAAAACTACCCTAAGAAAGTATTTGCTGATTAAGCAAGTATCATTTCTGTATGTATATTTATGGACTACATAAACTTCAACAGACTTTCTGTCTATTGAAGGGGATCAACATATTGCAGACGTATGTTGAATTTAAGAAGGACTATAACTTTTATCTTTCGTTACCACTAAGCCTACCACTTTCCACTGCAGGGTCCACCAGGTCCTTCAGGTGAAGCCGGCCCACCTGGTCCACCTGGAAAGAGGGTAAGTCATTTCTCATTGTCTCCTGTACATTTCCCTTTCTGAGACATGTTCTAGAGTACTTCAGCTACTTGTTTACTTGTAATATTAAGTAAATTTAAGGTGGTCTAGAAGCATTGTCAGAAGTAAATTTTGTTACATTTAGAGCTGCATTTAGATCATGACAAATCACGAGAGGTATATATCCATCAGCACAAATGCCCTTATTTGCCAACATCAAGCAGAACAAAAACACATGGGGAAGTGTCTATACTTGTCTATAATAACATGTTTTTTTTCACCCAAGTGAATTCAGTGTCTGCAAGGGTAAGAAACTAGCATTTTTCCTGGTTTGCTAATAGGAGTGTGACAATGAGAGTAATATTAGACATCATCTTTAGACATATGACTGCTGGCAGAGAACAGAAAGAAAGTGCCTGTTTTGGTGTCTTTCACTTATGAAATAAAATAATTTGAACACAACTTCTGCACAAATCTATGTCATCCCCTCCACATGCAGAATTAACAAGCAGACATTTCTATAGCTTATGAAGCTATTTCATTATTTCTAAAATCTTTGAAGCTTCACAGGCTTTACAAATACAGTTAATCAAAACCACTAAATAATGTTATACTTACAGAACTGTAGTAGATGTATCAACCTTTAGATCTCTCTCAGGCAGCAATTAGATGCAGTTTTTACACTTTAAAAAAAGATAGGGGGAGCATCATTAAATGTAAGCTGAGAGCTATTTAACAAAATGTGTTAAATTGCTCTATTTAATGGGCTTGAGTGAACTGACATGCCTAATTAGTTTTATCTATTTTACACAATAATCTATTTGCTCCACAAGCTTGCAAAACATTTAAAATATTATAAATTATTTTGGTAGCATTAACAACCTTATCACTAGAACTGCTAATATTCAGTTGAGCCATAATTCAATTAGTATGTTTGTTCTACATCAGATTAGAACTTCCTACTTTATTATATGGAAGGCAGTAGTTCATTCCTAGTAGATAGGATATATTGCTATTTCTAGCTAGGTAAAAAACACTTCAGAAATGCAAATGCATCTGTCACCTGGGCTTTGACACAATTCCAATTTATGAATACTGTGAAGAAAAAAAAGAAAAATGTACGGTAAGATACCTGCTATAGTGGTAGGTGTTCCTGCCCATGGCAGGGGGGTTGGAATTATATGATCTTTGAGGTCTCTTCCAACCCAAACTGTTCTATGATTCCATCTAAATATTGCCAAGTAATCTCACTCCTGTATTCTGAAGAAAATTCTGAAGTTTTTAGAATCACATTCTACATTACTTGACTACCCGAACATTTCAAGCTTGTAGAGAGTCTGTATGGTATTGATGTCATATTAGAGATAAACAGTGAATAACTGAAGGCTTCATACTTTGCTAGCAGAATGAACAGTAAAAAATGTTCTTCATTATTTTTCATCAGTAGTGTAATAAATGGCTAAGTCCCAAATAGGATTGCAATCAAAGTTTACAATTTATTAAATGAATAGAGGTAAGCAAACAGCGCTGGGTGCACCGGGAGTCTCTGCTCCACCAAGACACACACAAGTTACATCAGGCAGCTGGTTTTTATGCTCCTAGGCTACTACATATTCATTATTACTTCTAGAAAAGGCAGGGTTATTATAATTAGTTCCCAGAATCCAAACCCTCCTACTGGTGCATGCGTATCAGTCTCTGGTGGTCCCTCTGGGGGTCTCTTGTGCTGAAGGCTCGTAGTCTTCCTCCCAGGCTTTTTTTCTTGTCCTTCTCCTTTGTCCATCTTGGCCAGATGTCAGAAACTTGTGCAGCGTCCCCTGCAAGCTTTGTCTTTTAGTCATCCTTCAGCTTTCCCCTTCACCTTAATCTCTTGGCCAGATATCATGTTCCATGCAATAGTCATAATAGTTAGCAGTTATTCTGAAACCCCTTTGTTCTCTTATTGACACAAATTGCTGGACTATTCCTTTGCAAGATACAAGAACTGTATACATTAACCACTCTGTTTTGCTTAGACTTGTGGTTATACAAGGGTATGTAAGACAGAAGGTCACATCCAGCATACCTTGTGGCCCTAGCATTGTTCCATATTGACACGAATCAGATGAACTCATTTCACAACAGCATGGTAGAATCAGTTTCAAAAAAAACCTCAGGCAGTGTCCTTTCATCCAGATTTGAAGGACACACCATTTTAATGAAGGTGCTATGACCAAATCAGATAAATACATGTTCAGAAGGTTTTATACATCTAACTAGTTATGGTGCAAGTAACTATAGCAATTGTGCATGCAAATCTACCATGGATTTGTGCACATACTGTTTAGAAAATTAGATCATAAATCCATCAAGGGAAACACTCAACCAAATCGATTTTATCATTAACAACCAAAAGGCCATATTCTCCAGTTCAACAGAAGAGAGGATCAATGCAACAAAATAGTGACAGATTTTAAAATACATTTTAATTTGATCAGACTTTCAGGAACTACTTTAGTATTGACTAAACTCTGATTTTGAATTCAGCGATAAAACTCCCATTAACTGTAATGATAGGAGAATTCCGAAATAGTAATTCTTTTAAGGAGCATCTTGTCAATGAAACAAAAGGCTTTACTCAATATTTTGAATGCACAAGAAAAAAAATATAGCTACATATATACACACCTCGCTTTAACTGGATAGTCAAGACAGGTTTTCTTCTATGTAGGTTCTATCTTGGTTTATAACTTCTAAGAAGAGATAGTTCTAACAATGAAAGTTCAGGAGTAAATGTTGGAAGTATTTGGAGAAAATGTATATTCTTTGGTTTAAAAATGTTGTCTTGTATATATATATATATAACCTCAAAGGATATAGATCTAAAATAAAAGGGATGTACTCAGAAACATTTACTGATCTTTATTAGTTAAAAATAGTCAGCTACTGGAATACCGATTGCAGAATGTGAATGAAAGTAGTGTTGAAGTAAAAGCATGCCATAATTATTATTGAAGTCAGACACACCATCAAATCTCTTAAGTTCTCCACTGATGGAAGTCAGCCTAGATTCTCTAGAAAACTCGAGGCATTTGCATATATGCATATTACCTTCCAAGCTGAACAGACAAGTAGTCTATTATAGGTTTGGTACTAGGAACCCCTTTTCCAACTGTTTTCCGATTATGTGTGTTAAGCATTTGTAGTATTGCTGTCTGAATTTCTCTGTCTGCCAAAAAAAGAAGACTGAAACTTGCCCCACAGAAGGATGGGGTAATTCTGAAAGTGTTGTTAAGTGCTCTGAAGGCAAAAATTGCATTAAAGTTAACTGTGTTCCTGGAGCAATCTGAATCAGCCAAGGAATTCACAAATTGCAGTAAGAGTTCTCTGCTGTATTCTTGTTGCTGATAACAGCATCAGCATTGGCCAACAGCACAATGTATGAAGACTGAATTTCTGGAGAGGTAGAATGTTTTTCAGTTTCTGCTTTCAATGTGGGAGATAAGTGAGTTCTCATCTCTGAAAAGTGGAACATCTGAAAAGGCTTCCGTAGGTCAATATTTCCTGATCCAATGTCTGCTTGTCTAGAAATGTAGACACAAAACCTAAATCACTCTACAGTTAACATGATGCTGTTATTTTTTTTTCTGGAACTTAATTCTTTGCACCTACTCTTCGCACTTTTTTTGTTTTGCTGTAGAGTACTGGGTAACATAGTATGGGTAGCATAGTTTGAATGCTTTGATTTCTATCTGACAAATGACAAAAACAGCATGAGGAAAAGGCACCATAAAACAATATTCATTTTCTTATCCATTCTTACAACAAATAACATACCCAGTTGATAAAAGTCAACACAGGAAGGCTTTGCTTACGTTTCTCTCAGCCTTTCGGTGTGCTAGGCCATTCAGCTGTGTAATTAGCTGCTTGGCCATTTTATTAGACTCAATTATATGTCTAG
Organism: Anas platyrhynchos; assembly: GCF_047663525.1. Taxonomy (NCBI): domain Eukaryota; kingdom Metazoa; phylum Chordata; class Aves; order Anseriformes; family Anatidae; genus Anas; species Anas platyrhynchos. The sequence goes on from NC_092594.1 coordinate 1,673,864, forward strand.
ATCACATACACCTAAGGTTCATATATTACTCTAAGAAGTTAGAATTTAAAGAATTTCAAGTCTTAGATACATCGTTATTCTAATGTGGAGCATGCACTGCCTGCTTTCAATAAAGGAACAGATGTCAATACTGCACCATAACCAACTTCTAAAATTGGAGAACTAGAAACTTATTTGGTTAGTTCCCTTTATGTACTATGTTGAAGAATTTAGAAAAAATAATAAGCATTTCTATGAAGTTCTGCATATATTTGTTCTATAATATCATACTCTCTCAGCAGAATGCACACACCACTTAAAAATTAAGCCATTTTGTGATTGAAAATACATGAAATACCTAAAAATATGGCAGACTAGGTTGCTATCTTAGCAGACTGATGAAATGTGATCATGTTTTTCTGTGTTGGAAATCATGGTTTCGGTTAGAGGACAGATAGCTATAAAAAAAAAAAAAAAAAAAGTTGAAATTATTTTAATGAAAATCATAGATATGGAAGAACAGACAGAAATGTCCAGTAGGTTCAAGTAACAAAAATTGTGAACAGGTTTGTTTTTATATAAATTCTTTTGTCTTCTCAGTTCTGTATAAGGCAATACATCCAAACTAAAGTGTAACAATCACTATGGTAGCTGGGTGGTGAGGTTGGGGAGCCATGCATTGATGTAAATTATTGCTATCGAGATCTTTTGTCACCTTAAATTTACCAGACACTCCAACAACTCAAGTGTAGGAAGGTAAATTAAATAACAATTAGCAGTGTTTCAATGTAGAAGCACCATCTGTGCCATGCCAGCAATCACAGCCTGTTAGAAAGTGCAGTTCATTTAGCTGCTTTGCGCTTGGTGCAGCACTGGCACTGTTTGATAATGAATGTACCCTCTTTGTTTAGCAATCATGATTCATTGTATTCGCAATTTAGTGATCACAGTGTTTTGAACTCTGTTAATTCAAGCTGCAGCTGCGTTTCTAGATTATGTAGAGACGTTTCTTAAGTACAAACTATCACACTTTTTTTTAGTTTCTTAGGCAAGATAGGTTATAACTGATACGTGAACTTGAGTTAAAGGAATTTCCTAGAAGTAAAGACAATGGTCATGTAAATTAATTCATGTAAGAAAGATACACTCTACTTCTAAAATATTCCTGTGTGTTTTTTTTTTATAACCTGATAATCGTTTTTCAAATTATCACGGCAAATTGTGATCCACCCAACCTATCACAACCTACACATCAGAGACTTATTATTGTAACAATGTTGATGCAAATTTTTCTTCTGGAATAACGTATGTAAAAAGAAGAAATATGTGTAGAAAGAAAAACTGGTGGAGTTGTTCAAGGTATGTGGAAATAATAGTGGGCAGTGATTTATAACAGGTTATAAAAGCTTTGGTCTAAATTGAGCCAAAAATAAATAAATAAATAAATAAATAAAGCTATTAGATCAAACTGAGATCCAAAGCCTTGAGTTCACTTTTTTTTTTTTTTTTTGTCTATTATGAAATTAAAAGGACTAAGTAAATGGAAATAGCTGGCTTTCCTTTTTTTCTGTTGCTTAGCTTAGAACATTTTTTTAATATTTCTACATTACAAACTGTTGAATTAATGAATAGATTATTCTTAGAGGGTTAGTTTATAAATTCAGAAAATCACTTTGTGTTTGATTATGGTCCCTTTTCTATCCCTTTGCTTTAAGCTGTTCATTGGATGGCAAGAAATAACTATTTGTAGTAAAAACATTTCCCAGGCTAAAAATTAACCTTGTAGGAAAATATTTGGTCCATAACCTTGAGTGCATCTTTCTAAACTAAGTATATGTAAGAGAGCCATTTTAAGAACAGTACATTAGATTCTAGATACTGCCTCTTTTCGTAATTGAGGCTATGAGTATTAATCCCCCAACCTGAAAATTAAACTGTGATGTTCTGGCAGAAAAAAAAAAATGCTTTTTTATTTTTCATTGAAACCTTAAGAAAATTAAAGATGGGTGACATCAGCAATAGGTAGACACAGTGCTGCTGGACTACTGTCCAGCAACTCCTGTCTTATGGCCTTCACCTGAAACTTACATGTAACCCATTATTACATCCTCCTTCAGTACCAAGTTCTACTTTCTTAGTAAAATAGAGCTTTTGTAGAGCAATAGCAGGAAACCTACTACCAGGAACTGCTTGTTTGCTGTGTATTTTATTCATTCCTTACAACCACTAGTCATGTGATTTATTTTTTTCTCTTTCACATTTACTGGATAATATTGAGGCATGTATCAACTTTTGGCTCTCCAAACACATTTAAAAGGCGTATAACTGACTTTGAGAATAAAGAAGTATGTGCCATTCTGGGCATTGTATAATGCAAGATTTTTGAAATCAGTGGATAGATTACAGTGAATAGATATAATACAATGCAAAGCAAATTTGAAACTGTAATTGTATATGTATAAGAAGCATTGTTCTTATACTTTTACTTTTATAACCTGTTTTGATTTTTTTCCGAGATATTTCTTTGTTTTTAACCTTACCTGTCAGAGATATTAGGTGATACATATTCTTTTAGAAAGAAATATAATTTTGTGGGTATTTTTTAGCATTTATTACTCATTAATACAGTGGAAATGGCCCTTTTTCACTGTAGAAATATCTTAGAAAACAGATTATGAGCTCAGTCTTTATCTTTCACAGGGACCTCCTGGAGCAACTGGCGCTGAAGGCAGACAAGGTGAAAAAGGTGCAAAGGTAACACATACATTTTATTTTTTTAGTAGGAGCATGAAAATATAAATTATATATAAATGAAAAGTAAGTTGCTTATCATTCACTGAGTGTGAAACTTATTGAAGTAATAATATGTAAACTGTAAAATCCAAATTAGGATCCAGAATTAGTAGCAGTACATAACAGAGCCCATGGTGGACTCTGACCAGTACAGGCCCAACTTAGCTCACCCCTGTGGAAAAGAAGGATAAGCATGCTTTGCTGAAACCCCCCTGCTTATATGAGGCTATCATAATTTCATTCAGAAAAATGTTTTGGAACACTGTTTTGGAATATCTTTTGAAAAATGGATTGAGGAAACTTTGTTCTCACTTTGCAGCTACTGTGCCAATCTTAGTCCAATTTTCCTTTCTGACCTCTTGCTTATGTTCTTTCTAGGGTGAACCTGGTGCAGAAGGGGCTCCTGGAAAAACGGGTCCAGTTGGTCCTCAGGGACCTGCAGGAAAACCTGGCCCGGAAGGTCTTCGAGGTATTCCTGGCCCTGTGGTGAGTAAACTGAACATATAATAATATTTTAAATGTTGTATTTCTCGTATATTCTCCAGTAACACAAATATTATGTTCTCTCTAGGGAGAGCAAGGTCTACCTGGAGCACCAGGTCAGGATGGCCCTCCTGGGCCTCTGGTGAGTACCTTTCCATTCAGTATCAGAACAGAAAAGGAAACTTTTAAAGGACATCATTAAGATGTCTGTGTATATTACAGAAAAAATAATTTATAAGTCAGTTCTTAGCACAAAGTTTCTATTCTTCTGTCGTGTTAGAAACTGATGCATATGACTTCCTTCATTCTAGTGCTCTACTTCAGTAGGTAGCTATATTGATTTATACCAGCTAAAGAGTGAAATAAGGCAGTATAAAACCAAATTCCTGAAATCCCCGCAGTAGAATTCAGAATAAAACCAGTGAAGCTTACTATCAAAAAAATCTACTTTAGTGTCCACATCAGCAAAGCTTAATATATTAAATCATTTTGTTTCCTTAACAGTGATAAATTCTATACATCCATTGATTTTAACGACTGCCAGTGTATGAAAGCATTATTCCTAGGGAAAAGATTAGATCATATCTATTCTTTAGAGAAAGAAAAAGATTAATTCTGAAGTAAGGCCAAAAAGATACTTCTACCTAAGAAGAAAACATGCTAGTTTTATAAAAATGAACAGCAGCATCCAGTCTGTTTTTCATTGTGGCAGACCCAGGAAATAAAATTCATGAGCAAAGCATTTAAAAGAGTCTGAATGAACCAAGCTCCCGGTTTCTAGAGCATTGGCTAGAGCTGGATACCCCATTTCTCTTGGATTCAACCCCCTTTGCTTACAGCAATGCCAGTAGAATGACATACACTTTGTTGGCCATTCTCGTTTTCTTTATGCTCTCAAGCATTTATATTAATGCTCTTTACATTAACATTGTTTTATAATGTAGCAGAAGGTACTGAGTGGTGCAGCTGTGAGACTCATAAAATATCGTTGCTGATACATAAGCAGTATAGATCAAATAGGAAGATATCAGACAAAATAGTTATCTGCATTGGCTGTTCCTATGAGCAAAATAATGCAACTCCAATTTTAACCATGCTGTTAGATAAAATCAAAGTCACCTTTCATGAGGAATTTTTCTGTTATTTCAGCTAGAATTGAGTTTATATGATTTCTGGTTAATAAATTTGATAGCAACCTGTTAGTCCTAAAAAGCATATTGAGATGTTTTTAGAGAACTGTTTATACTGTAAGGCAAGTTATTGGTAGCTTTGTAAATTACTTCTACGCACTGACCTAATTGCTGTAAAACTTGGACAAAATACCTTCTTGTTAGGTTGCCTTGAACATTGTATGGCAAACTAGCCAAGTATATTTTGCTATGTGTTATTAATATGATTAAAGCAAGGAAAGCTTTTAGATGACATAACATACTATAAAATTATATCATTATTTCTATTTTCACTTGCTATTTTAGTACATTTTTCTACAAAACTAAAAAAAAAAAAAAAAGCACTGTGAGCACAAATTACAAAATATTGATGATATTCAAAAAATATTTTGAATTACAAAATATTGATATCATTATGTGTAGAAATTCAGATCCAAACTATATGGCCAGCATTTTATTTCTTCACAGGTCAAACAAAGGTGATCCAATTTAGTGAAAAGTTCTTATCTCTCTTTCTCTCCAAATTCACTGAAGTAGAATTTACCTATATTATCACAGTTGAATGACACACAGGGAATAAGTAACTTCAAAACAAAACATAAACTGTTAAAGTTAGGTGGAAAAAAAATAAAGTTACGCTCTGAAGACATCTTACAGTCTGCGAGCAGTGCTATCACATTAAATTTTACTAAATTTTAGTAAAATATACTCTTTGTTATTTTGAAGATTAACTATGCTAACATGGATAATAAGATTACCTTAGGATACTAGGTGTTAAGGGCCTATCCTCTATTTCAGATATGATATGATTCTTAAAGGCAAAAGGAAAGGTTGTGTGTATGAAATGTGAAGGAAATCCCATGTTTCTTTTCCTGTATGGCCTTAAGAGGATACAGGTCTTTGGGTAGCAGTAACACTGAAAGTTTTTGCTCTTATGCCATATACACAAACTGAAAATCTTTCCAGAGAGCATTCCCCAGTAAGAAGTTAGAGTCCAATAAAACATTATTCGGCAGTAAGAAACATCCATTTCTCACGTCAGTCACCAAAAGCCTCCAAATACATCATCAAAATCAAAATCTCCCTTTTAACATTCAATTCAAATATGAAGCTGAGCGTATTATCTATCCCAAATGCACTGGCTTCTTGTCAGCTCAGCAAGAACTTTTTTAGATGTACTGCTGCAACTTAAACTTTTTTTTTTTTTTTAAGTAAGTAAAATTTATAACATAAATGTTGTTGAGATGAGGTCTCCTTCCTCCCCAGCAGTTTGCTATCAGGAGAAGAGCATGAGAGTAGATTTACAGTAGAGCACAATACACTGCAGGTGAGAATGCCTGATTCTGTATTCCAGAGGCTTTAAAATTTCACCTTTTATTCATGAATTATGTATTTGTCTGGGCTTTTGCATCTAATGATATTCTGAAGTAGAGATGGAAAGGATACACACTGAATAATATTTTGTACATGAAGTGTTATGGCACTTTTGAGTTTGTGCCAGGTTGAAAAGGTCACTTATTACTGCTATCCATATCATAACTTCACAGATGTCCACTGCCAGCAGGAGACTAATAGTGATGAGATACTGACTTAGTTTAGCGCTCAGCTCCTAATGCATACATGTTCAGTGTGAGATTAATAGCCTCTGAGAAATGAATATCTTTTTGGTACTTGCATATACGTTGCATAGCCTGAATTTTTCACCTCATTCTGTTCAAATTGTAGAAAGCTATCATTGCTATTCATATGAACCTCAGAAAATATCTTGGAATGGTGTCTGTATAGCAGTAATTCAAGAATATTCAAAATTCAATATTATTGTATCATTTATAAGATCTATAAATATATATATATATAAGTACATGCTTATGACACACTGTCTATCAAATTCTCTTATAATTTTATGTGAATTTTATAAATTTTATAAAATTTTATAATTCTCTTATAATTTTATGTCATCAGTTTTAATTTTTTTCTAGGTATCTTCTAACTTCCAAGGGGTCTAACTTTTTAAAAATTAGAAAATGGTTGTAGCAAAATAGGGCATAATGTTTCTCTTATATTCCACCACATAAAAAGTTTTTAGAATATTGAATTAAAATTCCTAAACAGTGTCAAGGAATTAAAAATCTAATATGGTCATAGGTTGGATTGCTATTAGAGACAGGAAAATATTAAGACCCCTTAAGTTAGCTGAGGCTAAAACGTCAGAAATACTGATTGCAATTCTGAACATCATATTCAAAACATTAATTCAAACTAATGACTGGTAGAAATTCTGAACTTCTGAAAGCCTACTGAAATACTGCTCTGTGAATATTTTATTCATTTCTATCCTTCCAGGATACCCTACAAGTGCATACTATGTAGCCGAATATTCTCATATGATTGGGGAAATAGATGAACTCTACTTAAGCATGTGTTTTAGAAGAGTTTGTAGTCTACAGATCCATTATCATTGATTAATTTAAGTATGTTGATAGTTCCACAGCATGTCTACCTTCTCAGGACCAGTTAAGTCAAAACCCTTGTAAATCTGAAAGAAATAAAACCACCAATGTCAACTGGATTACTCTCACTTTTAATCTTTTTTTTTTTTTTTCCTGTTAATCAGACTCTCAGCCTCTTAAGGTATGATTCCATACCTTAAGTATGGAATCAAACTATGAAGTAGTTCTCCAACAAAAAAAAATATTGAGGAGCAGTTACTATAAACAATCTGATTTTTATTCTGCAATAATATTTTTGAGCTGTAGTAAACTGGTAGAAAACAAGGGATATTTTATACTGTCTTATGATATAAAGGGCTAAAATAAGAAACTGGAGAAGATACATACTACTGTCTGGATAGGTACATCAACTAAGGTGGAAGTAAAAATAAAGCATATCATGTAAACACAAGCAAAATTAAGCTAATCAACAAAAATTCAGTTGAAATGTTTGAATATCATATAGCTTACTGAATGCTTTCAGTGCAGTTCAAAAATTTAATTGACCTTTTCCTTCTTTATAGATTTCTAATTATAGAGAAATTTAAATGCTACAGCAGCATCTTTATGCCTTTTTAAACATACACATCAATATTATCTTGAGCCCTAAATCACAGCCATCAACCACTGAATGCCTCCACAGTTTGAATTACTCTGCCTTTAAAATATTTCAAGAAAACATGATTTGTGCAGTATGTAAAAACTTACTTTTACATTTCTTCCCTTGTTTTATTTAGGGTCCACCTGGCTTACCTGGCCTGAAAGGAGATCCAGGTTCTAAAGGAGAGAAGGTATATGAGAATGTCTATATTTTTATTCATTGTTTGTACCTTTGTTGTTTTGGCCCAGTCTAAAGGACTATAAAATTAGGAGAAAGAAATGCTGTGGTGTTTTGTTTGTTTGTTTGTTGTTTTACTTGTTGTTGTTTTGTATCAGAAAGCAAGACAACCTTAGCTATCTATCAATCAGCTTTCCATAGCTTTCGTGGTAATTGTGAAGTTTTCAGTAACATCTGATATCCTGGAGATATGTAGAAAGAAAAACATTACTGCCTGTATGGTAATCTAATGACCATACAAATTTTTTTCCTTTCAATGAAAACTCCAAAAACTGATGTAAAGAGAACCTTTGGTTTCACAATAAATAAATAAATAAATGGAAATTAAAATTATTAGAGAATTTAATTTTATAACAACAAAATGCAAATATTTTTCAGCTATATTTTCTTTTTGAAATAATGGATCGAGAGATCTGGAATACCATTTTCTAATAGAGTCCCAACAATTTATTGATTGCTTGTTCATCAGGGAAGAACCGTATAGAGAAAAGGATATGAATATATCTTGTGAATTATGATTTTTGTTTATATGGTTAGGTCAGCTGTTTATACAGCTCTATTACCTGTGGAATCCAATGTGCAACTCTGTAATATGCTTATAAGTATCAAAATATAAAAGGTGGTATGTAATCTGTATCTATAGGTATTATTATTTCTGCATCCGTTTCAGAAAGGACTATGGTGCACTTTGATCTCTTTCACTGAATAAGCATTCACAGCTTGCAAATAATCTTAAAAAGCCAACTAACATTTAATATGCTCACAGAGTAATTTTTTCAAGTTAATTGATAACTAGCAACTGTGATGTCATTTGAAAGTTTTAATTTGTGTGTTTGCAAAGCACATCTACTTTATATATATTGAGTTCTCACTCTTTCTTCTATCTTGTTTAGGGACATCCTGGTTTGATTGGCCTGATTGGACCTCCAGGAGAACAGGGTGAAAAGGGTGATAGGGGTCTTCCTGGCCCACAGGGGTCTCCTGGAGCCAAGGGTGACGCAGTAAGTAAAACATGTGCTTTCATTCAAGTTATATGCATGTCTTTTTTGAAAGAGACATATAAAGTTACTATAAACACTTAACACCAGACTTTCCTCCTAGAGGTTAAAGCTTTCCTAGACAATGGACAAACACAGTGAAGCTATACAACTTAAAACCAGGTCATAGAGCATTTCAGGAGGAGGAAACATACACCTAAGTTAGGGATGAGATAACACTAACAGCACCAATCTTGTTATGTACTACCCAGAATAGCCTCTCTTCTCCTAGTTATAAAGTCATGTTTTAAGCCTCTATGTAAAAATTGAGGCTTCAAAGATGATCTGAACGTGAACAGAGTTGTGACTATAAATGTTGGAGCATGAGAACAAATATATGCAACTCAAACTGTCAGATCATATTTCAAAGACTATTTTGGACACTAGCGAATAGCCTAAATTAAAACTCACCAGGGCTGGACACTTACTAGGACTACCTTTTTGATACATATGCATTTCTGAATCCAGTCTACTATGTAAAATGTATTTCTGGACTTATTCTCTTATTCTTTCTTAGGGAATTTCTGGTCCTGCTGGTCCACTTGGACCCCCTGGTCCTCCTGGTTTACCTGTAAGTTACTTCATCCAGTCCTCCTGTTCAAAACACTCACATGTTGTGTGGAAGATACTCCAACTATGTGCCTATGTTCTTCCCCATAGGGTCCTCAAGGTCCAAAAGGTTCCAAAGGATCCAGTGTGAGTAATTCTCCTCCATATTTTCTGTCTTTGTACTTAATTTCCATGTGTTATTTTTTAACATTATGTAATATGGTTAATATTACATTTCTTTCATTCCTTTATAGGGCCCTGCTGGTCAAAAGGGTGACAGTGGTTTACCTGGTCCACCTGGTCCTCCAGTAAGAACTCTTACTTGACATAAAAGCACATTGTACTGACATGACCTGTTTTGACAGGCTTTGAAAACAACACTTGTGAACTTGCAGATAAGGAACATATTAATGATTGTTTGAAAATAAATTTGTCAGGAAACAGAAATCCACCACACATATAAATACATTGTCTGCTCTGAAAAAAATCCATTAGAAATAATAAAAAATGCAATGATGATTTAATGTATCATATGGAAGCACAGAAAACAGAATGATTTCAGTTTCCTGCTGTTAATACTCTCCTGTTTCTACTACTTCTTCTCCATAGCATAAAAATCTAAAATGAAAACAGTCAAAATCTGAATGAATTGTTTCAATTTTCTGAAATGAAGTACTGCTTTATAGACCCCAAGTGGAATTTTAAAATTTTATCATAGGGAACACCCACAGTTTTGTTCGCTATAGGCTATGCCTCTGCTTCAGGTAATTGCTGGGGATGAAAAGGCAATCACAAATGAGTTCTTCACTTGCATGAGGGCAACATACTCTTCCCCAAACAGCAATGGAGTGGGATGAGTTTAGAGCAAAACAATGTTTTGGTCTGCCACGATCTGTTTTGGCATAAATATGAATGAAATAAGTAAAATAAATAAATTGTAGAAGCTCTGTTCAAAGCATCTTCATGTCATGTTCTTTCGTCTTCCTCTGTGTATTTACACATCTGGAAAACCAACAGAAACGGTAAACATATGTTTTCCATTCAGGGTCCTCCAGGTGAGGTAATCCAGCCACTGCCAATCCAGTCACCTAAAAAGACTAGAAGATCTCCTGATTATATGGTGTCTGATGCTGGTGATAACATTCTGGATTATTCCGATGGCATGGAAGAGATATTTGGTTCATTGAATTCACTGAAACAAGACATTGAACACATGAAGTATCCAATGGGCACTCAGAACAACCCAGCCCGAACTTGCAAAGACTTGCAACTCTGCCACCCAGACTTCCCAGACGGTATGTTAATATTGCATGATGAAGGCAAACAAGGCTGAAGTTATGATCTGCTATGATACTTTGGCAGAATTATTAATTATTGATAGATGGTTAATATAGTTGCTCAATAAATACAGTGTCACTAAATCCATTTTTGCAGGTATAAAAGGGTTCTGTTTATAAAATGTGAGTATAGATATGTTCTGTTGGTAACAGCCGTTATTCTTTAAATACAAAACCAGAAAAAAAAAAAAAAAAGATTGTTCAGGAAGGTAGGCCTTGCATTTCCAGAATTATCTAAACGGGAGAGGAATAAAAGATTGATGCCATTTAGATCAATGAAAGTAAAATCACAAATGTCAGCATACTGACATACTGCATAGATTCTAGTTTTTAAAAGAAATGACAATTATTTTAGCAACTGCTTAGTATAATATAGGAAGCAGCACAGATATTATACTCTCAAGAAGTTACTACTCTTTTATCCTTAGAAACAATAATTCAGTCCAGAATGGCCTCTGTTAGTTCCATGTCATTCAGCAAATGGACATTCAAGTTTCTCTAGTACTGTTTAATGCTACTAAGCACTAGCATAAAAAAATGCAGAATAGTGTGAATTCACTGTGCTCTGAAGGACTGTTTTTCATTATATTCTGTTTTCTTTTTTTTATAACTGAATTTACCCCCTTTGGAAAAGTTTTCAATGAAAGCCAACCTTCACACAATTTTCAAGCTTTCATACTTTTTTTCTATTGCAATGGATATTTTTTCCCAGTTCAGAGCAATATTTTTCTGTTTTTAAATGGGAGAAAAAATAGATTTTGACAGCTTAATAATACTCTGTTGTTTTCACTCTAGATAGATAAAAACAGATGGTTGCCTTGAGGAGTAGTTAAGCAGTGTGTGCGCTATATAAAAAGTACATATTTTACAATTCAATACCTCTGTAATAATGAATGGTTTTTATAAAACACGTTTGTCTTCTTCATTTAACAGTATTTGCTTATTGTTTGGAGCTTTCTTCAAATCAAAGGAATTTTATTCTGGTTAAAATAAAAGTAAATGCAGTCATTAAAATACAAAATTCTGCATGGGCAAGGCTTGCATGTAGGAAAGACTGTTTTCAATAAATACAGCCTGAATAAATAGAATTTTAAAAATATGATAAATGATTTTTCTATGCTCTGTATTCAGAATACAGAACCAGTAAAAGGATTTGTCATGCCTCTTCAAAACCTCTACTATTTGCCTGAAAGTCGATTAGAACATTAGTGTCAGAAAATCTTTGCTTTCCTGCTGTGAAACTATCTGGAGATAAGGATCCACATCACAGAAATCATCGTTATAATTAGAATAGTGGATTTTAAAATGTGCTGATTTTAAATGGACCTCAGATTGACTGCACCTCTCTTTCATCCCCAGCCTTTACTTGCCCTAGCATTCTAGGGCCGGAATCCTCAATCATACCAATCTGTTGTGGTTTAACCCTTGCAAGCAGCTATGAACCACACAGCAGATTGCTCACTGCCCCCTTCCACCTGGCTAGATGAGAATTGAAAGGGCAAAAATCAGAAAACCTGTGGCTTGAGACAAAAACAGTTAATAAGAGAGAAGCAGAGAGAGAGAAGGAAAGGGAAAAGAAGGAAGGGAACAGAAGGAATGAAAGGGAAGGAAGGAAACAAAAGGAGTTAGATAAAAGTAGACTTTGATCCTGGTGTTATATTCCATAAACAGCAGCAGCAACAAACCACAAATGTAGGAGGTTCCATCAAAGAATCACGAAGCACTTCTTTCCTGTGATGATGACTGACCAATACTGAAGGTGACTTGCTCAGGAAGATTGTGGAGTGTCCCTCCTTAGAGATATTATAAAGCCACCTGGATGCGTTCCTGGGCAGCCTGCTTGAACAGGGGTTTGGATCAGATGACCTCCAAAGGTCCCTTCGAACTTCAACCATTCTGTGATTCTTTGAAAAGAACAGGTTGCTTTCACATCATTCAGATAACTTCACCATATTCTCTGGAGGGCTATTAGGTAGTAAAATCTGACTACAATCTTCCAAATACCATTTTTATGATCAAAGGCAAATCTTCTCTTTATGTTTTAGGGGAATACTGGATTGATCCTAACCAGGGCTGTTCTGGAGACTCCTTCAAAGTGTACTGCAATTTCACAGCAGGTGGGGAAACTTGCATCTACCCAGATAAGAAATCTGAAGGAGTAAGTACCAATCTGTGTTTTCAGTTGGCTGTTGACATATCCTACTATACTATTGCAATGTTGAACTAAACAGGATAATTACATTGTCACATTTTCATATAACTGTCTTTCTGATTACATTTAAATTTGCATAAATTTGAATGAAGCAGTAAAATGGTACACTGAGTTGACAAACAGCATTTCTACTCTTTTGCTTAAATAGAGCTTTTGTGCACCTGTTTGCTAACCTTCCGCTGCATTACATAATGTAGCCTAGCTGGGTGACAGGTTGAAATGCATAATCTAGAGTTTGTCACATAAAAGTTAAACTCTTACTATGTTTCTTTTGTGAGTTCATTTATATCTATTCATTTATAAGTATATGTAGAACGCTGTATATAAACAGTGTCCTCTGTCATTGGTATAAATTACCCCTGAGTGGTATATGGTATAGAGGAAGGCTTTCTAAAAGCTTATCCAAATGAGATAGATCTATCAGAATCAACACCAGTGAAAACTCTACTGTAGACACTCTTCACAGGAACAATTTACACTAACAATTTACCTGAATCTTATCAGATGACAACAGTGTCTCCTTTAAACAGAATTCTCCCTCTTTATAAGCTATCACCTTGGATTCCATTTAAAGTCACTAATCTGAAGGCATTCTATACCAGAAAAACATCCTATTTTAGTGTTTTTACAGAGGCTGAGAACTCAGAAAGAACCATTCTTTACTATCTTATGTGAAATTTGTCCCAGGTAATTAAAAAACTTATCTGTTAACATATGTTCTAAATATCTATATTTCCACTGTTTTACCACACAGGTTAGAATTTCATCATGGCCAAAGGAGAATCCAGGATCTTGGTTTAGTGAATTTAAGCGGGGCAAACTTGTAAGTGGCCATTACAGCATCCAGTTTTTCACAAATCAAGTATCAAAAATCCTTCAAAATCAATGGCAGGATCAAATATAAACAATAAGAAACTTAATACTTCTCAGCTCCAGCTCTTTTGCCCTAGATATTGTAGCAGTTACATGGCCTCTTGCCACTGGACAGCAGGCACCTGCCACTGTGCAGCAAACACACAACAATCCCGGTACTCACCCACCCAGCTGACAGTGTGATCTGGCTTCTGGCAGACCACACATTACCACTGAACCTAAGTAAAGCAGCTGCAGCACAAATCCCGTGCTTCAGTCTAAATAACTGGAAATATACTGAATATGCAAAAATGAGCCTGCAGGCTGACATAACTTTATAATTAACTAAAAACAGATTCCCAAAGAGATTCTGCTGTTTTTCGCTATATAGGGGTAGTTCTCTGTCTTGCCCATTAGAACAAAGCTAAAATATATAGTTCTTCGTCCTAAATATATTGCTATGACATGAACTACAGAGTCATAGCTTCATTGAACTTAAAAACCCCATAAAATGATATGTGTCGGTTTACTTTTTATTAAGGACAGTTATGTGGTTCTTCTGTCAAAAATAATTTTGTTTTGCATTTTAACAAAGGGAACAAATAAATGTTCATGTGAATTCTTCTATTTTCCAGCTTTCCTATTTGGATGTTGAAGGCAATTCCATTAATATGGTCCAAATGACATTCCTTAAACTACTGAGTGCCTCTGCCAGACAAAACTTCACTTACAATTGTCATCAGTCCGTAGCTTGGCATGATGCATCTTCTGACAGCTATGACAAAGCACTAAGGTTCTTAGGATCAAATGATGAAGAGATGTCTTACGACAACAATCCGTACATCAAAGCGCTTCATGATGGCTGTGCAGTAAGTAGACGTTCAGAATATTCTTTACAAAACCAACCTTTTGATTAAAATAGAAATCAAACATTCATTTATTTTACAGCTTTCCCCTGACAAAAAGCTTTCTAAAGGCTTTATTTTTAATAGACTACCTTTTAGTAGTTTTTAATTGCAGTTCACTTATTCAATTTTTATATATGAACAAAAGTCATTATTATTTTTGTAAGCCAAGCAACAGAAATGGAACAAACCTGGCATGAATACAGGCTGTCAGCACCAATGTGCTGAAACTAGACTATTTGCTAGTATGACCACAATATTAAAAGCAAACTAGCATAACAAGAGGGGGCAGTCCATGAGGAAAATATATTTACGTTATAAATAAAATCCTATGAAAATATAAACTTTACAGTTTGTATCATCTGATGCATGAAAGGTAATCGTTTATTAATTCCACACTACAGAGGTACAGTGTGGAGAGCTACAGCATGTTTACTCCTCTGATATATAACCATTTGCTTTTTTTTTTTTTTTTACTTTTTTTTTTAACAGTCAAGAAAGGGCTATGGAAAGACCGTGATTGAAATCAACACACCCAAAATAGACCAAGTGCCTATAGTTGATGTGATGATCAATGACTTTGGTGATCAGAACCAAAAGTTTGGATTTGAGGTTGGTCCTGTCTGCTTCCTTGGTTAAACTTAAGACAAAGATCAAATCAACAAAAATGTTGCACTTTGGTGCTACCAACCCACTTCCTGCCACATGCAAGTTTTGAATAAGGATGGCATAGAAAATGTCTTGCTGTGTATGTGTGTCTCATCTAGAAAGTTATTGTTGCCCTCGTAGGGCCAGAATCACATGACTTAAACTAACTTTGCAAGAATGCTGTGGCACAGACAGACAACATAGAGCTCACTTTATCAACACCACCCTTTGAATTCTTTTGGTGCTGTAAAAAAAAAAAAAAAAAAAAAAAAAAGACATGGTGCTCCTTCGATTACAACAGAGGTGTTATGAAAGTGTTTAATAAATTGTAATTATTCTATGTACAGTACTATACTGTTATTTCTCTGTCCATTTCCAAAACTTGCATGTGTCTCTGAATTGCATCTGGCTCTTATTTTATAATTACAAAACTACATTGTCAATACCGTGTATGTATTCTGAAAAAATAAAGATGTAATTGCCAGTGAAGCCAATTCCATTTTTGATTAATAATAAAATCCCTTTGTATATATTTTTGTTGAAGAGCTTTGTTATTTGAAGTCGCCAAAAAAACTTAAGGTGGCAAAACTGGAAGATCTTGAGCAGCACACTCAAATCCCTTTTCTGCTGATATTACTCCGTGATGATGAATTTCAATAATGAAAGCACTCTCAAAGGTGCTGTGTTCCATGGTGCTATACCTCTGACGTTTTTTTCTTTTCTAATTCCAGAATTTCATAAGAATCCTGTATATACCTAAAATAAACAAGTTTATATTTTTGGGTAGGGGAAACAAGTAAGAAAAAAAAATAAACAAAAAATTTCTGTTAAAATCTGTATGAATTAAATCATTCATATAGCTTTCTTTTTTTTTTTTTCTTAACGTTTCTCATCTGATTTTGTTTCCATTGTGCTTATTTGGTCTGCATAAGTATTAAAACTGGATTCAAAACAGTTACTTATGGATTTCTTGCAGTGTTTACTTAGATTTTTATGTAAGCAATAATGGATGTTTGCTTCTTGAACTGGATACTAGAAGTTCCACAGAATGGTCCTATACAATATTTGCCTGTCCCATTAATATGAATTATTTTTTCCTGTTATTTCAACTGAGGACCAGGGATGCAATATGTCTAGGTCATGTGATTCTACATAGTTGCTAAGCAACACATAGGGGACTGCTTCCTACAAAGCTGTCTTTGACCCGAACTGCTACCATTAGCTCTTAAATCTCACCCAAAAAGTTGGTTTGGCCTTCCCTCTGAATATTTTATTCAGGTAGCTGTAAGTAGAAATTACATTTTAACTTTGCAACACAAATCCTTTTGTAATTATTTTTCATAATATATGTAAGACTTGAAAATAAATGTTTGTTTCTATTTCTTATAAATTGTTAAATTAAATAGTACTAGCTTCTGCTGGCTCATTTCCAACTGGTTCTTTCTCATGCACGTTTATACATGTAAAAGTGAGATTTCAAAGGTCAACTTCTTGCTGTTCATATTTTCTTTTATTTTTGAACCAAAGTTTGTAACTGTCACCTCAAAGAGGAAAATACAAATTTTATTAATAAAATCAAGTCTTGTCTACCTGGATTGGCCATTCTTTTTCTTTTCATTGTCCAGACCTCACCCACTCTCGTTACTGTAACTTCACTCTGCTTCCAGACCATCCAGCCTCAAAAAAAACAATCTTACTGCATATCCTGCCAGGTACCGAGCAATAGTGCTAGGACAAGAAATGTTACCAGAGGAGATACTGATCCTGCTATTTATTGGCAGTACACAGCAGGGGCTGATCTATCTAACTTCACATTTACTTAATGCTGACCGCTGCAGCTACAAATCCATGCAGTACTATCAAAAGTCTTATGCAAGACCGAATCCTGAACTTCTTTACCCAGACACTGTCTTGCAAGCTACAGTGTCTGAGTGCTTCATCATCTTATTCTTATCCCTATAGGCTCCCACACGGTAGACCAATGACCCTATTTATTGATGGGAAACAGAAGACAAGAACTAGACCATGACCTAGAACATACTGCAACACATCTCCTGTACTTTCTTTTAGCTAGCTCAAGCAGAACTGGTGAGGAGTCCAAGGTAGAGACATGACTTATGTCACCTGGGACTACACAAGTTAAATTCCGTTTTCAAGCAAGCCTATAAGAAAATAAGGATCAATTTTTTTCACACTTCAAGTGAAAAACCTGTTTAATCACAGAAATACATGACAGCTGGACTTTACCTCTAGAAGCTAACTAAACAGAAATTGGATGTTCTGTGATCTTGAGGTTTCATGCTACCGCAGACCAGACTGGAACGTATTGCTTTAGGCTGCTTTGAGCCTCTCTTTAAACAGAGAAAAGCCATAGTGGAGACGGCATACATTTTCCTCACTGCAAACAAGTATGTCACTGTAATGTTGCATGGAAATGCAGCAAGTAGACACACAGCACCCTCAAGCCAACAAACAAAATTACGGACGGGGGCAATGTTCTGTCCAGCATAACATTGACACATGATGGAGATCTAAAAGACAAGCCATGCCTGTAGAAGTATAAACTGTCCTGTATTTAGACGTAAAGCTGCTTCTCTTTCTCTCTCTTTCTTCTTCCTTATCCAGAATAGGAAAATATCAACTCATCATGATCAGCACATCTCCTGTAAAACTTCCTAAAATTCAATTAATCTTTTCACTCTAAACAGGCAGTCATTATGCCTAAGACCAATAATCATCTTGTGAAATAAAAAGCTATAATCTCTCTTAAAAAGCGAGCACAATTATTTACTTAAGACTCCTCCCCCCAGAGACAACCTTGTTAATTACAAAATAGAGCTTCATGTGCTAATGACTAGTAGGAGATGCCATGATAGCAACTGATTTTCTATTATACACACACATTTTCTTGTGAATGAACATCCACTATGATATGAGACACCAAAAATAACTTGAAAATGAAAAAGACAGGATATTGAATGTCATATCTACTATATTTACCCCAAACCATTAATATTTGTGCTCCATTTCTAGGCATATAAATTATCAAAAAGTCTCATTGTTGATTTGGTAAAAAGCAATGCCAAGAATACTGCAAAGAAGTAGGCTGCTCTAAAGCTATACACTCTTTCTTTTTCCTTTTTTTTTTTTTTTTCAGTAAGGACATCAAAGATTATTACAGTGAAGAAGGCTGCAAACATATAGACATGCAGATGTGCTGCTTTAGCCAAAATTGGGCTTTTTTTTTCTTCTCAGCTATGAGAATGAAGGCTCTGTTCTAATGACAGGATGAAGCCAAAGCCCACAATACTACCATGGACATATTTTGTCTAGGTTCTGTCAAGACTTTTGCCACCCAAGCCCACAATACTACCATGGACATATTTTGTCTAGGTTCTGTCAAGACTTTTGCCAGACCCTGACTTTGTTTCCAGTTTCCCAAAGGTGGAGAGACATTATCCTCATCAAAACACAGCTAACTTCAGTAAGACAGACAGGATTAAGGATTCAGCATCAGGACTGGGATCTAACTGTCTTCACTGATTCCTGGTATGGTCTAAGATTTATTTATTTATTTATTTTAAACAAAAACATCACAATGACATCATAGCTAAATCTTGCTGAAGCATAACAAAACCGAACTAGTCCAGTGATTAAACCACAGATGAAAATTAAAATTTGGTTGATCCAATTTGCCTCAATTACATTATGCACTACTAAAACATAATTTCTATAAATTGCAGATGACCAAGAAATCAAGGACCAGTCAATTGGTTATGATAAAGTATGCAAATAAGCAGTCAATGTATGTTTTCCCTCTCCTGGTTGTGCCATGCCATCATTTATTCATGCCATTTGTTCTGTTCAGACCAGAGCTCATTCTCCAGTAAAAACCTCAATCCTGTTATCAGATTTCCTTTCATCACTTTTTGTTAATTTGCATTATGGTGGATAATGCTGACCACTTCTTTGCCTTTCAACGTCTAATATATATTTCATGAGATATTACAATCTAATAAGGGTAGTAGCTTCCAATTTTCTGATTCTCAGTCCTTATACACCCAAGTGACTAATGTTACCACTTTTTCTCATACTCAGCTCGTATTTTCAGAGCAACTGAAGACTCGGCATGGAGACTCAACCTCCTCCATGATTCTGAAACAAAAAATATCTGCCATAAACACTGTCAACAAGCCCTCAATAGATAACAAGAAAATGGGAAATTAAGCACTCTTCAAATGATACAGTAAACAGAATAGCTGCTGGAACATTTATCATGTCTCCCTCTGCATACATCAAAGATGAAAAATGTAAGTACTCGTCAGAATTATTTTACAGCATGCAAAGCCATCTACTGATTCTGTGTTCGCTATGTGCCTTATGTGATGGTCAGCAAAATTCTTTGCAAGAAGAAAAACATTTTTGCTCTAGTCTCAGTTCTCTAAACTAGATCTTCTGCTGTGTTTTCACTGTAGTGAGGAGGTAACAGATAATTAAAAGAATCTTTCCAAGTCCACAGGGCTGGAACAACAAAGCTGTCCAGAGCCCCAAGGCCATCCCAGT
The DNA here is from genome assembly GCF_047663525.1 of Anas platyrhynchos. Classification (NCBI taxonomy): domain Eukaryota; kingdom Metazoa; phylum Chordata; class Aves; order Anseriformes; family Anatidae; genus Anas; species Anas platyrhynchos. The sequence continues at coordinate 1,693,718 of NC_092594.1, forward strand.
GACAAGGTAAGAACACCAAAGACTCCTGTTCAGTTCCCATCTCACTCTAAAATACTTCATACACAGAGATACTCAAGTCACAGCACAGCAAGTTCTGTAACAGCACTAGGCCCTGATGCTGTGTGCGTGGCTTGCAGGGGCCCAGCCTCCAAACTCTGTACCTCCCAGAGCAAAATAAATATAGAGTAGAGCCACAAACCTGAGTTTTTAACTGGGAAATATTTACTAAACGTTGAGATTGTCAACAGAGCTCAGGATCACAGACACCATTCTAATAGTTACTGTTTCTGAAACCAACATACTGATTTACTATTTGTTACTTTACTCAGAATCTTATACAGAAAGGCAAGTGAAGTCACGCAGATCATTAGCACTGACTTGAATGACTTCTGTAGCAGGCACCATTCATTAAAACAGCTAAGGTAAGTGCATGAAAAGTAGAAAGGTTTAGAATTATTTTTACTGACATAAGAGCTTCCTTCTCTCAAATATTGTCACAAGGGGACAGGAGTACAGTATTGACAGTTAAATAAGGGTCTATATAAAAGGTACAACAAAACCAAGCAAAAATAGTTCTCCATGTACAACAGAATGAATGATGTTAGCAGGACTTGGCTCCCTCCTCTCCTCAAACCTGGGTTACAGGGTGAGAAATCATGGCCCTATCTGGGAGCATCTTATGTGATTTCTGGTGTACAGCAGCGGTCAAGGTTTGCTTCTCGCAGTCATTATGAAGCAGAAAGGTGCACCTGCCACCTAGTTAGGAGGTAGCAGCAAAACTGATACATAACAACCACACCTAAAAGGAGTAGCAACCATCACAGACCTCTGTGGGAAACATGGTGTCACAAATGTCTGCAGGAGCCTGTCTGTCCCTTGCTTTCCTCTCCTTCCCTTTCTAAGTTCACCTCTAGCATTCCCTCAGCTTTTTCCCTCGTCAGAGCTCTTTATTCCCATGGAGCAGCCAATTTTATGGTGTTACTGAAAAGCACAGGGCATCTAAAATGGAGGACGAGAGGCTTAACTTTTAAGGTCAGGTACTTGGAAGAGAGGAAAATAAGGGAGGAAGAGAAGACTTGGAAATCTACGCAGAGCGACATTAACGTGCTACCAGACACATAAAGCATAAAACTAATCTGAGTAATCCACATATCTACATTAGGAACAGAAATTAAGCAGCCTTTTTCATTGCCTGTGTTTTACCAGAGATGCAGGTGGGTCAGGCAGGGCTACTCTATCTGAGAACTGTCTCTGCAACAAAGTCAGATGAAAACAACAGGGTTCATGCTGATGACTGTGAAACCTCCTCCTAAAAGTTGGTCCATTTAACCACATGGAACCACATCAGCTTCAAAACAAAGCCGTAATATCTTGAGGAACCACATTTGATCTAGTGTCGCATCTTTGTGTGAAAATTTCCCTGGAGAAAGCAGTAAATTATAATTAAAAAAAAAAAAAAAAAAAGAAAAAGTACACATGAACCTGAAAAATTTCCCGATTAAATGATTCTTTACTATTTCAAATCATTATGAGTTCTGCATGTGTGCATTCATTTCTCATGTTTTGCATAATCTTTCTGATGACTGTATGCACAAGCGTACCATGGAGAAACAGCAGCTAGCCACTGTGATTACTCATTAAATTTAATGAGTAAGTTAGAATTATCTACTATAAAAGTAAAATGAAAGCAAAATCACAAATCTGAAAGCCAAGCTGAAGGCTGAAACATACACATGCAGTTAGTTAAAACCTTCTTAATATGCACAACGATAAATACTTCATATAGATATACAGCAAATTTGGATACACAGTACCCAAGCAGAACTCAGCTGCGATGGTATCTGAAATGATACGTTTAACCCTAACGAGACACACAACTCTGAGGAAGCAAAGACACCGAGGTACTTTTGCAAAGCCTGTTCACAGCAAGGCTTCGGTAACTCGGATAGAACTCCTAAAAAATTCACTTTACGTGGAGGTAAAAACCGCGGGACCGTTGGGACCGTTAGGACCGTTAGCCGGGGCCGTTAGGGCCGTTAGCCGCCGCCAGAGGGCGCCTACCGGCTCCTCGTCTGCACCGCTTCACGGCAAGGGGCTGGGCTCGCCTCAGGGGCGACAGCTTTAAGGCTTGTGAGGTAATTTCTGAGCCCCCGCGCGTGCAGGGGTGTGTGAGTAAAAGAGATGCACCCCAATTCCCTCTTACCCGTGATCCTGATGTTATTTCGCAGGGTTCTTTTCCTCCCTTCAAGTCTTACTTTGCTGCCCATGGCACACAGAGGTCAGTGGCACCTCTCACACTTGTGTTTTCTCCCCTATCACGTCAAACAAATGACATGCAGCCCATGAGTTAGCATCTATCTGTGGCTTGTCTATGAACACAAGAAACCTTTTTTAAAAGTAAAGGTGGAAAAAAAAAAAAAAAAAAAAAAAAAGGAGTAATTAGTAATTTTAAGATTAATCCTTTACCTAGGTCTTTCTGTGGTAGAAAAGGCTGCACACTTCTGCAAAGCCTCCGTAGCTGTGTGACCTCTGACAGCAGGTATGCAAATACTAACAAGTATTTAAACAACTCTGCATAAACTCAACAGAAAGTTGTGTCATTAGTTTTGAAACAGTTTAAAGACGTTTCCACTGAAAAGTCCTCCATGGAGACATGAATCAGATTAATCAGTTTTGTGGTGAATGTGGTAGCTCCTGTTTCATGTAATCTCTTCCTCTGAAAGCTTTGATTGAAAACTAAGCTACATTCAGGGTTTTGTGATAGCCTGGGAGCTTCCTTCAGTAAACTCAACCCCAAAATTAATTGCTGCTGGAGCTCATAACCCATTATAATGCTTCCAGAATCCTTCCCCTATTATCTTGACCTGTCATGTTAAATTCATCTTTTTGACATGACACCATTAAACAGTGTGAAATAGAAGTACAGAATTCATTACTCAAACGGAAGAAAAAGCACACAGTCCAGTTATTGTTCACAGGTCTGCTTTTGCACTTCTGAAATCAAATGACATTTCATCACAGCTTTTAAGAGAGATGTTTGAGAATAAGCAATCATCTGTCCACCGTCCCTCAACTTTAAGGATCATGACAAGGATTCTTCTAAATTCACACTTTTAGGACATTTCGGTGTAACACATACAACAAAGTAAGAGATCTGCACCAGTTCTACCCATAGACAAGCAATAAATTAATGGATATGGTATGCTCTGGACTCTCATTTCCCTTAGCTATGAATTGTCTTAGGTGAAGGTTATCCTGAAGAGAGACACGAAATGATAATTCTTGCTTAAAGTATCTGGCTGCCAGAAAGGCAGGTAGGGATTGTAAATTAAAACATGACAGAGCAGGAGAGGACTCCAGACCATGCATAATTTACATTAACACATTTGTAAAACATGAATTCCTGTTACGTGTTACATATTACAACTGTTCTTACATGAACTGCAGAAAAAAAAAAATCTTACTCTTAATGAACTAGAATCTAGTTATTCAGAAAATGCAAGCACACATTTTAAGCACCTAGGAAGGAAAGAAGAAAAAAGTTAAGATAGCTTTGAGCTGTATCCCTCCTAAAAATGCAAAATCTACATTGGTTAGGTGCTTTCAGAATTACTGAAAAAAATATGCAAGAAGGAGGAAAAAACAAACAAACAAAAACACAATTCTCTAGTATGCTCTCATGAAAACATTATTGAATTGAAAATATTGCTTGTGTTATAAATATAAAGCTTGGTGTATATTTCTCCAAAACTTTCAATGTAAATCTAAAGAAACTACTTCAGCAAGCTTAGGTTTCCTACACAATGATGTAATACATTTCATTTTTTTCAGCTTATTAAAAGATTTTAGTTGATGTTTGGAAAACATAGTTAGTAACTCATCATAAATACATACCGGTGTAAAACATATAAAAGATACTTTTATAGGAGTGATTCACAAGGAGTACATACAAGAATAAAAGTATATTCACTCTTCACTGTACTGATATCAGCTACTTATAAAGATAAAGAAATCTGGTCTAATATCACATTATTTCCATGTTTTATGATAATATTAAACCAAGACTTCAGAGAACTGCTGAAGGCTGATGCCAAGGTAAGTGAAAGGGGAATCAGAGACATTCTGCTTATTTCAAATGCCATTACAGTAATGCGATCCATACCTTGACAGATGCTAAGAAGAATCATTTTGCTGATTGACTTTTCTTCAAACGTAAGTCTGTGGGCAATCAAAGAAAATATGAACATCTGGCTGAGCTTTTGATTGCCATGCTCAGTGATACAGCTTACCCAAATAAGCAACAATTAGTCAGTACAGCTTGTGTCAAAAGACCCATCAAGTTAATTCAAATTAACTCAGAATAAATTGAATCCAACTGGCATTCATACAAATTTGTATGCATAGTTTAAATAAACTTCTTTTGTGCTATACTATCCTTTATTTACAAGCAAAACACATGCAAAGCTTTCTGGTTTAAGTAAATATCTTTAAACTTTTTGACTTCTTAAAGGCAAACTTCTGGGAAAACTTTGATCCTTTTCTTCAGAAATGCATTTCTAGACTCATAAAAATTTGTCAGCTTTTTCATGTTAACATTTTTCACTTGCCAAGAAATATCACAAATTTGTAGAAGTTATTCATCAGCGTTTTTTCAGTAGCAGTTACAATAGGTGACTAGCATTTGAGTAAACTTAATAGCTAGAAGGTGGTCAAGATAACTACCAGATTGTATTAGGAAAGGAAAGTTCTAAAACTCAAAACTGTTTTCTGATGTTTTCACTTGATTCTCATTATAGAACCCTGGGAATGCTTTCTTTAATCAGTCTGTGATTATCAACTTGGCATGCTGTGTCATCAGCTGCCACAGGTGCCACAAGTAAAGGAGCTTTTCTTTTTGTTGGGAGTCCACTCTCTTTTAGAGCCAGGAATTAGGTTTTTCCTATTCAGAGACTCTTGTGAATACAAGGAATCCAGCACCCTTCGGAACAATCAGATCAATTAATTAGGAAACTGTCACTGTGCTTCCTTAACAAATCAGAGGATTAATTTATGATCCATAACTTCAAACAGCCTTTTAGCAGCTGTTTCTTGGAGTTTTTTTCCATTAAAATACTAACCCCTCGCACATATTTCTTCTGATTCAGAGGTTAAGAGTTCTCCTATTAGCATTACCTTTGGAAATATATTTGATGAAAAGTCCCTTGGATAGTCTAATGATACGGTCCAGTTGCTGTCAGGTGCACAGGCCCTTTGCAAATTCTACTGAAAAATCAATACCAATCCTTCAGTGCTTTCAAGGGATGTGGGATTAGTGTCATAATAACAGTGACTGTCTCCAGCAAATGACTGTTCAGTGATCATTTTGCAGTGGCCTGGAAGTCCAAATCCCCCTCAATAACTTTCAAAATCGACACTTGCTGGAAACAGTGTAATCATCCCTAGCATAAAGACCAGTAGCTGCACTTACTGGCTAGTCAAGTACCTGCTTATTTACTCCACTACTTGCTCATTACTGGCCTAAGGTTTTGGAGAAGAAAATCTGCTAAAAATGTACATTCCCAAACAGCAGTTCAGCGTTTCAGATGTGTTCAGCAAACAAAGGAATGCTATGTACCAAGGAGAATCAGCAAGCAGCTCTCTACATCACCTGTTTTATTTAGAGATTTAAAGGTAGACTAAGGAGAATAAATTTTCAAAGACTGTGGTCCCGGAGGGGGGAAGGGGGAATAAAAATCACTTCAAATGATAAACAGCAGAACAGCATTGGGTAGTTAAGGTCTCTGATATTTATTCTCTGGGTAAAGCAGCCTGCTTGCTCAGAATCATTAGCAGGAACAGGGGGATATTTAGCAAAATTTGAAATAGCGTGGCAGTTACTTTATGAATAGGTCTCTGAATGTAGTATGTTACATGGACCATTTTTAAAATGAATTCACAGTAGCATCTGATGCATAAACACAACAAAAATATCAAAATTTATTTAAATTTTTTACAAAGCTCACCCTTATTTTCACTATGACACAAACCACAGGAGTTGTATAGAGATTTCCCATTCTCAAATCTACATCAATTAGAGGAATAATTTGAATGTAACTGGCAATCTTCTGTTTATTAAGACATTTATGAACACCATTCTTTATACTTCCTATCTTGCTACTATTGATTTTCTTTTGCATCAGTTTATCAAGGAGTTGCAGAATAGAAACTGTTAGCCATGAACTGAAATACAACCATTTATTGTTTCTGATTAAAAGCAACAAATATTTCATAAGAAAATTTCCTCATTAGTGGCTGACACTTTCCCACTGGATCAGGGTCAGTAAAAATTAGAACACAACTCTATAGAAATGTTAAACATAGAGGGTTGGAATTAGATGATCTTTAAGGTCCCTTCCAACCCAAACCATTCTATGATTCTGTAATAATCATCATAAATTGTTGCTAATATAAATTATTTTGAGTTATGACCTGCCAGGAAAACTTGTGAAGGTTTCCAGAGCTTCTGATCTGACTAGCATTATGATTGATTTTATAGAAAAATAAAATAAAATAAAATAAAATAAAATAAAATAAAATAAAATAAAATAAAAATAAAATAGTGAGTTCTGTTATTTTTTTTTTTAAGGAAAAATCATCTATACAAGCTTATGTTTCTCATTTTTATGGAAAAAAGCATAGGTGATACCTCAAAATCAGGGGATAACAGGGGAATGGGAATGGGGAACCTGAAGAAATTAACTTCAGAGAGGGTCAGAAATAAAGACAGGCCAAGTCCAAAGTCTCTCTGAAGAGGCAGGTGGGACTGAATTTTGGGGCATAGAAATGCTGTTTTTAGAGACTTTCCTCTCCCTGAGCAGATCCATTTTGGCATGCAGGGGCCCTTCTTTTCTCCCTCTTTCCACACATTTAATGGGTCCTGCCTGATTGCAAAAGGGACACATTTGGGCATGAGCAAAGAGTGTTAATGGGGAGATAGTTGAGTGGGAAAGCAAAGATTCTCTAAATACCTTTTTAACAGAAATTTGCAGGGTAGGAATTTATGTCATTAAATTGCAGACCTGTGCTGACAGAATGGACAGAGAATTGCCTGCTTCCTGGCATCTCTACATTTAATCAGAGATTTTTCTTCTCATCCTAAGGCAGGAGCTGACACGCTGCCAGCCTGTGTGCAGACACAGCGTGTGCTACAGCAGTGAAAAACTTGCTGGGGTGGGAACACGAGCTCATTTCCAACTGCCTCCATGAAGTTTGTTGTCCATGTTGTGCAGCAGAGTGACAATTGTTGTGAAGTCCTTGTTGTCCCTGAGCTTGTCATGCTCATCTGTTATTCACAGTCTGAGCAGTGTTCACTCAGTACTGTCTGTATCTGTGGTTGTTTTTCTGTCAACATGTCAGATTTAGGTGATTTCTACTAGGATTGAGACCTGTATTTATTTATTTATTTATTTTTGCAATGGAAATTAACATAATAGTTTAATTTATGTAACTTATGTAAGTATTTTTAAAGATTTGCTTGCACCATACTCAAAAACATTTGTGTCTATTACTTTGGGTTCTTCTGAGGTTTGAATATCTACCAATGTTTAAGTGATTTCCTTATAGGAAATGTTCCTGATCTTGTTACGTTTCTCTTTATTTTTTTTCTGGTTATCTCTTCAGTTAATCCACACCTCTTTTTGAAGAAAAAAAAAAAAAAAAAAAAAAAAAAAAAAAAAGGAGGTGCTAGAATTAGAGAATTAGACAGCTGAAATCTCAGCTGTAACAACAGAGAATAATTATATCATAGGATTTATATACGACAACCTCTTTCTTGAAACAGCCTCTCATTCCGAGCCAATATTGAGTTTATGACTCATTTTAAGTGCTGATCTTTTTCTGCCTTGCTAACGCACAGACAATGAGACTATCTGTATTGCACAGGGAATGTCTTCTTCCAGGAGTAGGACTTCACTTATTGTTGAATTCTGTTTTACAGCCTTCACGCCAAACCCACCCCACTGTCTAAAGTATCAACAGCAACAACAACAAAAGGTTCTTTTCTGCTTCTGGTCTGCTTTTCCCCTGTTAAATAAAACGAAAAACTGAACTTCATAATTCACTTTTATATGGAATGACATAAAAATGCATGAGTCTACTCCCTGTTATCTGCTACTCCTCCCATTCTCTGTTCAGCATCAGATTTATATTTTCTTTTTTCCTCTTTCCTTTTTAATGGAATTATTAAGAAATTCTCATTGTCCTTAAGTTCCAGATGCAATTAAACTTGTGACTTCATATTTCCTGGGTCTGTTGCACATATTTATGCCATTCCTCTCTGCTCCTTCTCAAGCGCGCTTCTACTTTTTATACAATGTCTTTATTTTCAGATCAATCAAGAGTTTCTTGTTCAGTACTATCAATCCCTTACTGCACTTCTCTTTTTAGTGTGTTGTCTCTTTGCATATAACATAGCACACACAAGCTGCTTTGGACCAATAGGGTCTTATAACCACTAGTCACAGATAACCTGAACTCTAGTAGTGTGTATACACTTCATCGTGCTACACTACCATAGCAATCCTAGAAAGTAATGTTGTGACTGAGCTGAACATGAGTAGATGTTCCACCTTTAACACCATTTGTTTTAAATTACTGACATTCTCAGCATCTGAATGTGAATCAGTTCCCTGTTCACTTTCAAACTGACAGGAAGTTCCAGTAGTGGGGTCTTAAAATTTCTGGTATTTGCACTTATACATGATACAAGAATCCATTTAATCTAATAGCAAGTACAGTCAATGTGTGTGTGCCATAGGAAGTCATCCAACTAGACTTTGTTGCCTAAAGTGATTTGCCCATCCTGAAAGATATACAAAGAGATTTTCAGTATATCTTCTTTCTGTTAACACAAAACTAAACAAACTGTTTTGTTGTTGTTTTGCTTTGTTTTGTTTTTTAAGTCTGCTTCTTGGTTGTATCAATCCTTGGCCAACACATACAAGTTGTCAAAAATGAGTCACAGCAATGATATCCTGTGTTGCCATTGAATTCTTGGAAAATATGTGGCCCAACTTTCTTAAGAAAGTTCTTGAGGCACAGAATAAAAACACTTGATACATTAATGCTACACCTCTCTCGAGTCTTCTGTGTAAAAATGTTGGATGAAATTGTCCATGTAGACAGTGATATCACTTGCTAAACACACAACATAGTAATAATATAATAAGGAAAATATATTTGAAAATATAAAGTCAGTGATGCTTTTGTATTTTAGCAGAAGTATAAAATAAATATTTGAGAATTCCCACCTTTTTTAATGCTGCCTTGGATTTAAAGTATTTTTTCCAACCATCTCTCAAGCATTAAATTTATTTGCTACTAGTATTCCTTCCAAATCATCACCTGTCTTAGTAACTTAAAAAAAAAAACTCTGTACAGAAATGCTGAACAATCATGCTGAAATCTATAGCTCCATTAACCATGATAAAATCATTATCATTCTTTTTTTCTTTGTGTGTAATATAGTGTTTGTATAAATGCTTGTTGCAACTGGAAAGTGTATTGTGCTATCTAGCAGATGACATTTTAAGTTATGCAACACATAAATATTAGACTAGAGAAAATCTTATTGTGATTTCACAGCCAGTTTCACTGTAAACAATTCTCTGAACTGCCCACTTTCTATGTTCTATGTTTCTATGTCTATCTGTTCTCGTAGGATGCGCTGGTAGGTTTTTTTTATTTATTTCAAAGTTTTGAAGGGACAAATGTTATGCCTAAATATATTCTCTACAATAAACAAGTACCTTTAGCAAGCTATTGGCTGAATCAATCAAATCCATCTCAATGATATGTTAGTGAAAACATCTTATCCTCACAAGTTGATTTCAGGCCATTAAGACAGACCTTTTGCTTTGCAGTGTAGATATTCGTTACATTTCCCTCTGGTCATTTGTCTTCATTCAGAGCAGCACTCAACCATCTCTGGTCCTTATTACTGTTAACAAGACTGTGGTCTACCTTAATATAGTGTCAAATGAAATCAGAAAGAGTCATGTGGATGATAACAAGAGAAAATGCATCAGTGTGTGCAACATTATCATTAACATTATGTAGATGAGAAATATAAATGAGGGATGAAATGCAATTTAAGGGAACACTCAGATGGAAAACAAATGTGCCATTGCAGACAAACAATTTCTGAAGCAGCTGCATAGTAATCAAAAGAAAGAGGAAAAAAAAAAAATAACACATGAGAAACATGTCATTTCACTTGTAATTCTTGTTACAGGATTGAAAATCAGAAGAAATCTGAGTTATTAAGCAATCAGAAAATATCAGATATTCTCAGTAAAAGTGGTTCTGTTATAATGAAATCCTTATATTTCTCTGACAAGACCAGCATCATATAACATACTGTGTTAACTGCATGAGCATCAGAAAAGGTTCTGTTTTAAAACTGTTAATTTGCTAAAGAGACTAGTAGGCCTAAAAGCTTTCTAGATCATTTTGACACCTTCTGTTTTTCTCATTAATACTGGCACTGGTATTCAGTGATTATTGTAGAAGTTGACCATATTTACAAAACATAGATTCTTTTTTGAGACCACATTTGAATTGTATCTGAATATCTCATAGATGTTCAAGATATTCTGTTCTTGGAAAGATGCAACAAAACATCTAAACACTAGGCCACTGGAAGCAACTTTAAAATGTCTAGCCACTGTGATCAAAGAGGAAAACTTTTCTTGAAGATACTGTCTCACAGAAGTACCAGCCGCTGTTTTTATACTCTGAAGCAGCTCGTGTCAGTCATTGAGGAGTCAGGATCCTAGACTAACCTAATCCCCTTCAGCATTATAAAGTCCATATATTAAATTTGTCCCCAATACTGATTATAGTGAACATATCCATTGCTTCTTTTGGCATTACAGCATTTTTTACTATGAATACTTGGCTTCCAACCTTTCATAATGGAAGATAACGTAACTACTGAGGCCTAAGGGTATAAATGGAAGAAGATAGTTTTGCTTTTTACAGAACTGAACTTCATAAATTCAAAAATGCACACCTAAGGAAATATGCTAATTTGACTAAATATTCCTCCCTTCAGTAAAGAACCAACTTTTATCAGTATCTCAGATTTGCTTCTCAGCTCACGTATATAAGAACTCATGCGGTCTGTGCATAGCTAAAAAGTGCTTCGTCACCATGCAGCAGCAGATGGACTTGAGGAATCGAAGGACTTGCTGAGATCAGACCAGATGTGGGCATGTTTTAGAAACATTTGTCATTTTCATTTTTCACTGAAATACATTTAAGATTAAAAATGTCCACATAACAAGAAACATCTTCATTGAAGATGGATGCCTATATGCACTCCTTCCTTTCTGTATACCTTACTCTCTTCTGCATTAGCCACAGAGGAGTTAATACAATGCTCAAAGTGAACTCTGCAACAAAATGCATAAGGAACTAGTAGCCTAGAAATTATTAATTTCTTATTGGCATAGTAGTCACATATCTGTACAGGGAGACAACCACAGACATAGAACTGGAAATAACAGTTGATGTTACCCAGACTCAGAATACCTCAATCCACCATCTGGATCAAATTACAAATAGCACCCAACTAGCACCCAACTAGTTCTAGCCACAACAACCACAAACTGAGCTTTTGTGAGTAAGCAACATTGTCCAGTGGATGATATACCTGTATCTATTTCCTTGAAAACCTGTACCTATTTTCCATGAAAACCTGGTTTTATCCAGAAAAACATCCAGACACCATTTTGGAGACCTTCTCCAAAAGAAGCTCTCAAAATAAAATAAAATAAAATAAAATAAAATAAAATAAAATAAAATAAATCTAGACACCATTTTGGAGAGCTTCCCCCCTACACACACCCTTCTGAAGAAATATATTCCCAGGTTAACTATTTATACTTACAGTTCTGAACCCAAAATGAAAATACATAAATCAGACCTAATCTCCTACACTGCTAACTGCTAAATTAATCTGCTTCTTCTATATACATACATGCTATTTTAGATTCCTTGAACAATTAATTTTATTGATGACTCATTCCAGTTTTGGCATTGAATCTACATGCCTTGACTATCTTGGCCTATTCCATTCTCGGTGGAGAGAATAAAAGCATCAACCAGATATAGTGAGATTTCTATCCCACTACCCTTGTAATCTCTCCAAACCAGGGACAAGCTCATGTAGGACAGCATGCTCTGATTCTGTCAGCATTTACACTGAAGGCAAAAATGGAGCTGGCTCTGATGACTTTGATCAAAAATGGTGCAAGGACACTAATATATAAAACATTGTTTCTATCACTTAAAACAAACAAACAAACAAAAACACATACTTATTTTAAAACCTTTAAGTTATAACCAGAAATCTGAAAACCCTTTTTCTTTCCAAATTAGATTACAGACTTTATAGTAATAATAGTAATTTTATAGATGAAAAAACACATATGACTGACCTTCATATCAGCCTTCAGCCTGACAAACTAGATGAATGTATTATCCAGACCTGTATTTCTCATTCTGTTTCACCAGTCAAATAGAATTTGCTTGTTATTATAAATAAGAACCCTCAGATAACAACGAAAAATAAATACATGCAACTAGTTTCCAATGTACCTGTTCTCAAAATTCTCTTTTTGAAAGAACTGCAAGTTTACAAGCTGTTTGCATGAGTAATAATTTCATTGCTCAAAGGTACACTACAGTATTCATAATAAAGTCACATTTGTTATTAGACAGGGAGCTGATTTTTTTTTAAATATCAGTCACTAAATCATTTAAACAGTTATTTGGATTTACAGGCTTCATATGTAGAAATCATCTGTTTATCATGTTTCGTTGAATGTTCAGAGTTGACATTAGTTACAGATTGACCGTTAGGTTCTCTGTGGGGGAAACTCACAGGAGATTTCAGATTATATGGGGGTCTCAGCTTCAAGAAAACGAAACCAGTGACAGAAACTCCTGGCCAGAGACTTAACTCAGCTGCAAAACAAGCACCTGAGTGACTTGCCACCATTTGGTGAAGCTCATCTTGGTTCTAATGTGTTAAAAGATTTGAGTCTTGAGTAGAAGGTTCTCTTGATTTGTCTTTATGGATATAAAATGATTGAGAATTTGTAAAACGAAATTATCTTAAACTCCATGTTGAGATGGTAGGGATTCTAACATATGAAATTAATTTAAACCCAGAGTACTACAAAGCCATAAATATCATTGAGATTAGGTTGTTGTGAAGACAGGTAAGGGGGGGGGGGGAGGGTCTCTGAAGTCATTCAGATGCCTTAATACACTTGCATTCATTGTCATGAAAAAACTCGGGTAGCTACAGTCCTTTGTTGAAGTACTTAAGTTTGGGGAGAGAACACATACTGCAAGCAGGAGTCCTTAGGCCACCAGTAATCAGTTCCCATAAGAACACTGTACCCATGGGATACAGCTAGGATTAGTTTATACATTGCTCTTTGAAGATGTAAAAAGATTCCAAAGAGCTAATTGGTACTAGATTATAGGACTTCTGTATTACTATTTTCAGCTATTTCACTCTAAATATAAAGTGATAAACAGATATTCATACCAATTTGGAAGTTTTTTGTTTGTTTGTTTTGTTTTTCTTAACAACTATTTAATTATCTCATCTATTACTTGAAAACATAAAATAAAAGATTTGATCAAGAATGTCTCTTGCATATAAGGAAACAAAAGCTTGTTTTCAATGTTTAAAGGATCCCGAAAATCTGTTCATTTTCCTCTCCCCAACCCCCAAACCTCACTTTATTTATTCCCTAAATAAATAAATAAATAAATAAATAAATAAATAAATAAATAATGTTTGAGGTCTGTATAAAATAACAGAGTTATTACGAATAATGTTTTCTTCCTTGATTATATTGTGATATTCACTGAAAGAAAACCAAACCAAAACAATATTTTGTTGGCTTTTTGGTAGCAGATCAACAGAATTGAAATTTAAGCAGCAAGAATTTTTCCCCTTCAAAAGCTCAAGCTTAACATGAGATTGAAAGCAGAAAAACAAGCTGGAGAACAGTTACTTGGAAATTTTTTTCTAGGCAGGTAATGCCACACAGGGACAGGTTGCTCACCTGGAGGTATTCTCAGCAACACAAAGCAGGGTTAACCTGACCAACCTAGTAATAGTTCTACCATCCTACCTCAAGGAGGGGCCTGGACTTGATGATTCCCAGAGGTTCCTTACAAGTCTGTGATTCAGTGACCCCCTACTGCACTGCTGAAATTAAGCAAGAATCATCCAACCAAATAGATTATAGGGTGCTGATAAAAAGGTGTAAATAATGCACAGCCCCCAAAATACAGGATAAAACAAAACAAACAAACAAAAACGGAAAAAAAACGGGGGGGGGGGGTGTGGATTCAAGTAAGAAAACATATGCAATCCTCAACCTTCTTTACAATTTCAGCATTTCCATTGAATTATACATACTTAATGGAAAAAAAGGAGACCCATACCTTTTTTTCCTTACAAGTCACCTTAAAAGAAGTGGGATATATTTACTTTATCACAGCAAAACTCTGCGCAAAGGTTGAGTATTTCAAAAAGGCTCCCTGCATCAACTGTAATTTCCTTTTCAAAAATAATAATGTAATTTTATAATCTGTGTGGTAATTTGATGTAATACAATTCTTTTAAAGATATTATCCTTTGGGGATTTTCCTCCCTAGAATTTCAACTTCAATCCTTTAAATTATAACAAGAACATTTCTTTTACTTCTCTCATTACAGCACCCTTTATATTAAGACATTGTATTAAAATTTTTAAGCTGACAGGGTTTGTAACTGGTTGGACAGCCCGTCTGTTCTGCAAGTAAAATTTTAATAGTTATTAAATTCTTCTCTAATAGTTGTGTCAATGTTGTACTGCCAGCGGCCAAGAAACTGATACTTAATTCTGTCTACCTGAGAGCACACCTTAATGCAGACTTGGTAGAGAGAACTCTTGCATGAAATTCAGCTTTCTTCCCTCATAGGCACATGTGCAACCAGCTTAGAAGAATGCTCTACCTCTTTAATGAATAAATAAATCATGAGTCCACTGCAGTTTCAACTACAGCAAAAGACTCATTTTTGGTGTGAGAAGAATTGGCTCAGGCTGTAATGGTTCATATTTCTAAAATCTGGAGATTTATGGTTCCGCTTGTCTAACTGGTTAATATCAAAGGCACCACATATGTAGCAATAATCCTTTCCTTGCATTGGGATTTTCCCATGTTTGTTGACTGGAATCTCAGAAAGAATACTTGAATTGTGGCAATTTCACTATAAAACAAGAAAACAGGATCTGTATTAACCAGACTCAGAATTCAATGACCATATCCATTCCCTATGTGCACAAACGTGTCCATAAGCAATACTATTATCTCATGTTATTTCTGTGCCTATTTCTTCCATGTTGCCTTTAAATCCTTTCTCCTTATACACATATCTCCTCCTTATCCACATATTTTTAATTTATGTCTTCCAGTTACTGCTTGGCTGCCCATCTCATCAACATATGGTAGCTCTGCTGGCTGGTGGCACAGACCTCGTATCTGGGGACTGATTAATGTACCATTTTGTAACTGGCACAGTTAATTACATGCCTTAGAAGCAATTACAAAATATCACCACCTCAGAATATTCTCAACAATGAATTATCCAGATCTACTTAGTACATTTGGTCTTAAATTTATTTACTGTGTAGTAGATTATATTTTCAAAATTTAAAGTAAAGCTCAATGATCTGTCTGGCATCATCATTCTAATCATCCCATTCTAACCTTGAATTTGCCATATGATTTGGAAATTTCTCTTATATTCAAAAACATTTTTTTTCTTTATTATTCATAAACAAAATAATTATGTTTCTGTTTTTGTTTTTGTTTTCAAAAAGAGGAGGAAAGGTACATTTCTACTCTTTATTTGGAATACTAGGCTCCTTATTTCAGATGCACAGTTAGAAAAGTGCCCAGAATGACTGTTCTCTTCTAAGAACAAAATCTAAGGATGTTTGTAATCTTGGAGGATATTCCTTGCTGAAATTTGTGTCTCTAGTGATAGTCTCACAGCTGTTCAATAATGATGCTGTGTTTTTTACATAAATGTGTAAAGTCCTTCATGCATCTAAGCCAAGAAACAATGCAGACTGTGCACCTGAGCTTTTCTAACTGTTCTTTCTCCTGCACCTTAGGACTTCTTGCAGATGGGTTTGTCAGAATACCTTGTCGTTTTTGTGTTTTTGTTGTTGTGGTTGTTGTTTTTAATAACAATTGCAAACCCTGGAGAAAAATAAAGCTGCAGTGAATACAGATGCAATGTTAATTAAAATACACTCTAAACTCTAAATATGAATACTTTTTAAAAAAATGTATCGACATGTCAAGCAGCCAGGCATTACTTTGAAAATCAAGTTTTATTTCCCTGAAAATTCAAATCTGCATTAGGATATATTGAGCTGAAATGCTACACATTGAATTAATTCAAGGCTTTTGTGTGTGCAGCTATGCATTATGGCTCTGGTACCCAGCTGCACTTTGGGTAGATTACAGAATTTGTATAACTATATAATCTAATGGGTGATTTCTAGTCTCTAAAATAGTACAATACAAAGTATTAGTAGCAGTCTTGTGAAAGAGATTTCCTAATTGGGCAGTCAAGTTAATTATTAAAGATGTGCTAGCTTTTATGCTGCTATCTGTCTCATGTCTGTAAGCAAACCAAACGAAACAATGTCAACAGTAGATATGCTTTGTTATGTTAAGTTCCTTCAAAGAATTCCAAAGCACCTGTATACAAGAACTGGTTAGAGAAACTTATGTGAGCTTCCCTGTAGGAAAAATAAATAAATAAATAAATAAAAAGTTAATAAAAACATAGTTTTATTATGATTTCAGTAAATAAATGAAAATAACTAGTTCTACTACTATATTTAGCCCTGGAGACATCTGTGATTGTTGTCATCAAGCAAATAGCACTGCTAAGCTGTAATGTTTAAATTAATCCTGTCACAGAGGTGAGGTCTGGAGATAGATACAGAGATTTTATTAATCTTCCCCTAGAACTGATTTTACTATGCTAATATTTGCTCTTTTTTTCTCCATATCATGCTGTCTCTACCTAAAATAAATACTGTCTAAAACGGAAGCAATGATAGAGATGATGGGTTTGGTTCATTTTTATGTAGTTAATTACTTTTCCAGCCTGCATTGTGTTTCCCCTTTTCCTTTACAAATTCCCAGACCAAGAAAATAAAGTGTTATCGCCAAAGGAAAAGGAGAAACAGAAAAGGAAGCCATGACAAGAGAGACGGGGGAAAGAGTCTTCATTCATCTGCATCTCACTGTCTCTCTTAACTTCTGCTTTGCTTTGGGACAATTTCAGTGCTAAAAAACAAGTGCCTTGTTAATAGATAGTACTAACCTTTTAACTCTGTATAGCATTTTGTCCCAAAGAAAAGCAAAAGATCATGCAAAGCTACAATAACATTATCAAACTTTGGGGATCATTTCACCAAAGCAATGGATTTTACCTCACCACTGTAGCCACCTCTGTTTAGAAACATATCAGCTGTTTAGTAGCGCACTAGTACAACATGATGAGTTATTATCTCAACATTTCCTAGGAACATGCTTTCAGTCTTACACTAGAAGACAGGTAAAACCCACATGTACACCTGAGTTACAAAAAAATCAGTTTTTTTGTAACTCAGTTCATATGATCTCCAGTATACCTACAAGAAATGTAGTATAAAAAGAAGGGAACCCAGCTGAAGATTTCATAGTTTTAAGATAATTAAATAACTGAAGTTTGACTGTGAACCCTAGAATGCACAGGTACCTGGAATGCCACATCTTACTTTCACTATGTACCAGAAGAGACAGCATTATCTGTTGATGTTGATGCCTTTCAGACACTATTTCTGTACTAGTTATTAGCAAATAATTTTGGCTTTTTCCAAAAGTGATGAAAAATCTAGAATTGCAATTACCTCTCAGCAAGCAACTCAGCAATTTTCTTCTCACCATGTTGCTGGTTTTGGGAAGTTATATAAAGATCACACATGAATGGAATTAGCCTTTCCTTTCAACCACTTTATTCCCTCTTATGTAGGTTATCTGTCTTGTATTCCCATGATCAAATATTCAGATTTTGCTTTAAGGCTTACATTTCCTGAGAAACTGTAATGCCAGGTACTAGAAATTTTGTCATAAGAATGGGTTCTGGCAGGGCAATGCAGCAAGGGAAATTCATTCCAGCAAACATGCTACATAGAAAAGCGTAAAAATGTGTAATATACCCAGCTGGACAATACTGGAGCCCCAACTGCTGAGTAGCAGCTGCCATTCTGATTGGAGCGCTCATTAAAAGCTGCCAGCTTTCATGTAATAAGCCAGACATGGCTGGCTCTAGCGACATAATAGAACAGAAATTGCCAAATAATAAGGATTCGAAGCCCAGACTGCCAACGATACTTTAAAACTCCTACATCTCACACAGATCTGTTTTGAACTGCATTGCATTTGAAGTATGTTAGCCTATGAGCCTGCCTAACTTCCCTTGCTGTGTCAGTGGAGAAAGCTCTAATAACATGCAGGTGTGAAACACAGAATTTCACCTACTTGTAACCAATCAGTCAGAATTTTGAATAGGTTTGCAAATGTTGAAATAGATTCCTGGATCCCAACATCTCAGGCCAGTTAGGTACATTTTGGCAAATAAGTCTGACTAGAAGCACTCAGTGACTGTACAGATGACAGCACTTCTCTGAATATGAACTGTCGCTGGTTTTGGCAACGATGATAGCCTGAGGTTTTATTTTTCCCCTCTAAATCAAGACTCTCCTAAAAAGCATAAATCACAATGTAATTAAATCTTTATCTGATATGTATGAGAAAGCGAAAACATGGAAATGCCTTTGGTAAAGAAAAGGTTTCTAGCACAGCCAATGTAATGTGAAATAATATTTGAGAGTGTGAGCATCCTTACGGAAGATTATTTTTTTTTTTTTAGTTTTTTAGTTGTGATGCAGCTGTTTTTCAGAGGGCAATTTTTGAAGGACTTTTTTTTTTTTTTTCCAACCTTGTAATGTAATACCACCTTCACCACCTTCAGAGATTAAAAAAATTTCATCCTCTTTCTTGAAAAATCAGAAAATTATACTGATACATAGGGTAGGTACCTAGTGTTAAAAAAGGAAATTAGCAAAAATGATTTTATTTTTTTCTGATGATAACAGGTTTTCATACACTGGCTGATTTCTTGTATATATAGAACATACTTCAGAAATGATAATAATGTGGTCATTCTTTTAATCAGAAATCTTAATTTGTAAAAAAGTAGGACAAACTAGTGACATACTCACTGAAAGCATTGGTTATGTCTCTGTAAAACACTTCAGCTACCATCTTATTTTAGACAGTCAGAAGAGTCCAATTGACTTTGATCTAAGAAGTTGTCATTAAAGAGATCTGAAAGCATGATGAAGTACAGAGAAATCAATTTTTGAAATCTCGCCAAACTTCACCTTTAGTACTCGGGACACACAGCAGAATAATTTATTGGCATAAAGGAAAGAGAGAAGATAAATTATCTTAATCCCTCTAGATATGATAGGATTTTTCTCATTATTTGTTCTGTTACCCAGTTTGAAAACATGAATATTTTGCTCACTGTACTTTTATTTTGTTCTTTCCAGTAAATAGATAAAATGAGCTCAGCATCTCCACCATTGCAATATCACTTTTCCCCATTTACACACATTGTATTTACAAAATAATTGCTTCATTATGATGTTGCACCTTCCCTCATTTTATGCATTATTTTTCCCATGAAACAACTTTTCTGATACCCTATCTGCCTTTGAGATACAGATTATCAGGAAATATATACTGAATATATATATTGATTATAAGGAAACATACACTGAAGCATCCTTAAGCATAAGTTTCTTTCACAAAGAGAATGATATCTTTCCAAGGAAAAAGAAGCAATTAAGTGCCATCTTCGTAAAGAAAACATTGCTAAAATTCCATTTTTGCTTCTAAATGGTTCACCTATGGTATTGAAATGTATTTCAAGTGTCTAACTTCTGCTGAAAGTCAGTAGACTCTTCAAAAAAAAAAATAAAAAAAATTTACTTCACCTGTTTTATGGAAAATACAGTCCAAAGGGCCCAAATCACTTCTGGGACTGAGAATCAACATTGTTGTCTCATGTTTTCCCATTGGCTGCTGCTTAATTATTGTGTTGTTTTGGTGCCAATGTCTTTAAGTGATTTACATAGGTTTTAAAATGTAACCTGAGTTCTCCTATCTACAGCTCAGCTCCAAAGAATTCTCTGTCTTCACATGTAACGTTTTATTTATCCCATGACCTCCAGATCAGTTAACAAAACCCACAGCTGCATTGAAACTAATGGATTTCTCATTTTTGTTTCAAGTCCCCTCAAAGAATATTACAAAGGGTGCCCTTACATATAACATTTTGCAATTTCTTAGGGTTGGGTTATAAAAATTACCAGATTTCAATTACCAGCAATAGCACTGCAGGACCTCCATAATTTCTGTATTACCATTTCCAAATATTTCACTCTAGATATAAAGAGATAAATAGATGTTCATGCCAATTTGGAAGTTATTTTTGACAACTATCTGTTCATTGAGTGTGAACTAATCTTTATTGTTTTTTCTCTTGTTTCTTCACTCTTTGAAAAAACAAAAAAGTATTATAATATTTTTATTATCTTGCTAGATTATTTTTAGGAGAAAAACATTTATGATAAAGCTACTTTGTGATGATAAAATAGAGTAGTAATACATTACTATTTTTCCATCTTTGCAGTTTTTTAATGTTCTGTCCTACCTTGCTATGTACGAGATACTCTGCACCTTTTACATACTTAATTTTATCATTTTTAACTATTCCTATATTTCTTTCTAGCCACATCAGATAAAATTTTTATCCTTATTTTTATTGAAATAAATGTGATTTCTTTTCTCCCTATTTCATAAGCATCTCTAACATTCCACAATAAACAGCAGGTTGTTCTAATCAGTCTCTTCCATCCATTCCTTCAAAGTTTGTCTTTTAAACATTCAATATTTTTGGTGCTATATACTTCATAATATCCTCATGTAATTTTCATAGCTAATGATACCATTATGACAAGATACCAGATGTTCAGTACTTCTCTCTCAATGATCATACTTAGCGTTTATGTCTCAGGACTAATTGAGATAATCTGTGATCTGGGTATTTTCTTCCAACACTATGAAGACACAATACTATGCTACCTCAAGATACTCTCAAGTAGTATTTCATAGTTGCTGATAAGATCAATTTGAATGTCTGAGCCCCAAAGAGAAGCCTGTAATAGTTGCTTTTCCCATACATTTCTCAATCTCCTAGAGTCCATAGGTTTTCTAAGAAAATTTCAGAACAATGTTTTTAAACTGTAGAAAGCAAATTTTTGTCAGGGAGGAAAAATATACAGACAGGAAGTATTTAGCAGTTCTGAATGATATATTCTTTTAAATATTGATTCTTCTCTCCTACTATCTCACAGCCGTTAGCAGGAATTACAGAATTTGTGAACTGAAATTCCTGTGAAGGAATAACTTGCCTGTTCTCTCTCTCTCTCTCTCCCTCTCTGTATATATATATTGTTATTATATATATATATAATATATATATATATATATATATATATATATATATATATATTGTTATTATTTTTTCTCAAAAGTAAATAGAAAGGAAATGGGGAAATGAAATCTGTTGTGGAGGCACTGGATATTTGTTACCATCATGTTATTTGCAGCCTGATTTGACAAGTCCATGATGTTCATATCACACAATAAACAGAAAATCTTTCCAAAAGGTATTGATAGTATCTATCATGATAGCCTGGGAAATAAATATTTAACAAGACCCCAGTCGAGTCTACAGCTCAAAGTCTCTTACAATGATTGCTTTCTCTTCCAAGAGGTGCAGAGAATTTTGAGACCAGCACTCCACAGCAGTGTTAATGTTACTATTCAACTGTGGCTATATGAGACCTAGATCTGTTTGCAGTTTGTATGATCTCACCAGATCATTCACATACAAGTTCTTCAAGAGCTTAAACTCGAAGTGTCAAGGTTTCTAGTCTTGCAACACGAACCATTCTACTATCTGCTACACAACTGTATTTTAAGTATTTATATCTTATTTGATAAGTTATTCAGAAACAATTATTCTTTGCTGTACGAATACACCAGTATCATTCAGTTTTTCTCCTTATATGTGAAGGCATCAAAACTGTTCTCCTGGGATGAGGCTTTTGTTCATAATTTTCAACTAACTAAAATTATTGGTTTGGCATAAAGTACTGATGAGATAGACAGATGATAGTGGTTCTCTAAGAACTCCCTCACAAGCCCTGTGTAAAGGAATATGCCTGAGATGAGACAGAATGGGACAGTTTTTCAAAAACAAGACCGTAGCAGGTAGCTCTACAGAGATCTGGGCAGTGGTGCTGGCCTGTAGGCAGAGACAGAGTGCACTAATTTATAAAGCTCCTAGGGGTGTTCAGAACTATCCCAAGGGCCACTCCATGGGTGTGAGTAATGAGCTGCATCTCTGAAAAAACATCACTGAATTTCATCCTAATGTATAAGCTCTGCAGCCTGGCATATACATGTATCATGTTGATGGGGTCACTTCTTTCACAACAGAACTCTGTTCAAGTGAATTCAGAGTCTATTCAGGTTAGCATATGGGTCTAGTCCCTAATTTTCTGAATTCAGCAGATATATCTAATACACTTCAGATCAAGCTCTAATTCAGATTTCTATCCTTTTATGTCTTATACTTTCTTCTGTGTTTATGTTTCAAACACATGGTAAATTACCTTTATTAAAGAAAAATTCTACTGACAGATTTATTACTTAGCTTGCACAAATAACACTCAATTCTAGTAGGCCAGATCATGAACAAGCCTCAGCAGGCTAAAAAAAGATGAGAAAGGCATCTTCTTTCCCTGACACGTTACACCAGCCTCCTTCTGCGAGTTTTAGCATTTCATTTCTTCCCTTTTCAAGTTTTAGTTTTTTACTCCCTCATTTCATTTCTTCTCTTTTCTTGCATAACAATCGAATACTCACAGTTTGGCTTTCATACTGAATGATATTGTGGTCACATTTTCCATCGATCCATTGCCATTGGGATAAGTGATAGTGATTTCTAGTACTAGTGCATGTTACTATTAAAATCAGAAAACATAAAATTATGAACCCAAGGAACAAACAAGTTACTATCAGATTAGATTTCTGATTTCTGTATAAGACCTTCTGATCCAGAATATTCCTTCATGTTGTAATTAATCCAGGTGGCACCCAAGTCATTAAAAAAATTCAACCACATATTACTTCTACAAATAACCTTTTATTAAGGATGGAGATATTACAGTTTAATACAAGTACAATAGTCAAAGGACAGAAGAGAGAGACTGAAAGGCATTTTGGACAACAGTAACCAAAATTCACCAAAATATCACCAACATTTTGCAGAATTTTAACTTTGTGTAGCTGACTCCAATTCCCTAAAAAATTTTGGTCTGTATCTACCATCCCCCTGCCCTTTATATCTACTTGTATCTACCAGTTCCTACAAAAAAGTCCATACTTGTATTCCTAGTGTTAAGGAGTCTAAAGAATTTGTGCATCCAGGAAGCAAGACTGACTGTACAAAGAGATCTTTTGTAACTCTCACCACTGCTTGTCAGCTACAGCTAGAAAAAAGACGAACAGTCTCTAATTTATCGTTGTCCTTCAAAATGACTAATTTTCCCTTCTAATTTTAAAAGTTTCATGGGGCTTTGAGAAAGAAAAGCCATATGTTGAGTTCTCATGTCCTCCACAGAAACTGAAAATTAGGCCTGAAACCCAGACTCTTACTGTCCCAGGATCATGGTTTGTGGAACATATTATAAGACAGATTCACTATTTCTCAGTTTCTTTTCTCACCTTTTGCTTAATTTCACATGGTACTTTGCTAGGCTTTCAGTAAGCATTTTCCCCCTTCTCTTACAATTTGGGAAAAGGGGGTAAAGTTAATTGAGAAAATATTCAGTTACCATGATTTATTCTATTAAAGTTTAGATAGGCAATTTGCAACTACTGCTACTGTTAGGAATTTTATTCTGCTTTACCTCTTACTGAACTATTCTAATTATTTCAGTGTATAAACCAGCTTTTAGATTTTGTTCATTTGGTTTAGTATTATATATTACCTGGTTACTGTGGATGTTTTTAACTGCTCAATTTTTTGCTACCAAAAGCATAGTCTGAAAAATCACCCCTTCCAAGAAATGAGTTTATGATCCAGTTAATGTAACTGGTTCTTACCAAAAAAAAAAAAAAAAAAAAAAAAATCATCAAAATAATAATAATTCATTGAAATTAAAACTTTAGAAATATCCTCAAAAGTCTGTCCTTTCTAAGTTCAAAACAGTAAAAATACAGCTAAGTATACAAAGTCTATTAAAACAGACATTTCTCCTGAAAAACTGCTGTTTTATTCCTTCTGTCTATTTGCTGTATATAACAACTAAAATCAGAGGTAGGTCTAGAGCAAAACCACTTTGATTGTACTTTAATACTCCTCAGAGAGATTTTATCAAACAAAACTTTTTATTCAGTTTTATCTTCTTTCCTTACAAATCAATAATAGAGTTGACAATATCCAAAGTACAGGATTGGAAATTATCTTATTTGGCAAAAATACGCCTCTGAATCAGCCCTCAACATTTCTTTCAAGCCATTGCTCTTTCAATTCAAGTACTGTATTCCTCCACTTCCAGGGCTGTGGCTTCCTACTCAATCCATCTCTTGCCATAGAATGTATTTTTCTACATCTTCATTTGAATAAGATTTCTGTTCATGTTATAGAATAATTAATGTCATTATGAATATAGAGCTATCTTTTCTGACAATTAGTGACTGGTAGACTACATGTTGAGCCTAATGATTTTTGATGTCTTCATTTTCCTGTAAGAGTCTGATTCTCAGTTTCAGACTGGTTGTGTAAAGCTTATTGAAGAAACTCTAAAACGGTAGGCAAGCTGAGCTGAACCTCTCACTCTTCACTCATCACCAATTCACCCTAGGATGCTGTTAAATAGCTGTATGAATTGTGTTATTTATCTAAGTAACTGGAAATGGTAATCTATAGTTTAGACATAAATGAATATTTGCATTTCTAATTTAAAATTAGAAATTAGTCTCTATTCTTTCAGCCTTCAAATACATTTATCTTCATTTTGGCAGTCTGTTATACTTCTCATGTATTTCTTCATTTAGCAACTGTCCTTCCATTACTTCATTGGTTTGAATTCACTAGCCTGTTTTTTATCTGCAGCAAGCAAATATAAGAGTGTTTTGCATGCTGATCCTGACAAAATCTGCCATTACTTCTTTTTGCTGTTTATTAGAAATGGCTAGTGGGATTTCAAAGATCTCACCTTGGAGTAAAAGGAGCTTATATCCTTGTTCCCCCATTCGTTTCTCTTTCCAATCCATACAAGTTAAAAATAGGCCTTTAAAATTAACTGCAAGCAAGGCACAAAAAATAGCACTTCCAGAATGAGTAATACATTAAAAGAAAAGTAAATCTAGGAAGGCTCCAAAGAGATGAAGCACATGAAATGACGTGCCAGGATGCATAAATAAGTTTGCTATATCTTTCCCTAAATTGTCTAGTTTGTATGCATTTTATTGTCCTATTTATGGGGTGCAGTTAAATCTCAGTATGCCCTATAGCATGCCGACTGCAAAACAAGATCCAAACCTACATAAACAGGATTCTTTCACAATAAAAGAAAAGGCATCAGAAACCCTATTCTTCTTACTTAGTCTACATAAGTTGCTAGCAGAATGGGATGATGCTCAGGCAGAAGGCAATATTTTCAAATACAAAGAGGTGAACCTAATCAAACAGTGAGAATTACTCTATCCCACTTCTACAAAACCCTGCTCTACAAAACCAATCAAAAACTATCTAGCACCTCACTGTAATTTCTCTGGAGAAATCATTTGTCCACAGCTGACTCCCTGTTAGCCTGAAAATCTCTGTCCCAAGAGCAGATAACTGTAGGTATTGCTTCTTGTCACCAACTTCTTCCATGACCTTCTAATGACAGTTGATACACCTGTAACATGAAAGGCAAAAGTTTAATTAAAGCAGAGGAAGCAGAGATACATCTTTGATAATATTAATCTGTGACTTGATCAAACCAAGCTCACAGAAATTTCACCCTTTACCCTGAATAAAGGGAAAAGTTCACCTCTAAATCACATTTTGACCCTTCACAAGCCACTCGAGTTAACATCAAGGGATTTAATATACTTGTCCAGGAGACAATAAACTTGAATCTTCTCAAAAACAAACAAAAAAAATCCTTAAACATTCTTATTCCACTCTTCTCTTTTTTCTTTTCCTTTTCAGCTTCTTTCCACTTTTCCTGACACAGATTGAACAGTCTAATTCTTTCTTATATCCGCTGAGACTCAAGTAGGTAATTGAATTAAGTATATTTCCAACATAGTAGATATCCCCGTTTGTCCATTGTCTTGGACATTGTGTTTGTTTCCAGAGACCTTCCTTACCCCAGCTCCCAGTAAAGGTTGTAGTGAAGCTGTAGAGGGAACTCAGTGGAAAGTTGCTGTAGGTGGTCTGGCATATACAAGCCTTTTGCAGGCGAAAGCTCTCTGCATTTCTCCTGTGGACCCTGCAAGCCCTGCTAACCCCAAGAAAAGGAAACCTAGACATACCTGGGTTTAGAAACAGGTAAGTGGTGCTTTTTTCACCCAGTTGCAGCAAAGTACCACTTTCACTGCGTGCCCAGAGATGCATGTATAGGAACTTGAGTAACTGTAAGATCTTAATGGCTACTGGGCTAACAGTTTTGATGAACTAAATCAGTTGCCTATAGCCCAACTTGACTTAAGACCAGCCCAAATGTTCCACTTTTTTGAGTTGCATGTACCAGCAGCTTAAGCAGGACTGAGCCATTAATTTCTACTTCAGTCTCCCTACACAGATGTTTCAGTGGTAGAGTAAATCTCTCTCATAATAAACCTACAGATTTACATTAATAATTACTCATTCTCATATATCTTTAATCAGTGGATAGTCATTCTTTTATTAACTAGTATTGCTAAAAGTTATGTACTGAATGTATACACTGTTAAAAAGATGGAAAAATCTCCCCTTCGTGTTTGTTTGGAAGTACATTGCCCAGTTTCAAAATATTGTCTTTTCCCATTCAACCCTGAAGGAAGTTAGAAATTGTTGGTAGTCATGGCAATAAAAGCACTTGAGTGGTAGGAAAAAGAAAGTAGTAGATTCCATCTGAAATTACTGTGTTAGGATATGTTCCCAGGAAGATCTATATATCAGGTAAAGATTGATAGTACTTAGTTTTGGCATAGTTGAATGTTTCGAAAAATCAGTCAGTATGATAAATGTCAGTTTCTTATTATCTGATATTATGTTACTTAGATGTCTGTGTGCCAGAATACTCCAGTGATTGATTGACTAAATGTCTTTTTTAAAGTTAGTCTGGTAAAATACATAAGAAACTAAACATGATTTTTTTTTCCTTTGAGGGTATAGTAGAAAAGTATATCAATATGAAAATAGTAATCAATGGCTAATTTTTTATGGCATTTGTTTTGCATTACTCTACATGTAATTAAGAGTAAAGTTGCTTTTAAAAGCAAAAAGGAATAAAATTGTTAATTCAGAAAGTCCTATAGGCTTTTAATAAAGCCACCTTTGAGCTATACAAATAGGGACCGCTTGCATCACAATGTATGCAACTGTCCTGCTTTATTGTGAGTACATTTAATTTAAAAGAATTCACATGCGATCAGACACCCATAGCCATTTTCTGGCTTGGAACATATCCATGAAGTTTTAGAAATGTTACTGTGTCATTTTTCATTTTCACTGATCTAAAACAATTAATGTGTGCATGAGAATATGCAGACAAGAAACATGTTGCTCTTTCCAAGTGCAGACTTCCTTTGGCGGATCCAATCCTATAGCTCCTTTTAAATGAAATCCTAGTAACAGAGATGGCTCAGAAAAAAAAAAAAAAAAAAAAAAAAAAAAAAAAAAAGAGAGAGAAAGAGAGAGAGAGAGAGAGAAAGAGAGAGAGAGAGAGAAAGAGAAAGAAAAAGAGAAAAAGAAAAAGAAAAAGAAAAAGAAAAAGAAAAAGAAAAAGAAAAAATAAGAAAAAGAAACTCATGTACCAGCTACACCTAAACAATTCCTTACAGATTCCCTTCTTCCCTAGTGTACTCTTAAGTATCCTATGTATATGATGGAGATGATACAGCCTTCCCAGAAACATCTGCTTCAATACTTAACAATCCTTATGGTTGGAACGGAGATTCTTTTCAGAATGTCTAACCATTTTTTCATGCTGTAGTTGAAGCCCTTTCCTGTTTTCCCACACATAACAATGAATATGGAGATTAACATATTCTCTGCAGAAACCTTTGTCTGAAAACTTACTGTCTCTTCACAAGGTGCATCCACTGAACAAAAAAAATACTAAATTTATCTCAGGTAATGTGTTTATCCCACCCATCTGCTCACCTGGTATAACTCCCCTGTTCTTTGCCCTCTGTAGATGTGAAGGAAAGTACATGAAGCCATTTTAAGCCACATACATTGGGTCCCCACAAAGAAGACTTCAGATAGATATTTTGTATTACAAGCTGGGCAGGTGTAAGTGCAATCTCATGATTTTCAAGAGGCAGCTGACAGGAAATAGTTCTATTGGCTGCAGTACAGCAGCTGTATTTTTTTTTTAACAAAACAACCTAGGGTTTTTAATCTTTTCTCCAAGATCTTGTTTTTTAATCTACCCTTTTCCTCTAATTTCTTCTTTCCTTGCTCCAACTTTAAAAATTTATTTTCTTTATCGCAGTCTAGTACCCACACCTGAAGATAACACTGAAACTTCTGTAAAGATTGTACGAAAGAGTATATAACTATATTAACTACTAGACGATACCCATTATAGTTTGCTTTTTTCTTCCTTTTTACAACAGAATGACAGATGATCAAAGGTCTGGAGCACCTCTCCTATGGATTGACAGGGTTGTTCAGCCTGGAGAAGAGAAAGCTCCAGGGAGTTTCAATACTTCTGTGGCCACTTTTATGGCCTTTCAGTACTTAAGGGGAGCTTATGAAAAAGATGGAGAGTGACTTTTTACATGGGCAGATTATGATAGCACAAGGGGAAACAGTTTTAAACTAAAAGAGGGGATATTTAGATTAGACACTAGGAGGAAATTCTTCACACAGAGGGAAGCACTGGAACAAGTTGCCCTGAGAAGCTGTGGATGCCCCATCCCTGGAAGTGTTTGAGGTCAGACTGGATGGGGCTTTGGGCAACCGGGTCTAGTGGGTGGCATCCTTGCCCATGGCAGGGGGGTTGGAACCAGGTGGTCTTTAAGGTCCCTGCCAACCCAAGCCATTCTATGATTCTACAAAACTATTGCCAAGCCAGGTATGCCCCATCTTCTACTTGTGCAGTCAATTATTCCAATCTTAAAAAGCATGATGTTTTGCGCTTGTTTTCATTGAATTACCTTCAGTATTTTTCAGATTTGTTTTCCTACTTGTCCAGATCATTATGAATTCAACTCTAGTCTTCCAATTTGCTTGCAGCCCCTCCCAGTTTGGAGTCAAGCAGTGAATGCTCTTTAGAGTGCTCAGCAATTACATATCCCACGCAGTGCTCAGTTCTGCATATTTGGCACAACAGGGTTTGCAGACTCATCTTGCTGCTATTAGATATGGTCCTAATTATATTATGGAGCAGATAGAATGAAAAGCCAAAAAAATATAATAATCATGAAAATAACACTACCTTCTAATTCCAAGGAATGGTAGCATGGTCACACTTGAAAATAGGCTTCATATTGAAAAAACAGTTGTGTGCATTTTTGCCTTGAAACAGGAGATTTAAATCTCTGACTTTCACGAGAGGGACCAGCAATGGCATGTTGTGAAATATTTGGCTCTGTTTTAATGTATTTGCTCTTATTTCCGGCCTGGTATTACCTTAAAAATGGTGACTGTTGCATTTGTATCGTTGGAAAAAATGCATTTTTGATCTAAGAATTTTGCATCATACTTTTAGAACAGTGTGTGGGGGTGAGGGGTACCACACACAAAACATAGTCATTGTAATGTCTTCAGAGACATTAATAAATAAATAAATAAAAATAAAAAGAGGAAAAGACACAGGGAAAGTTCTGAACACAAGTGATGAAAGTGATAAAACTGTTGATCTCTACTAGTTCTTCTCACTCACCTATTACATGGAGGAGGAAAAAAAAAAAGAAAGACTATTGGTGAATATTTCTGTATATTTCGAACACACTGGTTTTGAAGCACTGGAGAAAAATAATGAAAGATGACTTCTTGGTTCCCTGTCCATGATGGCTCAAGGGCAAAACTAAAGTTCTGTGTAAAGGCTAAAATAAAGACATTGAAGCTGACATTAAAAGACAGATATAGGAATATCCTCACAAATTTCACTACACTTCACTCAAATCTGTCTGCATTTCCCTCCAAGAGCAAAATTCAACCACTATAAAACTCTAGAGACATAGGAAACTCTGGAAAATTGCCTGGTTTCATTTGGCTGAAATCCAGTTATTTTAACTCAGAGAGCAGGCAGGCTGAAATTCAGGGGCCATCTTCAAAGTCAAACCATTTAAAAGTAATGCTTAATTTTACAATTAGGGAAAATAAATGAAATTAAACTCTGTCCTTCTGTCCAGCTGATATTGAGTCATAGTTCTCAAGAGTATTTAAAAAAGAAAAAAACAACAAAACACAATTAAGACACCTTTGTAATATATTTTTAATGTCAGTAATATATAATAACTTATGATCACGTAAGAATTAAAAAACATAAGCAGTGCATGGGTATTAGTTGACCATTACCATTTCATATAGTTCAACCAGTGAATGGGAAGGACACAAACAACCTTATTCTTTGTTTGTCATGTGCATTTTCACTTCCTGTTTTGGTCACGAGATTTTATTTGTGTTTGAATGACTTTTATTTCTCTACTGATTAATACTGAAAAAAAATAATATATATATATATATGTATATATATATATATTTTTTTTTAAAAAAAAAAAAAAAAAAAAAAACAATATTGTGATCTTGGAATATGGAACCAGGTCTTGAAACCACTGTGTCTCTATACATTCATTCATATTTCCCTAACATATGTTCATTTTTTTATTTAACTTTTTTATAACGGTAGGTTCTTGATACAGGCAAGCTCATTTCTCTCTTACTGCAGGAACATGTTAGTGAGTAGTTTTACTTCATTTGGCTTAAAAGGTAATAACCAATGCTCACTCTAAGGATTTTATTTATGCAGATTATTCTGCTTACTGCAATGTCTTCTTCCTAAGGGTTTATCAGATTTTCAAGACAAATGATTAATTGTTGAGTGTAATGTTTCCTCTACAACACTGAAAAATTCATGGGTTAATGTATTCATGTTAAGCAGGTGACATGAATATGTCACCTGAGGTATCCACATCAGTTACTATTTTAATTACATGCATTTTCTTGCCAATGCCTAGCCTGTTCATAGCAAAGCTATCAGCAAGACTAAAAGATTTATTATTGGTCTATTCTAAAATAGCTTCGTTTAGAGAAGAATCCAAAATAGTGACTGAAGAATTAATTGGAATGATTGTTCAGCATATCATACATATGTACAACATATTGCATAGCAGGAAAAAATATTCAGAATACGTTTCCTGTTTTCCAAAATTCATGCAGCTTAAAGTACAGTGATTAATGGCACATTCTCTTTGTAAGACACCATACTGTTCTTAGGTGGGATTCATGTATTGAACAAACACATTAAACGCAAACGTAAGCAAAATCTGTCAAGTGTTTAAAGTCATGCTTCAGGCTTTTGTGAACCAAATATTGTTCTTAGAGGCTTGCTATGCAATAGTCTATGCATATTGTCTATAGTATACACTAGTCATCTTCTAGGTATATATTATGCCCTTGAAGTAGAACAAGAAAACTATACAATACTGCTCAAAACTTAGGGTAACAAAAAAAATGTTTTTTCCCAAAAATGGCCAGAACCTCTCTTCTTGCCATTGCAGTGGTCACAACTCTTTATCATGTTCCAGTGTTCTCACAAAAGGAAGATGAGACCTTCTTCTCTTCCACCACCTGATGACTTGTATCACATCTATGCAAAGTGCTATTATTTATGTGCCCTTGGTCTTTAAATTCTTCCTGTATTCTAAAGCATTGCCCCAGTTCTTACAAACATATTTATCTACAGTTTTTATTCAATAATATTGGTTTAGAGAATAAAAATATTAGGAGATCATTGATCATATTAAACACCAACCCTATATATGCTAACATGAGAATTGTGTAAAATAACGGGATAAATATACTTTTTTTTCTTTTTTTTCTTTTTTTTTGGTGCATTTGTGTGTAGTTGGTTTTTGTTTGTTTGTTTGTTTGTGTTTTTTTTTTTCTTTTAACATGAAACTTGTAGTTCTTATGGAGTTTTTAGTTCTAGGAAGAAATAGTCTTGTTTGACTGGCAGGAACAATGTTTCTTTACTTATTGCAACCAGACAAGGACAGTATATAAGAGATTTTGACTAGCATTAATGTCAGCCCAAGGGCTAATTCCTATTGAATGTTAAAAGAAGATGGACATCCAAATGCCATTTTGTGTTACTGAAAATATCTCCAATCATTAATACTCTTATCTGAAGTGGATAATCTCCTTCTCTCTGCCTAGATCTGCATGCCTGTATGTGTGTGAGCATGAATATACAGATACTAACTTAAATTCAGAGTCTTAATATGTTAAGATGCAGAAAGTGAGTTGAATCCATATTAGTGAATTAACATGAGGTAAGTCTCTAGCCACTGGGTGTCAATACTGATACGTTACATCAAGGAAGAAGAATTTAACAGGCAACAAAAACAAATATTTCTAAGTAGACAGTCGAATATTTAATATGATTGGGAAATCTTCTTACTCCTTCCCTACTACACAAACGTGCACATACAGGAATTAAGCAGATATAAATATGCCCATTTCTCCTATATGAGAATATGTTTGTGATACAATTTGATTGTGGAATTTGGTGCTTACCCAAATTCATTGTTTCAGCTGTGTAGAATACCACATTTAATTCACAGGAAAATTTTCATGAGGACAAAAGCTTTATTTTTGAGGAGTGGGAGGTGGGGAGGGTGGAGGAGTACCTGAAGTCTTTGCAAAAATCTGTGAAGGGGTATCAATTAACTATGTGTGTTTTTCAGCTCTTTAGCACTCATATTCCTAGTTTCTTCCAAAAGAGCTATCTAGGCCTACTGATTTTCAAGACAACAAGGAATCTTTGCTCACTGTGGTGCACATAGCTATGCTGGATTAATGTATTTGTGAACACATATTTCTGCAGCCATTGCAATGGTAGTTTTTACTTTGAAACTGCTTAAGTAAAAATGGTAACTGTGCTGATACAGTCTAGAACCAGTTTGCAAGAAATAACTCAATACATTTCTAAACCTCCTTTTTTAAGACTGTAACGACAGCAATGTTCACTGTTATCTTTAAATACCAAAGTATTAGCTTCACAGCAAATTTTAAAATACTTGAGTACCAAAATTCACAAATAGGATTTTTTTTAATCTCACACAGTTGTGAGGAAATATTTGTAGTCACCTTCATCCTCCCCTACATTTTAAAGGAAATTACATTCTTACTTTTAAGCAAGCAGTTATGATTAAAATGATTTGCTGCCAAATCACAAAATTGGCAGCCTGAAACTGCTGCAAACTTCTAACATCCTCTTATTTTTCTCACCTTTTTCTTTACTGTCATAGTTTCACAGCATATAGTAACTGTATTTAAACCCAGTCAGGATCATGTCCACGTAGATTCATGGCTACTTATAACATAATTATACTGTTCATAACAGAAATTCATAATTACGCTGAGCACTCTTTGTTCAATTTGGTACAAAAACAGACACCCCATATGCCAGTTATAAATACTTACCTGGAGATTATCACAAATGAGAATGATCTGGGAAGAACAGACCTTTTTGGATCCCATAAATTGCTTTTCCACCAATGAAGATCTCTCAGTAGAAACTTTAGAGTAGACACGTGATGATCAAAGGAATGTTCCATTGTTTGTCCCCCCCCCAAAAAAAAAAAAAAAAAAAAAAAGAGAGAGAGTAATTAAGCATTCTTATTCTCCTCCCAGTCAATATCCAACCTATACTAGAAAACTGAAAATTCAACCAGCTGCCATGATCACTGAGTGTAAGTCATGTATGTATGTTAAATACAGAGAGCGCTAAGCTCATTTTTTGGTCTACGTATTTACAGCATCTGAATACACGTCAAAACAGAACTGTGAACCTTTAGGCCTCTGGTACATTCACCATAAGTTTAAGAAAAGGAAGATTTAAGTTATGGAATTGCAGTGCCAGTGCTCTAAGAAGTTGATAGAGAGTCAATGTATCCCACATTACCATCTACTTTTTCCCAATACATCTCCAATAACAGCAGAAAATTGAATTTCACCATAGTTCATGTGCAAGAGAAGGCTATCCCAACAGTGCCAGCAATATTGGATTTCAAAACAACATACAACAGCTGCACTGGGACACTTTTAGCAAAATGTATGGAGCTGACAGACAAACAGTGAAGACAGTAGACTTAACAGAAGAATATAGAGATTGTATCTGGCTGTCAGCCAGTGGAGAAAGAAAAACACCTGACAAAACAGAGTACATCAAACTCCCATCCCATCAAGGGTGCATTACTACTGATCTCAGGTGGAGGCTGACAGCTTGGTCTCAGTGTATTTTTACAATTCTAGTACTAATCAACAGAACTCCTGTCACTGAACTTGTCCATCGTTAGGTCAGGCATGCATCTCACAGGAATTGTTAACTATAGCTGATACTGCCTGAGGGCAGTGGGGTGGAGTAGGTGCTATCTCAGGTCCTTCCATGCTGTTTCCTACTTGAGAAGGCTATTGATGCCCTACTTAGGCACTGTGATTTATTCTGTCATTGTGAAGGTCCTCCCAAGGTCATTAGCTCTGTCACTGAGAGTTAGATTATATCAATATTTTTCCCGCTAAGGATTATATTACATAACACACAGCCCCATTGAATTCAGTGATATTAGGGAACCAATATTAATGCTAAATCTGTGAAGCATGGAGTATCACAAAGGTATTCAGGCGACAAAAGCTAACAGTAATGTTTGTCAGTTACTCAGTTCCAACATTGTGTATGAAATTGTATTTATGAGTAGAACAATTCTCAAGATTTCTACATCCAATGAAGGACATAAACACCTACAAACTCAATGCTTTGATCAAAACAACTTCCACAGTCATAAATTAGGTATGCAAGCTACCTTCATGCTGCACTGGGAAAGTTGATGAGGTGGTGTGGAAACTTCAATAGAAGTAATCTTTTCTGGCTATGTTTTGCAGCAAAGACCTGATACTACTCTATTAGTTCATCAGGCACAAGCAGAAAACCATCTCCCAGGAACCTCCTACTGGTATTTGACCCATGATGGCCTGACCTCAATACTCTTTTCATAACAATTAGAAGTTGATCTCGTTGATATGCCTAAGAACTACTTTAAAGAAGGAAGTAAATGTGAAATACTGCCATTAACCATGCTTTAATTCAGGGAATGAAGTTATTTAGGAATTTTTCTCAAAACCAATTTAAATCCATTGACTAACTGCTCATCTATGATACCTATTTAGTCTGGGATCTTCCTAGGTTTTTAAAGGCAACAGGCACCTATGCCTCACTAAAAGTCAGTGGGATATTAGTTGCCAAGCCATTTATGTTGTTTAATGAGACACTGCTAAGCCTTTGTGCAACATTTGCAATGGCAACTTACTCTTACACGCAATTGATCATAGTAGGACTATCTGTAAGGGTATGGGCTAATAAGAAAGTACTGGAGACATTTAATTTGCCCTTGTACCATAGCACTAAAATGTCCAGTAGGGATCAATATGGCGAAACTGCTGTGAAATCTGTAATTTTGGAATTTTCCAATTCTGGCTCTGCATTTTTCTGTAAATTCACTATTTTATTTTAGAATAAACAAAGAAGCTTAATATCTTCTTTGAAATGTCTTGAAAAATAATTTATTCTACTTTAACAGATCATTAAGAGCCTGTGATATAGTTTAAAAAAAAAAAACAAAAAAACTTTTCATTAAAAACACATTCAAAATAAGATCTTGCTGGAGTTCCTGCCTTGAATCAAAACGTCTCCTGACAAATCATTCTTAATCACAGTTCACTACACTGAAGAGTATTTTCCAGAGGTTTATGGTGAGCTACATTAAAAAAAAATAATACTAATAAAATCATTTAAGTGAAGATTTAGCATATTCGGTATTCCATTCCACAACAGAAAAATAAAGTAGAAAATAGGTAATTAGATGTTCAGAGACTAATTCATAAAATAATACAAAAGTTGTCTAGAGATCTTGGAGGGTGGGAGTGGTATTTTTATTCTGACAGCAAATATTTCTAAAGGCAAAAAATAGAAAACAACTAAGTAAATACACAGCTTCAAATGCCATAGCAGTTTCATCAGCAAGGTGAGCAAGGGTCTAGAGCACCTCTCCTATGAAGAGTGGCTGAGAGAGCTGGGAGTGTTCAGCCTGGAGGAGATTATGGTTATAGAGGATCTTATCAAGGTATACTTAAAGGCAGGGTGCAAAGAGGATGGAGCCAGGCTCTTCTCAGTGGTGCCCAGTGCCAGGAAAAGAGGCAATGGGCACCAACTGAACCACAAGAGGTTCCATCCGACCATCAGGAAGCACTTATTTACTGTGAAGCTGATGGAACACCGGAACAGGTTGCCCGGAGAGGTTTTTAAGATCTCCCCCCACAGACATCTTCAAAAACTACCTGGACACATGCCTGGGCAACCTGCTGTAGGTGTCCCTTCTTGAGCTGGGATTTTGACCAGAGGACCTCCAGAGGTCCCTTTCAGCATCAGCCATTCTGTGGTTCTGCGATTCTCCTAAGCATTCTACCTTTATTATTGCTTTTCAATACACAATATTTTACTCGTCTAAAGCTGCTCATCACATTGCAGTAAACATGATTATTTTCAGCTCTGTCACCTTCTCTCTCACTTATTCCTCATACTGTTCTTATGTGAATTCATTCAGGTCAGACTTCTCACAGCGCTGCCTCTAAATAACTTGCACAGCAGTTGGGTAATCCTTTAATAGAAGAATAAACTGGTGCATATTGATCTCTACTCCTTCCAGTAATTAAAATTAATTAGTTTTTCCATCTAAGACAAATATAATAGTTGGGACTGTACATATAAGGAAAGAATCCGAAATAATAAAATACTTAGAACCACACTGTGTCCTTTTCATCATCCAACTACTATGTATAACAAAATCATTTGTGAGCATAAAGTTACTGTCAGAAGATGTGCTTTGTGATGCAGACTTATCCTTGGTAGGTCAGTGAAGGAGCTTCCAGTAAAAAAGCTTCCACCTGATAAACTTATTTCTCTTATAACAACTAATCTCTCTGCATTTTCTCTGAAATTTCTAATTTCTGTTAGAAAATTGGGTAGCAATGATGGAGCTAAACCTACAGTCCAGAGAGCAGAACACACTTGCACGTTAGGGTCATGTAGGTATCCTATGAATTAGGGAGTTTTCAAAGAAGTCAGACTGTAGTTGCTGAGTTTGAGTGAAAACTGAATGATTTAGTTAACTGAATTAGTTAGTCTGAGGCTCTGATCTCAGTGCATGTTAAATGTTTGCTTGTTACAAAGAAAACATTATGTGTTGTAAGTATAGTATTTTGCTCGAATTTGCAAATTGTGACAAGCTATTTGAACAGATGTCTTTCATAAATACAACTTTCTGACTCCTACTCTTAAGTATTCAACAAAAAAAAGGGTAGAATAGGTGGTAGAATTCTATTCTTCTGCTTTGGATAAAATGGGTTACTACAGGGCACCAACTGTGAATGTTTGGTGTTTGACTGCTGTGTTCATTATTGTTCAAACATGCTTGAAACACCAGCAAAGTTCCATGACTGTTTCATATTTCTAGGCATTACCTGTGTGGAGCTCTCTTCTGAGGCTGTTTCAGACCTGAAAATTATTCTGCTAGGCAATGTTGGGTTGGAGTTGCCTCTCCTCAACATCCCTTACCACCTTAATTAAAAAGCTATAATTGTCCAATGAAAATATTCTATAGTCCTTTTTCTTCATAGTAACTGGCTATAGGTAGTCTCAGGTATCTCCCTGTTACTCAAAATGTCCTTGTAACTCAGAAGAAATTCTTGCCAAAAAAAACCACAGATCTGAACTTCGGTAGTCTTTTGCTAAGAAAAGACATTGTCAATGTAATTTATATTCTTGGCTGACTCGCAGAAGAAGCTGATTGTAGAATTCAAAGGCTACAGTTTACTACTGCATCCCTGTTTCAATGATGTGCAGCTCAGACAGTTTATTCAAGTATTTAAGAAAATGGGGAAGAGGTAGCACAAGATGACACACTGCTCATAATATGGATTCCAAGAATGTTTCAGCTCACCCAGCTACATTTGGGCAACAGCTAGGCTCCAGTCAACAGCATTTAGAAGGTTATTGTCAACCCAAATAATAAAAGCAGGTACCTCTAATTAGCTTGGTAACTGTCTTGGTTCCACTGAATAAACTGATTCATTTTATTGACATGGGAACCTAGACATACTGGTCAGACACGAACTTCTACATTTTAAGCATCAAAATTAAGGAAAGGTGAATCCCCTTAGTGCAGAGTGAGATGAATCCTATCCCCAATGCCCAAACCCAATATTCATATCATATTCCTAACCACACTGCTTTGAGTTGCTTAGGAGCCTGTGGATCCTAATCACAATTTTACACACACAGACATGCACAATATGGCACACAACAGTTTCAGTGATATCGTCAGCACTCAAATATACTACAAACCTCATGGTAAAATTCATCTTCCATCACTGCAGTATGTCCAAAATACAGCTGCTCTTACGCTCTGTGCTTCCACTCTGAAGAAGCTTCGTGCAGTAAGAGCAGAAAAGGTAGTTATAGTTAGGTATAAAGGTAGTTTTAAAGGTAGTCATTCCTTCTGTCCCACTTCCCATGCATTAACTCCCATGTAAGCAGTAGTATAACCCACTGAATGGGGACTACCTTATCAAGTGAAACCAGGAAAATCAGCGTGTGCCCAGTCCTCTCCACACTATTATATCTTACGGCTACATAGACTGTGAACTGTTGTGTAATGCCTTACAAGGCACTGAAAACAGTGGCTCCTCTTCTAATATAAAGCTTCAAGTACTATAATAATGTTTTAATTTGCTTCTCTCTCTTCAAGAAAGTGTAAAGATTTTCCTCTAAATCTCAGACATTCTGCTGCATTAAAAAAGTGACTCATAAAGAATTTCATTTGACCTTTCTCTGCAAAACACATTTTCCTTTTGGATTAAACATTCTTTTCTTGATTGTACTTTCTTTAATCCAAATGCTTCAAAAATACCAAAACACAAGAGGGAGATTCTTGTGATATATCATAAAGCCAAATGCTATTTTACTTCATACTACAAAAAGAGAACTTTCTTATCTTAGAAGATATTATCATTTGCTTTTCCCATAAGCAAAGAGACTACTTTAGAACACAACAGTTAGAATATTGAATCTTACTGATTCAGCAAAACCCATTTAGCTGTACTCAGTTCAGCAGTAATAAAAATATATTATCCTTCTTTAACAGGAAACAAATTTGTAATTGTCTTTTAAAAAACAAACAAAAAAAAAACAGTAGTTTAGTAATTATTCTACAGGTTCACAATAAAGTCTGTCATTTAAAAAATGTCTGCCTTTCCTTCCTGTGTTACATTATTTTTTTTCCCCTTTAGACACATGGTAAGGGATAGACTTGAGCTATGAATGCATTTCATATCAGCAATTCACCTAGATCTTTGACTAAGAACCCCACTTTGTATCATTTTTAGAGATTTTACACTTTAGAAATTGAGGCTACAGTTTACAAAGACAGAAATCTTAAACTATTTTCTACAATCTGTATTTTGTCACAAAAAAATAAGTAAGTAGAGAGCCTTGCACCCACTGCTAATTATAGTGGGGTTGAGATGAAAATTTTAAGACATTTAATCATGGCCATGTAGAATTACTGACGTTGCATTAATTGTGTTAAGTACCTATCTAATAAACCAGAGTTACTATCCACTTAGCTCTACAAAGAGCAAAATCAATTTTAAATTAGTTTATGTAATATAATAACTTACAATAAAACAACTGAACACAAAGAACAATGCAGATACCCATCTGCCTTGCTGTCTTTCCCATGCAATGAAAACAGCTGATGAATTCCAATAAAATTTGAACTCTGATTTCTAAATTAATCACAAGCCTCTTAGTTTCATGCAGTCCATTCAGTACCAGGCTCTCACTGGCTAATATGATCCACACATACAACTATGATTCATGAAGCAAAGAGAAAAATATAATTCACATGAATATGAGGAAGTACATACTGTGACAATGGAAATGAGATAAGTGATATATTAAAACAGAGACCATGAAGAAAAATCAGAATTATTTTCACTCTAGAATAGAATGGTTTCCTCCTAAGCAATATGGGACACATGGATGACTACTGCACAATTGTTTAGATAAGAATTCAGATAGGTGCATAACAGGGAGTAACTCTATAGGCACGGAGGTGCACAACATGAACACATGGTCTTTCCCATCTCTTTCATTCTCTGATTCCTTAACTTTTATAATAGGATTTTATACATACATATATATATATATATATATATACACACACACATATATATATTATTATGACCAAAGAAGGCTAACAAAGAAAGGCTACATCGTTACCACAAGTTGTGCTTGCAGGACATCTGTACTCACCCCTCATCATCCATTTTGTAACTCGCACATTTCCTTCTTTATTTGGATGTCATATTGTTTGACAGATTCCTCCCTCCCAAATCAGTTCTGTTTTCCTCAGTTTTCTCCAGTTCTGTTCTCTTCTTTCTCCAGAGTCTAGTTTTATTTTCAGAGTATCATTTCTAAGGAGCATGTGATACACAGACATGACTATTTGATGTTCAAGTGCAACAGTAAGTCAGGTCAGGACAGAATGGCAGGAACAGAAAGATATTTTGTTGACCAGTTTCTCCCAGTCTCCCTCTCCCTCTGTCTGTTCACATGCAGAGAGAACACAGGTGACACTTATGGAGGAAGATTTAAGAAAATACCTTGTTTCTATTAACGTTGTGTTCTACCTGTGATGTAGTGTTTTATCTACACAGCATCTGAAATACCAAGTTCAAATACCACTACGGACATATAAAATTATGTGCGCAGTTTATTTTCTTCAGCCACTGTCCCCCCAAAAAATCTTGTGCTACTTCTGCAACACTATCTGCAATATCTAATTCTTTTCATTTCTTTCAAATAACTTCAATTAAAAAAAACTTCAGTGATTGAACAGAGTCAGATTCTGAAATGGAAGAAAATTAACAGGGAAATGGTCAGATTTACTATGCTTTCTTTTAATTCTTCCAGCTACCTGTTAAGAACGAAAATTTGTTTTTGTTGAGAGCCCATAGTTTTTTAAAATCACTCTCTTAAAATAAGAAAATGACCAGAAAAGACATTGCTTTTCTGTTCTCTATTACCTTAAAAGTCTTGTTCATTCACTATCACTAGATAAAATTCCATTTTTATTCTGAAATTCTGTTGAAAAGTACTTTTGTCAAAAAAAAAAAAATCCATGTGTTTCAAATAAATACATTTTAAGGGCTCTTACTACTGAGTTAAACTTTTTTCTAGGCCAAAGCATTTGATTATTGCAATTAAAAATTTAACACTTGATATTAACAATCACCTCTCTAGCAAAAGTTCATTGTATTTTCAAAATATATATTTTTTAGCCAAAAATTAGAGACAATAATATATTTCTGACTATATCTGCCTATTAGTAGGACTCTGCAACTTTCAAACCTCCAACAAGGAGGTCAGAGAAAAGATTTTTGAGATTTCATTATGACTATTATCATTGTTAGTGATAAATATGCAGTTTGATTTACTAAAAAAAGTAAAAAAAATACTGTCAACTTATTACGGAGCTAACTTATAAGAAGAGGATTAAGTATACGGACTTTCAGCAGCAACTAGGAGCTCTGGTCACTGACCAAAACTGTGCTATGCAACTTGCTGTAAAAACAGAGCAAAAAGACTTTTCCAACTGTAAAATTAGCAGGAAACAGGAAAAACATAGATCTTTTTGCAGAGCACAAAGATCACCTCTGCTTAGAAACAAGATAGTAAATTTAGTGCATCCACTTAATGTATTTGTAAAAGGACACCCTTTATGCCAGTGACTGTATAGTCCAACACCCAATCTAATCTTTAAAGGTCCCTTCCAACCCAAACTATTTTATGACTCTATTACTATGTAATAAATAACAGGAACTTTCACACTTTTGCAAAGGGACCCATCTTCAAAACAGATAGATACACAAAGACAAGCATTCCCTTGATCTAACATCTAAAGCACAAAGATAATTTAGCCCCAACAGGCTGTTCCATGTTTTAGTACTTCTTCACACTGTAAGGTTTATTAGGATTCCAGCAGTAAGTATCTTTTCTTTCCTAATGGAACATAAAATTTTACTACTTATGTATTTCTTTCTTGAAATATTTATAGTGCACCATTTGGTTTGTGATTCATTTTCATTAAAGTTCTTTTAAAACTGAATACTTTGATTTTTCTGGATCTGACTCCTGTAGTTCCCAGCTCAGGTCTGCAGGTCAACAAGTGTCTGGTGCCAGCTGGCTTTGTACTGAGACTTCACATAGGTTGGCACCTGCATCTGCATTAAAAAAGCAGGGTGATACCCTAGGCTTCTGACTCAGACTAAGAAGTAGGAACTGCTTTTTCATTTCTGACTATGTGAGAATTTCATGGCATGTGGCCATTTCGAAAAAAAAAATACATATATATATATATATATATATATATATAGCTTAAAGTGAATTTTTTGTATGATGATGTCAGCATAAATTTTATTTTGGTGTGATTGAATCACATGACTGGATACTAAGCCATGTTTCCCATTCAATTTTTTGGAAGTTTGTTAAAAGCTATGATAAAAATTAAGTAAACAAGTTTTCTCAGCAATTCAATAAGATGTTGTTCTCCAGGCTTAACAGCTACTATGGAAAGACTAAAAGTCAAAAACCCAGGAAACATCCAGCTTTTAAATATTTTTCAAGTGAGGTAC
Source organism: Anas platyrhynchos (assembly GCF_047663525.1). Taxonomy (NCBI): domain Eukaryota; kingdom Metazoa; phylum Chordata; class Aves; order Anseriformes; family Anatidae; genus Anas; species Anas platyrhynchos. The sequence goes on from NC_092594.1 coordinate 1,737,222, forward strand.
AAGGATAATTATTCTGCCATAAATCCCTGTTACACATCACATTTTCTCATTTGCAGGTTGAACTTTGTGTTTTATCTTATCCTCCAGCTCTTCATGTCCAACATTAAGCTTTAATAAAAGCACCCACATTCCTGAAATGCCTTAACTCTATCCACTCTTGTATCATAGAATCATAGAATATCCTGAGTTGGAAGGGACCCTTAAGGATCATCAAGTATCATATTTGCCTTTACCTCACCTATATTTGTAACTAATTATTCCCCTAAAACTTACTGTTTTGCATCTTTCTCATCTTCTAGTTTTGTAATATTAACAGTTAAAGTGTATTTCCTTTCTAATTCTCTGAGAGCTAAAGTTTACACTTTAGACAGATTCTACAGTTTAAGCGTTGAGGTGGATAATGTGACCATTTGTCTGAGCCTCGAGATATTAGGTAATAATCTGGAAACATGACTTCTAATCAAATTCTTTAGTTTCATTTAAAAGTAAATGGAATACATTCTTGCCCTTCTACATAAAAGTTTCAATATTGATTATATTCATCTGGCACCTTGACTAATATCATGCTCTGCTTATAATGCAATATTAACATACAAAAATATTCTTACCCTGATTTGGTAATTGTATAGTTTATTCTCACTTTGGCAAGAAGCACTTCTAGCACCGTACTTGCTTCAGATTATTTTTATTTATTAGACTTTAATAAAATCTACAAAAGGGTACACTGATTTATAGTGCTTTCAAAGAGCAACATAGCCTAGTCTCTCACTGAATTTTGGTATGTTTAATTAGGAATTTATATGACCTCCTCTAAATCAGCCATATGGTTCTTACAGAAGCTTACTGTGCAGCAGTCCATATTGTACCTGATACTGTGGAAAAAAAAACTGTAGTTACTCTCCAGTGTTGCTGATGTAGTACTTTTCATAGGCACAGCAAGTTGAAAGGATTTAAACGATACTGAACAAGTAGTTAACAGAAGGAATTATTAATGTTTGTGTTTCCCCCTCAAGGGGAAGGAAGTACAAATGACTTGGGTGATTAACCTTTTCAGGAAGTGATCAACTCATTTCCTTGGATTTGATTTAAAGTGGAAGCCCACCTGAGTCACAGAATCACAGAATCACAGAATTTCTAGGTTGGAAGAGTCTTCCAGTAGCCCTTAATAAGATAAACTTTTATATGTCATTATCTCAATTACTATTCTGAGGTAGTTCTACACATGCCCTTACATTCCTTTAACAGACGTAAGAACCTGTTTTCCATGAATAGTCATGTATTGTTTGGTCATAATTGCTGAGGCTCAGGAATAGTTGGGCATTAAGACCACATGAAGTTCAGATCTTGGAATCCCATATAACTGATGTGTGTGCACATAGAAGCTTTCATTTCAAAGTATATCTGGTACATGCTTTTGGTCTTATATTGCCTAAAAGTGTATAGTAAATGCACTCTGCTTTTTTTTTTTCAGTGCAAAGATATACTTGCACCTTAAGACTGTGAAGACTGTGAATCCTGTAAAAATAAAACTATACTTAAAACAAAAACAATAGATTCAATTACTTTTTACAAAGATTTTTTTTTTTTTTTGTAAGATCAGCAATGATATCAAATTCCCAAGAATAACTTGAATAAATAAAAAAGAGCTTCACGAGGGAAAGGCAAATGTTAATTTTAATTGAGAACTGAAAAAATGATTATGAGAGCTGGACTTTGACATTTTTTTCCCTTCTGATGATACTTCAAAGACTGATTTGCTAAAACTATGATGCCCGGATAAAAATGGAATTATATACCTAGCTTATGTACAGTTTTTTTCATTGCTGGAGAACAAAAACCTCTGTTTTTTACAGAAGGTTCCTGCTGCCACCCAGGAACGAAGGATTCAGTCTCACAGTGAGGTAGTAGAAAGGAAGTAGCATTGGAAGTTCCATCCCTGTCAGCTGGACGGAAACCTAAGAAGGAAGATATGCTCACTGAGGAGAAACTAGCATATGGAATCAAATCAGCGTAGAGTAGCTCTGGCTATGCTTTTATACTGCAAGTTTTACAAAGCGTTATAATCCAACAACTCATCTTTGAATGTGTTCTACAGAATCACAAACTTATTTTCATAGGAATAATATGTTTGCAGCATATACTCATTCAAATATATGGCATACACAAAGCACAAGATTGCAGCTATGCTAATCCAGTAACACAGAAATTCAGCTAGAAGTAGAATAGAATTAGTGGTTCCATAAAATACAGAAAAATGAAGACTAGAATTGGCAGCTATTCTACTCTGTGATTGATATTCTATGTTATAGCATCTTGTTGGCACATAAATAACTGCTCTGACAATGGCAGTGCAGAATTTATCCTGCATTGATAACTTTAGCCATCTACTTTAGATCATAATATATCAAAATTTGCAAATACAGAGCCACCAGAAAAAATGATCTTGTTGGAATGTCACCTTCCTACTCAGCTGCTCTTATCTCTGCTTTGTATTCCAAATCTCATCTCTTTACTTTAATGTCAAAACAATACATTATTTTATTGCATGAGCCTTGAAGAGCCTATGAGAAAGTGAGCTATGTTCTCTTTTCTCTCACCAAACATTGGCAGGCATATAAACTGCATGGCAGGTATTAAGAATAAGAAGAGCTCCACTGAAGTTGGTAATGTCTGATGATTTATACCCACTGAGAATCTGACCTGGATTACCAATTGCAGAATCATTCCTGTCCTTATTTATAGTTCTGCAACCTCACTGCAAAATGAACTTTACAGGTGTAGCTTAGGCTCTAACTGAGCTTATGGAATATTTATGGATGGTGATGATGCACGAAAAGAAAAGGATTTTGCTTGGCTTTCACTTCCACCTGAGCTTTCATTTGGACGAACAACGCTTGTTCACTAACATCAATTCTTGTAGTAGAATTTTTAGGAATCTTCCACTGAAACAATGGATTTCAATACAGGAAACATAATCTCATGCATCTTTACTATGCAGCCATACCTTTCATTTGTTTTTAGATACATTTTTAAGCAACTATTTAAAGCAGTCTTAAGGAACTCTCATAACTTTAGAAGCCTATAGTTAAACATTCCAACAAGAGGTCCTCTAACTAATATTAAAACCAGTGAAGAGTGAAAAGCTGTTTTCTACCTTAATTATACAGAGCAGCTTTTATTGTCAGTAAAAGCAAACATACCTGCAACATCTTCAGTATATGCAGTGAATAAGTGTACTACCACTATTATGTTCATCCATGTTCAATTTGAATTCATAGTGAAATAAGTGAAGCGTAAGGCTGCTGGCATTATCCGAAATGAAGCATCATAAGCAGAGGACAGAGAGCTTGTTCAGTCTAGCAAGAAAAAGGCCAGAAGAATCCTGGATGTCTGCAGGAAGGCTCAACACGTAAGATAGCTATGTGAACTAAAAGAAAATGTGAGCATAATAGCAAATGGTTCTTAATTGGCAATCAATAAATTTAGCCTGGAAACTGTGAGATGTTTTAACACGCAAGTTCTGTAAGTGCATTCCTATAGGAATAGCAAGGAGAAAAAGCTTTGCTCCCTTTAAAGTTTATAACAGTATTACATGATGCTATGTCTATGGAAGGAGGGGACTGCATCAGATACACAGAAAACCCTATTAGCCTCATGCTTCTAATTCATGAAAATTTGTGAAAGATTCTCAGTTTTTAAAGGGAAATAATTAAGTGGAGAATAAATGGCACCTTCACAAAGGTATCAAGTCTAAGAGGCAGAATTATTTATTTATTTATGCATTAGGCGGACCACAGCTAGTCTAAAAAAGTAATTTTGAAAGAAGCATGGCATCACAAAATCCTTGTGATGAAACCCTAAGCCACCTAAGCTAACTTCTCCAACATGGAAAAATTAATATCCAATATAAATACGTTGGATATATACTTTAGGAATATATTAGATATAAATATGTTAATATTATAATGAATATTAACAAAACTGTATCATTGGAAAATCAAGAAAGTTCAAAACAAACCAGAACTGTTTTTGTGTATTGAGATGAAAGATTTTGATTGATTCTGGTTTTATTTCATTTTGTAATTTTTCCATTTTCGATAAATGCAGGAAAAAAAGTTTTTTCCAAAATATAAAATTCTGTTCTTGACCAGCTCTAGTAATTGTCAATAATTATCTCCGTATTTATTTGGGCAAACTGCTTTTATAGTGTGCTGCCCAAATGTTTATTTTTGATTCCTATCTGATCAGCTGAAATGTCCATATGGTTTGCTTCAGATAGATCACTGAAAATGTTTTCTGAAGCAATATGGGCCAGTCAATTTTTTAGAAAGCTTTATGAATCAGTAACACTGGCATTTCTTAAATTAATACGTGCCTGACTTAGCACAATCTGCCATTGGTTGAAAAACAGAAAAGTGATGAAATCCCCTTGGTGTTCTTTGGAACAGTGGCAGATGGCTCCCATCTCCCTGAAGTTTTATTTTGTTTTTCTCCACTTCTCTCAAAAGAGAAACTTGATAACACTGCGACAAAAAGTATACTGTACAGAATAACAAGTTAAAGCACATTATAAGAAACTGACATATTGTTTTAAAGGAGAATAGTACTTGGGAACTGAGGTGTTTACAGGATTATATAATGCCCGAGATAACACCAGAATATATCACATCCAAGATATTTGTATGCAAAATCACTTTCAAACTTTTAGGAATTTTTTTTTTTTTTAAATCCATTATGTGGCATGATCTAAGTGACCGATATATGTAATAAGAGATGAAACCTTTAGATCCATAGCACAGTTATCTACTGCAGTTTTCTATGACTATGGATTGGTACCTCATACTTTCATCAACACAGATGAAAACCAGATTTACAAAGAACATTCACTGGACTAACTGAAATAACCGAATGCACGGGAAAGCCAGTGTCCCTATTTCAGTATCAATCATACTCTGCAGTTACTGCAGACTGGTAAACAAAAGTAATAAAACCACTTAGGGTTGGACAGAAGACTGTCTAGTGCAGAAGTGATATTTAAAGAATAAAACTGAAAAACATCTGAGAATGCATAACTTGCATATTTTACAAATGCATATGTTACATTTCTTTGGACTGGAAAAGAAACTCAAGGCATGCTTCCTGCCACATTTTCAACCCCTCTTCCAAATACAGTGGCACCAAGGTTTTTCCAGGGAGGGTCAATAGAAATATTTACCTTTGAAGAAAAACCTTTTCCTTTATTTCCTTAACTAGTTAGAAACTGATGCATTTTCATAAATTTTAGCAATAAAAACAAGATCCAAAAAGCTCATGGAATCCCTCTCTAAGAAAAACAAACAACATTAAATCTAGCAAAATTAGAAATGTGCTAAAATAAGGTTTCCTAATGAGAAATCCTGGGAAATATACAAAATTACCAGCTCTGTGAGTTAAACGCTGGATGAATTCCACTGTATAGTGAAATGTTGAAACAACCCAATCAGGCTAGTTTTTGTTGATCTAGTATGACTTATTTGTGGAAATTTTCATTTAAACTTATGAGAAGCAGATGTCCAGTATTTCTAGTTTGTCACAAGTGGTAGGATTGTCAAATCAGGGACCTTGTACCTGAACTTAGAGCTGGTGTGCCATCTTCCTCCACACTGTTGCTCTTGAGAGACGAGAGTTTCTGTCCTTACACACCTGTCTGTGGGGATAAGGAAACAGAATAAGCAAGTGGAAAGGGACTGGACATAGCCATACAGAGTAAGTGTACAGCAACTCAGCAGTAGAGAACACGGTGGGAAAGGGATAGGACAGTCCTAAGAGTTCACTAGGATGAGGGAAGCATGAAAGTCATTACACTGGTGCTTGTATCTCTAGATACAAGTTTTATTCAAATGAAGTAAATGATTCCAGAAACAGTCTCTGTGGACGTGGAATGACAACCAAAATATGGTGACTGCAAAAATGAGCTAGTATCAATCTGCACAATATCAGAAATGCAGCTATATTAGCAACAGTTAAACTATCATTACAGTTGTACCTAGGTTTAAGCATTTCTTTCTTGAATTGTGATTCATTGTAGCTTGACACGCATGTAACTGACATTGAAGCTTCTATGCAGAACTCAGGGCCAGTCACAAATAAGGGCACCCTAATAATTTGGTACTTCTAGATCATAAAGTTCATCCGTTTAGCTGGTAATAACTTTCCTCAAGCACAGACGTTTGTACTGCGATTGATAATCTGGGGCCTATGGATAATGTGAATCATTAGTCTACAATGAAGCCTCTCAAGAGAAAATAAATTATCTTACACAGGACACCACTGTATTATTCATGAATAAGCCAGAGAGGAGAAAGAGAGAGTAGAATAGGGTTCTGTCAGCAACCTGAATGGCAGTTCTCCAGAGAGACCTGTAACAAAGCTTTAGTCAATTCACACAAGTTCAAAGAGGAAACCTCTCTGCATGGGATAATATTTATTAAGGGAATAAGCACTCCTTTGTCACAATGTAACTCAAAACTTCAGAAGTATACATATCCCATTAGGAGAGCTTTGTTCTGCTTTAATTTTTCTGAGCATACATAGCACAAATACAGCTCTTCATTTCCAAATGGACGAATGACACCGAGGCTATTGAAGAAAGCGATATATATAAAAACAAGAAGAGCATGCTGTTGAATTATTTTATGATTTAATCTGTTTGATTAGCCATGATTCACTGAGATATCTAAGGGGTAAGGTATTCACGAACTACTAAGCTCAGTACTCCAATACAGACTGAAAACAAGCATAAAGCCCTACAGAACACTGCAGGTCACAGTATCAATACCTGAACCAAAGCTACCTTAATAACAGAGAACAGATGCTGCTACTTATGCTAATAAATGTTATAGGAGACTAAGAGATTTCAGGAAAAAAAAAATGATAAAGCTTTATGAATAGACAGAGGAATCGGCTAATAAGAATAAATTAAACACAGAGATGCAAGGAAACACATGTTCTTAGGAATACTATTTATTACTTGTGAAACAATAACTTAGAAGGCAGAAGGAAATATGGATTCCTTTTGGAAGGAGAACACAGAAACAAATGGGGTACACATAAAATGGGACAAAGCCAATGTTGAATATAAAATAACACTTCAGTAAAAAGACCTATAGAAATAGAAATATCTAAAAATAGAGAAGACAATAGAAATAAAAAGCAGAAATGTATTTTAGAATATCTACTATGTAACTATGTACTATTTTCTAGTATGAGTTCTGAGGATGATGCAGAGATAAACATGACTAAAGCCAACAACACTCCTTGTCAAACTCAGACTTTCTGTTAAAGTCACTGATTAGCTTAGCAATTCATAACTCTAAAAAAAAAATCTGTATTGGCTAAGCGTGGAAAAGTTCTGGACAAGTCCTTCAATAGATGACCAGGGACTGAAGAGAAACTGGCTTCATAAAAGACTGAACAGCGGAGACTTCTGGAAAAGAAGCCTGAATAATTTGAAAGATAATTTCAATATAATTATATGGAAACAGATCAAGAAATGGCATGGATAGTTACAACAAAAATGGTTAAAATGAGTAGGTGAAGGGGTAGGCGTGAAGTCAGTTTCTCTTGCTGTGTTGCCATTTATGCACACATTAACCACTATCTTTTTACATAATTCATTAATTATACACTCATCTTCATAGAAAATTGATTTTATATCTCTGAAATATAATCAAAATAATGTCTTAAAACCATCTATCTGAATGTGTATGACCTTATGAGGAAGTAGCGCAATTCTGTCCATTGAGATAATTTGCTTTCTGCAAAGAAAGTGTCAAAGAAAAGCATTCAGCTGAAGAGTTAATACTGCAATAAAGAATCACAGAATCATCTAGGTTGGAAGAGACCTCAAGATCATCGAGTATATGTATATCGAGTATACACATCGAGTATACTATATGTATAGTATACATATATATATATACACATATATGTATACTATAGAAATATATTATATCCTACATCAATTTAAGAAGTGTTCCAAGTCACATACATAGAAATAATATTGCATCTATACAATCCAAGTCTAATTCTGACAATTAAATATTTGGACCATTCTTGTATCAGAGAAAGAACAATCTTCAGTCTTTTTGTCCAAAATACTCCCTTAATATGCAAAGTTAAAAGCTCTATTTTATCCCTTTCTAGGTATTGAAAGTAGCTGAAACATGAGCATCTTCTGGAGACAATAAGAAAGTAAGGAAATAAAGACTCCAAATTTTTTAAAGATTAATGTGTTCAAATGAAATATGCCCATTTAAAATAAATTGTTTGGAGAGGGATTCATGAACCATCCAAAAGTTAGACATTTGTTATATGATAGTCATCTTGGCTACCTCTGTAATCAGTTAAGATACGCACTTCAAGAAAGTGATTCATATATCATGTTTGCCTTGCTGTTGTACGAACAATGTCCCCTTTCCCAGGAGCACTGTGCTAGGTAACTCCAGCCCTATTGCACAGAATACTCTGTTCATATTTGTAGATTACTTTCGTCATAGAAGAGGTTAACTAATGCAATCTAGACACATCTATTTTCAATCACAATCTTTTCATTTGTTTATTGGTAAATTTTACCTCAAAAAATGCCTCAAGACATGTGCAACATATTCCACAAACTCCTGCAACTGCAAAGGCACAGTTCAAAACTGATTCACTGATATTCAGAAAGTCAGAGCTTGCTGCTTGTTGTGAATGCCTGTTGGACAACATTCAAAGCACCCTAGATTTACTTTATATCAAGAAGTTATCTTTGTTTAGTAGGAACAATACCCCAAATGGCTAGAGAAAACAGTAATTCCCCCTCTAAGAAGCTTTCAGTGCAATAACTTGAGCCATACCAAAACACAATCTACATGTATGGTTCAACAGCAACAAAAACAGCAAAAAAAAAACAAAAACAAACAAACAAACAAAAAAAACAATACTTACTGATTCTGAAACATCCGTTTATTCAGAGATTTTCCTTTTGGTTCATTTCTGGTTTTCTTCACCAAAATTTAGAAAATACAGAAAAGCATTGAAGGTAAAATGAAAACAAAAAGAAAACAGCTTGTAATTTTCAAATGTTATTTTATGTAAACTCAAGATTTAAATATTTATTTCTCTATACTGTTTGACTGTTTGGAAGAATTAACAATCATTCTCTTATAAATCCTATGGAATGCAAATAAATTGAATTTTAAAACCTTTTTTTTTTTTTTTCCCTGAACTTGAACTGCTGAAATAAAATCTGATTAAAAAAAAAAAAAAAAAAAAAAAAAAAAAAAAAGTAAGAATTTAAAAGAAAGTAAAAACGCCAACACAATTTTCAGGTGTTATGAGCACAAGTGGAAAACATTTCAATACTCAAAATATTTTGACAAGAATCACTGTGTTTTAACTTTCAGATATTAAAAGACCATCTACAGTAGGTTGCAATTCTTATGAATGCTACCATATTGCTTTCAGAAACTTTGGTTTCTATATAAATCAAAATTTTTAAAAGTTGGGCTTTATCACTACTCTATTAAGTAGTAACACAAACAAGGTATTTTAATAACCTGTACTACCTGTATTACTGTTTCTATTTAAAATCTGCCTTGTATTTAATAGTGCACTATACAGACTGTTTTTGGATTGCCATAATTACACATCTGAATATGTATGTAATGGAAATGGAGCTATTAAAAGATAAGTAGTTTTCCAAAAATTTATACATAGCAACTTTATATCAACAGATGTGCTCAGGTTTTTTTATTATTATTATTATTATTATTATTTTTTTAAATAAAGTGATGCAGAAAATTTAAAGGAAGAATTAATGTATGATTTGCAGAGTTTTTATACTTAATTATATTGGCATTGTTTCATTATGGCTGTTTTAAATGATTTACTGGATTTGGGAATTTTAATGTCCACAGCTTAACTCAGGCTTTTCAGAACTGCCCTCTACTTCTAGTACATCAGAAACACACAGAAATGGGGTTACTGGGGAGTGGGGTGTGTGATTTTTCATGATTTCCTTAACAGCTGTAGCCTATAGAAAAGACATGGATAGGGGCAGTATGAACTGCTTTTTTGCTATATTCACATGGGCATAAAATAAAACAGAATGAATGCTCTCATTTATTTCATTTCAAAACTCTGTTTAACTTCATACCAAGGACATTGTATCCTATTCATAAAGTTGCTATATATCTTCCCACTTATGATCTTGTCCATTAGGTACAAATGTTTAAATTATAAAACTTGAGTCCTATCACAACAATTTGTAGTAGTGCTTTTATAGCTATCATAGGAGCTTTGGAATTAATCCTCAGCTCAAGGCTGGAGAGCAGCAATTATTCAGTTGGGTTTATTTGGAATAAACAACATTTCTCTTACAATTGGCTTAGCAAAACAATTATGAGACTACAGAATACATTAGAAAGAAGAAACTAGCCTTAATAAGAATTACGTTAAAAAGTGCCTTACAAAGGAACTGGTATATTTATCTTACCAAAAGCTTGACAAGTGACTTGACTAGTGTGCCAAGTACCTTCATGAAAATGAAAAACAGGATCTTGAAGGAAGCACAGAAAAGTTTCACATGAGTCAGTGGCCAGATATGTGAAACAAGTTTAAATTTGAAGTATTAATTAATAGACTAAATCATCCAATGCATTCAGCTAACATGTCCTAGCAGAAACCATCCATCTTCTCCTGAGATGATCTAAAACTAGGAGCTTGCCTATGAACACAACTATTATGTCCTTCTTTCACCTTCCCAGTACTAGGATCAGAAAAGTTCTAAAAATATAAATGATTTTATGAATTTTTTAAAATACAGCTTTTTATGTCTGAAGTTGCACAAATAACACAACGATCAATAAATTCAGTGGAAAAAGCACCAGTGTGCACATATGCATCTGCATAGCCTCATTAAGTTCATTTACTACACTGAGATCATCATCAGTTGCTTCTTATAATACACTTCTTATGTATTATTGCATGCGGGCCAAATTATTTACTTGGTCTTTATAACTTTAATGCAGAGCACAATTGTTATTTCATTTATATTTTTCACTAGCACTAGCTTTTTTGTTCCCTATATTGAATAACTGTTCTAAAAGCAAGTGAATGTGTCATGTGCTCGAGAGAAATAACTCCAAGTACCTTAAAACTAGTTTTCCTCATGCACATGAGATGCTGGGGTATTACATAAAGAAAAAGACTGTGAATCCAAGATAAGAGAATTAATTCTGATTTGGAAAGTCACCTTATGTAAATGTTAATTACTACTTGATTATGTTGATTTGAGGGATTTCATAATGAAAACAGTATTATTCCTTGCTTAAAATGTCACACTTTCAAAGCACTTCAGCAAGACAATGTAATCAAGAAAGCAGATTTAGTATACTGAGACAGTAGATAGCATTTATCATTGTTATTGATTACTGATTTATCATTGTTATTGTTACTGATTTCAAAACTTGCTATGGGAAAAAAGTGAATCAGATTAAAGACAGTATTTTTAATGGCATTGCAAGCCATCTGCTAAAACATCAAGACATCCTCACTCAAAAGTCTGACATTCAGTACTGAGGTTACTAGAACACAAGTAACAATTTCAATTGCAACAATATCTTAATGCAAGAGGAGTCAAATACTTCTCTGAGTTCAGTGATACCAACACTTACGAAACTGTATCACACAATATAGTTTATAAAGCATCTGAGAGGCTCCTAAAAAATGGTATTTCATTTTTTAAAAGTACTTTTTAAAACTTTTTAAAAACATTTTTAAAGTACTTCTTTTTAAAGTACTTTCTTAAGTACTGAAGAAAATAATTAAATAATTCCTTAGAAGCATGTATCTCATTGATTTCAAACTGTGTTTTTTTCTTCTAACTCACTTATGTGCTCCTATAAACCTCACTTTCTGGCATAAATTCTTTGAAAATACTTCATATATTCTCCATAATTATTCTACCTAAAGGTCCCCGAATATTTTTTAATTTCACCATTATAACAACTACCAGTTCTTTTTGTTTTGCAAAACAGGACTTAGATTACATATTACTCTCTGAAATCTAAACACACTAAACATCTAAACAATGAAAAATCCTAGGCCCACATCTCAAAGGTTTTATTTAAATCACCAAAGAAACCTGGAATAAAGTGTTACACATAGCAAAACTAAAATCAGACATTTGATAAAACCTTAATTATAAAATATTTTTCCGAATGAGCATGTTTGATTCAATGCTCAGCCATGCAGAAATTAAGAATCTGATTGTTAAATTTTTGACAGGTTTTATAACAAGCTCCCTAAACTCAATTTCCACCAGCACGTTTAACAGTTCTGTTTAACCTTAACAGAAAGTTAATTCCCTTAAGAGCTCATCTGTACAGCTCCAAGTAACTACCATAAATAGACATTTACTCTAACTGAAACATCTAAATGTTTCAATACAAACCCACTTCGCTAGACCATTACATTGTAGAAAATGACACTTGTGCAAGAAGTGAGCTGAATGCTGGTGATCTTGCAAGAAAAGAGTTCCACCACCCTCCTAAAAAAGCCAACCCCCTCAACAAAATTATAGTTAGGCAGGGAATATACCAATAAACACAATTACTTAATTAAAATATCCCTAAATTTGGGTCTACATTTTAGCCAATATGTAGCTTAATGGCTTTGTAATTAATCACGTTTTAATGTAAACACTTTGAAGTTGCTACTCTGTAATGTTCATTACAAATAGTCCCTGTGGGGAATCATCACATTATTTCATTAGAACTCCTGCCTGTTGTTAATTGCTTTTAGGAAAGTGTGAATAAATTAATTGTGTCTTAAAAGACAGTGGTGCAAATGTATATGCCTGTTTGACTGTGGGGACTGCTCTTTTCCTGTTGCTCTACACAGTTGGCAGAACTAGCCTGTTTTAATCAGTAACAGTTGATGTTGCAAAAATTTTAAAAAGGAAAACACAGTTTGCAAACCACAGTGTTTACCATGCCAGCCAGGACACAGTATGGTTCAGGGTCATGGGCAATTAATTTTTAAGTTTTTATGAAATCACCTTTGTAAAAGAAATAATGTTCTTTAGCAGGGATGACTGATGTACCTTAACTGAGCAAGTTAAAACATCCAGGATGTTTTCCCTGTGATGGAATATGTGACAACTTGCAGTTAAAATCAAGGGTTTTCCCTGATTCAGAGACGTATGTTATTTCATATAAATTTAATAACATTCAGATTAAATACTTTAACAAAGAACATTTTATTTAGATGTTCCCATTCAAAATGTTAGTAAATATGTTCTATGTAGTAGAAACAACCTACATTAGAATTTGCAAACAAATGTTTAAGCAAAAAAATAAAATTACCTTTTTATGACAGTAAATTCGTGTTTGAAAAAAACTGTATGTTAAAAGAGAAAGAGCTTCTTTATTATGTGGAAATGAAATAAGCACAAAACATTTTCCTTACAAGTAAACCTATGGCATGATACAACATCCTACTTAACTGGGCTGCATCATAGATACCTAAATACAGTCTCTTGGAAAATATTGCTGCAATCCAAAAATCAAAAGAAATTAGATAAGAGGAATCTAGGAATATATTTAAGAACCATTAAAAAATACAGAATCATTATTCTGTCCCTTATTAACACAATGAATTTTAAGCTTCTAACTTCTGTATTCATTGTAACCCTCTGATTTTGGGGGGAACCAACATTTCAAAATCAGACAGATGTCTAAAAATTGGCAATGTGATTGTCATTAATCTTGTTCATCATTAGTCAGTTGATTTAAAAAAAAAATGAGGAGTGAAATCTAGGAATGTTATATTTACAGATACTAAAAATACCAAGACTATTGATTTGGAAAAAGATTAATCACAAAGGAGATGCTAAGAAATATAAACAATGAAGGAAGAACTTCTGTTCTCTTTGTCTCAGAAGATAAGAACAAGGCAGTCAAAACTGAAAAAAAAACCTAATTGCAGTCTTATGAAAGGTACAACACAGAAACAGACTTCAAGAAGAACTGCCAGTAAACACGACTTGGAAGATTTAAAAGGGATTGCACTTTGTATTAATTACAGGAATGTTCCGTTATAGTGTGAATTAAGAAAGGAAGATTTAGAATGGATGTAAAAACTGGGTCTAAATGCCAGTTACTTTTTGGCTAAAGACAATTGCTAATTATTGGGCATCAGAGGAAAAATGCAGATTGTCCTAATTATTGTGTTGAATGTTCTGTTATAGCATCTGTAGCTGGCATCTCCTAGGAACTGGATACTGTGCTTGATAGTCTTCAGCATGGCAATTCTTTCCATTCTAGCTGAATTGGAAAGGAAGAAAAAAAAAAAAAGAAAGAAAAGGAGGATGAGGGGGAAAGGAAAGCCTATGCATGTAGTATGAGCAAAATTCTGCATCTTGGGTATGAAAATTATCCAGGGGCTGTATTAGATTACATTATTCATGTATCAGTTACTGCTTATATTGATCTTAAAACATATTATTCATTTAATAAGTGGTCCTACTGATTTCACTTAACAACAACAAATGATTAGGTGAACACATGCTTGCAGCATCAAGTAATGGGCTGAAAACAAACATGATGTTTAAATTCATCCTTAACTACTCCTGAACTACAATACAAATATTGTGCTATGGAAACTGAAAATACTTTGGATCTTACTGTGTCTAAATGATCATTAAGTCTGTGTTAAAAAGAATTAACTAATGAAGTGTAAATTAATTAGTTTTGTAAAGCACTTTGTAACACTAAGTGAGTATTAAGTATTCATTTTCTATTATCAAATCAATAGGAAATAGCTTATGATAATAACAGTAAAAACACTCTAAAACTTCATAGACTTTCTTGTATTAAATCACACACTTTGTAGATCATACAAAGAGAACCTTATTAAGCCATGCTATTTCTAGGTTGATTTAATTGCTGTGTCAAAAGCTCATAAAATTACTTAGAGCTTATAAAATTAAAGTTAGAGCCCTACGTATACCAGAAACAGTTGGAAATGTGCAATTGAGCAATGACGCATGTCCCATGTAAATCACTGTTGAAGCATGAATACACAAAACTTGTTTTTTCTTGCAGTGTCACCTCTCTGTCACTGGTATACTGCTCAAACACTTCTTTCACCTCTCAGCAGGAACTGCGGTTGAAACTAAGAAAACATGGAGAAAAGGGATTAAGTGGATGTGTGGCACTGGTGCTGAAATACATTGTATGACCCCAGTGTATCTGTTATAACAGGGCTAAACCAAAAGCACGTGCAAGCCAGTAAGAAATGAAAGAAACTCCAATACAACCTGCCTGAAACACTTTTCCTCAAGTATTAGGCTACCTGTGTTGACACCACAGTTAGGAAAATGACAGGAACTTTACTTAACAGAATGGAGATAAATAAAGCTATAGCATTTATTGAGCTGCTATGCAGTCTTACAGCTCCTATGAAGAGCAGAGACAAAACTTGCTAAGACTGCAGAAATTCTGCACAATCACCGGTCCCCAAAGCCAAGAGATGCATGCAAGGGACTTTTACAGACGGAATGAGGAAGTGAATTGATTCCTGAATACGAGCTGTATTAAAAATCATACTGGAATTTATTTGACAATAGTTAAAATGATGCAGGTGACTTGTTTTATATCTGCTACACAGATTGAAGCAACACAATCTGACCAGGAAATGTACTTGTCTGGCATGCTCACTGAATGAACAATTTTACTGCATGCTCCACAACTACAAGGAAATTAGATAATCTGTAGAAGAAACAAGCTAGGATCAGCCAGAAAGGACATCAAGGACAATATTCACAGTACATTCTCATTACAAGTAACAGTCTGAATATGCCAATAGTTTTTGTATGAAAGAAAAAAAAAAAAAAAAAAAAAAGAAAGCAAGATATTTGGGCATACATATTGACTTTTCAAGTCAGTGAGAAAATAAAACCTTTGGAAAAATACCAGAGTACATTTTAGATTCATCAGCATGTTTGGGCTAATATGAAGCCCAGTGAAATTGCCAAGATGATTCTATAACTGTCTCATTTGGAAGGCAATTTTATTGTTTGGATTCCCGGAAGGTCCAAAATGAAATAAGTCTCACATGGAGCTTGCTATTTCCATAGTTTGGAAGCTGGTTTATTACAGACAGCTCCAGAAAATGAGATTGCAAGAATAATTCAAAGTGTATGGTTAGAAAATCTTTCTTCCCTTACAGGATTTCATGGTGGATACAGGATTGTAAACCTCTGCACTGTGAAGCAGCAGTGATATCTTAACCTGGTAGAGAGTTGCCAGTTGCACTGGCAAATCACTGTGTGTCTGGGGGCCTACCACACCTATTAACTTCATCCCAAAACAGAAAATAGCTGAAATTTTTGAAGCAGTCATGGAGGGGTCCAAGGATATAATCAGTCGTATGAAATAAAGATTATTTTTTTTATTATTTTTTTTTAGATTATGCAATGGTTGGATTTTGTGGTGTCAATCTAGCATCTTTTATGGTTACAATTGCAACCAAAGGCAAAATTTGCAAATTTTCAGTCCTCTGGAATTGCATCCAAAGTTAACTCGCATGAGTGGTGAACTCCCTGGAGTGTAAATAGTGAAAAGAGCAATAGATTCTCTGTATCTAGAGTGATTCAGAGATTTCAAGAGATTTCATTAAAGACAGAAGCATCAAAATCTCCTTCTCTCTCCTTTTTTTTATTTTTTATTTTTATTTTTTCTTCCCAAACTTAGAATAACAGCTTAGGCTGCTTTATTACCTTGTAGAAGCATTTCCTTAACATCAATCTTGCTGAAACCTATCTGGAATGTAAAATACAACAGAAAGGGACATATTTACTAAAATAGATACTACTTATCTTGATCTTACAGATTAACACAGTGAATAGAACCTGCATCTAATATTTGATACTGATCCATGGGAAAAGTATATTAGGACATCTCTGGTTCACAGTATGCATTGGAGAATATAACAGTCACATGGCCTACTATTAAAATACATTTTCAAATTGTGAAAGATTCTTGAAAATAGGTGTTTTTTGTTTTGTTTTGTTTTGTTTTGTTTTGTTTTATAAGGTAGTAGTGCTGAAAATAAGAAAAAACAATGAATTTTCCAAAGATTTCAGGCCCTGGAATATGTTATTAAGAGAACTGGATCTTCCATAACTCTTAAGAAAATTGTGGTCACCATCTTTTGGGTCCTCTCAGTAAATTCCAATCTAGTATTGTTGATAGTTCAAGAAGCGGGTTTTCTGCTACAACAGTTATTTATTCTAAAAGGTCTGTAATGCTCTGTGTGAGCTCAGCCAGTTCAGAAACATCAGCAAGCATTAAAACTGTTGGTACATGTTCCTGAACAGATTACACATGACACTGGAACATGGTTCACATCTCAAGTTTCAACTATTTGTCATAATAAATGACATTAAACATCAGCTCCTTACAAGACTCCCAGAAGTAGGATAACATAAAGGGTTGTTCTACTCAAGGAAATGATTATGGTATCACCCTAAATAAATTGGGCCTACAACACACGATTACACTTTTAAAAATCAATTATAGAATTGCATCCCAGACTATTACAGATCAGACACTAACACTACTGCTTATAGAATGCCTGGTCTTTGTTAGAGGCTGAGGGACTGACAAACTCTCACAAACAAACGAGAAGTTTGCAAGTCATTCTTCTTGATTTTGATTTTATGGGGGGAGGGAATGAAAAATCATCATGAGTAGCCATGCTGAACTGCACATTTAACTAGGAGAAAGTATCTTAGGGTGTCGTATTTCCCCTAATGTAGCATGATTGAGGGCTGCTTCCAAAAAAAAAGTTCAGCTAACTTATCCCTGGACCTTGCTCTCCCACTGCTTTTTTTGCCCCTGTTCTAAATAACGATCACGCAGTCAAAAAGGTGAGTTGGTACAGCTTATAGATCTGACAGAAATCCACGGGCAAAACATACACTTTTCTAACAGATCAGCAAACTGAACTGACTCACTTTAAAGGCACATCATCACTACACTAAGCGCAGAGGGTACGAATCCACAACTGAAGCATGATGATGTCTGTTCAATATTATGCTCAATTAAGAGTAATGGTAAACCACACTTTTAATTTGAGAATACGGAAAAGTTATAACGAAATTCTGTGTTGATTATGCCTAGTAATATGCCTTGTAGCGATTGCACTAAAATAGCGCATAAAAATATGTGAGCCAGCTTTCATGCACTAATTCTGGTAGAGGTTCTATAATCAGGATGTCTGATGAAAAAAACAGCAATCTAGATGCTAAGGGAAAATGATGACAGTCCCCCAAGACTGTTTATAGTTCTAAGGAAATACAGCTAATACTGCTGCTTCTGAAAAATTACTCTAACAGTGACAAGATATAATCCAAAATGGCAGTCACATATACTTCAGTGGTAACATGCTGTATAACATTGCCTAATGTTTAGCTAGAAATCCATTTTTAAATGTGGGTAAATCCGATTCAGTTAATATTGTCAGGTACAGGAATCAGATCGTAACCCTTCAAATCACGTGTAAATATGCTACAGGACATCTCTGTTATCTGTTAAAACCACAATAAGCTGTTCTGGAGCAACAGGACACACAGGTAGTTAGGCCTTGTATATTTATACAGAGTCAATAGACATATTTAAGTTAGAATCTAGCTATGTGCTAGATTTGCTTTGCAAGCTCTTTGGCTTTCTTACATTTAAAACTTCGCACAGAAACTAAAACATTTAATTTTTTTCACACTGCACTGCACCCTCTAGATATTTCTTTAATGTTTATCCACTAGAAAGAGAGCAAAGCCACCAACGCTGTTCCTGAGAATGGATCAGAAAATATAACTCCTTTTTAGCACACATTACTAGGAAAAACAGGAGCCTCTCTCATTGCCTGACCCACTGATTCTCACAAGCTCATTGCCATACAAGCTGCTATTGCACCGTGTACAACAAGCTGAGCTTCAAAAGATTTTGCCATTGACTCAGGTTGTAAGAAGTGCTTGGTTACAATGAAGATAATACAGTATTTTTCATCACAAATTACAATGACAGGGATACAGGAATTACAAAATACTTAGAAAGCCAAAGTATTTGGACTGTTTCAAAAACAAAATAAAATGCTTAAGATGTTGCACATGTGTGAAAGTGGATATTAGTCTATGAGTTGCTCTGTTTTTCACTTTGTACTGGAGAAAAAGTTATCTTCACACATCCCTAAGTTTCATCTCCCCCATTAGATCGTTATGTTTACAGATTGTTCTCAGGACAATTCTAGTTTGCTGCACTGATAAAACAGTCTCACATAGAAAAAAAAAGTTCTCCTTATCTCAGTTTAGCCCCTCTCATCTCCTCCTGTTGGCAACAAAGTGTACCTGCACATGGATATCTCAAAGAAAGTGTCCACAACAGAAATCAGATAGTAAATCAATATTGTATTACCCAGGACTCTAATGATGTCAGCTTAATAACTGTTTATGTCAGAATCATGTTTGATGTATCCTTCCCATTTCATTTGATGATGAGATGCAAAAAATATAAAATCATAGTGAGTGTGTATGGAAATTAGAATTTTAAAACATTTTAAATCACCAATATTTCTGTCAACCACATATAAGCATTTTTTATATTTGGGAAGAGCAGAATTAGTATGACCTTGAGTTTTATAATTTAAAAAGAAAGCATACTGTAACTTTCATGTCTGTAGAGTCTGGCCTCTTGATTTTGTCCAACAGCATCAGGCATGAAGAAATTAACTTTAAGTTTCCAAAGACAGGCTGTAAAAAGAGGCTGCTCCTTTTTCTAGATGGTCTTAGTTTGGTCAGGTGAAAAAGCCAAATCTGTGAATGGTTTCTGGTGGTCAAATGGTTTCCAGGATAAAAGCCAAGACACTTTCAGCAGGAAAGTGCTCTGGGAAGCAACATGTCTTTTCTAAAGTAATCAACTTGTATTTCTAAAATAATCCACTTGTATTGAAACTTATTGAATGAACTATAGTCAAAGTGAATCTAACAAGATACTTGACTAGCAAATTCCTAGTGAAAAAATATGTTAAATGACCTGCAATTAAATACAAAATAATTAATTTTCAATTGATAGACTAATTAGTTGAATCTATAAAGTGAAATATAATTGTTTGATCATGGTTCTTTAATGCATTCATTTTTAACTATTATATTAACATTTAATGACTGTAGCTTCAAACACGGGATCTTCTCTATTAAAAATATCACAGCGGCTTATTTTAAGCAGAACATTTCACTGATTTAAATGTTCTGGAATGAATGGGACAAAATAAGCTCTGTTTAAGAAACTTGAAATGCTGACATATTTCTGAAGGAACCTGGGACTTAGAATTATGTATCCTGTATGCATTGTATTTCCCTCTAGCTTTAATAGTAATTGAAATGGTAAGCAAGCAATCCCTCAGTTCAGGACTGAATAATTTGCTTATACCAATCTGCAGCTACTGCTACATCCCATAGGAGAAGTAGCAAGAGAGACATCAGTTTTGCTGTCTTAGAAAAGCAGAGAACAATTTTAGTCTTTTAAGTTTGAGTTTTGTTTTTTTCTTATTACTTTTCTCTGAAAACAAACCCCAAAGGGTAAAAGAATACAGTTAATTTCCAAAATACAGTAACATAAAATGCTTTTTTTCATATATTTCCTCTGACAGTTCCTTCTTCCCACACTGCTCACCTAGGAATCACTCGTTATAATATATTGACAGAGAAAATCCACACTCCTGTCATTCCCAAAACAACTCTGTGCTAATGCAGTATAAGGCATTTCCAGGCATTACATCTGTTTGGCAGATGCTCATCAAGTGAGCAGTCAAGTTCTCTTCTTCCACTCATTATAGTGACCTGGAAAGAGTGCACAATACTTCCTTCCAGTCCAAATGTCAATATTTCCTTCCCACAGCATTGACTTTGTGGCTGCTGGATACACATATTTTCTCATGTTAAAAAGAGAGTACAAAGGAGAACTGCAGTGCACAGGTGGAAGGCTAAGTCCTGCATTTTCCTTTCTTATATCTATCTTGTTCACTGTTTTTACTGACCAGTGAAACTGATTTTTATTATCACATTACCTAAAAATACTTTGTCATTGCAGCATTTAGCTGAACTAGACTGACAAAAAATCATATAATTAGTCAAGGACACCATGCACTGATACAAAAAGACATAACATCCAGATCTCAATAAAACCAAGGTACTGGCAAAATAGTATCATATAGTTGACATAGGCGTATTTATGATTAGACTTCTGTAAACACAGCCAGATTCTGATGTACTTACATTCATGGCAACTTCTCATTTTCTGCTCCTTGTAACTCACTGATGCATAGAACATGCTTTAAGACTTCAGTTACAAAATCTTGTAACTGAATTGTTCTTTCCAATGCATCTCAAATGTTTGTCCTCATGAAGCATAGATAAGGGTCATGGGAAAGGAAATGCCTCCCAGGCAACCAGTGGAACCTGTGAAGAGCTGAAAGCAGCATTAACTAAAACAGAAACACAATGTAATGGGACAGCTTAAATTCTGGTGTATGTCTCATTTCAAGGAATTACTGTAATTTTACCCTGAAGTTTGCCACCAATGATCAAAACCATCACAGTGATATCCTATGGTATATCATACACCATTCTCTAGACCATCTGTAGTTAGAAAAGTGAAATTAACTTTCACATCATTGATGATAAAAAGATGCCTGATTTCTACTAAATCCAGTGGTATTGGGAAGCTGTGTTCATACCTCTAGGACAGTTATTAGAAATATGTTGTAAATTCTCCTATTTCAGCTGGCTCTTATGCTTATTAACATTGTAGTTCTTATTAAGAAACACTTCACATCTATGATAATACTATAAATAAACTTGATGACCACTTACTTGTCAGGTACTCAAGACTTTCTTAGTTCTGCACATCTCATCATTTTTCTCTTGGAACATTCACATGGGAAAATATGTTAAACTTGCACATAAAACCTGCTGCCAGTTTAGCCACTCTCCATGAAGGATGGAAGAGTTTGTGTAAGCTATAGCAGGCCAACAGGTTGTCAAAATAGCAGTTGAAACAGGAGGTTCCAAGTCATTAAATCTGAGTTTATGTTACACTCCAGAGACACCTGAAATAGCAGAACAGTATGCATTACAGTGTAGGCAAAATAAGACAGATGTTGCATTGACCTCTTCTCATTGGAATCTAGTCCGATACACTAAAGCTACATTAAAGATATCTCTAAAGTTGTACTGTGGACTCCCAAATAATGAGAATGAAAGGTGAATTTATGACAATAACAGTGCCTAATTCATATTGATATATACATATATATTTGATATATATATATATCAAAATTACTTTAAGGTCATGCATTTAGTGGTAAGAAAATATTCTGAGGTGTCTATTAAAATTGGCCCAAATTACTCTCCAGCAAAACTAAATCATTCCTAATTATCCTAAAGAAGAAGAATAAAAATGCTTTGATATTATAATTCAATATTTTTTAAATTATCTGGGAGAACTTAAAAGACAGAGCTTCAATATTGAGAGAACTCAAGTAACATCAGAAAAATGTGCATAAGCATAATTAATATAGTTTGAAATGTCTAGTGTCTGCATGAATTAGAAGTCAAGGTGGACAATATCCACTACTCTCCCCTCATTGACCAAGCTAGTCATTTCATCATAGAAAGTTTTCAGGTCTAACAAGCATGACTTCACCTTTGTGAAGTCAGGATGACTACTGCCAATCACTTTCTCATCCTTTGTGTGCTTGGAATAGTTTCCAGATTCTAAAATACACATCTTTGATATTGTCCATAAAGTACAGCACTGAAAAACAAAACAAAACAAAACAAAACAAAACAAAACAAAAAACATTCAAGTTCCCTTCAGAAAACAAAGGTGGAAACATGAATTCTGAGTTGAAAAAAATCACATCATTAGTCGGTCTCTTCTAAATTACAATCTTCAGTCACAGAAGCTTTAAGAAAAAAAAGGCTAATATAGACACTCACCCTGACAGAAGGTGTCTGGGGGAATGGATAGAGAAAGGATTGGGACTTGATAAGATCCAGGAGTAAGTAATTCTGAGTAACTCCGCAAAGATGAATCACCTAAGAAATACTGTCTCCCTTTTTCCATTACTACTGGAATTGTCTTTTGTTTAACTAAATTAGAATGGACTTATGAACTCATTCTAAAGATATGATATACTGAGAGTTTACATCATCATGGCTTTATTATTATTATTATTATTTACACCTGGGCACAAATTTTGGGGCATGTCTGAACTTCTATTTCTTTTTGTTGACATCTAAGTGAAGATAGAAAGCTAAGGTATCAATACAAATTTCTGAAAGCTGTGTGGAATATAACGTGATGATACACTTAAGCAATGTGAAGAAACTATTGTTTTTGGCAACACTGATCAGAACATCCAAGGACAATTAAACATCTGGTTTTACCACTTACCTTAAGTATTACTTTGTAAAGAGTCTAATGATTTACTGATACTCTTGGGATTCTTAAAATCTTGATTTCATCTGTGCACACACAGCATTATCACTTCAGCTGGTGTAGCAGAAGATACATAAATGCTGGAAAGCTTTCCCTGGTGGTCAAACTATCAATGGTCATAAATTAACTGAGGTAATTGAACTGCCTGCTGGGAATGGTTCCCTGTAAACGTTAACCTTTGAATCATAGCAGTGTATTGTATGAGAGAAAGCTTGTGAGCCTGAACTGAAAAGGTGCCATGCAGCCTCCCAGTGCATCAGTAGCTTAGGTGGATGAGAGCCACTGTAAATTCTTAAGTTAAATGTTTAACTCCTCTGCTCTCCACTGCAGCATTATGCTAATCCAATAATTTGTTAAAACATGATAATTTTGCATGACCTTTTTTTTAAAAAAAAATTGAAAGAAATAGCAAGATTTTCAAACCTATCTATCTGACTGTCATCTTTAACACCTTCTCTGTATGCTTGCTGCACTGGCATGGTGGATGAGAGATCACTGATACAGACAGTACATCTGCCATTATTACACCCATAGTGAGCTCAGCCTATTTCACATAGCAGTAGCAGCACAACACGGATAAATTAGAGCATCCAGGCTGAAATTCTTAGTCCACCCTGATTCTCAAAAGACTTTTCCATTTTTATTTAATAAAATAAAAAACACATATTTTTCCAGTTCCTCTGAGAAGTATCAGGGGCTTTGTCCCTTTAAGAAAACTTCAATATCAGTAGGTGAAAAATGCTCTAATTCTCAAGGCTATTTTTATGATACACAACATACATCCACTAATAGCCTTATGTCTGAATTAATTTTCCTAGGATTCCAGAATATCCATGTAAAACTAGCACAAAAACATCTCATCTATTCTAGCAGAAGGGAAGAAAATAAATTAATACAAATCTGTCTGCATTTGGGATCTGTTGTCTGCTATACCTTATTTTAAAAACAACCTATAAACCAGTCGTACTGTTGATTCTGGTCATCAATTATATGGTCCAATATTAATACTGATTATTAAAATCTTCAAAGGCAAACATAAGCAGAGCTATTCTTTCCAACTATTCCTGTGCTTTTTTATTACAAGAATTTTCTGTGCAAAACAATATACAGCGATCAACCCTATCACGTTAAGAGGACAGATCTGAGGTGGAATGAAAGAAATAATACAAGTTACACTGACAAGAGAGAGAAAAAAAAAAAAAAAGAATCCATAGCAATGATAACAATGTGAAAACCTATAAATCATTGCTCAAGACCTCTCCATTAGCACTGAACAAACACCACTGGCATCTGATTTAACAATACTTTCATGTTTAAGCATTTCTGCATTTTACGTTTTCATCCTCTCCAACATATTCTTTCAGTTGTGAGTTTGCAGGGTGTGTATTTGTAGGTTAGAAGTGCAATATATCTGCTGAAAATATAGCAGCCTAATCAATTGCGTAAAAAAAATCATCACCATAAAACTTGATGATTCTAGCAAACCCCAAGGAAACCAAGGAAACACCAAGACTCACCCAAAAGTGATGGAGGACATTGAACATAAGAACAAGAACATAAAATGCAGGTGAAAGACTGGATTGAATTTTGTCAAAGCTGGATGTGAAAGCTTTTGCTCTTGCTAGATGTTTGCAAACATTCTGTGCCTTGCTTTCTGCTATTGCCATTTCAAGTTCAAAGCTAGAAAAGTTCATGTGATATTTTGCAATGTAACAGCCTTTAAAAAAAAAAAACAAACACAACCTTCAGTCTTGCCTATGGGTTCATTAAATCTCCCAAGCTGAAAGACATGTTTTAAATGCTACGACTAGTTGTCAAAAAACTATTCACAAATCTATATTGTCCCAACATTTGGGGACAGAAGCAGAGGTAAACATTCTGGCTATTTTCATAGATTTCTTCTGTATGTTTTTTCAGTAAAACTTATTTCAAACTAAACTTCATGTTCACTTAACGCTCTGGCAGTTTGGAAACAACAAATTAAACTAATGGGGTGGAATTCAGAAAGACATGTTCATGTGGGAAAATTGTTGTTTTATGAACTAACACTGATGAAAGTAAGAGAATCGCAGTTAATATGAAATGATCATTAGTTGTAGTGATATAAATGCACCATTTCTCAAAATATGAATGCATATAAAATTTATACTTAATATTGATATTTTATGTCTATAACCACATTGTACCATGCACAAACACACACACACACAGGTCCACCATAATGAGAAAATACACAACTTTCCACAATAATCCAGGTACAGCTAGTTTCCCAGAAAACAGGAATCCTCATTATCATACAAACATATTTTGTTGTATGCATCATACCACCAGCCTAATAAAAGAATCAGAAAAAAAAGTTCATATGCTTTTCTGCTGTCCCCCTCACCTAATTCTCCTTTGCATGTATCACTCTTAAGCAGAAGGATCCAGTAACTTAGTTAATGTCTCCATCTAAAAATCTCCTCTGGAAGCCCTAGAGCTTTGTCTGAAGCCCTGCTATTTCTGTTAAATTCTGCAGACAGCCTGAAGCCAGAAGAGCCAGAATGACCAAAAAATTTCAAAGAATTTTGAAAGTTGTTTCAAAGAATTTTGGCCTAGATGCAAATCTATACTGCTACTTTGAATGATTGCACTGATGAACATGGAGCTACAGACTTATTTAAATAACTATGATGAAAGTAATTTCAAGAAATTTTGATTATTTTAATATGTGGTTGCATTTTTAGTTTTTACTTTGATATAAAGCATACTCCTACCTTTAAAGAACAACCAAGCAATTTTAATTTGGCCTCTTAATTTCTCAGTTTGTGGTCTGTAAAACCTGAGTTTTCTAATCAGATGATGTGAAAACTTAACACAATTTCCATCATATTCACCTGTTTTTTAAAGTGCTTGCAATATCCTGGGATCGACTCTTAAACATGAATTTCTGCCTTCTCTTTCTTACCCTTTTCTACTTCTCCAAAACTACAGTTTTCCTTATTTTAACTAGAGTTGAAATTGGTCCAACTCTTCATGGCTTACCAAATCAAAAACACTTCACCTCACAAACTGAAATCTACCATGTCAAGACCCTGATGCACACAGAAGCTTCATCAGCTGATGTTAGCAGAGTTCTTAGAACTGTATTCTTTAGCCAGCTACTGATGCCAAGCCAATAAAAAGAAGGGGATGATTTTTATTTATCTCAGTCTATACCTTTAATATTTGAATAGTAGCAGCAACAGGACCTACAGAGTCCCCTTGCTCCAGAAAATAAACAAAGATAAAAAAGAAAAAGAAAACTGGAGATCCAGAGAAAATGAAAAGATGGGCAGACAAAAGAGAAGGCTATGATGCACTGTATTCTCATGATTTCTATTTATATTGCACTGGTCCACACACACATGGCTAGGCACAGTCC
Source organism: Anas platyrhynchos (assembly GCF_047663525.1). Classification (NCBI taxonomy): domain Eukaryota; kingdom Metazoa; phylum Chordata; class Aves; order Anseriformes; family Anatidae; genus Anas; species Anas platyrhynchos. Next base: position 1,764,210 of record NC_092594.1, read on the forward strand.
CCCAAACCAGATTTATCAGTTTGGACTAAATAACCTCTTGATCTCCACATAGCTACAAGTTGCAGCCAACCCTGCAGGATCCCCCTACAGTAGTTATATAAATTTGCAGTTAGTTTCCCTCAGAAAAGAGTTTACAAGTAGAGTTCTGTGAACAGTTGTGTCATACTTAATTCTTAATTGATGTTCTCAAAAAGTACTTCACTCCCTCAAAGAAAATTGCAAGATATTTTCCCAGTAACTTTAGTACCAACAGTATTAAGCCAATATTGAGCAACTTAGACAGACCTTTCTGTTGCTGTTCCCTGACATTTATATTGAGTGTTACTTGCCACCTGTTGAGACAGGTAAGTAACTACTAAACACTAGGGGTGAGGAAGAAACTCTTCCCTCCACCTCAGTTGGAATACTCTTGGCCAGCATGGGTCTTCCTGCACTTAAAGTAAGAATGATGATTAAACACTTCATAAACTTCTGTCAGTTTCCAAAAACAACAGTCTGTATTCTTCCAGAGCATTTATCAAAGTACATGTATTTACATAACTTGTCATGGATATTACCTTTTGATAAAAGCAGAAACATAGGAAAACTGATTTCATAACCTGAGGCAATTTATTTTATTATAAGTGAAGGCAAAGGCATCCAGATAACCCTCTTAACCCTCTGACAAAATCCGTATTATTTCTAATCAACATCTATGTATATAAATATATATATATATATGTATGTATGTATGTATATGTAGGTGGGGTGTTCTTTAGCATTTGTACCAGCCAGAGATAGACAGCTTGCTAGACCATTTATTAGTTGACTGTCTTGGAGAGAAGCATCAGTGCAAATTTGTGGCTTTAAAACATTGTCATGAAACAGAATAGAAATATCTGTGCTCCTCAGAACTGTATCAGGAAATGTTTGTTACACAACAGACTCATTGTGCTGTTATCAACAATGTAAGACAGCTTCCCTAAATTAGAGGTGCTTTTGGTGTAAAAATGACTACTAGCCATTTCTAAAATAGATATCTACTTACTTCCATTTTAAAAAACAGTAGCTATAGAGCACTTTATCAGCTTGGGAGTTTAACAGAGATTACATATTAACTTTGCCTCTAAGTCCATGAAGAAAAGCCTTCTGGTTAGTGACATTGTTTCAGTGGAATGAATTATTTGCAAAGAAACATGTTAGAATTATTTATTTTTCTAAATTTCATTTTAACAAAAATAAGTATCATCAATTGTTCAAAATTACTTGCAAAAGAGAGCTCAACATACTAGTAGTGAAGATAAGGATGTGTGTGTTGAGTATGTTGTCTACCATACAACATGACATGAATAATTACTATTAGAATAATGAAAACTGCAATTAGGGTGAGATAACAATAACTATATAGAGATTCCTATCTCCACTTCCCTTAGTTTCATTTACTTTTTAGTTACTCTTTAGAATGAATATTAGAAAAGACAAGCCAGGAAGAGGAGGAAAAGAACCTAAAGTAAACAAGAGTGATTTATTTCAAGAATAGGAAACTGGTGATTGACACAATGGAGAATATATTGCTTCACTTTTTCTTGTTACGGAAGATTAGTGCAAAGACAGAAGATTCCTGAAGAGGGAACAATCTACACTGCCATTCACTTCTGCTTAAATCACAGAAATGTCTTGAAGGCTTGCAACTGCAAATAAATCAGAATCATTAGATTCTGATCAGAATCAAGAGATTTTGAAAGGGAAACAAGAACTTGTCTTCTTGCAAATACATGCTGCACACAAAAACAGGAATGCAGATAGGTGAACATATATTAAAAATAGAAGGGATAGATTTTGCACTGAGTCATTTAAATGAGTGTTGATAAGTTCTTTTTACAGAACTCTGGCAACTTATAGTACTAAATGAGGAAGACTATTAAAATGTTGTGGTTTGCAGCCATGTGACTGAAGAAATGAAATCCCTTCAAAGGCCTGTTTTGGTTTTCCAAAAACAAACAGAAACTATTCTGCTCCCTACTTGAAAGGGGAATTCCAGCAGCTGCACTTCTCACTCTGTGTCCTAACTAGGTTTTGGCACAGTCCTTCATAGTCAGTACATATAGTATATATATCCCACTTACAGAGGGTATGATAACTAGTTCTTTTGCGTATGAAAGTTGTTAACAATGCCAATAGTAGTTTTGATCAGAATACAATATAAGTGAACACCACAGCAAAATATGCCGGTCATCTCAAATCATTTTTTCTGCATCATAGTCGATCTGAAAACAACTAACAACTCTATAGAGATAGCTTGCTTCTCTACTGGGAAAAAAAAAAAAAAAAAAAAAAAAAGTATACCATCCATCGCATCAAATAATACTCCTGGAGAGGACTGGATTTTTTAGTTTAGAATTAAAGTGTTACTAATACGTGCAAATTCTTGTAAAGGCCAGAAGGGCAGTCAGCATACGCAGTTCCTTCAAGTGACCAAACCTAGATCCTTATTTTACCGGCATTATCAAAATATAACAATCTAATATATATGGTTTTTGCTTTCTGAAGTACACTTATTATATGACAACATTGTGAATTCTGCCATATTTCTGAGAAATTAATGTTTTGTCTCATGCACAGAACCTGCATGTTGAAGAGGCAATCAAATACTGAGGAAAGCAGCTGGATTTTTTCCCCTCAAGTAGCAATCCTCTACTGTCACACATAGAGTAAGAGCTGTTCTGTTTTCCTTCGCACTCTATAAGCAGACAAGAGCATATGGTTTATAATCTCCAATCTTCTGGTGAATGTTATTTCTCAGTTTGAAAACAAAGCCCAAGTAATAGCAAATAAAGCTCTGCTGAATGATCTAATTTTAAGCATTTGGGGTTTAAGTATGAGATACTGCTAGAACCAAAAGCAGCTGTCTAGAATAGTGCAATTAAAAATCTCTTTGATATGAAAGATCCTCCACAATGTTACACAATTAAAACAAATGGAAATGCAGTAGCTTTGATCCTACAGAATATATTGATGAGTTGTTTCAATACTGCCAGGATGACAATAAGTATGTACTTAGATAGATACTCTGAAAGTTTCATTTGTACTCACATACAAACTTTAAATGACATAAACAGAATCATCTTCATTCTGGAATAAATTGTCTGAAATTTATTATTGGCTTCAGACACGTATGAGAGGAATGTCATGCTGAAAACTGTGCTGCCCCTTAACTTTAATTTCTGTGTTACTCCACTAAGTATTAAAACTCCAGAAGGAGGTTTTATAAGGATAAAAATGTATAATCAAAAGTCTAACAAATGAGCAAACATTGAGGTGCAATTAAGTGGGTTATGAATCTGAAGAGTAATATAATTGGAAGTAATTATGACATTTCTAGTAATTCACCATTCATTAAAAAGAGACCAGCTAAAAGAGGCTTCCTTGGGAGGAAATACTTTGCAAAATATTCTTTATAATTCAAGGTTCAAATTCATGCCTGTCACAGATTGGTTTGAGTTGATTTGTACAAGGCATGATCAAAGTCCTTCAGGAAATAAAGAAGTATAATATTGAGTAAAGGTGTTACTAGATTAATTTTTATAGCTCTCATTACAACTGTACCAATGCAAGCTTTAGAAAAAATTAATCAGTGAAAGGCACCGGCAGATAACTATTTCCAGGATTGCAAGAGTTGTGAAATCTCTAAACACCTCCTGATGCAGTATGCCAAATGGAACATAAAAGCAGTGATGTACAAATGCACAGCGAGCATAAACAATATTCTTACCATAGAATTAGCATTGAGCAAATGCAAAAAGTTCAGGTAGTTCATGTTACTGAGGAACTGTAGTCTTGGTAATAATACAGTAGGCTATTTTAATTGCTACAGTTCAGCACATATTTCTCACAGTTCCAGGTCCCTTTAGCCCTCAACCAGCTATCCTGACACATTTCCACATAGCTATTGACTGAAGAAGTGCAGGAGAGAGGGTGCAGGAGAGAGGAGCGTTTTTTACTGATGATGCCTATTATTTTGTATGTGAGGTTACACACAGATTATGTTCCACTTCAGTGTATTATGCATCTGGAACTATGCAGACTGGAAACACCAATCAAAATCATTTCAGTCTTTTTTTTTTTTTCCTTTTTTTAATGAAAATCATCTCTGTTAGGAACAGCATTAACTCTACTGACATTAGCTACTGGTGGACCATTTCATATTAGGGCAATACATTTGAACTTGTGTTATGCAAAATGATTCAGATATAAAATGATGACTGTCATTCTCATCATTTACTTGGTTTTGTGTACACACCCTCCCAGCCCCCTCACCAAGTTTAAAGGAAAAAAAATATGTATAGTATTATTCTCAGAATAAAAAATTTGATACAGTTCAGTCTCTGCAGAAATCAAGAAAACCACATGCAGAAGTCATGAAATGCATCACTTTAACACTTCGCCTTCTCTCATCTTATTATGGCATAAATGAAGGAAATTTTAACCAAAAGTGTAATACTGTGATAGGTTGCTTTATCTGACTTGAAACAGCTGCACTAAAGGAGTATGGAAAGCATAGAAGAATGTTGAGCACTGTTCTTCCCACCAGACTTCCTGTCTTAAATAAACACAATATACACAACCCAGTAAGAGAACATACGCATTTGCAGGAGTAGAATTCTGAGTGAAATCCTTCTGCCAAATAAATATATCCAGAAAACAATATTAGCATATTTTCCCTTCAAGTGAGGTTAATAAAAGTACTTGTAATGTCAGTCTCTCACAGAATAATGAGAAGAGAACATAAATATGAAGAGAACATAAAAAGATTGTTTTTCTTATTAATATCTGTTCTGATTAAAGTAGCCTCATACAAGCAGAATACATAATCAGAATTTCAAAGTAGAATGACAACGTTGATTACACAAGGAAAATATTTATAGGTGTGGTTTGGAGCAAATATTGAGCTTCATATTGAATAAAAGTTTGGCTTTGTCATTCATTTTGACAGATATTTGACCACTACTTAGATCAGGGAACACAGATAACACAGATCAGGGAAACCTAATGAGTGTTTTAAAAAAATTACATAATGTGTATTTGTACAGTGTTTAAAACAGTCTGGATGTAGTACTTAGGCAGTACTTCACTATGTTTAGAAAATAATAGAATATCCACACAAACACATACATAAAGATCCTACAAAATTGCTAAAAAAATAAAAATATCCCCAAGAACAGCAGCGCATCATACATTTCCAACTTGTGGATCATTCAGCAGACAAAAATTGTCCCTGCTTAAGAATTTTAATCCTTCCCGTTTTTAGAAATGATTCTCCTAAAATGCTGAAAACTAAGTTAGATTGTGGGACTTATTTAGCTAAATGAGCTTGACTCTCTATTTGAACCTTATTTAGTTTGTAAAAAAAAAAAAAATAAAATAAAATAACATGCCTGGGACTCCAGAAAAGCCTTACAAATCTAAAATTGTCTGGCAAGAGTGGACTTTCAGTAGCTCAGTAGAACTGGTCTCCTAGAACACAAGAGAGTCCTGATTGTTAAATAAGTTAAACAAAGCAGAAATAATTTAAGTAATGTTTTACTGTGCAGTTTTACAAGATTCATTTCAAACACAGTATATTACATAAAACCACAAAACCACAGTGTAAAATATATATATATATATACATATACATATATATATATATAAAAGTGTGGCACCATTAGCCTGAACATTTGATACTAATAGTAACTGCCATATTATATCACAATTTTTAAATAGACATAAAAGAATAGTGAAGAACCCAAAGAACAAAACAACAAAAAGCTCAGAAATATAAGAAATTGTGTCTATCCCATTACAGTATATTTACCTAATCAAGTGACTCTTGTTTCTCTGCTGGATATTTAAATGATGGTATGTGAACAGCCAGTTAGTCTAACCCAAGCTGTAAATCAGAACACGATTATCTCTGACTCAGCCATCTGCTTTCTTGTGAGGTGTTACAGAACAACAAAGAAATTCTACAGTCTGAAACAATAGCTATAGATGTGACAGGCTGAGAAAGATACACCAGAAAATAGCATGCAATCTATTTCTTTTAATTCAATATACTTCTGCCTTTTTTTCTACTATGACCTCTTTAGAGATACACATGATGACATTCTTGTTTTGATATTTTTGCTACTCTATAAATAGTAGCAAAAATCAAACAAATCAGCTAAATGATACCTTCTGAGAAAGAACCTTCAAGAGAATAAAGAAAAAATCATCCCACTTAAATGTCTTTACTTCACTGGGAAATTGTAGTAGCAAAGTATTCTAAAAAGGTCACTATATTCAATCTTCAATTCTCCCTCTACAACCCCAAATGGTCTTACAGCCAAATAACTTTTATCTCCTAAAATATTGTCTTTAGAAAACTGAACAATTTGAACTGACTTTTTGACTTAAGAAATGAAACAATGCTGAAAATAATTGTTTAAAGAAAGTAAAAATAATTTTTAAAATACAGCAAAAAAAATTCCAGGGTATTGTTGGTGATGGCACTGGCTTGACATTTGTGTGGTTTGATTTTTATATTGCTCTTGTAGATCTCATTTTTATGTTTACTTATCAATAATATTCTTGCTGTTTTAATGAATATTCATGAAGTGGGTGCAACTGTAATGAAGCCAACAGGTATTTACCATTTACTTTTAGAAGTCAATCTCAATAAGAGCCATAGATACATTCAGTCTAGCATGTTGTTTTTAATGGGGTGCAACAGAGGTAGATGAGAAAGGAAGGTACCCTTAGGTTAAAGGCAAGGACATACGGATTTAATTCTCCACATATGACCTTAGCACTTATTGGTAGCCACACAGCCTGTCTGCAAGGACAGTCCAATAAATTTTAGATTAGAATTGGAAACCATTTGCTTAAGTCTTTTTTTGGACTACCTTTACCTCAGGATTTTGTCTAACCAAATAATGGATAAATGCCATGGAAAAGAAAGTGCATATGGCAAAGAGTTCACAACGTGTTTGTGAGCATTCATGTTCTAAGTCTGGTGCTAACAGTTTTGCACTCCAAGAGAAACATCCCATTAGAACCAACTAGACAAACACACTCTGCTTCAACAAAGCAGTCACAAGCAAGCTGTGAGAGCTAGAGTAACATCTACACATATCACAGATTTCCAAATAACTGATAGGTCACAATTTTCAGATATATTCACCTGCTCTCAGCTGGCTTGTAGGTGCCTTCTTACACCCCACATTTTCATCTCCCAGGTTTCACATTTTCATCTCCCAGGTTTCAGTGCTATAATATGATATGGAGTATTTATGCAAATGCAAGTATCTGAAATTACCCATATAAACTTTATTATAGGGCTTTTTTGTTGTTATTTGTTGTTGTTTGTTTTTTAATGAAAAATGGGAAGACTTAACACAAGCAAAGATTTTGTTTGGGTCTTATTTTATTCCATCATGTGTAACATTACCATTTTTTTTTAAACCTTCTTCAAGTTTGCTGTACTATACACACAAACAAAATACCATAGACCTAAGCATTTTATGAATAAGAACTACTAGTATCTAGAGATACATCAAGAACGTACTCAAGCTCTTTTCTAAACTGCTCATTTTATTCTGTCTGAAACAGATTTAAAAGTTGATTTCTTTTCAGTTGATTTTTTTTCTTTTCCTGGACATCACCATAATTTAGGACAGATTAAAAGAGACAGCCTAATGAGGAATTCTGCAATGGCTGCTTGCCAAGAAATCAATCAAGTGATCTCTTTAAAAGTCAATCAGTAACCTCACTAAACTAGCGAGAAATAGAAGCTGTGACTTTCTCAGCCTCATTCCCTACAGATTTCTGATGCACCAAAGGGCTAATAACGAGAAATACTGCCTGAGTCCTCCTGACATGCACTGATAGGTCACTGACTAGTGTCAGAGGTACTAAGTAATAAGGTCACAAATACAGCTATAGTGATAATACCCCTTTAAGGATTTATGTTATTTGCATGAAGCTTGCTATGTAAAATCAAGTGATCTTAAGAAAACGTCAGCTTCACCTTTCAGGCTCCCAGCCTTTACTTGCTGCCAGTTACTGCCATGATGATTCATCCTTATGATTAGTCACCCTAATAAGTAGCAAACAACTGCTAGTAAGTGCCCTGAAACAGCACAGCAAGACGCAGCCTCAGAAAAACCTTTGTGGCACACTCTAGAAGATAAGAAAGCCCAAAGGAAGTGATAAGAAAGAATGCTATGTATCTGGAGCATTGTAGTTGTGTTCTTTTCACCGGGTTTGCTGAAATCAGGCATATATAATGCTTGCTGTCATATCACTCACGTATTTGACATAACACTGTCTGTTCACCCCTTGATCTTTCCCACATGTTCACAGATAAAACTTCTCTTTGAAACAACACACGTGATGCTGCACTTACAAGAGGAGTAATAGATTTTTTTTCTAATCACATTAAACTTACAAAGTAATGAAGAAAGTGTCAAGCAATTAACAGATAACAATGAAATCTCAAAGAGTAACTTTCTGAAGTGTATAGCACCAAATGCCTGCTGTAATTACTGCAGATCTCTGAACTAGATTTTTCAATACCTATCTCAATACCTATTTTTAAATACTTGTTAACCCACCAAATCTTAATCTTTGGGAAGAGTTCTCTAACCCCTAGAGCCTTAGTAATTTTTTTTTATAGATGAAGTCATACTCAATTAAGATCTAGTGATTTGATTAAAGACTTTCTGAGATGAAGCAGGTTCTTTTCTTTGTGATTATAATGTTCATTCAGGATTACATCCACTCCCATGCTGAGGTCCGGCACACAGCCTATGCTCTGTTTAAGACATATTTAATCCTGCAGGGCTCTCTTTGCATACATCAGGTTGTTCTCCACATCTTGCAGCTCTAAATCATCAGTGAACAATGTCATCAAGAATCAGAATTAGATACCAAATCATTTAATGGAAGCTTTAATTCATTTTCATAAGACGTTCCTTTTTTGAATTCATTTTCATAACCCTGTTCCAAGAGGTATGAAAGGATTATACATGCTCAGAATCATTTTAGAGATGTTAATTTCCAGAATTAGATACATTGTTTTTTTTCCCCTTTAACTGAAAATTGGACCTTTAATATTTTGTTGTATTAGGTATGTAAAACAAGTGACCACTGTTTTCATTCAAACACCCACTAACACACTGTAAGACTGGCCTTACCTGAAGCCTTACTTCATCTATGCTAAAGAAGGAAAATGCTCCTAAGTCATGCCTTTGAAACCACTTTTTCATCTTCTTCAGGGTTTTTATTTTCCCCCCAAAATTTGTCTATATTTATCTAAAACTTTGTCATTCACAAATACAGCACTCCAGTCAAGCATTAACCACTGCTGAGATGAGTGGAATAATTACTACTCAGGTCTCAGATCAGTCTTATTTAAGTCATATTAATCACAGTTGTATTGTCATTTTTGCCATGTCATATTTTAATTAACTTGTTACCTATTCTAGCTTCCAGATCCTTCCCTACAGTACTGCTGCCTTCCAGTGTGGCAGCCTACTTGTTGCTATGACCAGTTGTACTACTGTTGCTAATTTCTCTAAGTGTAGATTTTTTTTGTTTGTCTGTACTGAATTTCCTATCAGTCATACTTCTTCTCTCTTTTCATCTTGACTAATCCTGAATTCCCGCTTGGGGAACAATTTCAACATGAGCATGAGAGACTACTCTCCTTTGGTCCCTTTCTCTCCACCCCATCGTGTCAGCTAGGGCATCTCCTAGAATGACATGCCACATAGACATGAACATTGCTAGTTAAAACAGACAAGTGAACCTGGACTACTCACTTCATAATTAATTACTGTACTATCTATCATAGTGAGGAAAGAAAGGAAAGACCTGCTTGGTTTCCCTGGGACAAAGTTCAAATTATCTATCAGTCTCAAGAGGATGGAAAGTTAAGACCTAGCGAAGGTGAGACTTAAACGTTACCAAAAAAGACTTGAACATTTAGAAAGAGACCTGCAGATGCACACTGAGGGACTGTGCTTGGTGTGAAGGGCACCATGACTCTCATCTGACCTTGATATATGAGTTTATCTTTTCTGGTAACCGTAATGCAGTTGTAAGAGCTAAGGACAGCAAGCCCAGTGAACATGTGAAGATCTAGTGTCACAGACTGCTTTAGTACTATATCATTTTGGTGCTGTAAAGAGTTCAGGTCCCCAGAAGCCACGAAGCACTGTGAAGTTTTCCAGTAGAGCTAGCATTTCCTGACTGCTCTCAGGGAGAAGCCTCCTACTGGTGACTTGGTACTCCATTTTAATGCCTTAACTCACCTATACTCTGTCCAAGGAACTGATACACCTCTCACTGTACCTAAAAGGTGTTATGACACCCTACATTTCCGTGAGTGCCCTTTTAGGATTAAGTCTCATCACAAACAGGAAAAGCAGAGACAAAGATGGAGAAGCACAGAAAAGCGGTACAATAATAATATTATAAAGCATGCTAAGCAGTGATCTCTCCTGGCTATCTGCTACTGCTGCCAAGATTCTGGTAAGCCCTAAAGCACAGGAAGTCTGTGATAGAAGGCAGACCTTGCACTGACAGTAACTGGAAATGCAGTCATGACGAGAGGGGAAGGTACTGCCTTTGCTCAAAAACATATGTAGCAATAATTAAAATAATAGTGTATATAAAAGTAATTAGTAAGGCAGAGAAACAAATACATGATAGGTTTTCCAATGTAAAGGTCCAATGTAAATATTACACTTCTCTTGTATTGTGTTTTTTCAAAATAGCTCATTTGTCTGTGTCTGAAATGCTTAAAGATACTGAGGACATTTTCAGATTTCTTTGTGTTCAACATAAAATTTAAAAAAAAACTACAGAGACAGGTGGTTTAGAAAACAAATCAGAGCCAGTGCAATTACAGCGGGACTGGACTTGCCTAAGGAATGCAGTGTGGCTATCTGCAAAACAGATTCTATCTTAAATCTCAGTGAGAAACTAATAATGAAAAGTAATTATTACTGACATGCTGTTCCTGTGTGTTACTTCATTTAGGTTTGGACATGCAGTGTTAGGATATAAATGAGTGAAAGAATATAAATATATTACCATCACTTATTTTACTTTTGTACATTCTTGCGCAATCTTATCTTTACTTATGTAAATACACTAAAATAAAGAGACTATTATTGTGATTAAGGTTAACCAAATGCTAATATGATTTACAAAATTAGAGCATTAGAAAGCAAATAGTTTCAAATACAAAGGAGTAAACCCAGTCATCTCTCTGCTCTCTCACTTCTTTGAATTGTTTTACTTTCACAATCTCCTTTTGTAACAGCATCCACAGCATATATGCTGCATACCGAGGAGAAAACTGTATATTTGGTTTTATTTTTTGCAAGCCCTTATTAAAATAATTCTTGCACACATATTATTACACATATGGACTTGCAGTTGCACATGTACATTTTCTGTAACTGTGACAGCTGTTTTACATGGATAAGGGTGTCTGTGTGTTACCAATAAGGGTGTCTGTGTGTTACCAATCATATATTCTTTTAAGAAGGAATATAGAACCCCATGCAAGACACTTACTCATCACTTTTATGAACGACTGCTTCCAGCCCCCTCTGTGTCCTACACCTGCGACATCTCATCAGAAGGCGATAGCTTATAGTAGAAGTGTTACCAGCTCCCATGATCAACATCATGAAGCAGCCTGTTCTGGACATGTCATCCTTTACCACATACATTCTTATTGCCCCCTGTCCCACCAGGAGCCAATGACCCTTCAACATCAGTACTAAACATAGACAAAGTATTTGAATATGAATTGTTCTCCAACTTGATGACCTTGGTACTTGAACCTTAACACCAACTCCAGATCTCAACTCTTATCCCTAGTTAAGTGATCTTTTCTCACACCAGAGCTAAAAGCTTGTTGTCAGGTGGCACATACAGGTCTCAGGTCTGAGATCAGTGTAACAGCCCCTTTCAGAATTCACACCTTATGCTAGCTTATTTGTCCAATGTTCAACTCTTAAATCTGCTCTGAACATCCTTTCTAGTAACAAAAAAAGTGACCTTAACAAGCACTTTTGGAATCACACCTATTCTGTTACTTGAATCTCTTTTTCACTTTACTGTATTCTACCCAGCCCCTGAAGTCACATACCTAAGTTTTGTAGGTCCCTATTAGCACCAGTCCTTAGCCTAGCAGCACCTTCTGAATCGCCATCTTAGGCTGAGTTATAGCCATACCCCAGCCACCGCTCTACACTGGTTTTACACCAGCACCTTCTTCCTTCACATCATCTGTGAGAACCTTACCTTGAATTAAAAGATGTATTTGAAAACAGCCAGGCACCAACTGCACATTTTAAACTCTGCTGACACAGCCTCAACCTTGCCCCTAGACTTAGCACTTCTTAACGCTCCACTGTTAGACTCCACAGTGAGTCTACACTGCCACCTAAAAAGTAGCAGTGTAGACTCATCCAAGAAGCTACAATATCATAAGAATTATCCCATTTATTGTCTACTTTAAAGACTTGTGTTTTATTACTGGAAAATCTAGCTGTCTTTCACGTTCTTTTGAAATGTGGAATCCTATAAAATACTGAGATATTGCTCTGATATTCCAACAGGAATACCATTTCAACCTGACCTGTGCTTTTTTATTTTTTAAATAAAATGATGAAAGATAATGATAAAGAAAAATAATGATTTAAGAAAGGGAGTATAGGCTGTCATGGTGCATCTGGAAGTAGTATGTTGGCCTGCACTGAAAACAGGTGCAGACAAAAGTGCAGCAGAAGTATCCAAGGTGCTTGGATCTTTTATTTTAGGTATCATTGCCAGAGAAATATGAAAACTCTGAATCATTAATGTAAATACATTCAGAAAGCACCAGTTAAAAACTATGCCAATAGGAACAACACACTTTTTTTTTTTTTTTTTTCAGGAGAGAAAATAAAGAACAGAGGAAAGAATTTAATAACCCTAACAAATGCCATGCCTTTGCTTGAAGAAGTGAGCAAATATTGAAGGGGGTCACTATGAATCAACAATAACACTTAACAACACTTCCCAAGGGACACATACTGGAAATAATAGTGCTACCTTGTGTTTCTTCAACAGAGCTTAAAAATGCCTTCAGACTTCTCTCTCACTCCCTCGTATCATACTCCCCCAGTTATGTTCCTCTACATAACTGTACATGCCTACAATATAAATATACATGCATTTAGTAAGTATATACATACATATAGTGTATACATATTGTACACATACATATAATAACAAAGGTGTGTATATATCACATACATAATCGTTAAATACAAGCTCTCTGATCCGCTACAGCCACTACCAAGAAGCAAAATCTACTGCATTATAAAGGTTTTTTTTTGATGGGGGTGGGCAGGGAAGGGACACACACAAACCAATACATCTCTTATTAAGAGGAAATGCATTAATACAAGTATTTTGGGGGAAATAATGCAACTCCAACCTTGACTCTTTCTTCAAGGAGAAATAAGAGAAGGTCTCCACCTGTGCAACATTTTTTTTCAGCTGTTACCTGCAGCTTGAAAATGTTGTTACCAAAAAACTGAAATGGACCTTCTTCTTATGGGGATTATAACTTGCCCTAGACCCCTCTCCTCCTTAGTATGTGTATTGACAGAGCATCCTTGTTTGTGCTTCAGATACATTAATTCAGAGCAATGTGGGCCCATATAATATTTTGCTAAAGTGCCAAAGGATCTCACTGAAGACCTAAAACTAAGCCACGCAGAGAGAGTAGACTGTTTTATTAGATTTAAATCCCACGAAAAAGAGGGAATCCTATGGCCAAACATATCGTGTATTTGCATTAAACAGAAAACAAAAATCATTCTAGTCAGTAAGGATATTTGTGCTGCTGTGTTTTTTCTTGTACTTTTCCTTCCCTCTGTTGTGAGGAACCTATTCCTTATAAATACTAAAAGGAAATTAGTCTTAATCATTCCTTCTCCTCAAACCATGTTTCAATAATGTCTCTAGGGCATTAACTAGCATACATTGAACTATTCTGAAAGCCTTAAGTTGGCATATCACAATGTTGGTTTATTTTTCTTGCTACCCATAGGTACATTATTTCAGAATTATTTAAGCAGGAAACTCTCACTGGATTTTGTGTTCTTTCTGTGCAAGTATCAAGAGGTTTTTAAAATATTTTATCATGTATAAAGTACATTATCAGATATGCCAAATAATTTTCAGATGAATGCATTTTCCTTTATTCCACTAAACAAATTCAATCTAGTTACCTCCTGAAATTTAGCCTACACAGAAGTCTGATCCAATGTGATTTTTCACCTGTCTATAGCAATATGTTTAGCTGTATGGAATTGTTTAGGTGGAACAGCAGCCCCCTCAGCATCACTTTTTTAATTAGCTTGTTTCAGCATCCTACAAGACATGGTCTACAGAAACACACAAAGTTCTCAGAGTAGTGAGGTACTGACAGTAGGTGGTATCTCTGCAGAGGGGCATATCAGGAGGAACCTGCTAGGAAGAAGGGATGGAAGAGTGGTATGACTAGGCCTGTAGGTGAAGCTGGAAGCAGTGGCATGGAGGCAGTGGCTCACTGAATGACCATAAAACACCACAACAGGCGACAAACCCCAGATTTGGAAACAAACATCTCCCAAATTTCTCAGAGACAGCCATGTGAAGGAAACAAGGGCAAAAGACTGAATGGCAGCAGGGCAGCTCTTTATTGCAGATCCTTGCCCTGTCTGACTAGAATTTGCTCACTGCTGCTCCATCCCTTTCACCCAGGCCTGTCCCCATTGCTTCCTTCCTGGCAGCATTCCCAGCAGACAATCCAAAGCAGTAGCCTCAGGACTCATACCCTGCTACAGTTGTACCCTGCTACACTCAGGGAACAATGCTAAGTTTTAGACTTGTCATTATAAAGCACATTAGTAGAACTGTTGTATTTATTCCTGCAAGAATCAAAGCACAGACATAAAAAATAAAATGTGACTTATCTATCAGTTTTATTTAATGGAACTGTCATCCATTCATGAGCAGATAATAGAGACCACAAAGTGTTCTGTTCACATTGCTTTGAGTTGTGATGTAAAAATAGAAAATTATTTCACTAGCCCCAATTCTCAAAACATTTTTCTATTACTTACAAATAGTACAAGATAGCAGAAGTTTGGCATCAGTAAAAACAGTTATAAGGAAATAACCTGAAACTTAAAATATGATTGGGTAGTTTCTTTGGATCTAGCAGTTTTACAAGCTATACTAAAGTAGATTTGTACATTGAAGTGACCAGTGGTTTTGCTACGCTGTGTAGTTATATAATCAAAGATATAAGCCTCTGGGAAATACAAATTACTCATGTCCAGTATTCATTAAACATGTGAGTTTGCCTATACTTATTTTTGCTTCCCCAGTGATATTGGTTTCCCTCCATCCATTCCCTAGTTTTTGTATTTCATTTACACATTTACAGTTCTGTATAAAAGGAAGAAACAGTGAACTTCTTGTTCTGTACTATCAGACAGTTATTCCTCTCTACACAGAGATGTAATTAACAGTCTTTCCTACTGGCTTTATTTAACCTATTTTCAAGTTAAGGCACATACACTTCAGAGCTCTCTTACAATGATTCTAATAATCTTAAATTATACATTTGTCTATGAAATACACTTGCATTTATTATTGCAATAATGCCTTTCCTAACTATACAAATAAAAGGTTAAATCTATAGGAAGATTCAAAGGTTCTACAGGCAGTGTTGGGATCAAACTGTATTTTACTAAAATTCTAGATCTGATCTAAAGTTAACCATTTGAGAACTTTCATACTTGACAGTGGTGCACTTGACATAACTGACAAGACAGCTAGCAAAAAAAAAATCTAAGCCTATCTGATTCCATCTTGCAGGAGTATTTTCAATGCTCCTGAAGCCATGATAGTCACAAAAGAGCTTCTATACTTACAAGTTTCTCAGTTTTTCCTAGCTATATCGGTAGGATTGGGAGGAAAAAAAATGATGCCTAATCCTGTAAATCATGCTTCTCTCCAGGCTTACTGGACATACATTTCTCCACATAAACATCTAAATAAGTTGAACTATTAGCTATATAGCACTGTCTTTTTCAGCTAGTAGTTCTTGAATTCCAACCTGATCCTTACAACTATTCATCTTTGCTTTCCACTAAAGTTTGCTTGCTTTTAAATAATTGTAGGATCATGGTTTTGGAAAGCAGAGAAGGCAGAAATTTTCCAGATACATTTGGTAGATGTATTATCTTATTCCATGACACGGTGAAGAAATCATAACACTTAATGTCTGATGATTAGTTTCCATATCATGTGACAATCCACTCCCACACACACCCTTTTCTTTGAATGTAGGCTGAATCAAGTCTCAAAACTCAAGTTCCTTTCTTAGATCTTAAGACTATCTAATTGTGATGAATGGATACAAGCATTAGGCCTCAGTAAAGTAGCCTCAAGCAGACAATTTTGCAAAAAACTTCTTAAGTATTAGCTTAAATATTACCTTGAAATTATCTAACTTCAGCAAGGAAGGGCTTTATCCCTCTCTTTGCTGAATGTGACTGAAATAGATGAAGACAGACATGTTCCCACACAGTCAGTACCAGAAGTACCACTCAGTAGCATGTAATAACAAGTACAGCAGCAATGGAATAATCAAATATAAGCCTGTCAAAGACCAGGAGATTTCTTAGCAACCAAAAGTGCTTCACAGCATCAGCTTAAGGATTTTTGATGATACAATTACAATATACAGGAGTAGATATCACAGAGTAACAGCATAAGGAAAGAATGTTGTTCAGACCAGAATTAAAAATAAAAAATATATTAAAAAAAAAGAAAAAGGAAAGAAAAAAAAAATGAAAGAAAAAAAAACTGCATTAGAATGGAACGTTCTAGCTAAAGTAATGAAACATTAATAAATATTTCATTTTAATACTATTTTTGTAAGATGAATTCTCTGAGGCTTCTTTCAATTATTGCAACTTTGTAATTTCCATTTATTTGAAGGAATATGCCACTGCATCTTCAACTGCTGAACCAGTATTTTCCAGCAATGAGATTATTGTTTTACAAAAATTAGATGTTAATGATGTTGATATATGGCTATAGACTAAACTCTGTGATTCAGAAAACTTATCTATGTTCTTTGGCAATGCTACAGCTCTGAGAGCAATGAAGGTTGTTAGTACCTGAGACCAACATTTAATTTCAGCAGGTTTTAGACCTTTCACCTGTTACATGCATAAACATTGAATTGTTTTTAATTCCTTAAAAAATGAGTCCTCCACAAAACTTCTGTAAAAATTTCAATTATGAAATACAAATTCTGAACATAAAATAGTAGATTTTCAAGGCTTTCAGCACATAGATGGGAAAGAAACTGGTCTTGTAAGTCAGTCAGTGTATTATACCTCATAATTATTTACAGGCATGCAATTTTAGTCTAAATCAGTTGGGTGGAATAAGGGTATTGATACCTGTAAAACATCTTGGTCTTCCTTGTATTGATTATACAAATTTTTGTCTTTTAACAGTTAGAAAGTCAGAATTTACCATACTACCACTGACTTGTAAATGCAGCTACACCTCAGACAAGAGAACAAATAACTTAAAGGCCTACTCCTCTTCTGTGCTATATTGGCTTGGCTCCCTTGAGAATTCATTAATTTATGCTCACTGATCATCCTGAAGTGACTCAGGAAGAAGTATAGACAACATCATTTTCCTCTGAAAAAAAATAATTGTTAATACATTAAATCAGCCAAAGAATTTTAAAATTCTTTGATAATTTCTAAGTCTTTTGCCTCAGATGAAAGTCTATAGGAAACAAGACAAAGTACTGTTATTCACACAAATTTAAAAAAAAAAAAAAAAAAAAAAATATGGAGAATATAGGAAATAGATAACCATAAGGATAGGATGCTGTTTCTTATTACAAGCTTCAAATTGCCTTTGCCTGTTTTCTCAAAACATTGCAAATGCCTCAGACATGGCTCTTCGTACAACACCGAGTCACGATTTCATTCAGTTGGCCTTTTTTACCTTTCCACAGAAAATTCCTTTGAAATTTCTTTCTCTGACACTTCATCTTTATTCTCTGTGTGAAATGCTGTATGTGGAAATAGAATAAAAGGAACAAGGAAATTATATCTTCTAAAAATCAAACTCTCAATACTTTACAGTCACTACTGATAGCAAACTGCTGAGTAATGAATGCCAGAGAAGCCATGCAGAACAAGAAATGGGTGGGATCATTGAAAAAGACTGTAGCAGATGCATGCCATTCTCTCTCTAACCCTACAGAAAATCTATCTACTATATGAAAAGATAGGACATTCCAAATAAGAAAGAGGTAGAAGTGAGCACAGATCAGCTGGTCCTTCTGCTACACTTCTAATATGGAAATACAAATGTCAAATGCAGCACTTCACAGGACAGGAGAAATAGAGTAATATTCTGGCCCTGCACTTTCTAAGAGAAGAAGGGTCAGATCCAGACTATGACTGACTCTTAAGGAAGATTTGCTGCTATCCACCTTCTGGACTAGAACTATTTTATTTTTTTTTGAGGTCCATTACCCCTCATGGGTGATAAACAATAGCCAGGGAAACTCTTTTCCATGGCTTGCTCACCTTCTCCTCTTGAGAGAAATGTACAAAACAAATGTCCCCAAAGAGATGCATTCTCCTTTGACCCTTTTCAGGACTTTTATCAGGATGTGTCACATACTGGCCTAAAGAACTTTAAGCTTAAACAAAAAACTAGTGAAGACCTAGTATATCTGTATTTCTGGGCCAACACATAACTAATTTATGCTAATATACATACAAATACATAATACATGCACATTATAGATACATGCACAAAGATACCATAATATACACATTCTCTACATAAAATTTTTAAAAAATGAGGGCTCTTTTCCTTTGATACTGGTACTAATTTATGGGTAACAAGACTTCCTGTATGGTCATTTTCTTCTAAGGAAAACTAGCAAAGATCAAGATCCTGTAATGAATAAAGGCCACAGCATCTAGAGAAATTAAATTAATCTGACGTGTCTCTGAGATTTAGTAATCATAGACAAGGACTAGGAAGAAGATGAACTAAGTTCTTCAGTCAAAGATAAATTTTAGAATGTTAAGTCTATAATCATAAATTTTCTTAAAGTTCACAAGTGGATACAAACATGCATTTTACATCTTTACGTATATGATCAGAACACAAAATCAAAGACTTAATAAAAAAAATAGAGATTAAAAAGCAAACTTGCCACAGTTAACCATGTTTTATGTATTGAATTCAGATGTAATTTTGGGGGGAGCTTTTTCAAATAATTTCAGGGTAAAAGAGCCAAAAACTGAAACTGGGCAATCAGCCTTTTG
This sequence comes from Anas platyrhynchos, assembly GCF_047663525.1. Taxonomy (NCBI): domain Eukaryota; kingdom Metazoa; phylum Chordata; class Aves; order Anseriformes; family Anatidae; genus Anas; species Anas platyrhynchos. The sequence goes on from NC_092594.1 coordinate 1,783,652, forward strand.
TAACCAGAGCCCTTGGCTTTCAAAAGACTAAAGAAATAATGCTAAGAAGAAAATGTTGTTTATATCTCTATGCCATTAATACATATACAGAACTAAGACCTCACACAGTTTCCCTTAGTCAGGATTTCTAACTTGGCCCACAGTATAAGAAACAAGCCAACCACACTATTTAATCTATGGCTGTCTGGTTCTGTGTGTGTAATGAATGAATATACTTAGTCCAGTTTTATCATAATTGATCTCAGCTGTCTTATCTGTCACATTTATAAATAAAGAATCCATACTTATCTTACAGCCATTGTAAACTGAGATTTTTTGGACTCAGAGAGCCTTCGCAGCATCACATAGGGGAAGGAACACAGTATTTTCCTTTGCTACTGTGTCCCTGCTGTGGGCACAGCTACAGGGCTGCCAATCTTTGGGTTGGAAGCATTAATTATATTTGAAGGTCTATTTGGAGGTTTTAATAGCAAAACACTCTAAGATTAAACAAATATTGGAGAGGAGAGGATTTTTGCACAAATATGCTTTTGCAATATTTTATCCATCGAGCTGTTATTTCTGAAACAAAGAACTACCTGAACTTCACAAAGTCAAGTGTATCCCTATGATTTATTTAACTTTGGCCATTTTAACATAATGCAATAACAGATCAAAAGCAGCATTATTATCCATATTTCAGTTATTAATGTGCATCAGAATTATGTAACTCATGTTACAGTATTTACCTTAACATTGATATACTTCAAACAAATTAGGTTCTACTAGAAGTAAATCTTCCCTGTCCTTCCCAAAATACCTACAGATAGCAAACGTTTCTATTAGCCTTTACTGTTCTCTCTCCCAGAGTGTTTAGTCTTATCTGGGTTTGACCTTGTCTGTGCCTTACCTTTGCTAGTACGCTTTAAGCTTGTTTGAATTTTTCAAAAACCTCTGGGTTCACAAGCGTTCAGATCGACAGACAGCGTAGGAGTGAAGGGTATAACAGCATATACCAGACAAATGCACACTACAGAAGACTGGCATTTTTTAAGGCTCTTGATGACAATGATAATAAAATGTACCTAGTGCTTTTTTTAAGGGTTCAGATTTCCACAGCACCTGTATTAACTCTGAGCATCTGTACTGTTTTAGTCTCAAGCACGCAGATTGTGCCTTATGCAATCCATCATTCTGGCGTGCTAGTACAGGGTGCACCTGTGTGCCTAAGCAAAGACAGACCAAAGGAAAAATGCTAGCTTCTTCGTTATCATGTGAACAGTCCATTGAGATAGGTAAGAATTTCTCTCCCTTCCCATTTCCATTTTTTTCTTCCAGTAAATCTTTCAAGGTTAACATTATTGAACACATCAAACCACATTTGTCTCTAGACTTCTAGAGCTCATGATGAAATTCTGATACAATCACACCATTTGATACAGAATTAAACCAGGAATGAGTTTCCATCAGTGCTTTTCATGCTATTTCTGCTGTACCTCAGGCAAATTACATGCTTTGGAAAAAAAAAAAAAAGGTCACAGATTAATATTCCCAAAAAGTAATCAAAAGTCTCCCTGCCACTCACTACTTCCATTCCTCCCATTTTGCTTTGCTGAGAAATAAAGCCACTGGCTGTGGTAGCACCTTTGATAGATGACTTGGGGAATATTTTTGAATGTGTTCCCTCTCTCAACTATGTAAGTTGCAAAAAGTTTTTCTGCAGACCCTATATACCATTGAGGTAGGTTTAACCATTCAGTAAGCACACCAGCTGGATATGTGTTTCAATGCTGGAAAGAATAATAAAACACTTCAGCTGGAAACCTAAAAATACATGATGAAAGACACACTGAATATTCAGAAAGAGAAAATTTTTCACCAAAACTAAACAAAATTTCCTCTGAATTAATAATAAAAATTGTATTATTGCTACATGACAAATACAGACAGAATTAAGCTTCTACCTTTAGTAGACTACATTCATTTTCATTCTTATTTTACTAATTATACTAGATATTTTTGAAAACATTACATATTCCCATCAAATAATAACCCAATAATTATTTTAAAAGAAGACATAGTTCTATATACAGTAATTTCTTTATCAATATGTTTTATTATTCATTTTTCATCACGAACAGTGATAAACTTGTAATGACAAGTAACATTTTATCACCAGTACGGTGATAAAATATATAAACGTATTTAAATTTTCTCCTACTCCTTACCATAAAATGGCAATGATCTTAGTTTAAGAAGTAAAATGAGAGCTAATTTAGCTACAAGAAAAAGAACTCTGACTATGCAGCCTTGGGATGAAATTTCACTGCAAATGAGACATTTCCAATGAGAATCACCCAGTTGTACTTGCCTTTTTCCTGGGCCTAGGAGCAATACAAATGCAGCTTATCTACTCAGTCACTTCTGACCTCCTCATTTTTGTTGGGTTTTGTTGATTTTTGTTGTTGTTGTTTGCTTGTTTGTTTTCCAAAGGGGTGTTTAAATAAGGTATCTAAATGTATTTTATGTCAAACAGTCCAAGAATATGCATTAATAGAACTGACTTTGGGTCTTATACCTAAGAATAATTATAGAAATCATTTTATCTGTCATGTGAAGGACCCAGAATAAAATTAACTGTCACAAAGCATTATGTCATGTCACCACACACATGCGCACACACATTTTGTACTTGGAATATTGCGGTTGTTCACTTTCTCTCCCACAGAGAGACAGTCTAAGGTGGAAGATTTCCTCAGGGAATGTGTCATTAGAGTTCCCATTAGGGCCTTTTCCATGAAGACAGCTTTTTCCTGCATCACAGAGGAAGTTCTGCTCTTCTTGAAAGCTTACTAGTTTTAAATTAAAGGAAGTCTCATCATATTGCTTTTTAGAAGAGAGGAAAGAGAGAGGTGTGTTAGATGGTGTAAGAGTAAGATGCAACATAATGTATATTTTCAAAATCTTGCTTACATAATTTGTGTCTCAGAAGTTCTTTGGATTTGCATTGCTCTATCTACCTTCTCTCTATTAGTTCCTACTCACAGATTCACTGTCAGAATTTCACTGACAGCACCAGATCTGTGTCATAAGCAGGACTATGGCTCCTTTTCAAACTACCATAGCTTAGTCTTGTTGTTCCCTGGATTTCATCTGAATCTATAAATATCAACTACCTGTTATACATTCGTATCTGATAGACAGTAGTTTTTCCAAACAGAACATAAAACTGTTTCAGCAAAAAGCATAAATAATAATAAAATATCTCTGACAATGTGAAGAATCCTCTTAATAGTCCCACTTGACTCAAGGGAAAATAAAAAGGTCCTTATACTTCAGAAGACTGTATCTGGACAAGGACTTGGCACCTTTGTTCAAGAGAAGACAAAGTTGGATTTAGGAAGCGTCAGTTTCTCAGGTCTTGAAGCAGTCAGGAATGCTGTCAGTGTTGGGAAGACGCAGTGTGAGCTACATCCACCATCCACTCAGGTACATTCTAAGAGCAAGGGGGCAGGGAAAAAAAAAAAAAAAAAAAAAAGGCAGGAAAAGACAGGCTTCCTCTAAAAGTCTGTGAGATTTTTACCTTTGTTGTTTTGAACAGGACAGAAATATTTATATAAAGCATGTAAAATTCAGTCTTATTAAACTATTTCTGAATAACTTTAAATTATCCTTTTTCAGCTGAATTCATTTATATAAATAATTACGTACACGTGTGTGTATACATATTAAATATTTATTATCTCTTGCTGCAGTTTGAAAAACTACCATGTAAAATTTATTTTCATCAAAAAATGGCAGACTAGCCACTACACAATTACCTGTGGTTGTGGAGCTACTGCAGTTTTAGGTGAGTCACAAAAAATTCAAAAACAACACCATTTTAGTTCTTCAGAAAAAAAAATTAAAATATATATATATATGTAGTTTAATTTTCCTTCTGATTTAATGAAATGCAAACTTCAAAAATACATTAGAAACAGAAAAAATGATAAATTAATAAAGAAAGAGTTTAAAATTAATCTTCCACCCACTAAAGCACAAAATGTACAACCTCCCACATAATACAGCAACCTACAGTGAGTTAGCATTATTTCACAAGGATCCAAACCTATCTAACCGTTAACCTTTCCCTTTACCTCTTCAAAACAGATACTGTAAAGTTTTCGTTTTCGTATTTTGAAGATCCATTCTTCCCTTATGTGGTGGTGACACAGTGGTGGTGAAGATTGGAAAATAGATGACAGAATTATATGGAAAAAGCATAATCCAAGACCAAAAGTACTAGCAAGCAAACTCTTACATCACAGTTTCCATTTAAATTTCAATATTTTTCACAACAAAGAATGAATTAGCTGTACTGCACATTTTAGTGAGTCTTCCAATGTTGTAAATGACAGTTTAAATAAGTTAGAAATCAGTGAGCATTATGTTGGGTGGGAGGAAGAACTACGCACTGGTATTCAAGACAACATAATCCTATGACTACAATCTATTGTAATCATTCAATACTGATTTACCATGTCAGGATATATATTTGGTCCCAATAAACAAATCCCTGATGAATTTCTGGATTTCCCAAGTACACCAGTAAAATAAATAAGGCATTAATATACACCTAAAGTGAAGGATCTACATAAGTAGCTTACTGAATGGTATTTTGGGGTACCAGTGGTACAAAAAACAGGTTGACTAAAGAAGACACAGACGATCCACAAGTAAGATTCACCTCATCTAACATTAGCCACATAGTACCAAGCAATCAGGAGACTAGTTCACCCCATGTGTCAAGGCTCCCATCACCACTGGAAGAGAACTTCCAGGCAATGGCATTCTTCCTGTGACAGGCTGCTCAGGGAGGTGGAGCAACACTGAAAGTGACTTATAGCCTCTGAGGTTCTCCTATGCACTTAGATCTGAACACATGACAAAATTCTAACACTAAATTAATGTCATGTCCCTAGCTTAATGATACTAAAAGGAGAATTAGCAAAACAATTCAGTTACATTCCCTCCTTTTCCATCTCCTGCTATTTTAGAGTGAAAAGAAGAACAAAAATATATTGAGGATTTCTGCACTTGCATCTCACAGTTCTGTATTAGTTATTCTCCTCTTTCATGAGCAGTAGTGTGAGAATCCACATGAAGCAAGCAGCAAGGGCAAAAGTGAATGTTATTAAGCAGAAAAGCAATGAGACATTTTAGATAGAATATTTGAAAATTTTAAGAACTGCACAACTCCCCTCCATGCATCTCTCATTTGTTTTATAAGTACGTATAGTTCATATTCCCACACTGTGTGAGGATGACTAACATGAGACATTAAAGTAACACTTTTACTCTAGTTGAATAATAACAATTCAGAAGACAGATTGCAAATTTCACTAGAAAGCAAAACTGCACAAAATCCCATTCAGAGTCTCCCCATGCATCAGTGAATAGCAACTAACTTCTTTAGCATTACTCCAGGAGTTCACTGCCACCATTTTAAAGAAATTCAGCGCCCTTCACATGTTAATGGTTAAGATACCAACTGCTGTTAACAACAGTAGCAGAATGATTCCATAGCAACTACTGTTCAAATACCTGAAGGAAATAGCAGCTCCTGCCCCGTAGTTATACCCCCTATCTGCTTAATATGATTTTGCATGGAAAACTTTTATATCCTGGCATCAGGATGTTAAACTGTATTATCATTACCCATGTCAATTCAGCACAATATACTGTAATCACAGCATACCTAGGAAAATTAATTTTTCATGACTTTCATATATGCAAAAAATGCAACTGCTCTTACCAGTGACTTTTGACTTCCTTGGTGAGATATTCTGTTTCCTGCTGCACACTGACTTACTGTATTTTATCATCTGTTATGTTCCTTAAATATAAAGAACTTTTATTTTATGGTTCATAGAGAACACAGTGGTAAAAATTTTTAGCCTTCTAGCCCTTGCAATTTTTTCAAGCTCTTCCTGTCATAGACGCTTTGTGTTTTCATCTCAGTGAGCTCTTTCATGTCACTGACTTATACAGGGGAATATCAAGCAATACAAGTTTCCTGTGGTATTAATTCTCATAATGTCTATAGTTCTACTGATTCAGTCATTTGCATTTGTTTAATCAGGACCTGGAACAATTCATTAGAATGAAAGGTCATTAAGGTAATGGATATTTATTTTTAATTACTAATGTATAGCACATGAAATTTAACATGAGCCTCCTTAATTCAGAAACTGAGATAAAAGGCAATGGCTACTGTTGTAGTAAAAACATTACTAATTTTTTTGGACAAGGCTGTAAGACTTCAAAGACAAAAACTGAATCCAAAGAACATAGCCTTAAATACATATGTTGTCCCTCTTTTAAATAAACAAGGTAGAACATAAGCAGCATCTGGTAAAGCACATCACATAACGGACCAAAAGAAGCTGATTTACAAGGGCATTTGTGTGCTCAGAGTTTCAAGTGTGATTTTGGTCAGAAAAGTTATTTCGAAAGTCCATTAGCTGAGAAGTCCACATCTGTGGAAACAAAGATCTGACTTGAAGTCCCTATTTTGTACACCTGCACTTTCACTTGACTCCTCATGCAAATAGTTAACAGCAACTTTGCGGGGAGTACTCACATGAACAAGGCATAGAAGATTATGCCTGTACCCTTGACCCTATCATACAATGTCATAAGCACATGAAGCTGTTAGAATCCTTAGTCCGGTTTTATAGATATTTTGCAAGATGAGAATATGTCCTATACAAAGCAAGGGTCTGCCCTTTATTATTAATAATTATTTTTTACTATTATTATCATTTCTTACTGTAAAGATTTGGAGTTTGTTTGTCCTAATCTGGATGTAGCCCACACAAAATACTCCGCCTTACTCTCCCTAAACATGGCACCGGTTCAGTGCCTCCACGTTTATTCACCTGCCCCTGCCTGTACCAGGAGAGGGAGCAGCTGGGCATCCAATTCACCTCAATAACTGCACTCCGTTGGCATCTAGGCATCTCTCACAGGCCACTTGCCTAGGTTCTGTCTGCAGTCTGAGAGATAGGAAGGGATGAGACTTCCTCTAGAAGTCTTTCTCTCTTCTAACTACAGGAGGAAAGTAGACAAAATACTTATGCTAGACACTAAACCTCCTATTGCTCAACTGTCCACAGACTATTCTGTATAACATACAGTGTATACAGAACCCTCAGTTCTTGAGGCTTAGCCTAGCTTACTGATATTTAGAGTTTCATACTGACCCCAGGAACCAGCATACAATCTGTGGCCTCTTCCTGGTTCCCTAAATCTTTGCGCTGTGCCCCAAAGAACTAAAATGCAGAAGAAATCCATGTTTTTATTTCCCATCCTCCCATTTGCACCTTGTGAACCTGAAGTCAGTGCTTATTTTCTTATTTAAAATACACATAATAACAACTGCTTTAAAGGAATGTACTGTGGTTTAATTGCAACATGCTCTGAAATCTCTGAAAGATGCTGTGGAAAAGGAAAGGATTATTATTCTGCAATCTGTATAACACAATATATTTGAAAAATTATGATAAACATGCATGTTGCTATTTCCTAGAAGAATGTCCCTTAGGAGTCTTTTTTTATTATTATTACAAATATGTAAAATATAACTCTTCATTTCAGAAGTCAACAGCTTTTCCTACTTTCCATTCTGGGAATAGAGTTTTCTGTTTATCTAAAGTAATACCAGCAATACATATAGCACAAACTTAATTATGTCACTTGAAAGCATTACAAAAAAAAAGAAACTTAAAATAGTCAAAGCCACCCATAGAGATAAATTGGAATAATAGTAATAAGAGATAACTTTTTGATTTGCTAATTTGGAATTCACTCTCCTTTCAGAAGATATTCTTAAAAAAGTTATCAATATCACACAGGAACTATGAGCAACCCAAATCTAACAATAATACATGAATCATTTTAATTACTGCAACTGTGAACAAGTTTTCAGAGACTTATTAGATCAACAGAATGATTTAATGTCAGTGAATTTTTTGAGCCTTGAGAAAACATCAAATATCAAAAAAAAAAAAAAGGCTCGAAACTGGTCTTATTCGGGATAAAGAAGAAGAGAATTTGAGCTAAATGAAAGCATGTCAAGCTAAGGAACTTCATATTGAAAGCTGAAAAGCAATCCTATACACAGGTCCTCATGGTTAACTTTAGAACTTACTTCTGTGGTAAAAACTAGTACACATAATATTATTCTTATTTTCAGTCTATTTAATCTCCTTGAGTTTAATACGGCACAATCTATGTAATGATATATTTCATACTGCCTGTGTCTACATTTTCACTTGACATTTCACAAGTTGTGTTTTTCACGATGTGTACATTTATTAACTTACTGTAAAACAGTTGCCATTTTATTGAGTCCTAATATATTTGTATTCAATAGAAAAGGGAAGTATATGCCACAGTGATGTTAATATATCAAGGCACTAATCAGGAAAAAAACATTTTGAAAAGCACTGTGTTTTTTAAATTGCATTCATGCAAAGAAAAATCAACTAAAACCACCTCCCCACCTAATTGGCTATTCTAATCCGTAGACCTGTCACATAAGGAACAGAACTGCCAGAAACATTTAGTGTTCATGTTGTCACTAAGATTAAAATCAGAGTATTGCCATTTCCTTTAAAGGGGAAGAATTAAGATTTTTTTACTGTAACAAAATGCCATGAAATACACATGTGATATGAAAATAGAGTGTTTCTGTTTTTATAATCCTTGTCTTTCTTTAAGCAGTTTTCCTACAAAAAATAAAAAACTCCTAGAAAAGTAAAAAGATAATAAGGGGAAGAAAAAAAAAAAAAAAAAGAGTATTAACTGAATCAGCTTAGCTACTTTTTACTTCTCAACTTTTAAAATCTACATTACATTCTAACTGGAATTTGGAAGTATTTACATTTTTCACAGTTGAGGAACAAAGAGAAGGTGAAAGTCAAGAGCCAACAATGAGAGAAATGGAAGAATGAGAACTACTCAGGTTTTTTAGCTCTCACCTTACATAGCTACAGGATTTCAAATAACTTCTTTCACTATCATCTTGGTTCTTTGCAGCTGCAGTAACTGGGAAGAGCAAGATCTCTCTGGTGAGAGATTCTGAGCTGTTGTGGGTTAGCCCCAGACTGCAGCTACACACCTCAGCCAGCCCCTCTTCCCCAACAAGATTTTCTGTTTTGAAGAAAATTAACTCAACCCAGACAGACCTGGTAAATGAGTCTTTACAAAGAAAAACCTCATGCTCTTTTGATTTGTTTGTGTCTTTGTTTCTTTCTTTCTTTTTTTTTTTTTTTTTTTTTTTTTTTTTCCGAAGTTGGAAACTGTTAGTGCGGACGGGTCACTTGCCAAAAATGTAATGGCTTTCATGAGAAGGTAGCTTTAGAAATGGCCCATAAAACTGCTTCACCTCTGAGTCTTCTTGATCACATAGCTACATATGACATTTATGTTACAAAGATACATTTATACTCTGTTGCTACCATACACATTAAAATTTATTTTACAATGGTCCTAATTCTCTACTTCTTGTCAGCACTTTATCTTTGCATTTTCTCATTCTTCTTTCATTGTCTAAAGTAAGCTGTTGTTCTCCATCCCTTAGGAATCCATACACTGTACGTATCGCACACACAGATGCAGCAATATATAAAATGCTGTAGTTTGAGTTTCATACACAGCATTGCCTCATGTGAAAGAAATAGTCCTGTTCTCTTCAGGCCTCCACAAATTGTCACCACAGCCTCTTTCATTCTGGCCAACACACAAAATTGCAAAGTGGAATGGAAATGGATTGAGATGAAAGTATAACCAAAGCTTATTCCAGAAAGTTCTAAGAACTTTCCATCAAATTATAGCTTCAGTTCTCAACTGAAATGAGAGGAATTGACATCCTTTGGGTTTAAATCACAGAGGGTTGGATTTTCAAAGACATTCAAATAATTTAGAAGTACGAGTTCTGGTAAACAAATTGGCATTTCCTTTTTTTTCCACTGTCCTCAGTCCTTCCATCATCACATATCATAAATAATATTAATTTAAAAATAATTTTATAAACATTAAAGGATTGTACTGTTTAAAATATCAAGAGCTTGATCCTAAAATAATTATTATATTTTAATATAATTAAATTTGAAGTCTACATTTAGACATGTCATTGAACTTAACTTTTTTCCATAGAACAGACTCTGATGATCTCACAGACATTGTCTCAATGCCATGTTTTAAATTTTAGCTGCCTGCAGCAGCTAATTTAGCAAAAGACTTTTATACTGCAATATTTATTGGCCAAAATTAGAAAACTCCTGAGAAGAACTAGGCCTCTCTCCTCCTCAAATTTTCATTTTGTATCACTGAAATAATCTCACAAATCATAGTGAAAAATAACCTTTTGCACATTTATTTTCTGCTGTCCAGACTTCAACCAAAAGGAAAAGAAAAATACATCAATGCTCACTGTGCAATAGCAATCAAAAGGGATGACACACCACTCAGTGCCACTCTGCAGATGTAACCTAAAAGAACCCTGAAAAGCTTCAAAATTTATTTTTTTGGGAAAAAGAAAGTGTAAATATACTTCCTTTTGTAATTACAGCTTACTCCAGATGGTCCAAACTTTTCCAGTCTTAATGATTCTATGATTTTACAAAGCACCTTTTTTCCCTTCAGAATTTTTTAACGTTTTCAGACACATTCACTGGATTTGTTTCAATAAGGAAGGGGGAAAGAGGGTTATTATACATAAAATTCTAATTTTCTAATTTAAGAAAATGGCACTTAAAAATTTCACCTTCAATTATTTCTAGTTTCAGAAAACAACTTCTATATCCTAAATGGAGTATTAAAGAAGAGAAATAAAGTAGAGCAGTACAACGCAAAGTGTTTCCAAGCTTCTTAAAAATTACTTTCTGGTAGTCTTGAGCAGAGCTACTAATTGTCAATTCAGTATTGCATTTCATTTCTTTAGACCAGATTTAGCAAGAGAACTGAATGAAGAGAGGCACTGGGGAAGATATATTCAACTTAAGCCTTGCAGGCTTTTATGTTTAGATCAAAGGGTATTGATTTACAATTCTAAGAATGAAAACAGTGGTAAAGAAACCTGTAAGGTTTTAAGCAAAGTTCTGAGATTAGTGACAGACCTGATTTTAGCTAAGAATTCCACCAAATAAAAAAGTCATTGGTCATGTCAGAAACAAATATGTCTTCCTTTTCCTAACCTACCCATAACATTAGCAACTATATTATGGGAATAAATAAATAAAGCTACACACACCTCCGCCACCACACCTTTATCTCCCAACATAATCACGGAATGAGTGTAAGTGAAAAGCTGGTGAAGCACACGAAAAATAGCAATAGGTAAAAGAAAAGCAAAGTCTCTATTATTTAGCACAGTATGCTCTTGTTCAAAAATAAGTACAAAACCATTGCTGTCTCTCCAATAAGGACACACATTCTTTTAAAGATACAGTCCACAGGAAGGGGGACTTTGCTTTTCTTTTAACATTTTCTTTTTCTCCTCAATGTCATGCAGATGAGCTACAGACAGTGAGGAACACAGCCTAATGATAATTCAAGGTAGAAATTAAGGTTAGCTTACTCTGACAGTTGTCAAAACTCAAAAAGCCAATAAAGCTGGAATCCAGAAAAAAAAAATATATATATATATATATATATATATACACTGGGCTGAGAGGTGAGGGTGGGAGTTACTTGTTTTTGTTAGAGGACAGCTGCTTATTTTTAAGTCTTTTAACCCTTTTTAGTGATAGCATTCCAATGTGTCCTTTTACTAATAGAAACAAAAAGCTTTTTGAAGGGAAGTGAACAATATCAATTTAATATCATTCGTTCACATGCAAACTCCTGCTTTTGGTTAGTCAACTGATTTTTTTTTTTTTAAAAAAAAAAAATTATTAAGACAGCAACAAATCAATAATGCTAAATGAAATAACACTTAATATGAAGAAAACACAAGATAGCATGAGTTTTACAAAAAGCTTCCATTTGCTCAACCAAGATTACAAAAAGAATGAAACTTGAGGTCTATGATTCATAGAATTATTCAGGTGGGACTGAATATACCTGACTAATTAAGCACATCTCTTATGAAAACTGTTCACTTTTTAAAACAGAGAGTAAAAGCAAGAGAATTAACAGTTTATAAGCTACCATATCCTACTAGTAACATCATTCTTGACATATCAGCTTCCCTATTATGTCCTACTACTTCTCTCAGCAGCACCAGTCACAGTAATGCTCACAAGGACTATCTCTGTCCCACCACAAAACCACTAGTCAAGCTCTGCCTTCATCACATCTACTTCCTCCCTGGTCCACAGTGCTACTAATTATTCCTGTTCTCTTCTCCAAAAGAGATTTTTGTTAGCCTCACGTAAAATAGATCAATAGCATAGAAATTCTAGCTTTTTCCCTGAGGCCTAGAGAGATGTTTGGTGCAGACATTCTTAATTTGTTAAGTAAGAAGAGAATTTGGACCATTTTCTATATGGATTACTGTCATAAATGGAGCTCCAAACTTGGGCTTCATCGACGATAGCGCCGATAACTTATTCTTTACAGAACTAAGAGAGGCCTCGAGATTAACTCCCCTTGTCCTTATGGGGGACTTCAACTTACCAGACGTTAACTGGGAGTGCCACACGGCTGACACGAGCAAGTCCAGGAGGTTCATGAAGCACCTAGATGATAACTTCTTGGTGCAGGTGCTAACGGAGCCAACTAGGAAAGGTGCCCTCCTAGACCTGTTGCTAGAAAACAGAGAGGGTCTGGTGGGAGATGTGGTGATTGGTGGCCGCCTCGGTCATAGCGACCATGAAGTGGTTGAGTTCAAAATTTAACGTGACAGAAGGAAAAGTGCCACCAAAACCTCATCCCTAGATATGGGGAAGGCGGACTTCAGGCTGCTCGGGGAACTAGTCAGCAAGGTCCCCTGGGAAGCTGCTCTTGAAGGCCTTGGTGTCCACCAGTGCTGGTCACTCTTTAAGCGATGCCTCCTAGAAGCACAAGATCAGGCAATTCCTAAATATCGCAAGTCAGGCAGGCGGGGCAGGAGGCCGTCGTGGCTGACCAGGAACATTCTTATGGAGATTAGGCGGAAACAGAGAGTGTTTCGCTACTGGAAGGAGGGCCAGGTGACATGGAAAGAATACAGGGATGCTGCTCGTGTCTGTAGGAAGAAAATTCGTGTGGCTAAAGCACACCTAGAGTTGAAGCTGGCTGTGTCTGTGAGAGAAAATAAAAAGGGTTTTTTTAGATATGTGAATGGAAAAAGGAGAACTAAAGAATACATAGGGCCGCTCCTTGACAGGGAAGGTCTTCTCACAGACGATGACATAGGCAAAGCAGAGACGCTTAACGCCTTCTTTGCCTCTGTCTTCAATGCCGATGATGGGCTTCGGGACCCAGGGTGCCCCGAGCTGGAGGACCGGGACGGTGGGGATGACAAACTCCCAACCGACCCTGAACGTGTGCGGGATCTGCTACTCCACCTGGATCCCTACAAGTCCATGGGTCCGGATGGGATTCATCCCCGGGTGCTGAAGGAGCTGGCGGACGTCATCGCGGAACCTCTCTCAATTATTTTTCAACGATCCTGGGAGTCTGGAGAGGTCCTGGTAGACTGGAAGCTGGCAAATGTTGTGCCGATTTTCAAGAAGGGTCAGAAAGAAGACCCTAGCAATTACAGGCCTGTCAGTCTCACATCAGTGCCTGGTAAAATCATGGAGAAGATGGTTCTCGAACGTATTGAGGCGCACCTGGGGGACAAAGCAGTCATTGGTCCCAGCCAGCATGGGTTTGTGAAGGGTAGGTCCTGCCTAACTAACCTGATTTCCTTTTATGATAAGATCACCCGTATGGTAGACCAAGGGAAACCAGCTGATGTGATTTTTTTGGACTTCAGCAAGGCTTTTGACACGGTTTCCCATAGGATCCTACTGGACAAAATGTCCACCATACAGCTAAATAAAAACATCATACGATGGGTGAGCAATTGGCTAACGGGCAGGGCCCAAAGGGTTATGGTGAATGGGGCTGCGTCAGGCTGGCGGGCGGTCACCAGTGGGGTCCCTCAAGGCTCCATTTTAGGGCCGGTACTTTTCAATATTTTTATAAACGATCTGGATGTAGGAATAGAAGGCATTTTGAGCAAGTTTGCTGATGACACCAAACTTGGAGGAGTTGTGGACTCGAATGAGGGTGGAAAGGCCTTGCAGAGGGATCTGGATAGGTTGGAGAGCTGGGCGATCGCCAACCGCATGAAGTTCAATAAGAGCAAGTGCCGGGTCCTGCACCTGGGACGGGGAAACCCTGGCTGCATGTACAGACTGGGCGATGAGACGCTGGAGAGCAGCCTAGAAGAGAGGGATCTGGGGGTCGTGGTAGACAACAAGTTGAATATGAGCCGGCAGTGTGCCCTGGCAGCCAGGAGGGCCAACCGTGTCCTGGGGTGCATCAAGCACGGCATCGCTAGTAGGTCAAGGGAGGTGATTGTCCCGCTCTACTCTGCGCTGGTGCGGCCTCACCTCGAGTACTGTGTGCAGTTCTGGGCACCACAGTATAAAAAGGACATGAAACTGTTGGAGAGTGTCCAGAGGAGGGCTACGAAGATGGTGAAAGGCCTGGAGGGGAAGACGTACGAGGAACGGCTGAGGGCACTGGGCCTGTTCAGCCTGGAGAAGAGGAGGCTGAGGGGAGACCTCATCGCAGTCTACAACTTCCTCGTAAGGGGGTGTCGAGAGGCAGGAGACCTTTTCTCCATTAACACCAGCGACAGGACCCGCGGGAATGGAGTTAAGCTGAGGCAGGGGAAGTTTAGGCTGGACATCAGGAAGGGGTTCTTCACAGAGAGAGTGGTTGCACACTGGAACAGGCTCCCCAGGGAAGTGGTCACTGCACCGAGCCTGACTGAATTTAAGAAGAGATTGGACTGTGCACTTAGTCACATGGTCTGAACTTGGGTAGACCTGTGCGGTGTCAAGAGTTGGACTTGATGATCCTTAAGGGTCCCTTCCAACTCAGGATATTCTATGATTCTATGATTCTATAAATGGAGCTCCAAACTTGGGCTTCATCTCTAGAAATGCAGGACATAAGTTTAAGTTTGTAGTCATCCGAGAAATCATTTTGAGTTCTGTAAAAAATTTAAAAATAAAAAACACATTTCAAGTTTTACTCAATAAGTTTTACTCCCTTCCACAATTTCTATGCTTTTTTTCCAACAGTTCCCCAAATGCTACCTAAAACCAAAAATGCTTGATGTAAAATGTGCAAAGATATTTAAAATTTCTTAACAATTTTTCCTTCAAAAATAATTTTTACAAAGCCATTTACTTCATTAGATAAATAATTTGTTCAAATCAACATTAACCCATTTAAAGCAACTGAAAATGGCTATGCAGATGTTTCTGAATTTTATTCTTTTTCTAATTTGGTATAAATAAAAAGTATAAATAAAAAGTATAACCAGCATTTTACTCCTACAGCCCAAATCTGTCTTAAACCTAAAACTATTTAGGTGTAAGAAAAATGAATAAAATAGTGCTGCAGCTGTTAGTCTGCACTGGAAGACAGCAGAACAAGGCAAACAAGACAGTGTAATGCAGAACAGATGGAAGAAAAGTGGTTGTTTACTATCACTGCACTAAAGCTTTGTTGTTAGAAATGGTAATAAAGGCAATGATTAGAAAAGAATCTGAATCTCCCTTATGACAGTGCCCAAATGTAGGTGTCAATTTCTGCTCAAGAAAAGCTCCATGGGAACAAGAGCTTCAGCAGAATAGCATACCTCTTCCCAAGTCTGTACGAATGGGGGAAGTAGATATGATTAAACTTCAGATTTCTTAGGTGATGGTATTTCAGTTGGATGGTAATCTGTTATAGTCCCTGTCCTCCCAAATGCAAACAAACAAAGAAAGCATGCTTTTTTATTTCCCCTAACATCATTGTCTCTGAAAAGCAGCAGCTTTTTATCAGCAAATGGTATGTGAAAGTCAAGACAAAAAAGGGGATTTTTTTTTGGTAGGACATAAAGCATTAGTAAAAAGTTTTTTTCTAAAATGACCAAACCTTACAAATGGATTAATTTCTTTGTACATATTTAATTTGTATAATTGTATTTTTTTCCATTTCTTGTGCTCAGTAACCACTTATTTGTCATTCAGGCTTTATGAATGAATTCAATTTGTAGTTAACAATAAATATAACTTGACCGTGAATAGCTGGTAACAGACATCGTCAGCTTTTGTGCCATCTTATAAAAGATTCTTTCTTTTCTGTGGCACAGTTTCTACAGCTTAAAAGAAAGCAGCAACCATGTAGCCTCTTGAGCAAACCTTTTATCAAGTACTTCAGTGAACCTAATAGGAATAATATTGCATAATTTCTCAAGCAACAATGCCCATCACTAGTTTAAATCAAAATACATGAGAGTATACAGACAGCTATCTAAGGGTGAAATACACTTCTGCCAGACACAGACCAAAAGATTGCGTCTGCAGAGATAAAATACACAGGAGTAAATATTTGAATCACTCATTAAAGGCCAAGGCAACAGTGCTGCTTTTAGTCACTTAGATGAATGGCAGAACCAAGATGACAGTTTCTGGATCACATCTGAGGAACTTATATGGCTTCCCCAGACAGCTCAATTTGTACTACATTTTTCCTATAAATAAAAGTATTTCCCATCAGACCATAGTGTCTTTTGCTCCCTCTACATCCAGCAAGTATAAAGACATTTTACCATCCTACTTCAAGGCAATTTCTCTCTGTGCACACACTCTGGGTTAGGGGACAAAGAAATAAAGAGGGGCATCTTAAGAAATAGAGATATCCTAGAAAAGATATCTAATGTGTTTTAAGATCTAAGCATTATAAAAGTTTTGGTTCCTTACCATATCCAAAACATTTTCAGAAATTAAAAGAAAGCATTATAGATTATGGGTAGGGCACAGGAGCCTTTGGTTCTAAGTCCTCCCACGCTACTTAACTTTCATTACCTTCTTTTTGGCCTTCTCATCCTCCGAACTCCTTGGAGCTGATCAGCTGGTTCACATTTTTCACATCTGTGTGTAACTGCACAGTTACAGTGGAAACTCCTAGGATACTCTCCAACCATCTTTGCAGTAGCCATGTTCAGAGCTGTGACTTTATACAATGCTATAATGAAAGTTTCCTTATGAAGCATGACTATGCACAGGAGCATAGGCTTCATCTCCACACATCTGAAACCTTTTACTTTTAACATTTCAGGTATAGAACACAATTTTCTAAATAATGAAGACATATTTCTATTTTATGAACATGTTAATCGAACACAGTCAAGCCTTTTAAGATACTTAGGGGAATCAATTCCTAATAGATTGGATGTATAAGATTAAATTAGGATTGTTTACTCAGACATTATAAACTGATCAATTTACTCCCACAACATTGCAGTGACAGTGACCATCCAGCAACATTTAGTATGTTGCTCTGTAAAATGAATTACCAGATTGTGAACTGTTAAAATACTTTCTTTAATCTCTTAAGACTTCTCTGCACATTTCTGTGCAGGACAGACAGTTATTCAGAGCGCAGGACAGTTGTTCATAGTTGTTCAGAGCCCAGAACAACAAATTCACAAGTAGAAAGAGGAGATGGAATTAATCCCCCTTTGGGAGAGGGAGGTTGTTGAAAACACAACTTACATAAACATTAAGTATCATTTTTTGTTTTTCCTAACACAGAAGTTTTGCGGTAGGGGGAAAAAAAATAAAATAAAATAAAAACAGTTTGGTGTTTAAGAATTTAAAATATTTTGAGGATTTTTTCCTGCTCTAAATCCTTAAATCTTACTGTGAAAATCTAATGTGGTAGATATAGAGCAAACAGTTTTCATCTTGCCAAAACATGAGACAAATAGTTAAACGCAAATCATAAAAAGAAAAATTCTCTCTCAGCCATGCAATCCAACTCTAAACAGTCCTGTAAACTCCCAGCTTCAGACTGTAATTATTCATTTTGTTTTTAATAGAAAGTCAGTATTTTCTGTGGAAAGTAGACACGATGTGAAAACTCTTTTATGTGAAAATAAAAATAATCTAATTTAAGGAAAGAGATTGATCCACCACTGAATAAATAAATAAATAAATAAATTAGATACTTAGAGAAAAATTAAACTGCTTCTTCTAAACAGACCAAAACTACATGGCTCTTTCAGAGAACTACCACCAGCAGCCACTTGGTAGAGCAGCAGTTTTACCCTCAAATCTCTATTTTAATATTCTTTTGCATAAGCACACAAAGTGTGCTTTAACAAAAGATTTGCATGACATACTCTTTTTTGATCTAAATGTTACCAATTATGTTATATTAAATAAAGAAGGCTATAAAGCCCTAATGGCAGGAAACATTGTGGCAGCCTCTCATTCCCATAAAAAAAATTAAAAAAAATAATTAAATCATTAAATTAAATCATTAAACTAACTTTTCAGAGGTTAAAGATTTTCTGAATTCTATTTCTCTAACAGAGAACACGGTGTGCTTTTAAAATCAGATACTGAAGCTTATTGATTGAAGTGGATAGCCTTGTTCATAAGAAAACTTAACTTATGATTTATTGTATTCTTTTTTAATCTTACAGCTGTTACCTAAATTATTTTTCTAGGAGACTGTTTTTACTTATGTAAATAGGAAATTCTTCAAAGAACTAGTCAAAAAAACTTCAGGAGCATTTTCTGTTACCAGAGTTGTTAATTACCATTTACTTTATGAACCAGCCTCTTAGCATCACATATCTTGGCAAGAATATTTATTTGATTTCCATTAAACTCATGTGAAAGACTCATATTGATTTCAGTGGGAAGCGGATTAAATTCTAATAAAAGTTGACTACACATAGTTTTTTGCATTCAGATGTGAAGCAATACTTGCTTTATTTTGTCCTATGCTAACAACAAAATCCACTGCCATATCACAGTTGCTATGGTCCAAGAAAATTATATTCTGCTCTGAATATTTTGAGTTTTCAGGAATAGAACCCTTAAAGATTTCCTCTTTCTGTTTATTCTGATCTCTTCTGTTTTGCTTAATTTAAATATGGAACATCACTGTTACTACAGAAGTGATGCTATCCATCTGTGAGAAATAAAATTTGGAATCTGTTGGCTGCAAATTTTGTGGGATTTTTTGTTTGTTTTTAAGTAGAAGAAAAAAATGGTATTTTCATGAAAAGAAGCAAGCTTAAGAAGTATATGGCAGTAAAACCAAAGAATATTTTTCTTTTCTACATTTCTGCCCAGTTAACATTGTTTCTGATATAAAGAATAACCACAGAATAAGAAAAATGCTACTATTGTTCTTATAATATGTACCTGCAGCACCAACAGCAGGCTACAGTTGTGAGGTAAGTGCATACTTACGTCAATATAACCAAATTGTTTTTTTCTAAGTACTGTCATGTAAGTGCAAAAGTGATATCAGAAAGGATTGAAATTTATATTTGGCTAGTCCAATGACAAGGAACATGTTCTTATAACCAGTGTAACAAAGTTTATGACTACTCTGTACATTAGAATCATTGAAAGAAACATCAAAGATCAGAAAATGCTGCAGAAAATACTTTTCCAAAGACAAACAGAACACTGTTCATTTCATGGCAGGATAATAAAAATGTTCACAAAATAATTTACCATAATTGTATGCATTGTGGAACTGGTAGAAAAGCATCAATAAAAATAAGATTAGCATTAAAATGACAATGGAAAGCATAAAGCAAAATAATTCATGTAAAGAATCTGAAATACTGTATTTGTCCTTAAAATATGACCTTTTGGAGCTGCATTGACATATACGGAGGGAAAAAAAATTAACTTGGATATAAGACAAAATTAGACACAGGTTAGAGGTAATTTCATCTCAGTTATTGTTTTTGTTGTTGGCACTTTATTTTTATTTTTATTGTTGTTGGCACTTTATCCAGAGTGTAGTAGAGAAACTAGTCATTCCTTGTGAAATTGTTTAAAAAATACACCATCCCAACAAAAGCAGAATGCAAGTCACTCCTACAGTAAAGCAGAATGCAAGTGGACTTAAAAATTTCACTAAAGAGTCAGCCAAATAAGCTTGTTGTGACCTCAGTGGCTGAAGTATTTTAGTTTGCAACTACAGTTCACAAAGAATGCTTTAAAAGACTTGAAGTTTTAGCATTCATTTATGCAATAGGTCCTGTTTTCTATAGCAACCCAAGTTCACAAATAAAGGGACTAAAATACAAACGAATTGGATGATGCAGCCTTGAAAGACCTTCTCAGATGTCATTGATCAGTTCAGTACGTGTTTTGTAAAAACAGCCTGAAGAAAAGCTGCCACAAAACTGCCACATTACACAGATCAGATTAAACACTTTCTTGTTTAATCTACAAATCTAATGCTTAAATTACCTGTGAACAATTATCCTGAATAATCTCAGAGGAACGGTAATTATGGATACAAAGTCTTTCATCTCAATTAAGACTGAATATAGAAACAGTTAGTAGTGAATAACTTTCCATAAACAAACATCTGCGGCCATTAAAGAGATCAAGATTTGTCATTGCTACTCTCATATCGAGGCAAAAAAAAAAAAAAAAAAGATACATCTAATCAGGATTCAGCAACACTCAAAGTTTGAATGTGTAACTCGTAATGGGACTGCAGGGCAAAGACAGTGATGGAATTAGAAATTAATCTGAATGTCTCCATAAATCATAGACTAGTCTAGATTTTTCTGAAGCAAATGGAAGTAGTTAAGAAATCAATACCTACATTGAGAAGGGGAACCAGCTGTCATCTGGCTTCAGGGCTGCACAGGCCTCCTCATCACATGGCCTTCATCCTTATAAACCAACTCCTGATTTTAATCACTTAACATCCCACCGGAGCTAGTTGAGTCACCTGCATTACAAACATAATGAAACTACTCACTTCCAAGAATAATCATATTGAGAGATAGAATACTGAGACTAAAATAAAAATCATAGGATTATTTTTATTTAATGGCAAAAAAAATAAAAATGAGTCTCCTCAACAAAAACTTATTACAAGCAGTGCCTAAAACATTTAGAAAGAAATCAGAAACAAACATCCTTTATCTGAAAGTACAATTCACAGGGAGCACAGTAAAGCTTCAAAACAGTTATCATTGCCTTGATAAAAATATGTAATATGAGATACACTTCCTGTTATTACAGTAAAAAAACAAGAGTCTTCACTTGCCCATGTTGCAAAGTTTTATTTGTATTAACATTCCCCCAGTGAAGAAGAAAAATCTCTAACTAATAATAAACAAGAGTTGATAAAATATGAATGTCATGTTAATTAAACACAGCATGAAAATGCTGGGAGACCCAGCCACAAGAAGAAAAATAGTAATCAACATAATTTTCCTCCATTTCCACTTTTCTGACTGAAAATAAACCCTCCATTTGCAAACCCACTCTTCTGCCTTATGATTATGACATTCTTTTCCTCCAAAAGCTTGTTGTGCACAAAACAAAATACAGTAGAAGACAAAGCATTTGTCATTCATCAGGTTGTAAAGAAGCCTCTGCAATACTGGTTTTCCTTTGTTAACGCTACTGAAGTTCACATATGAACAAGTTGTCTATGAAATACATAAATTCTCTCTCCTAATTCCAGAGTATTTCCCACCTTTCTGTTATTACCCTTTCTATGCAGTCTGATTTGATGGAAAGTAATGATAAAACTATGAAGCCTCAAAGATTTTTCAAAAGATATAACAAATCTCTTCCTCCTCTTTCTGAACTGTAAGATCTAAATGGAAAAACATATCCCATCACTGTATCCTGTTAGCAAAGCTGTTTTCCAAGAAGCCATACTTTACGTATCTCCTCTCAGGAAAATAAGCTAACTCATTACTGTTTGTTTGTTTGCTTTATATATTTTTTTTTTCAATACTCTACTTTTATATTAGAAGGATTTATTCTATGAGCTACCGTTTGTGTTTGTATTCTCCTTTACTTTCTCTTAATAACAGCTGAGAGAATTCTCAAAGAAATAGGGCTTTTTCCAGTTAATCAGTAGAGTTAGGGCTGCTCTGGAATACCTAGTGTATACTGCAAAGTATGAAGAACATTTTACACACCTGAAATCACCTTGGAACACATTTCTGAACACTTGAAATTCATTGGGAACAGTCACGACCTATTGACCTGGGGTAAATGACTCCATCAAGAATATTCTGTTTAGCTTTAAGCCACCTTCTGATCATAGAATATAGAATAGGATATCCTGAGTTGGAAGGGACCCTTAAGGATCATCAAGTCCAACTCTTGACACCACACAGGTCTACCCAAAAGTTCAGACCATGACCCAGAAGTTCAGACCATGATCACTTGGAGCAAGTTCCACTTGGATCAGATGACCTCCAGAGGTCCCCTACAACCCGATTTTTCACAAAATTCTATTAATTCAACATTTTTATCCGAAAGCATAAAGATTCTTTAGCTATAGTATCACACCCCAGCTTTCCATATTATATTGCTTTTATAAACACCATGAAGAAAGCAAAACAATTCTTTTTCTCTACCCTGTGTTGCACTAAATGCTGTACATTTGAAAACGTTCCACATAAATTTTGGTAAATTTGAACTTTCTTTGCATCCTAAACTGCAAATAAAATAAAATATACTGAAAAATCCATAAAAAAATATTGAAAATTCCATAAAATATACTGAAAACTCACATTGTATCTTAAAAAAAAAAAAAAGACAAACAACAACAAAAAACATATAATCACGTTCTTTACATCAGAGCATCTTTTGTTACACCTGCATAGGATTTCAGCCAATGAAGCTGCACAGTTAGGCCATAGATCCAGGGAAGTACTAAAGCATGAGTTTAATGCATTTCTGAATCAATGCCTTATACCACACATGATCTCTCTCACTTCAGAGAGATTTTATTTCTCCCTGTAAGTTAGTCAGGTAATACTTTCTCTTTCATGCCCTCTAAAGGTAAATAAATAAATAAATAAAAACTCTTTATGATGTCTGTACATTCTAATCTTTAGGCAAGAGTATTATCAAGTTGACAAAAAAAATAATAATTCCTTGAGTGCCTTTCAAGAACTCTGAATGTTTTTCCTTTACTGTAGCTTTAAATCATAGCTTTGCAGAAAAGACTGTTATTAGTTCAAACAATGAATGTCTCTGTATTACCATTTCTTTCCAGTTATCACTCAATCAAACATTTGACTCACTACAGATTATAAGATTTCATTTTGGTACTAAAAGGGAAGAAGTAATTATTTGATTTTTGCTATTAAATGATGTACATTTCTACTCCATTACAGATTTTAAAAAATACCAAATATAACTTGATGAGACACAAGACATAGGGATA
This sequence comes from Anas platyrhynchos, assembly GCF_047663525.1. NCBI lineage: Eukaryota > Metazoa > Chordata > Aves > Anseriformes > Anatidae > Anas > Anas platyrhynchos. The sequence continues at coordinate 1,807,064 of NC_092594.1, forward strand.
CAAAGCTATCCCAAATATTGCCACAGTGTCACAGTTTCCATTCTGTAATAAATGAGCTTTAAATAATCCTCAATCTATTTCACCCAGAAAAGATCAAAGAGAGAAAGTTACTTCCTATGAAATGATTGAGATTGAGCTGTACGTTAAAAAAAAAAAAAAAAAAAAAAAAAAAAAAAAAAAAGTATGTTATCAATGGTAGCATTAATTTTTCCAAAACCGAGCTTCTAGCAATCCACATTGAAACTTTTCAAGTACCACAATAAAGCATGAAGCTGCATTTACAGTGAGTAGATTTCCATGCCTTCAGGAAGTAGTCTTTTCCTGATGTCACAGACCAGCCTTGATTTGAATAATTTTTAGCAGTTTTGTCACTCACAGAATAAAATGGTTACTGCTTAAATTTCTTGAGGATGAGCTTGACTGCCAATTTGTAACACATAATTGAGGGAAGTGTGTTTGGTTCCTAAGATAAAACTATCCTTGACTCCTACACTTTCTCAAAGTAAAAAATTATGTTCTCCAAAAGACAGTGAGAGCAGAAAGCTCATTTAGGAGCACTGACTAGCAGTCTGGAGAAATATATTTGTTTTAATGAGGTCTCAGGAAAAAGACTCATGTGTTGCCCTGACTGTAATTTCGAGCATAAAAACTACTGCCTAAAATTTCGTGAAATAGTAACTCCTGCACCAGTTACAACACAGACATCTTGCAAAGTTTTCTGGTACAGGTATCTTCATTAAAAACAACATGAAATTCCTATTCATTCAGTCCTAGTACATCTACCAGTACTACTGATAAGTGTCCATTTAAGTTTCATTGTTTCCTTGGAATCTAACTTCCATGACGATTTGTGCAAGCTAAACTCACCTGTTCAAATACTCACATTTTATGACAGAAGCCATCAATTCACCAACTTTATTTCACTCCCAAAAATACAAATGACAGTACACAGAACCACAGACAGCTTACACCCTGTTGTATTCCACTGAAAATAAACACTGGAGATTAGTAAAGAAATTAATTGTCTGTAGGTATTAGAAATTAATTGGCTACAATGCTATGCAAATTTCCTGATAAGGTTTCCCCATTCTATTCAAATTATTTATTTGGATGAGCTGCAAGGTCAGCTAAAATCCCGGACACACCACCAATCTATAAATTCAAAGATTTAAGCAAACATACATAGGATACAGAAACGGAGTCCACATGAACACATATACATGTATGTATAAACTGGAGTGAAAATTAAAAAAAATAAAAATCATACATGCCTGATGCTAATATTTAGCATTACTTCATTCACCAATACCAAGCAACACAAGAGACAGAAACATCTCATGATCGATGTTTATAAACTACAGCCTCTTAGATTTAATAGCACCATCTTCAGTGTATGAACTTTGACACATTGGCTGTCCACTGTACAATCTGTACTTGCTTGCAATGCACATTCTAAGCTGAAATGTACCTGAATGATGGCCAAAAGTTTGTCAGAGTATCAGTGTTACTAACCTTTGCCATTCCATTACTCGTGAGGAAGCCATAGAGAGTACTTGGTTTAATAATTAGTTTGCAAAATTCCTTATTTCCAGCACCTACATGCATAGATTTTCAATCTGAAACTTTCTCTTCTTCATATACAGATAAACATACTGCTATAACTCAAGGAACATCACCCAATGGATTCAAATCTAGTACTGCATGAGGTTTTTCTCCCAACTAGAATGACAAGTCCGATATTACACTCCAGTATCTGTGAGCATAAAACCTAATCTCTGTGTATTTTTGGAAGATACATTCTACTTATTTTTAAAAGTTGGAAAACAGAAGAGATCATTAAAAAAAAAAAAAAAAAAGTATGAGAACATAATAATGATTTTGCATCAAAAAGAACCAGAAATCAGCTTGCATGGACATCATTTGCATAGTACTGTTTTTTCCTTGCACATCTATTAAGTCACTGTTGCCTCACCAGAAACAGTTACTGAAATACCATTTGCATAGTGTGCTATGTCTGTGGAAGCCCTTGAACTTGTTTACCTCAATGAGTACAATCTTCCCACAGGCATTTCTGTGAGCTTTTGCAAAATAATGGAAAAAACAGCTCGGTGCAAGATATTCCCAAACGCACCAGAATCTTTTGCAATGAAAGCAGAATGAATTCAGGGTGCACTTTCCTTGTGGTCTTCATATTTTGTTTATTCTCTTGCTATTGTTTCCTGCTCTACTACTACCATCTTTTTCTTATTTCTCCCCTACTTTTTCCTTCTTGTCCTACATTTTCACACTGCACCTATTTTCTGAATTTTGTTTTCTGTCTTCATTTCTGTATGATGCAGACACATATAATAACATTGAGCCTAACTTTAGGTTAGAATCTGAATTCTTAAGGACTGGTGATATGCCCTCTTGAGGAGAAAGAGGTCTGGGAACAGGTATTTGAAATCATTTTCAAGTTTGAAACAGGAAAGAACTGTGTTTTCTGTATAGAACAGCTGGAAGTCCACTTAGAAAGTCTCATAAGGACATGGTTCTGGTGACCTACACTACAAGAGCCTAAATTAAGGATGAAGGACAACACACAGGTTTATCCCCTGGAACCTTCCATCATGGCCACAGAAGGCCTTCTTGTTCAAGATATTTCAGTGAATGACTATGAATTTAAGCCAGCAATCTGAAACAGATCTTAGTGCAGGATTTAGTCCTTTCTGGACTGAGAAAACAACTTAAGAGTTATACACTCCCTTTCTTTCAGCATAATGAATGGAAAGACCTAAATGACTTTAATGTTCTTTAAACTGCAGAGCATGCACAGCAGTAGTGCCCTAGTACCTTCTTCTTCTACCAACCTTGACATACACCCATGGAGTTCAAAGCTTTATTAGAAAAACAGATTGAAGAGATGCATAGGGTTGTTAGACATTGGAACAGGCTGCCCAGGGAAGTGGTGGAGTCACCATCCCTGGAAGTCTTTAAAAGACGTTTAGATGTAGAGCTTAGTGATACGGTTTAGTGGAGGACTTGTTAGTGTTAGGTCAGAGGTTGGACTTGATGATCTTGGGGTCTCTTCCAACCTAGAAATTCTGTGATTCTGTGATACACACACACACACACACACACACACAATCGATCTTTAGAACGATCTTCTTTAGGATTTTTTAGTAATAGGTATTGAAAATGGCATACCTTTAATGCAAAATACTGTATTGACATGTCCTAGAAATACCTATAGTACATGTCAATATAGCATTTGCTAAAATTGATTTTTTTCACTGAATAATGAAGAAGTCAGGAAAGCACTCATAAAAGGTTGAATATAAATTACTGCTGCCTATGGCTACAGTAGCTTAAATCTTCTTTCAAAGAGGGCATTTTTTCCTTTACTTTTTTGTTTTGTTTGTTGTTTGTTTTAAAATCTTCTTTTCAGCATGTATATTTCACAGGGTACAGCTTGAAATATCCTTTTCTTCCATTGTTTTGTCAGTGGCACTGCAGATGGAAAGATGCAGTCCCTGGAGTAACTGTAAACCTTGTTCACTTAATGTAAGCTGATGAGAAGAGAGACTTAATTATAGAAGTACCACAGCAAAGGAAGTTAGTAAGTAAGGCCCTGACATGGTGCATTTGTTCACTTAGTAGCCATTAAAATTTGTTGGCTACATTTATCATCACCCTTACTGGTTTGTGCTTTAGCAGCCTTTAAGCATGTACATTAGTCACATACTAGTTACCTGATAATGAAAAATTCAAATGGAAAGACAAAAACAGTTGTATATGGTTACACAATTTTTTGAACACAGAAAGCAGTTTTTCTGTATTCAGATTAAAAAAAAAAAAAAAACTAATGGAATAAAAATGTGATACTCATATGCTTGAGGAAACATCTGAGTTTTTTCTCATAGGAGACACTGTCAAACATCAAACAAATGGAAACAGTCTGTATGTTTAGGCAACAGAATGGTAACCTAAGGAAGAAGTGGAAATGACAGAATCAAATTTAAAAAAACACACTGTCCTCCTCTCCTCTGTATGCAGTACATAGAACCAGTGGTGCCAGGCGGGATGCTAGAACCCACGCCCAACAAAGCTCACAGAACAAAGCAGCAAACAGGGTAATCTCTCCACGTCTGAATTCCACTAAGAAAAACAGGCAAGAAAGAATAACAGTGGAAGCACTGGAGATGATGGACAATTAATTGCATAGCGAACCAGCACAGCATTGAGAAGTGCCTTTTAGAAATAAAAAAAAAAAAAATTAATTTTTTCCACTCAATTTTTATTTTAGCCAAAGCACTTAAGTAAATTTCATGCAAAAATCATAATTTTGTGTGCATTTTCAGGATAAAAATGTTTTAACTAAAAAATTAATTTGCCCCTTATAAAAATTCAGTGGGGTTTGACCAGTAAAGGAATTTTGTAATTATTTACTGTCATCAAGAATAACTGAGATATTCACCAACCAAAACTGCATTCATCTACCTAGCTTCACTGACTTTATGGACAGTTACTGAAAGTCTGGGCTGCTTCTGTGAAAGAGAAGAACCTTGCAAGGAAACTGCACTGCGCTGCTTACTGAGTGATACGTATATCCAGGAATTTCAAAGTGCTGCATGACCATCCATAAATTAAACCTTACTACTTCACTGAAGGCAGAATTCCAATGGTTCCTCAAGTGTAAACCAAGATATTAGATAGCCCTATTCATTGACGCCACCAAAAGTTATGTTGTACAAGGAATCACAACATGAGCCCTGTACTCCTCAGCTACCAAAACAGACGGATGTGATCCATCAAGCAATTGAAAAAATGAACATGCAACAAAACTTGGGGGTGTAAAATTGTGCCCAGCATTCAGCAGTGTAAGTAATTTTACATGCCTGACATGCAAAGAGACAGAAGTTATGCTGCAGGGCAGAGACCAGGCAAGGTAAGGTCATGCTGATTTAGGTAAAACCCAGTGAATACACATGTAGTTTAGAGTCCCCTTATCATCTTACTCTTTCTGCCTCCTTGGAGCATTGCTTTGTCCAAGTATTTGGAAAGCTGACCTTAACAAAAAGTGTAAGCTGAAACTGTCGCACGGGTTAGCCATAGAGACAGATATCCTATTCTGACATATCTGAAAAAAAAACTCTTGCTGCTCCTGCACAAATGTCATAGTGAATGCAGGGCACAGCTCTCCTACCAGATCACCACTCTACTCCTCCTACTTCCTTTGACCTCTTTATCAAATCCCACACTTGTAGCTCAGCATTCCTTCCCACACACAAACACCTTCAATTGCAAGATCAAATTCAATGACCACCGGGCTGTCTTTCTTCTTACCCCACGTCCTTCTGGTCCTGAAGTGAAGTCATTCTTAAAATCAAGTGAAGACATTCTAATCACACTGACAGAAAGGAATAATGCCATGAGAGGGGAAAGTTAAAGTTAATGTCAGAGTTATTTTAATTAAAAGAACAACAAACTACTTCTGCAAGGATTTTCTGACTGTAAAGGAAAAAAAAAAAAAAAGACAAACCATGGGTATGTATTTCCATTTGTACACTTTTGTACTTCTTTTTATTTTTTTTTTTTTGAAGTCACCCCACCTTCCATCACCTTCCTCATACACAATCAAACAATCTTTGTACCACTAAATATTTGATACTCAGGTGGCAACATTATGAAATAAGATTCAGCTTAAGGCATGTTTTTTGCAGGGAAATTGCAACCTCCAGAAAATAAGGTATTTTAATGTAAATGTAGACAGGTCCTCAGATACAATAGCATAAATGTTGATGGTATAGTCATTTCAGAAATAATATATTTTTTTGGAATTGTGTTAAAATTTCAAACTAAAGCAAGATGTATGAGCCACATATACAGGTCCTCATTGTATCAAGACACTTGTTATCTGTCATCCTGAATGCTCAATTCTGACAAACTGCAGAGATGAAAAGTATTGATACTTTCTTCAATTGGATTAAAATTATATGATGTTACCTAGCTTCTTTCTGTTAATGGAGTTTAGATTACCCTTCTACAGTCTCAGAAGAATGGAACTTTCAATGAAGATTAATACTACATTCACTTCACTGCACATTGACATAGAAGACATTACTTTGTGCTCCAGGAATTCCCACCGGCAAATGATATTAAATCCATGCATTGTCTCTCTAGCTATCCTGACATGTTGGCTTTAGCACTTCTGTAAATTCAGCCACAGCTGACAGTAGGACTTCATGCCAGAATTCTAGTTCAAGTATTCAACCACTTTGAAAAATATTTTTATCTTGGAAGAAAGTACAGACCAGTACAAAACTAAAATTGCTGCTTCCCATGCCATTGAAAAATTTTTTATGGGAATGCTAGAAAAGTTACTAAATTTTATTTTGAAAGAGCACTTTTTTAAAACTCTTATTTTGAAGTATTAATTACATTATTTAATGTAATGTATTCATCTGTAAAGACTTGTCTTTAAGTGTGCTAATGCTTTTATATAATTAGAGTTTTACCTCTACTCTTCACTTAAAAAAAAAAAAAAAAAAAAAAAAGTCCTCAAAACTGCTCTAATGAGAATGTATGGAATAAGAAAAATATATTGGTTATACATTCCCTTTGTAGCTTAAGTAAGAAAGCAAAGAGAAATCTCCATGTTCCATGGTATCATCCTTATTCAGATTTAAGTAAATATAGTCTGCAGAGACTTAACAGGTCCTCTCCCACTGCATATTGCAATTCAGTTGCAATATTATGCACTTATCAAACTAAACTTTGTTTTCAACCCCTATGAAACCTTGGTTTAGGAGAGGGCTCTAGAAGCTGTTAAGCTCTGAGATCTGCACAAAAGCTTACTTTCCTGGATACATCCTTAACTGATATTATGATAATTACATACACAGATTGAAATGATGTAATTTTTTTTTTTTTTTTTTTTTTTTGTGCAGGGATAAAAGAACATTAGAGAAATGAGTGTGTTCCTTCAGATTGCCTAGAAATAATTCCTGGGAAATAGGATCTTATTCAGAAGTTCATCATGCAGCAAAATGCCCAGAATGGAATCTTTTCTCGCTTGGATTGAAGGAACTTTGGTGGTATTCAATCCCAAAGCTCTGTGTATTCCCAGTTTAACACCTACAGTAGCAAAAAACAGCAACTACAAAACAAGCCAAGACAGTTTCTCTCCCCACCCCTCCCTTTATTTATTTTTTATTATTATTATTTTTGCCAGTCCACATAACTTAGTATCTCTATGGTGCAAATCCTAAACCAGGATTCTCAGAAAGGTATCCGAGTCTATCCTAGAACAAATTTTAATTGCACTGGACTTTTCCTGCACTGGCACTACAATATTATTATGTGATCACTAAGTTCTGAAGAGTCCTCTTTTCCAAGAGACTACAGCAAATAACAGTGTAAGCATACAATCAGTCTACATGCATTCTGAAGACCTCTTCAAGTGCTTTACTTTGTATACAGGAGATGCCTGAAACAACTCTCCTTTGCCAGCCAATTTCAAAAAGCCAAAACCTAAACATTATAGAAACCATGTGGATGTCACACAGACTTGAAAGAAGTATAAAACATGTAGGTGATTATTTGAAGCTCTGGAAAACACCAGCTCCAAGTTACCTTTTCCTTAACAAAGTATTAACTTCTTGGCACTGTAATTGCCTGCCACCTGAGTCCCAGAGGTAACTGTAACATATTGTCACATTACTTTTCTTACAATTACTATTCCTCTTCTATTATTTCCTGCTAGTGTTGCAAAATAGAACAAGAGCTGTAACACCTTCAGTCTTATTTCAATGGCATTAGTACATGGTCATATTCACACATCTCTCCCGCAATTCAGCAGCTCTCCTGGCAGTTGATTCTGCAGAGCTCCCAACCCAACCTACACTGAAGTCAGCAGAAGTTTCCCACTGATCTTAATCCTTACACTGCATAAGGCTGCCAGATGCTGAGCAACCCAAGCTCCTCCTGATTTTGATCAACGACAATGTCAAGAGAGCCATTCAAAACACCTGGTTCAAAACAGTTTAAATCAGACACTATGAGGAAGTAGATCTCTTCAGTTAAACACACAAACTGAGACAGTTTTGTGATCATTACTATTCAGACTGGGATCTCAGTTTTACGTTTCCTGGGAATCAGAGCCCACCAAGTCCCCAGACTTTCTAGTGTATCCAGATAACCTGCGACCCAGACTAACCTGCATAAATTCAAAGCGGAGAGCATATATGAGAAGGAAAATTGCATTTACATTTAATTTGCAACTTAGAAAGGTTTAAAATTGGCCTGTGAGTTAGACAGTGCTACCTCACAATGATAAACATTTTTTCTTGTATGTTATTCATGTTTATTTGTTTTTTTGTTTTCCCCTCTATTGTGCTGCATTACCTTTCTAACATTGTTGTGTAGCTAAGCAAAAGTATACACCTCTAAAAATAAGTTCCTATATTTTGCTACAGTGGCAAGTGCAAGTAAAAAACTTATTCAGTGATAAAACACCCCTCTTGAGGAACTGTCACACACTAAAGTTGAAGCAGTTACAGTTTCATGTTCAGACATAAACAAAGCAAACTATACATACAGTAGCTGTTTAAAATACTTTTTATTTTTTTGGGAAAATCACTTTGAGAGGTTTTCAACAAATAGTAAGTGTGCTTAGTCCACAGAATAGTAAGGCTACTTGCAAAGGGACAATTTGCCATATCTACCTTATTTGAGCTAAAACATTTTCCACTCCTGGTCACTAGACCCTACCCCAATCCCAGTTACTCACGCCATTGTTTGCAGTTTGTACAGATGTTAGTTATAGAAGGAGCAACTGCCTTATGCTTTCCTAGTTCTCCTTTACCTGTTTTCCTTTCATTATTAATGTCTCTTCTTCTGCATATTGTAGAGGCAGACCGCTCTTTTATCAGATTAAAGTGATTTCTAATAGATAAGTAGAATTTCTTCCAGAAACTTGGTTAAAATGAAAAAAAAAAAATCTAAAGGAATATAAAATTTCCTGTTTAATCTTACTTTTAGCATTTGGAAGTGGAAGCAAAATTAGAGGTATTTACCATTTCTGTATAGCTTTAATATGGCTAGCAACAATTTAGTGGTAGAAACTTTTTGCTCCCATATTAGATGCAGTTGTAAAGTCAAGGCTTCTTTCCTGACAATTCCCAAGGGAACACAGGAAGGAAACATGGGAAAAATTTCCCATGCAAGCATGGGAAAGGGAACAAGGTTGATCAGAGTGATGTGACTGGGCACCAGAACTTACAATGTATGTTAGAAGCAGTGTAGTTTTTGTTTGGATTTCATCTTATTGGCATTAAATGTCGTGAGAGAATGTTTATCACATCCCTCTTCCATAATACACTTTCATCACACTACTTATATGTTGAAACTTTCTGTTACAGACTGGAAAGACTCTGAAGAGCTCTATGCAGGTAAAATAGTTGGATACAACCATCTTGAGTCAGTCTGCCAACCAGGAAAGCAGGCCTATAGGAGGAAAATATCCTATCAGTCATATCCTTGTCTTAATCATACCCTCCATCCTGAAAAGACCTACTTCTTCCAAGTCATGCTAGTTTCAAGCTGCCTGTTTGATGGATGCACTCAATTTGGAATAAAGAAATCTGATTTGTAAAAGCTGTTCTTGGATCCTAAAGGCTTCTCTGTAGATTTTAAGGATTCTAGAGTAAATGTCACAAGAGAAGCGTGACCTATTTTAGTTCAGTTCTGCATTTTCAGTCAGCACAAATGTAAGGTACAAAATAGGCTTCTTATTTATCCTTGTGTCTCAACAACTTAGACTTTGTACCCAGAATACAACAGGAAACTTTACACTATTTGCCTTTGAATCATTTTTATAAATGTTTCACTTTCACAGAAGATGGACTCGAACTTATACACGTCATGTCATATGCCTTTACAATTTGAAATAACATGGCTTTCACTTAAAATCTTCTCCCTTTCTCCATTTACTCCAAAGAGTAAATGCCATTTACTGACATTATTTCTACAAAGCATCCAGCAGGAAAACAAGGCCAAATTCACACATCTGTCTCTCTATTTGCATGTGACCTACATATACAAAGCACTTACCCGATGAACATGCAAAGTCTAGATCCTGTACACACATGGACTAGTTGTATTAACAGTAATGTCAACAGAAATGGCATATGTAGGCAGTTCTACATTTAGAAGTCTACAGTGCCTGAAACTGAAATTGTACTCTTCAATCTTCTGAGAAATCAATTTTGTGTTACACCCTGATTCAGAAATATATGAAATAGTGCAGATATTTCTTCGCATGGTAAAAGACTGGTTTTCAATTAACTGTTTTTTCAAGCTCCTAAACAAGACTGCATTCCTTAAAATAAGACAATCAAACTATTACTTGTACCTCCACCTGTCATATGATACTGATTTGGCTTTCTATAATCACAGACTGTTTACTGGTTACTTGTACACCAGCAGTAGCAAACTAAAACAAATATGAATACATATTTTCAAAATGACAGTTGTATGTGCTAAGTACTTTAAAGCTACATATTCAGCTTTAAATCATTACTGGATGTCTTCAGATTCCTATTTACATCATGTTTCACAATTCACGTCTGTTGTGCAAGACTCATCAGAAAGTGATGCCATAAAGAACATGCCACCTTTCCCTTCTATTATTTATAAAGCAAAGCTTAGCTGCTGTAAATCTACTTAGAGATCTGGGTTCTGTAGATTCTAAAACAGTACCCTTGTACTCTCCCCCCTCTTCATTTTCAAGTGGGAAAAAAATCAAATGTGTGAGATCTGGTTTAACTAGCCTGCAATTTACTAACTTTTCGCCTTTGGGAATCACAGGCAATACCTTTTTTAATACAATCTGGATGACCTCTTTCACCTGGTGGGAGAAATCATCACTGCTTCTTTTCACACCCACATGGACCTAGTTGTTCCTCATATCAGGAGGAAAGGACTGGAAATGTCCTGTTTTGTTGTTGTGTTCTTCTCCAACTTTAAAATTCTTTTTATCCTATCCTGATTTTGTTTTATCAGAGAACTAGACTTGTGAAATAAGTACTTACACTGGATAATTTGTTTCAGGAATAGTACTGCTGTTTCCTCTAAACTGTCATTTCTCAAAAAGCTAATTGTATCCTATGGTCATAACACAGCTACTCCCTTGTCATTCTTGAGTAACTTGCATATCAGAAATAATATTTTGTTAAGTAATGGCTTACACGCCTGGACAACTCCCAGTGCTCAGCTAATTCTAATTGCATTTGTGACCAACTAAGATTGTGCCTTATGGCAGTTCTTTCAGATCAGCTGACAGTCTTAACCTGTCACTCCGAAGCAACATGTTTGTATGACTATGCTCTAATTACTGATCTTTCTGTTCAGATAACCATGACTTCCTGATTTGCTAATCTATGGAGCACAGCCAATTCACAGCATTTCAAAAGAAATATTCTACCAATTCATCCTATGTCTACTGAAAGTGCAAAAGGGGCTTTAGCTGACTCAGAAGATACATTCTTACATGTTTTTACTGAAGAGGCTAACATACAGATCTCCACAGAAGCTGCCTGATCTACTCTGAAGCTCTACTTGTCAAGAGGATGACTACTAAGAACAACCTCAAAAAATTACAGGCTAAATTAGTCTATGAGAATGTCTACAAAATGAGAGATTAAAAACGTATAAACCAAAATTCATCCACATTCTCACCATACCTTTTCTGCATGCTCAGTACATAAAGATTATCCATGGATTTTATTTCTGTTACGTTCAGTTCCCTGTTGCATAGCTGAACTTTATGAGTTTTCCTTAAAGCCACTCCAATACAGCTATTGATGTAACACTGTATACAGCCTCTCCTGGAACTAACAGTATATTATTTCAGAACAAAGGGGAGTGGTCCTTTCATTGTCCTGTTTTTTACAGAAGGAGCACATACAGACTTTTAGCGGCATGATCAAAGTGTACTATTGATTAAATTAAAATGAAAACAAAAATGTCTGGGTTTTGTTCAGGAAAGTAAATGCCAGCTTATATGCATATTCTCTTTATGCCTCAAAAATAGCATTCTCCTTCATGAGCAGTGCCATTGATTGTTGCTATTCGGGCAAATGTCTAAGAACATTTTGTTCAGTAATTATTGTGGGCTTGAGCACACAGACTAAAGAGAAATCTATTTTAAACTCAAAACCCAGTGTGCCCTTCACTGCAGGCACGGCTGTGACTAACAGAGATGTCATGCTTATTATCTTTACCAGATGCAGAAGCTCAAAATGAACTATCGAGCTCATTAGAACACACAAAGCAAGGGACAGCATCCAACAGTCATAGCAACAAATTACTGGGATCCAGGCAAACTAGCTAACTACAAATTGAAGTGGAAAAAAAGGGTGAGCATAAGACCTATAGTAATCATTCACAGCAAACCCAAGAGTCAAACAAATAGCCTGATTTTTGATGGACTTGGAAGCATCAGGAAGGAATACACCAAAATGCTAGCATGTTTCAGTGACTAACAGATGAAAAAAAATGTTATCAATAATTAAGTAAAAATAAAAGCAACAGATGTACAGTAGCCAGGGATTTGACTATAACTCCTACTAAGGAAAAACTTGCAGCTAGAAAACATTTCTATAAGTACAGTTCCACATCAGAGGTGCTATGTACCTCCTCTTCTCAAGCTGCATTTCTGTGTGTTTAGCATAGTTCTAACTCTTCTGGCCAGGGAAGATTAACAGACAGAATTGTAGGGCTTCGATGGGACCTCAAGAGATCATCAGGTCCAACCCAAATAATTAAATATATTTTTCCACAGTTTCCCTAGAGCCACTTAACTTCTCAGAGTGAACTCACTAGTAAGTATACAGATTTGCCCTTATTTTTCATTTGCATAAAACTGTACCCTTACCATTTTGCTGTCTGCACCTCAAAATACCTTGTGATCTGTTATTTACATTGTAAATAAATGTTCAGTGGAATTACGTAGCATATACATTGGAATAACAGAACCAAGAACTGGGCTCAGGAGCAGGGCATAGAATTTCTTATCAATTTTGCCTTACTCATAAGTCTATTGTCATTTGGTCTTGCTATCCTTATTTCTCTTTTTGGGTCTTGCATCTCACAAAGGATTGTTTGAGGTTTACTGATATAAGGCTCTACTCTCACCATCCTACAGCCTTCTGAACAGGAAACGTTTATGTTTTGAATGAGGTTGGGTTTCTATCTCAGCATTTCTCTCAACATTCAGAAGTGATGGGTAGGAGTTTTAAGTGTTATAACCCCAAAATCTCAGGTTTTGGTTATACTTGAAAAATAAGCATTTGCTTTATGTAACATATATATATGCTAAATATATGTTAAAAAAAATAACATCAAAAAATGTCATTGTTTATTGTTGAGATCTCTTGATCAAGGGAACATCACTGAGATCAAGGGTTCCATTCCATTCCATTCACCTAGTGTCAGAACACACTGGATACAAGCCAGCACTTGTCTTGGAAGGTTTGGATATTCCTTGGAAAACAGAAGGGGAGAAAACTAGAGTTCAAAGCAGCTTTTAGTATGATTTCAAGATCATGCTTACTGCAATGAGAAAAGGATAAGCAAAACAAAATCAGATACTCAAAGTACTCCATCTTGACACAGCAAAAGACATCATGAGAGGCTGAGAGGAGTATGAAAGTTTCAGCAGTCTAAGGGATAAACTGAACATTTTATTTGAGCATATTTACCAGACTATGAGACTACTGCTAATTGTGGCTGGAACTCAAAAACACCTTAAGAAAATGAACAAAATTCTGCTTACATTCTAGGGGAACTTTTTCTTCAAAAGAGTCCAAAGCAGCCTGGAAATCCTATGGGCCTCATTGTTATCCTTGAACAAACAGTACATAAAACTTTGGCCTGTTATTTCATTAGAGGCTACTTTCTCTCTAGAAACATTTTCAGTGCCCATTCATTAACTTTATCCATAGAGATGAAAATAGGTATTATCATTAGAGCACTGAATTTCATGTTTGTGAAATTTTTAGCTACTAAAGAAACAGAATCTTCAGCAAGGAAGAATCTTCAGGTTAAGAGGGTTACCAACAGATATGGAGGGTCATCTTCAATGCACAATCAAGTATCTGTGTTTTTGCTGAAGGTGTCAAATAAAAAAGGCCACATAAAAATAAAGAAAAAATGTAATAAAAGAAAAACAATTAGGTCTAAGTACAGAGATCATGTTTCTATCACTAAAAATTTTAAACCTTAGAGTTAGCTTCCTGACAATGGTAAGATAAAAAGAAATAAATTTTTATAGGTAGGTATTCATAATCTCCAAAAGAAGAGGGTAAAGGCTAAAATCAATTCTTCATACAACCATTTCATTTTAAAGTATGCTACAGCAATCTGAAAGAGGTCGGCAACGTACAGAGTATGTCTCATTTTTCATGAAAGTGTCTTAACAATAAAGCAGGGAAGCTCTTTATGAATTATCTCCCTTTGAAAAGACTTGAAAGACGAGCCTGCAAATTGTTGATATAGGGACGTCAAATGAAAAGAAAAAAATCCGCTTTACAGTAGATCGGATATATTTTTATCAGGTTAGGCTATGCACTCCAATGAGGCACAGTTCTAAGATGCCAGGATAAATAATTAGGCATTTTTAAGTCACCTAAATGGACATTACTAACTGTTGACCACTGTGTCAAAGAGTAGAGTATAATTTAAAATTGCTAAGTGAATTTATAAAATTAGATATTCATTAAATTACGATCATTTACATTTTTGACAGTCCATAATAGTTTTCAGATTGCTATGAAGACCTTTTGCATGCCTTCTTACCCTGAGATGGCTACATTCCTGAGGAATTATTAGAACCTGACAGCTCTATATAAAGTTGAAATAATGGGGTTTGGCATCTCAGAGTTCCTTAATCCTCTTCCATCAATACTGTTGCAATAATTGAAAATGTCAGACTAAAATGATTGTAAGCCTCAAACATCTGTCGCTTATAATTATACCAAAAATTGATATAATTATTACACTATGTTCCATCACAAAGAATACTGAAATATACCACAATACCGAAAGCATAATTACTTCAGCATGTCCAACTTCATTTCCCTATAAAGCAAAAATAATAAAATAAAATAAAGCACCCACTCAAGGCTTTCAAGGAAGCCCTGATCAACTATGAGAGGAAAATTACCATTTTGCACAGAACAGGACAAACTATGGTTTCTAATCCATCAGTGTATGAAGAATGGCATTGATGCTGTCACGAAAAACAACATTTGTATCAGATATTTGGTAAGTAACAGAAGGTAGCAATATTTGTTCAAATGTACATGTGCAATCTCACAGTCTCTTCAGAGCAGTGTGATACATATATACACATATGCAGCTGCTACACATAACTGTAGGTAGTTGTTGATTGCAATTTTAAACAATTTTTTTTTACTCATACCATTCCTTCAGGTAATCTAGCATTCCTATAAATTCTCTCGTAACTTCTAAACATATATCTATATATACACACACATTCAAATACATTATATTGCTTATGATTGCTATCACTGGATTATTCTTAATGTAAAGGTAATGACTTCTGAAAATTGATGGCAGAGTGTAAGGGAGGTCCAGCATCATACAATGTTGAACAGTTAAAATCGTTTCTGTCATTTATGGACTCTGAGTGAGCATTTGGTAATTTCGTACATAGTAAACAAGCACTGCTTTGATTTCTGATCTCCTCCACAGCCTTAAAACTCACAGTGAGTTGGATGCCAGTAGTGTCAACACTAAAAATAATAAATAATAATAAAACTCAACCACTTTATCATCTAAACTACAGGAGTAACAAACCTCCTGTCTGAGAAAACATGTTCTTTTAAAGGTAATTCTTCTAAATTTCTTTGGCTCCCATGTTTTGGGTTCACACCTTGTTACTTTACATCCCAGGAATTCAGTGTAAATGTGAAAAACAAATATATGCTTTTGCCATGGTGGTTCATTTATCATCTAATAAATTTTACTGATTAAACAGAAAGAAGCAAGCTCTACATTGATTAATTGGTGTAACTGACAATTAATATCTGCTGCTTTGTCTAGTACACTGTTCAGATGACCCTGAGATACCAATATAAAAGACTGCATCTTGGCTAGATACTAAAATAAGCAAAAGACCAGTGCTCCCTGGTTAAAATGGCTTGTCTTTTCTAAAACTGAGTAGTCTTGTACACCATCTTTAGAAGTTCACTTACACTGAATAACACACATAACTACTTGGTCACCAAACAGATTAATGTTATCAAGAGAACACGAAAATGTCTGTGCTTTTAAATCTCTTAGATGTTGCTTTATGCTCAAGGATGGAAATCAATTTCTTGTATAATATCTGTGTTGACTTGTATTTCTCTGTGATAGTGACAATACCAAACTTCCACCCTCTTCTTGTTCAGGAGTTAATATTTCTGTTTCAGCATTTCAAACTACTATTTTTTTTTTTCATCTCCCGTTTTTCTCTTTTCACCAAACTTCAAATTCTTCTTTTCCACATTCCTCTAGATCACCCTAACTTACTACATCATTTTTCCATTAAAGTATACCCAAATTCTAGCTTCTCCCTCATCTTCTGTCCCTGAGGCTATTCTGAACTCTAACACAAATGAAATATCCACTTCAACCCATGAGCATTAGATTAATCTTCCAGCACCAACTCCATGCTACAGGATAGAGCTGCCAGCAAGTTTAAAATAGTATCAGAATAAACAGCAGGCAGCATTAACTGAAATCAACAGATATTTTTCACAGACTTCAGTGACACCAGAATGCCAGGTTCTCAAAGCTCATTGTCACAGTTTTGGCCCTGATAACTTAAACTAAAATGGCCTAACTAATAGCAGAGTCATCTATTTAATAAGTATTCTAACATGTGTACTTTATTCATTGAAGTATGGCTCCTGAATCCTCAACACATTCCGACAGAGAACACTGACAAGTTGTCTAGTTGATTTCTGTCACAATTTGTTTGTAGGAGACCAACTCAACTCAAGTAAAAAGTGTCATGCCCCAGTCAATCTTACCATTCTTACCACCTTATCTTGAATTCCAGACTGAACTTTTTCTCCTACCCAAGGCATTCCAGTTTATCCTGATTTGTTGCACTGTCAGACTCTTTGTTTATTAATGAAATTTCTGCTTTTTTGAACTGACACTCCTCAGCATTTGTGTTATTCCTTTCCTTCCAGTTTATGGTGACTAAAGGTTGCTAAGGATTACATCTATCTTGTGCAGTCTGGTCACATTGCAATAGCATAACTGCTTAACATAGAGCACACAATTATATTGGTCAGCTTTTTTGAATCAGGATGGTTTTAGTTTAGTTCTGTAAATATTGCTGCTTTTTATATTGCTTTAATAATTTCCCTTATTTTCTTTTTGATTATTTGGTCTATAAATATGGTTTTATTTTATTTTTTTTATTAAGAATCATCTTTTGTTTGTTTATCTACAGTAAAAATATGATTGTTTTGCAAAAGCTACTTACATTTTCAAATTTCTGCTTAGAATTAGTGCTGTTCTTAAATAATTAAGGTCATAATAGAACCATCTAAAAAATCTTTGTATCTGAAAAAAAAATCCTTTCATTAATTGTCTAATTACTTCTCCTTTGCATTTGGGTATGAAGGCTGAGACACTGGCAATCTACCAGACTTCTCTATGGATAATTTCCTCTAAATAATGAACTAGAGCTATTTTTACTTCTCTATTTTTATATGCTCTGCTAGCTTCCTTTTTGTTATTGGTACTAGGAAGTAATTTATTGCATTGTTATGGGACAGACAGACAGCTTCTTCTCATTCTCCTTCTCGCTATATAAATATATCCCTTTCTCTCTCTCTCTCTATATATATATATATATGTATATCTGTTTACTCATAAAAGTAATTCAACAAACTAGTCTAGATATTAAAACAAGGCAACTCCCAATGCACTCTGCTTCTTCATGCACTTTCACTCAACATTTGAAGTGCTATCAAGAGCGTTCTATCGCTCAGCCTGTAGCGTTATTTGTCTAAACGAGTGGGGAACAACAAAATACCTCAAGCAAAAAGTAGTAATGGGATCTTCCTCAGTAATTCCAGAACACCTCCGTTAACACCTCCATCTACTGCCTTGTGGCCTACCTATGCCCTAAAACCACAGCACAATACTGCTAACGCAGGTTACATCTCACCTTCAGTCACAAGTGAAATGTGATACCTTGAAATTGATTAACAAGCTAATTTGTCTATCTTGCATACAAGCAACTTCAGCTTCTCTTACATATATATTCCCCTTCATGTTTACAATGATTTTCCTATAAAGAGTTTGAAGATACTTTTTATCCCTTTTTAAATCCTTTATGAAAGCCCTGCCTTTCTGAAAAGTTTACAAAACCCTTGACATTGGAATGCCAGAAGGTAATCTATCTTTCTAGCTGGCATTATTTATTGGGTTTCTTTAGTGTTCTATTTGTCATACCTATCCACCATCTTATGTCTTATACTTAATTCCTAAGTGCCTGGGGCCAGGATCATCTATTAACTCTGTCTGTACAACATCTAGTGCAACAGGGTTATGATTTATACCTGAACTGACAAATTAAATAAATAGCCTGTCTTTCCCCTGAGAATCTCAAACACTGGTTTTCAGAACATTTTTAAAGCATGTACTGGAACTGAATAAAGTGACTTGGCTGGTGAGCACAAAAAAAATATTTTATAAGGACTTTTTTGTCAAATTTAGGAATGCGTTATTTACAGCTGTGTTGATGCTCCTAAATACCGTTTTCTAGAAATCTTTCACTTTTTTTTTCCTCCTCCTTAAACACAAAACTCTGCAAAAAGTGAATATAAAAGTTTAGGTACAGGAATAGAACAGTAGAAATTATGGATTTGCAGATACAGCTATCTATCAATTATAAGACAAACAAGAAACATTTATTCATTACTCTCTGGTTCTCATTAACTTTGGCAAGCACTTATACCTTAAAGATTTCCTTAAATCAGAAGGAAACACATCTGAAAGCCACACACATGCACACAGATTGGGTTTTTACATTCATAAATACCTCCAGAGGGAAACCCTTTATCTACTTATGTATACCTACTTAAGTCTTCAAAGAGAATACCTGTTTCATAAGTAACTACATGGGTGGGTTCATTCCAACTCAGGATACTTGATGATTCTGTGGATGTGTGCATGTTAAGCAGGTGTACTTTGGTATTCCACCTGTCTGAATGTGCATTACTCCTAACCCTTGAGAATAATGTATATGAGAAATTTATTTTAGAAGTATTTATGATGAAACTGATGAAATTGTGCTGCAGTTTGTTCACTAATAAGAGTCGAGCAGATTCAGTCAGAAGCCTTAGGCCTTATTCATCCTATGCTTATTTTTCTGTTTTTACTTCTGGAATAGCAGCTAATGATTGCTCTTGATGGATAATGATTGCTGAGGGGGAAAGCTCTGCTGGCCTATAGCAAATTGATAGTAGGAGAGACCTAGACTGCAATGTGTCACAGCAGTTACGATACCTGCTGTCAGAGATGCCCTCTGATACAGCACCTAACATTATATGGCTTGATTGTGAGTACCATGATGTAAGCATATATTATGCTTCCCAGGCAAATTGTCCATAACCATACCTCACACATAGCCATGTATTTAACTTATTCTCATATTATTCTCAGTTGCTATTCAACTGCACTTATTGCTCTCTTGTGAATCTTTGTCAGTCTGTGGTCAGCTTAGCATCATTGGACTTTACAGTGGGATCACAACTACATGGTGAACTAGTAATGGCATTTTGCAATCACTTTATACTGATTTCTCACTCATTGCATGGTCAGATGACTTATACCATTTTGTGAACAGAGGCTATCCAACCATTTTATAATGTTGTCACAGTCCCAAGAAATTTTGCTATTACAGTCAATGGGCATTGATACAGCACAGCTGGGATAGCTAGTGGACCAGGATTTCTCTAAAGCTAAGGTCCTATTTGGAGTTTTCTAATGCTGTGATCAATCAGTAATTTCAAGAGTATTTATTGATTTTATATGCTTAGTTAATTTGCATAGATTAATGTTAGAAACTATATTTAGTATCAAAGCATTTCCAGCTATAAGACCAGACTGGGTTGTTCAGGGCTTTAGCCAATCTGGTCTGGAAAACCTCCAAGGATGGAGACAATACAACTTCTCTGGGCAAATTGCTCCATTACTTGACTGCTCTCATAGAATCACAGAATCATTTAGGTTGGAAAAGACCCACAACATCATCAAGTCCAACCACCCATTTTACATTACAGACACTGTAGGTTATACTGCTGCAGCTGGTTTCCTTTCATAATTATTAAATCACTTATTAGTGATTTTTTTCTTTAGATTTATGTTATGAGGACTGAACTGTGCAAAATGACTCCCTTGCAGTGAATCAAAACTAAGTACTGCTTTTGTTTCACTGTCCATACACAAGAAAGGACACTTGTCTGAAGAACTGCATTTGCATTTAAGTACTTCTACCTTAAAAAAAACACCTTCTAGAAGTATTAATTGGGCTACAGTATTAAAATACGGTCAAAAATGTGCTTAGTTTAACAACTGCATGCCATTATAACTCATTTAATGCAAAAAACAATACAGTTACAGAATCAGGATTGTTTTGTGTTACCGAACACCCTTCATATATAAAGAATGGGATAACATTTCATCTTCGTAAAATTTCTCTTATGCAAGAGTATCACAGAAGGCTTCTGTGGAGAATTAAATAGTTATCCATTGCTTTTATTAATGTCATATGCTGTTCAGGTTATCAGTTTGATACCAGTTCATCTGACCGACAGGAGTTAAATCAAGCAAGGCTGCTAAGGGGAAAATCAATAGCAAAGAGTACAATGAAAGAAATATTTAAAGTAGATAGCTCCAAGGTAGTTAAGATAGCACTAGCTTGAGCTATTTACCAGGTGGTAGCTAGTGGTCTGGCACCACCCAGTCTCTCTAGGTTTAATCTTCTCTGGCTGATAGCCTCTAGTGAAAGGAAATCCTGTACCTTAAAATGCTGGCTAAGAAAAGTAGGAAAAGCTGCAGGAACTATCATGAGCTTACAGCCTAAAACCACATGATAGAATCAGCTCGATGCTTAAGGGCAAAACAGTTTCTAAAACAGAGGTAAAAAGATTACACTTCAATGAGAAAAAAACGAAGAATTTAATTTAACATGCAATTTGTTGTTTCACTATTATTATAAAATATCCATCCCATCTATCAATTAAGTTTCTGGGTTTTTGTGATTAAAAAGGTGAATTTGGCCCATTTTATTCAAGTATTGAGAAGGTACTTAAAATGCCTAAAGTAAAAGGTTTTACTCACTCCAAATACAATTGCAACTGTTGGATTGAAATGTTCCTTACCAGGAATGTTGCAGATATGAAATCCAGTATTGGTGTGAATAGACTAGGAACACCATAGACCATGAGGTACCACAAAAAATGTGACAGTACTTCAAACTAGCCAGGCTACTTATTGTTTCACAGAGGAACTTCCAATGCACAGAGGCCTTGTTTGCCCTAATCCACTGTTCTAACAGAAAACTATTGGCTTTGGATACTTCTAAAATATTTTGTATATATTAATTTATTCATTTGAAAATCATTAAATCATTAAAAATCATTAAAATATCTCCAAAAGTTTGTCAAGTACTTACCATGGCGATTAATCCTGGCTAAAGGTTCTACTATTCCTATTCTGTACACATGAAGGAAGGTATCTTATACTCCGAAGAAAGACAAAGGCTGAAGTCAAAGAAGTGAAGCTACACTGCAAGGGGAAATTGGCTATGGAATGGCTATGGTAACTAGCTATCAGAATGAAATACATTTTATAAAAACTTATTCTGCAGTTCACAAATATGGATTTTTTGTCTTTGATGTTAAAGCTGTCATTGATTTTAAGCCTTCAGAATTATAGCTGAAAACCTTTGGCTAGTTGACCAACACAAGCACTATGTAAAAGGGCAAATACAAATACTTTCCAATAAGGCAACTTACAAGGAGGAACATCAAGTGATATACTCAAGTCAAAAGTGTCCAACTAAGAATTTTACAGTCAATATTATATAGCATTTCTTCCTACACTTCCATGATCCCTCCATTTTATTTTTTCTATTATTCATTATCCTTTCCATTTTCCTTAAGCAAAAACATACTTCAGATCTATAATTTTGATGTGACTGCAAAAAGATTTCTTACAAAGTGTTTGCTGCAAAATGTGCAAATTACACTAAGAAAGCTAGGAAGGACTATAGAAGCACTTCCCAATGCCCAAACAGCAGAAAACGCAGAATTAAATTCAAATAATCTTGAGCAAAACCTTGTGCTGCCACATTCCAGCTTAAAAGAAAGCAATATTCAAAAGACAGGGGTATGAATGGCTTCAAGGAGGGTATGGTCTGTAGGAATATGAGGAGAAAGTGAATGATATAGTTGAAAGAGTACCAAATTATAACAGGAATGCCCAGTTCAAAGTCTTTATATAAACTAATTCACAGTTCCAAAAACAGCTTTTTCAAGTGCAGTTCACATTGTGGATTCCACATTTGGGAATCGCAATACCAGCTCTGCTTGTCTTACATCTCACCAGAGAAAGCACTGCATGTTCAGTAAAAAGATGGATAGGACTGTGTGTTTGCTGGCAATGACAGCAAATCACCATTTCATATATTTTCTATCATAACAGACAGATATTCAAACTGTAAAGTTTCCATGTGATATTGAACACACAGAATACAAACATATATAAAGCTTTAAAATTTTTTTCTTTAGGAAAAAAAAAAAAAAACAAAAGCTGTTTTACTCTCACACACCGAACTATTTATCATATACTGAATGAAATATCTGTTTCATATAAATGTACAAACATTTTACGGCAGCTTGCATGCCACATAAGCATCATCTGAACCCAATTATGAAGTTCCCAAATTTTCTTTTAATAACTGAACAGATGGAAGGTGTTGTATAGTTGGAGGAGGGGTGGCAGTAAAAATCAAGCTTCATCATTTCTTTCATGATTAAGCTTGAAGACTACCTGCAACTTTGAGTACTTAAAGCTTTTCATAATACAGCACTAACTTAGTTACAGTAGGAATACAGTAGAAATTAGAATACAGTAGGAATTAAGAAAAGGTTTACAGACCCTTTCATTCCAACAAAATGATCTGTAACCTACAATAACATGTGCTTACCAAGGAACCAATCTCAGTTTGTTGAGGAAACAAAAATGCGACTCCAGGATAGATGGATTGTTATTTTCTGAGTGGTCCGAGGCTGTCCAGTACATTTGTTACATGAAAGTGTTTCCTAATGATAAATTCCTGTTCCTTACACATCTAAAAAAAAAAAAAAGGCAGTGCAAAACCAAATGCAGCTAATCTTTCCCACTGAGCTGTGTAAATAATGACATTGTCCTTGTGCTACTAGTGAAGCTAATGGAGCAGAAAAGAGGCTGATTCTTTGCTTCCAAAATTGAGTACATCACCTGGGCAAAGAACATTGACTCATCTGATATTGCTGTTACCTTTTGAAATACCCAGTGGCTAATATAAAAAGGGCAAAGAATGGTTTTATGTAGGACAAAAATGAAATTTCTTCTCTTGACTTACTACACAGTCTAGACAGTGGTTCACAATATGCTGCTCATCTGCCATCCCTAATTCATGCGCAGAACTCAGTATGTCATCCCCTTTGCTATTCCTCTGCCTTTCAGAAGTAGGAAAGAAGTTGGGTAAATAAAGACATAAAGATGATAAAATGCCTGTCCTCCTAGTTTGGTCTGATGCCTGTCTGGTAATAGTTCTGTATTTATGCCAGACTACATTGACTGAATGCCCAGTGTGTCCTCTCCATGTCTCATTCCTTTCCTGTCAAAGCACATATGCATCTTTTACTGAGCTTTCACAATGGGAAAGTTTCATGTACTTTCCTCATCGACCTGATGAACCATTTCACAGTTGCCTTTTGTGAATTGTTACTTTTTTCTGAAGTTGATCCTGAATTTATACAAAATGTGAACAGTTCAGATAATTGCATGTATTGTGCTTGCTACCTGAACACTGTAATTATTATCCTCATGCAAAATTTTCCATTTCTATGTGCTGCACTAAGCAGGTTCACTGCATCTTAGAAAGTAAAAATAAAAGTACCATTGTGTCTAGTGCCAATTCAGTAGTGGTTTACTGAAAGCCATAATCTTGCTGTTAAAATGAGAAATAATTGATATAATATGGTTCATTGTTTTTCACCTTCAGCTATTTCCCCCCATTAAAATCCCAAGGATCACACCACTTTCTGACATTTCATTTGAAGGCCCATCCTGCCCTGCAGATGTTGAAAGCTCTCAAGCTTCTTCATACTCAAGATTCAATCTAAGCAGTATCAGCAAACATTCACCTCACCTAAGTTGTCAGTATTCATTTACAAAAATAATAATAATAATAATAATAATAATAATAAATATGAACACAGACCACAGATGCAAACAGGCTCATGGCCCACTCCCTGTCAAACAAAAACAGTAAGTTATTTCTACTGGAAATGATTTAGAAAGAGAAGTTCCACTGGTGACGTTTTGTGTCAAATACCACAAATATACAGCTCCAGTTAGGAGTTAGGAAATTGCCTTTTTTGTCTCTTACGAGCCACAGTCATCTAGAACAGTAATTACAGAACAGGATTCAGGCTGGCCTTAACACATCTTTCCATCACATTTTTGTTAAAAACTCACATACTATCACTAATTTATCTACTGATAAAGCCAGATCCAGCTTCCAGATTTCTTATACTTATTAATCTTATACTAATTAATCTTATGAAAATAACTGAAAACATGTCCAGTGCATTCTACATATACCATGGGACTAGCCTGACAATAAAAAAGATTTGTACACACATACACACAGTGTATGCTTTCCCACTTCTTTTATATATAATAATTTTTTGTGTAATACTTTTCTTCAACTGCTTCATAACTTACAAAGTCATATAGTTTAGATGGCCTATTAAAGCACCAATTCAAGCTCCAAATTATTCCCATGTACAATGGAAACAAATTCAAAAGTCCAGAGGGCTTCTCTTCATACTAACAGTTCACAACACATTTCTCAAATACATTCTCTGACCCTAGCACACTGTCTCTGTCATCCAAGTACAGCACATACTCACCAGAACACATCGTCTCCTTTTTTTGCACAACAGAGTTCTGTCTTTTTTTCTCTCAGTCTTGCCTTTGTCTCTTATCTAACTAATATCTGTTTCCTACTGCACTATCCTTCAATGAAACAGAGAGAAGGCAGTATCTCATTGCTGGGTATGCTAGGGGTACAACTCCACTATCACATTAGCTGACACAAGCCCAAATTCCCCAGTTGCCCATATTGCCTAGCAGCTGACTGATCCTTGTGAGGGACAGGACATACATGTATACTGGAACCATCCTAAGTTTTGGATCAGTAGCTAAGTATGTTTGTAACTACAGATCTTATAAATATTAACAACTAAACTCAAATTTTATTATATATGAACTCAGATGATTTTCACTTTAAAATATTGTAAAACCTGTAATGACTAGCAGGCTACTCCTTGGTCATCTAAGAGCTATTTCCAAAGAAACTAGAATATTTTATAGTGTCTGTCATAAACCAGAAAAAAATGTATTTTTATGTTGCTTTTTACATGATACAAGATGAAATTATATGAATGAATCTAACAATTGTTCTTAAAGTCCATAAGTTATACTAATCAAAACATCAAAAGCACAGTGTGAGATATGTGTATCAATAGGAAGAAATACAAACATGAATCTTAGCAGAGTGAAACAAGCAGCTATATATGACTCATTGTAGACTTTTTTTTTTTTCCGAGGAATGTTTTGCAGTCCTGAAAAAAAATGTGTCAGTGAATCATTTTAACTAGGGCCTTTCAGTCTACAATTCAATTGCAAGCCACTCTTTGGCAATGTTATATTGGGGTGTAACAAACCTCAAGTGCAATTGATCGTTTTCCTTATGATCATGAGACAGCGGGACCCAAGCAATTATTTAGGTTCAGGGATTTATTGAATTTTGAGTGTGTGTAGTCAAACCCTAGAGAGTCTGAGTACCTGCAAGCACTGTTTCAACTTAATCAGTCCAGTCAGCCTCATAGTCACTTCTCCCAGTCTTACTGTGAGGTTTTGCATTATTGGACACACCTCACAGCAGGTGCTTCCCAGCCAAAAGAAGTATTCAACATTACTTATTTGATGTAAACTAATTGTTTGATTAGGATGAATTTCTGCTTTTAAAAGGTAGTTTTAAGGAACAGAATCTTTTTTGTATTTTAAGTGAATAACACAGTACATCTTTTCCTACTTTGATAATACTTCAGGGCAACCCTGAAGTGAGAATTCATAACAGAGCTGAACAGAGTTGTTGAAGCAAGTGTGAGGAAGTGCTAGAACTTTCATTAAGTTATAACACCAACATCTCACAGAAGCTGAAAAGCAGGAGGGGGAAAAAAAAAAAAAACAAAAAAAAAAAAAAAAAAAAAAAAAAAAAAAAACACCTACATGAGTTCCACAAAATGAAGAAATTCAGAAAGCAGAGAAACAGTAGCTTCTGAAACTCAGAATGACTCATTCCTCATCCAAAACTGCCTTTGATAAACTTAACTGTTTAACTCTGGAACTCTGAAAAATCATTAGCACTACATTCTCACTACCATAAATTACTTCTGTATTTCTTACAGGATCAAGATCACAATTTTAAAGTCTATCCTTTACCACCCATGGTAGCACGTTGTCATCTAAACACCAAAATTCAACACTGTTCCAATTCTAAACATCCTGCATTTAATACATGCTTGGAAAATAGTGAGTACCTAACAGATACAAATTATCATAATGTGAATTTATATTGGTTAATAAACTGGCTAAGACTTCATTCAAAAGCACATTTAAGTGAATTAAATGTATACAACTTGTTTTAAAGTTTCTATTTACATAGAAAAAATATCAAATTGTAATAGCTATTTTATTTAAAAAGATACAAACAACATACCATGCTGTTACTATGGGAATGCTAATTTACACTAGCAAAGGAAAAGGCATTAATTTCACTGTCCACTGGAATTATTTTACAGACAGTTTTCTTTTGAGATCAGGAACACCAAGAAATAATTTGTTAATATTGATTGCTCTGGAGAAAAAACACATCTACTGCTTTGCTCATTTCAGGAAAGCTTGAAAGTTTTTAGAGCTTTAGTTACAGTCAAAGGATGTTCACTTGAAACAATGTTTGAAAGTAATCTAGTTTTGGCATACAAAAGTCAAGCATTCATTTAAACTAGATTTTTCTAGGATGCTTCTATAATAAGCTGAGAGATTGTCAATCACCTTTATACTGCAATTAAGTTTATTCTGTGCTTGGAAGACCTAAATGCATATATTTCTTCATCAACGGTAGGGGAAGCCTAAATGAGCGCCTGAGGTGTAACATCTAACCTTTAGATAACTAAACTGAGACAAGTCTCAACCAAAGAGGCAGATAAGGGGCTGATCATCTTCTGCCAGTCACAGGCGCAACTTGTGGCAGCCACTGATGGGTAACGTCTGCAAACCAAAAAATACATCAACATATGGTTTTATTGTGCTTTGTGGTTGTTCACCACGGGGTTGGGACTGATTACATTTTTATTTCTTTTTTACCTTCAGCTAACTGCCCCATCATTGACCTGGTAAGCGCTGTTGTCGTCACGGCTGGGAGAACCTTCCAGAAGTGTGCAACAGGTGGCAGCAGGCGACCGTTAGGCACCACAGCCACAGGAGGCTGCAAGCGCGCCTCAGGCGCCCCGTGGCGCTGTGCCCCCTCCCGCTCCCTCCCAGCTTTCCTTCTGGACCCTGCTGTCTTCTGCAGGACAGAGGGAACACGTTATAAGCTGTCTTCTCTCCCGGACTGCACTATCTCTTCAGTGAAGATGTGTCAGTGTTTAATATATCTGTGACTAGAAGTGCTTTGGTATCTGCACTCCTTTAGTCTCCAGTTTGGTCTCAAACCACAACATACGTTTTCCCTTTAGTGCTATTACAATAAAATAACTAATATCTGTTACTTGAGCGTTGGCTGGTCATCAGTTAACTTTGTTAACAAAAATTAGTTAATCACTGTCTGTCTGAGAAAAGAGAAATGGGAGCTTCAAACTACCATCAGGACTTGCTAGGGTGATCCCTTAGAGGGTACCAAGAGTGCCAAACTCAGGCCTTCTCACAGCCTACTTGTCCGCTCCTCTCTGATGACTGTTTCAAAACTCCTTAAAGATGGTTTGGAAGACATGGACTTCACTTCTCAACACTACTGGCCCAGGTCAATAGGGGCAATGTACTACAGAAGACACGCTAAAGACCAACAGATGCACCTCCTTCCAAAGAAGAGACTTTCACTCACTGACCATACACCACTGCTGTGAACCTACATTTCTGGACAATCTCTACAGAGGTGTTTTGAACAATTAGTCTGATTACATCTCTGTGGTACTCTTTAAATTAGCTCTTTAAAATTATAATTATATGCACACAAGGTATACATGATAGGAACAAATACTAGGTAATACTTAGTAATGCAAAATGGGCTATCACACCAAAAAAGATGATACCAGGACTATTGATAGTCCATGTGAGTACTTTACAGTGACATATAACAGAAAGGAAATGTTGTGTTTTGTAAATTCAATGCAAGCAAACACAAACTTCCTTTACTTAAAGATGCTTTTTTTGCATAAATTTGGCAGCATTCCAGCAACACCTTTTATCACATACATCAATTTAAGCTGATGATTAGTCCTACTAAAATCAGTGCTTTAGCAAGAATTAGGCATTACAGCACAAAATTAGAAGTGTTACACACTGAAATTTTAAAAACAGTCCATTGAAACTGAAGTTTAACTAAAAATCTAGTTATTATCTAGATAGATTTTGGTAAAAATGCACCAACTATTTAGTCAAAGTCTAGCTACCACTAGAGTGGAGGAAAAAAAAAAAAAAAAAAAAAAAACTAATTACTGTTATTTACTGTTGAATCCCAAAGTCCCGTGATATACCTAGTAAGAGCTAGGTTAGTTGACTGTGTGCTACTATCTCCATAGTTAGGCAGAAATATTGTACTCTACACTTCTGATAACAAAAAGTCTATTCTGCTCTCTCTGTTGGTTGTCTGAATCAGCCTGCACAAACAGAAATTGATCTGAAAGATGTTTTCTTAAATAAAAGAATTCTCCCCTGCAGTCTTTATCTCCTTCCTCATTGTTCTTTCTTCCTTGTCTTAGTTCAGTTTTGCCCCCATTTTCTAGATCAAGAATTCTGTTTTCCCTTCCCTTCCACAGACGTGCTTACATTTGCTCTAGCAAATGGTTTGCTTGGATTTTCTCTTCTAAATATTTCATCTACATCTGACTTTTTCCATGTCTATGACAAAACCACTGTAAAAGACAGCACACACAGTGTACTTATTATCTTCCCTAAACAAAGAATACAAATGAAGTATTAAAAAAAAATACATTCTTAAAATGGTACTTTATATCTCTGAATGAAAGCTATCAGTATTTATCCTTGACTTTATTTCTTTATGATTCAATAGCTTCTTGTCTATATCTGAATAACATTTGCATTGGGTTGGCTTTCATCAGCATCCCAGTTAACCATCAAAGAGCAACCTAGGTACATAAGCAGAGGGCAACTGTCCAGTCAAAGCAAAATTTCTGGTAGCATATCTGACATCACCACAACCAGTATGTCCACCAACCTGGAAGCAAGGACAATATCCAATTCAGCTGAGTGCAATATTCATAAACATATAGATTTGTTAAATTATAGAATGCATTGTTGAACTTCACAAAAGTAGCGTATAAATATAAGCTAAAGAGACACAATCACTTCATTTGCCTAAAGCACATAGCATGAAAGGCATACAAACTTCTATTCAAATCTGCGAATGGATGTCACCTTCATCTGCACATGAGCTGCTTTCCATGTCTGGATATTTCTCTCTTGAAGAGTATAGCAGTCATGCCAAATAATGTGCTGTTTCATCAAATAAAACAAGTCTTTCAGAGCTCAGGTCTTCCAAGGTGAAATTGTTAAAACCCTAAAAATACTAGATATGTCAAAGCAAAGCTTGGGTACCTTTTAATTTGTTTTTCTATCTACACCTCTACTCTGCTGCTGCTATGTCTCTTTAGTTATTTTCTCTGTATTAGCTAGATATAAACACAGTTTTATATCTCTAGTAAAAAAAAAAAAAAAAAAAAAAAAAAAAAACGTTGTATGTATGTAGAATTCCCACTTAATCATTTTCTTTCTAAAGAAATGGTGATGCTAAAATGCTAAAATAAATCAGGGTCCCATTGACGACACCTTTGGGTCATCCTAATCATCCAGTTGGTTTAAAAAACAAATTGCTTAGAAACAAGCTCACATCACCTGGAATTTAACATATTCCACTCAGTGAATGCACAAATATATAGTATATAAAAGGTAGTTTATCTAGACACAAGCAATAAAGATTCTCAGTTTTGTGGAGTACTTAAGGATCTGGATTATGGCTGTACCTAGTCATCTAGGACCTCTATTCTGCATGAGGAGCACTCAGCTGGCTTGTCACTGTTGCTCCACTATCACCCTATCATTACCTAGCAGGTAACTTATGTGTATAAATGTAAATTAACATGTTCTAGGTAACATACATCTCATTAAAGACCCAAGTCCTTTTTCTCTTGGTAAAACATTTCCGTACTCATCTCCCTTCAGTTTCCACTGACCGAGCTTAACATAGTGTGGCAACAATTGCAGGGACCCCCAAGCATAGCTTGTGGCAACATGGAAACTGGACACATACACTCCAACCTCTACCAGGAGGCTCCTCAACAATTTCTTCCTAGCAAAAGCAGCTCAATAGACTTGATATATTCAGAAAGAGCTCTTGAGTCCTACTGAAGCAAGGATGGCTTCTGTTCTGTTAGGTCCACAAGTATTATTCTACGTGCTTTCCGTCCTGTCCTTGGGCTGAATAACTGCTGTGCAAGCAAATCTCTCCTATGTCAGAGCTTTGCTTATTTGTGCTTGCTAGAATGTTTGCTACTTCCAATCTCAAATATTTCAGTCTCTGTGGGGAGGGAGATGCCAAGCAAAATAGAATTTGTGCCCCTTACTTCCAAATTCATCAAGATGTTGAACAACTGAATCTCAAAGAAAAGGAAAGCTGACAAAGATTTCCGATTAACCCATGAAGCCTAACAGAGCGTTTACAAGTGATATCGTATCACATGCCAGTGGTAACACCTATACTCAGAACCATAATCAAGACTAACTAAATTCCCCTTCAGCTGCAATTACCTAGAACTGACCAAATGTTCCTCATTTCTTCCAATTCTTTAAATATATCTGTGTAGAAAATCATCATAAACTTCAGAAGTGAGATGCCTGCTGTTCTTACAGCAGGCATGTTCTTAGAGCAGGCATGTTCTTAAATGTAAAATTCAGCATTCAGACACACAGGCTATGAGACAGAAAAGCACTTACAAACACACTTTAGTGTAAATGATGAGGCAGATCACTGGTTTTGTGGGAAACAAAGTTCAGAGCCTTTTTTAAATGTAATTCAGGAAGACTGACACTTTCCTGTCCCTAGAAATTGGCATAGATATTTCATTGATAGATTGGGTGGCAAGTCTACCTCTCCTCTGCTTGTAACTGCTGTGCACCTATTCATCTTGTACCCTAGTAAAGTGCTACAGTTCAGTATGATACTTTCTGTATTCTTCACAGCTGCTGTCTCAAAGACAAATACACAAAATCATTCAGCAGTATGGACTATTTTGACCTGTCTGCTGTACTAACTGACCCAGCTAAAAAAGCAGATATGACTGATGAAATGGTATTCGTGGAACACTTACCATGGACATAAGACACTTAGCCTACTAGACAAAAATTAGCTAAGAAGTCATTATAAAACTCCATCTCATGAGTAAATCAGGTGTGAGCACTCAACCTATATTACCACCAGAGAGCAAAAGGTGAACTGTCTACTTGCTAGTCATAACTAAAAGAACTGAAAGGTCAGTAGTCATCTGTTGGGCTCTGCTAGCAATCACTGATCCCATTAGATACTCAGATCAAAGATCAATTTAGTACTGATGGGCAAGAGATTCCCTCAATCAAAGTAATTAAAGGCCAAGGTTTCTAAAAGTACAATTTCTCACAGCTTGGTGTGACTTTAATATGAACTGTAGCCTAACAACTTCTAGTCAACCTCACTCCCAATTTCCAGTGACCTGAACAAAATCCTAAGCACTCAGAAGTTGCTCTGTTTTTTTCAGCAGTATTATGGGGTCCAAAAATATTTTTTTCTTTTTGTATTTTACTGATACAATTCTTGCCTTACACATAGACTTTTATGGATACTGCTTTCTCCCATGACTGAAAAAAGTGGAAGTCTTAGCAACTACA
The DNA here is from genome assembly GCF_047663525.1 of Anas platyrhynchos. NCBI lineage: Eukaryota > Metazoa > Chordata > Aves > Anseriformes > Anatidae > Anas > Anas platyrhynchos. The sequence goes on from NC_092594.1 coordinate 1,839,635, forward strand.
TTCACAGTTCAGAATTACACTGAGGTAACATGAAAAAAATTAACTTTCTTGTGAATGCAGCTGACAGCTCTTGACTTCACTTCTTACAACACTGAACTATGATCTGACATCAGAAAGGAACATAGTTATTTGTGATTGATTCCATCACCTCAGATTTGTAAGTTAGCTCCATTTCATGATCAACAATGGTAACATTATATGCAAAAAATAATCAAAGAATATCAGCAAAGACATCATTCGTTGGCCAGAATAACATAGTGAACATCAGTTTTTATGTAACAATTCTGTGCTAAATCTGATTACACACAGACATCATTCCTAGATTTAAGAGAAAAAACAAAATTGTTTACCTTCACACATTCAAGACCAAAACCTTAATAATAATAATAATAATAATAATAATAATAATAATAATTCTATCTCATTTTTAAACTGATTTTTAAAATCTGAATGGTTTTGTTGAGCTTGGAGTTTGAGAATTTAACAACGGATTTATATTTTATTTCAGTGCCAGTTTAGGCTAAATTATGACTTCTTAAATGTACAAACAAGTTAGCAAATAGTTTGTTCACTTTCCTTTCCTGCCTTTTCCATTTCCTCCTGCAAGCTTCTTTTATTCTCAGGCAGAGACAAACATATATTGAGACATAAAAGGATTAATTGACTACAACAGTACCTGTTTCACTGCATGCACACAGGTTAGATTTCACAGAACATGGCTGAACATATAGTCAGGAAAACATCAATATTAAAACATGATATATCTTGAATATGTAATATTACAACAATTGTCTGTTCTGGAGATCTGGTAAGACTGAGCATTTCTGGGAAGAGAAAACTGAAAGAATCTACTTAGCATTAGGATTTATTCCTCTATATAACCCAGATCTATTTGTCCTAGGAAAACTCTCAGTGGTAACCGTGGTGATGAAAGATGGCTGCTGATGAGTGTCACGACAGCCAAAAAGCAAATGCTACAGACACATCATTCTTCTTGCATAGATAATGTGAGTTGGCAGCTCTGGAAGAATATCTATTCAACTGCCAAAGAGACATAGCACAACACAGCCTCCCAATTAATATGCTGAAGTATATGTCTATTTACTGTTGCTCAAACAGTGAAATATTTTCTTGATCCTAAATCATATATGTTTTAATGTCTCATCATATATTTCCTATGTGTGTTAACATACAGAATATAACATATGTTCTTATGTATGATATCTGAGAAATTGAAGATGGAAAACCGTACTTCTCTCAAGTTGAAGTTGGGAAAATTACTGATTCCTTTACATCTTCTTTATACAACGTAAGTTATACTTACTTAAGACAACAACGTGATATATAACTGTTAGAAGTTTATGTAGTTGTTCCAAATCTGTTCAATGTATGCTCTCTAAACTCCTATAAATAGCATCTCAGTTCAAAATTACTGAATCTCTGGTATGTTCTAATAAATGCGAAAATGTCACTCATAGCAATATGTGGCTTGAGAAAAGTTCTCTTGCGTCCCAAGCATTCAGATGAATCATGGGTGAAATGCAAAATCCAGTACTCAGAACAAGAAAGCATCCCAAACAAGCAAATAAAAGAAATTCTGTCAGTTGAACAAAATAAGCAAGAAGACAGATGGAAAAGTAACAGAAAAACAAAGGCAGTACTATAGCACAGAAAAATTGCACATAAATAATGTAGAGATGCATAAACTTATTGCTAATTTGGACACTATCTATCCCTCTCTCATGTATACCAACAAGTGAGTTTATTCAGTTTGGGGTGTTTTTTCTGTTTGTGTGTGTGTTTTGTTTTGTTTTTAAATAAAACACAGCCCTACTGCAGGTGACAGCCCACACAGACAGGCAAATATATGTATATCAAGTACATGTTAAGTACAACTTAATGTATTTCTGTTTCCACGTGAATTATTTCTAATAAATCTTCATCTTCCCAGTTCACAACTACACAAAATAGGAGGTATTATTCCAGGTACAGTTTTATCATGCTGTACTGGAAAGGGATTGTGACTTCCCTGATAAAACTTCCATTCCTTATTTGAGTCTTTGAAAACGTCAGTAAAACATTTTATCTGAACATAAAAATAAAAATGTCACTGGTATCACTTGTACATGTGATTGATTAGATCGATTGATTAGATGTCAATCAGTCATTGACCTCCTGGTACACAGGCACTGAAGAACATCTCAAAAAGCTTACAACTTGGTTTCATTTATTAACTTCCTAAGCTTACAGGACGGCTGTTTGATTAATTGTTAATAAGTGCTGAATTGCTATTATCAAAACAACAAAAGATTACAAGAATCAGAGTTAACTCCAAAATATAAAGTGGAAAAGTAAAATTTGAATTCACTGAGCACCAAAAAACAAGTACAACTATGACAATAAATAGAAACCATCTCATGGTATGACCAACATTTCTCTCCTCACATTGATGAAAAGGCTCAGCTACATAGTAGAGGCTACAGTTGTATAAAAAAAAAAAACCACAACTGAGATGAGAAACTGCCGCAGTCATTTCAACCTATGAAATAAATTATGAACAGCAATATTTTTCTGTTTTATTTTTTTCCTGCTTTAAAGCAGATTCCATTACACTTAGAGCAATTGTATTTATGTAGCTGGATTTTTCAGTGGGATTTGTTTTACTGTCATCAATACAAAAATCAAGATTGTATGAATCAAAACAGAAACATGCAAGACCAGAGTCAAGGAGTTATATGAATCACCTGCAAAACATGGAGCTTCCACTTAACATCCCACAGCATGAAACATGAGAGATCACAAAGAGTGCTGAGCTTCTACACAAAGCAATATGAACAGTGTTTACATATTCTAACGGTTGTTGCTTAATCCATTCTGAAGGAAAGCCTGCAGGCTTCTCCCTGAATGCTAAAGAAAATTCCGTAATTGAAATGTATCATGCTAATATCCTAAAGATTCTAACTGAACAAGCAGTTTATTTGATTGCATACTAGTGATGAGTCCCATTAAAAAAAAAAATATATAAAAAAAAATGGTTTTCCTCACATGCAAAGTAAGAAAATTACGATACATACCTCCTTCCTCACCTAGTAATGAGAAATGCAATATAAAAACTAAGCATAATTTTCCTGTTTATAAATTGACACCTTAACAAAAAAGAAACAATAAAGTTATTTAACACTACAGTAGTTTTGACATTTTCTGTCAAAAGCTTATTTGCCAACATTACCAACATTAAAACTTACTCTGAAAGAAACGCGGGCGGTAACTCTCAGGTACCTAACTCTTTCTTAAGCTCCTTATTTATGATATCTTTGTTAAAACCTTCATAGCTCTTGAGCTTTGGGATTTACATTAGATTATGTGGACCATTAACTTGATATTAAATTCTCTTACTCATTCAGCTACTGATATACCCCCTTCCTGAACAGTGGAGACACTAGCCAGTATCAGTGCCACGAATCCATCCTTCACTTGTTAATCTAGCACATTTGTGTTAGGAACATTTTGACTGAAGTACTCCCATTGAAACAGCTTCTTCCTTAGAACCATATACACAGAGAACATGCAACTGCCTTCTAAGGAAAATGAAATATTAGACTTTTTTTTTCTGATAATTAACGAGCAAGTTGGAAACCATTATGATACACTCTTACAATGATTACTAGACACGTATAAAGCATGGTCCAGACAGATGAAACAGTTAAAATGCCAGAAAGTTAGCCAGAATTAAACTCATGCTCAGCATAAATCCAGCTGAATTCCATGGAGTTACACCAGGAATTATGTTTTTAACCTGCATTTCCTTAATGTATGAAAATAAGCATTTAGTCATTAGAAACCCAGGTGACCCTTCCAGGCACTATTAGTCCAATGCAGTAGTTCCCTGTGTCAGTATTACTACCAAGCTACCTTGGAGGATAAAACTCCTTTCAGACCAAATTTTCAATTTACTTTTAGTATACAGAGATTAATTACAAGCTCTGACACTGATTTGTAGGCTCCTTAAACTGGTCAGTGCTGCCACCAATGGCACTGGCTTCAGGGTGTAAAAACAGAACATCTTTCACAACATGTATCTGAACCACTATTTTCCCAATATAACTGCAATTCTTTTTATGGTGAGGATATGAAATATGACCTATATGATCTCCCACTATCCTTTCTCCATAGCTCATTGTTTTAACAAACACAAATGATTTATAGTTTGTCACTGTTCTCTAAGGAAAAATTCATTTCTCCTGCATGATGCTAAACCATGTACCATAGATTTCTGAATTCTGACAACATTGGATATGTAATAGCTTTTCTAACATCATGCTTTAGCAACATATGGCTATAAGTAAAAGCTGTTAAAGTGCTTTCATTTTCACCTGCTTTGTGGGGACTCCTGCTGGGGGCACAACAAAAGTTCACAAAACCTACATTATGCATTTTTCCAAATGCATAATCCAAATGCAAAATCCAAGCTATTTTGATTTTCTGTGCACAGACAAGGATCTAATGGATATGACAAAAATCTCTTTCTGAGGAACCCTTAGCCCTCACTTGTATGACCAAATTATGAAATGAAGGAAAATAAAGCAGGACTTTGCAAGGTGAGATCTGATATTCTCACAGTTTTTTCAGATGATATTTCATAACTCCAAAAACTATTCAATATGTACATCATAACATTAATAGAGTTTTGTTCTGTTTTGTTTTTTATCTTAAACTTCCACATTTAAATTCTCTGTGGATTCTGCTGTACTTGTAAAAGTGTAAAATTCCCCATTGCCACATAAGGAGAATTATTACTACTGGTGTGATAAGACAAAACATGTGCAAGAATACCTACAAATTTTAAAAACATCTCTTCCATTATCATGTATTTTCAGCAAGGCCCATAGCATCGGATGAGTCTGTGAGCTGCAAGAAATTTAAAGACCACAGATAAAAGCGTTTGGAATTAAGATTGAAAGGGTTTGTAATTGAGCCTTGAGACCCTATGTTAACAGGAAAAAGGCCGTTAATAACTAATTTTTCCAAGCTGTGCACAGAGAAGCACACCTGAACAGAGTGCTTCACCTCCAAGACATTCATAGAAAAGATCAGTTAGAAAGCAAAAACCTTTTTCATGCAACTTGGTGTGAACTACTAACAGCAGTTAGGCTGCAGATCTCATAATATCTGTGTTTGTAACTTGTGACTCCTGTGAATTAGCTTTTAGTCTCATAAAGCCTCAGCCTAATCTTAAACCCAGGAAAGAGGATTATTCCTGGAACAATAGCTTTATTATGAAAGACCTATAAAACTTCTACATTCTTATGAAATTGAAATGTAAAGGCAGCAGAATACTGTTAGATTTTATTGCAAACTTTAGTATGAATATATATAAGTTAAAAAAAAAAACAAAAAAACTTCACTGTGTTTTTCTTCATCTTCATGGAACGGAGTATTATGCTTTCCACAAAATATGACTTCTTGTTATTCATTCCATGGGAATAGAACTTTGAGTATGATACATATATGAATCACTAACCAACTTGCATCAATAGATTAATTTTGTCTCAAGAGTTCTAGTGGAATTTAAGTTGTATGTGCAACACTGACTTAAAATGCTAACAGTATAAATGACATCAAAGAAAACCACCACTCTAGCTTAATGACCGAATATCTGCCAAATTCCTTATTTCGAATCTTACCAGCATTTTTACAGTAGAATGAACTAAGTGTTGGTCTGTTACTTGAAATCTCTGCTGTTAAAATCATTAAAGCATTTTTTCATCAAGTTCTGTAAAGAAGATACCCTTAAATATTAATCATTCCCTACATAAATGAAATTTAAGTATCATATTCTATTTCATAATTACATCTTTATAATAGCCAGGAAAATCAAACCCTTAAGCTTCACAGACAGTGATGTACAGTAACAATCCCCACTTTTATTCTGAATCTCTGGAGTATGTGAGCTATATGATTCCAGATTCTGGCCTTTTGCTGAAGTCAACATTTATTTGTCATGTACTACCTCTGTGCAATGAAAGCCACTAATTTCTAGCCATGTTCCAAAGAGGGTAAAAAAAGGATAACTTTCCTGAAAACAAATTTCTGCAGAAAGTCATTCCCACTGCACTGACAGAAATAGGCAGGATAGAAGAGACAACTATCATCATAGATTGAATGTGTTGTATATAAAGAATAGCAGTAGCCTATGAGCCGCATAATTATTTAACAGTGAAACTCAACAGAGGGCAAAATTCCTAATTTTGCATCTGACACAGTAGTAAACAAATGATATACTCATTCCATCATATATTTGTCTTTAGATACTGTCTTTAACAGACGCTAGTATTGGTATTACTCAATATCATACTCTGCCTATCTTTAGATACTGTTACTTTTCTCATGCTTAGACTGTAAGACTTTTTTTTTTTTTTTTTTTTTTTTTGTACAATACTCAATACAGGAGCATTTTAATATGTGAACAATAATTAGGTTCATTGTTAACTGTATTGGAACAATAAAAGCTGCAGTGTCCATTTATAGACTAGTTAAAAGTTAGGAAAAAAAAAAAAAGCTGAAATTCCCTAGAAATATGGAAAACAACTCTGTAATATCAAGCTCTGATGGTTACTGAAAACAAGGCTTCATTATCTTATTTTGACAAACAGCAGGTTCTTGCATATGTGATAGGTTTGGCAGTTTTCATTTAATTCAAGCACAGAGAAACAAATATGTCAACACACTATAGAAGTGTGAGCACTCCACACAGAAAAAGAAATCTAACTGAAGAAAACACTTTTAAATCCAAGAACACAAAAAAGCACAGAGAAAGTTCAGACTACAAGGCCAATGGTGAAATTTTGGAGATGAACTAGGTTAGAAACCAAACTGTGACTGGGATCTCAAAAAAATATATTATTTCAGTCATTTTAGAATTTTAAGATACTACATTATCCCTCTGTCCTGTTGTAAAGGTGACCTCTAAATAAAAAACTTTCTCCTTCCTCAGACTCTTACGGTGTACCTTTTCTGTTCTGTACATTGGTGCTTTGCTGAATTTGCCTTGTCACCACATCTGATCTTCTTCTACTATCTATTTATTATTTTTGGATTGTTTAAACCACTTCACCTTTCTTCTGACCTTTTCATATTAGAAACTGATTCCAGTTTTGGAGGCAATTATCCCTTCTGCACATTGTTCTTTGGATGTTTTTTCTATACTCTTCATTAATTGCTTCCTACTGTTGTTTATTTTTTTCTTCTTTTTTTTCAAAATCTGACAATAAACCCGTATTTTTTTCTGCATTGTCTTTACTATATTTCTGATTATACATGTATACCATCTTAACTTGAGCACTGTTTAGACTTCACACTTTCTGTTAATTACCAACTGATATTTCTCTAGATATTTGATTTCTTCATAGTACTGTTTTCTTTTTGCGAGTAAAAAGGTTTTATTTGTTTACCACAGAAATCTATCCCTGGATTGGCTCTGGCTGGGATGGGATTGACTTTCCCCACAGCAGCCCCTACAGTGCTGTGCTCTGAGCTTGGAGCTACAACAGAACCGGTAACCCACCAGTGTTTTGGCTATTGCTGAGCAGTGCTGGCACAGCATCAAGACCCTCCCCAAACTCCACAGGCTGGGCTTGGCAAGAGGTGGGGAGAAGCCATGGCCAGGGCAGCAGACTCAAACCAACCAAGGGTTTTCCCTGCCATACATGTATGATGGAATCTGGAAAAGGGGAAGGAGAAAGGGAGGGATCTCATTAAGAGATCCTCCTGACACGCTGCTACACATATTGAGTCCCTGCTTCCCCAAACATGGCTGATCACTCATTGATGGAAAGTAGAGAAATGCTTTTTCCTTCTCTTTGCACAGCCTTTGCCTGTTTTTTCCTCTTTATTTTCCCTTTAACTAAATTATTCTTATCTCAACCATGAACCTTTTTTTTTTTTTTCTGTCCTTCATACTTTCTTCCCTTCCTCTCCTTTTGAGGAGGGGAAGCGAGAGAGCGGTTGTGTTGGTTAGCTGTCCATCAGGTGTAAAACCACCACACTCTCTTCTAGTAATGTTCTGGTAGGATACAAGGTTAAACCTCACTCAGCTCCCTCTAAATTTTGATGTTCTGAAAGACTTGTATCTTGAAGCTATGAGAGTGAGGTAAATCTGATTTCATCTTGGAATCTGTGATGTTCTGATGCTCTTCTCCACTATAGATAATGTAAAACTAATCAGTGCTAATTAACAATGGATTCATATAATTTCATCGTTACTTTTACCATGAATATAATGGGTTTTCACATCATCTCCTTTCAGAAGTGTTAACATTTTAAGTCAGTTCTCAGTGCTGCCTGCATCTGAAAAGCAATCCTTTGACTTTATGAGCATATTCAGCACCATCCATTAGAAAATTTAGTAAACATATCATTATATTATTATTGGCCTCATGATGCCCTGTGTCAGGAGTTAGGCTTTCTTCATACCATTATGATTACAACTTTAATATTACTGCAGCATTCAAGAGCCCTGATCTTGCATAAGCAGAAAAGGAATAATTTTTATTTTGTGTAGGACGTACATGAATAAATTCCTAGCACTGCTCTAGAAATCTTAGCTCATATTTTCTCTTCTGTCACTTGTCACAGCAAAAGCAGATTTATCCTAGAGTAGGGCATGACATATTTAGCTAACAAATTGCACACGGTCCAAGTGAACAGGTTTTCTCATATTCAGGAATGCCAAAGCAGGTTATGAGTGTGATAAAATATATTAAAGCCCCACAAATTCAGTTTGCTGTAAGCCTTCATGCATTTTGTCATCTGGAGTATTTTCTGTCATTCATGTCCTCTCCAGCACCTTGCCTGTCCGTGCCTGCCTGGTAAATGGTGATTGGTCATTCAGTGTGGATTTAGAGACACCAGCTACAGCACAATCATAGCAAAAGGAACTCTAAAGATGGCATACACGTGCAAAGCTTTGATGAACTGTCCAACCTACAGGGTAAACATGGCCTTTATCTAATATGCCTGACAGAGAAGCTCAGAAAAAAGCTGTTTCTCCTCCATTATAACCAGCAAGGCCTACACTGATTTATACATTGAATTAGGAAACTAAATCAAGATGAGCTTTCCACCCCTCTCTTCAGCTTCTTCAGTAACAATTCAAAGAGGTCAAACCATATCTGCAGGGCATGTAGCAAACAGTCTTCTTGAAACTGCCTCTGAAGCTGAACAAAACCAGAAACAAATAAAAAGGAGAGACTGTGAAAAGACAGCACTTCTGCCTCTGCTAATCTGCTGTAGGTGAAACCCCTGACAACCTTGGGCTTGGAGAGGCTAACAGTTCAAACTAAGGCTAGTCTCTCAGGGACAAAAAGAAAAGACAGTAAAACTAGTAAAACTAGTATAAAAATAAAGGTAAGAGGTCACTAAGAGGTCTCTAAGTTTTGGGTTTGTTTATTTGAACATAAAGAATTCTGAAGACTTTTCTTCCATCTCTACTTACTATGCCCATAAACTACTATGTTATCTTTATTTTTAATTTGCTCCCAGCAAGGGAAAAAAACGGAAAAAAAAAAATCAGTCAACAATTCTCTGTGAGTTGTTTCTAGTGTTCTAACAAGCTTCACTTGTCTAAGTAGTATAATTGATAACAATTATCATACGTCCATTCAGCTCCTGGAACTTCTTTCTGCTTTGGGAAGTTTACAGATTGTAATCCAAAGGTACCAAATGTATCAAAAACAGTCATATAGCAACTTCCCCAAAAAAGTGGAACATTTATATACGTAGGTAATAAATATAGTTGTTACTAAGTATGTGTACGATGCTTAAATATTTCCCTGAAGGCATTTAAAAGACATGTAGATGTGGTGCTTATGGACATAAGCTGTGGTGCTTATGGACATAAGGTTTGGCAGTAGGCAATGGTTGGACTTGGTGATCTTAGAGGTCTTTTCCAACCTAAATGATCCTACAATGCTATAATATACTTGGCGGCCAGGAGGGCCAGCTGTATCGTAGGCTTCATCAAGAACAGCACTGCTAACCGGTTGAGGGAAGTGATTGTCCCACTCTGCTCTGTACTGGTGCAACCTCACCTTGAGCACTGTGCGCAGTTTTGGGCACCACTGTATAATAAAGATATAAAACTGTTAGAGAGGGCAACGAAGATGGTAAAGGGTCTAGAGGGGAAGACGTATGAGAAGCAGCTGAAGTCATTTGGATTGTTCATCCTGAAGAAGGGGAAACTGAGGGGAGACTTCATCATGGTCGACAGCTTCTTCATGAGGGGGAGTGGAGAGGCAGGCACTGATCTCTGCTCTCTGGTGACCAGCAATAAAACCTGAGGGAATGACATGGAGCTGTGACGGGGGCAGTTCAGGCTGGATATCAGGAAAAGGTTTTTCATCAAGAGGGTGGTCAGGCACTGGTCATGGCACTGAGCCTGCCAGAGTTCAAGAAGCATTTGGACAGCGTTCTCAGATACATGATCTGATTATTTATTTATTTATTTATTGGGGCAGTCCATTGGGGACCCAGGAGTAGGATTTGATGATCCTTGTGAGTCCCTTCCAACCTGGATATTCTGTGATTCTATGATATTCTGTGATTCTATGGGTCCGGATGGGATTCATCCCTGGGTGCTGAAGGAGCTGGCGGACGTCATCGCGGAACCTCTCTCAATTATTTTTCAACGATCCTGGGAGTCTGGAGAGGTCCCGGTAGACTGGAAGCTGGCAAATGTTGTGCCGATTTTCAAGAAGGGTCAGAAAGAAGACCCTAGCAATTACAGGCCTGTCAGTCTCACGTCAGTGCCTGGTAAAATCATGGAGAAGATGGTTCTCGAACGTATTGAGGCGCACCTGGGGGACAAAGCAGTCATTGGTCCCAGCCAGCATGGGTTTGTGAAGGGTAGGTCCTGCCTAACTAACCTGATTTCCTTTTATGATAAGATCACCCGTATGGTGGACCAAGGGAAACCAGCTGATGTGATTTTTTTGGACTTCAGCAAGGCTTTTGACACGGTTTCCCATAGGATCCTACTGGACAAAATGTCCAGCATACAGCTAAATAAAAACATCATACGATGGGTGAGCAATTGGCTAACGGGCAGGGCCCAAAGGGTTATGGTGAATGGGGCTGCGTCAGGCTGGCGGGCGGTCACCAGTGGGGTCCCTCAAGGCTCCATTTTAGGGCCGGTACTTTTCAATATTTTTATAAACGATCTGGATGTAGGAATAGAAGGCATTTTGAGCAAGTTTGCTGATGACACCAAACTTGGAGGAGTTGTGGACTCGAATGAGGGTGGAAAGGCCTTGCAGAGGGATCTGGATAGGTTGGAGAGCTGGGCGATCGCCAACCGCATGAAGTTCAATAAGAGCAAGTGCCGGGTCCTGCACCTGGGACGGGGAAACCCTGGCTGCATGTACAGACTGGGCGATGAGACGCTGGAGAGCAGCCTAGAAGAGAGGGATCTGGGGGTCGTGGTAGACAACAAGTTGAATATGAGCCGGCAGTGTGCCCTGGCAGCCAGGAGGGCCAACCGTGTCCTGGGGTGCATCAAGCACGGCATCGCTAGTAGGTCAAGGGAGGTGATTGTCCCGCTCTACTCTGCGCTGGTGCGGCCTCACCTCGAGTACTGTGTGCAGTTCTGGGCACCACAGTATAAAAAGGACATGAAACTGTTGGAGAGTGTCCAGAGGAGGGCTACGAAGATGGTGAAAGGCCTGGAGGGGAAGACGTACGAGGAACGGCTGAGGGCACTGGGCCTGTTCAGCCTGGAGAAGAGGAGGCTGAGGGGAGACCTCATCGCAGTCTACAACTTCCTCGTAAGGGGGTGTCGAGAGGCAGGAGACCTTTTCTCCATTAACACCAGCGACAGGACCCGCGGGAACGGGGTTAAGCTGAGGCAGGGGAAGTTTAGGCTGGACATCAGGAAAGGGTTCTTCACAGAGAGAGTGGTTGCACACTGGAACAGGCTCCCCAGGGAAGTGGTCACTGCACCGAGCCTGACTGAATTTAAGAAGAGATTGGACTGTGCACTTAGTCACATGGTCTGAACTTGGGTAGACCTGTGCGGTGTCAAGAGTTGGACTTGATGATCCTTAAGGGTCCCTTCCAACTCAGGATATTCTATGATTCTATGATTTACAAGAACTTCAAAGAATTTGCAATTCATTCATATTCTTTGATAGATACAACTGTTTGTATCAAGAATAAAACTAGAAACATACTTCACAATTTTATAGAACTCTGAAAATCAACTACATATCATCAAACGAGTAGCTTTATCTGTCTTTCTTTGCACTTTCACTTCATAAAATTTTACACATCTCGCTATCATAGTCATTGCTGGACTGTTTTCTGTCATTCATTTCAGCTATCAGGTTAAGCAATACAGTTTTGATTTAAAATTTTCAACTTACTACACATTGATTCTTAGATCAGCAGTTCCCGTTAAACTTTCCAAAAATGGTTGATCTTCATTACAAACAGAAACACATTTACTGCAAGACATGAAAGCTTTTCTTCATGCAAAAAGGCCTGGAATCAGTTGTGTAGCTGTACATACAGGCCCAAGCAAATTCTCAGTATTGAAATACAGCATCAACATACAACATGCTTTAGAAAATGATTTTTTTTTAAGCTTAAAGACAAAGTCATCATTTAATTTCCTTGTGAATATTACTCCAAAAATATCTTGGAGCACAGCGGAGCTCACCTTTTGAATGCAAACAGGAAATTGAAGCTAAAACTAAGAACCTAGAAGATAATGTTTGTAGGATTTTGAAATATATGTATATGCATACACAGCCCTTGCAATATGCTCTAGTAAATCTAGTTAACTCCATCTACAATGAAGGAATGTTCCTGGATTTCATGCTCACATAATATTTTGCATATTTACAATAACTAATGTTATCCTTTCTATTATTTCTGTTGGTTTGGATATAATCCTGTCCTAGTGACTGATGATCCTTGTTTATTTGTACCTTTGTCATTTTTCATCTGAAGTTCAACAAATCAAAATCAGGCATGAATAACCCTTAGGAAATCATATCCAAAAAAACTGTCATCCTCCTCCACTGTCACGCAGGCTGCACAATCATGCCAGACATATCCTGATTCTTTTTATCTACTCTACGGTTTTCATAGAGCATAGTTTCAAATTCATAGGCTAGTCATGTCTTCAGGTTATTCAGCAGCCTGGAGCATCAATGACTCTGCTGCTTCTGGCTGAAGACTGTGACAGACCTATCTAACCCTCAGTCACAATAAACACAGCATGAGACTAAACTTTCTCAGGTGTCACATTAGGATTGTGGTACCAGCTGCTACAAAGCCACATATGATATGGATGATTAGAAAGCTCCCCCTCGATCACAGTCTCATCTAACACAAAACAGTATGGATACATACAAAAAATCCCTTGCTCCCAAAAGATGAACCAAAATTCAAAACCCCATAAAAACAAACTTTATGTTACAGAAGCTGTTCTTCCCTGGAGAAATACAGTGAGAAAATAAACTACCTGTGGCAGATCTTTATTCTGTTGTTTCATCAGTGACTGATGGAAGTGATCCCAAACATTATAAAGATGAAGCAGCTGGAACCTGAGAAACAGAAAAATTTGTAAGGAAAAACTCACCTAAGGCAGTGTTCTGTTTCAGATGCCTTGCTCAAAATAAGAAATTATTAACAGAAACTATTAATCTAACTAACCTATCTTTCAGTACATACAAAAATGAAGTCCGAGTACAAGAGAAGTAAATGAATGAATTCAAAAGTGCTTATCAAACTTAATGCAGTGTTTTCTGGTTTCAGACACAAACCTTCTCAGTTTTGTGACTTATCCAGAGATGTTTGTCTCATGCTTCATTCCAGATTTCTGACAGAGGGTATTACAAATTTCTGTTTTGTTTCATTTTACGAAGTGCTGTTGAAAACAAAAGACTGTAAAATTACCTGCACTTTCTCAAGCACCCAGAACAGTTTTTCATACAGATGAATGTAGTCTTCAGGAAATAACAGAGGAACATAACAAACACTGGGAAGCCAGGCTTCAGGAACTCACCCCAAACATCTCAAGTCAAGAAGAGCTAGTTATGAGCCACACTTACCATTTCTTTACAGATGTATATGAAGTGCATTGTTAATATATATGCTATATGAAGTTAGAAAAGAGTTTAAATCTGGTACTATCTGTCTGCAGGGATAAGGTCATTTATCATGGCTATGTGTTTTGTTTAAGAAATTCGTTTACAATAATTTTAAGTATGACATCCATCAGTAGCTGCTATATTCACCTTTGGTAAAAGACTGCTTAATGTCTTTCCAGATGAAAACTTTGTCTAGTTATGCCTCTTGGGATCGGTATTTCAAAAGCATTTGTGTATGTCAGGAGAAGGCAAATTGTAGTAGCTAACAGAAGAGTTAGAAACTGCTATTATAATTATCAAGTTGATAAATTAAAAAAAAATAAATAAAAATTAAAATGAAATAAAGTAAAAATAGCTCAATTTCAAAATAATTTAATTTCCCAATTAATTTTGGCCTTGCTCTGATACAAGGACAGTTTTGGGGATAGTACTGAACACTGTGAGCATGACAGCACAGGTCAGAACAGCTCGGATTGCCCAGCACTATCTATCTTCATGCACTAGGCAGAAGCTGTGTATTTCATATATTATTCACTACTTGCTACAGTCATTAAGCAAGGTCAGTACATGTACATCCCTACCACACAGTGATACAAAAAGATTACATATATTGGGGGAATAAAACAATACAGAAATGTGGGCTGTTCTCTGCATGAATTTCAAGGCCTTGAGTTACTTTTGAAATTTTGTTCTGTGTTTGGTTATAACAGATACTCAAATAACAACCTGCAAGTAGCACACAGATCTGACTCGTGATGGTTGCTATTTGTATCCCATACCTGCTTCAGGCAGTTAATAACACAAATAACCAAATATAACCCAGTTATAAATCAAGATCCACTTCCATATCAGGCTATAGCTTTAAAACATGCTGTATGTTTATTTATATTTTAATCCACTTTTAACTGATATTCCTCTCAAACGTCCCTTGTTATCGTAGGGCTCATTCTAACCTCAAGCCCTCTTTCCTTATACTCCTGTCAGTTTATATTTATGCATATTCTTCTCTGTAATCACCCAAGCATTTTCTGATACTTTTCCAAGTTCAAGAGAAATCCAATCTGCCTCTCCCAGTTTGTTTCAAATCCCGCCTTCTGCCATGGCTAACAGGAATATAGCTTTACCTGACACCATACCTCATCTTTGACTTAGGAGGAAAATTGTTAGGGGTGAAAGAACCACCTGAACTCACTGGCAGCTTCAGTGTGAGCATTCTGCTACCAAAGCACCCGACTGCTATAACCTTCTATCACAGTTTTGTTCTGATCAGAAATAACAAGAGGAAGATAGCTACTGCATATAAACAACCAACTACATGACACGAATGGAACAGGCAATGCTCCTACCCCCTCACTTCTAACATTAACACATTTGTTGAAGTATTTTTCTGGTACTTCCCTAAGAAATTACAAAACTAAAAAGAGCACAGAGTTTCATATGGCTTAACCAGACCATTTAGCACTGACTGTGTGCTGCCACTTAAAAAGCCATTTCCGTTTATTCAATGTTTCAAAGGAAGGTTGGAGAGAGACAGAAGTACTGCTTAAGCATTCTGCAGACTATACCAGATGGGATTTACATTCAGAAGTTTCTTGGATTATCACATGAGCCATTTCTTAACTGATAGGCAAACTTTTAAAATGAATGAGAGAATAAGTTAGCATGACAGAAACAAGCAAGAAAAATAAAACATCATTCACATTTTAAAATATCCCCAGTACTACTATTCTGCTTTTATAATTCAGAATAGAATTTATTTCACAAAAATGAATAGTGACAGTAAAAGATGAATGTTTTCTTTTATATAATTTTCTGGATAACATCAAAAGAATACTAAACTGCCATGGCATGATGGGCTGCAGCGGATATATAAAATAAGCAAAGAGGTTTCTTTTCAAAGCAGCAGACACCGATGTTGTGCCAATATTCCACCTTAATCATTTTAGTTCTACTGTGTACAATGACTGATGTAGAACCTTCCCATTTCTTTAATGATCAGATGCTGGAGCAATAAAGTAACAGCAGTTGCTCACTGTGTTGTTTTGTATCCTGAATGACATATGGAACACAAATATAATGGGTCTTTTAGTTTTTCTGTATCCAATCTTATTCAAAAAATTATTTTTAAAATTCCTCTAGTACTGTTATAATATGCTTGCTCTGCCTAAATGAAGTTGGGGGGAATTTTATATATATGGTGGATGAGGCAATTGTGTTTTGGTGAACTGAAGTGATACTAGTCAAGCAGTGGGCCACTGATTTCTGATTGCCCATAGGGAAGAGAAGAGAGGGAGAAGATGTAAAGGACCGCAGGTTACAAATTACAATGTCTGCAAAAGTAATTTGTACACTTAGTTCTTCCAATAGTGCTGCAGATATTTTATTAACTTGGGGAAATGGCTTCAGGTCTAATGGCTCACAACTAACCAAGTAAATGGCTTCTGTGTGAAATCATGAACCTCCTGAATGATGAACAATGACTTCTTTAGAGTACCTATTCCTGTCAGTTACAGGGACTGAAGAAATCCAAGATTAATTCCTAGCAAGCAGGTTCACTGTCTCTCTCATGCACCAAACCACCTAGGAGGTGTTGAAGACCTCACTTTCTCATTCTAACATTGATTTTTGAGGACAGCACTGATCAAAAGGCACCAGATATCGTTACTGTGTCACATAAACATCTGACTCCAAACTGTGGTACACCATTCCCTATAATTTCTATTCAGCTCTTGAGCCAATTTCTAGTTGTAACAACAAAATCAGGTTTGTTTTTCTGGGATTCAGTCCAACTGGATGTCTAAATAAGCAGTTCATTTGCATAAAATAAAATGCTCCATAAAATGTAACAAAATCCATCAGTTTAATATGACTGGCCCTTCCTGATCTGTATATTTGAATATTTGCCATTAAAGAGGCTCACTTACAAAAATATATATATTTCTAAATGCATTACTGACTCCACTGAGAGTATTGCAATATTAAAAAAATAAACAAAATACAACACACGCATATACAAACACATATCTAGATACAACACAACACGATAGAGTGGGAAATGTACTTGTTAGAAATACTGTATTATAAGCCAACACATTTGGCCTTGTAATTCCACTGGTTATCACCCTACATTACTTGCTATTTCAAGGCATTTAACAACTCATATTTGTCACTGACACCATCTTTTAGAGGAATAAAACTGTGATTGTAAAAGGTGCTCCAGGTGAGCAGGCCACTGCCTCCAGTAATGTGACTTAGCCCTCAGAGGAAGCAGCAAAAATAGCATATATGTCCTTTATCTTATGGCACAATTCACTTTTTGATAAAGTGCTTTTTCTCTTGCAGACCAGCAAAAATTTGGGAAACTTATAATTAGACTACAATATGGAAATGCACAATCAGAACATAACCATGCCTGTTTGCATTTGCAACACAATGAGTTAGTTCCATACCTTGACATATTAGCCCTAGGAAAGAAAGAGGACTATTCAGCCTGATCTTCTGTGGATTGCCTGTAAGACGTGCCTCACTAAAGTTCACCTTCAGGTAAGCAGTGTGCTCCCAGGGACATGTGTTCCCTCACTGTCCTCCAGCAGGATTATCCGAGGTCATGCTAATTGGAGAAGCAGAAAGTTCCACATATCTACAGGCACTGCATGTGACCGTAGCTAGGGGTGACTGAAAACTAATGGATTTTAACTGACAATTGGCTACTGGATGTTGTATTTTATAAAGAAAAAAAAGACTGAGAGTACATGAAGGAAAAATTCCCTTCCCTAATTTCAAGGTATTTGTAGGTTTGAAGAATTTGGGGGCCAGGTAAAGCAATACAGAATTTGTTATCTCTTTATGGTTTCATCTTTTTTAGTTATTGCTTGGTAATATTTCTTTCTTTAGGCTAAAATAAGCATTACTTGAAGAAAAAACAACACACAACAAGGAAAAGAAACAAGATGTTTGGCATAGCCGCTATTGAAAGGACAGTGATATAAACCAGAGTGTGAGATAGCCCAGATAGAAAACAGAAAAATTACCAATAATTATGGGGACAGGTAAGAAAACTAAAAACTGAGGGGAAAAAATAATTCTACCGGGATTATTCATAGGAATTATTGAGGTAAAGAAATAAAAATCCAGTTGCTGTACTTAGACACAACATTTGTGTTTATGTGACATCACATAGACAAAAGGTGACATCAAAGCTGTGTTTGCTCTAGATCTCATTTAACAATCATCAAGCAAAAAGAATATAAAATGATCTCATTTTAAAATGTGACAGAGCTCATGACACTCCACAGTTTAAAGAAACTTTCAGTTGGATACAGACTAACAAGTCTAAGCAGATAAAAATATTCCTACTCCTCTGTGGAACAGCACCTTCTCCTATGTCTTTACCACACCTTTCTATGTAAATATCTTTACAAAGTGCTTTAGGAGAGGTTATAATTAAAACAAAAGCAAGTAGTTACATTTTCACCATTGTACAACATGATTAAGTAAAATAAATGATTAGCATAATGTTAGCAATTCATATTTATTAAATAAGAGAACTGCATGGGAGAGGTGATGAAGGAGTTGGTAAGAGAAACACTATGAAATTATAGTGCTTTAGATGCTCAGAAAACCATTAACCTGCACGTTAAAATCTCCATACCTTCAGTACTGCAAGGTGCTGAGTAGTACAAGCCCAAATGGAGTACAAATTAAACACTTCATGCCTTAATGAGATAACGGCAATGGACAAGACAGGAAGAAAAATGGCCATTCCCTCCTTGTGACCTAGTGGACAAGATCCAAAATGCATACTACAATGAAGAGATAGCATTACCAAGTCTGAGTTTTCTCCTTTGCCCTCACCACTCAGCTCTTCTGGACAGCCTCTGCTTGCCAGGGAGGACAAAGGAAAGGAAATGTATTTTGTTTCAATAGTACAACTCTCTCTGTTTCAGTCCAGGGAATTCATGTGTGCCACTTAACTCCCAAGGTGTCCCCCTAACTCTTTCTTATACCAAATCCTTTGGCTACCCCTGCTCTTCCTAGACACTGACACTAACAGAGCATGTACTGTTTTTTAAAGAACTAGAACCTTGTCTAATTCTTCATTAGGAAAGCTTAGACTGTATGATAATAAAAATTTTCTTAAGGCCTACATTTGCTAGCTATGAAGATAGATGAAGAAAAAGATGTAACAGCACTGCAGCCAAGCCAGAACAGAGGCCTGTTGCAGCATTACAGCTGCAACAGTAGAAATAAACTGTAGCTGCAACTGTAGAAATAAACTAAGCAGGACACAATTAGTATTTGCTTGCCTTGAATTCATACGCAGGTATTCTAAAATAGTATAAGCATACACTGACACGGTGTATACCCTACTGTAACACAGATAAGCACAATACATAACCACAAAAGGTAAGGAACATAGAAACACCAACAGAGTTGGGGAAGAACAGCTTTACCGATCATGGTTCCAGTGTCCCTCATCAAAGACCCCCGCAGCCTGATCATCTCAACTGCAGTGACTACCTCCAAGGATCATATCCATCAGCAGTAAAAAAGTTAAATAAGAATCAACTGCTTTGAAGTGGTGATAATGATTAATAATTATTAAGAACTAACCACTAGCAATACCTATTGTTAATAAACACCAACATAGCACAGCGCCGTTTCAAAGTTTTAGGCTGGCCTGATTTACGAGTCTTCTAAATACTTCCATCAATACTATCTCTTGTTCTCTTATTCTCTAACTTGTATATACTTACATTCACTTGCAACTAAGCAGGTAAGGAAAATATTGCTGCAAAATAAACTCTGAAAATATTGAAGTCGCAGGCTTGGAAATAGGCAAGCGTTACAAGTTTGCATTTCTAGAGTTTAAAAGGAAAATACTGATGTCTTTACCTAGCAGTTCTGTCAAATCTTAAGCTAACAGTAGACCTGCACTGAGTTCTGTTCTTCTATCTACAACGTTGTCATCAACTGAATGTGTAATGCAGTACAACAGAGTCTCTTCTACCATGGGACTCCACACACCATCCGCAGTCCAGAACCACAGTGTCATGCATCCCACTAGTGTCTGTGCTCAAAGGGCTTGGCTGGAAAGCACACCTCCTCCCCATCAAACAATTCTCTCTCCTCCCTCAGGCATTTCAAAATCACAGTCCAGGACATTTCTCACTCCTTTCACACCTTCCCCCAAAAAGACAAGTCTAAAGCACTGGATTTACAATATTCAGACTGTTCTTCACCAAAGGTTGGAAATGGCTTCCCCATGGCTTGGAAAAAGTGGAGATGTTATATAACAGTGCCTTTTGTGTCAGGAAATTATCAACACTATTGTGGGAACAGATTTTTTTTATTTTTACCAGACAGGTCCGAGGAATTTGAAGAGGAAAAAAATTACATATAAATATTAATTTAATCTCTAAAGGTCAGGTTAAGCCTATGAATATAGGGTATCTGCTGCTCTACACCAGCAGTAAAAAGTATTTACTATGAGGGAAAAGGGGAGCGGATCTGCAACTGTGGCAACAAAGAGGAGCTTCCCTGCAGAATGAAGTTAGGCACCAGACTTGCTCTGTACACTTTACACTTGTAAAGTACCAGTGTACCAGTTTACACTTGTTGTAAAGACTCTGAAAATAATCAGCAAGGACTGTCCCTCCCTGCTGCTAGCCTCTTCATCTGATGGGAATGTTCCCTTAATGCACAGCAGGCAGAAAGCTTTCTATGGCAATCACTCAGTTTGCTGCCATGGTAGCAAAAAAAGAGAAAGGACAGGTTGGCTTGGTTTCTCTTATTTCTCCTGTGTTGGGCTACACAGTATGGCTACTTGGGGCTCCCACAGAGTGTTCTGACAAGCACGGCCTCTGGGTACCTCCAGCACAGCGAAGGACAAACATATGAAGTAACAAAGAGTTCAAGGAAGCATGGTTTAAAAAAAAATGCATCGTTGCTTATGCCCTGTTTCCTGTGCAGCCTGTATGTGATTGTGATACAGTTTACCCTTCTGTACAAATATTTCAGTGACAACATTATGAATAGTAAGAGTCATTAGAAGCAGAGAGAATAAATGAATAAAATAACTTACTGAAAAAGCAAAGGCAAGAAAGAATTTCAGTAGAGATAAAGCAGAGTTGTGCTTTTTTCTTCTAGGTGCATGGCATTGCTATATCATGTGATTCATTTTGAAAGAGCTCCCAAAACATGGAAGAAAAAAATGTGAAAAGCTTTACACTGGAAGTGTAATGAACTAGTTGAACAGATGATATTTATTCCTTGCATCTGCTCTTCTTTAAAGTGTTTCTTGCGCTCAATGCTATTTGCAGAATGTTAAGTTTCATTTTTGATAAACCTGTAAAGAAACTGTTAATCCTAACACCAATATCTAGTCCACTAGTATCTACATTTTATATTCCTTTAGAATTAGTCTTTGTATTTGAAGCAGAGGAAAAACTGTTAAAGAGAATATATATTTCCTGCTTTCAGAGGTAGTCCTCCCCATACAAGGAAGCAGCAGTAAAACAACAAAACCAAACTCAAACAGGCAATAAGGAAATGTAGTTCCAATTAAAATTGTATTGGAGTAGCATTGCAAGACAGTAAGGTAGCACTGACAGCCCAAGGATACAGGAGGTCAGCTAATACATAATTAATTTGTTAATCTTCCATGGTATCTCATTGAAATGTGTTATTTTCTCAAATACTTCCAAAAGGATGACAAGATCTCTTTTTCAGTGGTTTTATATGCATGTGCTTTGCATTGCATGTTTTAATTATAAATACAATAAGATGTTGATGTTTTGACCACTCTTTAACATCTCTCCTAGCATTCTGGGATTTGCCCATATGTTGTTTAGTAGCAAATTTATGATCAATCAGAATGCTCAATCAGAAGAATCTGAAAATACCAAACGGTGCTTCTGTCTTCACAATGACTTCTCAGAAGTAATTCAGTGTGATTCTTTATGTTTGATGTTACAGATATTTTCAACATTTGGGGTTTAATTCAAAGATCAGGGGAAGAATGCAAGCAACAGATTTTTTAACAGATCTCTATTTAAGTTTTTGCTAATCATATAATAAAACATGTTCAATATGAGCCTTAAAATATACATGTAGCTAGATAATTCCTTAGAACTGTGGAATGTTAAACTATTTTGTATATTGAGTACAGTAAGGGAGTCACCACAGAGTGAGACAAAGGTTTTATGAAGAACACTTCAATAAATCTATGTACTTCTGGACTTCTTTGCTATCTTGTGTGATGCTTTGTTGCCTTCTATCTCCCAAACACTTTCTGAGAAAATAATAAGCATCAAGATGCATTTTAAAATTGAATCAAAATCTTCTATTTCCAGGCTGTAAAATGGCAGAAAAAAGACAAACCTACTTTGAACTCTTCAGATGAAAAGTACTTTCATCTGTGTAAAACATTAAAAAGAATGAGGAGAAGGTTATAACATTTTCTATTAAATACCTTGTCTTTGAGATCTGTATGTATCTGCTATTTGACTGGGTGTTTAAAAACAAGACTATCCAACAGAACCATGTTTTATTTCTAATTAGAGCATAGAGTTAACTGAAACAGATTCAAAAGATGCACTAATACCAACATTTTTTAAATAAATTTAAAATGGCTTCTTTTGTGCAAGGAAAGTACCTTGCAGAAATGAAGGCTATGTTTCATTTGTCTTCTACAGCTCCTGAGAGGAGCTGTATTATAAAATGTTTTTTATTGAAGTTGCAAATGGTAAACCATGTATTTGAATGAAATGACACTCCAGCTCAGAAGTCTCTTGGTCTGCGCATGCTATCAAAAGAAAAATTATGCCACAAATACAGGGGCTACTGAATACTGTGTACAGTACTAATAGAAAGTACTTGATGCTGACCTTGAACAAATAAAAATATCAAGTGCTGCACATCTATGCTGACTAGTGGGATGATGCTGACCTACATTAACATTTGATTACTTTTTGGCACTGATTTTAAGCTGAGCCAAGGTAACATTCAGTCATTACTAATTTCTTTATTGTCCCTGTTTAAAATAGAGTCATCCAGGTGAAAATCAGTTGAGGGAAGAAGAAATGAAACAAACAACCAAATGTACTTAAATTAGGCTTTAGAGGTATGTTGAATATTCATCATGGAGTATTTATTTATAATAGCACATTTTTCTATTCCTAGCTGCTGTGATCTTTGATTATACAAGCTGTGAAGTTACATAAGGTCTTTAATAAAATCCTTACCAAGTAGCTCTTTTCAATACTCCCTATAGCTAATACTAGAAAGCTGGAGGTAGCACAAATTATTTCAAAGACACATATATAGAATTTAAGGATCACTTACTAAGTTATCTCCTCCTAAGTTATGACATTCTGAAGTATCTTAACTAGTTTAGTAAATTACCAAAAGACTTCATCCTTAGCATGACAATTGCATTATTGCTAGACTCTCCAGAAAGTGAAAAGTTTCAGGAAGCCAGAAGTCGACATCATGAGAAGCAAAAGCAGGTATTTAAGCAAAAAGGGTATTCTAGAGGGCATAATCTTGCTGTTGTCATACTCTAAGCCTAATGGTTTCTTTAACCATCATTCCAGTGTCAACAGCAGGAAATGGTGATCTTTTCTTCCTCTTCCTCACTGACCTTACTACCCAACACCCATTAATTCCAGTCTCAGAAAGCAAAGAGGAGACTCTAGGAGCAAACTAAATATTAGTGACTAGGGAAAGTATATGCACTAGACAGAATTATAACCTAAACCCTACAATACTCAACACTTTGCTTCAACAGCTAATTATCAGCTCCCATGCTCTTTTAGTATGGATTTAGACCCAGAAGTGTTAAAATCATTTTTGTCCTGCTACATCTAGCCCTTCTTATTTGGGAATTATATAGGTCCACTACCAGAGGGAGAACTTCATCTATAAATGATACCTTGCAAGCTTTTCAAACCCTATGTACAAGAAGAAAAAGAAATAAATGTTTATAGTGAGAAACTATGCTTTACAAATGGAAAAGAGAGTTTGAAAATAACTTATTACATCCATAAATATATGATGAAATACAAAACTAAATCTTAATAAAGCCTGTATAACTGATGAAGAATACTATTACACTACTATAAATAAACACATCGATATAAATTGATAGGATTTTTTTTTTAAATCTAAAATACATTTCATTTGCATATGAACACAATTTAGAATGGAAACAGAAGAAATGAAGAACTACCTTTGATACTCAGTTCAGTCTTTGTTAATGAAAGAGGAAATCAGGCAGGAGAGAAGAGAAGATGGGAGAAAAGACGAAAAGAATGGCTTTATTGTGTGATAATGAATTTTACCCCTTTTAAACACAATAATTTTAGCTGATATCCTTTGCATTAAAATATAGGCAGACACATTGCTTCGAGACCTGTGATCAACTTTGAAATGATGTGGTAGAATGCTGGGGTGAAATACGTATCAAAACCAATGCTTGAAGGGAGAAAATTCAATTCCTCTGTAAGGACAGATCTGTTACTTTGAAAACTTTCTTTAAAAGCCCTAGAAAGAACAAAACAATTGTTCTTTAATCACTGAATTATAAAATCAGCCTTTCAATATGAAGAATACAGCACTTTACAAAATGTAACAATATCTCAAAGCTTGTTCTTTTTTTAATCTGGTCCTGAAATTCATAATGAAGCTGTTCCTTTTCTCTTTTCACGGCTACAGAAGCATTTGTGAGCCACACTTTATGTTCTTGCAGGTGTGCTAGGAACTTTTTTCAGTTGTCCTTTCTAGTGATGATGCCACATGAAAATTAAATTTTAACAGTCCTCTAATTAAATTTGAACTAGGTTGTGGAACATTAAATAACTCAGTTGTTTAATAACTGAGTTTTACCTCTTATCAGACTGTAGACTATTTCTTCCAAATAGACTTTTAAAGAAAATGACCTCATCTTTAGCAGGTATTCCCTTCTCTCAAATTTATCACAGCTGCTACATTTGCTCAGCAACATCAGTGGGGCTAAGCCAGAGATAAAAATGGTAGGCAATGGCAAGGGAAAAAGATTGACTATGCTATTTAACTCTCAAATGCTCACGCAGCTACAAGACGTAAGTTTTAAGAGACTTTTCTGTAGCAATGAAAAGTCTCTAATATAAATGAAATATACCTGATTTTTCTTGTGTATTCCAACTGAAAATCATTCTAAGAGAAGTAATGTAAACTTCTACAAATAATTTCTAGAAATTGCTAGCTTCTAGAAACAATTTATTTGGAAACATATGGGAAAGTAGGAGTGGCTAAATGTATCTGTTTTAGCAGAACTTTAAATGTCACATTATTTATCCTAAACTCATTCAACTCCTTCATTCCTCAACAAAGTTAAAGGATAAGAATGGAAGGAACCATGTCTTAAAAATACAGTGGGGCCTTCAAGTACTGTTTGGTTAAAATGACATCCTCACAATAAAGGCTGGGAAATAGTGGTAATACAGAACTTCTAAATGTGGGCAACAACTGTCAGGAAACCATAGGCAAAGCACTTTCAGTTTGCTGTCAAAATGAAGGTATTTACCAAGTATCCATTTATCCTGGGTCTGAACTGGCGTACTGTGCCCTATTTGGAACATAATGCTTTAAGATATATAGCTACTTACATATATATACATAATCCAAAATGAAATGCAAAATAATCACTGTGAAACTTGGATGATGACAATCATCACAAAAACTGTAAGTAACGAAGTCATCAATATAGAATCATCTGCATCACACAGAAAAGGTTCTACATCTTGAAAGGACAGAATAAATGTCACCTGGATAAGAGAAAGTACTTATTCTGGAAAGCAGGGACTTTGGAAAGCATTTGTGGTTCATGATGAATAATCAGCTGCAAAAACCATCATGCCCTGGGCCAAATGGATTAACACAGTTCTACTATCTGCAAATAGAAAATAATAATAAAATATTTCTTTTTTTTTTAAAAGAGACACTTAGGTAGGAACAGGGAAGTCTTATTCCTCTACTACAAGTATGCATGTACATGTTTGTACATCAAGAGAAGTGTATGTTAGAGAAGAGATACTTAGAGATGACAATTTAACACAATTCCTATCTCCAAAAAAGACCAAAAGGTCAAAAATTGCATTTCCCCATAATCTAATTTTATTTTATAAATGGTAATAGGAGAGTATGAAAAAAGACCTGTATTCAGAGTTGGTTCTAGTCCAATTTACTATAAGTCAATATTGTAAATGAAAGTATAGTCTTGCTGTACACAAAATCCTACTATACATTCTTCGAAAAGGCACATAAGGGGAGGAATAAAATTGCTTCACTGAGCAGAAAGATTCAAAGGCTTAACAACTAGCTAATGGTAATCATCCCAGGATATTCAAATGCAAGGTCAAATCCAAATTTAGCTTTTTATCTTTTTCATAATCCCTAATTTCTAAGTATTCCAATCCCACTTTGGTAAACCACAAAACGTGAAAGCACTGGATTCATATCAGTACCAATACAACCCAATTTGCCAGAAAAGCAGGAATTGAATAAACAATAGCAAGAAACGTTGAAGATTTTTATTATTTGGGTCTACATCTAACTTTTCACTCAAGTCCTCTGAGTTGAAGCACAGGATGTTGGCACTAGTTCCCTAGGAAGGCAAAAAAAAGTGCCTCATTCCTACTGATTCAAAGATCGAAGCCGAAATTCCTTTAAGAGGTATATTCTTTATTGCAGCGCTGGATGCACAAGGGATCTCTCCACCTATCGTGCATACCCAAAGCAGAAAGCAGTCTTGAATTTATACAATCAATCTATCAATATTCTACAAGCGCCTATACATATTCATTACCTATCCCTGCCTTCCCTCGCTTCTCATGCTAATTAGCCTTTTGGCACCTTGCACCTGCGTAGAGCCTCCCAAGAATTGTGGGCAGGGGTCTTTGGGACGTGGGCAGGGGTCTTTGGGAGGAAGACAAAACATTTTGTCTTCCAAATGTCTTCCAAAACAAAAAACAAACATTTATTGTGTATCACACCCCCCAGTCGGAAGGGTGACCCAAGGGCCCACGGCGATGGGTTCCTGGCAGTGGGGCTGGTGGCTCTGCTGGGATAGCCCCGGGAGGGACCGGGACAAGGTGCCCGTTCCGCTGGAGTCCTTGGTTTGGGTTCCCGCTGCCATGGTGCCTTCCTGTGCCCCCCTGGACTTGGGTGGATGGGCCTTTGCTGGGCAGATGGCCCCTGCGATGGGCCTGGCAGGAGCCCGGCAGGGACTTGTCTGGGCTCCCCCTGACACCGCCGTCCCTCTGAGCTCCTCGGTGGGTGAGCGTAGGAGCTCCCACCACAGCATCCAGCACCTTCCCCAGCATTCCCAGCCCCCCTGGCGACTGTTTTGGTTGGGATCCAACCACCCCTCTAGACCCTGCCTGCTCATCCCATCCCCACCATGGTGGGTTTGGTGTTCTGGGTCTGCCTGGGATGGACTCAACCTTCTCCACAGCAGCCCATACAGCACTGTGCTCTGTACTTGTAGCTAGAACTGACTTGATACTGCACCCATGTGTTTTGTCTGCTGCTGAGCACAGCACCAGGACTCCCACAGCGCCCTCCCTCTGCCACCCCCCAAGCCCCAAATCCAGTCGGCTGGCCGTGGGCAGGAGGTGGGGAGGGGGCGTTGCCGGGACAGCTGACCCCAAAAGACCAAAGGGATAGTGCATACGGCGACGTCACACTCAGCAATAAAAGCTGTGGAAGGGGAGGGAGAAGGGGGGAGACAAAAGAGACACAGACTCCTTGGTTAAGACTCTTTATTTTTGTTTCGTTTCTTCCTTCTACTTCTGCTGCAGAACCTCTCTTCATCGTCGCTATCCTGCAGGAGATCACGTAGCTCTGGAGGCACGTTTGTCACTGGCTCGTCGTCTGAAACTTCTTCTACAAAATTAGAGGGGATAAATCCTCGTTTGCCATCCGTCAGCTCTCCCACAAACCAGCCGTCCTCATCCATGTCTCCAAGTACATAAACGTATTCTCCTGCAGTCAGAGGAAGCTCTGCTTCGGGGTGCTCATTAGGACCCTCAAAAGGATTGTAGCTAAAGCGAGCTAAAAATCTTCGAAGTTTTAGCAGTCCTTGTCCCAGGGACGGGAGTTCGAAGGACACATGCTCCACTCCTGAGTCTCCGGTCTCATCCACAGGGCCCTCGTCTGAAAGAAGGCTGCAACCAGGGCTGTTGTGTGCGGCATCCGATGTTGAGGTACTTGTGTGGGATGCCAACACTTCGGCTGCCTTCTCAGAAGTATCATAGCAGTCTTCATGGTTGCAAAGGTCATGGGACTGCTCTGCAGAGGCCTGTGCTGTGGCAGGAGATGTCACCTGGAGCAGTTCTGAGGTGATAAGGTTGGATTTTTTTCTTTTTTCTTGCTCAAGTTGCTGAGAGAGCAGCTCACATTGTTGACTTTGCTGCTGATACTGCTTCTCGAATTCTCTCAGCTGCGCCTGAGCCACTTGCATGTCTTCCTCATGTGTCCTTCTTTGCTCTGCCCAAGCCCTCTGGAAATGCTCAACTTCCTCTGCTTTGTTGTGCAGCAGTCGCTTTGTTTCCTCAAGGTCTTTCTCCTCTTGTTGCCTTTTTTCTGCCAGTTGCCGCATGGCATTCAGTTCACAACCCACATCTTTCAGTTGTGTTTGAAGACGTTTGACCTCTCCAATGGCAGCATTTCGCTGCTCTGTCACTTGCACAAGTTTCGCCTTCAGAGCAGCGTTTTCAGATTGGACCTCCTCTATCCGATCCTTCTGCCCGCGGAGCTGAGAATTTTCTTCTGCACGTCTGGCATTTTCATTTGTCATCTCTGCTAGACGCACTTTCAGGTCCTCGTACCTCTGCTCCTTGAGCCGCTGCAGCTCGCGCACCCGCTCCTGCTCCCATTTGGAGCGTAGCTTGTCAGCCAGGAGCTGCCGCTCCTGCTCTGCCCGCTTCTTTATGTCACGGGCTTCATCAGCAAAGCGGCGCTGCAGCTCCTGGGTCTGGAGACGCTCGGCCTCCAGCTGGGCCCGCAGTTCCTCCAGCTCCTGCCCGTGCTCCTTCTGCTGCACAGGGCTGCTGGGGCGTCGCGCTGGGCCCCGACGGGATGAGGAGTGACCAGACACCATGGGTCCCTGGCCAACACCACCCCGGGACATCGTTGAAAGAATTACAAATTGGCGAACAGTCACCAAACACTGCCAGCAAAAGCTACCGGCAATCGCACGGCCTGGGCCTGAGAGGGACAGCAGGCTCTGAGCCCTCAGCAAACACCAGCACCGCACAGCAGCAAACTCTGCAAACTCTGCGGGCGCGAGCGCGGCCTTATATACTGTGCCTGGTTGTGACGTCATAAAGGGGGGATGACGTCACATGCCCTTATATGGCATGTGCTGGCCCCAAATACGCCCCGACAGCCTCAGCACAAGGGGTGCAGAGGAGGGAGGTGAGGGGGTGGCAGCCCCCACGCAGGTGCGCAACGAGAACCTGTCTGCGAGGCTTCGGGCATGGGCATAGCTGCTCCTTTACTGATCACATCCGTAGGGAGCTGATGACCTCCATCTTGCCAATTTATTCCTAAAACAATGCATTTCCAGTGCACATCCTTTCGCCTTACTCTGTTTGATGTGAAAAAGGCACCCATCCCATTTTTATTATTTTCTCCCCTTTCTCAAAAGCATCCTCTCCTGTGTTGCCCCACACGATCATGTCTTCAACGTACATCCACGGGTCCTGAGGGAACCGGTGGACTTGCTAAGCCACTGTCCCTCATACCTGAGAAGTTGTGGAAGTGCATTTAAGGAGTTCCCACTGACTGCAGGAGGGAAAATATAGCCCCCATTTTTAAAAAGGGAAAAAGGAAGGCCCGGGAGCTACAAGCCTTCCTCCCTTTGTGGGGGTGCAGAGCCTTCATCACCCTCAGGTGCGAGGAAGAGCTGAGGCAGGGCCGGGCTGGGTGGGCAGGGCCACTCTGGAAGGTTCTGTGCTGGGGGCATGATGTAGGGGTTCTGGGGGAGGAACACCACAGAGCTAAGGGGACACATGGGGCTGGGGGCACCTGGAGCACACAGTCAGGGAGAACTGTACTGTATCCAGTGCTGAGGACTGAATCCAGTTCGTGAGTTCTGGGTCCAGCTCTGGGCTCCCCAGTACAAAACAGACCGGGATCTCCTGGAAAGGGTCCGGCGGAGACCACAAAGGTGATACGGGGCCTCGAGCATCTTCCCTAGGAGGAGAGGCTGAGAGACCTGGGGCTGTTCAGCCTTGGGAAGAGAAGACTGAGGGGGGATCTCATCAATGTGCTTAAATATGTGAAGCGTGGGAGACAGGGATTTGGCCAACCTCTTTTCAGAGGTCTGTGGGGACAGGACAAGAGGCAACGGCCACAAAATGGAGCCCAGGCAGCTCCACACCAACAGGCAAAAGAAATTCTTCACAGAGAGGGTGCCGGAGTGCTGGGACAGGCTGCCCAGGGAGGCTGTGGGGTCTCCTTCTCTGGAGATATTCAAGGCCCGTCTGGAGGCCTACCTGGGCATCCTGCTGTAGGGAACTGCTTTGGCAGGGGGGTTGGTCCCAATGAGCTCTCGAGGTCCCTTCCAACCCCTACAACTCTGTGATTCTGCAAACTGTGGGGGAGACGTGGGGGGAGCAGCTTGGGGTGGGGGACATGGGGCTGCACATTGGGGGGCACATGTGAGTGACAGTGGGGGTCTGGCGGGCACACAGGAGTTGAACTGGTGAGGGGAAAGGGGGTCATATAGGAGTGGGGGTGTTATAAATGGCTCAGTCTTCAAAGTAGGATTCTAATCAAAGTTTACAATTTATTAAAGGAATAGAGGTAAGCAAACAGCGCTGGGTGCGCCAGGAGCCTCCGCTCCACCAGGACGCACACCAGTTACATCCAGTAGCTGATTTTTATGCTCCTAGGCCAATACATATTCATTACTACTTCTAAAAAAAATGGGTCATTATAATTAACTTCTGGGATCCAAACCCTCCTACTGGAGTATGCGTATCAGTCTCCGGTGGTCCCTCTGGCGGTCTCTGGGGGTCTTTCATGCTGAAGGCTCATAGTCTTCCTCTCAGTTTGTTTTTTTTTTTTTTTTTCTTGTCCTTCCCCTTTGTACTCCTTGGCAGCATGTCAAAAGCTCACACAGCGTCCCCTGCAAGTTTTGTCTCCTAGCTGTCCTTCAGCTTCTTTTTTCTTCTCCTTAATCTCCTGGCCACCTGGCCAGATATCAGGGGCTTGCATAGTGTCCCATTCAGAAGCCATAACAGTCACTAGTTGTTAGCAGTTGTTCTGAAACCCCCAGACATCAGAGACTTCAAAGAAAGAACATACAAACACAAATAGTTCTCTTATTGACACTTCACGAGTAATTAAAACATTCCTCACAGGCCATTCACAGGGACAGTCACACCTATAGCAGTACTAAATAAACCACAAAGAAGACAAAAAAGGCTGTAACTGTTAGAAATAAGAGTTCGGAATAACAAAAGCAAATAGGCTCATGGATTTGAGGAATATTTCTGAAGATTTGATCATTTGACTATAATGAGGGGGAGACTGGGACACTGGGAGGAAAGGGAAGAAACTACATCTGTGGAAGAATTAAATTGCCAGTGCGGGACCCAGAGACAGACAGAACTGCTCTCTAGTGACACGAATTGTTAAAATATTCCTTTGCAAGGTACAAGAACTATATACATTAACCATTCTGTTTTTCTTAGACTTGTGGTTATACAAGGGTATGTAAGACAGAAGGTCACATTCATCATACCATGCGGCCCTAACACTGTTCCATGCTGACACGAATCAGATGAACATATATCACAGGGGCACACACGAGTGAAAATGGAGGACTTCTCCTCCTCCCTGTTAAAGGGGAACAAAGCTCCCCCCATGGCCTTCCTCCCTCTGTGGGGGTGCAGAGCCTTCACCACCCACTGGCCGTCATACCTGAGAAGTTGTTGGTAAGGCCCATAGGAAATCAGGAGGTGGATGGTGACAGACAACATGGCTTCACTTGGGGCAGATCGTACCTGACAAATCTGGTGGCCTTCTATGATGGGGTTACAGCTTTGGTGAGTAGGGAAAGAGCAACGGACATCATCTTCATGGACTTGTGCAAAGCACTTGCACTGTCCCCCACGATCTCTGTGACAGCCATGTCCCATTGTCCCCCATGGCCTCAGTGCCAGCCATGTCCCAGTGGGCAGCAGTGGCCATGTCACCATGGTGTCACCATGGTGTGTCATTGTGAAACAGCGGCCTCCAAGGGTAGAGGTGTGAGAAACACTCCGTAGCCAATAACTTAGGCTCAGGTGAGGATCTCAGTGAAGTAGTAATTTATTCGCGATTGCAATGGCGGGCGCCCCACAATCAGGAGAGAGAGCATCTACTAGTTCCAAAACACAGTTTATATACCTTTTGATGGCAGGACCCTCCCCTGTTTCCCCACTGAGTGGGTAATCCAGGTTCACAATCTATCTGATGCTTCACAAACAATGCATAGTCTTCAGTTGCCGGCCTGTTAAATTTCAAATTTCTTTTGACATTTTTACTGCTTGAAGTGGTAATGTTTCTTCACTTATCTGACTTGACTTGACACCGTGATTTTCACCTAATTGTCCTAAGGAGACTGGTTGTCTGCATTTTACTAGGTCGCCTGCTAAACTTTCTTATCACTGTAAGCATATCTCAGTACCACATTCCCTCCTTCTAAACAATGTAACTCTGCAAAAACAACATTTCTATTCCCACAGAGGGAGGGCTGCTTGGTGAGGTTATCTGCTGCGTCTGGGTTGTGGGAGTGCTTCTGACAAGCCATACAGTGTCTGCCACGCAGGGTGAGGCCGCCAAACTGGGAGAAGAGGGTGAGGGCAGAGTGACCTCCCCGGAGCCCGCACAGCCCGCAGGCGGGCAAGGGGGTGAACAGGGCTGTGTGTGAGGCTGCAAGCAGTGAGGGGCGGGCAGGAGCCCCCCCAGCTGTCTTGGGGCCACAAGGGAGGGCCGTGTGGGGCAGCTGAGGCTGGCAGGGGGGCAAAGGAAAGGGGTCCCAGGGGCTGTGGGCACTGGTAACATCACAGGGTGGGATGCGGACACTGGAGGTGGCCTCAGGGAGGCCCACGGGTCGAGCAGCCCTGTGCACGCTGTGCAGGTGCAGGGTCCGGGGTTCATGAAGGTGTCTTGGAGCACATGTAGGCCCGCAATTAAGAGCTGACGGAGATGCAGGACTCGAAGGATAGGGAGCTGCTGGTGCTTCAGTCTGAGCCCATGGCCATGTTCCTCATGCTGTGCTGGCTTGTGACGTGCAGGTGAAGAAGCCATGGAGGCAGAGGGTGTGAAGGGTTCTCTGCACTGCAGCCAGAACATGGCAGAGGTGTTGGCACAGGTCGCTCAGGCAAGGGCCGATCTGGAAACAGCGCTGGAGGAGTTCTTCAAGGTCTGTAACCCAAAGGCAGAAATCCAACAGGGGCACGGCAGAGCTGCTGGGGAGTGCTGCGAGCCCCTGAATGCCTTAGCGCTTGCCACCCTGGTTCTGGCCTGGCCTTGCAGAGCCCTGGGGATAGGCTGGGGATGCCCTTTCCCACCCTGACTCCATGCCATGTGTCCCGGTTGCTTTGCAGTGCAAACGGACGCATGCAGAGCTGGAAAAGGCTGTTGCTGAAAGCGCCAGGATCAACAAGGTCCTGAGGGCAGGAGGGAGGGGAGATCAACATGTTTGGGGGGGGGGGAAGCCCCCTCTAAGCAGGTGATGGACTCACAACCTGGTCCTTTGTTTCTCCAGGCGCTGAGGGAGGAGATTAAGCACCTCCAGGAGAGAAAGGAGGTTGTTGAAACACAAACTGCCACGTGAGTGAGGACAGGGCCCTGACCCCGACCAGGGGTAGACAGTGGGGAGGATCTGCACAGCATCCAGGCACCTGTGTCACAGTTTGAGGGCTCCTTTCAGCTCTTCACACCTGCTTTGGAGAGCCTTTTGCCTTCTCCTAAGCAGCTCCAAGCATCTCAGAGCAACTCTTGACTCCTTTTAGCAATGCTGCACAACTGTGAGCAGCTCCCAGCCTCTTGTCAGAGCCCCCCCACCCCCAAGGCCTGGGGCAGGGAGGAAGCAGAGGATGCAGTGCATCCTCTGTTAGCGGTGCTGGGACAATGAGATGTCTCGTCCCTGCTCCAGCAGAGGCTGGGCAGCACCCTGTGCCCCTCCTGGCCACCTTAGTCAAGGGGGAAGTCCTAATGCTGGCTGAGGTCACTTATCGCAGCCCAGAAACTCTGTGGTGTCTGTAACAGGGGGAAGAGGATGCAGGCAGCCAAGCTGCCCAAGACTTGCATGCAGGAGATTGTGGCTGTGCAGCTGGTAGGAGAGATACCACTGCTGTGGGGCTGGGGGGGACGGTCTGGACTCGGCCCCAGAGGACATGGGGCCATTCATCTCAGTGGGAACGAGGGAGGGGGTCTGAGTGCCCCCAGTGCCTTCCCAGTTTTGCGTGCCCCAACACGTGGCCCTGCTTTGCCTTGTCCTGTAGGATGAACAGTTGGCATCAAGGAGGCACAGAATCACTACTTGGCTGCGGTGAGTTGCTCTTGGAGGTTGTGGCTCCCAAGGCATTAGGCAGCTTTTGACTTCTCCAAGATGAACTGCTTCAGCATTTCTTTGTTTCCTGGGTCGGGGAAGCAGGTGGGGTGTGGATTTCAGCCTCCCCTGGCCCTCAAAGTACCACAGAGCCAAGAGGGATAGGCAGGTTCCTCACCCCACTCCTGAGCAGCATCTGTTGCTCCCAGCACGGCACAGGGTCCCATGGCAGGGCTTAAAGAGGATGGTTGGAAAGAGCTGGGACAAATTTTTCGCTGGCTCTGTCTGAACCTTCTGTTCTGCAGGAGATTTCTGCTGTCCTTTGCCGGCCTGCAGCTCGCCTTCCTCATCCTGGTCCTGCTGAAGAGGGACATCCTCCACTGGGTCCTTCCTCCAGGGCTGGCATCTGCCCTTGGAAGCCATCCACCACGACCCTTTCTCTTCTAACCCTACCAATAAACTGCAGCCCTTTATCAATAACCCTACCAATAATCCGCGGTCTTTTATTAGTGGGGAAGGGAAGGGCAGACATTCTGCATGGCCAGTGCTGACTGCATGATGCTGCCGAGCAGTTGGTGGCCTGCTGGGTGTTTGATGCACCCCACAGTGAGCAATATCAGACAACAACAAGAATCCCAGCTCAGAAATCTGTGCTTCTCTGTGTGTTGCAAAAGGAATCGTGCACTTTCCTTGTAAGAGAGAAGCAGCAATATATTTATTGCTGAAAACAGTGATGGAGCAAAGCCAAATACGCCGGCTGAATGTCTGCTTGGCAGCTTACCAGTGTGTGGGGCTAGCAAAGGGCATCAAACAGACCTCAGTGTGACCACAGCTATGGGGGCAGTGACCCACCCCTGGGTGCTAATGGAGGGCTGGGAAGGGCCCCTCCACAGCCCCGTTCTGTGCAGGGGAGCACTGCCAGGTACACACAAACAGGGACAGCTACTTGCAGGCAGGGGACCACGATGCTGGGGGGGGATGCAGATGCTCAGGGAGGTGCTCCAGGGTGCTCTCACTTTTGCAGCCGCTTGATGCGGGCTTCTATGTCAGCAAGGTTGTCCTCTGCAATGGCCAGGTTCTCCTTCATCGTCTTCTGGACCTGCAGGGGGGTCAGTGGGGAAAGGAGTGAGCAGGGGGGACAGGATGGGGACCCCTCCCACCCTAGCACATGCTGCTGAGACTCACCTCTGCCAGCAGCACGGTGTTGTCCTTGAGAGCACCAGCTATCTCCTGCTGTGTGGTGTCCATGTGCACAAGGACCTGCCCAAACTGTGTGGCTGGGAAGGAGGTGAAAACTCAGCACGGGAGAGCCCCCAGACCCCAGGATCTCCCTTGTCACACCACGCCACTGTCCCCAGCATCCCCCTTCCTTGTCCCTCACGTTGCTCTGGAGTGCATTCAACCCAGTAAAGCCAGCTGTTAATTATCTTGCTGCATTTAATTATATTAACTAATTAATTAATAACTAATTATCTTGTGGTATTTACTATGTGTGCAGCCTCACCTTGAGTGTTGTGTGCACTTCTGGGCTCCACGATATAAAAGGGATGTGAACGTCTTTGAAAGCATCCAGAGGAGGGCAACAAAGCTGGTGAAAGGGCTGGAGGCCATGTCCTGTGAGGAGAGGCTGAGGGCACCTGCGTTGTCGAGGCTGGAGAAGAGAAGGCCAAGAGGCCACCTCATTGCTTTCTACAACCTCCCAAGGAGGAGAAATGCGATGGGCAGCCGGGGAGTCTTGGCTCCGCCAACGGCGCGCATCTCACCCCCGCCAGGGTCCCTTCTTATATCTTGGTAATTCCGGGATTACGCAGCACATCCTGGTATATTCTGCGACTGCGCGCACTGTTGCTAGGGGGTCGTCTCTGTCCCTCTGGTGGTCGTGAAGATGAAGGCCGTAGTCTTCCTCAGCTTTGTGGTTCAACTTCTTTTTTTATTTGGTCATGTTGGCCCAGTGTGAGACAGGAAGGCAGGATGTTGATACACTAGGTTAGCAACTTACCAGGAGATGGTTACATGAGCTTTGCAGCAGGGTCTTTGAACAAAAGAGGCAACTGAGATGCAGAAGGAGAGAAGGGGAGGGGGTTCTCTTTTTTGTTACATTAAGCAAAAGAATTTTCATAGTGTCTAGCCAAGCATTATACAGCTCCTTACTTCAGCAGGGAGCTTTCGCAACTCCAGCTCCTCAAAGGGAACTCCTTGTTTTTATAATACAAAAGACAGTGAACAAACACTTATTGTGTACTACACCCCCCAGTCGGAAGGGTGACCCAAGGGCCCACGGCGATGGGTTCCTGGCAGTGGGGCTGGTGGCTCTGCTGGGATAGCCCCGGGAGGGACCGGGACAAGGTGCCCGTTCCGCTGGAGTCCTTGGTTTGGGTTCCCGCTGCCATGGTGCCTTCCTGTGCCCCCCTGGACTTGGGTGGATGGGCCTTTGCTGGGCAGATGGCCCCTGCGATGGGCCTGGCAGGAGCCCGGCAGGGACTTGTCTGGGCTCCCCCTGACACCGCCGTCCCTCTGAGCTCCTCGGTGGGTGAGCGTAGGAGCTCCCACCACAGCATCCAGCACCTTCCCCAGCATTCCCAGCCCCCCTGGCGACTGTTTTGGTTGGGATCCAACCACCCCTCTAGACCCTGCCTGCTCATCCCATCCCCACCATGGTGGGTTTGGTGTTCTGGGTCTGCCTGGGATGGACTCAACCTTCTCCACAGCAGCCCATACAGCACTGTGCTCTGTACTTGTAGCTAGAACTGACTTGATACTGCACCCATGTGTTTTGTCTGCTGCTGAGCACAGCACCAGGACTCCCACAGCGCCCTCCCTCTGCCACCCCCCAAGCCCCAAATCCAGTCGGCTGGCCGTGGGCAGGAGGTGGGGAGGGGGCGTTGCCGGGACAGCTGACCCCAAAAGACCAAAGGGATAGTGCATACGGCGACGTCACACTCAGCAATAAAAGCTGTGGAAGGGGAGGGAGAAGGGGGGAGACAAAAGAGACACAGACTCCTTGGTTAAGACTCTTTATTTTTGTTTCGTTTCTTCCTTCTACTTCTGCTGCAGAACCTCTCTTCATCGTCGCTATCCTGCAGGAGATCACGTAGCTCTGGAGGCACGTTTGTCACTGGCTCGTCGTCTGAAACTTCTTCTACAAAATTAGAGGGGATAAATCCTCGTTTGCCATCCGTCAGCTCTCCCACAAACCAGCCGTCCTCATCCATGTCTCCAAGTACATAAATGTATTCTCCTGCAGTCAGAGGAAGCTCTGCTTCGGGGTGCTCATTAGGACCCTCAAAAGGATTGTAGCTAAAGCGAGCTAAAAATCTTCGAAGTTTTAGCAGTCCTTGTCCCAGGGACGGGAGTTCGAAGGACACATGCTCCACTCCTGAGTCTCTGGTCTCATCCACAGGGCCCTCGTCTGAAAGAAGGCTGCAACCAGGACTGTTGTGTGCGGCATCCGATGTTGAGGTACTTGTGTGGGATGCCAACACTTCGGCTGCCTTCTCAGAAGTATCATAGCAGTCTTCATGGTTGCAAAGGTCATGGGACTGCTCTGCAGAGGCCTGTGCTGTGGCAGGAGATGTCACCTGGAGCAGTTCTGAGGTGATAAGGTTGGATTTTTTTCTTTTTTCTTGCTCAAGTTGCTGAGAGAGCAGCTCACATTGTTGACTTTGCTGCTGATACTGCTTCTCGAATTCTCTCAGCTGCGCCTGAGCCACTTGCATGTCTTCCTCATGTGTCCTTCTTTGCTCTGCCCAAGCCCTCTGGAAATGCTCAACTTCCTCTGCTTTGTTGTGCAGCAGTCGCTTTGTTTCCTCAAGGTCTTTCTCCTCTTGTTGCCTTTTTTCTGCCAGTTGCCGCATGGCATTCAGTTCACAACCCACATCTTTCAGTTGTGTTTGAAGACGTTTGACCTCTCCAATGGCAGCATTTCGCTGCTCTGTCACTTGCACAAGTTTCGCCTTCAGAGCAGCGTTTTCAGATTGGACCTCCTCTATCCGATCCTTCTGCCCGCGGAGCTGAGAATTTTCTTCTGCACGTCTGGCATTTTCATTTGTCATCTCTGCTAGACGCACTTTCAGGTCCTCGTACCTCTGCTCCTTGAGCCGCTGCAGCTCGCGCACCCGCTCCTGCTCCCATTTGGAGCGTAGCTTGTCAGCCAGGAGCTGCCGCTCCTGCTCTGCCCGCTTCTTTATGTCACGGGCTTCAACAAAGCTGGTGAAAGGGCTGGAGGCCATGTCCTGTGAGGAGAGGCTGAGGGCACCTGCGTTGTCGAGGCTGGAGAAGAGAAGGCCAAGAGGCCACCTCATTGCTTTCTACAACCTCCCAAGGAGGAGAAATGCGATGGGCAGCCGGGGAGTCTTGGCTCCGCCAACGGCGCGCATCTCACCCCCGCCAGGGTCCCTTCTTATATCTTGGTAATTCCGGGATTACGCAGCACATCCTGGTATATTCTGCGACTGCGCGCACTGTTGCTAGGGGGTCGTCTCTGTCCCTCTGGTGGTCGTGAAGATGAAGGCCGTAGTCTTCCTCGGCTTTGTGGTTCAACTTCTTTTTTTATTTGGTCATGTTGGCCCAGTGTGAGACAGGAAGGCAGGATGTTGATACACTAGGTTAGCAACTTATCAGGAGATGGTTACATGAGCTTTGCAGCAGGGTCTTTGAACAAAAGAGGCAACTGAGATGCAGAAGGAGAGAAGGGGAGGGGGTTCTCTTTTTTGTTACATTAAGCAAAAGAATTTTCATAGTGTCTAGCCAAGCATTATACAGCTCCTTACTTCAGCAGGGAGCTTTCGCAACTCCAGCTCCTCAAAGGGAACTCCTTGTTTTTATAATACAAAAGACAGTGAACAAACACTTATTGTGTATCACACCCCCCAGTCGGAAGGGTGACCCAAGGGCCCACGGCGATGGGTTCCTGGCAGTGGGGCTGGTGGCTCTGCTGGGATAGCCCCGGGAGGGACCGGGACAAGGTGCCCGTTCCGCTGGAGTCCTTGGTTTGGGTTCCCGCTGCCATGGTGCCTTCCTGTGCCCCCCTGGACTTGGGTGGATGGGCCTTTGCTGGGCAGATGGCCCCTGCGATGGGCCTGGCAGGAGCCCGGCAGGGACTTGTCTGGGCTCCCCCTGACACCGCCGTCCCTCTGAGCTCCTCGGTGGGTGAGCGTAGGAGCTCCCACCACAGCATCCAGCACCTTCCCCAGCATTCCCAGCCCCCCTGGCGACTGTTTTGGTTGGGATCCAACCACCCCTCTAGACCCTGCCTGCTCATCCCATCCCCACCATGGTGGGTTTGGTGTTCTGGGTCTGCCTGGGATGGACTCAACCTTCTCCACAGCAGCCCATACAGCACTGTGCTCTGTACTTGTAGCTAGAACTGACTTGATACTGCACCCATGTGTTTTGTCTGCTGCTGAGCACAGCACCAGGACTCCCACAGCGCCCTCCCTCTGCCACCCCCCAAGCCCCAAATCCAGTCGGCTGGCCGTGGGCAGGAGGTGGGGAGGGGGCGTTGCCGGGACAGCTGACCCCAAAAGACCAAAGGGATAGTGCATACGGCGACGTCACACTCAGCAATAAAAGCTGTGGAAGGGGAGGGAGAAGGGGGGAGACAAAAGAGACACAGACTCCTTGGTTAAGACTCTTTATTTTTGTTTCGTTTCTTCCTTCTACTTCTGCTGCAGAACCTCTCTTCATCGTCGCTATCCTGCAGGAGATCACGTAGCTCTGGAGGCACGTTTGTCACTGGCTCGTCGTCTGAAACTTCTTCTACAAAATTAGAGGGGATAAATCCTCGTTTGCCATCCGTCAGCTCTCCCACAAACCAGCCGTCCTCATCCATGTCTCCAAGTACATAAACGTATTCTCCTGCAGTCAGAGGAAGCTCTGCTTCGGGGTGCTCATTAGGACCCTCAAAAGGATTGTAGCTAAAGCGAGCTAAAAATCTTCGAAGTTTTAGCAGTCCTTGTCCCAGGGACGGGAGTTCGAAGGACACATGCTCCACTCCTGAGTCTCTGGTCTCATCCACAGGGCCCTCGTCTGAAAGAAGGCTGCAACCAGGACTGTTGTGTGCGGCATCCGATGTTGAGGTACTTGTGTGGGATGCCAACGCTTCGGCTGCCTTCTCAGAAGTATCATAGCAGTCTTCATGGTTGCAAAGGTCATGGGACTGCTCTGCAGAGGCCTGTGCTGTGGCAGGAGATGTCACCTGGAGCAGTTCTGAGGTGATAAGGTTGGATTTTTTTCTTTTTTCTTGCTCAAGTTGCTGAGAGAGCAGCTCACATTGTTGACTTTGCTGCTGATACTGCTTCTCGAATTCTCTCAGCTGCGCCTGAGCCACTTGCATGTCTTCCTCATGTGTCCTTCTTTGCTCTGCCCAAGCCCTCTGGAAATGCTCAACTTCCTCTGCTTTGTTGTGCAGCAGTCGCTTTGTTTCCTCAAGGTCTTTCTCCTCTTGTTGCCTTTTTTCTGCCAGTTGCCGCATGGCATTCAGTTCACAACCCACATCTTTCAGTTGTGTTTGAAGACGTTTGACCTCTCCAATGGCAGCATTTCGCTGCTCTGTCACTTGCACAAGTTTCGCCTTCAGAGCAGCGTTTTCAGATTGGACCTCCTCTATCCGATCCTTCTGCCCGCGGAGCTGAGAATTTTCTTCTGCACGTCTGGCATTTTCATTTGTCATCTCTGCTAGACGCACTTTCAGGTCCTCGTACCTCTGCTCCTTGAGCCGCTGCAGCTCGCGCACCCGCTCCTGCTCCCATTTGGAGCGTAGCTTGTCAGCCAGGAGCTGCCGCTCCTGCTCTGCCCGCTTCTTTATGTCACGGGCTTCAACAAAGCTGGTGAAAGGGCTGGAGGCCATGTCCTGTGAGGAGAGGCTGAGGGCACCTGCGTTGTCGAGGCTGGAGAAGAGAAGGCCAAGAGGCCACCTCATTGCTTTCTACAACCTCCCAAGGAGGAGAAATGCGATGGGCAGCCGGGGAGTCTTGGCTCCGCCAACGGCGCGCATCTCACCCCCGCCAGGGTCCCTTCTTATATCTTGGTAATTCCGGGATTACGCAGCACATCCTGGTATATTCTGCGACTGCGCGCACTGTTGCTAGGGGGTCGTCTCTGTCCCTCTGGTGGTCGTGAAGATGAAGGCCGTAGTCTTCCTCGGCTTTGTGGTTCAACTTCTTTTTTTATTTGGTCATGTTGGCCCAGTGTGAGACAGGAAGGCAGGATGTTGATACACTAGGTTAGCAACTTATCAGGAGATGGTTACATGAGCTTTGCAGCAGGGTCTTTGAACAAAAGAGGCAACTGAGATGCAGAAGGAGAGAAGGGGAGGGGGTTCTCTTTTTTGTTACATTAAGCAAAAGAATTTTCATAGTGTCTAGCCAAGCATTATACAGCTCCTTACTTCAGCAGGGAGCTTTCGCAACTCCAGCTCCTCAAAGGGAACTCCTTGTTTTTATAATACAAAAGACAGTGAACAAACACTTATTGTGTACTACACCCCCCAGTCGGAAGGGTGACCCAAGGGCCCACGGCGATGGGTTCCTGGCAGTGGGGCTGGTGGCTCTGCTGGGATAGCCCCGGGAGGGACCGGGACAAGGTGCCCGTTCCGCTGGAGTCCTTGGTTTGGGTTCCCGCTGCCATGGTGCCTTCCTGTGCCCCCCTGGACTTGGGTGGATGGGCCTTTGCTGGGCAGATGGCCCCTGCGATGGGCCTGGCAGGAGCCCGGCAGGGACTTGTCTGGGCTCCCCCTGACACCGCCGTCCCTCTGAGCTCCTCGGTGGGTGAGCGTAGGAGCTCCCACCACAGCATCCAGCACCTTCCCCAGCATTCCCAGCCCCCCTGGCGACTGTTTTGGTTGGGATCCAAC
Organism: Anas platyrhynchos; assembly: GCF_047663525.1. Classification (NCBI taxonomy): domain Eukaryota; kingdom Metazoa; phylum Chordata; class Aves; order Anseriformes; family Anatidae; genus Anas; species Anas platyrhynchos. The sequence goes on from NC_092594.1 coordinate 1,882,227, forward strand.
CACCCCTCTAGACCCTGCCTGCTCATCCCATCCCCACCATGGTGGGTTTGGTGTTCTGGGTCTGCCTGGGATGGACTCAACCTTCTCCACAGCAGCCCATACAGCACTGTGCTCTGTACTTGTAGCTAGAACTGACTTGATACTGCACCCATGTGTTTTGTCTGCTGCTGAGCACAGCACCAGGACTCCCACAGCGCCCTCCCTCTGCCACCCCCCAAGCCCCAAATCCAGTCAGCTGGCCGTGGGCAGGAGGTGGGGAGGGGGCGTTGCCGGGACAGCTGACCCCAAAAGACCAAAGGGATAGTGCATACGGCGACGTCACACTCAGCAATAAAAGCTGTGGAAGGGGAGGGAGAAGGGGGGAGACAAAAGAGACACAGACTCCTTGGTTAAGACTCTTTATTTTTGTTTCGTTTCTTCCTTCTACTTCTGCTGCAGAACCTCTCTTCATCGTCGCTATCCTGCAGGAGATCACGTAGCTCTGGAGGCACGTTTGTCACTGGCTCGTCGTCTGAAACTTCTTCTACAAAATTAGAGGGGATAAATCCTCGTTTGCCATCCGTCAGCTCTCCCACAAACCAGCCGTCCTCATCCATGTCTCCAAGTACATAAACGTATTCTCCTGCAGTCAGAGGAAGCTCTGCTTCGGGGTGCTCATTAGGACCCTCAAAAGGATTGTAGCTAAAGCGAGCTAAAAATCTTCGAAGTTTTAGCAGTCCTTGTCCCAGGGACGGGAGTTCGAAGGACACATGCTCCACTCCTGAGTCTCTGGTCTCATCCACAGGGCCCTCGTCTGAAAGAAGGCTGCAACCAGGACTGTTGTGTGCGGCATCCGATGTTGAGGTACTTGTGTGGGATGCCAACACTTCGGCTGCCTTCTCAGAAGTATCATAGCAGTCTTCATGGTTGCAAAGGTCATGGGACTGCTCTGCAGAGGCCTGTGCTGTGGCAGGAGATGTCACCTGGAGCAGTTCTGAGGTGATAAGGTTGGATTTTTTTCTTTTTTCTTGCTCAAGTTGCTGAGAGAGCAGCTCACATTGTTGACTTTGCTGCTGATACTGCTTCTCGAATTCTCTCAGCTGCGCCTGAGCCACTTGCATGTCTTCCTCATGTGTCCTTCTTTGCTCTGCCCAAGCCCTCTGGAAATGCTCAACTTCCTCTGCTTTGTTGTGCAGCAGTCGCTTTGTTTCCTCAAGGTCTTTCTCCTCTTGTTGCCTTTTTTCTGCCAGTTGCCGCATGGCATTCAGTTCACAACCCACATCTTTCAGTTGTGTTTGAAGACGTTTGACCTCTCCAATGGCAGCATTTCGCTGCTCTGTCACTTGCACAAGTTTCGCCTTCAGAGCAGCGTTTTCAGATTGGACCTCCTCTATCCGATCCTTCTGCCCGCGGAGCTGAGAATTTTCTTCTGCACGTCTGGCATTTTCATTTGTCATCTCTGCTAGACGCACTTTCAGGTCCTCGTACCTCTGCTCCTTGAGCCGCTGCAGCTCGCGCACCCGCTCCTGCTCCCATTTGGAGCGTAGCTTGTCAGCCAGGAGCTGCCGCTCCTGCTCTGCCCGCTTCTTTATGTCACGGGCTTCAACAAAGCTGGTGAAAGGGCTGGAGGCCATGTCCTGTGAGGAGAGGCTGAGGGCACCTGCGTTGTCGAGGCTGGAGAAGAGAAGGCCAAGAGGCCACCTCATTGCTTTCTACAACCTCCCAAGGAGGAGAAATGCGATGGGCAGCCGGGGAGTCTTGGCTCCGCCAACGGCGCGCATCTCACCCCCACCAGGGTCCCTTCTTATATCTTGGTAATTCCGGGATTACGCAGCACATCCTGGTATATTCTGCGACTGCGCGCACTGTTGCTAGGGGGTCGTCTCTGTCCCTCTGGTGGTCGTGAAGATGAAGGCCGTAGTCTTCCTCGGCTTTGTGGTTCAACTTCTTTTTTTATTTGGTCATGTTGGCCCAGTGTGAGACAGGAAGGCAGGATGTTGATACACTAGGTTAGCAACTTATCAGGAGATGGTTACATGAGCTTTGCAGCAGGGTCTTTGAACAAAAGAGGCAACTGAGATGCAGAAGGAGAGAAGGGGAGGGGGTTCTCTTTTTTGTTACATTAAGCAAAAGAATTTTCATAGTGTCTAGCCAAGCATTATACAGCTCCTTACTTCAGCAGGGAGCTTTCGCAACTCCAGCTCCTCAAAGGGAACTCCTTGTTTTTATAATACAAAAGACAGTGAACAAACACTTATTGTGTACTACACCCCCCAGTCGGAAGGGTGACCCAAGGGCCCACGGCGATGGGTTCCTGGCAGTGGGGCTGGTGGCTCTGCTGGGATAGCCCCGGGAGGGACCGGGACAAGGTGCCCGTTCCGCTGGAGTCCTTGGTTTGGGTTCCCGCTGCCATGGTGCCTTCCTGTGCCCCCCTGGACTTGGGTGGATGGGCCTTTGCTGGGCAGATGGCCCCTGCGATGGGCCTGGCAGGAGCCCGGCAGGGACTTGTCTGGGCTCCCCCTGACACCGCCGTCCCTCTGAGCTCCTCGGTGGGTGAGCGTAGGAGCTCCCACCACAGCATCCAGCACCTTCCCCAGCATTCCCAGCCCCCCTGGCGACTGTTTTGGTTGGGATCCAACCACCCCTCTAGACCCTGCCTGCTCATCCCATCCCCACCATGGTGGGTTTGGTGTTCTGGGTCTGCCTGGGATGGACTCAACCTTCTCCACAGCAGCCCATACAGCACTGTGCTCTGTACTTGTAGCTAGAACTGACTTGATACTGCACCCATGTGTTTTGTCTGCTGCTGAGCACAGCACCAGGACTCCCACAGCGCCCTCCCTCTGCCACCCCCCAAGCCCCAAATCCAGTCAGCTGGCCGTGGGCAGGAGGTGGGGAGGGGGCGTTGCCGGGACAGCTGACCCCAAAAGACCAAAGGGATAGTGCATACGGCGACGTCACACTCAGCAATAAAAGCTGTGGAAGGGGAGGGAGAAGGGGGGAGACAAAAGAGACACAGACTCCTTGGTTAAGACTCTTTATTTTTGTTTCGTTTCTTCCTTCTACTTCTGCTGCAGAACCTCTCTTCATCGTCGCTATCCTGCAGGAGATCACGTAGCTCTGGAGGCACGTTTGTCACTGGCTCGTCGTCTGAAACTTCTTCTACAAAATTAGAGGGGATAAATCCTCGTTTGCCATCCGTCAGCTCTCCCACAAACCAGCCGTCCTCATCCATGTCTCCAAGTACATAAACGTATTCTCCTGCAGTCAGAGGAAGCTCTGCTTCGGGGTGCTCATTAGGACCCTCAAAAGGATTGTAGCTAAAGCGAGCTAAAAATCTTCGAAGTTTTAGCAGTCCTTGTCCCAGGGACGGGAGTTCGAAGGACACATGCTCCACTCCTGAGTCTCTGGTCTCATCCACAGGGCCCTCGTCTGAAAGAAGGCTGCAACCAGGACTGTTGTGTGCGGCATCCGATGTTGAGGTACTTGTGTGGGATGCCAACACTTCGGCTGCCTTCTCAGAAGTATCATAGCAGTCTTCATGGTTGCAAAGGTCATGGGACTGCTCTGCAGAGGCCTGTGCTGTGGCAGGAGATGTCACCTGGAGCAGTTCTGAGGTGATAAGGTTGGATTTTTTTCTTTTTTCTTGCTCAAGTTGCTGAGAGAGCAGCTCACATTGTTGACTTTGCTGCTGATACTGCTTCTCGAATTCTCTCAGCTGCGCCTGAGCCACTTGCATGTCTTCCTCATGTGTCCTTCTTTGCTCTGCCCAAGCCCTCTGGAAATGCTCAACTTCCTCTGCTTTGTTGTGCAGCAGTCGCTTTGTTTCCTCAAGGTCTTTCTCCTCTTGTTGCCTTTTTTCTGCCAGTTGCCGCATGGCATTCAGTTCACAACCCACATCTTTCAGTTGTGTTTGAAGACGTTTGACCTCTCCAATGGCAGCATTTCGCTGCTCTGTCACTTGCACAAGTTTCGCCTTCAGAGCAGCGTTTTCAGATTGGACCTCCTCTATCCGATCCTTCTGCCCGCGGAGCTGAGAATTTTCTTCTGCACGTCTGGCATTTTCATTTGTCATCTCTGCTAGACGCACTTTCAGGTCCTCGTACCTCTGCTCCTTGAGCCGCTGCAGCTCGCGCACCCGCTCCTGCTCCCATTTGGAGCGTAGCTTGTCAGCCAGGAGCTGCCGCTCCTGCTCTGCCCGCTTCTTTATGTCACGGGCTTCATCAGCAAAGCGGCGCTGCAGCTCCTGGGTCTGGAGACGCTCGGCCTCCAGCTGGGCCCGCAGTTCCTCCAGCTCCTGCCCGTGCTCCTTCTGCTGCACAGGGCTGCTGGGGCGTCGCGCTGGGCCCCGACGGGATGAGGAGTGACCAGACACCATGGGTCCCTGGCCAACACCACCCCGGGACATCGTTGAAAGAATTACAAATTGGCGAACAGTCACCAAACACTGCCAGCAAAAGCTACCGGCAATCGCACGGCCTGGGCCTGAGAGGGACAGCAGGCTCTGAGCCCTCAGCAAACACCAGCACCGCACAGCAGCAAACTCTGCAAACTCTGCGGGCGCGAGCGTGGCCTTATATACTGTGCCTGGTTGTGACGTCATAAAGGGGGGATGACGTCACATGCCCTTATATGGCATGTGCTGGCCCCAAATACGCCCCGACAGCCTCAGCACAAGGGGTGCAGAGGAGGGAGGTGAGGGGGTGGCAGCCCCCACGCAGGTGCGCAACGAGAACCTGTCTGCGAGGCTTCGGGCATGGGCATAGCTGCTCCTTTACTGATCACATCCGTAGGGAGCTGATGACCTCCATCTTGCCAATTTATTCCTAAAACAATGCATTTCCAGTGCACATCCTTTCGCCTTACTCTGTTTGATGTGAAAAAGGCACCCATCCCATTTTTATTATTTTCTCCCCTTTCTCAAAAGCATCCTCTCCTGTGTTGCCCCACACGATCATGTCTTCAACGTACATCCACGGGTCCTGAGGGAACCGGTGGACTTGCTAAGCCACTGTCCCTCATACCTGAGAAGTTGTGGAAGTGCATTTAAGGAGTTCCCACTGACTGCAGGAGGGAAAATATAGCCCCCATTTTTAAAAAGGGAAAAAGGAAGGCCCGGGAGCTACAAGCCTTCCTCCCTTTGTGGGGGTGCAGAGCCTTCATCACCCTCAGGTGCGAGGAAGAGCTGAGGCAGGGCCGGGCTGGGTGGGCAGGGCCACTCTGGAAGGTTCTGTGCTGGGGGCATGATGTAGGGGTTCTGGGGGAGGAACACCACAGAGCTAAGGGGACACATGGGGCTGGGGGCACCTGGAGCACACAGTCAGGGAGAACTGTACTGTATCCAGTGCTGAGGACTGAATCCAGTTCGTGAGTTCTGGGTCCAGCTCTGGGCTCCCCAGTACAAAACAGACCGGGATCTCCTGGAAAGGGTCCGGCGGAGACCACAAAGGTGATACGGGGCCTCGAGCATCTTCCCTAGGAGGAGAGGCTGAGAGACCTGGGGCTGTTCAGCCTTGGGAAGAGAAGACTGAGGGGGGATCTCATCAATGTGCTTAAATATGTGAAGCGTGGGAGACAGGGATTTGGCCAACCTCTTTTCAGAGGTCTGTGGGGACAGGACAAGAGGCAACGGCCACAAAATGGAGCCCAGGCAGCTCCACACCAACAGGCAAAAGAAATTCTTCACAGAGAGGGTGCCGGAGTGCTGGGACAGGCTGCCCAGGGAGGCTGTGGGGTCTCCTTCTCTGGAGATATTCAAGGCCCGTCTGGAGGCCTACCTGGGCATCCTGCTGTAGGGAACTGCTTTGGCAGGGGGGTTGGTCCCAATGAGCTCTCGAGGTCCCTTCCAACCCCTACAACTCTGTGATTCTGCAAACTGTGGGGGAGACGTGGGGGGAGCAGCTTGGGGTGGGGGACATGGGGCTGCACATTGGGGGGCACATGTGAGTGACAGTGGGGGTCTGGCGGGCACACAGGAGTTGAACTGGTGAGGGGAAAGGGGGTCATATAGGAGTGGGGGTGTTATAAATGGCTCAGTCTTCAAAGTAGGATTCTAATCAAAGTTTACAATTTATTAAAGGAATAGAGGTAAGCAAACAGCGCTGGGTGCGCCAGGAGCCTCTGCTCCACCAGGACGCACACCAGTTACATCCAGTAGCTGATTTTTATGCTCCTAGGCCAATACATATTCATTACTACTTCTAAAAAAAATGGGTCATTATAATTAACTTCTGGGATCCAAACCCTCCTACTGGAGTATGCGTATCAGTCTCCGGTGGTCCCTCTGGCGGTCTCTGGGGGTCTTTCATGCTGAAGGCTCATAGTCTTCCTCTCAGTTTGTTTTTTTTTTTTTTTCTTGTCCTTCCCCTTTGTACTCCTTGGCAGCATGTCAAAAGCTTACACAGCGTCCCCTGCAAGTTTTGTCTCCTAGCTGTCCTTCAGCTTCTTTTTTCTTCTCCTTAATCTCCTGGCCACCTGGCCAGATATCAGGGGCTTGCATGGTGTCCCATTCAGAAGCCATAACAGTCACTAGTTGTTAGCAGTTGTTCTGAAACCCCCAGACATCAGAGACTTCAAAGAAAGAACATACAAACACAAATAGTTCTCTTATTGACACTTCACGAGTAATTAAAACATTCCTCACAGGCCATTCACAGGGACAGTCACACCTATAGCAGTACTAAATAAACCACAAAGAAGACAAAAAAGGCTGTAACTGTTAGAAATAAGAGTTCGGAATAACAAAAGCAAATAGGCTCATGGATTTGAGGAATATTTCTGAAGATTTGATCATTTGACTATAATGAGGGGGAGACTGGGACACTGGGAGGAAAGGGAAGAAACTACATCTGTGGAAGAATTAAATTGCCAGTGCAGGACCCAGAGACAGACAGAACTGCTCTCTAGTGACACGAATTGTTAAAATATTCCTTTGCAAGGTACAAGAACTATATACATTAACCATTCTGTTTTTCTTAGACTTGTGGTTATACAAGGGTATGTAAGACAGAAGGTCACATTCATCATACCATGCGGCCCTAACACTGTTCCATGCTGACACGAATCAGATGAACATATATCACAGGGGCACACACGAGTGAAAATGGAGGACTTCTCCTCCTCCCTGTTAAAGGGGAACAAAGCTCCCCCCATGGCCTTCCTCCCTCTGTGGGGGTGCAGAGCCTTCACCACCCACTGGCCGTCATACCTGAGAAGTTGTTGGTAAGGCCCATAGGAAATCAGGAGGTGGATGGTGACAGACAACATGGCTTCACTTGGGGCAGATCGTACCTGACAAATCTGGTGGCCTTCTATGATGGGGTTACAGCTTTGGTGAGTAGGGAAAGAGCAACGGACATCATCTTCATGGACTTGTGCAAAGCACTTGCACTGTCCCCCACGATCTCTGTGACAGCCATGTCCCATTGTCCCCCATGGCCTCAGTGCCAGCCATGTCCCAGTGGGCAGCAGTGGCCATGTCACCATGGTGTCACCATGGTGTGTCATTGTGAAACAGCGGCCTCCAAGGGTAGAGGTGTGAGAAACACTCCGTAGCCAATAACTTAGGCTCAGGCGAGGATCTCAGTGAAGTAGTAATTTATTCGCGATTGCAATGGCGGGCGCCCCACAATCAGGAGAGAGAGCATCTACTAGTTCCAAAACACAGTTTATATACCTTTTGATGGCAGGACCCTCCCCTGTTTCCCCACTGAGTGGGTAATCCAGGTTCACAATCTATCTGATGCTTCACAAACAATGCATAGTCTTCAGTTGCCGGCCTGTTAAATTTCAAATTTCTTTTGACATTTTTACTGCTTGAAGTGGTAATGTTTCTTCACTTATCTGACTTGACTTGACACCGTGATTTTCACCTAATTGTCCTAAGGAGACTGGTTGTCTGCATTTTACTAGGTCGCCTGCTAAACTTTGTTATCACTGTAAGCATATCTCAGTACCACATTCCCTCCTTCTAAACAATGTAACTCTGCAAAAACAACATTTCTATTCCCACAGAGGGAGGGCTGCTTGGTGAGGTTATCTGCTGCGTCTGGGTTGTGGGAGTGCTTCTGACAAGCCATACAGTGTCTGCCACGCAGGGTGAGGCCGCCAAACTGGGAGAAGAGGGTGAGGGCAGAGTGACCTCCCCGGAGCCCGCACAGCCCGCAGGCGGGCAAGGGGGTGAACAGGGCTGTGTGTGAGGCTGCAAGCAGTGAGGGGCGGGCAGGAGCCCCCCCAGCTGTCTTGGGGCCACAAGGGAGGGCCGTGTGGGGCAGCTGAGGCTGGCAGGGGGGCAAAGGAAAGGGGTCCCAGGGGCTGTGGGCACTGGTAACATCACAGGGTGGGATGCGGACACTGGAGGTGGCCTCAGGGAGGCCCACGGGTCGAGCAGCCCTGTGCACGCTGTGCAGGTGCAGGGTCCGGGGTTCATGAAGGTGTCTTGGAGCACATGTAGGCCCGCAATTAAGAGCTGACGGAGATGCAGGACTCGAAGGATAGGGAGCTGCTGGTGCTTCAGTCTGAGCCCATGGCCATGTTCCTCATGCTGTGCTGGCTTGTGACGTGCAGGTGAAGAAGCCATGGAGGCAGAGGGTGTGAAGGGTTCTCTGCACTGCAGCCAGAACATGGCAGAGGTGTTGGCACAGGTCGCTCAGGCAAGGGCCGATCTGGAAACAGCGCTGGAGGAGTTCTTCAAGGTCTGTAACCCAAAGGCAGAAATCCAACAGGGGCACGGCAGAGCTGCTGGGGAGTGCTGCGAGCCCCTGAATGCCTTAGCGCTTGCCACCCTGGTTCTGGCCTGGCCTTGCAGAGCCCTGGGGATAGGCTGGGGATGCCCTTTCCCACCCTGACTCCATGCCATGTGTCCCGGTTGCTTTGCAGTGCAAACGGACGCATGCAGAGCTGGAAAAGGCTGTTGCTGAAAGCGCCAGGATCAACAAGGTCCTGAGGGCAGGAGGGAGGGGAGATCAACATGTTTGGGGGGGGGGGAAGCCCCCTCTAAGCAGGTGATGGACTCACAACCTGGTCCTTTGTTTCTCCAGGCGCTGAGGGAGGAGATTAAGCACCTCCAGGAGAGAAAGGAGGTTGTTGAAACACAAACTGCCACGTGAGTGAGGACAGGGCCCTGACCCCGACCAGGGGTAGACAGTGGGGAGGATCTGCACAGCATCCAGGCACCTGTGTCACAGTTTGAGGGCTCCTTTCAGCTCTTCACACCTGCTTTGGAGAGCCTTTTGCCTTCTCCTAAGCAGCTCCAAGCATCTCAGAGCAACTCTTGACTCCTTTTAGCAATGCTGCACAACTGTGAGCAGCTCCCAGCCTCTTGTCAGAGCCCCCCCACCCCCAAGGCCTGGGGCAGGGAGGAAGCAGAGGATGCAGTGCATCCTCTGTTAGCGGTGCTGGGACAATGAGATGTCTCGTCCCTGCTCCAGCAGAGGCTGGGCAGCACCCTGTGCCCCTCCTGGCCACCTTAGTCAAGGGGGAAGTCCTAATGCTGGCTGAGGTCACTTATCGCAGCCCAGAAACTCTGTGGTGTCTGTAACAGGGGGAAGAGGATGCAGGCAGCCAAGCTGCCCAAGACTTGCATGCAGGAGATTGTGGCTGTGCAGCTGGTAGGAGAGATACCACTGCTGTGGGGCTGGGGGGGACGGTCTGGACTCGGCCCCAGAGGACATGGGGCCATTCATCTCAATGGGAACGAGGGAGGGGGTCTGAGTGCCCCCAGTGCCTTCCCAGTTTTGCGTGCCCCAACACGTGGCCCTGCTTTGCCTTGTCCTGTAGGATGAACAGTTGGCATCAAGGAGGCACAGAATCACTACTTGGCTGCGGTGAGTTGCTCTTGGAGGTTGTGGCTCCCAAGGCATTAGGCAGCTTTTGACTTCTCCAAGATGAACTGCTTCAGCGAAGCAGGTGGGGTGTGGATTTCAGCCTCCCCTGGCCCTCAAAGTACCACAGAGCCAAGAGGGATAGGCAGGTTCCTCACCCCACTCCTGAGCAGCATCTGTTGCTCCCAGCACGGCACAGGGTCCCATGGCAGGGCTTAAAGAGGATGGTTGGAAAGAGCTGGGACAAATTTTTCGCTGGCTCTGTCTGAACCTTCTGTTCTGCAGGAGATTTCTGCTGTCCTTTGCCGGCCTGCAGCTCGCCTTCCTCATCCTGGTCCTGCTGAAGAGGGACATCCTCCACTGGGTCCTTCCTCCAGGGCTGGCATCTGCCCTTGGAAGCCATCCACCACGACCCTTTCTCTTCTAACCCTACCAATAAACTGCAGCCCTTTATCAATAACCCTACCAATAATCCGCGGTCTTTTATTAGTGGGGAAGGGAAGGGCAGACATTCTGCATGGCCAGTGCTGACTGCATGATGCTGCCGAGCAGTTGGTGGCCTGCTGGGTGTTTGATGCACCCCACAGTGAGCAATATCAGACAACAACAAGAATCCCAGCTCAGAAATCTGTGCTTCTCTGTGTGTTGCAAAAGGAATCGTGCACTTTCCTTGTAAGAGAGAAGCAGCAATATATTTATTGCTGAAAACAGTGATGGAGCAAAGCCAAATACGCCGGCTGAATGTCTGCTTGGCAGCTTACCAGTGTGTGGGGCTAGCAAAGGGCATCAAACAGACCTCAGTGTGACCACAGCTATGGGGGCAGTGACCCACCCCTGGGTGCTAATGGAGGGCTGGGAAGGGCCCCTCCACAGCCCCGTTCTGTGCAGGGGAGCACTGCCAGGTACACACAAACAGGGACAGCTACTTGCAGGCAGGGGACCACGATGCTGGGGGGGGATGCAGATGCTCAGGGAGGTGCTCCAGGGTGCTCTCACTTTTGCAGCCGCTTGATGCGGGCTTCTATGTCAGCAAGGTTGTCCTCTGCAATGGCCAGGTTCTCCTTCATCGTCTTCTGGACCTGCAGGGGGGTCAGTGGGGAAAGGAGTGAGCAGGGGGGACAGGATGGGGACCCCTCCCACCCTAGCACATGCTGCTGAGACTCACCTCTGCCAGCAGCACGGTGTTGTCCTTGAGAGCACCAGCTATCTCCTGCTGTGTGGTGTCCATGTGCACAAGGACCTGCCCAAACTGTGTGGCTGGGAAGGAGGTGAAAACTCAGCACGGGAGAGCCCCCAGACCCCAGGATCTCCCTTGTCACACCACGCCACTGTCCCCAGCATCCCCCTTCCTTGTCCCTCACGTTGCTCTGGAGTGCATTCAACCCAGTAAAGCCAGCTGTTAATTATCTTGCTGCATTTAATTATATTAACTAATTAATTAATAACTAATTATCTTGTGGTATTTACTATGTGTGCAGCCTCACCTTGAGTGTTGTGTGCACTTCTGGGCTCCACGATATAAAAGGGATGTGAACGTCTTTGAAAGCATCCAGAGGAGGGCAACAAAGCTGGTGAAAGGGCTGGAGGCCATGTCCTGTGAGGAGAGGCTGAGGGCACCTGCGTTGTCGAGGCTGGAGAAGAGAAGGCCAAGAGGCCACCTCATTGCTTTCTACAACCTCCCAAGGAGGAGAAATGCGATGGGCAGCCGGGGAGTCTTGGCTCCGCCAACGGCGCGCATCTCACCCCCGCCAGGGTCCCTTCTTATATCTTGGTAATTCCGGGATTACGCAGCACATCCTGGTATATTCTGCGACTGCGCGCACTGTTGCTAGGGGGTCGTCTCTGTCCCTCTGGTGGTCATGAAGATGAAGGCCGTAGTCTTCCTCAGCTTTGTGGTTCAACTTCTTTTTTTATTTGGTCATGTTGGCCCAGTGTGAGACAGGAAGGCAGGATGTTGATACACTAGGTTAGCAACTTATCAGGAGATGGTTACATGAGCTTTGCAGCAGGGTCTTTGAACAAAAGAGGCAACTGAGATGCAGAAGGAGAGAAGGGGAGGGGGTTCTCTTTTTTGTTACATTAAGCAAAAGAATTTTCATAGTGTCTAGCCAAGCATTATACAGCTCCTTACTTCAGCAGGGAGCTTTCGCAACTCCAGCTCCTCAAAGGGAACTCCTTGTTTTTATAATACAAAAGACAGTGAACAAACACTTATTGTGTACTACACCCCCCAGTCGGAAGGGTGACCCAAGGGCCCACGGCGATGGGTTCCTGGCAGTGGGGCTGGTGGCTCTGCTGGGATAGCCCCGGGAGGGACCGGGACAAGGTGCCCGTTCCGCTGGAGTCCTTGGTTTGGGTTCCCGCTGCCATGGTGCCTTCCTGTGCCCCCCTGGACTTGGGTGGATGGGCCTTTGCTGGGCAGATGGCCCCTGCGATGGGCCTGGCAGGAGCCCGGCAGGGACTTGTCTGGGCTCCCCCTGACACCGCCGTCCCTCTGAGCTCCTCGGTGGGTGAGCGTAGGAGCTCCCACCACAGCATCCAGCACCTTCCCCAGCATTCCCAGCCCCCCTGGCGACTGTTTTGGTTGGGATCCAACCACCCCTCTAGACCCTGCCTGCTCATCCCATCCCCACCATGGTGGGTTTGGTGTTCTGGGTCTGCCTGGGATGGACTCAACCTTCTCCACAGCAGCCCATACAGCACTGTGCTCTGTACTTGTAGCTAGAACTGACTTGATACTGCACCCATGTGTTTTGTCTGCTGCTGAGCACAGCACCAGGACTCCCACAGCGCCCTCCCTCTGCCACCCCCCAAGCCCCAAATCCAGTCGGCTGGCCGTGGGCAGGAGGTGGGGAGGGGGCGTTGCCGGGACAGCTGACCCCAAAAGACCAAAGGGATAGTGCATACGGCGACGTCACACTCAGCAATAAAAGCTGTGGAAGGGGAGGGAGAAGGGGGGAGACAAAAGAGACACAGACTCCTTGGTTAAGACTCTTTATTTTTGTTTCGTTTCTTCCTTCTACTTCTGCTGCAGAACCTCTCTTCATCGTCGCTATCCTGCAGGAGATCACGTAGCTCTGGAGGCACGTTTGTCACTGGCTCGTCGTCTGAAACTTCTTCTACAAAATTAGAGGGGATAAATCCTCGTTTGCCATCCGTCAGCTCTCCCACAAACCAGCCGTCCTCATCCATGTCTCCAAGTACATAAACGTATTCTCCTGCAGTCAGAGGAAGCTCTGCTTCGGGGTGCTCATTAGGACCCTCAAAAGGATTGTAGCTAAAGCGAGCTAAAAATCTTCGAAGTTTTAGCAGTCCTTGTCCCAGGGACGGGAGTTCGAAGGACACATGCTCCACTCCTGAGTCTCTGGTCTCATCCACAGGGCCCTCGTCTGAAAGAAGGCTGCAACCAGGACTGTTGTGTGCGGCATCCGATGTTGAGGTACTTGTGTGGGATGCCAACACTTCGGCTGCCTTCTCAGAAGTATCATAGCAGTCTTCATGGTTGCAAAGGTCATGGGACTGCTCTGCAGAGGCCTGTGCTGTGGCAGGAGATGTCACCTGGAGCAGTTCTGAGGTGATAAGGTTGGATTTTTTTCTTTTTTCTTGCTCAAGTTGCTGAGAGAGCAGCTCACATTGTTGACTTTGCTGCTGATACTGCTTCTCGAATTCTCTCAGCTGCGCCTGAGCCACTTGCATGTCTTCCTCATGTGTCCTTCTTTGCTCTGCCCAAGCCCTCTGGAAATGCTCAACTTCCTCTGCTTTGTTGTGCAGCAGTCGCTTTGTTTCCTCAAGGTCTTTCTCCTCTTGTTGCCTTTTTTCTGCCAGTTGCCGCATGGCATTCAGTTCACAACCCACATCTTTCAGTTGTGTTTGAAGACGTTTGACCTCTCCAATGGCAGCATTTCGCTGCTCTGTCACTTGCACAAGTTTCGCCTTCAGAGCAGCGTTTTCAGATTGGACCTCCTCTATCCGATCCTTCTGCCCGCGGAGCTGAGAATTTTCTTCTGCACGTCTGGCATTTTCATTTGTCATCTCTGCTAGACGCACTTTCAGGTCCTCGTACCTCTGCTCCTTGAGCCGCTGCAGCTCGCGCACCCGCTCCTGCTCCCATTTGGAGCGTAGCTTGTCAGCCAGGAGCTGCCGCTCCTGCTCTGCCCGCTTCTTTATGTCACGGGCTTCAACAAAGCTGGTGAAAGGGCTGGAGGCCATGTCCTGTGAGGAGAGGCTGAGGGCACCTGCGTTGTCGAGGCTGGAGAAGAGAAGGCCAAGAGGCCACCTCATTGCTTTCTACAACCTCCCAAGGAGGAGAAATGCGATGGGCAGCCGGGGAGTCTTGGCTCCGCCAACGGCGCGCATCTCACCCCCGCCAGGGTCCCTTCTTATATCTTGGTAATTCCGGGATTACGCAGCACATCCTGGTATATTCTGCGACTGCGCGCACTGTTGCTAGGGGGTCGTCTCTGTCCCTCTGGTGGTCGTGAAGATGAAGGCCGTAGTCTTCCTCGGCTTTGTGGTTCAACTTCTTTTTTTATTTGGTCATGTTGGCCCAGTGTGAGACAGGAAGGCAGGATGTTGATACACTAGGTTAGCAACTTATCAGGAGATGGTTACATGAGCTTTGCAGCAGGGTCTTTGAACAAAAGAGGCAACTGAGATGCAGAAGGAGAGAAGGGGAGGGGGTTCTCTTTTTTGTTACATTAAGCAAAAGAATTTTCATAGTGTCTAGCCAAGCATTATACAGCTCCTTACTTCAGCAGGGAGCTTTCGCAACTCCAGCTCCTCAAAGGGAACTCCTTGTTTTTATAATACAAAAGACAGTGAACAAACACTTATTGTGTACTACACCCCCCAGTCGGAAGGGTGACCCAAGGGCCCACGGCGATGGGTTCCTGGCAGTGGGGCTGGTGGCTCTGCTGGGATAGCCCCGGGAGGGACCGGGACAAGGTGCCCGTTCCGCTGGAGTCCTTGGTTTGGGTTCCCGCTGCCATGGTGCCTTCCTGTGCCCCCCTGGACTTGGGTGGATGGGCCTTTGCTGGGCAGATGGCCCCTGCGATGGGCCTGGCAGGAGCCCGGCAGGGACTTGTCTGGGCTCCCCCTGACACCGCCGTCCCTCTGAGCTCCTCGGTGGGTGAGCGTAGGAGCTCCCACCACAGCATCCAGCACCTTCCCCAGCATTCCCAGCCCCCCTGGCGACTGTTTTGGTTGGGATCCAACCACCCCTCTAGACCCTGCCTGCTCATCCCATCCCCACCATGGTGGGTTTGGTGTTCTGGGTCTGCCTGGGATGGACTCAACCTTCTCCACAGCAGCCCATACAGCACTGTGCTCTGTACTTGTAGCTAGAACTGACTTGATACTGCACCCATGTGTTTTGTCTGCTGCTGAGCACAGCACCAGGACTCCCACAGCGCCCTCCCTCTGCCACCCCCCAAGCCCCAAATCCAGTCGGCTGGCCGTGGGCAGGAGGTGGGGAGGGGGCGTTGCCGGGACAGCTGACCCCAAAAGACCAAAGGGATAGTGCATACGGCGACGTCACACTCAGCAATAAAAGCTGTGGAAGGGGAGGGAGAAGGGGGGAGACAAAAGAGACACAGACTCCTTGGTTAAGACTCTTTATTTTTGTTTCGTTTCTTCCTTCTACTTCTGCTGCAGAACCTCTCTTCATCGTCGCTATCCTGCAGGAGATCACGTAGCTCTGGAGGCACGTTTGTCACTGGCTCGTCGTCTGAAACTTCTTCTACAAAATTAGAGGGGATAAATCCTCGTTTGCCATCCGTCAGCTCTCCCACAAACCAGCCGTCCTCATCCATGTCTCCAAGTACATAAACGTATTCTCCTGCAGTCAGAGGAAGCTCTGCTTCGGGGTGCTCATTAGGACCCTCAAAAGGATTGTAGCTAAAGCGAGCTAAAAATCTTCGAAGTTTTAGCAGTCCTTGTCCCAGGGACGGGAGTTCGAAGGACACATGCTCCACTCCTGAGTCTCTGGTCTCATCCACAGGGCCCTCGTCTGAAAGAAGGCTGCAACCAGGACTGTTGTGTGCGGCATCCGATGTTGAGGTACTTGTGTGGGATGCCAACGCTTCGGCTGCCTTCTCAGAAGTATCATAGCAGTCTTCATGGTTGCAAAGGTCATGGGACTGCTCTGCAGAGGCCTGTGCTGTGGCAGGAGATGTCACCTGGAGCAGTTCTGAGGTGATAAGGTTGGATTTTTTTCTTTTTTCTTGCTCAAGTTGCTGAGAGAGCAGCTCACATTGTTGACTTTGCTGCTGATACTGCTTCTCGAATTCTCTCAGCTGCGCCTGAGCCACTTGCATGTCTTCCTCATGTGTCCTTCTTTGCTCTGCCCAAGCCCTCTGGAAATGCTCAACTTCCTCTGCTTTGTTGTGCAGCAGTCGCTTTGTTTCCTCAAGGTCTTTCTCCTCTTGTTGCCTTTTTTCTGCCAGTTGCCGCATGGCATTCAGTTCACAACCCACATCTTTCAGTTGTGTTTGAAGACGTTTGACCTCTCCAATGGCAGCATTTCGCTGCTCTGTCACTTGCACAAGTTTCGCCTTCAGAGCAGCGTTTTCAGATTGGACCTCCTCTATCCGATCCTTCTGCCCGCGGAGCTGAGAATTTTCTTCTGCACGTCTGGCATTTTCATTTGTCATCTCTGCTAGACGCACTTTCAGGTCCTCGTACCTCTGCTCCTTGAGCCGCTGCAGCTCGCGCACCCGCTCCTGCTCCCATTTGGAGCGTAGCTTGTCAGCCAGGAGCTGCCGCTCCTGCTCTGCCCGCTTCTTTATGTCACGGGCTTCAACAAAGCTGGTGAAAGGGCTGGAGGCCATGTCCTGTGAGGAGAGGCTGAGGGCACCTGCGTTGTCGAGGCTGGAGAAGAGAAGGCCAAGAGGCCACCTCATTGCTTTCTACAACCTCCCAAGGAGGAGAAATGCGATGGGCAGCCGGGGAGTCTTGGCTCCGCCAACGGCGCGCATCTCACCCCCGCCAGGGTCCCTTCTTATATCTTGGTAATTCCGGGATTACGCAGCACATCCTGGTATATTCTGCGACTGCGCGCACTGTTGCTAGGGGGTCGTCTCTGTCCCTCTGGTGGTCGTGAAGATGAAGGCCGTAGTCTTCCTCAGCTTTGTGGTTCAACTTCTTTTTTTATTTGGTCATGTTGGCCCAGTGTGAGACAGGAAGGCAGGATGTTGATACACTAGGTTAGCAACTTATCAGGAGATGGTTACATGAGCTTTGCAGCAGGGTCTTTGAACAAAAGAGGCAACTGAGATGCAGAAGGAGAGAAGGGGAGGGGGTTCTCTTTTTTGTTACATTAAGCAAAAGAATTTTCATAGTGTCTAGCCAAGCATTATACAGCTCCTTACTTCAGCAGGGAGCTTTCGCAACTCCAGCTCCTCAAAGGGAACTCCTTGTTTTTATAATACAAAAGACAGTGAACAAACACTTATTGTGTACTACACCCCCCAGTCGGAAGGGTGACCCAAGGGCCCACGGCGATGGGTTCCTGGCAGTGGGGCTGGTGGCTCTGCTGGGATAGCCCCGGGAGGGACCGGGACAAGGTGCCCGTTCCGCTGGAGTCCTTGGTTTGGGTTCCCGCTGCCATGGTGCCTTCCTGTGCCCCCCTGGACTTGGGTGGATGGGCCTTTGCTGGGCAGATGGCCCCTGCGATGGGCCTGGCAGGAGCCCGGCAGGGACTTGTCTGGGCTCCCCCTGACACCGCCGTCCCTCTGAGCTCCTCGGTGGGTGAGCGTAGGAGCTCCCACCACAGCATCCAGCACCTTCCCCAGCATTCCCAGCCCCCCTGGCGACTGTTTTGGTTGGGATCCAACCACCCCTCTAGACCCTGCCTGCTCATCCCATCCCCACCATGGTGGGTTTGGTGTTCTGGGTCTGCCTGGGATGGACTCAACCTTCTCCACAGCAGCCCATACAGCACTGTGCTCTGTACTTGTAGCTAGAACTGACTTGATACTGCACCCATGTGTTTTGTCTGCTGCTGAGCACAGCACCAGGACTCCCACAGCGCCCTCCCTCTGCCACCCCCCAAGCCCCAAATCCAGTCGGCTGGCCGTGGGCAGGAGGTGGGGAGGGGGCGTTGCCGGGACAGCTGACCCCAAAAGACCAAAGGGATAGTGCATACGGCGACGTCACACTCAGCAATAAAAGCTGTGGAAGGGGAGGGAGAAGGGGGGAGACAAAAGAGACACAGACTCCTTGGTTAAGACTCTTTATTTTTGTTTCGTTTCTTCCTTCTACTTCTGCTGCAGAACCTCTCTTCATCGTCGCTATCCTGCAGGAGATCACGTAGCTCTGGAGGCACGTTTGTCACTGGCTCGTCGTCTGAAACTTCTTCTACAAAATTAGAGGGGATAAATCCTCGTTTGCCATCCGTCAGCTCTCCCACAAACCAGCCGTCCTCATCCATGTCTCCAAGTACATAAACGTATTCTCCTGCAGTCAGAGGAAGCTCTGCTTCGGGGTGCTCATTAGGACCCTCAAAAGGATTGTAGCTAAAGCGAGCTAAAAATCTTCGAAGTTTTAGCAGTCCTTGTCCCAGGGACGGGAGTTCGAAGGACACATGCTCCACTCCTGAGTCTCCGGTCTCATCCACAGGGCCCTCGTCTGAAAGAAGGCTGCAACCAGGGCTGTTGTGTGCGGCATCCGATGTTGAGGTACTTGTGTGGGATGCCAACGCTTCGGCTGCCTTCTCAGAAGTATCATAGCAGTCTTCATGGTTGCAAAGGTCATGGGACTGCTCTGCAGAGGCCTGTGCTGTGGCAGGAGATGTCACCTGGAGCAGTTCTGAGGTGATAAGGTTGGATTTTTTTCTTTTTTCTTGCTCAAGTTGCTGAGAGAGCAGCTCACATTGTTGACTTTGCTGCTGATACTGCTTCTCGAATTCTCTCAGCTGCGCCTGAGCCACTTGCATGTCTTCCTCATGTGTCCTTCTTTGCTCTGCCCAAGCCCTCTGGAAATGCTCAACTTCCTCTGCTTTGTTGTGCAGCAGTCGCTTTGTTTCCTCAAGGTCTTTCTCCTCTTGTTGCCTTTTTTCTGCCAGTTGCCGCATGGCATTCAGTTCACAACCCACATCTTTCAGTTGTGTTTGAAGACGTTTGACCTCTCCAATGGCAGCATTTCGCTGCTCTGTCACTTGCACAAGTTTCGCCTTCAGAGCAGCGTTTTCAGATTGGACCTCCTCTATCCGATCCTTCTGCCCGCGGAGCTGAGAATTTTCTTCTGCACGTCTGGCATTTTCATTTGTCATCTCTGCTAGACGCACTTTCAGGTCCTCGTACCTCTGCTCCTTGAGCCGCTGCAGCTCGCGCACCCGCTCCTGCTCCCATTTGGAGCGTAGCTTGTCAGCCAGGAGCTGCCGCTCCTGCTCTGCCCGCTTCTTTATGTCACGGGCTTCAACAAAGCTGGTGAAAGGGCTGGAGGCCATGTCCTGTGAGGAGAGGCTGAGGGCACCTGCGTTGTCGAGGCTGGAGAAGAGAAGGCCAAGAGGCCACCTCATTGCTTTCTACAACCTCCCAAGGAGGAGAAATGCGATGGGCAGCCGGGGAGTCTTGGCTCCGCCAACGGCGCGCATCTCACCCCCGCCAGGGTCCCTTCTTATATCTTGGTAATTCCGGGATTACGCAGCACATCCTGGTATATTCTGCGACTGCGCGCACTGTTGCTAGGGGGTCGTCTCTGTCCCTCTGGTGGTCGTGAAGATGAAGGCCGTAGTCTTCCTCAGCTTTGTGGTTCAACTTCTTTTTTTATTTGGTCATGTTGGCCCAGTGTGAGACAGGAAGGCAGGATGTTGATACACTAGGTTAGCAACTTATCAGGAGATGGTTACATGAGCTTTGCAGCAGGGTCTTTGAACAAAAGAGGCAACTGAGATGCAGAAGGAGAGAAGGGGAGGGGGTTCTCTTTTTTGTTACATTAAGCAAAAGAATTTTCATAGTGTCTAGCCAAGCATTATACAGCTCCTTACTTCAGCAGGGAGCTTTCGCAACTCCAGCTCCTCAAAGGGAACTCCTTGTTTTTATAATACAAAAGACAGTGAACAAACACTTATTGTGTACTACACCCCCCAGTCGGAAGGGTGACCCAAGGGCCCACGGCGATGGGTTCCTGGCAGTGGGGCTGGTGGCTCTGCTGGGATAGCCCCGGGAGGGACCGGGACAAGGTGCCCGTTCCGCTGGAGTCCTTGGTTTGGGTTCCCGCTGCCATGGTGCCTTCCTGTGCCCCCCTGGACTTGGGTGGATGGGCCTTTGCTGGGCAGATGGCCCCTGCGATGGGCCTGGCAGGAGCCCGGCAGGGACTTGTCTGGGCTCCCCCTGACACCGCCGTCCCTCTGAGCTCCTCGGTGGGTGAGCGTAGGAGCTCCCACCACAGCATCCAGCACCTTCCCCAGCATTCCCAGCCCCCCTGGCGACTGTTTTGGTTGGGATCCAACCACCCCTCTAGACCCTGCCTGCTCATCCCATCCCCACCATGGTGGGTTTGGTGTTCTGGGTCTGCCTGGGATGGACTCAACCTTCTCCACAGCAGCCCATACAGCACTGTGCTCTGTACTTGTAGCTAGAACTGACTTGATACTGCACCCATGTGTTTTGTCTGCTGCTGAGCACAGCACCAGGACTCCCACAGCGCCCTCCCTCTGCCACCCCCCAAGCCCCAAATCCAGTCGGCTGGCCGTGGGCAGGAGGTGGGGAGGGGGCGTTGCCGGGACAGCTGACCCCAAAAGACCAAAGGGATAGTGCATACGGCGACGTCACACTCAGCAATAAAAGCTGTGGAAGGGGAGGGAGAAGGGGGGAGACAAAAGAGACACAGACTCCTTGGTTAAGACTCTTTATTTTTGTTTCGTTTCTTCCTTCTACTTCTGCTGCAGAACCTCTCTTCATCGTCGCTATCCTGCAGGAGATCACGTAGCTCTGGAGGCACGTTTGTCACTGGCTCGTCGTCTGAAACTTCTTCTACAAAATTAGAGGGGATAAATCCTCGTTTGCCATCCGTCAGCTCTCCCACAAACCAGCCGTCCTCATCCATGTCTCCAAGTACATAAACGTATTCTCCTGCAGTCAGAGGAAGCTCTGCTTCGGGGTGCTCATTAGGACCCTCAAAAGGATTGTAGCTAAAGCGAGCTAAAAATCTTCGAAGTTTTAGCAGTCCTTGTCCCAGGGACGGGAGTTCGAAGGACACATGCTCCACTCCTGAGTCTCCGGTCTCATCCACAGGGCCCTCGTCTGAAAGAAGGCTGCAACCAGGGCTGTTGTGTGCGGCATCCGATGTTGAGGTACTTGTGTGGGATGCCAACGCTTCGGCTGCCTTCTCAGAAGTATCATAGCAGTCTTCATGGTTGCAAAGGTCATGGGACTGCTCTGCAGAGGCCTGTGCTGTGGCAGGAGATGTCACCTGGAGCAGTTCTGAGGTGATAAGGTTGGATTTTTTTCTTTTTTCTTGCTCAAGTTGCTGAGAGAGCAGCTCACATTGTTGACTTTGCTGCTGATACTGCTTCTCGAATTCTCTCAGCTGCGCCTGAGCCACTTGCATGTCTTCCTCATGTGTCCTTCTTTGCTCTGCCCAAGCCCTCTGGAAATGCTCAACTTCCTCTGCTTTGTTGTGCAGCAGTCGCTTTGTTTCCTCAAGGTCTTTCTCCTCTTGTTGCCTTTTTTCTGCCAGTTGCCGCATGGCATTCAGTTCACAACCCACATCTTTCAGTTGTGTTTGAAGACGTTTGACCTCTCCAATGGCAGCATTTCGCTGCTCTGTCACTTGCACAAGTTTCGCCTTCAGAGCAGCGTTTTCAGATTGGACCTCCTCTATCCGATCCTTCTGCCCGCGGAGCTGAGAATTTTCTTCTGCACGTCTGGCATTTTCATTTGTCATCTCTGCTAGACGCACTTTCAGGTCCTCGTACCTCTGCTCCTTGAGCCGCTGCAGCTCGCGCACCCGCTCCTGCTCCCATTTGGAGCGTAGCTTGTCAGCCAGGAGCTGCCGCTCCTGCTCTGCCCGCTTCTTTATGTCACGGGCTTCATCAGCAAAGCGGCGCTGCAGCTCCTGGGTCTGGAGACGCTCGGCCTCCAGCTGGGCCCGCAGTTCCTCCAGCTCCTGCCCGTGCTCCTTCTGCTGCACAGGGCTGCTGGGGCGTTGCGCTGGGCCCCGACGGGATGAGGAGTGACCAGACACCATGGGTCCCTGGCCAACACCACCCCGGGACATCATTGAAAGAATTACAAATTGGCGAACAGTCACCAAACACTGCCAGCAAAAGCTACCGGCAATCGCACGGCCTGGGCCTGAGAGGGACAGCAGGCTCTGAGCCCTCAGCAAACACCAGCACCGCACAGCAGCAAACTCTGCAAACTCTGCGGGCGCGAGCGCGGCCTTATATACTGTGCCTGGTTGTGACGTCATAAAGGGGGGATGACGTCACATGCCCTTATATGGCATGTGCTGGCCCCAAATACGCCCCGACAGCCTCAGCACAAGGGGTGCAGAGGAGGGAGGTGAGGGGGTGGCAGCCCCCACGCAGGTGCGCAACGAGAACCTGTCTGCGAGGCTTCGGGCATGGGCATAGCTGCTCCTTTACTGATCACATCCGTAGGGAGCTGATGACCTCCATCTTGCCAATTTATTCCTAAAACAATGCATTTCCAGTGCACATCCTTTCGCCTTACTCTGTTTGATGTGAAAAAGGCACCCATCCCATTTTTATTATTTTCTCCCCTTTCTCAAAAGCATCCTCTCCTGTGTTGCCCCACACGATCATGTCTTCAACGTACATCCACGGGTCCTGAGGGAACCGGTGGACTTGCTAAGCCACTGTCCCTCATACCTGAGAAGTTGTGGAAGTGCATTTAAGGAGTTCCCACTGACTGCAGGAGGGAAAATATAGCCCCCATTTTTAAAAAGGGAAAAAGGAAGGCCCGGGAGCTACAAGCCTTCCTCCCTTTGTGGGGGTGCAGAGCCTTCATCACCCTCAGGTGCGAGGAAGAGCTGAGGCAGGGCCGGGCTGGGTGGGCAGGGCCACTCTGGAAGGTTCTGTGCTGGGGGCATGATGTAGGGGTTCTGGGGGAGGAACACCACAGAGCTAAGGGGACACATGGGGCTGGGGGCACCTGGAGCACACAGTCAGGGAGAACTGTACTGTATCCAGTGCTGAGGACTGAATCCAGTTCGTGAGTTCTGGGTCCAGCTCTGGGCTCCCCAGTACAAAACAGACCGGGATCTCCTGGAAAGGGTCCGGCGGAGACCACAAAGGTGATACGAGGCCTCGAGCATCTTCCCTAGGAGGAGAGGCTGAGAGACCTGGGGCTGTTCAGCCTTGGGAAGAGAAGACTGAGGGGGGATCTCATCAATGTGCTTAAATATGTGAAGCGTGGGAGACAGGGATTTGGCCAACCTCTTTTCAGAGGTCTGTGGGGACAGGACAAGAGGCAACGGCCACAAAATGGAGCCCAGGCAGCTCCACACCAACAGGCAAAAGAAATTCTTCACAGAGAGGGTGCCGGAGTGCTGGGACAGGCTGCCCAGGGAGGCTGTGGGGTCTCCTTCTCTGGAGATATTCAAGGCCCGTCTGGAGGCCTACCTGGGCATCCTGCTGTAGGGAACTGCTTTGGCAGGGGGGTTGGTCCCAATGAGCTCTCGAGGTCCCTTCCAACCCCTACAACTCTGTGATTCTGCAAACTGTGGGGGAGACGTGGGGGGAGCAGCTTGGGGTGGGGGACATGGGGCTGCACATTGGGGGGCACATGTGAGTGACAGTGGGGGTCTGGCGGGCACACAGGAGTTGAACTGGTGAGGGGAAAGGGGGTCATATAGGAGTGGGGGTGTTATAAATGGCTCAGTCTTCAAAGTAGGATTCTAATCAAAGTTTACAATTTATTAAAGGAATAGAGGTAAGCAAACAGCGCTGGGTGCGCCAGGAGCCTCCGCTCCACCAGGACGCACACCAGTTACATCCAGTAGCTGATTTTTATGCTCCTAGGCCAATACATATTCATTACTACTTCTAAAAAAAATGGGTCATTATAATTAACTTCTGGGATCCAAACCCTCCTACTGGAGTATGCGTATCAGTCTCCGGTGGTCCCTCTGGCGGTCTCTGGGGGTCTTTCATGCTGAAGGCTCATAGTCTTCCTCTCAGTTTGTTTTTTTTTTTTTTCTTGTCCTTCCCCTTTGTACTCCTTGGCAGCATGTCAAAAGCTCACACAGCGTCCCCTGCAAGTTTTGTCTCCTAGCTGTCCTTCAGCTTCTTTTTTCTTCTCCTTAATCTCCTGGCCACCTGGCCAGATATCAGGGGCTTGCATAGTGTCCCATTCAGAAGCCATAACAGTCACTAGTTGTTAGCAGTTGTTCTGAAACCCCCAGACATCAGAGACTTCAAAGAAAGAACATACAAACACAAATAGTTCTCTTATTGACACTTCACGAGTAATTAAAACATTCCTCACAGGCCATTCACAGGGACAGTCACACCTATAGCAGTACTAAATAAACCACAAAGAAGACAAAAAAGGCTGTAACTGTTAGAAATAAGAGTTCGGAATAACAAAAGCAAATAGGCTCATGGATTTGAGGAATATTTCTGAAGATTTGATCATTTGACTATAATGAGGGGGAGACTGGGACACTGGGAGGAAAGGGAAGAAACTACATCTGTGGAAGAATTAAATTGCCAGTGCAGGACCCAGAGACAGACAGAACTGCTCTCTAGTGACACGAATTGTTAAAATATTCCTTTGCAAGGTACAAGAACTATATACATTAACCATTCTGTTTTTCTTAGACTTGTGGTTATACAAGGGTATGTAAGACAGAAGGTCACATTCATCATACCATGCGGCCCTAACACTGTTCCATGCTGAC
Organism: Anas platyrhynchos; assembly: GCF_047663525.1. NCBI lineage: Eukaryota > Metazoa > Chordata > Aves > Anseriformes > Anatidae > Anas > Anas platyrhynchos. The sequence goes on from NC_092594.1 coordinate 1,906,895, forward strand.
ACGAATCAGATGAACATATATCACAGGGGCACACACGAGTGAAAATGGAGGACTTCTCCTCCTCCCTGTTAAAGGGGAACAAAGCTCCCCCCATGGCCTTCCTCCCTCTGTGGGGGTGCAGAGCCTTCACCACCCACTGGCCGTCATACCTGAGAAGTTGTTGGTAAGGCCCATAGGAAATCAGGAGGTGGATGGTGACAGACAACATGGCTTCACTTGGGGCAGATCGTACCTGACAAATCTGGTGGCCTTCTATGATGGGGTTACAGCTTTGGTGAGTAGGGAAAGAGCAACGGACATCATCTTCATGGACTTGTGCAAAGCACTTGCACTGTCCCCCACGATCTCTGTGACAGCCATGTCCCATTGTCCCCCATGGCCTCAGTGCCAGCCATGTCCCAGTGGGCAGCAGTGGCCATGTCACCATGGTGTCACCATGGTGTGTCATTGTGAAACAGCGGCCTCCAAGGGTAGAGGTGTGAGAAACACTCCGTAGCCAATAACTTAGGCTCAGGCGAGGATCTCAGTGAAGTAGTAATTTATTCGCGATTGCAATGGCGGGCGCCCCACAATCAGGAGAGAGAGCATCTACTAGTTCCAAAACACAGTTTATATACCTTTTGATGGCAGGACCCTCCCCTGTTTCCCCACTGAGTGGGTAATCCAGGTTCACAATCTATCTGATGCTTCACAAACAATGCATAGTCTTCAGTTGCCGGCCTGTTAAATTTCAAATTTCTTTTGACATTTTTACTGCTTGAAGTGGTAATGTTTCTTCACTTATCTGACTTGACTTGACACCGTGATTTTCACCTAATTGTCCTAAGGAGACTGGTTGTCTGCATTTTACTAGGTCGCCTGCTAAACTTTCTTATCACTGTAAGCATATCTCAGTACCACATTCCCTCCTTCTAAACAATGTAACTCTGCAAAAACAACATTTCTATTCCCACAGAGGGAGGGCTGCTTGGTGAGGTTATCTGCTGCGTCTGGGTTGTGGGAGTGCTTCTGACAAGCCATACAGTGTCTGCCACGCAGGGTGAGGCCGCCAAACTGGGAGAAGAGGGTGAGGGCAGAGTGACCTCCCCGGAGCCCGCACAGCCCGCAGGCGGGCAAGGGGGTGAACAGGGCTGTGTGTGAGGCTGCAAGCAGTGAGGGGCGGGCAGGAGCCCCCCCAGCTGTCTTGGGGCCACAAGGGAGGGCCGTGTGGGGCAGCTGAGGCTGGCAGGGGGGCAAAGGAAAGGGGTCCCAGGGGCTGTGGGCACTGGTAACATCACAGGGTGGGATGCGGACACTGGAGGTGGCCTCAGGGAGGCCCACGGGTCGAGCAGCCCTGTGCACGCTGTGCAGGTGCAGGGTCCGGGGTTCATGAAGGTGTCTTGGAGCACATGTAGGCCCGCAATTAAGAGCTGACGGAGATGCAGGACTCGAAGGATAGGGAGCTGCTGGTGCTTCAGTCTGAGCCCATGGCCATGTTCCTCATGCTGTGCTGGCTTGTGACGTGCAGGTGAAGAAGCCATGGAGGCAGAGGGTGTGAAGGGTTCTCTGCACTGCAGCCAGAACATGGCAGAGGTGTTGGCACAGGTCGCTCAGGCAAGGGCCGATCTGGAAACAGCGCTGGAGGAGTTCTTCAAGGTCTGTAACCCAAAGGCAGAAATCCAACAGGGGCACGGCAGAGCTGCTGGGGAGTGCTGCGAGCCCCTGAATGCCTTAGCGCTTGCCACCCTGGTTCTGGCCTGGCCTTGCAGAGCCCTGGGGATAGGCTGGGGATGCCCTTTCCCACCCTGACTCCATGCCATGTGTCCCGGTTGCTTTGCAGTGCAAACGGACGCATGCAGAGCTGGAAAAGGCTGTTGCTGAAAGCGCCAGGATCAACAAGGTCCTGAGGGCAGGAGGGAGGGGAGATCAACATGTTTGGGGGGGGGGGAAGCCCCCTCTAAGCAGGTGATGGACTCACAACCTGGTCCTTTGTTTCTCCAGGCGCTGAGGGAGGAGATTAAGCACCTCCAGGAGAGAAAGGAGGTTGTTGAAACACAAACTGCCACGTGAGTGAGGACAGGGCCCTGACCCCGACCAGGGGTAGACAGTGGGGAGGATCTGCACAGCATCCAGGCACCTGTGTCACAGTTTGAGGGCTCCTTTCAGCTCTTCACACCTGCTTTGGAGAGCCTTTTGCCTTCTCCTAAGCAGCTCCAAGCATCTCAGAGCAACTCTTGACTCCTTTTAGCAATGCTGCACAACTGTGAGCAGCTCCCAGCCTCTTGTCAGAGCCCCCCCACCCCCAAGGCCTGGGGCAGGGAGGAAGCAGAGGATGCAGTGCATCCTCTGTTAGCGGTGCTGGGACAATGAGATGTCTCGTCCCTGCTCCAGCAGAGGCTGGGCAGCACCCTGTGCCCCTCCTGGCCACCTTAGTCAAGGGGGAAGTCCTAATGCTGGCTGAGGTCACTTATCGCAGCCCAGAAACTCTGTGGTGTCTGTAACAGGGGGAAGAGGATGCAGGCAGCCAAGCTGCCCAAGACTTGCATGCAGGAGATTGTGGCTGTGCAGCTGGTAGGAGAGATACCACTGCTGTGGGGCTGGGGGGGACGGTCTGGACTCGGCCCCAGAGGACATGGGGCCATTCATCTCAGTGGGAACGAGGGAGGGGGTCTGAGTGCCCCCAGTGCCTTCCCAGTTTTGCGTGCCCCAACACGTGGCCCTGCTTTGCCTTGTCCTGTAGGATGAACAGTTGGCATCAAGGAGGCACAGAATCACTACTTGGCTGCGGTGAGTTGCTCTTGGAGGTTGTGGCTCCCAAGGCATTAGGCAGCTTTTGACTTCTCCAAGATGAACTGCTTCAGCATTTCTTTGTTTCCTGGGTCGGGGAAGCAGGTGGGGTGTGGATTTCAGCCTCCCCTGGCCCTCAAAGTACCACAGAGCCAAGAGGGATAGGCAGGTTCCTCACCCCACTCCTGAGCAGCATCTGTTGCTCCCAGCACGGCACAGGGTCCCATGGCAGGGCTTAAAGAGGATGGTTGGAAAGAGCTGGGACAAATTTTTCGCTGGCTCTGTCTGAACCTTCTGTTCTGCAGGAGATTTCTGCTGTCCTTTGCCGGCCTGCAGCTCGCCTTCCTCATCCTGGTCCTGCTGAAGAGGGACATCCTCCACTGGGTCCTTCCTCCAGGGCTGGCATCTGCCCTTGGAAGCCATCCACCACGACCCTTTCTCTTCTAACCCTACCAATAAACTGCAGCCCTTTATCAATAACCCTACCAATAATCCGCGGTCTTTTATTAGTGGGGAAGGGAAGGGCAGACATTCTGCATGGCCAGTGCTGACTGCATGATGCTGCCGAGCAGTTGGTGGCCTGCTGGGTGTTTGATGCACCCCACAGTGAGCAATATCAGACAACAACAAGAATCCCAGCTCAGAAATCTGTGCTTCTCTGTGTGTTGCAAAAGGAATCGTGCACTTTCCTTGTAAGAGAGAAGCAGCAATATATTTATTGCTGAAAACAGTGATGGAGCAAAGCCAAATACGCCGGCTGAATGTCTGCTTGGCAGCTTACCAGTGTGTGGGGCTAGCAAAGGGCATCAAACAGACCTCAGTGTGACCACAGCTATGGGGGCAGTGACCCACCCCTGGGTGCTAATGGAGGGCTGGGAAGGGCCCCTCCACAGCCCCGTTCTGTGCAGGGGAGCACTGCCAGGTACACACAAACAGGGACAGCTACTTGCAGGCAGGGGACCACGATGCTGGGGGGGGATGCAGATGCTCAGGGAGGTGCTCCAGGGTGCTCTCACTTTTGCAGCCGCTTGATGCGGGCTTCTATGTCAGCAAGGTTGTCCTCTGCAATGGCCAGGTTCTCCTTCATCGTCTTCTGGACCTGCAGGGGGGTCAGTGGGGAAAGGAGTGAGCAGGGGGGACAGGATGGGGACCCCTCCCACCCTAGCACATGCTGCTGAGACTCACCTCTGCCAGCAGCACGGTGTTGTCCTTGAGAGCACCAGCTATCTCCTGCTGTGTGGTGTCCATGTGCACAAGGACCTGCCCAAACTGTGTGGCTGGGAAGGAGGTGAAAACTCAGCACGGGAGAGCCCCCAGACCCCAGGATCTCCCTTGTCACACCACGCCACTGTCCCCAGCATCCCCCTTCCTTGTCCCTCACGTTGCTCTGGAGTGCATTCAACCCAGTAAAGCCAGCTGTTAATTATCTTGCTGCATTTAATTATATTAACTAATTAATTAATAACTAATTATCTTGTGGTATTTACTATGTGTGCAGCCTCACCTTGAGTGTTGTGTGCACTTCTGGGCTCCACGATATAAAAGGGATGTGAACGTCTTTGAAAGCATCCAGAGGAGGGCAACAAAGCTGGTGAAAGGGCTGGAGGCCATGTCCTGTGAGGAGAGGCTGAGGGCACCTGCGTTGTCGAGGCTGGAGAAGAGAAGGCCAAGAGGCCACCTCATTGCTTTCTACAACCTCCCAAGGAGGAGAAATGCGATGGGCAGCCGGGGAGTCTTGGCTCCGCCAACGGCGCGCATCTCACCCCCACCAGGGTCCCTTCTTATATCTTGGTAATTCCGGGATTACGCAGCACATCCTGGTATATTCTGCGACTGCGCGCACTGTTGCTAGGGGGTCGTCTCTGTCCCTCTGGTGGTCGTGAAGATGAAGGCCGTAGTCTTCCTCAGCTTTGTGGTTCAACTTCTTTTTTTATTTGGTCATGTTGGCCCAGTGTGAGACAGGAAGGCAGGATGTTGATACACTAGGTTAGCAACTTATCAGGAGATGGTTACATGAGCTTTGCAGCAGGGTCTTTGAACAAAAGAGGCAACTGAGATGCAGAAGGAGAGAAGGGGAGGGGGTTCTCTTTTTTGTTACATTAAGCAAAAGAATTTTCATAGTGTCTAGCCAAGCATTATACAGCTCCTTACTTCAGCAGGGAGCTTTCGCAACTCCAGCTCCTCAAAGGGAACTCCTTGTTTTTATAATACAAAAGACAGTGAACAAACACTTATTGTGTACTACACCCCCCAGTCGGAAGGGTGACCCAAGGGCCCACGGCGATGGGTTCCTGGCAGTGGGGCTGGTGGCTCTGCTGGGATAGCCCCGGGAGGGACCGGGACAAGGTGCCCGTTCCGCTGGAGTCCTTGGTTTGGGTTCCCGCTGCCATGGTGCCTTCCTGTGCCCCCCTGGACTTGGGTGGATGGGCCTTTGCTGGGCAGATGGCCCCTGCGATGGGCCTGGCAGGAGCCCGGCAGGGACTTGTCTGGGCTCCCCCTGACACCGCCGTCCCTCTGAGCTCCTCGGTGGGTGAGCGTAGGAGCTCCCACCACAGCATCCAGCACCTTCCCCAGCATTCCCAGCCCCCCTGGCGACTGTTTTGGTTGGGATCCAACCACCCCTCTAGACCCTGCCTGCTCATCCCATCCCCACCATGGTGGGTTTGGTGTTCTGGGTCTGCCTGGGATGGACTCAACCTTCTCCACAGCAGCCCATACAGCACTGTGCTCTGTACTTGTAGCTAGAACTGACTTGATACTGCACCCATGTGTTTTGTCTGCTGCTGAGCACAGCACCAGGACTCCCACAGCGCCCTCCCTCTGCCACCCCCCAAGCCCCAAATCCAGTCGGCTGGCCGTGGGCAGGAGGTGGGGAGGGGGCGTTGCCGGGACAGCTGACCCCAAAAGACCAAAGGGATAGTGCATACGGCGACGTCACACTCAGCAATAAAAGCTGTGGAAGGGGAGGGAGAAGGGGGGAGACAAAAGAGACACAGACTCCTTGGTTAAGACTCTTTATTTTTGTTTCGTTTCTTCCTTCTACTTCTGCTGCAGAACCTCTCTTCATCGTCGCTATCCTGCAGGAGATCACGTAGCTCTGGAGGCACGTTTGTCACTGGCTCGTCGTCTGAAACTTCTTCTACAAAATTAGAGGGGATAAATCCTCGTTTGCCATCCGTCAGCTCTCCCACAAACCAGCCGTCCTCATCCATGTCTCCAAGTACATAAACGTATTCTCCTGCAGTCAGAGGAAGCTCTGCTTCGGGGTGCTCATTAGGACCCTCAAAAGGATTGTAGCTAAAGCGAGCTAAAAATCTTCGAAGTTTTAGCAGTCCTTGTCCCAGGGACGGGAGTTCGAAGGACACATGCTCCACTCCTGAGTCTCTGGTCTCATCCACAGGGCCCTCGTCTGAAAGAAGGCTGCAACCAGGACTGTTGTGTGCGGCATCCGATGTTGAGGTACTTGTGTGGGATGCCAACACTTCGGCTGCCTTCTCAGAAGTATCATAGCAGTCTTCATGGTTGCAAAGGTCATGGGACTGCTCTGCAGAGGCCTGTGCTGTGGCAGGAGATGTCACCTGGAGCAGTTCTGAGGTGATAAGGTTGGATTTTTTTCTTTTTTCTTGCTCAAGTTGCTGAGAGAGCAGCTCACATTGTTGACTTTGCTGCTGATACTGCTTCTCGAATTCTCTCAGCTGCGCCTGAGCCACTTGCATGTCTTCCTCATGTGTCCTTCTTTGCTCTGCCCAAGCCCTCTGGAAATGCTCAACTTCCTCTGCTTTGTTGTGCAGCAGTCGCTTTGTTTCCTCAAGGTCTTTCTCCTCTTGTTGCCTTTTTTCTGCCAGTTGCCGCATGGCATTCAGTTCACAACCCACATCTTTCAGTTGTGTTTGAAGACGTTTGACCTCTCCAATGGCAGCATTTCGCTGCTCTGTCACTTGCACAAGTTTCGCCTTCAGAGCAGCGTTTTCAGATTGGACCTCCTCTATCCGATCCTTCTGCCCGCGGAGCTGAGAATTTTCTTCTGCACGTCTGGCATTTTCATTTGTCATCTCTGCTAGACGCACTTTCAGGTCCTCGTACCTCTGCTCCTTGAGCCGCTGCAGCTCGCGCACCCGCTCCTGCTCCCATTTGGAGCGTAGCTTGTCAGCCAGGAGCTGCCGCTCCTGCTCTGCCCGCTTCTTTATGTCACGGGCTTCATCAGCAAAGCGGCGCTGCAGCTCCTGGGTCTGGAGACGCTCGGCCTCCAGCTGGGCCCGCAGTTCCTCCAGCTCCTGCCCGTGCTCCTTCTGCTGCACAGGGCTGCTGGGGCGTCGCGCTGGGCCCCGACGGGATGAGGAGTGACCAGACACCATGGGTCCCTGGCCAACACCACCCCGGGACATCGTTGAAAGAATTACAAATTGGCGAACAGTCACCAAACACTGCCAGCAAAAGCTACCGGCAATCGCACGGCCTGGGCCTGAGAGGGACAGCAGGCTCTGAGCCCTCAGCAAACACCAGCACCGCACAGCAGCAAACTCTGCAAACTCTGCGGGCGCGAGCGTGGCCTTATATACTGTGCCTGGTTGTGACGTCATAAAGGGGGGATGACGTCACATGCCCTTATATGGCATGTGCTGGCCCCAAATACGCCCCGACAGCCTCAGCACAAGGGGTGCAGAGGAGGGAGGTGAGGGGGTGGCAGCCCCCACGCAGGTGCGCAACGAGAACCTGTCTGCGAGGCTTCGGGCATGGGCATAGCTGCTCCTTTACTGATCACATCCGTAGGGAGCTGATGACCTCCATCTTGCCAATTTATTCCTAAAACAATGCATTTCCAGTGCACATCCTTTCGCCTTACTCTGTTTGATGTGAAAAAGGCACCCATCCCATTTTTATTATTTTCTCCCCTTTCTCAAAAGCATCCTCTCCTGTGTTGCCCCACACGATCATGTCTTCAACGTACATCCACGGGTCCTGAGGGAACCGGTGGACTTGCTAAGCCACTGTCCCTCATACCTGAGAAGTTGTGGAAGTGCATTTAAGGAGTTCCCACTGACTGCAGGAGGGAAAATATAGCCCCCATTTTTAAAAAGGGAAAAAGGAAGGCCCGGGAGCTACAAGCCTTCCTCCCTTTGTGGGGGTGCAGAGCCTTCATCACCCTCAGGTGCGAGGAAGAGCTGAGGCAGGGCCGGGCTGGGTGGGCAGGGCCACTCTGGAAGGTTCTGTGCTGGGGGCATGATGTAGGGGTTCTGGGGGAGGAACACCACAGAGCTAAGGGGACACATGGGGCTGGGGGCACCTGGAGCACACAGTCAGGGAGAACTGTACTGTATCCAGTGCTGAGGACTGAATCCAGTTCGTGAGTTCTGGGTCCAGCTCTGGGCTCCCCAGTACAAAACAGACCGGGATCTCCTGGAAAGGGTCCGGCGGAGACCACAAAGGTGATACGGGGCCTCGAGCATCTTCCCTAGGAGGAGAGGCTGAGAGACCTGGGGCTGTTCAGCCTTGGGAAGAGAAGACTGAGGGGGGATCTCATCAATGTGCTTAAATATGTGAAGCGTGGGAGACAGGGATTTGGCCAACCTCTTTTCAGAGGTCTGTGGGGACAGGACAAGAGGCAACGGCCACAAAATGGAGCCCAGGCAGCTCCACACCAACAGGCAAAAGAAATTCTTCACAGAGAGGGTGCCGGAGTGCTGGGACAGGCTGCCCAGGGAGGCTGTGGGGTCTCCTTCTCTGGAGATATTCAAGGCCCGTCTGGAGGCCTACCTGGGCATCCTGCTGTAGGGAACTGCTTTGGCAGGGGGGTTGGTCCCAATGAGCTCTCGAGGTCCCTTCCAACCCCTACAACTCTGTGATTCTGCAAACTGTGGGGGAGACGTGGGGGGAGCAGCTTGGGGTGGGGGACATGGGGCTGCACATTGGGGGGCACATGTGAGTGACAGTGGGGGTCTGGCGGGCACACAGGAGTTGAACTGGTGAGGGGAAAGGGGGTCATATAAGAGTGGGGGTGTTATAAATGGCTCAGTCTTCAAAGTAGGATTCTAATCAAAGTTTACAATTTATTAAAGGAATAGAGGTAAGCAAACAGCGCTGGGTGCGCCGGGAGTCTCCGTTCCACCAGGACGCACACCAGTTACATCCAGTAGCTGATTTTTATGCTCCTAGGCTAATACATATTCATTACTACTTCTAAAAAAAACGGGTTATTATAATTAACTTCCGGGATCCAAACCCTCCTACTGGAGCATGCGTATCAGTCTCCAGTGGTCCCCCCTGGCGGTCTCTGGGGGTCTTTCATGCTGAAGGCACATTGTCTTCCTCTCAGTTTGTTTTTTTTTTTCTTGTCCTTCCCCTTTGTACTCCTTGGCAGCATGTCAAAAGCTTACACAGTGTCCCCTTGTCCTTGCCTCCCCAATACCTCCTTAATCACTACTTTCAATAACATCCTATAGAATACCCATTTGCATTCTTTTTGCCAGCTACAGTCAAAGGTTGTTGTTTTTTTTTTCCGTCTCCATATCAGAATAGTAATTTTTTTCATCATCCTCCACAAAATGGGGCATGAGCATATCTGACAGCTTTTTAGGGTATTTACTGTATTTTCAGAAAATTACAAAGCTCACTTAGTCTTCACATTCTCTACTCGTAGCACACTAGAGTTACATTCTTTCATCTCTACCACAGCACTGTCATTGTTACAGGGAGCTGGTTTAGAGCCTGCAGCATAAGTATTTTGTGAATCTTCCAACCAGGCCTTCAGACTGTGCCTATGCCTACATCTGTGGGCACTGGACTTGATGCTCCTTCTAGTTCCTATTTTCCCACTAAGTACAAAGAAATGACATATGATTTTATCCCCATCTTCTTTTATTGTTTGTTTTCTGCTATATTTCTTACTTTACTTCTTCCTTTCGATGATCAACAATTCTTTTAATAATTGTCAATGATGATGGGAGAAAAGGAGAACTTTGAAACAATTTACACCTCAAAAAGTTTCCCAGCTGAGATATCAGTAGCATCAAGGGAAATGCACTCTGTTCCCTCCAAAGCATTCCAACTGACATAGAATACAGTATCCATCCATTAAAAAATAATCAGAAGACTTCATTCCTACTAATCTGCCAGTCTTTTCAAAATAAAATGCAACATATGGTAACATACAGCAAACACAAAATCACCTAATACCACCTCAACATCATTCAGGAAAGATGAGTAGCATGTGACAAGAATGCCAAACATACTAGATAGAAACTGTACTTGGAAGAGGGAGTAGTTTCAACTTAACAACAGCACAGGAAGCCATACTACACTGTGTATATGGGAAATGTTGCAGTTTTGGGGAAAGCATGGAAAAAATCAGGATGCACTAAAACATCCACTTTAATAGGCATTGCATCTAAGACAAGCTTTCATTTAAAACTGAGCAACAGGCAAAACATTTAAAGCTTTGATACATACACTGAAGAAAACGTCAACCAAAGAATACATCTTGTCTTGTCCAGGTCTGAAATGTTTCTGTTTATCATGCTTAAAAAAAAAAAAAAAAAAAAAAAAAAAAAGCTTGATTTAGAAAAAAATAGTTATAAATAACTGGATTCATTACATGGATTACCATGTAAGTGGTGTTATGTGTAGGGAATTTAAGCTTGTTACACAGATACAGACAGCTGCTAAGACCTATTAAGTATGGGCATACACCAAGCCTGCCAGCTGAAAAAAGAACAGATTGAGAACTACTTTTTATGAATAATAATCTTAATTTATAGGCCTGGAAGAATATTACACTTAAAAAAGGTAAAGCCTTTTATCTGCAGCTGTTCATCATCTCTCAACACACAGCTAACAGTATAGAATATGAAATTTCTCAGCTGATTATGGAAGATTAATATTCTAAGCATCTATGAATTTTTTCTCACTTTAAAAGAAATACAAATATGCCAGATAATATAAACAAGAGTGGAAAGGGATCCAGAATTCATTAATAAAGGCTACGCTCTCTCTCTTTCACATACACACAAAAACACAACATAAGAAATTCCTGCAAAAATTGACAGTAATGAATAGTAAATTTTCAGAGGTATCTACAGTCCTCCTTAGACTAACTGGATGAAAGGGTAAACAAGTGTCAGATTCATTTCAGTATTAGTGAAATAAGTGTAACAGTACTTTAGTTAACAGAGGCAGAATGTGAAATAGTTCTCTTTTCTTGCAAAATTACTTACATTTCCATACATTTTTAGCTGCATTCAAACCTGACAGATTAGAGAGCACTTTTAAGTCAATATTTAAATTATACGTAAGATATATTGCAGTCTCTTCCATATTTCAACCTGAAAATGTTACTGCCTGAATCACTTCTCTTTAGCTATTATTATTACATTCACATTGTATGTGCATTTATGATCTTTCAGACGTAACACTTCCTTGCAGATGAGAAAAACATCTGTATTTTTATGTTTTCATAAGAATATACTGGAATCACTTTTAGGTTTCTCAAAAAGTTATCTCACAGCTTTCCGATTTGTGGACCTCTGATTAAAATTACTCTTGCACTTCGGTCAATAGTTTTAATGACCATAAGCTTTAATTTTTCCCTTCTATGTTTTGGACTTTTTTTTTTTTCTGCACAGGAAAAAGTTGGGGACTAAGAGGTGCAAAATTATTAAGTTTATATAATTGTTTTTATAAAATACCGTTCATGTTTCTGGAATTATGACAAAGGGGATTTTCTGCATATTGAAGTTACTCAATTAAAAACAAGTCAATGTGTTGGATTAGCAGGGTGTTGGGAAAAGACTGAAACAGTTACCTAGCAATTGATCAAGGAGCCTTGTCTTATAGAACAATACCAGCATAAAAATAGCTCATAAATCTGAAAGGCTGATTACTAAAACTGTTGTGGGAGCTTTATTTTTCAGAAGAATATTGAATTAATGAGAAATAATACAAAGGGGGAGTTTAATTATTCTGAATAGAATAATTTTTGAACCTAGCCTCTCAGGACAGGTATAATTATGTAGGTTATATATCAGAAATGACTTTTATGCATATTTCATTAAAAGCCACATTTTTTCATGAAGGATAGTAAGCAATAAGCCCTGTTCAAACAGAACTCTCTCTATAGTGCCTTAAATGAAAGATATTTCCTTTGTGGCTATGTAGCTGTTAAGATGGACGGTCAATAAACAAAAACCAGACTTGCTTATAGGTTATTGTTTTCACTAAATAATGAAGTTGTTTTGTTTCTCTCTCTCTCCATGGCCCCACCATCCTTTTGAATATACAGCAATTAGATAGTGGGCATTGTCATGTATATCTAAACAATGAGATTTTAGTTCTGAGTTGATTTGTAAGACTTTTGGTTTATTTTTACAAATGCACATGAAACAATGACGCAGCAACAATTGAATTATAGATCAAAACCACTGAATTTTCTTCAGTGGCACACACTTCACTGTTTTCAGAGAGGAAACATTTTATATCCCCTTTTAGTGTTTCTCTACTTTAATTTTTAACTCGATTTCATCATAAAAAAATATTTACCAGATTTAAACATGTAAATGCTTTTGCTGGAATATATACAGTCTTTTCATCATTGTTGCCACCGTCTCTAAGCTGAAAGACTGAGATTTTTTTTCCACGTACAAGCAATGGTGGAAATGTTTGGTCCATTGAGCATCAGAAAAAAAAATCAATTTAAATTACAATTTTCTGTTTAGAATTAAAATGCTAATGTGCATAGTACAGGATCAGAAAATTTATCAGGTACTGTCCTACATAATACTAAAACTTGGATCTCTCAGCTCAGTAATGGACTGAGGAATCCTAGTTTATCCAACACATTCAACTCATGAACTGAACTGCACTTCATCGCATGCCTTCAGAACTAAAGTCTATGTTTTGATTTACTATACTACCATGTTCACTTAAGAGTACAAAATAATTGTTTATAATATTTACATTTAGCAGAAATAAATTCCTGGATATTCCTGTACTCGTGCATTCACATACACTCAAACCTATGTATAAATAACAATAAAGACAAAAGTATTCTTGTTAAATTATGAAGAACCCATTTCTATCATATTTTGGTGTGGGCCTTGACTCTGGTACTTTTGTCTGAAATGTTTGATAGAGCTCCTGAAGTATTCCTCCAAAATTCAAATTACATTTACATTTATTCCATGGCTATTTTTGTAGCTGAAAATTTTTCCTCTTCTATAAGCACTAGTTTCAAGAAAAGGTAGTTAGGGTTAAATTGTTGGCCAAACAGGAGGAAAGAAAGACAACATGCAAGGGATATGGTTAACTAAGCAGAAACATTGTTAATTCATCAGGGAACTACTCATCACTGCCTCATACAGCAAAGGTTGTGGATTATTATTCGATTGTTTCCCTTGGCTAAAGAATTGTCATTGGTCCCTTTACCCACTGCTAAGACTGCACAGTCCTCTGACTACAGTGTGATAACTCTACTTCTCTTCTTTAACGCCATGTTCTATAGCTTATTAATGCTCTGGATCCCTTCTGGCCGAGCTGGGACAGCCTGATAAACAGACATTTTGAACTATCTTCCTACCAGACAAGGTGGTGCAAAGTGGCCAACCTGCACGAAACTGGACATGAGGGTATAAGCTTCCTGTTCCCCAAAGAGTCCAACACAACACAGCTGACAAAAAAAAAAAACAAAAAACAGCCAACCTCTAAATCACAAGGTGTAAGGGTGGAAGCTACACCCTTCTCTCAAGATGGAGAAACAAGCTTTGTACATACTCCACCTTGTGTGCAGAAACTTACTCCCTATATTAGCAACCCGTTAATCTGCTTCCTCACTCAGACAACTCAGAGGAAAAAAAGTGGAAGGAATGTTCCTTATCTACCCCTTAGATCAATGACTTTTATTTCTTCTTCCTAACCCTGCAAGTGCATGCCACGTCTTTGTAGATCTGAAATCACAAAAGCCCCTGGGCAGGTTCCCAAGCAAGAGAGGACATGCCTTCCAAAGGACCCCAGCACCCTCCCAACAAGAGCAGGCTATAGATAGTCAAAGGTGGGGCTGATGAAATCACCACCTTCTCCTAATTTTTTTCCCCGTAGGAATTCATGATATTTAGCAAATCCCACACTAACATAGCCCTGTGGTGATTCATATACAACACAGCTGGAAAAGGCAAGAAATCTGAACTTCATAGTTGCAAGCAAATTTGGAAGGTAAAATTTGGCTCCCTTAGGGCCATTAAACATCTATAAAAGAGCAAGTATATGAATTCTCATGTCTGCTAATGCAAAGGTCCTAATGATATATACTTAGGCTTATGAGTACCTTTTGTGCTTTCCATTTTGCTAGTGATTATAAGCCTCTTTTAGATTAGTTTTCATATACTGTCTGTATTTAGGGTATTTAATCTGACATAAAAATTACTACCTAGTCTGTACAAGTCAACATGACACACTTAGAGAGCAGAGCAAATACAAATAAGGAGCTCTCATTTAATCTTTTATTTAATTTGCAGTGATCTAGACCACTGTGATTTGAAGGAGTACCAAACCACCACCAACATATACAATTGGAAGAAGAGTGCAGAGACCACTACAACTAGATCGTGCCTGACCTTGCACACATCTGAACTGTGAATGGACAGTACACAGTATGGACAGCTCATTGCAAGACTGATAGGAAATGAACATTTTTCCAGCAATTATCCCTCTGAAATGAATAGGAAAACAACAGCAATAATAATAGTAATAATGCCCAGGATCTGTGCATAGCACTGTTTCTCACTTGCTAAAAACTATCCTCAACTTCTTGCAAATGGTTAGACTCAGTCCCATTGTTCCCAATTTACTAACTTTATAACTGTTAGTCTGAGCCTGTTAGCCTAGGAAAGAATCCAGAAGACAAGAGTGCATTAGCTATTATGTAAACCAATTAAAAATGGGGAGGCTTATGCACTTATCAGCTTGGCACCACAGGTAAAAAGCAAGATTTAAGTAAACCTACACCTGAGGCTACATCTTTGACAGTTTAGCTTGCATGTATTTTCTGAGGCTATTTTACGATAGTAATACAGGGGATGTGTGTTCATGCAGAGCAACTGCTTCTTTCTCCAAGACATCTTGAACAGCTTTTGTACCCTAACAGTACACAATTCTTTACACTATTCTGACTATGGCTCAGATTTTTTTTTATCACTCAAACCTTTTGCTTCAGTCACATTCCCTCTTTTTATACCATTCACAGTCCCACCCCTTCTCGTACCTTAATTCTACTTCCAGAATCACAGAATTTCTAGGTTGGAAGAGATCTCAAGATCATCGAGTCCAGCCTCTGACCTAACACTAACAAGTCCTCCACTAAACCATATCACCAAGCTCTACATCTAAACGTCTTTTAAAGACCTCCACGGATGGTGACTCCACCACTTCCCTGGGCAGCCCGTTCCAATGTCTAACACTACACATATAAATACTGCTACTACCACTGCTACATATAAAATTAATAAGTATCTGCAGTGTAAACATCTTCTACATTTCTATTCAAAGGTGTGTTTTTTTGTTTTTTTTTTTTTTTTTTAAAGAAAAAAAAATATCTTTAAGTGACCAGGTCAGAAAATATCAGGAAAAATTTCCTTCTATGTGATGTGCTCTTAATTACCAAACAAACAATATTTTTCCTAACAAAGGTTGAAAGTCCTTTACCAAAACTATGAAAACTGTTTCATTTGGTCTTTTATGTGTGTACATAAGTTATACATATATATACACACAAAACAATAATTTTTATAGAAAGTGTTCAATCAGCCCGAGTCTATAATCTGAAGTCTACTGAAATATTAACAGCAAAATGTTACATAAGTGCTTCTAATATCTCCCCTTGCTAGCCTGGATAGCTATGACATCTTTACTAATCTTTGTTGTCCTATGCAGAACTTCTTGAGAAAGCACCTACACTGCTTATACCTGATTTTTATCTTATATGTGTCTTTGATCCTGTTTTGACCTTCTTGTTTTAGTCAAGTCTCAATGAACTTAATATTCAAGCTGCATTAAAATCCTGAGTATGTTTTCAAAAGCTACAATTTAACACTTTGGGAAAAAAAGAAAGACTATTATAAAACTTTTAGCATGATATCTGCAGAGCTTTTATTGAAAGAGGGTAGTCTCAAGTAGTTTTAGTTTTTAGAATAATGTTTCAAATAATTAATTTTCTAAATCTATGTAGACAAAACATCTTCTCAGTTTAGAAGACTGAATAATAAAATCAAGAGCCTCTACTTCATTGTTTTCAAACAATTAAAATACGTAGAATGCCCACCAATTTCATCTAGGTGAAGACTTTTTTTTTGTGAAATTATGTTTCAGAATATACCTAACCACATTCTTACAGCATCTAACTAAGAAAAAAAAAATATGTTCTAGCCCAGTCAGGCTACTGTTTCAAAAGTACTGTTACTCCACTATCTGAATCATAATTCAAAAGTGTTTAAATGCAACTGAATACTACATTCTAATATAGTTAGAATACTTATATAGTTATAAATTTTTTCTTTAAAAAGCATCACTTTTTCTCTGGACAATAATTTATAAGTATTTTGTGTTCTATTAAGCATAAGCCTTATACCTTAATAGCATAAGTCCTATGTTCCTTGGCAGATGGGAACAGCATCTTCTCAACTAAAGATTCAGGGTTATCTTAACCTTTGTCATACTTATTAGAAGTTTATTTCTCTGTAACCATTGTGTGTCTCCTCTGTAATATATAGCACTGAGATATTTAATAAATAATATATACACATAGAAAATATTCTATTAACACATCAGGTACTTCAGTAACTTTCCAAATAACTAATTCACTTACAGAATTTTAGGACATTATAAATTTATAGCCTTTTATCATTCTCTTCCTGACTCAACTCACAGTTCTGCCCAATCAGGAATTTTTCCTCTTTCCCTATTAAGCTTAATTGCGTATAAGTATCAAATGTCTATGCACAAAAACTGACTATAAGAATTAGGACAGTTTTAACCATTTGTATAATGTAAACAGAATTTCCATTACAATGGGGTTTATAAGCAAAATATTCAGTAATACTGATCAGTGCCAAGAACCTATTGATTGTAAGCATCTCAGCATTTCTGAGGGACAGGTATTAACAGAATCTAACTGAAAGCTTGCAGTGGTCCACACTGTTGTTTGTTTTGTTGTGGGTTTTTTTTTTAGCCAAATGATTTAACCAAAACTGTGAACAGACTTAAGCAATTCCTAGTCTATAGGCAATTGTTGTTTGTTGTTTTTTTTTTCTTCATGTTATTCTTCTAATGCTACATTAATATTCTGAACTGTAGCATTTATTTTGTAACAGGCTCAAACATGAGAAAGCAAATATTTGCTTTTAAGTATAAGGAAAATTGAAGCTATTATTTAAATAAAGCTTTCCTTCCCCTCCAGTATTCTTTAATTGGTTAAGAAACTATTACACTTGTATAAAAACAGGAACACTGATTTTTCCCTTGTATAAACTAAATGCTGTCAAAGATACCATAATAGTTTGCTCTTGACTTTTACAGAAAATTCAGCTAAGCTCACGCTCCATATTAACTACAGAAATCAATTGGCTGGGAAAATAATATGTAATATATATATGAAAAGCATTATTAGAATTAAAAACTTCATTAAAAATTTAAGGAATTAAAAGGAAGTGCATAGTAATAGAAAGTCCATAAGAGCTACTTGTAAAACAACTTCCCAAACTCAGTAATAGTACAAAATTGTACCTGTTTGTTGAAATGTACTTTTGAATGAAATGTTTTGTATATATTTTGATTATTTCAGGAAGAAACAAATGTCAATTCCCTATGAAATTGAAATTCCAAGTTTCAGCTTGTTCTCTTTAAATGTAAATATTTATTCTATAGCAATAGCTGCAATGCAGTAACTTACAGAGAGAGATTCATAACTCCCCATTGCCTTTTCTTCACAAAACTTCTATGAGGTTACTGACAGATGAAAAATTTATGTTAAAAAAAAAAAAAAAAACAACATTATGTCTCCCATTTCTAAGATTCATTTTTAATAATGATTGCAAATACTGAGGCTAGAAATGGTGCTATTTACAAAAAGGATATTTAAGTGATAAAATGCCCACATTGCACTGGCCACTGTCCAAAATTCACCGTAGCTGAAAAATTCACATGTTGTTCCAGATTTTCTGTTCAGTATCTCATTATTCCTGTCTCTGCAAGGCTATGAACACTAATATGCAAAGCCTCTCAATGCCCTGTCTGTATCAGAAAGACAAGTTTGTTTGTTTGTTTTACCTGGCAGTTTGTCTTAAACAGTTATCATATGCTTTCGTTGATCTTATTCAGGGGTTGACAGTATGGCAACTACACCACACTTGATCTGGCAGGACACAAAAAACCTGGCCGAATTCAAAGCACACAGGCATTGCTCTTAAAAAGTCCCACACAGACATTTGTTTGGTCACGACATATGTATTTTGCATGGCTTTGCATGAGCTTTGCATAATCCTCAGGCCCTGATTCTGATATGCACAAGTGCAAACATGAAACCCTTGTTTTAATGTTTTAAATGCTGCAGTCCTGAATTGCACTCCTGTGGTTTGATATGTTTTCCTTCTCCCAGTACAGTTCTACCCTAGGAATAAACTGATATAATTCCACAATTAATTCCTACCTGCTGTGACAGTGCCCCCTCAGGGTAAAGATGATATTTTTACATTAACAGACAGGAAGCTTCCAGTGCGATTGACCTCAAAGACACTGACAAATTAATTACTTTGCTAGTCAATATGGCATGGCAGCTTAAAGATACGAGCAGATACCCAGCCGACTAACATGCATGCTGCCATCTGCTGAATATGACAGCCAGGGATTTGTACTACTCTGGAAGACAAGTAGTGTAGAGCCTTCCAAGAAATATGCTACCAAACCCCTCATTCACAGCTTATTTAACAAGTCAAATAAAGACAGTCTTCTGGTTCTGAAAGAGAACTGGTAGTATCTTAGGATTTTTTGACCTACATGTTTAAAATGGAAAAGGAAACTATCTTAGAGTATTCATTAAAACTTTGGTTTTGAGCCCACAGCTTAACAGCAAGAGCTAGGGTATATTCAAAAAGCTCATGAGATTTACGGGAACACTCATGCAGTGCAGATGTTCATAAGGGGTTCATAGTTTATACACCTCACTTGTCAAGCTTCAGTGTCACCCTGATTTAAAAAGCTGTCCTCTGGCTTGACTTAAAAAAAAAAGTAATTATGAGAAAACTTGTTACCATTTTTACAGGCTACCATTTTTTCAAGAAAAAAATTAGATATCTCTTATCACCATTTTTTTTTTTATTTCCATAATCTTTTTTCTTTTTGATTTTCAACAAAACCACATCAGATTAGAAAACTGAGTGATTTGTACCCTACTATTCCTGTAAATAATATTATACCTCAAAATGGCCCCAAACTATTTATACATAAAACTGTATGTAGGTAAAACTGTTTAAAGCTATATAGCACATATTATATTGATCCATAAAAATATACTCAGAATATATTCATTGAAATGAATAGAATCATTTAATTTGTTCCTCTGTTCCTGCTGTGAAACTGGGTAGGAGTAAAATCAAAACAAAACTAGAGCCAACAGTAAAGATGTATTTGGGGTAACACTGGATGAATGAAACAAACAAACAAACAAACAAAAAAGTAAAAGTTATGGTTTCCTAAATTTTGTATTGTAATAAGAAAACAGAAAACAAATAACACCGTACATTGTGGGACGCTGAATTTGCTGAGCTGTTCAGACAACCCAGTACATCTGTCAGTGAGCACAGCAAACACTGCCTTGAGACTTGCCTGGCACCAGTTTGCAGATGTCTTCATTCACAACAAAGTGTATCACCTGGATAACCTCACAGATGAAGAATAGTAGATACCATTTGATAACTGCCAGGAGACATATCAACTCACTTTACAGAGAGACTTGCACTAGAACCTGACAAATGTTGTACGAAGTAAACTGAAAGACCTTTTTTTAAATATTTCTCTTAATTCTTTTCCTCACATTTATCTTTAAAAAGCTGTCTTCCTTCTTAAACTGATCTCAAAAAGAACACCAATATATACCTTTCCTACATCAGTATTCAAAATCAAGCTCTACAGAAGCACCAGGGGAATGCCTGTTAAGCATCAGCTTACACAATGATTTTTTTCTAGATCAGTTACATTCTAGCATTCAGCTGGAATTAAAATATCTAATACATGTCAACTAAAAAATTATCATTAGAGTACCTTACAGTACCTGAGTTTATGTCATCAGCTATAACAAGCATCCTTGGCTATATGGGACAGAACCACAAATACTGCAATAGTACCGCAGAGAGTTCTGTACTGCTATATTCTTTTTAAAACAGAAACTGATTAAAAATCAAAGCAATGGCTTACTGTCTTACAGAAAAAAAAAAAAAAAAAAATCTTAAGCTCATTTGTCTTTGTGGCAAGTCCTGTTCAAACTATTCTTTCTCCAGTCCAGCAGAAATCTCTGCACTGAAGAGATACATAGGACACTAGATGCACTGACTCTTCTTTTGGGGGAAATATAACAGGTATGAAGATAACACACATAACCTGAAAACAGATCAGAACACAAAATTCATCTGAATGTTTGCATTATAATTTATAATTATGACTGAATATTTCTTCTAAGTATGTGTGCTTTTAAATAATTATGAGCTGGTCAATACATAATACATACATACATATATATATATGATGGTAAAATCTACACAGGCAAATTTAATGATTTACAGTAGTCCAGAATTCTGTCCAGAGACCTACAATGTCTCTCTATTTCATTTAACATCTATGTACTCTTCACTAAACTCAATGAATTAGTGCTTTACTGAATCCTCTACTCACCCAAGTTTACAACACTTTAAGCAATCTGTGTCTCTAATGTTTATTACAAATGTAGTCACCTATCACAGAAGTTCAGCTTCTGCATCGATAGTAGTTTTTGTTTTCATTTTTATCTCATTTTCAGCTCTTCGAATCAAAATCTTTTCTTTAATGTGAGATGTAATAATGCTCTCCAAGGACATTTCACCTTCATTAAAGTCAACAGGGTCAGTATTTAACCCCTCTCTTCCCAATTTCCTAAATTCTTCATCCTTATCATAAACATAGAGAATGCCTCAAATTCCAATTTTGGACTACCTTCCTGAATTGGTGGAATATTCAACACCCACAAAATAATCAGTGAGAGTGTAAGATAGACAGATTTTATAAAATATTTTCTTTTCTAGAAAAACCTTTGATAGCACTGCAATTAAAACCAGCTTTCAGACATGACCTGCCATAAATAATTTTAGTAGTATCTTTCTAGGTATGTGTATATATGCCGTCTTTTATCATAGTTCCAGTCAGTACTTTTGAGCTGTCAAATTCAGATTGCAGAACTTGGAACATATTTATATATAATTCAGTACCTACCTCCAATTTATCAACTTCAGTTTCCAGTGTACCCAAGTGAACAAGTATCTGTCTTTATTCCAAGTGCTAGCAATGCTTCTTGCAATACGGTGTCAAAAAGAAGTTGTTATAACTCTAGCCACACACTGAGAATATCCTTCACTGTCTAGACAAGCTGTATTCAGCTTGCCACCAATTTGCTAATACGCCGTCATTGATGCCTGCAGGAAAGCTTTTGATATCTCTTTTTCTTCTTTCTCAAGACTGAGTATTTTACCCTGACTGCCAACTGTCTCCATACAAAGAATTCAAGAAGAAATGCCATACAGATAGAATTTGATAGGTTTTAAGGATATGAGTAAAAGCTTTGTTAGAAGGAAATGCTCAGAATGAGGTATTCCCTTGCCACTATAGGAGACACAGCAAAAACAAAACCTTCTCATATTAGCTTGAATTTTGTTTAATTTTTCAGATATGTTTTAACAAACTCAATTATTACTCAATTACAGGTAGCAATTGTCAGTAATTTTCATTAGTCTGATTGCAGTCTTTTCTGACTCAGAAATTACTTGTCAGGTTGCAGGAGGATGGACGAGTTAGTCTATTAGGTAGTTTCTTTTTCTCTGTAATGAACCATTAAAATCAAACAGAATAGAATGGGGTCTCTTTATGTCATCCTTATGTATTCTTTTAAAACACATTTTGGTGCTTTTGCATGTACCAAACAAATTAGTTTCTATAACAGGTGAAAAGTATCTGAAGAGTTCAGGAGATCTGATGTCTCACTTTTTTTCGGGGGCCTTGGGAAGCTTTTGTTTTATTTTTAACTTGTACTCTTCAATATTTTACTGATTTCATAGACAGATGTTCCAAGCAGCATGAGGAAGTGGGCAAACATAGAGCTTTTCTGAAGCTCCTCAGAAAGTTTGCATGCCATGATTAATAGTTCATACGTTTTGCCAATTTCATCTACAATAAAAAAAAAAAAAAAAAGAAGGAAGGGAGGAAGGAAGGAAGGAAAAGAAGAGTGTAAAGTGATAAAGTGTAGAGGAAGAAAGAGAAGGGAAAATTAAAGAACTAGTCACTGACATATTCTAGTAAAATTCTAAATACCTTTATATCTACCTTTGTGGTTTTAGAATCTATGTGTGTTTTTTCTTTGTTTTGTTTTGTTTTTGTAAGAAATGGGCTATTTTGAAAACACCATTCACTTCATCCTTTGGAGAACTGTCAGAGTTTTGGTGTTTTGGTACTGTTACTTTACCTTTGCTTGAAGCCACATATACGCAGCTATCCCCTTGATCGGCTCTTATCCTTATTTCATAGAGAATAGAAATGGCTGAAACCAGTCTCCTTTCTGTATCTTTTTGTACTTTCTTTATAGATGGAAACTCTAAAATAGGGTATGTATCAGAGGGTATTCTCTTTCCATTGTAAATTCATAGAATTTCAATAGAAACTCATTCATAAATTCTGCAGTTTATTATTATTTTGATCCACACTTTGCAGATCTACCTTACATAGAAATTTAAGACCATATCTTTGAAAAAGACAATTATGACTGAAAGAAGTCTTCTCTAAGTCATCTTACCATAAAACATACATTTTGATTCACTCACAAAAGCAAACCTGATTATTTTTATCCTGTAAAAAATTCAGAACGCAGAAAGATAATAAATCACTGTAGGGAAAACTGGCATCCTTGATCCAATTATTATGCCACTGATATACAATCCTTTCAGATAGCATGTGGGCAGAACAGATTCTGTTACATGTATCTTTCAGCAGAACTCCTGAAGACATAAGACACCAATCTTGTAGATTTGGAAACAGGTTAGAAAACAGTGCCATTTTCATACTCATTCTAATGAGCACTTAACCAAAACACTCTCCTGGGCTTGAGAACTCACCAACATACTGTACCTAAAAACATCCTTAAATAATATTTTGCACTGCTATTTTGTTTTTTATTGTGATGTTTTTCTTCTTTCTTTAAGAATATTTTTGATCCTATTTTCTTTGTTAAGATTACACAGCACCTGAAAATCCATGACAGCATTAGCTTTTCTGTGGTAGCTGCTGAAAAAGTACAAAGGGAAAATGTAGACCCCAGAAAAGTTAACATCTAATCAAGACCAAAACCAAACCAAACCAACCAACCAACCAAAAACAACAAACACATGCCAACAGTAAAGCTGATACATTTTGCCATGCAAAACTGGAAAACTTATTTGTATCTCACAACAGAAGCGACTGGTCTGTCTTATTAGTTTCCCTGAATCAATTCCCTTCTCTCCTCTTTAATCCTAATACCAAGCCTGATACAAAAGGAGCTTCTTTTCGTTTCACTTCCTACGACCCCAACCCATAAAACCAAATCAAACCAAAACAATGGGGACGCAGACAAATAATCCTCTACCTACTTACTGTTTCTACTGCCTGCACACAGGAGCTCAGTCCCCAGTTAGCAGCTGTTTCTTCCTCTACTTTCATGGGAAGATGAAAAGGAAGCCTCCTGCAGGTTCCTAAAGAGAGAGGAATGGTGCTCCAATCACACTGTAATAGGAAAATATGGAAACTTTTCCTTTTCAATCAGCCCCAAGTAGTAAAAATGTGCCAATCCCTCAGAAAAGATGACATCTTTTCATGAGATGACATCTTTTCATCAGTTCCAAGTTTATTTCCTCTCTGTGAGTACTTAAATTACCCTCAGGTTGGTTTTGGTGAAGAGAAGGATGTCTGCTACCACTGAATACTGGAACTGCTGTATGTGTTTTAATAAAAGCTAGTAAATCTTACACCGCATCCAGGACCCGGGGCTCTTTCAAACAGAACAGCAAATACTGTTAAGTTCACAACAGCATTTAGAATTGCTGCTATAGGATAGAGCTGTGCGGAGAGAATGAAGAAATGTTTCCTGGTCATCAACTACTAGGATGAAGCGAGCAGGAAGACTCGCTTTTTCTGATGACCAGCTAGGCTTAAGTTCTCTGGCCAAATCAGATTATCAGATTAAAAAAAAAAAAAAAAAAAAAAAAAAAAAGGAACTCAGTATTGTATGCATATAAAACAGGTATTTAAAATTAACGAATACCAGTAACAGTTGTAGGAGAGAAGCCCTTGAGAAAGCACGGAAGGGGACACCCCAAGGCCTCTGGGCACCCCGCTGGGGCCGCTTGGTACCGGGGCTCTGCAGCCCCTTGGGGCTCTGGCAGCCACCTCAGGCAGCCCCCGGGTGAAGCGGAGCGCGGGCTCGGGCGGCTGCTCTCCAGCTGCACCTCAGGCGTGCCCCAGCCCGTCTGAGAACCACTAACGCATGAAACCTAAGGTTATGCTGACTATGGGTCGTGAACTTGAGCGCTGTAAGGGCAACTAATTAAAGCCGTAACCCATTTTACCAGCGCTTTGTTACAGGACGGAGCCGCCACAAGCTCCTCCGCGCAGGAGCTGCCCCGCGAGGGGGCGCCTGAGGGCGGGCGGGCAGCGGACGGGCGGCAGCCATGATGTCGCATCCTTGCCACCGCCTCCCGGGCCCGAAGTTTGGCGGAGGGGCGGGCCGGGGCGGGCCGGAGGCGGGCCGGGGCAGGGCAGCGGAGCCGCTCCGGCACCACGGGCAGCGCCGTCCTCGCTCGCCCGCGGAATGAGCGGCCCCCGGGCGGCTGCCGCTGCCGCCGCCGCTTCCACTCGGGCTGCGGCGGGAGGCGCGGTGCCCGCGGGGGGAGCGGCGTGAGGCGAGGCGAGAGGCGAGGCGAGGCGGCCCCGGCGCCAGGATGCGGGCGCCCGGCAGCGTCCCCAGGCTCCTGCTGCTGTCCCTGCTGGCCGCCCTGCACCCTGCCCAGGTAGGAGCCGGCCGGGTGCCGCGGCCGACGGGGCTCGGCGGGCCGGGGCGGGGGGGATCGCGGCAGCAGGAGCGGCCCCGGGCTCCCCCGGGGCTCCCCCGGGGCAGGTGCCGAAGCCGCGGCGGTGCGGGTCTGGAGGAGGTGGCTGAGGAGCAGCACCGCGCTGCGCCGCTGAAATCGCCGCGGTGGGCTGAACCCGGCGGGCCTGCGGCGCTGCGGGAGCTCACACCTTGCCAGCCGCCTCCTGGTGCCGTGCCGCCTCCTACCCGGCAAAGTGAGGAGAGGGAGAGGATCGCGGGGCACTGCGGGCAGCCCCCCAGCAGCCCGCTCCGCTGTGCGGGTGAATGTCCCCCCCGCGGCACCGCTCGGGTGCCAGGCAGCCCCGCGAGACAGGATTTGGCTCTTCTGACAGTTTGCTTTTCCCTTTTAAATAATTGACATAGTCGTATAAAATACGCACGGAATTTCCAACAGCGTGAAAAGGGTATTCCTCCTACGAAAATATAAAGACAGAACTTAATAAGCAATTCGGTGAAAAACAGATTTACAGCTGCAGTAATCATAAGATACGGTGACAACATAAAAGGAGATGATATATGATTAATAACATTAGCTAATAATGAATTATAGCCATCTGATATTAAATAGCAGCTATTTGACAGCATCGCTATCGCTGTGTTCTGCAGAGACTCGTATCAGGCGGGGAACAGGAGTTCCTCAGCTGTGTGAGCCCGAGCACATGGCCACATCGCAATCACAGGTTTCCAGTCATTGCTCTGTCTTCTGGTACACTTAGATCTGTTGCAGGCAAAGAGGCTGCCTGAAGACAGGATAAACACAATTTGTATCACTGTCTATCCACAGAAGAGTAAAACCACTAATGAAGTGGATGACCTTCAGCTGGCAGAATTTTGCTTAGTTTAGGTGTCAGAGATATGCCCCATAACAACACTGGGAAGAAATGTTCCATCATAGGTGTCTGTTACCATCGAGCACTGAAAAGCAGGATGCACCACTGGAATGGAACTGCATAAATTATCTCTGAAACTTTGCTTCTAGTCCTTTGTGCTGTGGCACACTGTGCAGAGGGCAGAAAAATGGCCTTTTAGTCATTGCTGTGTGTGACATTTTCAGGGATATTAAAATGTTCATTGCAGGCCCTTTTAACTCCGTGAAGAGGTCATGAGCCAGAAGCTCTAAAGTCCTTAAGAATATGTAAAAACAAGAGCCCCTTAATCCAAGTCTGCTTTTTATCAGAGATAAATTGGGTTTTCAGAAATTAAAACAGGAGAACAAATGGTTATTCAGATCCTTGATTAAGATACTGCTCCACTTTAAGCATATGAAAAGGTGCCACATATAGATGACAGATGATAGTTGAGTTTTGTTGATGTATTTCTGTGAAAAATGATGTATGCAAAATGACTACAAGGTCTGTGGGTTTGGTTTTGTTTGTTTGTTTTCAGCAAATAAATACAAGTTATGATTGAAATCACTTTAAAAATGGAAGCAATCCTCAGGTATTTAGCTTACTTTATGCTAAATGGAATAACAATGTTCTGCCCTGCAGGTTTGGAAGCAAATATATTACGTGAAATTAGTATTAGGAAACAATGAGGTGATTATTTCCTTCTTTTACAAATAATTGTGCAACATGCTCATGACTAGACACAACTTTTTAGATGCCCTTGACACACACAAATGAAAATAAATCATGACAGATGTTTCAAAGCATGCCACAGTACATTCCTATTAATGTTCTGCATAATATCTAAGTAATAAAGAAATAATTTCTGTAACTCATCTATTACTTTTAAATATTTCCAAGAAAAAAAATAAGAAAAAAAAAGCTTTGATTTAGAACTAGCTATCACTGACTTTAAAGACTGTTGTCCACAGGCACTCTTACTATGACAGGGGTTTTATGCTAAACTTACTGTGTTATCTACTCATTGTAAAGTATTTAAGTATTGCCATCTTATGGTAATATATGCTAAAAATATGTATAGTTTATTCTTAAATTTCTGGCACATTAAAATTTTATTTCAATTGCAGTAACTTATTGCCCATGTTGTATTTTTATGTCTTTTTTTCTGCTAAGCTTGATGTAGAATATTGACCTGCTCTGGAAATTAGCCTTTAACAAATGGAAGACAGCTCACTAATGATTAATTTTAAATACTCTTAATGCTAATTGTAGAATATCAATTTTAAGACACTTATTAAAATGTCACATCTGTTAATTTGATTCTAATTTTGCTCTGTATTTATACTGAAAAATACAAGGAAACTATTCATTATAATGTGTTTCAGTAAAGTTTTATTTCCAGCAGGATGATTAGATATTCAGCAGGAAGCCAACTATATAAAAAGACTTGGAATATAAAATCTTTCCTTTCTCCTACATGCAAAAGCAGTATCTTGAAAGAATGATCTATTAAGTACTAGGAAATTTCTAAGAGTTACTGCTAGATGGCATCTCTGTGCTGCTTTTCTGCAAGCCTGGAGTTTTCTGAAATGACCTTCATAGTATACAAAGTGGATTTCTTTTGTAAGTGTTATTTTGGTGGCCATCATTTGATCGCTATATCCAAATAACCACAGCAGTATAACCAAGTGAGCATTTTAGAGTAATGTAATGCTGCACCAGACAGGGAACAAGCTCAGCAGGTCTAGATGCTGTTTTTTAAGTTTGATTTTTGAAGATTTAAACAGATCTGAAAATAGGTATTTTTCAATGCAGTCAATAAAATTTATGTCTTTAATTTTTATAATGGTTGTATATCCTACACCTGGTGGGTTTCTATTCTTTGAACTTTGCCAAAAGAAGTGTTTCAAAGGAAGACTGGTGGGTCCAGTCCCAAACAGGAGCTATGTGTAGTATCATTAAGGACAGTTGCAAAAAGCATCTGTTGTCTATGTTCATTGCTTGCGATAATAGGATCTTTGGGAGCATTAACATAAAAAAAAAAAAAAAAAGCAAATTTGAAAAGTTAACTGTTTTTGAGTGCATTCGTACCTTCTGCAGTTTGATCTTTGGAACAGCCATGTTTCTAGATTTCAAAAATCCACAATTTTCACACATCAGCAGACTACGCAACTAGCTGCTAAAATCCTTCTTTTTCCCAGAGACCAACAGAACTTGTTTGTAGGAAGAGTGCATTACTTTAACACTGCTTCAGAGTATAATTTAATTCATCTCTACTGTGAGAGTGTATAACAAGGATATTATGTACAAACAAGGGTTACCGTAATACACAATTTTTGTTGGAAATACTGAGTCATAGTACTATAATACAGCACAAAATTGTGTGGAAATCTCATTATCTTTTTGGAAATTAATTGACACTGTTTTCCACAGTATTAGTCATTAGTCAATATGAAAATCGTATAGAATTATTTAACCTACAGGATTTAAGAATGCTCTAAATAAAGAATTGCTGAATATATATGGTCAACTCTTGCCTTAACATTTCTGAGCAATGTGATTCAAAACCCAGTGAAGAGCAGTCCAGAGCTGTCTGTGTCCCGTGTCTTCTCCCAGATACGTTACTCTCAGTCCAGTAACTTCAGTCAATGGGTAACAGTTTGCAGAAATGCAGTTTAATAGCTGTCGAAACAACACCCAGCTATAACTCTAAAAATGTGTTTCTAGTTGCCTACAGATTGAGCAATTATAAATTTCCAGTTCAAATCCTTGCAATTCGTAAGAGACCTATTAAGAAATGAACAGGAAATCCTCAGAGAAGCCCCAGTTTACTTTGGGCACTGAAATACCCTTTTTCAATACTTTAGTATGACACAAATGCTTCAGGGCATCACTTCAGCGTTCTTACTGGATCTTCACTGAAAACCAAGTAAAATTTAAAAATCCTTGTGTAAATCTTTGCAGCAATAGTATTTTGAAGACCATCTTTCACCAAAACGTCAATCTATTGTACTGCTTCACTTCACAGGGCAGTAGATTTCTTGTCTAAGATGAAATTGAGAGAAGTGAGGACTTTGTATGCCTGGGTATAAATACAGAACTCTTTCCACAAAGGAGAATGCCAGCATGCAGGAACACACAGATAGCTTTACAGATAGAAAAACATTCAAGAGTTAGATGTTTTTATGTACTTCAAGAATGCCCAAAGAAGATCAAAGAGCTTATGTTGTACTTGTTTAGCATAATGAGGTCATGTGTACTACTTTCCACATGGTCAGCTAATAAATGTGCACTTGGTGCACCTGCAGAACAGAACAATTTGCTGTTCACCTGATCGATCTGACCGTCATTTTTCAAAAAAATCTTTTTCAAAATATGACAGCTCCGAATCTGCCTCCTTCAGCTTTTTTTTACTGACTTTTTATTTTTCTAAGAGGTAACGATCTTAATGTGTTCACAAGGGGATCTCTTAAGAACCCTTGAAGTGCACAACATCAATCTTCATATACTTAGTCTTGGCATTAATGATGTTTTTGGTGAGTTTGCTAAGAAGAAAAAATGGATGATAAATATCTTAGCCATTCCTTTATTCAGTCAACTGGGAATTTTTCCTAATACTAGAAAGAAATACGTTTTCTAGAGGACATAACTCCTCTTACTTCAGTACTAAATTATCTTTACCAGCCATTCAGAAAGTCGATTCTTCTGTTCATCATATTTGCTCTGGGACACACTGCCTATTAACTGCAAAGAATGGCACATCTTACCCAAGAAGTAAGAATATTAGTAAAACAAAAGTGCAAAGGTGTACAACTTTGCGGAGAACTCTTATTCAGAAATTGATAAAAAGTTGCAACTTTAACAATTCTGATTATGACACATTATTTATCTGAAGGACACTGATCCACCACTGATGGCCACTTTATACCTTTCACAGGCTGAGATAAAATTAATTCAAAATGAAGGAATTCAGCATGACAAGTTAAGGGAGCATTTGCCTCTGGGAATTTAAAATTCACATTACAATGTCTGGGTGATGGTGAAGCCTAGGACAATTCTTAGATTGTTTCTTAAAGTTGAGCACAGTGTTGAGAGATGTATCTCAGAAAAAAAGGAGTGAACTCAGATGTTACCTGTTATGTCGGAGCATAGAGAAATCAGAGACACTTCACTCCGAGCATGGACTGCAGCTTCAGTTATTTTCATTAAGTGGTTCCAATCTTAAAGGTAATTGCACTCCTGTCAGCAGCATAATTTATCAGAACACTTGAAACTATTTCCAAAATGTTACTGTTTTTAGTGTCTTTGTTTTATTCCTGTCATTAAAGGTGTTTAAGGTCTAACCTTGGTTTATCTGAAATTAGAGAATTCATGTCTCTGCCTGAAAGGACACCAGAATACTAAATTATAAGGCCCTTTGTTACTGTGTCCTGCTTTTATTACTCACTTCTCAGTATTTTTAAACTTGTTTTGTGGCAAACTGGACTACTGGCCAGCAGATAACTTGTTTAATATGCAAATAAAAGAGGCATGTAACCTTGTTTACAGTAACACAGATTATTTTATCCCTGTTGGGAGCAGTTCTAAAAGATTTTTTATTAACAGGGAAATACCGTGTGTTGTGTGTACCGGACAAAGGAAATCGTTACCATTTGTCTAGCTAGCTCTGTGTAGACTAAAACTAAATGACCCGTGGCCTTCATTTTTACTGACCACCTTCTAGAAATAGTTTCCTAATATTTTTTCTCACAATACGAGTGATTCATATTAATGAACTCAACATACCACGCAACTTCCATACTTAGAGGAGGTGACAGTGAACACAAAATGTTGGTGGTATAAGCAGTTAACATTAAGGACAGAACTCTGTTAATGATGTATAGGGTATAGGTATATAGGGTATACCCAGCAATTTGATTCCTTGAAGTTTCATTGTGGTATCACACGTACTATATGCTTTTCCATACCATCCTATACCCTCTTCAATTTCATGACAGAAGCTGACCTATCACAAAAGCAAAAGAAACAGCCAGGCATATTTGTCATAACTCACTAAACAATCATAACTTGGAACTTCAGTTATAGCCAAAAGGAGGCTGCATAGGAAATACCAGGCCTGCAGGTAGGAATTTTGTAAACTCTTACCTAGCTGCTTCTGTATGCACTTTATGTACTTTTTTTTTTCCCCACAGAAAATAAAAATGTAATATGAAATTATTCACAAAACATCCAGTATTTATTAAAACTTCTTCCTCAAGAAAAAAAATAAAATAATTTTAATATTCTGACCCCCTTCTGAGCCTTTCTCACTTAAATTAAACCACTTCAAGCAGCCCCAAATAACACAAATGTAATTTTTTCATCCTTCAGTTCCTTCAAGAACAAAGTCATCTGCCTGCTGCACTGCCATCTAAACAAACAAATCCTTGCAACTGTGGAATGCAGATTTAATCTTTTTATTCCTTCTATTTATTATTTCACTGAAAAACGTATGTTCATCAGCAGAACAATAGCTTAAGCAAATGCTGGAAGCAAGTAACCCACTTCACTCCTGTGGTTTGGGGAAATACTGTTAACATCCTCCTGCAGCTGTTAAGTAACTCATAAGGGAAGGGGAACAGGTAGAACAAGTGGAAAAGATTCTGTTCAGAGGACTGCATCTTCGTGAGCTCTACAATTAAGTGCCTATCACTACATTGTAAATAATGTTAAACTATTGGTGCATGTTATTAAAAAATGCAGTTTAAAGATATTTTAATGAACCCATTGCTTCTTTGTTTGTTTGTTTGTTTGTTTAGAACTCCTGCTTTAGGAAAATACTATAAAATGTGTTTCAGTGTATTGCTTTCAAGGTGATAACTAAGCATTTAAATCATTTTCCACATCCGAAATTGTAAATGCTATTTGAGTTTGGCCATTAGTCTTAAAATTGGTTTTATAGATATACAAACTTCAATGTATTTAGAATATATTACTACATCATTATTTACTCAAATTAAACTGTTCTGTGCAAGTCCTAGCCTCAGTACTGCAATTATTTTTTTCTTATTCATTTTTTCATATAGCCTTTTACACAGTATTCTAACAAATCCACCTTCTAATAAGATTCTGAGCATTTTCAATATACGGTATTGAGACTTCTCCAAGAAAATATGAAGTAAACAGTGTAGCTGTAACACCAAGATACTTTACCAAGAAACAAACAATACATGGAGTACAGACTGCGATTCCAACAACTGCATTAGCTTTCTCAGATTAGATGTAATTTTGTAGTGAAACTTACCTGCTTTTCAATGTGAGCTATCAGTAATTTGCTTTCATTTTTGGCTGCTCTGGGTCTAAGTGAACCAGAGCTGAAGTGAACCCCCTGAACTGAATAGGCATTTCATCGTTCTTATTTTGTAGAGGTAAAGACAGCCCATTAGTTGTAGCTTAGTGGCAGATCATTATTTTCAAATTATCTATTGTTAACATCATTGAATCCAAGTTCTTAAGAGCTGAAGTTCCCCAGCAACACCACACTGCAAATTGCCCCAGGCCCAGCATCACCTCCTGACCCATCCCTGTTCCACCTCTGCTTCACCAAACTCATTAGACCTTTCACTGTCCATTTTAAGGCACTAAATCTACACAGCACTGCCCTTTTTAGAAGGGAGATATGGTCTTCTTTTTCACTATTCTGCACTATTCTCAACTTTTTAATAATTCTAAAGATACACAGGATCGTACTTATGACATTCATTCTGTTTGCATGGTCATAAAATTTCCAGAGGCTATGGCATGTGAGCTTGGCAGAAAAATTACAAAGAAATTGTCTTAAAGGCAAGATCTCTCTTACATATCATAATTTACTAAGCCATGTAATGCTGGAGGGTGTTTTTTTCCTTTTTTTTTTTTTGTTTTGTTCTTTGCTTTTCTTCTTTTCTTGCATATTAGCAAGAGCTGGCTAATTCTTCAACCTTGCCACTGCAAGAGTACATATATAGTACTTGTACTAAACATGACCACAGATCCTGCTGTCCTCTAGTTTTTACAGTAAAGGTCCTTTCAGCTCTGTGCCCTGAAGGTAAGTATCTTAACTTTTGAGTGTGATATGAATTATCATATAGATGATGGTATGAAAAATTCAGGTGACTGGTTTGCCTTTATAATGAGATTTCAGATCAATATTATTTGCTGTCATCGCAGGTATTTATGCCTGAGATGCATATCAGGCAGAGTAACGAACAAGATCCTTCCCAAGCATAAAGTAGGGAACTTTTCATATCTAATAGGTAATTCAGATCAGGAGAAATCAACAACCAATTAAGTCTGGTATCCTATTACAAAAGTCACATAAGCTCAGACATGACAAAAAGCTTCAACTAAATTAATAAAGAAAAAAATGTTATTAAGTAATAATCACATTAGTCTATCATTAAGATTACTGCAGAAATGAATGGCAAAAAAAAAAAAAAAAAGTCAACAAAATCAGAACTGCTAAGCTTTGACATTCCTGGAGAACTGTGACCTTGTGCATTATTTACAACACTCCCTGCACAAATAGTCCTCAAACTGACAACAAATGGAGAGCTTGTTGGAAACACCTTATTCGGAGAAAAGATTTCTGCAAAATAGAGTTGAGTCTGACACCTCAGCTTAGCCAAGGAATTATTTTAAAATATAAGTTTCATTGTTCAAAGAATGTTCAAAATTGTGGTTGTTGGCTTCTAGGTAAAATTACATGTCCTATGGAATCAGCATCATTCGACATACTTTTCTTTTGAATTACCCTTCCTAATACACACATTGATTTACTTTTTAAATCAGTGTCTATTATTCAGATACACAAAAAACCTTGTTCAAAGTGTCAGTTACAACGTTATATTCACTTTATTCAGTTTGGGCATCGTTGCTATTCTGGTAACTGATTTATATTGAACAGCAGTTACTCAACGTGCTTTCAGACCAGTAACTTTGCTTTTGTGGGTGTCACCGGGAAATAGTTCGTGGAATTCTGCACCGGGCAAAAAGAAACCCCTGCAGAAGTCTCTGATACAACCACTGTACAAGAAGCGACTAGGCAATAGTGAGAGCCTTGAAATTTTGGGGGAAATGAAAGAAGGATCTTGATGTAATACTGGCAGTAGCTGTAGTATTCGGATTTGCTAAGCTTTAGATTTGACAAGTCAGAAAGCTACGCTAATGGTAAGGTTCACCTCTGTTGTGTATACAGAAGAAAAAAATTACCAGATGCTACTGGTATTCAGATTATATCCACAGGTGACTGTCAAAAATAGAATAAATTGCTCTTGCTTATAGCTCTCTTCCATTTAGAAATGAGATTTATTTAGGAGTATGCAGTTGAAGCTATATCTCTATATGTTTATTTCTAAACAATTTTGAATGATTCATTCAACTTTGAAAACTCCCTTTTTTTACTAACATTCCTATAAAATCTTGAGCTAAAAAAAAGATCTTAGATTTCTTACTGAACATTCTGACTCATTCAATAGAAGATAATTCTGACACACACCAGAAGTAGGAAATCAGTATTAAGACTTGGAATCCATCTCCTGGCTAGTATCTGAGGGATAAACCCTGTTCCTTTTTAATACCCACGGGTATGATGTTTAACATGCCTTTCAGCAGCTACACTTTAAATTCAATCTGGTGCTCCATCAAAAAAATATTTCCTTTTTATTTGTGAGGGTGATCAAATACTGGAACAGGCTGTCCAGGAAGGCTGTGGAGTCACCATCCTTGAAGATGTCCATCCTGACTGGACAGAGCCCTGAGCAACCTGCTCTAGCTGACCATGTTCCTATGAGAGGCTGGATGCTGCAGAAATGAAGACATAAGGTTAAGCAGGTTAAGTTACTGAGTTCATCTCCATACAGTGGAAATGAACAACCAGTTAATGTTTTCTCAAATGCTTCCACAAATCGGTTTCCAAATGAATGTAACAATAGTGGTAGATAATAAAAAATAAAAATAAATTAAAATTTAATAATAATAATAATAATAATAATAATAATAATAATAATAATAATAATAATAATAAATAAGATAAAATCCTGATATGACCTAACTGCCCAATTCTTCTGTTAAATAG
The DNA here is from genome assembly GCF_047663525.1 of Anas platyrhynchos. Taxonomy (NCBI): domain Eukaryota; kingdom Metazoa; phylum Chordata; class Aves; order Anseriformes; family Anatidae; genus Anas; species Anas platyrhynchos. Next base: position 1,941,996 of record NC_092594.1, read on the forward strand.
AAACAGTCATGTTTTTTCTCTTTGGGGATTTTCCTGAAGCACATGCAATTAAGTATTGTCTAATGCTTACTTTCTCCTTCTCATTAGTATTCTTGGACATAAAACATTTGCACTGTGTGATTTGACTGTTTTAATTGACCCTAACTCTTAAGCACTAATGTTATCTTTTCACTTGCTAATTATTTTCGCTCTCTCCAGAAATTAGTCTCTTAGGCAATATTTTTCTTGTTAAAATATCATTGTTTTCTTATCCACTGTCGTGTATTTCAGTTCAGGTTCTGAAGACTTGCCATATCATCTCATCTTTGGTTTCCCAAACATTCATAGTTTTTAGGAATATAAACTACTACTACAAGTGATATCCTTCTTTTCTATCTTTTTTTTTTCTTCTTCTTCTGTGCAAAATATGCTATTATTAGTTAATTTCATACCAAAGCCCTTAGTTTTCTCCTTTCTTCACCTTTCAGAATGCTGTTATACTCCTTGTTTGCAATCGGGATGTTTTCTGACCAGCTGTGTTCCTTATAAGCCCTTTTAGCTGCTAAGCATTTGCTTCTGCTATATTCAGTTGCCTTCAAAGAATGGCCTCATTTTCTAGGAATCTTTTTGATCTTTTTCAGTTTTAGGAGACCCCTAAGCATTTTGTTTTGACAAATTCCTCCAGTTGTCTCCAAGTCACTTAATGTGCTTAATTTATTTAATAAATTTATTTTAATAAAAATTAAAACCAAATCTTCTGAGCTACATGTAAGTGCAGCTAAGAAAGACATCCCAAGATGTCAAGAATTCATGTTGATTCTGGTTCATGCACCATACTTGTCTAATTTTACTTAAAAAGGACAAAACAGACTGATCTGATAACTTGTTCCTTGGACTGGAAGGACATTCAGCTATCCTTGCAAGGGCATGTATCCAAACTCTGAAACTGTTACTCCAATTAATATCAGTTAAACTAAAATGTCTCATGACAGGCGGGGTATCGCTGCCCCCAATATATATATTTGTTGCTGTGAGGAGGCCATGCTTTAACACAAGCCTGCTTAAAATAGCAGTGACCGTAGGAGGAGGAACTTATGATCAGCATACCTACCACCACCCGTTTAAACACGAGCTTAACAAATGTCTTAAATAATCTCCTTGATTATTTTAAATAGTGCTTAGGGTTCCACCAAAGGATTGACTTGCTCATTGATCAGTCAGAGACGACCTGGCCTGTGAGCAGTGAGACATCTTTGCAGCTCCCCTCAGGTTTGTCACCCACTGAAACCAAGGTCCAAGGGCAGCCTGATGAAATGCCCGTAACTGTTCCAATGTGGCATTGTAGCCATAGCACATACCCAAGGCTCACAGCTTGCAAGCACTCTCAAAAACCCAAGCTTAGGAAGTCAGTTTAGCAGAAAAATGCATTCAAACACTTCTTTGCTACTTCAGTTGTCACATGGCACATAGAAATTTTTTCTTCTGAAGCATGTTGTTGGAACAATGCCTGCATTATAAATGCCAAATATATGAGATATCTGACTATCCTATAGGGCAGACTACAAGATCAATCTTAAATAGCAGGCTGTGATGCAGTGATAGCTGGTGATGGGAAGAAGGATGGCAGGTATAAGTTAGCACACTGTTCTGAACAGTGGGCACACTGTGAAAAAGGCACTAAGTACACTGAACAGTGGAAAGAATAGTCCTGCCAAATGACATAGTGTGAGATTAAAGTAAATAATTCTGCTGGAAACACTGAAATTTTAAGTATCTGAAAAAACGTATCTTCAGGACTGTTTTGTCTTTCATAAAGGTACTCATCTATTAATAAAAGAGCATATTAAAAATAGGTCTATACAGTACCAAAGTAAATTGGAACTGGGATTTATTTAATTTAAAAATACGTTACTGTTTGGCCAGCAAATAGCCACAGTAGCAAAGCTAGGTTCACTTCTCACTTCCAGATCAATCAATCCTGAGTTAGAATATGTTACTGTGTCTATTACTAGTCAGCCAGCCCATGCCCATCAAAGATGATCTCCTACTGGACGAGCACATCAGTGCAAGATGCCTATAAAAGAAAATGAGGATGAACAAGATGAAGTGATTCAATGTTTTCCTTTCCTAATGCAGTGTCCACAGTAGATAGGAAGAAAACCAGAAATAAAATCTTCCACAAATACTCATTCCAGTTTTAAACAAGCATAGCTTAAAAATATTTGTGCTCCTTTTTTAGCAAGCAAAATTAATGACAGAGGAGAACGTTATGTGAATATTGTAAAATATTTTTGACAACGAGTTTATAATTTGTACTTGCATATGTACAGTTTTGCCTGCTCATTAAAGAAATATCAATACATTTTATGGCTTATCAACCCAGAGTAACTCAAACTTTAGTATTCAGATTTGTGAATTATTCATAGAAGCTACACATCAGGAACTATTTATGGAAATGTTGCTGAAAATAGTACTCTATGTTTAGACTGACTCTAGTTAAAAAGGAAGCTAATTTTGTTAAATTGTTTAGATCACAGTATCTTTATATTTATTTTGAGTATATAGTGCAGTCTATTTTTAACTCTGCTGGCAGTGTGTTTCTCAGCACTTCTTAGAAGCCTATGATACAACAACACTTCTACTACTGCAATTTTTATTTCCCAGTTATTCATACTCAGGTATTGAGTATAAATACTCAATATTCCCTACTACTGTTTGTAGCAGAACCACCCAAAGTTTATGTGGAAACAATTACCTCTCTCTCATTCCACTATCTAATGTTTCAAAATCAGAACCTGTAAGTATCACTTAAGTAACACTTACAAAGCAATATCTGTTTTTACTCACTGCTGGGAAGGGAAATGTATTCTCCTAAAGTTCTTGCTAAAAAGTATTTCCATACCATTATGGAAGACAGCAGAGAAAATAGGCAAGGGGTCTCTGACTCATTGCGTAGACTCAAGGATAAAAAGGGATAGAAAAGGTACAGTCACTGAAACCTTGCAGGAAAATATCAAGTACTATTCAGTGGCAGGGAAGAGTGAACGAGTAAGGGGTAACTGCTTTTTCTTCAAAATATATCTGAGAAGTGTGTCAAAAAACAAACAAAGCAAGGAACAAGCTACAATCTATTTGAAATAGAATCTTACACAGTATGATTTACAGCTGCTCCCAAGTTTTTATCATTCTCTTTAGCCATCACTTTAAAGTACCTTGCAACAAGGAAAAAAATGTTCTTTCCTGCTACTTTTCTACTTTCATGCCACAATAGACTTTGAAGTCATTTATTCAAACCTTTAAATAATGTGCACAATTACATAAATATGTTTACAAGGATAAGTGGAAATAATTAGCTGCTTAAATTTATTTTTTTTTCACTTTTATTTGCTTATTTTTTTCTTCTGTAATTATATAGATCTTTGAAAGAAGTGTCTATACGGATAGATAGCTGGATATTCATGAACAGAAGGAAAAAAGTCTCATTAGGTGTTGTCATAAATGAAAACACTACTTTAAGATGAAATGGCATTTTCTTTGCTGCTACCAAGACATGAAATAGCATTTCTAAGTCTTAGTATTCTCTCACATTGCACTGACTTAAGCAAACATTAAGGTAATACCTTAATACCACCAATATTTACAAAATATATATAATATATATATATATAATTTATATATATAATTTAATATTAATATTTAATATTAATATTAATATTTAATATATATAATTTATATATATATAATATATATATATATATAAAATTCTTACTTATTTTATATCTTACTCATTTTGTTTATTTCAAGACCATTTTTCTATTAGATTTTCACTAAAATATGTATACATACAATTTCAAAGTTGTGAGCTTCAGTACTCGCAGAAAAGCAAGAAGGCAACTTCTATGTTTTCTCATCCATCTAGGAAACAAATACCATACCATGGACTTACTATATAACATATATTTATGTATTATTATTATATGTAATATTATTATATAACTATTATATGGGATATGTAAGTGAATATATAATTATGAATGGATACGGTGTGTAGATTTGTCTTGAACTCAATCTTTAAGCTAAAAGAACTTGAACCAAATCTTTAATCATGTTCCTGGGAGATGCTAACCCATCCTCTTCTGTGTCTGTCCAATTTTTTTTTCCTCCTGAGGAAATCCTACAGTAGGCAGAATAAACTACAGATAACTTCCATATGAGAAAGTGTAAAGAAGACTGCTATTTTGGGATCCATGGGGGATGCATATAGCACAATTTCAAAGTCATAAGTTTCCTTATGCTGTAGCTACAAAAGGCGTGCGTTGGAGTTAAGTTAGTCTGAGGTACAGTTGAAAAGCATTAGAACACCTAGGCCAATGTTTCTGCTTGAGGATCGATAGTTGCAAACAGTATCTGCACTGCAGCAGGCAAATAGAGGCAAAGACCAGGGATTGACTTATGACCACAGAACATCAGACAGGCATCTGATTCTAAAAGTTCTGTTTACCCAAGGGAGGCAAAGGCCTGAGCTGTTTTACAGCTTTTATTTATTTATGCTGGAAAGTTATAAAGACATTGTATCAGAAAAATACAATCACACTGCACTCCAAAGCAAGTCCTTGGGGGAAAGAATGATTTTATTTTCCTATTTCAGAGCTCTTTTTCTTTTAGTGCCTGAAAAAATAAAACTTTTTGAAAGTTTCTCAAACTTCAGATTGCTTAGTTACTTTTGCTCTGGGATTTCTGAAGATTCAAAAGGGGGACTGACGGGGAAGCCCTCTTACACTGAGAACTGTAAAAGCCAACATATGAGTGCTGCAGGAAAGGGAGAATGGAAATTAATTCCTTCATTAACACCAGATGAAGTGACTGTGCCCAAAGGGAAGAAGCCAGGCACAGCAGATCAATGCAGACAGCATACTGCTTGAATCATTCTGTGACTTTGGATATTTCCAAGAACAGACCAGAATTTTACTAAGGATGCCAGAAGCTGTAACCCTTCTGATAAGCCCTTTTGCTTTGGCCGTTCAGGTTGTATGTGGTACAAGAGAATAACATAAAATCATCTTCTCTTCTCTCCGGCCTCTGCTTCTAGCTGGAAGGTGCTCCAGCCCAAAAGCCCTGTTAGCAGTCAGGCAGGCAGAATTGTACCAGTTGAGGGTCTGACCCTAACCAACCTCTGCCATAATTTTGTGGTGCTACCAAGTCCTAAGGTGATCCTGCCATCCCCAAGCCAGTAATTACTGGTTATACGTGGAATGACACCTACCCATCACTAAAAAGCTCAGGGAATGGTACAGAATCAGGCCACCATTTAACCTCCCAGCCCACATTCCCTTCTCCTCAGTAAAGTAATACTACACTGAAATAAAACGATGTTCTGGGAGGCATTTCTGTCACCCATTCTAGCACTAAAGAGCAGTCTGACTGTTTCATGTGCGGCAAAATTCTTGATCATCTTTTCTCTTCTGCTTGAAAGATTTTTAACAAAGAAAACAATGCTACCATTTGTGACAAACAGTTGTCCATTATTACAGGTTGCTCTGAGCTGACCAGACATGTATAAAGATTTTCTTCCCCTAGACAGTAAACAGAATTGTTATGCTTTGGAAGGGATAAATCACCCAGAGTGTTTTCATTCTGTGTATCTGGTGAGCCAACAAGCAAAAGCAATGTCCAAGAGAACAAAATTCTAACATCCCATAAACGGGTGTGTAAACAAGGCAGTATTCTGATGACAGCTCTCAGGTTTGCTCCCAAATACCTAAAGACACAGCAGGGCTCTGTTTTTAAAGACAGATGAACTTGCATAATCTGCATTCATTTAATACTCAGAGGCACCACTGATGATCACCTTAAGGTAAGCTCAGAGTTGTGTTTCATACACAGAAAAGCCTACAATGCTAGGCTCGTTGATACTGAAGATTTTGCTCTTCCTTTTTTCCTGTCAGTTATCATGCAGGCACTGTTTCCCTATCTGCTAACACTAGGACTGAAAATCCATGAAATACAAATATGGTGGTTTTGAATCTCAATTTTCAAAGACTATTTGGAGAACAGTGCAATAGCAGGATGAGAAAAATGGAATGGGATCTTTTGTCTCTCTACACAGTGACAGGCAACACCATTTCTCCTACCAGGCACACTTGCAGTCAAGAAAGTACATTTAGTGAGAGACAATATGGAGCAAAATCCTCAATCCTTAACTGAATAAGAGTTTAGAGATTTAGCTCTCCATAACAATTGTTTCACATTATTAATATCTGACTGCCTTTACCACATTTAATAAGGTAATGGTGTCATTAGTGACTAGTATTTGCATAATTAAGAAACAAAGCGCATTTAGGTGATGTCTCACACATGCCCATATATTCTTCATACACTATGAAGTAGTGTATAGACATGCTGAGAGTCACACAGAGCATACATTTTTATCATGTTTAGGGCACTCCTTCTATCCCAAACCTACAGCTTATGGGCTAGATTTCATCACAGGAGTACTCCAGTACAACCAACAAACTTGACATATAGTTCTATCACTATTGCAGTCACTCCCATGCTTCAGGAATTTAACTGTAGCTCCATCCCCATGACAAGAACACATTGTCACAATGTTCATGTCATATTGGAGGCTTTTAGAACTGCTTTTTTTTTGGGGGGGAAGGGCGGAGGGGGGGGGGGTGGCTGGACTGACCATTTTGAAATACTATGACATCCTTAGGTTAAAGTTGATATTTAAATTAAAATTATTGTTACTAACAAAGAGAAATTAAGGAGTAATTTGTAAGTGAAAGTCAATGAAATGGTAAGAGTTCAGTCCAACTTATTCTGGTCTTAAATGCTTAATGTCTTTCTGTGAATTAAAATTTCGCTGAACAAAGAACCTGAGATTGGATAACCTACAAGTAACCCATATGCGGTAGCTCTGTGGAGTCCCTTTGAGGAAATCCCATGGTACTGGGGAGGTTGGCTCATTAACTGGGCTGCTGGGCCAGCTTCCACCTCCCTGGAGTTCCCACAGCATGCCTATCATGAAATCCTACTGTAAAATTAGTCTGCTCTTTACTGACTGAACCTGAGAAGTTGAAAGTGCAGTAGAATTATTTTCCAAGTGGCACAAATTGATCCCTTATCCTTAATGAAATTTGTGTTCCAAACCCTTCAAGCTTTTCTAGTGTGTAGGGCACAATTCATTTCCGGATGATCTAAGAGCACTCTTCCTGTCATTATAAGATTAAGCCTTTGGAAACTATATAGGTCATCTATATCTAAATTACACTGTCAGGATGCAGTTCTTAATGAGCATTACGTTGTTTTACTATTACATGAACAGCACAAAGAAATAATTGTTTCCCCCTTTCCTTTCAATGGCATTAATTATAGCTATTAGTGATAAGAAAATTTATTATTCTTGTCACACTGGCTCATCTGCAAGGGCAGGTATCTTGGGGAGAGAAAAGGCAAAGCTATATCTGTTCTTGAATCCCTCCCTGCTCTGTAATTCTGTATAGCTCTCTGTGGGAAGAACAGGACTCATTCTTCCTTATTTCCTTCAGCAGGCACATAGCTGATTTCATAATATAAGGCTGAGTTTTTAATGCTTGCAGTGTTTAACAAAATAAGGAAGAGAATACTGTTTGATTTCAGATGAGAGTTTTCAGGAATATATATTCCTTTATCAACTGGAGGAAGGAGGGAATCATCCAGAGCTGCTTGGATTTGAGTGTTTCTTCCTGTTTCTATTCTTACTCCATCTCTGACAACTAAAGGAGTAATGTGGAAAAAATATTTGTAAAGGGAAACAGGAGGAATCCTTCCTTTGTTCACTCTGACACTTCTTTGGCATTTATTTTATCTCAGTTTGGCAAAATCACAATGCAGCTGTTTAGAAGTGTTATTTAGTCCATTATGAGCTCTGCATGAAGTATTTTTAGAATTGATTTTGTTGAGCCTTCTCTGTTTTAGTAGTTATTTCTAATTCATATGAGTTACATGAATCTGAGAGCTCCATTAACCTTCATTATGCCATCTCTGCAGCTCATAGCCTGAGCACACATGCAAACACAAAGAAAAGATGAACACAAGCCAGAAAGTCTTAAAGGGATAAAAATGTAACAACTGGTTTGACGAGAAGCTAAGAGGCATGGCTAACTTACATATACTAAGATAACACAGTCTTTCTATTTGACTTTTTCAGGTACATTTTCTCTTAAACTCTGAGCCCTGCATCATCCTAGAAATACAACTGAACTGAATTATCTTTGAGTGCTTTATGCTGACAGAGGCTGTCATAAGACCTTTTTCCTTAAATTGGAAATGAGCAAATCTGCCTCAAACTAACAAAGACTTCAGGCCATGCAGATCTTTCCTTTTGCTCTGAAGTCTCTGAAATCACCTGATGGAATTTATCATCTACGAGTTACAGAGTTGTCACTTGCAACTTGTAACTATGCACTGGGGTATGTGATGGAATGTGCCACTGGGAATGAGCAGATCTAAAAGCTGGTGCTATGGAAGAGAGAGGAAAAACAGTCATGCAGTCAGTGCTGTAAATTGTGTGTGGCCTGAAGTTCACAAACTTTATTCTGAACACACAGCTGGCACACCCTGTGCTCCCTTTAGGCTTTAAGTTACTTCCAGTTCATTATTTTCTTCATTAGTGTTGCCTGAATTATAAAAGAAGATATACCATATTTATAGTTATACTTTATCCTATGACTCTATTTTAAATACAGTAGTGACTCTCCATTTGTTTCCCACAACAGTTTCTTAGAGCACTTATATTTCAATTGATATGAAGCTACTTGTATTAAAACAACCTCAGCCACTCTCACAGATGCATCCTCCCTCTTACGGCACCGTGGAAGGTCTAGGGCAAGAAGCTGGGGTGTTGCTGCCCTCTGGAAGTGCTCTTCTCACCTGCACAGCACAGGAAACACATGTGCCTGGAAAGGTCTACCTCAGTGCTTCTGTTTCACTAAACACAAGTACACATCTTTGAAACCAATGTTATTTGATCATGTGACATTGAAATACCAATATATTGAGTGATGATAATAATGTCCTATATTTTTAGAAATTCATATTGTGTTTTACAAAACGCTTTGGGAAGTTCCATACACAGTTTCCTCAATTCTAAGTATTCTTTTCAGTTCCTGTGAGTAACCCATAATTTATGTTTATGAGCAGAGGCAGAATTTGTATTTCACATTCTGGAGCATATTCTGTTAATTAGAAGATATCAAAGACTGTATCACAAGCAGGGAAAAAAAAAAAAAAAAGCAATAATAGTCATGGCTCTGTATGGTGAAATAAGAGGTTTTCTGCCATAATTTGATTCTTGAAATACAGTCAACTTGTAGCAGGAAACTCTCCCCAGTTTTTCGTAGGAGTGAAAGAGGTTTCACTGGGTACTGGTTGTAGGAAATGTTATTCACATTTAAATTTATGCTTCAGTAAAACTAAATCTAACTTGGGTTGTTTGTTTTATGCATGGAATAAAAAACATCAAAAAACAACACTATACACAAGACTTTTTAGTGACACATGCACACTCCTTTACTATTGATAAGGAACTCAGAAGAAATGGTAACACTGTTCCTTTTCCTTCTAAACTGTATTTTAGCACTAGAACCTGGCATTTGCGCTGCAGTTTCCTAAAGATTACAGCTTTTTCACGAACCATTGACACATATCCAATAAAAGACCAGAGGAGGAGGACTAACATAATAATAAATCACTTGCACTACTGAAGTCTTGGTGTTGCCAGGAGAACCTGCTTGTCATAACATAAATCAGAGCTGACTGAAGCACACAACACCAACAAATGATCATCTTAGAGGTCCAGGAAAACAGTGAGCAAAAGAGTCACATTATTATAGCCTAGAGACCTCTTCATGCAGAGACATCCTTCCTCAGCCGGCTCAGGACAGCCTGAGAGTCCCAAAGCATCCAAACAAACCAGAAGGTGTCTGTTTCTTGAATTATGTCAGCCCCAGTTCTTACTCTTCTGTTTCATTCTGCCTCAATGTGAAAGGGTTCAATTTTCAGCTACAGTAGTTTTCTTTTCGTAGATTGTTAATATATTACCTAGTGGGAATATTATGCCAGACTGAGGAAAAATCTTATTAAAAAGGGTCACTATAATAACGAATAAAGAATATTACCTCATTTGGCTTTCCATAATTACATTCCACCAATTGCTCTAAGCCCATACACCTACTGCCTCTCTTGTTTCTTTACCCTGACTGCCTCTAGCTGAAAAGAGGGAATTATCCATTAAATCTCAGGTTATTCTATTACTGCATACATCTCCTTCCATTTTAATTTGCTATTTTATTGGGATAGCTCTGTTTTCCTTCTTCCCTATTTTTCATGTAATCTTGTAAGTCTTTGCCTACGTAGTATATTTTTTCCCCTTTTACAATAGATGGCAGACTGTGTCCCAGACCCAGAAGGCTAAAACTGAAGTACAAATACAGCCTGTGAATTTTCTTAGTTTCTTCAAAATTACTGAAGACTGACTTTGTGCATTAATGTAACTGTCCATACAGAATGCTGGAAGGCTTTTATCCTAATAGCTACATGCACAATGCATGAAACAGCAAACCGTGTTACAGTTGCATTGCAGTTCATATGCCTTTGGCTGTAAGTAATATGGGGTTTATCATCTGTCCTTCAACATCTGATAAGCCATATTCTCCTTCAGGGATGCTTTTCTTTTCCAAAACACTGATATTTGCCACTGTCAATCCTTTCAGTTTCTATTTCATTTGTAAAGGGTCTGTGTGGTCATTTTAGCCAATTTTCTCCGGATTATCTCAGTGCTGGGTAATATGTTTAATTATCTTCTCTACAATTATCTAATACTTAAAATTTTAAGTCCATGGGTAGACTGCAGGGCCAGTTTTCTCTCTTCTTCTGTTTAGCAAGCTCCTGAAGAATTGTTTTGTCTAATGAAGCAGTACTTGCATTTTGTGCTCTGAAACAATGTTATTTCCAATTCATTACATAAGGAGAAATGAGGCATCTTGTGAAGTAAGCATTAGACTGTGAGGTCAGAAAGTCTGCATTGCTAAGACAGATTGGTCTTTGGGGAAATTGGATATTTCCACCCTACTAAAAAGCCATTATAATTACATTCTTGTGACTGCCAAGCGAGCTGCACTAGAGACTCCATTCATTCCCTCTTAAATGCATACTTAATGCATCTGACTTCTAATACCTCACTTCTAAGTCAAATCAAGAGATCCAGCCATTCCTGTGACGAATCTATTTGATCTCCTGATTCCCAGCATTCACTCCTGTATTGGTGTCGTTTGGCTCTGGCCTGCTTACCAAGTCCAGGACAACATAAACTTGCAGCAACACAGGAACAAAGTCTTCTGAATTAAACGCTAATTCCTCAAAGGCACAAAGTACAAAAAGAAAGAACAAAAACAATAACTGGCTTTTGTAGCTAGACAGTATTTGTAACCTTTATATTTATATTTGTAACTCTGGCTTTACAACTTTATCCCTAAAGTAGAACAGAACGGAGAGAAATGGTGCTGAAGTTCCTCTCATCTTCTGTATAAACCAGTCCTTTTCTACCTCCTCCACTCTACCTCCTTGCTCTGATATTTTCAGGTATAGAATTGCCTGTGATCCCACAATTCAGGCTCAGGAAAATACTCCATTTAAGGCTGCAGGAGTCAGACATACTTTCTTCTATACTCATAATCAAGTCATTGTTATTTCAGCCCACTAAAAGCAGTTTACCTCAGCCTTACTTTTACTAACATTTCATTTCCTAAAAGTTTCAAGTTAACTATACGCATTGAGAAGGGATAGCATCAAACACATGAGCTCCATTAAAATACAATATCTTATTGTATTTCAGAATAAATACTTACAAATTCTACATGTTTTATTTCCTTCTAGGACTGACAATCATCTCAAGGGATTTAGAGCCATGACATTTTCCTGTAAACATCTGGAAATTTGTAGCAGGAATGAAAGTCATCAAGGCACACTGCTTGGGATTCTGCTTTATGTTTTGTTATTCTAAACATACTGCACAGTCCAAGAATCATTTTTAGGTAATTAATCATACCCTCAAGGAACTACTAGGGAAGTCCACATAAGGAAGGCTTGGGCTTTAGGAAATCTAAGTCTATGCTTTCTTAATACGGGTATCCTCAAGCTACAACACCTTATTAACATATTGGATTTTGCTAGGAAAGTTGGGAAATCTGGAGACAGATTTGAAATTGGAGAGTCATGTGAAAAGAGATCTAGACCTGGGAATCTGATTCCGAAATCAATTGTTCTAAGCACAAAGCAAACTGCAGCACAGAAAATTAATCCATGTTACAGGAGCATGTAAATGAGCCAAGCAAAAAACGAACAAAAAGTCATATAATTCATTAAACTAACTGATAGAGTTGGATAAAACAATTTGCTAAGGGAAAAAAATCTGGCAACTTATATTGCTTAGGAAACCATAACCACAAGTTCTGAAGAATCAAGAAGCACGCATACTGCAATCAGCTTCTATGCAGCTCAAGCATGTATTTTAAAAATAAGCAAACATGAAAGACTGCCAGCAGCAAAACATTCAGTTAGATTTCAGGATAAAACAAGATTGCTTGAGTGTCACCAGTAAGTGTGTGTTTGTGGTCTGCTTTCCCAGGCACTAACCCATTCCCATAGACTCACTTTTGTGTTTATAGTGTGGCTATATCCAGTATCCTGTTGTACAATGACCAAAGAATTTTTCAAGTCTCTACCTATTTGTCAAAAGAACAGAAGTGTCTAAACTGATATTTATTCTCATCCCTTTGAAATGAGAAAGTTTTTCAGCCCAAAATATCTATTCATATTATTAATAAACCATTAAATGTATGTGTAATGACCTGATTTGAAAGCCTTCCCCAGATCATTGCCATTTGTAACCTAGGGACTGGCTTCTTTAATGTATTAGCAATTAATTCAAAGGTAGCATTCCAAAATGTTTGTTTTTATATCAAACTTGTTTAACAAGATCTTCACTGATTGTTTTGAATAAACCTCATGCCACATTCCATGTGACCAGCTATCACTTGAATATTTGCCACACAATCTGGTATTTCACCCTACTAGTTTTTGACCATCTCCACTAGTTTTTCTCCTCTTGTTGCTAGTTTTTTTTGTTTTGTATTCTAATAACTGTAACTCATCATCCCTTTTCACATCTATGCATATGGCATTTGCCCACGTCACTTTATTCTTGCAGTTCCCCTTGCCTGGAAAAAAATCAAGTAGAACAGATTTGCTTTTGTGTCACCATGATAACACAGCTTTTCTTGTTTAGTGATCCATAAGAGATTTGTTTTTACATATTTTTTAAATGATCTGTGTATCTTTGCAAATTATATTTATACTGCTCCTGAAATTCCATTTTTTCTGTGCTCCTCTATTAATTTGATATACAGTCCTTATTTAATTACTATCTCTATTTGCATAATAGAAATCATTTACCCAGTCCCAATAAAGTGCACTTCTGTTTCAGTGCATTTTCAAATGGCTGAGCTTTGTGCTTCTGTGTGCTCTAATGCTTCTGTAGTCTTTGCAAAGTAACTATTACCTGATGAGATTTTTTTTTTTCTAACTTCGCATTGCTGGAGAGAAATGATGGAATGGTTTAAGTAAAAGCACAGAGGTGGCACCACGGTGGCTATACCATTGTGGTATAGTTTTAGCTATTCTTTATAAAGTATAGATGCACATAGTGACCATGTAGCGATTATCCTTTTCCTAAAGCAACTCTTACAAGTTGGTACGGTTGATACATATGGTATTTAGAGAACAGCACCTGATTTATGTTAACTAAACACACTGCTCCAGGACTTTATAGGCTGCCATATATGTGTTTTTAAGATCAGAATTTTTATTTTTTAACCTCTAATCACTATGAAATTCTGCTGGGTGTTACACTGGGTGACAGTTCTCTGAAGAATTCTGTTTAATCCTTCAGACAGCATAAAGAAATACGATATTTTTACTTGTGCTAAACTTGGTGAGCAAAGCTACTCGATGTTCTATAGTAGGGGATCTCAACTTCTCAGTCTCTTCTATTAAGAAGCAATATTCATCACAGGGTCATGGAAGTAACAGTCTTCCTTCTGATTCTGCCTTAAAATATTAAGCTGATGATTCCTTTGTAAACATGTACTGTAATTTCAAAGCAGCCTATTTTCCAAATATCACTATTTAAAGTCACTTGCATTTTGTGACTTCAGAGAAAGTACTTGAAGCCCACCAAAGTCATGAGTAAGGAACAGCAGCGAGCACCACTCTGGCTTCCATGTTGTAGCAGTACTGTTGCTGTAGCCATCACAGCATAATAAGCATGACAGACTTTGTGAGGAAATCTGGTGTTCCCACTCTTTGATAATAGAAATCATTTACCCAGTCCCAATAAAGCGCACTTCTGTTTCAATGCATTTTCAAATGGCTGAGCTTTGTCCTTCTATGTGCTCTAATGTTTCTGTAGTCTTTGCAAAGTAACTATTTCACTAAGAAAAAAAAAAAAAAAAAAAAGTGTTCAAGGAGTTCTTGGGAACACAAGCTCAGTTTCCAGTCCAAAGTAGCAAGAACCACTCCAAAAATTAAAAACAGTTGAGAAGTTTGAAGATTGCTCTTGCTTCTGAGACAACTTCTGCTACTGCTTCAGCTACTCGCCTAAAAAAAAAACAAAAAAAGAAAAAAAAAAACAAACTTGACTGCTTCTCCTAATTGTATCAGCTCGTCTAATAAAGAACATAATAATTTTCTAATGAATGTTACCAGCACTTAATCTAAGCCTCTGCATACCACCTACTTGGATTCCTCAAAATTATTCTCACCAAAACAACTTGAAAGTCACAACAGTTATTTGAATGACCTTGTGCAATTCTGAGTTATTCAATATTCTGAAAAATTATTTGGTTAAATGCAAAAAAAAAAAAAAAAAACAAAAAACAAAAAAACAGAAGTTAAACATTTTAAACATCCAATAGTTTAGATATAATAGCTTTTTTAAAAAAAGGTTGTTCAATCTTTTTTTCTTTTTTTTCCCTGAGATTTTCAGAAACTAAGAACAACATTACACTTCATATGTTTAAATACAGATACATCATCAAAGGTAGCTACTACTTCATTCAGGAGAATTTCAGCACCAACATTACTAATGAGCTACTGCTAATTAATAAACTATTACTGAGCTATTACTAATATAGCTCAGGCCACCCAAAGCTCTTTTTACCTTTTGGGAAGGCTCAGGAACTCCATGTTACATTTATGATGCTGATGTTTGTCCACCTCCAGCAGATAGTATTATAGCCATTCAACAGCTTACAGAGATGAACAGCTTTGGGCTGTACCAATCCAAAATATTTTTAATTCATCATACTATAAATGAAAAAATGTGCATGTTGCTAACTTTATCTACTGAGTTTCCCTTTAACTCATTTCATGCGATAAGTCATCTGCATCCTGAGCACACTGAACAACAAATCAAAGATCTCAGTGTCCAGAGGCACAGCTTAAAAAAGTAATTAAGTAATTCATCCAAGCCAAAAGAACTGTCATGTATCTCTTGTGCAAATCATGCAAGTCACGCTTTTCCTTTAAACTGACTGTGATTATTTGACTATAATGAGCAAAAGCTATTTGCAAAGTGACTGTCATTTAATTAAGTTACTCCAGAGCTAAAATTTAGCACATTTTAAAACTCCATTTAAATTCTTCCATGAAAACCTGGCATAAATTCAAGCTGGGTTTTGCTGAAGTGCTTTTCAGGAAATGACTTTTATTATCTGTAAAACATGCATGTTGTAGTAAAAGAAACAGAGCTCTTGATGGAGATAATTCATTAAAATATTAATAACAGCCTTCAGCCTGAAAAAAAAATTGCCCACTGCAAATTTAAAGTCTGCAGAACTTTGTTTGCTAAATAATCTAACATAGAGAAACTGCAACAGCTAAGTATTTGTTTATTTTATTACTATTCACAGAGCAAATTTCTTTAAAATTACGTACTGTCTATGCATCATGCAACTTTTCTTGTTATTACTGACTGATCACTTAAGTAATGTATTAATATTTCTACTTTCCTTGCTCCTTTTACTCTTTTCTTCCCCTAACTGCAAGAAACCTTATGAGAAGTACACAGGCAGCAAAAGTTTTCCTAGAGCAAACATGTTTTCAAGTTGGAGAAAGTACTTTCATCTTTTTTCCCCCCCTACATTATGTTTCATTAAAGAAAAAACCCTACTTCTTGCAAATGGTCCAATGACATTCATCTAGTGTGAAAATGATGAACATCATCATCCCAAAGCACTAGCTGAGGTGGCCTCCATCTGTCCTTATTTGTGACAGACTGACTATGGGTTATATTCATAAGAAAACCAATGAACAATAATTTGCTAGTCCATCAAAAGTGAAAAGTCAGTAAGAAAAGAAGCATCTGTGAAATGTAGTTTCTTCAGGTTCCCACTTCCCACTCGACCACTGCAATATTTTCTTCAGCTTCTTCCTATTTCTGTCAAACCAACTCTTTTTATAGAGATTTTAAATCATTTTATTATAGTTATAAATCTAAAAGTGATTTCCAGAACTAACAATGATGGACATGACTGCTTTCTTATTGCTATTTAATTGCTTTAACAGCACCAGCACTTTGACAAATTGGCTAAGACATAGCATTTTTTTTTCCAGTTTCATTTTAATAGTCTTTACATTTATTGTTTAACCTCTTGGTGCCTTTACAAAATTATTCTGTATATGGTGATGTATTCAATGCCAGAAAACGTAAACCTTGGCTTGGAATGTAGTAACGCAAGACAAAAGCTCAGAACAGAATTTTTGCTTGGCCAGGACAGACTATTGTAAAATACAGAAAAGAACGGTATAGTTGCAATCATTTCTACATTATGCTTATTAAACTGCAGAATGGCAAGTCAGACCTCTTTACTGGAAGAGTGCCTTACCCACAAATTGCAATGTACACAGGGTTTTTGAGTTCCCTTAAAATAGAGTATAAATATCTATTCCCTCTTTGTATCCATCCTTCTTTGCAGTTAAACTATTTTCATAGTCCGAATGTTTGTAATCCTGTAGTACATAGGATTATAGAAGCTTTAAACATTTGCCATTTTGATCCCCTAGCCACCACACTCCTGCCTTTGAGCAAACAGTGCCAGCTCCCTGTAATCACCGACTGCCAAACACTGCAAGCACACATCGACCTGAAGAAGGTTCAGTTATACCAGCCACTTTCACAGGGATGGACTGCTGTTCTTAGAAAATACCTTCCCTCTGTTTTCTGACATGCAGGTGAATTCAGAACCATCTAAAACACTGAATTTACTAAATTATAACAAATTCACTCATTTTCATGGCACAAGCCCTACTCCAGAATTATATGATCTACCTGCACAGCGAATTTCAGCCTTTGAATATCTGAGAAGAGCCAAGTTCCTTTTTAAATTTACCTTCTGTGAAAGCCAGCTTCCTCAGCTGCCAACATCACTGAGGCTTTGTTCACTCCCCAGCAGAATAACACGTATTTTGAGAACGGGAAAAATTACAAGTGGTTAAAAGCCTTAAGCAAGAGGATTACCGCAGGAGGGATTATGCATAAATCCTTATATGCAGCCATAGCGGTTTTCAAAAGAATTAAACTGCAGTACTGTGTTGAGCCCAAGCAACGCCAGGTCCAGGAGCATATCACATCGCACCCAGTTGTCCTGTGTCCTGTCGCTCACGACAAGAGGAGGGACCTCAAGGTTTTCCAAAGCATGCAGATTCTCAGCCTTTGCTGGGGGGAAAGGACTCTGCACAATCTTTCATCATTCTCGACTAGGTAGATGTTAGTCCTCACTTCTAGCAATTCACACCACCCACTAAGCCCCCTGCAGACGCACTGCTTCGTTACTCTGTGCACTTGGGGGTTGCTAACTGCACAACACAAGGGAATAGGTGAGAAAGAAAATGAAAATGCTCTCCAAGAACAATGTCCCTTCATTCAAAGGGACTAAGAGCATCCTGAAAAATAAACAAACAGATAACAAAGGCCACTTACTTTAAAAAGAATGTCACCTCGAGCACCAGTATAAGGATAAGGATAGAACAGACTTCTCATAAGCCCTCCCCTCATACTCCTCCCGTCAGTGGAGATGCCTGACCAGAGTAACTACCATGTATGTAGGCAAAGACAAGGCTGGTGTAAGAATGTTCTCCAGAAAGGCCACACGCCTCTCGATCCACTCTTGCAAAGAGCCTGGACATTACTACTTACAAGTCACACTGCCGAGCCAGAGGTTTTTGTTGAACATAAATGGAGTTAGATGAAGCAGCTCGGGATTCCCCCGGGTTTCTAAATTCAGAGAACTAGAATTGAACTGAAAGGGCAAAGATGTGCTTTCACTGAGCTGAAGGTGGACTAAGAACTGTAATTGCTATTCAAATTTTGAGAATTTGGGTTTATACACACATTAGCCTCACTTGAATAATTACCAGTGCTCAGGAACATGACTAATGCACTTTTTTTTTTTAAATCCACATATTGCTGAGCCACCACCAGAATACATTACATGAAGAAAAAGAAAGTACACGCTACAGAACAACACCACGGTACCATGGGAAGCTGTGACTTCCATGCATGAGCTTAATTCCTAAACCTAACCTGTCAAAGTACTAACTTAGAGTGGCTTAAGTTTCCTGACTTTGCTCTGCTTCAAAGGAAACTATTTAAGAAATCTGAGACGTGACTGTGCAATCACTTTGATCTCTGTCTACATAAAATGCAGTTTTAGGCAAAGCTTTTATACAGAAGTCATATATTTTCATACCAAATAAAACTTTTTTTTTGTAGCATTTACCCATGAATACAGCTTTCAATTCTAAGAACTGTTTGGGAGGCTAACATATTTTTTCACACACATTTATAAGATGATATGAGGGTTAAGTGACTGCTACTGAATTAGCTATTTCCTCTTTCTTACAGTCACTATTCCTCTTCCTCCATCCAGGATATAATTAGACATTTTTATGCATTTGTGTGTGTGTTCCCATATTTATGACTCTCAGAACATTTACTTTGTTAATATTCCTAATACTGATGTTAATTACTTTTATTATACAGAGTTTATCATACTTCAACGTGACAACATAAAGTAGGGCTGTATTCTCATTTATATTAGACCCTGTTTAAACCATATGAAAATCTAACAGGAACTCAAAGTAAATTGAATATCATAGACTAGAAAAGCCTTATACCTCTTATTTAATAGCAATAAATTGGGGCATTCATATGCTATCCTTAGTAATACCTTTTACACTGCAAATAATTTATAAATGAATAGTACCAAGCTGGCATACAAGTATCTCAGCTGACAACACTGAAATTGTTAGATTTAGACAGTTCCATATAAGATAAAAATATGGCACGTGCAGTCATTCTGTATAAATAATTTAGCTTTCACTCTAAGATAATTTGGCTCCAAAAAGAGAAAATTACTATGCCAGTAAAATAATAATAATAAATCCCAGTAACTTGTTTTAAAAGAATAGTGCTTAGATTTTAGAAGCATTATTGCTTTCTAGCTCTTGTTCATAAGACTATTTCTTAGTAGCATATCAAGAACTGGAAATGTGAAATTGCACTTTTTTTTCTTTAAAACAGAGCTTCCGTGAAACATAGGAAATAAAACAAAAACTTATGATCTAACTAGATGAGAACAACCCTTCAGTTTTTCTATGGTTTCTGAAAAGGTCTTTGTATATATGATTGCAAGTATGTTTCTCATGAAAATTTTCTATTTGCTTGCCATTTTTTAATTTCCCCAAACGTTTATGGCAAAATAAAGCTAAAATTATTTCAAAGTTTCTGTTCTTTAACAGAAAGGTTTTTTAAAGCATTCCTCCAGTTCTAATAAGAACACAAATAAAATGTAGTTCCAGTGAGCACTTCCACTGTTTAGGAAAAATGATATTTTAATTGTTCCCATGGATGGGTTCCTTTGCATACCACTCTGGAGTAGCTATTTGACAAATGGGTGCATGGCATAAGAAATATTGCCTATGCTGATGCTGCACAAGTCAAGTCCATGTTTAGGGGAAAGGTGTAGCCTATGTAAAAAAAAAAAAAGTCTAGCAGCAGCATAGGACACAGCTTCTAAATACTTAAGGTCCTAGAAAAGCATTTTTGCAGCTTTCCAGTGTAAGCTACACTACCATCAATCCCTGGGCTAGGGTTGCTTTAGGAGACTCGTATCTCTCTACAATCTGCAATCACGTCACTGCACCGCAGTGCAAATGTGCTTTAAAGCCCTTATGCACTTACAGCAGATCTAACTTCAGCACCGTGGGGAATCCAGATATCACCTGCATGGTAATTTGCAATTATAGAACCAGAAAGAATACTAGAGGAGAATCTCCTGGTATGCTACCTTTAAAGACATATCTAGCAGCAATACTGTGAACCACACATCAGCAGGTTTTCACTTCAGCAGGCAGACTAGTTGGAAGAAAATAAAATTCTAAAATATGTTAATGAATATTCTGTATGTAATGAATATAATGAATATACACAAAAGCCAAGCAGCATATCATCTGTAGAAAAAATCATGTGCCCCCAAACAAACAGCATTCTTTGTGGGAGCTGACAATACATGGGATTAAGGATAATTAGCAGTAATTACTCATCTGAACTTCAGAAAAGTTACTGTCTTTGCAATGTAGTTCGTCAAAGGTTTAAGTCAGGAAGGGACAGACTATGGTCTTTTGTGGATCAGAAAATGTTTAAAAGAAAAACAAAACTATAAACAGCTGCAGCTCAATGTGGTATAAATGTAGCATGACTGTTCTAGGAAATGTGTTGGAACTGGGGGTATTCGTGTGCATATTAAACCTCTAAAGAACACGGGAACAAAAAAGGTGATAAAACTGGTGAACAGCAGAATCTTTTGCGGTTAGTCAGATCTAGAGAGAATGCTGAAGTGCTTCAGAAGAACCTATATGAGAAAATTATACAACATGGAGAAATGATAATTCAGCTCTGAATTAAAAAAATAATAATAAAATAAAATAATTACTTGTGAAATTGTCAGGCTGGCAAGTAATTGCAAGAATTCAGCAAAGAGACTGACTCTCGATGTCATTCAGAACAAATGGGGATACAGGAAAGGGGAAGAAATTTATAGGACATTCATTATTTCAGAGATAAAAGTAACCATTGAAATTATTGAATAAATATAAATTGTATGTATAAGTATAGGGACATGATAATATGTCTACATAACTATGGTGTGCACATGTTAATATACCATAAGGGCTTTACTCTACTTTTCTCTTATGCACTTGGTACACATATCTTGGATTATCAGGCATTTAGAATGTGTGTCCTACCGTCTGCTCAATGCCCAGCCTCTGACAAGCTGCTCTAACAGTTTTAACACTGCAAAGTTTGTAAATACCTTTACACAATGCAGGGGCCTCTTGAGAGCAGATCTTTCTTGTTCCTTCATCCAGTAGTCTTAATGATTTCTCATGGACCATTAAGTTTT
Source organism: Anas platyrhynchos (assembly GCF_047663525.1). Lineage (NCBI taxonomy): Eukaryota > Metazoa > Chordata > Aves > Anseriformes > Anatidae > Anas > Anas platyrhynchos. The sequence continues at coordinate 1,963,538 of NC_092594.1, forward strand.
CTTGTTGAAGAAAACTGTCTCAGATGTTTTCTCTCCGTTTTTAGGGCCTGGATATTGTAATCTGAATTCTGCACCTATAATCATATTAGAGAAAAAATGATTATTATGTTTCTGTCTACATTTCTTCATGATACTACATTGTATGCTATGTTGTAGGCTGACTGAAATCATGGCCCTGGGCAATTGCACTTGACTGAAATTCACTCCCTTCTAATCTTACGTAGAACTTTAGAGGTGTTAAAGGTCCAACATCGCTGCTGTTCTGGTCTTCAACATTCTGATGACATGGCACTCACATATCTGCTCTATAGCCTTAGTTTTCTGTATTTGTGATTTACATTTTATGTAACTACACCCTAAAATGGGAAAGAGAAAAAAAAAAAGTCAATGCTGAAGGTTGAATTCAGTGATGTTCCATTACATTTTCTGTCTCTTGCTGCTCTAAGAAAATGTTATGCTTGATCCTTCAAGTCATGTTAAAAAGATCTTATTTGTACTTCTGCCATACTACTTTGCACAGCAACCTCATGCTCAGAGGGGAAAAACGGAGCCTGAACACAAGCCCATCTGCTCCACAGGACAAAACCCAACTTTGAGCCACAAAGTATCTCCATAGGTACAGGAACTCTATTTTGGACACTCAAACACCTCCACTCACTCTGCCCTTCTGCTGAGGTAACGCCTGACCAGCCTTTCAGTCTCATTGATGATTTTTTTTTCGTTTCTACTAAGTAACCAAAAGATGTTCTGGCTATTAGATCAAGGTTATGCTTACCAAAAATGCATTTTTCATTGGAAAATAGCAGACTGGAATTAAACACAGCATTTCTTAAAATTGCAGTCTAATCACAACTTTTGGTAAGTATACTTTTCACAAAGGACATAATTAAACCGCAGAACTCCATATCAGTAGATGATGTGCCACCCCAAGTTACCGATGAGTTAAAAAGTGATGAGAAATTCACGGAGGAAAGCTTCCTGGAAAGGCCACTGAACACAGTTACAACCTCAGGCCTTGTAAGCACCACACTTTGCTGGAAGGCTACAGCAAGAAAAGTATTGCAGTATGTTTGCTCTCTTACGCTCCTCTATTAAGCATCTGCTGCTGGCTGTTGCTAAAAAAAGGAACTAAATGAATCAAGGAGACTGATCCAGTGCAACTCTTTTCTTTTTTTTTTTTTCCCTGGGATTTTGTTTATTTCAAACTGAACAAAAGAATCACAACGCTTTCTTATTCAAACATCAGAATTATTTGCTATTGACTCATAATCTGAAAGCAATTTGAATTCTTTGGAGAAAATGGCCCTTGTACATTATTTTGTCCCAAAAGTTTTGCCAAAATATGTGAAATAAGTCAAAATGCACACAAGTGTGTGCATTCAACATGCATCAGATAATTAAAACTACAACAGGTTTAACACTTTAACTTATCCTTTTCAGATAGATCTTTTACTTTCATGTCTATATATGTATATGGAAATTAGCAAAGAGCTTATTTTTCTGTGTAGAATCTGCATATAAACAAATAAACTCATTCTTTCAGTTTTCAAGTGCACCTCTTCAGTGAATTCAGCGTGTTTTTGTTTTGAGTACCTGAAACATTTTGCAGCTCACCTTACTGTGTGACTCCCAGAAAATATATAACGTTGGGATGCGAGAAATTTCTCTGTGAATTCATTCCATTGCTGAATCCTTGTGCCTGAAGACCCCTTGTAAGATTAGATAATAGCCCTCCACGTGGTTTTCTGTTTCTTTTTTAAAAACTAGTTTTCCGTGTGTCTTTGTTAAACAAGAGATTGAAATCATCCCAAATGAATGTTGGAAGAGAAAATTTAGCCTGACTTCGGTGTACAAGACCTAAGAATCTGAAATATTGTTTGCAGGACTGATACTACAAGTTTAAGTTTACACGTAAACTATAAGTTTATACTTACAGTAAGTATAGGAAGTTTGCATTTGTGATGGCACACTGCTCTAAAATGCAACCCTTTCCATTTTATTACAGGTTTCCTTCATACAAACTTTAAAAGTTCTTTAAGAAAAATATACTCCTTTGGACACAACTTCAGAAACAAACTAAATCCATAATTGCCTCAGGAAGCACACACAGTAGTCCATCTCTGCAAATTTTTAAGCAAGTTCTTTCTAAAATAATTGCCATTAGAAATCCCTGCTCAGCATTTCTTCTTTTTAAAATAACTCTTTAAAAAAAAAAAAAAAAAGAAAGAAAAGGAAAGCTACCTCAACACAATGATTTATATACTTTTTTCCCCCACAGTTACTAAGTTTCTGAAAAAGATTAATTGCTACTGAACCTGGAGATCAGTCTACAGCACTAGAGAACATCAGATTTAACAGCAGATAGAGCCAAGAGAAGCCTCCAAATGCTATATGAGCAACCCACAACTTATTTTCTATTCCTAACAACAGTGAATACACACTGAGTCTGCCAGCCCTGTAATGCAAAAATTTTCAGTGTAAAACATGCACAGTAAAAAAAAATAAAAACAAAACACTAAATACTATCTTAACATGTATCTTAACATGCCTTGCAAATTATAAAGTTGCCGATGTTTGTAGTTTATGTGAGATCAACAAATCAAGGGGTATTTGGGGAGGTTTCTGGGAATGCCTGCCTTTGTCTTTTCATGGGCATGCTTACAGCTCTCACCCTTCCCCTGTCCCCCGGGACAAGTATAGTTCCTGTATCATCTTTTGAAGTATACCTGAGCATATTTCTACCAAAACAGCGATGGGGAGTAGGGAGTTTTTTGTTTGTTGTTTTGTTTTCTTTGTTTCAGTTTTGTGATTGTGCTTTTGAATTTCAGACAGGATGACTAAATGTACTGTTTTAGTCCATTCTGCAAGGACTAAACTAATGAAGTGCTAATTAACTTTCCAGCACCTATAAAGAGGTAATTCACTCATCCCATCTCCCACTGTAAACTGCAATGGCTATTAGCATGTAAAGGACTGCCAAGTCCTATAATAAGTGTTACAGTCATAAATAGCAAATAAATACTGATAAGCATTGTTAGTAAGAGCAAAGAAAGAGACCAAATAAAGATAAGAGTGTTCTTAACAGATGATTCAATCTGGGTACCTTGCTCTCCTTCCCCGCTGAGGCTGTCGTGTGCTCCTCTCAGCGCCAGCCTGCACTGGGATGATAATCAGTCACTATGAAAACTCATTAGCTCCACAGCAATGAGCCCTCCACTGCTGAAGCTTGGTGCTGTTCTTAGTACCGTGGCAATGATCTCTAACTGGATGTCCCAAACTCTCCCATCTCTGGTAGGACTAAATACCACCAGACTACCCACTTCAGTAAGTAGCTGTGATGTGTTGCAATCCATCTGAATGCTGAGCAAATATAAGTGCCAGCAAAAGCTTTACTCTGTTGCCTCTCTGTGAATCTTTTTAGAGTACTAATCTTCCTATCATCACTTAATGCATGCTTCTTTTTGGGCATCATAAATCTGCACATTGGTGAGCATGTTGTGGTCTTACTATGAAAGAAAAGATTTTAAAATAGCATCCTTAAATATTTAAGAACAAATGCCTTCATCTTGAGGGTGAAATGCTAAAAATAGCACAGCAATGCCATTTCTTTTGCTTCGATATTTTGCCTGTTTACTGCTCCAGAAAAAAAAAAAATGTACTGCATTATTAAGGAAAACAGGTATCAGAAGATTTCTTTTTAATTTTTGTCTGATTAGTGCTATACATAAGCTATTGACTACAATATTCAAGGAGCCTGATCCTTTCTTATTTTTTCCTTTATTGGAGCATGGTTAAGCAAATAAATAGCTGATAAAATAAAATTGGTACTAGGAAGCTGGGTATCAGAACTTTAGAAAGGTAATTGTACAAATAACAAATATCAGCTTGTATGTTTGATGCTCATATCCAACAGCCTCTGTTAATTAAGACCTACAGAAAAGCTGTGATTAGCTATTAATGAAAAGTGTAAAAATTAAAGTAATAGTTTAGCTAGGAACACTATCCTAGTTATAAGTTATCTGTAAGTTAAACTAGAACACATTTTTTCTAGATGGTTAGTAAAACAATTTTATTATAACTGCAGTCAGATGTTTGTATGATAGTGTGTTATGTAAAAGATATAGTTAACTGTTTGTACAGTAGAGCACAATATACAGAACTTAATTTTTCAGTTGTAAATAAAAATGCATTAACTAATCAACATTTAATTAATTGAATATATGCACACAGGAAAAGCATTACTGCAGAAAGTCACTTCGTTTAGACTTTAAATACCACTACTTTAAATTTAATTATATTGTAAGAAACAATTCTTATAAGTTTTAGAGCATCAAGGTGAAAAGACAAGGAAAAGCTCCAGTTTGTTTTCTATAAATGGAGTTTATGCCCACTGACCTACAATACAGTTTGCTAGTTCTTGTGGCAATGTGATATTATAAGAAATAAGGTTCCCTATCTAATTTAAATCCAAGTTTAAGGTTGCAATTGAGTGGCAAAGAGGTGCACACTTGTTGTTGCAACATGTAGGCATATGTATATTTACACACTAATATATGATTATATATATTGTCATTTTCAAATTCCAGGTAGTGTAAACTGCCATGCCTCCCTTGGCTTCATCGGAACACTGATGTTACAAATGCCTCCTGAGTATTATTTTAGTAATGCTCTTCAAACTCAAACATTGGAGTTATATGCACATTTTGGGTTTCAAGAGGGCTAGCAGGAGTGCCTGGAGAGCTGGGGACACAAGCACAAAAACCCGATTATCTGAGCTTGGCAACATCTGCCAAGTGGAAAAAATACCATCTTCAATCAGGTGGCGTGTTGTTATAGAACTAGCACCACAACTCTGCTGCCTTTTTCTAAACTTCAGCTTCTAGCTGAGACTTTATGGCCCAGGTGCTCAGCGATGCTGTGGTCATCACTACCTGTTTTTTAATTGGCAGCAGTCAATTAAAGTTAGCTGTCAAGTTAGTGTCATCCCCTGGCAGCTTCTCTAGTGAACAGTGCTGCGCAAGCGGTTCTCCAGAAGTTCTCTCCTATACACAGCTCAAAAATTGCACATCTTGCACCAGGAAAAAAGAGCAAAACCTCCCCATCTTTATTAACATTTTCTCCTCCCCTTGCTGGAAGAAATGTAGGGTCAGGGGAAAGACCCCCCTCTTCAGCAACGTTTCACTCCCAGGACCAAAATCCTACGACTGACAAGTATTGTTCTATTTAAGCACTGATACTGAGTATACGTGTTTCCATTTGCCCAATTACTAGTAACAATGGAGGCAGCTATAGCAGCTTTATCAGAATGTGAGTGCAAGTGAAAAAAATTAATCTTTGTAAGGTAAGTAAAGTGACTGTAACTCAGCAGCCTGCCAAGGCAGATTAATATGGCTCTTTGTAGAGACTCTTCTGTTTTCCCCAGATTTCCAAGAACTAGAATGATTTGTCTTCATTGCTGCTGTTCACCACTCGTTATTTCTTTTCTCGTTTGTTGACTAAGGCCTGTCAGCAGTAAGCCTGCGTTTGGAGACTAGATTCAGCAGCTTTCAAAAGGTTTTGATGCATTCTAGCTCTTTCCATGTGGCACAGCAGTTTCTGCTTGAGATAGGCATTAAATGACAAAGAAAATTAAAAAAAAAAAAAAAAAGAGAGAGAGAAAAAAAAAGCTAAGTGCACCTACCTGCACATGCTTATTTTTCTCTGTAATTATTCGTATTACCCATCCTAGTTAACAAAGGTACCCCAATAGCATGCACACAGGTAACAAAGAATACCAGAAAAAAAAATGTAGCCCACACTGGAGCTGGTGTCTCAGCACTCATTTCTGCATGGGCAGCCCATCACAACGCATTCATATTATGCCTGAAGGTCTTTCACTGTGAAAAATATTTTCCCAAATAGCTACTGCATTTTTTATTTTTTTTTAAATCAAGATATACGTTAAGTGCCATAAGAAAATATCAGCCAAATTAATCAATAAACATTATTTTCTCAGACAAAACACACCAATACATATTGTTAGCATATACAAATACCTTTGACAACACAGCGTGGACTGTAATTGCTTTACTACAGACCATGCACAATCCTGCTATCGCATCCATTCTCAACTGCAGAGAACTCTATTCACTTGAATGCAGTAAAATCTGTTGCTATCAACCAAAAATAGCAGGTATCGCAAATATCACAGTTTATTCATAAACTATACGGAGTATTTCTGTTCTGTAGGAATTATAATTGCAAGCTTTAGGCTCCTGAACTTCAACAAGAGGTTGCTCTTGTATGGGCACACTGGGAAGCCTTTCTACAGAGCAGCATGGAAACTTGTGAACAGAGCTTACACTTCAAAGGGTCACCAGCTATAAGGTTTCAATTGTTCTAGCTTGCCATTTTAGTAGCTGCTCAAATCTAATTTAAATTATCTCTCCAGTTGTAAGTTTGGTTAGATTTTATTCTTCTCCATGTGTTAAACTAGATCACCTGTGCCCTAAAAATTAAGGCTGCAAGAGCACAACAATTTAGCACTGACCTTTGGATATGCCTTTCTGTCAAACCCAGGTTTGACTGTCCTCTGTTTAGTCATCTACGCTATGATACCTTATTCTTCCTTCCAAAACAAGGGAACAATACAGTTCTGAATTGTTTTAGTTAACTCCACAGTAAAAGAGGTCACTGCTGTCTTCAATGACTTCTTCAAAATAGACACTGTGGGGGACAAAAAGTCTATGCTCTTCTCTAACATTGCGCTGATACTCAGAAAAATATTGCTACCTTCCCGTCTGACCTCAGTCTACAGAGATACTGCACCTTTTCTGAGGCACGGAACTATGCAACTTACTCCTCACTAAGCATCAATATCAAAGCTTGCCAATTTTAACAATCACTCTTTGTGCTGACACCGAGTAGAATTTCAGAATAAAATTAATTTATTCCAACTTTATCCAGACCAAAAATATTTCAGTGTCATCCATTAGCAACTGCACTGTAAAATTCAGCAGCCAATATAGTATTATTAGAAAAGAATAATGCAGAATATTAGCTTGAAATTACAGCCTGAAAACAGTCAAAATATTTCTGGTGCCAATTAGTTTTCATTCCCTCACCTGAATTTGTTCGATCATCTGATTATGGTGCTTTGTCTCGTTCTGATCTTGTGCATTTCTATAAATCCCATTAAGCAGACAGTTACCTACTCTTGCAAGGTATCACATGAGTTTTAAAGGCAGTGTAGTGTTGGCCTGCTCTGAAATACAGTTTTTTACTTTGCTCTTGTTTGTGGTGGTGGTTGCTGAAAAAGAACAGGTTCGGAATTCCTAAAATTCTGTGCCAGTAAAGGACAGTGTGATGCCTTTCCTGCCCTGTGCCATGCCTGCCATCACCCCCGATCATCTAAACTAACCTAGTACTTTTCAGTACTGCCCCTGTCTTCCCTTTGGTGTACGTGTAGCTGAAGTCAACCAAGAAGAGTTTTCTGTGCTGCAAACCTGCTAACACACCTCCAGAACCGCTTCCCAGCCAATTCCCTATTGCGTGAGTCACACAGACTGTGCTTTCTCTTTGGGATTTTGTATTTGTTCTTTTCTGTCTTTGTTGTTTCCATTAGTCTAAAGTAAAAGTCATTCAAGCTGAAAGGACATATTTGTTCTCTGTTAATGAAAAGCCTTACCGTCCCTCTGCAAAGAATTACATCAACCACTTGTGCTGAATCACTAACAGGAAACTGCTCTCACCCACACTGGAAACAATGCTCAGAGACTCTGCTGCAGATGTGCAACATGGCAAAACTGTGCAAAATCACCAGCCTAATTAGTTAAGAGGATAATGAGTGATGACTAGGAGGAACCTCACTGCAAATATATAATGCAAACAATAAAGAAAAATAGGTGGTGTTTTCAAACAGCAATTAAATCTATTCTGTTCCCTTTATTTTTATTATTGTTGTTGTGTTACAGACTCAGATTAGCCCCAAGGAAGGGTGGCAAGTTTATAGTTCAGCCCAGGATCCTGATGGCCGTTGCATTTGTACTGTTGTTGCACCTGAACAAAACCTATGTTCAAGAGATGCCAAGAGCAGACAACTTAGACAGCTGCTAGAGAAGGTAAGTCTTCCCAATGAATTTCTCCTTTTGATCACTGAACTTCCCTGGAAATCCACTCCTGCCTCTCTAAGTTTAATATATAATGGTGCCCTGAAGCGTTATCTATAAAAACATTCCTTCAGGGTATATCCCCTACCTGTGTTTTCACCACTTATCGTAATTTGTCTGTTTCCCTCATAGCACACCTCTGTCAACCCAAGCCACTTATCTAGCAAACTGAAGTTGCGTTTTCTCTTGCTCATTCCCCAAACCCTTTCTTACACACATACAGGACTGACTTTCCCTGTGTCAAAACAGTTACAAATCCCACCTTAAACTTCCTCGTTGTTGTGGGATTTAAACTACAGCTCCTGCTTCAAACATGTAAGTCTCTTGAAGGTCATTCCTTGTCTCTTATCAGCAAATAATGAGATACAGACATGACAGCACCATCAAAGCAGACCGTACAGATGAGAAACAATTCTAAGTTATTTTTATTTCTTATTTCCTCAGTTAATACTATTTATTTCATTCTCCGGTGGTGCAAATTTTGTCTAAACAACCCAATTCTTATTCCCACTATTATCCACTCTTGTTTATATATTAAAATTGGTAAACTGTTATTTTGTATGAACCGAAAAAAACACTGCAACCATGAAAACACAAACTATTATTCTGCATTCCCTGTGTAGGTAACCAAGTTTATAGTTACTGTGTAACAGCTAGTAGTTCATACCCTGAGGGACTGAGACAGAGCATTTGAACAGCAACAGCAGAAAGCAACATAAAATGTAGACCCCCCCCAAAAAAATGCATTTTTCAGCATACAATTTTCAGTATTTTTTCAGCTATAGAAAAATCACTCCAATGCTAAATCCAGCAGATGTTCCCTTCATAAACCTCCATGAACTTCAGGAGGGACTTAATTTCAGTTTTTGACAGAGTCCATAGCATGACATGTAACTAAGTAGTTTTAGAAACTTCCCAAAAACAATCCCTTTCTCAGAAGAAAGTTTTTCAACTTATGTAAAATGTAAAGGAGAAAAGTAGAAATGTAGAAAGTAGAAATGTAAAGGAGATGGGAGGACAGGCAGTCATGTTTGCTCCTGATACCCATCTTCAGTTATTTCTCCTTGCCCTCTCCTCCACAGAATATATTAACAGGTTTTAATGAGCTATTTTTCCATCTCAGGGTCCCAAGGAAATAAAACATCAGAATTTTTCCAAGCTAAATACGTTGGTGAGGGTAGAGTCTCCTAGAATGGGGTTCACACCACCTTCATATTGTTCCAAAACTGATAAAAATCCCAGCCAAACTCAATTAGTTGGCTTTCCACTTACCATCTATGACAGGAGGTAGGAACGATCAAAATTCAGGATAAGACCTAATTCAGTAAACGTGTTAGCTATGACCGCCAAACAGCCAGTAATTTTTAAGCCTAATTAATGTTTTTCATCTTTAACAACAAGCCTGCCCTCTTACTCACCATTCCTACAGATTTCATGGTACTCAGCAGATGCAGCTTGAGAACAGGTACAAAATGAAGTCACAGAGAAAAACCTGTGGCTTTGTGTGTCAACAAAAATACCTACAGACCTGTGGACCATGTGTGTCACCACAAAACCGAAGAACTACTTGCTTGCTCAACAGTTGGAAAGCAAAGAAGAAATAAAAACGTTACTTTTTCACTTAAAAATACTTCTAGGAACTGCCAATGGTAACCGTCCAAAAGCTGATTTGTACTATTTTAAGTATATATTTTTCTGAATCCCCGCAGTCTGTAGGTTACAACATATTAATTTCAAATACAAATATTAGTTTAAATTTTACATGCTCTTGCAGACAACAGGAGTACTGCTACTTTTGTGGTTTATTAGGAAGGTCAATTTTTTTTTTTGAGACAAAACTTCAATACAGCACTTAATATTCTTTTTTTTTTTTTTCATAGTCCACTTTTTTCCCGTTTTAGTGGACGGAACACTTACTGTCAAATAATAACTGCATTTGCAAAATGTGTCATGTTTATGACTGGGAAAAACATTGCTTTTATAATAGGCACTGCTAGATAATTATAATTATCTATATATAGATATATATATCCATATATATTATATAGATATATAATTAACTCCAGATGAAAAGTCCTTGCCTCATTTTAGTGAAAGTGCTAAATGAGGTCACTTGCAGTACTACAGTTTCCTGAACAGTCACTTATCTATAAAAAATGATTTTCTACTATTAAAACAATTGGCTGAAGTTTCTAATTTTATACTTGTAAAACCACAAGCAAATCCCAATTTAATGATGGCCCCATCCCAGCTTATCTCTGGACAGTCTCATGTATTCCTTATAGTGAATTATTATACCAATGCCTACTAGGTATGAAAATCACACTCTTCGTAACAGCCCAGAAATTTTCTCCTAATCTTAGTCCTGTTCCTCAAGTGGAGGAGGAAACACATGGTGCATGGAGCATCCTGAAGAACAGGCAGCATCTACTACAAAAGACAAAGTAGCCTCTAACAATTAACAGCATTTTTCCAGCCCATTGAAAATGGTGCTGAAAGGATCCCCCTCTCTACCTCAAAGAAACTATCCAAATACTCTGTGGCTCAAAGATCTCAGTCCCGCTAGCCCTCTGTTAGCGCTGTTCCCCAATTTTTGTACTGTCATGCAGTTATGGAATTTAAAACCTATACTGTGGTATAAATGGCTCACAGCTAAAGCCTTGACATAAGTACATTTTATTGCCTGACATTTAACTATCTGAGCAGGGAAAAAAAAAAAAAAAAAAAGTAAAGCAACAAAAAGTGCATTTAGAGAGTGTTCTTCTTTAACAGGTTCAGAATATGTCCCAATCTATTGAAGTTTTAAATCTACGGACTCAGAGGGATTTCCAGTATGTTTTAAAAATGGAAACACAAATGAAAGGGCTGAAGGCCAAGTTTCGGCAAATTGAAGATGATCGGAAGACATTAATGACAAAGCATTTTCAAGTAGGTTTTATTTTAACAATAACTTTGAAAGCCTGCTGGAAGCGATGTACTAAGCAGCAATGCATGGACTGCTAAGATCTCAGCTTGAAATGTTCATACAAGAGCAACATTAAAATGAAAAGCGTAATAAGATTTCCTTTATGATAATAATCTTTTGCTCTGTTCAATTTAATTGTACTAGGAAGTAACCATTAATTATTAAGATATTGGAGATATGTCACTAGAAACAGATTCCTGTTTTTCCTGTATCATTGTGCATGTCATACTGAGAAATTTATATTCATTCAAGCTCCAGTGATAAATGGGCAGATCCAATGGAATTAATAGCAAGTAACTAGAGAGTTCTGCACTTTTACTGCTGCCTGACATTCACTGCAGTTGAAGGGAAGAAAGCCTATAATAAATCAGGTTGTTGTAATTTTTATCCAGTAGAATTAAGATCTAATTTCGTGTCTGAAGGTTTGCTATTCTGAGTTTGGGATAGGGGAGGAGGGCAATCATTCCCAGTCGCATCTGTATGATTAAAAAAAGACTTCTAAGGAATTTTAATGACAAGAAAAAAACACAAGCCAATCTTTTTGTGAGGAAGGAGAGTTGCAAAGATTACAAAACAGCTTTGTGTATTCTGAGAGGAAAAAAAAAAAAAAACAAAACACCTATTTGAAGTACTTTTAAGGAGAAAAATTTACAAAAACATAGTTAAGTTCTTCAAATATCAAGTCTGATAAACAGTATTTCAGGTTGCAAGACAGCAAGGTAGAATCTAAAAAATATATTACAAAGCTTACATTAACAAAATTTATATTTAAACCCTTCATGAAACACAAAATGGACATACTTTTCTAATCAGCATTAAAGTTACATACCTAAACAATTACATAGCTAATTTATTTTCCAGAGACACTGAATATTCTGGACTTAATAGCATCAGGAATTAAATACTTTAATGATCTGACTACCAAACATTATTCTTTGTCATCACTCTTCATATAGGAGGCTGAACACATTCTTCTAGTAATTTTCAGGTAGTAAAGCTCTGCAATTTTTCCTTTTATCACTCATTGCTACAACACATTTCTATAATGCCATTATATATTCTTTATCCTCATAATAGTTTTTCTTGAACAAAATATCAAAATTTGACTGTCTGATATGTGATGTCAAAGGTAGCAGACTCCTGCAGTATTCTAACCTTTTAAATATTCAGCATTTATATTGGTCAGACATTTAACCTCAGTTTGATAGTTTGCCAGGAGCATAAAGCAGATTTCCAGCCAATCAAATGATAGAGGAATTTAGAAGGTCAACATCACACAACATGCTGCTGGCTTTCTGAAATTCAGCCTACTAAAATTCCAGTGCTTTATCTTACCTGAGACACAGGAACTTCTTGATATAACAAAACCCCTCACACCAGCAGGTGCAAAGCACCAGAATATGCCTACCACCCATTCATTTTGCAGTACAATTTAGTTCCTGTGCCACGGATCACAGCAACAAGTTAGGAACGTCAGCAAACACTATGGTTTTGGTTTTGTTTTGTTTTTCATGAAAACGCCAAAAACATCTTTATATCATTTACTGAAGCGGGATGTTTTATGCTATGGTTCCATGTTTCTGAGAGCCAAATAGAACAAATTTGATCCAGGTCACACTTGAGAATATGGTCATATTTCTGTCAAATCAGCATTCATGCCAGGCAAAAGATATTTGGTCCCCCCCAAAAAAGTTACAGCAGTTTGCTCAAATGATACCTCATCTGACATAAATTCTGTCAGGAATAAGTTACCTCCACTAATTCTCCTAAACTCATCATCTTGCTGAGTTTTGTTTTTCCATCCATGATTTACCCATGATTTTTGACTGCTTACTGCCCCTAGAACCAAAGCCTAAGTTCATCATTTCAAAATCAAATATAAACTTTTGGCTTTTTGTGCATTCCACATCACAAAACCTAGTCTCGTTATCAAGAAAGACACAACTGTTTGTTTTTTACAGATATATTAGGCTCAAGATGAATTTTTAATAAGGATAGTCAAATAAAAAATAGTTTTAACTGTAGACAAAAACTCTTCATTTCTTCCTGTCCACCTCAATAATTCTGCTAATATTCTATAATTGGAAGACCCTTTGAGAACAGAGCCAAAGATACAAAGAAAACTTCTGATGGTTTCTAATCCATTTATAACAACATATCTCTTTGTAATTTAAAATGCCACTTCCTAGATATTAAGATAACCTGCATGCAAACTATTCTTTCCAACTCCACATATAGGCCTTTATTTTGAGCAAATAATAATTCCAATATGAAAACCATTGTTAAAACTGCATGGATGAGCTGAGCACTGAAGAGACGTAAAACTCTCAAGCTGTTCTAGAACACGTTTGAGAGGTAAAAACTCAGAGGCAGATCTTCAAGCAAATCTAATGCCAACCCTGACTATCAGCTTCTTTCACATCTCCTCAGTAGAAAAGCATTCTGTTTGACATTATGTTATTTATTTTGAAAATGTTTTACCATGCTTATTGCATCCATTTATACGAGTGATGTAACAAACTGTACGTATCTCCGTGCATCTCATTGACTATACTAACTAATGACCACATTTGCTTCTGCACCTCTTCTTTGTGCTTGGGCATCCATTTAGTTCTCTTCTGCTTTCCCTTTTAATCTGCTGACTATTCCATCTATTCCTTCAGGACTCCATTTTCTAATCTCTTCAATAGCCTCTCCCTGTGTGTCCTCATCCATTCTCAGTCTCTACTATCACCTAATATTAGTGCCTAACAAGTCTCTATTTCCACCCTTTTTCTTGTTTTGTCCAGGCTTGCATCTCCTCATGCCTCTGGCATTTGCTCACAGAAGTCCTGCTGTTTTCTCAAAATATAAACAGATATGCAAATCAAGGGCAAACCTACAAGCTTTTCATAAAGCAAAACCTTTTGATTGCAAGGATTATTGAGGTTATCTACAGAAAAAAAATAATAATAAAATAAAAATAAAAAGAAAGAAAAAAATAACCTCAATCTAGACTAATTTAGTAAAGATTAAGTTTACTGCATTTAAAAGAATTATTACAAAAACAAAATATAAGCAGTCTTTATAAGTTACAAAGAGAAATTCTCAATGTACATGACAAAAGTCTGAGAAAGGGGCAACCAAGAATTCCCAAGTGGAGCCTTGCTTTCCTTAATTGATATTTAGGAACAGGAGTGGTGACAAAATACCAATTGCACATAGCAATAAAATGATTTGCTACAGTCCAGAACAAAGAACGCCTGAGGAAGTTCAAAGGCACCTAGTGATGTAGAAGTACCACAAGTACAAAACAGTTTAAGAACCATGGATTTTTCACTTCAGAAGAAAGAGGTATATATCACTGTGTCCAGATCAGAACTAAACAGGGTCCAACAGATATTTAGGAAAAAATGAACTCAGTATTTCTAAGGAGTGAAATAAAAATGAACAGCTTACCCACTATAGATCAGGTGTGATGTTTTTGACTGTCACCAGGTGTTCAGGTCTAATCGCCTTTTCTCAGGAAGATACAGTCCATGGGGGTTTATATCCTCTGGATGGAAAGTCAGACCCTCAACAGGTCTGGTTCAGATCACTGGAAGGTAATCATATACCTCAGTAGAAATAAACTATCATCTCACACATTTTGTCTACTGCTTACTGCCATTAATTCTGAGATTTCTAAGACTTTCACAGTACACTGAAATAATAGCTCTAACTAAAATCAATAGTCATTTTTGAGTCATTTTAATAATCAGGCATAAATATTACATAACAGGGAATAAGAGGATTTAATTCCTTTAAACTGCTCTAATACGCATTTGATTACCTTTAACAGGAGTTGAAAGAAAAGATGGATGAGCTCCTGCCACTGATCCCAGTTCTGGAACAATACAAAACTGATGCCAAACTAATCACCCAGTTCAAGGAAGAAATTAGGAATCTGTCTACTGTACTCACTGGGATTCAAGAAGAGATTGGTGCTTATGACTATGAGGAACTACACCAGCGGGTGCTCAGTTTAGAAACCAGGCTTCGAGACTGCATGAAAAAGCTCAGTAAGTTTACTGTTTCTTGTCAGATTTGATCCCACAGCTGTACATTTTTGGTTTTCTCTATAGCAGGATGAAGTTTTCTTTTTTGATGAAAGTCTGAGCTATATTCAGGAAAATTAAGAAAACATTTAGGAAAAAATTCTTCACCAAAAGGGTTGTGAAGCATTGGAACATGCTGGCCAGGGTAGTAGTTGAGTCACCATCCCTGAAGGTATTCAAAAAATGTGTAGATGTGGTGCTTACTGGCATGGTTTAACGGTGGACTTGGTAGTGCTAGGTAAAAGGTTAGACTAGATGATCTTAGAGGGCTTTTCCAATCTCAATGACTCTCTAATTCCATACTCTGATCTGTGCTACCCTAAAAAATGTCAAGAGTAACTCCTCTTAAGGTTAGTCATACCCCTCAAAATTTGCGCCAACGTATTTTAGATAATTACCTACCCTACTTTATACAAAAGGAACTGAGATGGAAAATTATAAAAGATAGCAACTTTAAATCTAAGAGACTTACAACTCATTGGGGAGATACAAAGGTTCTTTCTAAAAAGTTCAGACGGGCTTTTCTATTTAAGTCATTTTTGGTTAATCAGTGTGAAAAAAACAATAGTCAGAAGTAGACTGGAATCAGTTTGGCACTGTCCATGATACAAATCTTGCTATGACACCTGAGAGCCCACTCCAACTGCACTGTCTTTAGACCTGTAATACCAGCATTAAGACAGATATGCCACTTTCCCATCTGGAACACAACAAAATTAGCATTATATCTAATTTAGTGGAGTGAAGCATGATTTTTTTTTTGAAAACACAGCAAAAATCCATCATGAGCACTGCACTAGATTTACATCAGGCAGCCTCCATCTTTATTGCTCATGTTGCTGGCTTTTGTTAGAAAAAGTTGATGTTCAGCATCTCCAAAAATCAGCACTAGCTCAGTATTAGCTACCAAAACTAAAAGTCTGAAGTATCGTTAAGTGTCAACCTTAACTTCCATTACGCAAGCAGGGTAATTGGTACCCACCCACTTTGCAGCCATGATGCAAAGTCTGCCCTCAGAATGCACGCACTGACTTTGAGAAACCTGATAAAAATAAATTAGCTTAAAGAGAGGAATTATTTTTCTGATTCTGATTGTCTTTTATGTATGTGGACCAAAATGCTAATTGTATGAAGTATCACTGAGAAATTAGGAATTTCTTTTATCAAGTAATGCAGTTCTCATGGTAATAATGAACTATCGAGGAGTAATTTTTTCTTTCTTATATATAATATTCCATGGTAATTCTATTACACTTATTTCAATTAAATTCTAGTGATAATACTTAAATTGGTCATTAAGGAAAAGTATTTTTGTTCATAAAAGTGAAAATGTGTTATTTTGAATATTTATTACCTTAATTATGAATTTCGTTGCTGTTCAAAATATATTTTATAGTATTTTTAAAGAAGGGTATTTCTGACAAAAGGAGTAGAAAATCAAGAAAATCTGAAAAACTCTACTAACATATTTAAGTTACCTCACAGTTTATGGCAATTTTACTTAAATATTGAAATATAAAAATAGCAAGCACCTCAACAACATCTTGCCAAAAGGAACTGAAAAGACTCCCAAAATGCCATGTCCAATAATGAATGAAATAGCAATTCAGTGAAATCAGTAGGAAATTTTCAGTGTTACAATTAAGTGTTCATTGAATGGCTTTTGATAATATTTTCAAAGACATAAATATCAATTGAATGTTTAATTGCCTTTGAGGTTTCATAAATATGGCCTCTGCAAGCAGTGTAAAATGTGCTTTAAATTTAATATTTACAGAAACAATTAGAAGAATCAGTACCTGAGATTGCAACTTTTAAAACAAGCAATGGATATACCTACATACATATAGATAGATAGATAAACAAACAACAAACAAACAAAAAAACAGCAGTATCTGATGAGTTAACATTGGCTTTTTCATGTTGAATGTTTAATAATAAATAAGTTTTCACAACAACCACAAGGCACTGACAGGTCAGCCAAGTTTTCACTGTAATAGACAACAGAGACATACATCATTTTTAGAAAAGGTATACCTCTGAATTTTAACAAGTCTTTCTGTTGTTCAGATTGTGTCAAAGTAGGAGGGCAGCTGAGAAATAGATATGGTGTTGGCTATGTTCGTACTTCCTAATTTTTATACAGCTTTGTAGCTAAGATGACAAGTTGCCCTTTCCAATCTGGTGGGTAATATTTTGATACATACTTTGGAAGTAGCAGAACACTGGAGATGAAACTTAAAACCAGACCTTAATATAACGTAAATCACTACAATGCTATTGGACTCCTTGGCTTGATGCAGAAGCCAAGTAACCTACATTTAGGATTGCCCAGCTTAGTGGTGATAGTGTTTCTAGCTGGGGGAACATTATGCTAGGTATCAGTATTAGCATCATCTACAGTTTCCTTCTCTTGATGTTTGTTACTAGACAAACTTGGACACTTTGCTTGTAAGAATGTTTGCATAACGCAATGCAATGCCTCTCAGCAGGATTCATTACCTCCAGTGGACACCTTGCTAAAGCAGTTTTACGGCTTCCAATACTGAGGTAGCTTAGACATCTTTGCATGCCACTTCACTGTGCTGCATTGATCATGTTTTGTTGACATATATATGTATCATAGCATAAATCAAATTATCCAAACGCCCACTTGGGTTTTGGATAATGATGACACTGTTTTTCAAGTCAGCCACCCTAGCATTTATGTGTGTCCATTATTTTTTTTTTTTTAATTTTCTGATTCACCTTGTTTATACATCCCAGGACTACATATACATTTGCTGTAATATGAAAAATTAATTTTATTTATTTATTACAAATAGGTTTGTTTTGGTTTGGTTTTCTTTTGTTCCCCCCTTCCCTGCCCAAGTTTCACATGTATATATATATTGTTTTATATTGATTTATATCTCATCATTCCAGATAACCCACTAATAGTTTTCATATATCTTCCCTGTGTTTTAGGGTCTGCCTGGCCCACCAGGTGAAAAAGGTGAAAATGGTGATGTGGGCCCAATGGTAAGACTTTGTCCCCATCGGTCACTCTGGGGGCAATGAGTATCATCTTTGTATTATTGTATTTTCTCTGTAGCTCACAATTTGATAATTTACTCCTGAATTTGTTGCCTGAGCATGAAACATTTGTGCATTTTGAACTGCCTCTGGGATTTATTTTGCTTTCCTGCATCCATCTTAACTCTAAGATAAAGATTTATATAACTTCAGAAAATACTCTGAAAAGTAGGTAGCAAAGCAACCAAGTTTGCCTGACAGGATAGTGGTAAGCAGGGTCAGGAAAGAAAGAGAAAAGACACCACTGCACTGAAGAATTTGGAACTGCTTTTCTGAAATAGGAACTTCAGGGCATTGTACCATAGCATCAGGGATCAATGGCACATTTTCCATTGGACTGTAATTGTATGACAAAAGATGGTAAACATTATTTGGTTTTGTTTCTCTGGGTCATCTTGAGACTACATTCTTCAACTGTTTATGCTGTTGTCACAATGCCTTCTGTGCTGGTCTTGACAGAATTGCAAGCTATCTACATTTTGTGTGTGCCTCCAACACCTTATGCCAAGGCTGCCTGCTTTTTTACTGCCCATCTGTAGTCACCATGGTACACTACGGCCATATGGGTGCTACCAGACAGATAAGCTACTCTGAGGTCTTTGTGCAGTGGAAGGGATATGTAGGTAATGCACAGGGAAACAAGTCCTCATGATTCACAATCATTATATCATTTTCAGCTCATGTACTATGTATCTTGGATATTTTTGTGAACTCATGCAGTGGGCTGCAATCTAGCCCTGCTGTTGTTGTAGCACTGTGAAGATTAAAAGTCTCTTACAGATTGAAGATATGATTTATAGTTGGCCAAAGAAGCCCCACTGGACTTTTATTCTATGATTTTAAATATACCAAATTGTCTCTTTGATACAGGGTCCACCTGGTCCTCCAGGTCCAAGAGGTCCCCAAGGTCCTAATGGAGCTGATGTAAGAATTAATCTATTTTTCTCTTTAAATTCCTTTTGAAATTCAGTAATAAGCAATATATTTGGGGTAACTGTACTTGAAATAACATCTTGTATCATTGCAGGGTCCCCAAGGCCCACCAGGCTCAATTGGCTCTGTTGGAGGTGTTGGTGAAAAGGTGAGAATGTTGATTATGTCATACCTAGAAGGAGAAAACGTTGGAATAGGAATATATATTTTGATTCTTCTTTGGTGCTATACAGATATGTTACAGTTCCAAAATATCTTTCATTAATAATTATTAATAGTAATCAACCAATACTTCTAATGGCTGATTTACTATTGTTGTTTGTTTTGTTGTTTGTTTTTTTTTTCTTTCACATTTTACATCACAAAATTATTTAAGTATTAGGCAAGAGCTTTGGGGGAGAAGATGTAGTTTTTGGAATGATTAGTAAGTATAAGGCTATGGTGATTTCCTTGGTTACACAGTTTAAAGTAACATAATTGGCTTCAACAGTATTATTTTATACTGCTGTGGCTTAGAATATCATGTAGCCTTCTACCTGGAAGGTTAAGAATATAAGATACTGTGGTAAACATATCTGTGAGGTGAAGCAAAAGTCACATCAATATGTGTTTGTTCCCCATAGAAATAGATATAGTTCCAATAAAGTTAAAGGTTTGAAGATGATTTAAGCTAGTTGAAAATCTGGAAACAGATTTAGAATCCCAACAATCATCCCACTAAATTTAATTCAACATGACATTCAGATTTGTGTATCCCTAGTTGTCATTTTTATTTCCTCTTGCTTATTTCCTGTGTTGTCTGCATTCATACAGAGAAGCTTCCACATATATTATTTTGGAGGTTTTATTTCTTCTAATTACTTCCTTCCTCCTTCTCGAGTTGTAGCATATGACTGTTTGTTTTCCTAGTTAAGACTCCTTTCCTCTTAATTTCAGTTCCATTTAATGAGTTCTGCAAGCTGAGAAATAATGGAGAGTTGTTTTTGTCAGGAGGAGTTTTGTTTTTATCACATTGTGTTACTGCAATAGGAGGACTGTTCACGCTTTTAAACAAAACCAAAGCCTTTTCCCTTTTCCTCCTCTTCCCACATACTTTTTTCCCCCAATGTATTATTATTATTGTTGTTGTTATTATTTATTATGTCGGCATACTTTGGCCTGTGCCCCCCCTCAGGAGATATATCATACTGTAGATAATATAATGCAGTGCTGATTGGAAAAATATTTTGGCATCCTTCCTGTCATTGTTGAGGAGTAGCAGAAGATCTTTTACCATTAATACAAAGACCCCTTCTGTCAAATTATAAACACTTTTTGACACATTTAGTGCCATGTATTTTTAGCTAGCTTGTTTGTTCACCTGCTGTACACACGAAGGTTTAAATGTTCAAAGAAATCTGAAGCACAAACATGCATGTAGCCTTGCATTATTAATGCCTGTATCCTCCATGGAGCAGTCTAGAAGTTTTGAGACTTACACTCAACCAGAACCACCTAAAACCAGCTTCCGCCCAGCCATTATTCTCTTTGTTCTGCTTATAATTAAGAAAAAGGGGAAAAACAGAATGTACCAGCACACGCTGATCTCTAATTTGATATCAAAAGCCTAACATAAAGATATTCTAAATATCCAGTAAATTGCTCAAAACTTTGCAAAGCTGGGCCTTGGATGTTTACGTCAGTTGAAAGCAAAACTACTGTTCAGAAAATAATAAGGAAATGAAGATTATGAATTTTCTTACAAAGAATACTCAGTGCTTATTGACCTGAAGTATCCATCCACCAGACATATTTTAAAATATGCTTTATCACATAAACAATTTTAAGTACTAAGAGGGATCATTCATTAAGATCACTGTAAAATTAAGTGTGTCTAATTAAACATACCACAGTTTCTAAAGGCAACTTTACCCTTTAGAAGTGTCCTTTCTAAAGGGTATGTTAATATTGCCCCTAAAATTCTGATAATCTGTTAATTACCTTATTCTGGAATTCACCTGGGTAGTCATATCTTATTTCATTTATCTAACTTAATATTTACATTTGGCCAAGTTTTGGTCCTAGTGAGGTCATCACGTTGACGTTAGCTTCTATAAGAAAAAAAAAAATGGTATCTACAGTATGAGGTTTGTTTAAATTTCATGTTTTATGATTTATACTTTTCCATTGCATAGAAATGAGAAAGATGCACACTGCATTAATTGAACTGTCACAGGGGCATGCAGGTCATACAGGATATGAAGGATACACAAGTTTAATGAGAAAATGAGGGGAAAAATCCCCTATTAACAACCACAAATTGAAAAAAATCCTCTGGAATAAAAATCTATTTGTTACCGCAGCACTCCATGACAATTGGAAAGCAAGTTCTGTTATCCTTTCACAGATTTGTGTATCTGTGACACTATTAGCTAAACATTCTACTAACAGAGTAGTTTATATAAAGGTTTATTTATCAGTCCACTGAGCTAGAAAATAATCAGTCATAACTAAATTTGAAAATGAACCATGACAAAGAATCTTTTACATGTATAATATTTTGTATTGGCTCAAAAAAAAAAAAAAAAAATTTTATGGCCTGTGGTAAAAGTTTTACTAACGATTATGCTATTACTTTATCCTAATAGATTTTCTTTATGTAATTATTTATTTTAACAGTAGCTTCAGCAATAATGTCTCTACTCAATTGAAATTAATCTCCAAATAGTATTTTCTTATTTGTAGGGACTTACTTCCAGGCAAAAATATATCTTAAAGGGAAAATATACATATATACATAGTCAATATACTTCTTTGGCTTTTTTGTGACTAGAAAAGAAGAAGACAAACAGGAAATTTGTAATGTATGGGATAATAAAAGGGAAGAACTTCCAAAGCCCACAGGGAAAGTTTGTCTTCCTGTCTCACTAAAAGCTTAGTTTGACAGATTCTTTCAAAAATTTCAGATTCCAGTTCTGCAAAAACACATGTAACAACTGCCTTTAGGTAGTCTCAATAAAAGACAGTTCCTATAAGCTGTTAACATGAATAAGCATGCAACAGTATGTAGTAACAGAATAAATTCATAGAAATATTCTACCTGATGACTCATTAATTTATCTTTACACATGTACAGGGTGAACCTGGAGAAGCTGGTAACCCTGGACCTCCTGGAGAATCTGGAACATCCGTGAGTACTTTGATTTTGTCTTACTAACCTGTATCATGGTTAACAAAGGTATCTGGTAGTGCTTGCTTTAGAAAGCATTTAATCAGATTAATTGTGTATGTTGTCTTTAAATTTTCAGTGAAGAACTTGAAATGCAGTTTGTATCCTTATAATTATAGCCACATCTTGTACTAACTGTTGCCGACGGAAGGAAGACCCAGCACATCAATATGAGTGAACAGTGAACTTCAACTTTAATGGATAGCTCAGTCGTCTTTTATCTAGTTTGAACATAATCAACTCATACATATTGCAGAAACTAAGCTCAGGATTGGTTAACACTTCCCGGGCTTTTCAGTCTGGTCCTCCTTCTTTTGGCTACCTGTCCCGCCTTAGGGACTTTCCCGATGGCCCAAGGGCATCGTGTCCTTGAGCCTGATTGGCTCTCAGCCAGCTGCATACGTGCCAAGGCTCATGTGAGTTGAGTTCGGTGCTTCACCAGCCCATTGTCTCCCAACTGCTCAACATTCACATGTCCTTCCTCACTTAACGATTCCTCCACAATTCCCCCGTTTTTATTTTGCAGCAACTATAATCAATATAACTGTAAGTAGAAAACGAAGTTCCTCTTTGATGAAGAAAAAACCATCCACCCATGTTCCCAAAAACAGATTTAAACCAACCTTCAAACCAACTATCTTGTACTACAATTTTTTGCGTATGATCCCTTAACCATTTCAAACATAATCAACTCATCAACAAAAGGATCAGACGCAGAAGCGAGGAATAGGCAAAATGAACTTTGTCTGGTTTAATTTGCCCAAGTGACCCACATATTGGTTTGAGGATCGATTTTGCTTAGGATGGCACTATTACGTCCAACCGTCATTGTCAAAGATAACGCAACCAGAATCCCTTGTGCCGTTAGATCAGCCATGGTTGCTGTTATTCGTACTTGATGACTTTTCTTCAATGGCTGGTTTAACACACCGACTAGGCACCCAGGTTGGCCCTGTAGGGGAAGAGATACACACATAACCTCGCCCCATATAAATCACATCAGCAGGCCCCAGCCATTGTCCCGTTTTCGTATCTCGGTACAGTACTCTCATAATACATTTATTATCATTTTCAGACTTAATGTAGTGACGTGTCACGGGTGGTTCCTCATCATCTCCAAATACACACAAATGATTGAGAACAAATAAGGTTTTATCCACCCTCTCTCTAATATCTGTAATGTCTTTAAACTTTTCCAAATACTGCTTAACTGTTCCATTAGCTCTTTCTACTATAGCTTGACCAGTTGGTGAATGTGGAATACCAGTTATATGCTTAATGTCCCACAGTTCCATAAATCGCTTAAGTGGCCCACTAACATAGGCTGGACCATTATCTGTCTTTATGGTTTGTGGTACTCCCATTACTGCAAAACAACTGGCAAGATGACGTCGTACATCCCGAACTTTTTCCCCAGGCTGCGGTGTAGCCCAAATCATGTGACTAGAAGTGTCTATCGTTACATGCAGATATCTCAATCTGCCA
Source organism: Anas platyrhynchos (assembly GCF_047663525.1). Classification (NCBI taxonomy): domain Eukaryota; kingdom Metazoa; phylum Chordata; class Aves; order Anseriformes; family Anatidae; genus Anas; species Anas platyrhynchos. The sequence goes on from NC_092594.1 coordinate 1,987,427, forward strand.
AATGCTGTGACATGAGTGACGTCCATTTGCCACACTTCGTTGGTTTTAATCCCTCTCGGGTTTGTTCTGATTCCGATTCCCACACCCGAATTGTAGTGACTACACGTTGGGCAAGCTTTTACTGTCGCCTGCGCATCAGCTCTAGACAGTTTGTAAGCCCGCGCAAGTCCTTTAGCGTTCTGGTGAAAAATAGCATGAGCCTCCCGAGCTCTGCAAAAGGGTGACAGTGGTGCTTCAGTGGCTGTTGCGGCGACTAGTCGGTCCGCTCGAGCGTTGCCTTCTCCCAGGCCTTCTTCCCACTGATGACTCCTTATGTGTATTACTGCATACAGTTCACTTCTTTGAGCTATGGCGATCTGTAGACTGATTATTAATTCTGACAGCCGTTCATTTTTTAAGTCTCTCAAGGCTGAGTCTTCTATACCATTTGCTATGCCTACTACATATAAGGAATCGGATACCACATTTAACGGAACATCTCTCCATTTTATAAATGCCCATACTACTACAAGAAGTTCTAGTGCCTGTAATGAGTCTTTATCTTGGGCTTGTAAAATTTGATGTTTCCAACCATGCTCATCCTTCCAAGTCACTGCAGCAGTTCCAGAACGTTTTCCTGCGTCAGTGAAAACTGTCACTGCATTCTTAAGTGGGATAGACGATCGTTTTGGCTTAGTTATCCATCTCTGGTTTTCCATCCATGTCAGAGCAGTTGATTGTAACGTTTTTGCTACTATAGTAGCGCCATCCTGTAGTAGTGCAGCTTGTAACTCTTCAGAGTTTTGTATATACCATTCCAAATCGCCTGGCTTCATGGGTAACCAGATAATATTTGGAGGAACCCCATCCACTTGCAATATTCGATTCCTCCCCTTCTTTACTAATTCTGCTAATGTTGCAATTTTTTCTTGAATTGTTCATCGAGGTTGTAACGGAGGAGCTATCCATTCTAATACCACAGTTTCTCCTCCCTTCTCCCCCGTTTTTATTTTTTGCTGTGTTATGGCACCCATCAGGCATTTTGAGCCACATAGAATGGTAAGATCGAGTGGCTTGTCAGATACACGTCGATGCGTGACACTCGTTGTGATCAAAGATGCGATTTGTTGTAGTATTTCTTGTTGTTTTTCTGATAGTGTCACTTTTGAAGCAGGATCAGTTCCTTTTAATAACGGCCGAAGGGGATTTAACAGTTCATTCGGAATCCCGACTACTGGCCTGATCCATTGTAAATCTCCCAGCAGTTTTTGAGCATCATTAAGAGTTTTGATATTTGATTGGATTGTAAGTTTTTGAGGCTGAATGGTGGAATCTGTAATTTTCCAAACCAAAAACTTCCAGGGACTTGTCTCCTGAACCTTTTCCGGTGCAAGTATGAGTCCCATTTGTTTTAAGGTCAGTGTTAAGTCATTTTTCTGTTGTAGACTTGATTCGAATGTAGGCCAATGTGGTGGCCAACTTTGCGCACTGATTATTGTCACATCTGCGCCAGTGTCCAACAATGCCTCAGTTTGCAGTTTCTCATCCTTTAAACATACTGTGATTTTTTGTCGTGGTCTCTGCTGCATGCCAAGCGTTAATAACGCTATTTTTCCTGTGGAGCCAAATGCTCCAAGTCCTCGGTCCTTATTGACCATCGGTGGTAGAGATGCCGCAAGGTGTGGCAACGGAATTAATTGAGCTATCTTTGTATTCCGTGGCACATGCATTGGAGGAAACATTGCAGAAACTATAATCTGTATTTCCCCACAATAGTCTTTATCTATAAGTCCAACCAATATTTGTAATCCATTCAAGGTAGCAGACGATCTTCCGATCAATAAAGCTCCTACAGGATCACCATTGACAGTAACTGGTCCCATAACTCCTGTTCCTACCCTGGTGGGTTTAGAGTCCAATAGCGTTACATCTACTGCTGTTGCCAAATCCAAGCCGAGACTCCCTCTGGTGACTGGTCGGAGGTAAACGGTGTTGTTCCGGCCGCTGTGGTAAAGGCCGCTTTTTGTGTCATCGCGGGGCGGTCCTTCCTGCTGCTCTGGCTGTTTCCCGACGCACCATACCGACAGATGACACCACACTGATCTCGTTTTGCACTCTCATTTCCTATGTCCGGTGATCCCACAGCGAAAACAACGCGGTTGCAGTGAAGACCCTCGGCCAGTAGGACGGCCTCCGGGCGTTTGCAAAGGAGCAAGGGCAGCGAATACTTGATTCTGCGATTGCTGTGCAGTCTGTCTGAATACCTGTGCCTGTTCTTTCATGCTATTCCCTAGTTGTTTTATTACATCTACCAACATAGCCTGCGGACCCACGGGTACCTGAGCCATCCTTTCTAAACCCTCCTCAATTGTCCAAGTTCCCGGTAACGTAGCTAATATACTACGAGTTGAAGGGTTGCAGTTTTGAATTGCACACTGCTTTAGAATAGTGCCCTTTAGATAATCAGGTACCCCAGCCGCTTGTATTGCGTTTGCTACTCGATCAATAAACAACCCAAATGGTTCCTCCCTTCCTTGCTTGATGCCCATATAGGATGGTATCCCCCCTGGCTCTCTAATTTGGTCCAAGGCTCTTCGAGCCAATCTCATTGATTCTTTGGCTTTGTCTGGACCCAGCAACGCTTGTGTCTCTAATCTATAATATGGTCCGAGTCCCATCAATTCCTCCAACGTGACACCATACAACGGATCTCCAGGTGCCCTTATCACAGCTACTGCCTCTTGACAAGCACTTTGCCAATGCACATTAAAAAGAAGCTGTTGATGTTGTGTTAGGATCAGCTTCATTATACCACGTATGTCCCCAGGGAGCAATATATTAGTTCCCCAAATATAATCTAACATTTGCCGAGTAGGTTCCCCCTTTAAACCAGAATCATTTACTGTAGATCGTAATTGAGTTAATAGTTTCCAGTATAAATTTGTCGTATTAATGGTCACATTCCCCTGTGCATCTGGTGGCGAGTATACTACCGGAAAAGCTTGTGTTAACTGTGCTGCCGTTTCATCATTTCCTCCACGCACTGCCTCATTTGCTATTTGCCTCCATCGCTCCTTTTCAAGGCCAATAGGGCCTGGGTCAAAAGGCACGTTCAGGTCAACAGGGGGCGTAACAGCAAAGGCCTTCGATGGCTGCAGACCTTCTCTTCCCTGCTCCCCCGTTGTGAAGGGATTTATATTTGATAGAAATGAGTTAGCACTGGTCCTTTCACTTGCTCCTTCCTCACTTTCTATTGGAGCGGTTGGAGCTGCTGGTAATGAAAGCTCCTCCTCTGTATCAGAGGACATTGTCACAGGCACCTCCAATTTTCCCGAGGCCCCCTGTGCAATAGTAGAAGTTCTAACGGAAGGTGGCAACGGGCAATCTGTTCCTTCCATATTTATTTGCTGTGGATTAACATTATTAACCCTTCTTGGTGGTCCTGACCACTCTGTTGCAGCAGCGGCAACTCTTTGTTCATCTTTATGTGTGGCTAATGCATTAGCCACTATTCTCCATGGCCTCATCAAATCTCCCAGTAAACTTAACATCGTTCCTAACATCATCAAACAATTTATTTCCAAATTTACGCCACTCTGTTTGTTCAAAAAACTGTATCAGGACTTGTAAAACAACCTTTAGCTATCCCATATACTAATAACCCTGGCAAATCTTTTTCTACAATCTGTATCTAAAATGCTCCGCTTTTCTAAAAAGCATTTGAGCAAATAATACGCCGCTTATCTTTTCATACCTTTATATACGTCGATTGCAGCCTTTGCAAAGACCTCGGCGGCGCTTTTCCGGTGGGACCCTAAATAGGCTCATCCCGGGTGCGGGGACTCCCTTCCACCTTCCGACCTGCAGATCTCGGCGACGCGCGACCGGCGGGATCCACTCCCGGGTGCGGGGGACTCCACGTCCTTTTCACCTTCCCGGCGCGGGTGCGGGGATTCTTGTGCTTTTCACCTCCTGGGCTGCGTTGCAGGACCGGCTTCTCCTTTATTCCGTCCAACCGTGGCCCTGGATCACTGCCAGCAGTGTCCAAATCCCGTTCAGAATTGTCCCTGTTCGGGCGCCAATTTGTTGCCGACGGAAGGAAGACCCAGCACATCAATATGAGTGAACAGTGAACTTCAACTCTAATGGATAGCTCAGTCGTCTTTTATCTAGTTTGAACATAATCAACTCATACATATTGCAGAAACTAAGCTCAGGATTGGTTAACACTTCCCGGGCTTTTCAGTCTGGTCCTCCTTCTTTTGGCTACCTGTCCCGCCTTAGGGACTTTCCCGATGGCCCAAGGGCATCGTGTCCTTGAGCCTGATTGGCTCTCAGCCAGCTGCATACGTGCCAAGGCTCATGTGAGTTGAGTTCGGTGCTTCACTAGCCCATTGTCTCCAAACTGCTCAACATCCACATGTCCTGCCTCACTTAACGATTCCTCCACAACTAACAATTAGACAATAAAGCTGTGAAGATTTCGTAAAAGAGTACCTATTTGTTCTTCCCAAAGTATTAACTTTTATATACGTATTTATCTCTCTGGAAACAGTTCACTGATGCAGAATAGGTTCAGACTCGCATCTGGGTGCAGATGTTGGCAGTCAGACCTGAGATACACAGGTTTTCCAATCTGAGGCTGAGGGCCTGATTTCCCATTCACATGCAAACCATTTATTGAATAACATTGTCCAGATCTGAAAAACAGTTTTGCCACTAATGTGTTTTTAGGCATTCAATTCCTAGACAATATTTTTTGTGTTCACATGATTTCTACAGGGTCCAAAAGGTGAAAGGGGAGAAAAAGGTGAGGCTGGTCCACCCGGAGCAGCCGGACCACCAGGTGCTAAAGGACCTCCAGGTGATGATGGCCCTAAGGGTAACCCAGTAAGTAAGCTTAATAATTTTAACAGAAAGCATTGTGAAGCACTGCTGAAGTTCTGCTAAATACAGAGCTACAAATTAAATTCTACATTTGAATTAACTTCATTATATTCTTCACAAAACATTTCTATTGACTGCTGTCTGCTTCTCAATGGATGACATATTCCTGTGTGTTTTTTTTTTCCTGACTTATTTAGGGTCCGGTTGGTTTTCCTGGAGATCCTGGTCCCCCTGGGGAACCTGGTCCAGCTGTAAGTATATTTTAAGAACAGTTTTAGGTCCTGGTCTTAGTTTTCACTGAATTCTAGTTACTCTCACCTCTTCTCTGTTTGAGAATGAGGTCTTTCTTGTCAGAGCAGTTGTTCTGGCTGTTCATATATTTCTTAAATCTAACAAAAGGTTTGGAAATCTTTAAAAAGTTTTGAAAATGACTGTCCTTAGAAAAATTCCTTATAGAAAAACTGTATTCTTATCTTGATATATGAAAGTAAATTACTTATTTTGTCTGAATTTTGTCTTTTGTTTATTTTCACATGATTTCTGTAGGGTCAAGATGGTGTTGGTGGAGAGAAGGGTGAAGATGGTGATCCTGGTCAACCTGTGAGTTGTTTCATTCATTTTGTTTTGGCTGCATGTTCTCTCCTACGCTAAGAAAGTACTTTTTGCTGAATCAGTGGTTTCTATAAATTCATGCTCTTAAAAAATATTTTCTAAATGGATTCCTTTTTTTGTATCGTACTGAAAAAATATCTCATTCTTTCCTTGTAGAGATAGAAGTATCTATATAATACACACAATCAAAAGCAAGAGGTCAATTTCTTTTAGAAGTAGAAACAAACGATGTGTTAAGAATTTGTGCTGGAGCTGCTGAGAAGCACTAAAAATAGAGCAACTCTGAGCATAAGAAAGTAATGCTGCAGCAAAATAGTCTTCATTAGCCCACTTGTTGAAATGAAGCAAAATCTAGGAATTTCTGCTGTATTTCATGTTAAAGCTATCTGAGTAATACCCATATTAATCATAAAAGCTCTTACCTTTCTGGAGATTTCTATGTTAAAGCATTATGAATTTCATTTTCTGTTGCAAAAAGCTAGGGCTTCCATTTTGGAAAGTCTCTTAACAGCTCTGGAATTTCTAGTTATCAGGGAAATACAGTACAATACAGTACAGCTTGAAAGAAAAATGTTAGTACATTGGACATATGGTTGCAACTAAGTTATAAACTGGGGTTTAACCTGCAAACTTCAGGATGAGCATCTGTATGTCTTACTCAAGAATAAGTACTTTTAGAGTGTTGTGTTCATGAAGAAAAAAAAACTGTTCAGCAACCCCAAAATATTTAAAAGATTATTACAGGTTAACCTAAATGAAGTAGGCAAATGGCTTATCAGTGCACAAAAGATTTTCAATAGAAGACCACATAGGGGCATTTATTTTACAGATGTTAGTGAAAACTGTAGCAAAAGTAGCAACTTGAGCACCTGAAAACACAAGAAACACTTCTTAATAGAGGTAGGCAGTAGTCTAAGATCATATGCTACTTCTGTGCAGCCACATTCTGGGCTGAAATGATTTGTTTTAAGCAGGAAAAGAAAAGAGTGGTTGCATTTTGTACACTAACAAAACCTTTTAAAATCTCCAAAAACTACCCTAAGAAAGTATTTGCTGATTAAGCAAGTATCATTTCTGTATGTATATTTATGGACTACATAAACTTCAACAGACTTTCTGTCTATTGAAGGGGATCAACATATTGCAGACGTATGTTGAATTTAAGAAGGACTATAACTTTTATCTTTCGTTACCACTAAGCCTACCACTTTCCACTGCAGGGTCCACCAGGTCCTTCAGGTGAAGCCGGCCCACCTGGTCCACCTGGAAAGAGGGTAAGTCATTTCTCATTGTCTCCTGTACATTTCCCTTTCTGAGACATGTTCTAGAGTACTTCAGCTACTTGTTTACTTGTAATATTAAGTAAATTTAAGGTGGTCTAGAAGCATTGTCAGAAGTAAATTTTGTTACATTTAGAGCTGCATTTAGATCATGACAAATCACGAGAGGTATATATCCATCAGCACAAATGCCCTTATTTGCCAACATCAAGCAGAACAAAAACACATGGGGAAGTGTCTATACTTGTCTATAATAACATGTTTTTTTTCACCCAAGTGAATTCAGTGTCTGCAAGGGTAAGAAACTAGCATTTTTCCTGGTTTGCTAATAGGAGTGTGACAATGAGAGTAATATTAGACATCATCTTTAGACATATGACTGCTGGCAGAGAACAGAAAGAAAGTGCCTGTTTTGGTGTCTTTCACTTATGAAATAAAATAATTTGAACACAACTTCTGCACAAATCTATGTCATCCCCTCCACATGCAGAATTAACAAGCAGACATTTCTATAGCTTATGAAGCTATTTCATTATTTCTAAAATCTTTGAAGCTTCACAGGCTTTACAAATACAGTTAATCAAAACCACTAAATAATGTTATACTTACAGAACTGTAGTAGATGTATCAACCTTTAGATCTCTCTCAGGCAGCAATTAGATGCAGTTTTTACACTTTAAAAAAAGATAGGGGGAGCATCATTAAATGTAAGCTGAGAGCTATTTAACAAAATGTGTTAAATTGCTCTATTTAATGGGCTTGAGTGAACTGACATGCCTAATTAGTTTTATCTATTTTACACAATAATCTATTTGCTCCACAAGCTTGCAAAACATTTAAAATATTATAAATTATTTTGGTAGCATTAACAACCTTATCACTAGAACTGCTAATATTCAGTTGAGCCATAATTCAATTAGTATGTTTGTTCTACATCAGATTAGAACTTCCTACTTTATTATATGGAAGGCAGTAGTTCATTCCTAGTAGATAGGATATATTGCTATTTCTAGCTAGGTAAAAAACACTTCAGAAATGCAAATGCATCTGTCACCTGGGCTTTGACACAATTCCAATTTATGAATACTGTGAAGAAAAAAAAGAAAAATGTACGGTAAGATACCTGCTATAGTGGTAGGTGTTCCTGCCCATGGCAGGGGGGTTGGAATTATATGATCTTTGAGGTCTCTTCCAACCCAAACTGTTCTATGATTCCATCTAAATATTGCCAAGTAATCTCACTCCTGTATTCTGAAGAAAATTCTGAAGTTTTTAGAATCACATTCTACATTACTTGACTACCCGAACATTTCAAGCTTGTAGAGAGTCTGTATGGTATTGATGTCATATTAGAGATAAACAGTGAATAACTGAAGGCTTCATACTTTGCTAGCAGAATGAACAGTAAAAAATGTTCTTCATTATTTTTCATCAGTAGTGTAATAAATGGCTAAGTCCCAAATAGGATTGCAATCAAAGTTTACAATTTATTAAATGAATAGAGGTAAGCAAACAGCGCTGGGTGCACCGGGAGTCTCTGCTCCACCAAGACACACACAAGTTACATCAGGCAGCTGGTTTTTATGCTCCTAGGCTACTACATATTCATTATTACTTCTAGAAAAGGCAGGGTTATTATAATTAGTTCCCAGAATCCAAACCCTCCTACTGGTGCATGCGTATCAGTCTCTGGTGGTCCCTCTGGGGGTCTCTTGTGCTGAAGGCTCGTAGTCTTCCTCCCAGGCTTTTTTTCTTGTCCTTCTCCTTTGTCCATCTTGGCCAGATGTCAGAAACTTGTGCAGCGTCCCCTGCAAGCTTTGTCTTTTAGTCATCCTTCAGCTTTCCCCTTCACCTTAATCTCTTGGCCAGATATCATGTTCCATGCAATAGTCATAATAGTTAGCAGTTATTCTGAAACCCCTTTGTTCTCTTATTGACACAAATTGCTGGACTATTCCTTTGCAAGATACAAGAACTGTATACATTAACCACTCTGTTTTGCTTAGACTTGTGGTTATACAAGGGTATGTAAGACAGAAGGTCACATCCAGCATACCTTGTGGCCCTAGCATTGTTCCATATTGACACGAATCAGATGAACTCATTTCACAACAGCATGGTAGAATCAGTTTCAAAAAAAACCTCAGGCAGTGTCCTTTCATCCAGATTTGAAGGACACACCATTTTAATGAAGGTGCTATGACCAAATCAGATAAATACATGTTCAGAAGGTTTTATACATCTAACTAGTTATGGTGCAAGTAACTATAGCAATTGTGCATGCAAATCTACCATGGATTTGTGCACATACTGTTTAGAAAATTAGATCATAAATCCATCAAGGGAAACACTCAACCAAATCGATTTTATCATTAACAACCAAAAGGCCATATTCTCCAGTTCAACAGAAGAGAGGATCAATGCAACAAAATAGTGACAGATTTTAAAATACATTTTAATTTGATCAGACTTTCAGGAACTACTTTAGTATTGACTAAACTCTGATTTTGAATTCAGCGATAAAACTCCCATTAACTGTAATGATAGGAGAATTCCGAAATAGTAATTCTTTTAAGGAGCATCTTGTCAATGAAACAAAAGGCTTTACTCAATATTTTGAATGCACAAGAAAAAAAATATAGCTACATATATACACACCTCGCTTTAACTGGATAGTCAAGACAGGTTTTCTTCTATGTAGGTTCTATCTTGGTTTATAACTTCTAAGAAGAGATAGTTCTAACAATGAAAGTTCAGGAGTAAATGTTGGAAGTATTTGGAGAAAATGTATATTCTTTGGTTTAAAAATGTTGTCTTGTATATATATATATATAACCTCAAAGGATATAGATCTAAAATAAAAGGGATGTACTCAGAAACATTTACTGATCTTTATTAGTTAAAAATAGTCAGCTACTGGAATACCGATTGCAGAATGTGAATGAAAGTAGTGTTGAAGTAAAAGCATGCCATAATTATTATTGAAGTCAGACACACCATCAAATCTCTTAAGTTCTCCACTGATGGAAGTCAGCCTAGATTCTCTAGAAAACTCGAGGCATTTGCATATATGCATATTACCTTCCAAGCTGAACAGACAAGTAGTCTATTATAGGTTTGGTACTAGGAACCCCTTTTCCAACTGTTTTCCGATTATGTGTGTTAAGCATTTGTAGTATTGCTGTCTGAATTTCTCTGTCTGCCAAAAAAAGAAGACTGAAACTTGCCCCACAGAAGGATGGGGTAATTCTGAAAGTGTTGTTAAGTGCTCTGAAGGCAAAAACTGCATTAAAGTTAACTGTGTTCCTGGAGCAATCTGAATCAGCCAAGGAATTCACAAATTGCAGTAAGAGTTCTCTGCTGTATTCTTGTTGCTGATAACAGCATCAGCATTGGCCAACAGCACAATGTATGAAGACTGAATTTCTGGAGAGGTAGAATGTTTTTCAGTTTCTGCTTTCAATGTGGGAGATAAGTGAGTTCTCATCTCTGAAAAGTGGAACATCTGAAAAGGCTTCCGTAGGTCTATATTTCCTGATCCAATGTCTGCTTGTCTAGAAATGTAGACACAAAACCTAAATCACTCTACAGTTAACATGATGCTGTTATTTTTTTTTCTGGAACTTAATTCTTTGCACCTACTCTTCGCACTTTTTTTGTTTTGCTGTAGAGTACTGGGTAACATAGTATGGGTAGCATAGTTTGAATGCTTTGATTTCTATCTGACAAATGACAAAAACAGCATGAGGAAAAGGCACCATAAAACAATATTCATTTTCTTATCCATTCTTACAACAAATAACATACCCAGTTGATAAAAGTCGACACAGGAAGGCTTTGCTTACGTTTCTCTCAGCCTTTCGGTGTGCTAGGCCATTCAGCTGTGTAATTAGCTGCTTGGCCATTTTATTAGACTCAATTATATGTCTAGATCACATACACCTAAGGTTCATATATTACTCTAAGAAGTTAGAATTTAAAGAATTTCAAGTCTTAGATACATCGTTATTCTAATGTGGAGCATGCACTGCCTGCTTTCAATAAAGGAACAGATGTCAATACTGCACCATAACCAACTTCTAAAATTGGAGAACTAGAAACTTATTTGGTTAGTTCCCTTTATGTACTATGTTGAAGAATTTAGAAAAAATAATAAGCATTTCTATGAAGTTCTGCATATATTTGTTCTATAATATCATACTCTCTCAGCAGAATGCACACACCACTTAAAAATTAAGCCATTTTGTGATTGAAAATACATGAAATACCTAAAAATATGGCAGACTAGGTTGCTATCTTAGCAGACTGATGAAATGTGATCATGTTTTTCTGTGTTGGAAATCATGGTTTCGGTTAGAGGACAGATAGCTATAAAAAAAAAAAAAAAAAAAGTTGAAATTATTTTAATGAAAATCATAGATATGGAAGAACAGACAGAAATGTCCAGTAGGTTCAAGTAACAAAAATTGTGAACAGGTTTGTTTTTATATAAATTCTTTTGTCTTCTCAGTTCTGTATAAGGCAATACATCCAAACTAAAGTGTAACAATCACTATGGTAGCTGGGTGGTGAGGTTGGGGAGCCATGCATTGATGTAAATTATTGCTATCGAGATCTTTTGTCACCTTAAATTTACCAGACACTCCAACAACTCAAGTGTAGGAAGGTAAATTAAATAACAATTAGCAGTGTTTCAATGTAGAAGCACCATCTGTGCCATGCCAGCAATCACAGCCTGTTAGAAAGTGCAGTTCATTTAGCTGCTTTGCGCTTGGTGCAGCACTGGCACTGTTTGATAATGAATGTACCCTCTTTGTTTAGCAATCATGATTCATTGTATTCGCAATTTAGTGATCACAGTGTTTTGAACTCTGTTAATTCAAGCTGCAGCTGCGTTTCTAGATTATGTAGAGACGTTTCTTAAGTACAAACTATCACACTTTTTTTTAGTTTCTTAGGCAAGATAGGTTATAACTGATACGTGAACTTGAGTTAAAGGAATTTCCTAGAAGTAAAGACAATGGTCATGTAAATTAATTCATGTAAGAAAGATACACTCTACTTCTAAAATATTCCTGTGTGTTTTTTTTTTTATAACCTGATAATCGTTTTTCAAATTATCACGGCAAATTGTGATCCACCCAACCTATCACAACCTACACATCAGAGACTTATTATTGTAACAATGTTGATGCAAATTTTTCTTCTGGAATAACGTATGTAAAAAGAAGAAATATGTGTAGAAAGAAAAACTGGTGGAGTTGTTCAAGGTATGTGGAAATAATAGTGGGCAGTGATTTATAACAGGTTATAAAAGCTTTGGTCTAAATTGAGCCAAAAATAAATAAATAAATAAATAAATAAAGCTATTAGATCAAACTGAGATCCAAAGCCTTGAGTTCACTTTTTTTTTTTTTTTTTGTCTATTATGAAATTAAAAGGACTAAGTAAATGGAAATAGCTGGCTTTCCTTTTTTTCTGTTGCTTAGCTTAGAACATTTTTTTAATATTTCTACATTACAAACTGTTGAATTAATGAATAGATTATTCTTAGAGGGTTAGTTTATAAATTCAGAAAATCACTTTGTGTTTGATTATGGTCCCTTTTCTATCCCTTTGCTTTAAGCTGTTCATTGGATGGCAAGAAATAACTATTTGTAGTAAAAACATTTCCCAGGCTAAAAATTAACCTTGTAGGAAAATATTTGGTCCATAACCTTGAGTGCATCTTTCTAAACTAAGTATATGTAAGAGAGCCATTTTAAGAACAGTACATTAGATTCTAGATACTGCCTCTTTTCGTAATTGAGGCTATGAGTATTAATCCCCCAACCTGAAAATTAAACTGTGATGTTCTGGCAGAAAAAAAAAATGCTTTTTTATTTTTCATTGAAACCTTAAGAAAATTAAAGATGGGTGACATCAGCAATAGGTAGACACAGTGCTGCTGGACTACTGTCCAGCAACTCCTGTCTTATGGCCTTCACCTGAAACTTACATGTAACCCATTATTACATCCTCCTTCAGTACCAAGTTCTACTTTCTTAGTAAAATAGAGCTTTTGTAGAGCAATAGCAGGAAACCTACTACCAGGAACTGCTTGTTTGCTGTGTATTTTATTCATTCCTTACAACCACTAGTCATGTGATTTATTTTTTTCTCTTTCACATTTACTGGATAATATTGAGGCATGTATCAACTTTTGGCTCTCCAAACACATTTAAAAGGCGTATAACTGACTTTGAGAATAAAGAAGTATGTGCCATTCTGGGCATTGTATAATGCAAGATTTTTGAAATCAGTGGATAGATTACAGTGAATAGATATAATACAATGCAAAGCAAATTTGAAACTGTAATTGTATATGTATAAGAAGCATTGTTCTTATACTTTTACTTTTATAACCTGTTTTGATTTTTTTCCGAGATATTTCTTTGTTTTTAACCTTACCTGTCAGAGATATTAGGTGATACATATTCTTTTAGAAAGAAATATAATTTTGTGGGTATTTTTTAGCATTTATTACTCATTAATACAGTGGAAATGGCCCTTTTTCACTGTAGAAATATCTTAGAAAACAGATTATGAGCTCAGTCTTTATCTTTCACAGGGACCTCCTGGAGCAACTGGCGCTGAAGGCAGACAAGGTGAAAAAGGTGCAAAGGTAACACATACATTTTATTTTTTTAGTAGGAGCATGAAAATATAAATTATATATAAATGAAAAGTAAGTTGCTTATCATTCACTGAGTGTGAAACTTATTGAAGTAATAATATGTAAACTGTAAAATCCAAATTAGGATCCAGAATTAGTAGCAGTACATAACAGAGCCCATGGTGGACTCTGACCAGTACAGGCCCAACTTAGCTCACCCCTGTGGAAAAGAAGGATAAGCATGCTTTGCTGAAACCCCCCTGCTTATATGAGGCTATCATAATTTCATTCAGAAAAATGTTTTGGAACACTGTTTTGGAATATCTTTTGAAAAATGGATTGAGGAAACTTTGTTCTCACTTTGCAGCTACTGTGCCAATCTTAGTCCAATTTTCCTTTCTGACCTCTTGCTTATGTTCTTTCTAGGGTGAACCTGGTGCAGAAGGGGCTCCTGGAAAAACGGGTCCAGTTGGTCCTCAGGGACCTGCAGGAAAACCTGGCCCGGAAGGTCTTCGAGGTATTCCTGGCCCTGTGGTGAGTAAACTGAACATATAATAATATTTTAAATGTTGTATTTCTCGTATATTCTCCAGTAACACAAATATTATGTTCTCTCTAGGGAGAGCAAGGTCTACCTGGAGCACCAGGTCAGGATGGCCCTCCTGGGCCTCTGGTGAGTACCTTTCCATTCAGTATCAGAACAGAAAAGGAAACTTTTAAAGGACATCATTAAGATGTCTGTGTATATTACAGAAAAAATAATTTATAAGTCAGTTCTTAGCACAAAGTTTCTATTCTTCTGTCGTGTTAGAAACTGATGCATATGACTTCCTTCATTCTAGTGCTCTACTTCAGTAGGTAGCTATATTGATTTATACCAGCTAAAGAGTGAAATAAGGCAGTATAAAACCAAATTCCTGAAATCCCCGCAGTAGAATTCAGAATAAAACCAGTGAAGCTTACTATCAAAAAAATCTACTTTAGTGTCCACATCAGCAAAGCTTAATATATTAAATCATTTTGTTTCCTTAACAGTGATAAATTCTATACATCCATTGATTTTAACGACTGCCAGTGTATGAAAGCATTATTCCTAGGGAAAAGATTAGATCATATCTATTCTTTAGAGAAAGAAAAAGATTAATTCTGAAGTAAGGCCAAAAAGATACTTCTACCTAAGAAGAAAACATGCTAGTTTTATAAAAATGAACAGCAGCATCCAGTCTGTTTTTCATTGTGGCAGACCCAGGAAATAAAATTCATGAGCAAAGCATTTAAAAGAGTCTGAATGAACCAAGCTCCCGGTTTCTAGAGCATTGGCTAGAGCTGGATACCCCATTTCTCTTGGATTCAACCCCCTTTGCTTACAGCAATGCCAGTAGAATGACATACACTTTGTTGGCCATTCTCGTTTTCTTTATGCTCTCAAGCATTTATATTAATGCTCTTTACATTAACATTGTTTTATAATGTAGCAGAAGGTACTGAGTGGTGCAGCTGTGAGACTCATAAAATATCGTTGCTGATACATAAGCAGTATAGATCAAATAGGAAGATATCAGACAAAATAGTTATCTGCATTGGCTGTTCCTATGAGCAAAATAATGCAACTCCAATTTTAACCATGCTGTTAGATAAAATCAAAGTCACCTTTCATGAGGAATTTTTCTGTTATTTCAGCTAGAATTGAGTTTATATGATTTCTGGTTAATAAATTTGATAGCAACCTGTTAGTCCTAAAAAGCATATTGAGATGTTTTTAGAGAACTGTTTATACTGTAAGGCAAGTTATTGGTAGCTTTGTAAATTACTTCTACGCACTGACCTAATTGCTGTAAAACTTGGACAAAATACCTTCTTGTTAGGTTGCCTTGAACGTTGTATGGCAAACTAGCCAAGTATATTTTGCTATGTGTTATTAATATGATTAAAGCAAGGAAAGCTTTTAGATGACATAACATACTATAAAATTATATCATTATTTCTATTTTCACTTGCTATTTTAGTACATTTTTCTACAAAACTAAAAAAAAAAAAAAAAGCACTGTGAGCACAAATTACAAAATATTGATGATATTCAAAAAATATTTTGAATTACAAAATATTGATATCATTATGTGTAGAAATTCAGATCCAAACTATATGGCCAGCATTTTATTTCTTCACAGGTCAAACAAAGGTGATCCAATTTAGTGAAAAGTTCTTATCTCTCTTTCTCTCCAAATTCACTGAAGTAGAATTTACCTATATTATCACAGTTGAATGACACACAGGGAATAAGTAACTTCAAAACAAAACATAAACTGTTAAAGTTAGGTGGAAAAAAAATAAAGTTACGCTCTGAAGACATCTTACAGTCTGCGAGCAGTGCTATCACATTAAATTTTACTAAATTTTAGTAAAATATACTCTTTGTTATTTTGAAGATTAACTATGCTAACATGGATAATAAGATTACCTTAGGATACTAGGTGTTAAGGGCCTATCCTCTATTTCAGATATGATATGATTCTTAAAGGCAAAAGGAAAGGTTGTGTGTATGAAATGTGAAGGAAATCCCATGTTTCTTTTCCTGTATGGCCTTAAGAGGATACAGGTCTTTGGGTAGCAGTAACACTGAAAGTTTTTGCTCTTATGCCATATACACAAACTGAAAATCTTTCCAGAGAGCATTCCCCAGTAAGAAGTTAGAGTCCAATAAAACATTATTCGGCAGTAAGAAACATCCATTTCTCACGTCAGTCACCAAAAGCCTCCAAATACATCATCAAAATCAAAATCTCCCTTTTAACATTCAATTCAAATATGAAGCTGAGCGTATTATCTATCCCAAATGCACTGGCTTCTTGTCAGCTCAGCAAGAACTTTTTTAGATGTACTGCTGCAACTTAAACTTTTTTTTTTTTTTTAAGTAAGTAAAATTTATAACATAAATGTTGTTGAGATGAGGTCTCCTTCCTCCCCAGCAGTTTGCTATCAGGAGAAGAGCATGAGAGTAGATTTACAGTAGAGCACAATACACTGCAGGTGAGAATGCCTGATTCTGTATTCCAGAGGCTTTAAAATTTCACCTTTTATTCATGAATTATGTATTTGTCTGGGCTTTTGCATCTAATGATATTCTGAAGTAGAGATGGAAAGGATACACACTGAATAATATTTTGTACATGAAGTGTTATGGCACTTTTGAGTTTGTGCCAGGTTGAAAAGGTCACTTATTACTGCTATCCATATCATAACTTCACAGATGTCCACTGCCAGCAGGAGACTAATAGTGATGAGATACTGACTTAGTTTAGCGCTCAGCTCCTAATGCATACATGTTCAGTGTGAGATTAATAGCCTCTGAGAAATGAATATCTTTTTGGTACTTGCATATACGTTGCATAGCCTGAATTTTTCACCTCATTCTGTTCAAATTGTAGAAAGCTATCATTGCTATTCATATGAACCTCAGAAAATATCTTGGAATGGTGTCTGTATAGCAGTAATTCAAGAATATTCAAAATTCAATATTATTGTATCATTTATAAGATCTATAAATATATATATATATAAGTACATGCTTATGACACACTGTCTATCAAATTCTCTTATAATTTTATGTGAATTTTATAAATTTTATAAAATTTTATAATTCTCTTATAATTTTATGTCATCAGTTTTAATTTTTTTCTAGGTATCTTCTAACTTCCAAGGGGTCTAACTTTTTAAAAATTAGAAAATGGTTGTAGCAAAATAGGGCATAATGTTTCTCTTATATTCCACCACATAAAAAGTTTTTAGAATATTGAATTAAAATTCCTAAACAGTGTCAAGGAATTAAAAATCTAATATGGTCATAGGTTGGATTGCTATTAGAGACAGGAAAATATTAAGACCCCTTAAGTTAGCTGAGGCTAAAACGTCAGAAATACTGATTGCAATTCTGAACATCATATTCAAAACATTAATTCAAACTAATGACTGGTAGAAATTCTGAACTTCTGAAAGCCTACTGAAATACTGCTCTGTGAATATTTTATTCATTTCTATCCTTCCAGGATACCCTACAAGTGCATACTATGTAGCCGAATATTCTCATATGATTGGGGAAATAGATGAACTCTACTTAAGCATGTGTTTTAGAAGAGTTTGTAGTCTACAGATCCATTATCATTGATTAATTTAAGTATGTTGATAGTTCCACAGCATGTCTACCTTCTCAGGACCAGTTAAGTCAAAACCCTTGTAAATCTGAAAGAAATAAAACCACCAATGTCAACTGGATTACTCTCACTTTTAATCTTTTTTTTTTTTTTTCCTGTTAATCAGACTCTCAGCCTCTTAAGGTATGATTCCATACCTTAAGTATGGAATCAAACTATGAAGTAGTTCTCCAACAAAAAAAAATATTGAGGAGCAGTTACTATAAACAATCTGATTTTTATTCTGCAATAATATTTTTGAGCTGTAGTAAACTGGTAGAAAACAAGGGATATTTTATACTGTCTTATGATATAAAGGGCTAAAATAAGAAACTGGAGAAGATACATACTACTGTCTGGATAGGTACATCAACTAAGGTGGAAGTAAAAATAAAGCATATCATGTAAACACAAGCAAAATTAAGCTAATCAACAAAAATTCAGTTGAAATGTTTGAATATCATATAGCTTACTGAATGCTTTCAGTGCAGTTCAAAAATTTAATTGACCTTTTCCTTCTTTATAGATTTCTAATTATAGAGAAATTTAAATGCTACAGCAGCATCTTTATGCCTTTTTAAACATACACATCAATATTATCTTGAGCCCTAAATCACAGCCATCAACCACTGAATGCCTCCACAGTTTGAATTACTCTGCCTTTAAAATATTTCAAGAAAACATGATTTGTGCAGTATGTAAAAACTTACTTTTACATTTCTTCCCTTGTTTTATTTAGGGTCCACCTGGCTTACCTGGCCTGAAAGGAGATCCAGGTTCTAAAGGAGAGAAGGTATATGAGAATGTCTATATTTTTATTCATTGTTTGTACCTTTGTTGTTTTGGCCCAGTCTAAAGGACTATAAAATTAGGAGAAAGAAATGCTGTGGTGTTTTGTTTGTTTGTTTGTTGTTTTACTTGTTGTTGTTTTGTATCAGAAAGCAAGACAACCTTAGCTATCTATCAATCAGCTTTCCATAGCTTTCGTGGTAATTGTGAAGTTTTCAGTAACATCTGATATCCTGGAGATATGTAGAAAGAAAAACATTACTGCCTGTATGGTAATCTAATGACCATACAAATTTTTTTCCTTTCAATGAAAACTCCAAAAACTGATGTAAAGAGAACCTTTGGTTTCACAATAAATAAATAAATAAATGGAAATTAAAATTATTAGAGAATTTAATTTTATAACAACAAAATGCAAATATTTTTCAGCTATATTTTCTTTTTGAAATAATGGATCGAGAGATCTGGAATACCATTTTCTAATAGAGTCCCAACAATTTATTGATTGCTTGTTCATCAGGGAAGAACCGTATAGAGAAAAGGATATGAATATATCTTGTGAATTATGATTTTTGTTTATATGGTTAGGTCAGCTGTTTATACAGCTCTATTACCTGTGGAATCCAATGTGCAACTCTGTAATATGCTTATAAGTATCAAAATATAAAAGGTGGTATGTAATCTGTATCTATAGGTATTATTATTTCTGCATCCGTTTCAGAAAGGACTATGGTGCACTTTGATCTCTTTCACTGAATAAGCATTCACAGCTTGCAAATAATCTTAAAAAGCCAACTAACATTTAATATGCTCACAGAGTAATTTTTTCAAGTTAATTGATAACTAGCAACTGTGATGTCATTTGAAAGTTTTAATTTGTGTGTTTGCAAAGCACATCTACTTTATATATATTGAGTTCTCACTCTTTCTTCTATCTTGTTTAGGGACATCCTGGTTTGATTGGCCTGATTGGACCTCCAGGAGAACAGGGTGAAAAGGGTGATAGGGGTCTTCCTGGCCCACAGGGGTCTCCTGGAGCCAAGGGTGACGCAGTAAGTAAAACATGTGCTTTCATTCAAGTTATATGCATGTCTTTTTTGAAAGAGACATATAAAGTTACTATAAACACTTAACACCAGACTTTCCTCCTAGAGGTTAAAGCTTTCCTAGACAATGGACAAACACAGTGAAGCTATACAACTTAAAACCAGGTCATAGAGCATTTCAGGAGGAGGAAACATACACCTAAGTTAGGGATGAGATAACACTAACAGCACCAATCTTGTTATGTACTACCCAGAATAGCCTCTCTTCTCCTGGTTATAAAGTCATGTTTTAAGCCTCTATGTAAAAATTGAGGCTTCAAAGATGATCTGAACGTGAACAGAGTTGTGACTATAAATGTTGGAGCATGAGAACAAATATATGCAACTCAAACTGTCAGATCATATTTCAAAGACTATTTTGGACACTAGCGAATAGCCTAAATTAAAACTCACCAGGGCTGGACACTTACTAGGACTACCTTTTTGATACATATGCATTTCTGAATCCAGTCTACTATGTAAAATGTATTTCTGGACTTATTCTCTTATTCTTTCTTAGGGAATTTCTGGTCCTGCTGGTCCACTTGGACCCCCTGGTCCTCCTGGTTTACCTGTAAGTTACTTCATCCAGTCCTCCTGTTCAAAACACTCACATGTTGTGTGGAAGATACTCCA
Organism: Anas platyrhynchos; assembly: GCF_047663525.1. NCBI lineage: Eukaryota > Metazoa > Chordata > Aves > Anseriformes > Anatidae > Anas > Anas platyrhynchos. Next base: position 2,007,537 of record NC_092594.1, read on the forward strand.
ACTATGTGCCTATGTTCTTCCCCATAGGGTCCTCAAGGTCCAAAAGGTTCCAAAGGATCCAGTGTGAGTAATTCTCCTCCATATTTTCTGTCTTTGTACTTAATTTCCATGTGTTATTTTTTAACATTATGTAATATGGTTAATATTACATTTCTTTCATTCCTTTATAGGGCCCTGCTGGTCAAAAGGGTGACAGTGGTTTACCTGGTCCACCTGGTCCTCCAGTAAGAACTCTTACTTGACATAAAAGCACATTGTACTGACATGACCTGTTTTGACAGGCTTTGAAAACAACACTTGTGAACTTGCAGATAAGGAACATATTAATGATTGTTTGAAAATAAATTTGTCAGGAAACAGAAATCCACCACACATATAAATACATTGTCTGCTCTGAAAAAAATCCATTAGAAATAATAAAAAATGCAATGATGATTTAATGTATCATATGGAAGCACAGAAAACAGAATGATTTCAGTTTCCTGCTGTTAATACTCTCCTGTTTCTACTACTTCTTCTCCATAGCATAAAAATCTAAAATGAAAACAGTCAAAATCTGAATGAATTGTTTCAATTTTCTGAAATGAAGTACTGCTTTATAGACCCCAAGTGGAATTTTAAAATTTTATCATAGGGAACACCCACAGTTTTGTTCGCTATAGGCTATGCCTCTGCTTCAGGTAATTGCTGGGGATGAAAAGGCAATCACAAATGAGTTCTTCACTTGCATGAGGGCAACATACTCTTCCCCAAACAGCAATGGAGTGGGATGAGTTTAGAGCAAAACAATGTTTTGGTCTGCCACGATCTGTTTTGGCATAAATATGAATGAAATAAGTAAAATAAATAAATTGTAGAAGCTCTGTTCAAAGCATCTTCATGTCATGTTCTTTCGTCTTCCTCTGTGTATTTACACATCTGGAAAACCAACAGAAACGGTAAACATATGTTTTCCATTCAGGGTCCTCCAGGTGAGGTAATCCAGCCACTGCCAATCCAGTCACCTAAAAAGACTAGAAGATCTCCTGATTATATGGTGTCTGATGCTGGTGATAACATTCTGGATTATTCCGATGGCATGGAAGAGATATTTGGTTCATTGAATTCACTGAAACAAGACATTGAACACATGAAGTATCCAATGGGCACTCAGAACAACCCAGCCCGAACTTGCAAAGACTTGCAACTCTGCCACCCAGACTTCCCAGACGGTATGTTAATATTGCATGATGAAGGCAAACAAGGCTGAAGTTATGATCTGCTATGATACTTTGGCAGAATTATTAATTATTGATAGATGGTTAATATAGTTGCTCAATAAATACAGTGTCACTAAATCCATTTTTGCAGGTATAAAAGGGTTCTGTTTATAAAATGTGAGTATAGATATGTTCTGTTGGTAACAGCCGTTATTCTTTAAATACAAAACCAGAAAAAAAAAAAAAAAAGATTGTTCAGGAAGGTAGGCCTTGCATTTCCAGAATTATCTAAACGGGAGAGGAATAAAAGATTGATGCCATTTAGATCAATGAAAGTAAAATCACAAATGTCAGCATACTGACATACTGCATAGATTCTAGTTTTTAAAAGAAATGACAATTATTTTAGCAACTGCTTAGTATAATATAGGAAGCAGCACAGATATTATACTCTCAAGAAGTTACTACTCTTTTATCCTTAGAAACAATAATTCAGTCCAGAATGGCCTCTGTTAGTTCCATGTCATTCAGCAAATGGACATTCAAGTTTCTCTAGTACTGTTTAATGCTACTAAGCACTAGCATAAAAAAATGCACAATAGTGTGAATTCACTGTGCTCTGAAGGACTGTTTTTCATTATATTCTGTTTTCTTTTTTTTATAACTGAATTTACCCCCTTTGGAAAAGTTTTCAATGAAAGCCAACCTTCACACAATTTTCAAGCTTTCATACTTTTTTTCTATTGCAATGGATATTTTTTCCCAGTTCAGAGCAATATTTTTCTGTTTTTAAATGGGAGAAAAAATAGATTTTGACAGCTTAATAATACTCTGTTGTTTTCACTCTAGATAGATAAAAACAGATGGTTGCCTTGAGGAGTAGTTAAGCAGTGTGTGCGCTATATAAAAAGTACATATTTTACAATTCAATACCTCTGTAATAATGAATGGTTTTTATAAAACACGTTTGTCTTCTTCATTTAACAGTATTTGCTTATTGTTTGGAGCTTTCTTCAAATCAAAGGAATTTTATTCTGGTTAAAATAAAAGTAAATGCAGTCATTAAAATACAAAATTCTGCATGGGCAAGGCTTGCATGTAGGAAAGACTGTTTTCAATAAATACAGCCTGAATAAATAGAATTTTAAAAATATGATAAATGATTTTTCTATGCTCTGTATTCAGAATACAGAACCAGTAAAAGGATTTGTCATGCCTCTTCAAAACCTCTACTATTTGCCTGAAAGTCGATTAGAACATTAGTGTCAGAAAATCTTTGCTTTCCTGCTGTGAAACTATCTGGAGATAAGGATCCACATCACAGAAATCATCGTTATAATTAGAATAGTGGATTTTAAAATGTGCTGATTTTAAATGGACCTCAGATTGACTGCACCTCTCTTTCATCCCCAGCCTTTACTTGCCCTAGCATTCTAGGGCCGGAATCCTCAATCATACCAATCTGTTGTGGTTTAACCCTTGAAAGCAGCTATGAACCACACAGCAGATTGCTCACTGCCCCCTTCCACCTGGCTAGATGAGAATTGAAAGGGCAAAAATCAGAAAACCTGTGGCTTGAGACAAAAACAGTTAATAAGAGAGAAGCAGAGAGAGAGAAGGAAAGGGAAAAGAAGGAAGGGAACAGAAGGAATGAAAGGGAAGGAAGGAAACAAAAGGAGTTAGATAAAAGTAGACTTTGATCCTGGTGTTATATTCCATAAACAGCAGCAGCAACAAACCACAAATGTAGGAGGTTCCATCAAAGAATCACGAAGCACTTCTTTCCTGTGATGATGACTGACCAATACTGAAGGTGACTTGCTCAGGAAGATTGTGGAGTGTCCCTCCTTAGAGATATTATAAAGCCACCTGGATGCGTTCCTGGGCAGCCTGCTTGAACAGGGGTTTGGATCAGATGACCTCCAAAGGTCCCTTCGAACTTCAACCATTCTGTGATTCTTTGAAAAGAACAGGTTGCTTTCACATCATTCAGATAACTTCACCATATTCTCTGGAGGGCTATTAGGTAGTAAAATCTGACTACAATCTTCCAAATACCATTTTTATGATCAAAGGCAAATCTTCTCTTTATGTTTTAGGGGAATACTGGATTGATCCTAACCAGGGCTGTTCTGGAGACTCCTTCAAAGTGTACTGCAATTTCACAGCAGGTGGGGAAACTTGCATCTACCCAGATAAGAAATCTGAAGGAGTAAGTACCAATCTGTGTTTTCAGTTGGCTGTTGACATATCCTACTATACTATTGCAATGTTGAACTAAACAGGATAATTACATTGTCACATTTTCATATAACTGTCTTTCTGATTACATTTAAATTTGCATAAATTTGAATGAAGCAGTAAAATGGTACACTGAGTTGACAAACAGCATTTCTACTCTTTTGCTTAAATAGAGCTTTTGTGCACCTGTTTGCTAACCTTCCGCTGCATTACATAATGTAGCCTAGCTGGGTGACAGGTTGAAATGCATAATCTAGAGTTTGTCACATAAAAGTTAAACTCTTACTATGTTTCTTTTGTGAGTTCATTTATATCTATTCATTTATAAGTATATGTAGAACGCTGTATATAAACAGTGTCCTCTGTCATTGGTATAAATTACCCCTGAGTGGTATATGGTATAGAGGAAGGCTTTCTAAAAGCTTATCCAAATGAGATAGATCTATCAGAATCAACACCAGTGAAAACTCTACTGTAGACACTCTTCACAGGAACAATTTACACTAACAATTTACCTGAATCTTATCAGATGACAACAGTGTCTCCTTTAAACAGAATTCTCCCTCTTTATAAGCTATCACCTTGGATTCCATTTAAAGTCACTAATCTGAAGGCATTCTATACCAGAAAAACATCCTATTTTAGTGTTTTTACAGAGGCTGAGAACTCAGAAAGAACCATTCTTTACTATCTTATGTGAAATTTGTCCCAGGTAATTTAAAAACTTATCTGTTAACATATGTTCTAAATATCTATATTTCCACTGTTTTACCACACAGGTTAGAATTTCATCATGGCCAAAGGAGAATCCAGGATCTTGGTTTAGTGAATTTAAGCGGGGCAAACTTGTAAGTGGCCATTACAGCATCCAGTTTTTCACAAATCAAGTATCAAAAATCCTTCAAAATCAATGGCAGGATCAAATATAAACAATAAGAAACTTAATACTTCTCAGCTCCAGCTCTTTTGCCCTAGATATTGTAGCAGTTACATGGCCTCTTGCCACTGGACAGCAGGCACCTGCCACTGTGCAGCAAACACACAACAATCCCGGTACTCACCCACCCAGCTGACAGTGTGATCTGGCTTCTGGCAGACCACACATTACCACTGAACCTAAGTAAAGCAGCTGCAGCACAAATCCCGTGCTTCAGTCTAAATAACTGGAAATATACTGAATATGCAAAAATGAGCCTGCAGGCTGACATAAATTTATAATTAACTAAAAACAGATTCCCAAAGAGATTCTGCTGTTTTTCGCTATATAGGGGTAGTTCTCTGTCTTGCCCATTAGAACAAAGCTAAAATATATAGTTCTTCGTCCTAAATATATTGCTATGACATGAACTACAGAGTCATAGCTTCATTGAACTTAAAAACCCCATAAAATGATATGTGTCGGTTTACTTTTTATTAAGGACAGTTATGTGGTTCTTCTGTCAAAAATAATTTTGTTTTGCATTTTAACAAAGGGAACAAATAAATGTTCATGTGAATTCTTCTATTTTCCAGCTTTCCTATTTGGATGTTGAAGGCAATTCCATTAATATGGTCCAAATGACATTCCTTAAACTACTGAGTGCCTCTGCCAGACAAAACTTCACTTACAATTGTCATCAGTCCGTAGCTTGGCATGATGCATCTTCTGACAGCTATGACAAAGCACTAAGGTTCTTAGGATCAAATGATGAAGAGATGCCTTACGACAACAATCCGTACATCAAAGCGCTTCATGATGGCTGTGCAGTAAGTAGACGTTCAGAATATTCTTTACAAAACCAACCTTTTGATTAAAATAGAAATCAAACATTCATTTATTTTACAGCTTTCCCCTGACAAAAAGCTTTCTAAAGGCTTTATTTTTAATAGACTACCTTTTAGTAGTTTTTAATTGCAGTTCACTTATTCAATTTTTATATATGAACAAAAGTCATTATTATTTTTGTAAGCCAAGCAACAGAAATGGAACAAACCTGGCATGAATACAGGCTGTCAGCACCAATGTGCTGAAACTAGACTATTTGCTAGTATGACCACAATATTAAAAGCAAACTAGCATAACAAGAGGGGGCAGTCCATGAGGAAAATATATTTACGTTATAAATAAAATCCTATGAAAATATAAACTTTACAGTTTGTATCATCTGATGCATGAAAGGTAATCGTTTATTAATTCCACACTACAGAGGTACAGTGTGGAGAGCTACAGCATGTTTACTCCTCTGATATATAACCATTTGCTTTTTTTTTTTTTTTTACTTTTTTTTTTTAACAGTCAAGAAAGGAAAGACCGTGATTGAAATCAACACACCCAAAATAGACCAAGTGCCTATAGTTGATGTGATGATCAATGACTTTGGTGATCAGAACCAAAAGTTTGGATTTGAGGTTGGTCCTGTCTGCTTCCTTGGTTAAACTTAAGACAAAGATCAAATCAACAAAAATGTTGCACTTTGGTGCTACCAACCCACTTCCTGCCACATGCAAGTTTTGAATAAGGATGGCATAGAAAATGTCTTGCTGTATATGTGTGTCTCATCTAGAAAGTTATTGTTGCCCTCGTAGGGCCAGAATCACATGACTTAAACTAACTTTGCAAGAATGCTGTGGCACAGACAGACAACATAGAGCTCACTTTATCAACACCACCCTTTGAATTCTTTTGGTGCTGTAAAAAAAAAAAAAAAAAAAAAAGACATGGTGCTCCTTCGATTACAACAGAGGTGTTATGAAAGTGTTTAATAAACTGTAATTATTCTATGTACAGTACTATACTGTTATTTCTCTGTCCATTTCCAAAACTTGCATGTGTCTCTGAATTGCATCTGGCTCTTATTTTATAATTACAAAACTACATTGTCAATACCGTGTATGTATTCTGAAAAAATAAAGATGTAATTGCCAGTGAAGCCAATTCCATTTTTGATTAATAATAAAATCCCTTTGTATATATTTTTGTTGAAGAGCTTTGTTATTTGAAGTCGCCAAAAAAACTTAAGGTGGCAAAACTGGAAGATCTTGAGCAGCACACTCAAATCCCTTTTCTGCTGATATTACTCCGTGATGATGAATTTCAATAATGAAAGCACTCTCAAAGGTGCTGTGTTCCATGGTGCTATACCTCAGACGTTTTTTTCTTTTCTAATTCCAGAATTTCAGAAGAATCCTGTATATACCTAAAATAAACAAGTTTATATTTTTGGGTAGGGGAAACAAGTAAGAAAAAAAAATAAACAAAAAATTTCTGTTAAAATCTGTATCAATTAAATCATTCATATAGCTTTCTTTTTTTTTTTTTTTTTTCTTAACGTTTCTCATCTGATTTTGTTTCCATTGTGCTTATTTGGTCTGCATAAGTATTAAAACTGGATTCAAAACAGTTATTTATGGATTTCTTGCAGTGTTTACTTAGATTTTTATGTAAGCAATAATGGATGTTTGCTTCTTGAACTGGATACTAGAAGTTCCACAGAATGGTCCTATACAATATTTGCCTGTCCCATTAATATGAATTATTTTTTCCTGTTATTTCAACTGAGGACCAGGGATGCAATATGTCTAGGTCATGTGATTCTACATAGTTGCTAAGCAACACATAGGGGACTGCTTCCTACAAAGCTGTCTTTGACCCGAACTGCTACCATTAGCTCTTAAATCTCACCCAAAAAGTTGGTTTGGCCTTCCCTCTGAATATTTTATTCAGGTAGCTGTAAGTAGAAATTACATTTTAACTTTGCAACACAAATCCTTTTGTAATTATTTTTCATAATATATGTAAGACTTGAAAATAAATGTTTGTTTCTATTTCTTATAAATTGTTAAATTAAATAGTACTAGCTTCTGCTGGCTCATTTCCAACTGGTTCTTTCTCATGCACGTTTATACATGTAAAAGTGAGATTTCAAAGGTCAACTTCTTGCTGTTCATATTTTCTTTTATTTTTGAACCAAAGTTTGTAACTGTCACCTCAAAGAGGAAAATACAAATTTTATTAATAAAATCAAGTCTTGTCTACCTGGATTGGCCATTCTTTTTCTTTTCATTGTCCAGACCTCACCCACTCTCGTTACTGTAACTTCACTCTGCTTCCAGACCATCCAGCCTCAAAAAAAACAATCTTACTGCATATCCTGCCAGGTACCGAGCAATAGTGCTAGGACAAGAAATGTTACCAGAGGAGATACTGATCCTGCTATTTATTGGCAGTACACAGCAGGGGCTGATCTATCTAACTTCACATTTACTTAATGCTGACCGCTGCAGCTACAAATCCATGCAGTACTATCAAAAGTCTTATGCAAGACCGAATCCTGAACTTCTTTACCCAGACACTGTCTTGCAAGCTACAGTGTCTGAGTGCTTCATCATCTTATTCTTATCCCTATAGGCTCCCACACGGTAGACCAATGACCCTATTTATTGATGGGAAACAGAAGACAAGAACTAGACCATGACCTAGAACATACTGCAACACATCTCCTGTACTTTCTTTTAGCTAGCTCAAGCAGAACTGGTGAGGAGTCCAAGGTAGAGACATGACTTATGTCACCTGGGACTACACAAGTTAAATTCCGTTTTCAAGCAAGCCTATAAGAAAATAAGGATCAATTTTTTTCACACTTCAAGTGAAAAACCTGTTTAATCACAGAAATACATGACAGCTGGACTTTACCTCTAGAAGCTAACTAAACAGAAATTGGATGTTCTGTGATCTTGAGGTTTCATGCTACCGCAGACCAGACTGGAACGTATTGCTTTAGGCTGCTTTGAGCCTCTCTTTAAACAGAGAAAAGCCATAGTGGAGACGGCATACATTTTCCTCACTGCAAACAAGTATGTCACTGTAATGTTGCATGGAAATGCAGCAAGTAGACACACAGCACCCTCAAGCCAACAAACAAAATTACGGACGGGGGCAATGTTCTGTCCAGCATAACATTGACACATGATGGAGATCTAAAAGACAAGCCATGCCTGTAGAAGTATAAACTGTCCTGTATTTAGACGTAAAGCTGCTTCTCTTTCTCTCTCTTTCTTCTTCCTTATCCAGAATAGGAAAATATCAACTCATCATGATCAGCACATCTCCTGTAAAACTTCCTAAAATTCAATTAATCTTTTCACTCTAAACAGGCAGTCATTATGCCTAAGACCAATAATCATCTTGTGAAATAAAAAGCTATAATCTCTCTTAAAAAGCGAGCACAATTATTTACTTAAGACTCCTCCCCCCAGAGACAACCTTGTTAATTACAAAATAGAGCTTCATGTGCTAATGACTAGTAGGAGATGCCATGATAGCAACTGATTTTCTATTATACACACACATTTTCTTGTGAATGAACATCCACTATGATATGAGACACCAAAAATAACTTGAAAATGAAAAAGACAGGATATTGAATGTCATATCTACTATATTTACCCCAAACCATTAATATTTGTGCTCCATTTCTAGGCATATAAATTATCAAAAAGTCTCATTGTTGATTTGGTAAAAAGCAATGCCAAGAATACTGCAAAGAAGTAGGCTGCTCTAAAGCTATACACTCTTTCTTTTTCCTTTTTTTTTTTTTTTTTCAGTAAGGACATCAAAGATTATTACAGTGAAGAAGGCTGCAAACATATAGACATGCAGATGTGCTGCTTTAGCCAAAATTGGGCTTTTTTTTTCTTCTCAGCTATGAGAATGAAGGCTCTGTTCTAATGACAGGATGAAGCCAAAGCCCACAATACTACCATGGACATATTTTGTCTAGGTTCTGTCAAGACTTTTGCCACCAAAGCCCACAATACTACCATGGACATATTTTGTCTAGGTTCTGTCAAGACTTTTGCCAGACCCTGACTTTGTTTCCAGTTTCCCAAAGGTGGAGAGACATTATCCTCATCAAAACACAGCTAACTTCAGTAAGACAGACAGGATTAAGGATTCAGCATCAGGACTGGGATCTAACTGTCTTCACTGATTCCTGGTATGGTCTAAGATTTATTTATTTATTTATTTTAAACAAAAACATCACAATGACATCATAGCTAAATCTTGCTGAAGCATAACAAAACCGAACTAGTCCAGTGATTAAACCACAGATGAAAATTAAAATTTGGTTGATCCAATTTGCCTCAATTACATTATGCACTACTAAAACATAATTTCTATAAATTGCAGATGACCAAGAAATCAAGGACCAGTCAATTGGTTATGATAAAGTATGCAAATAAGCAGTCAATGTATGTTTTCCCTCTCCTGGTTGTGCCATGCCATCATTTATTCATGCCATTTGTTCTGTTCAGACCAGAGCTCATTCTCCAGTAAAAACCTCAATCCTGTTATCAGATTTCCTTTCATCACTTTTTGTTAATTTGCATTATGGTGGATAATGCTGACCACTTCTTTGCCTTTCAACGTCTAATATATATTTCATGAGATATTACAATCTAATAAGGGTAGTAGCTTCCAATTTTCTGATTCTCAGTCCTTATACACCCAAGTGACTAATGTTACCACTTTTTCTCATACTCAGCTCGTATTTTCAGAGCAACTGAAGACTCAGCATGGAGACTCAACCTCCTCCATGATTCTGAAACAAAAAATATCTGCCATAAACACTGTCAACAAGCCCTCAACAGATAACAAGAAAATGGGAAATTAAGCACTCTTCAAATGATACAGTAAACAGAATAGCTGCTGGAACATTTATCATGTCTCCCTCTGCATACATCAAAGATGAAAAATGTAAGTACTCGTCAGAATTATTTTACAGCATGCAAAGCCATCTACTGATTCTGTGTTCGCTATGTGCCTTATGTGATGGTCAGCAAAATTCTTTGCAAGAAGAAAAACATTTTTGCTCTAGTCTCAGTTCTCTAAACTAGATCTTCTGCTGTGTTTTCACTGTAGTGAGGAGGTAACAGATAATTAAAAGAATCTTTCCAAGTCCACAGGGCTGGAACAACAAAGCTGTCCAGAGCCCCAAGGCCATCCCAGTGACAAGGTAAGAACACCAAAGACTCCTGTTCAGTTCCCATCTCACTCTAAAATACTTCATACACAGAGATACTCAAGTCACAGCACAGCAAGTTCTGTAACAGCACTAGGCCCTGATGCTGTGTGCGTGGCTTGCAGGGGCCCAGCCTCCAAACTCTGTACCTCCCAGAGCAAAATAAATATAGAGTAGAGCCACAAACCTGAGTTTTTAACTGGGAAATATTTACTAAACGTTGAGATTGTCAACAGAGCTCAGGATCACAGACACCATTCTAATAGTTACTGTTTCTGAAACCAACATACTGATTTACTATTTGTTACTTTACTCAGAATCTTATACAGAAAGGCAAGTGAAGTCACGCAGATCATTAGCACTGACTTGAATGACTTCTGTAGCAGGCACCATTCATTAAAACAGCTAAGGTAAGTGCATGAAAAGTAGAAAGGTTTAGAATTATTTTTACTGACATAAGAGCTTCCTTCTCTCAAATATTGTCACAAGGGGACAGGAGTACAGTATTGACAGTTAAATAAGGGTCTATATAAAAGGTACAACAAAACCAAGCAAAAATAGTTCTCCATGTACAACAGAATGAATGATGTTAGCAGGACTTGGCTCCCTCCTCTCCTCAAACCTGGGTTACAGGGTGAGAAATCATGGCCCTATCTGGGAGCATCTTATGTGATTTCTGGTGTACAGCAGCGGTCAAGGTTTGCTTCTCGCAGTCATTATGAAGCAGAAAGGTGCACCTGCCACCTAGTTAGGAGGTAGCAGCAAAACTGATACATAACAACCACACCTAAAAGGAGTAGCAACCATCACAGACCTCTGTGGGAAACATGGTGTCACAAATGTCTGCAGGAGCCTGTCTGTCCCTTGCTTTCCTCTCCTTCCCTTTCTAAGTTCACCTCTAGCATTCCCTCAGCTTTTTCCCTCGTCAGAGCTCTTTATTCCCATGGAGCAGCCAATTTTATGGTGTTACTGAAAAGCACAGGGCATCTAAAATGGAGGACGAGAGGCTTAACTTTTAAGGTCAGGTACTTGGAAGAGAGGAAAATAAGGGAGGAAGAGAAGACTTGGAAATCTACGCAGAGCGACATTAACGTGCTACCAGACACATAAAGCATAAAACTAATCTGAGTAATCCACATATCTACATTAGGAACAGAAATTAAGCAGCCTTTTTCATTGCCTGTGTTTTACCAGAGATGCAGGTGGGTCAGGCAGGGCTACTCTATCTGAGAACTGTCTCTGCAACAAAGTCAGATGAAAACAACAGGGTTCATGCTGATGACTGTGAAACCTCCTCCTAAAAGTTGGTCCATTTAACCACATGGAACCACATCAGCTTCAAAACAAAGCCGTAATATCTTGAGGAACCACATTTGATCTAGTGTCGCATCTTTGTGTGAAAATTTCCCTGGAGAAAGCAGTAAATTATAATTAAAAAAAAAAAAAAAAAAAGAAAAAGTACACATGAACCTGAAAAATTTCCCGATTAAATGATTCTTTACTATTTCAAATCATTATGAGTTCTGCATGTGTGCATTCATTTCTCATGTTTTGCATAATCTTTCTGATGACTGTATGCACAAGCGTACCATGGAGAAACAGCAGCTAGCCACTGTGATTACTCATTAAATTTAATGAGTAAGTTAGAATTATCTACTATAAAAGTAAAATGAAAGCAAAATCACAAATCTGAAAGCCAAGCTGAAGGCTGAAACATACACATGCAGTTAGTTAAAACCTTCTTAATATGCACAACGATAAATACTTCATATAGATATACAGCAAATTTGGATACACAGTACCCAAGCAGAACTCAGCTGCGATGGTATCTGAAATGATACGTTTAACCCTAACGAGACACACAACTCTGAGGAAGCAAAGACACCGAGGTACTTTTGCAAAGCCTGTTCACAGCAAGGCTTCGGTAACTCGGATAGAACTCCTAAAAAATTCACTTTACGTGGAGGTAAAAACCGCGGGACCGTTGGGACCGTTAGGACCGTTAGCCGGGGCCGTTAGGGCCGTTAGCCGCCGCCAGAGGGCGCCTACCGGCTCCTCGTCTGCACCGCTTCACGGCAAGGGGCTGGGCTCGCCTCAGGGGCGACAGCTTTAAGGCTTGTGAGGTAATTTCTGAGCCCCCGCGCGTGCAGGGGTGTGTGAGTAAAAGAGATGCACCCCAATTCCCTCTTACCCGTGATCCTGATGTTATTTCGCAGGGTTCTTTTCCTCCCTTCAAGTCTTACTTTGCTGCCCATGGCACACAGAGGTCAGTGGCACCTCTCACACTTGTGTTTTCTCCCCTATCACGTCAAACAAATGACATGCAGCCCATGAGTTAGCATCTATCTGTGGCTTGTCTATGAACACAAGAAACCTTTTTTAAAAGTAAAGGTGGAAAAAAAAAAAAAAAAAAAAAAAGGAGTAATTAGTAATTTTAAGATTAATCCTTTACCTAGGTCTTTCTGTGGTAGAAAAGGCTGCACACTTCTGCAAAGCCTCCGTAGCTGTGTGACCTCTGACAGCAGGTATGCAAATACTAACAAGTATTTAAACAACTCTGCATAAACTCAACAGGAAGTTGTGTCATTAGTTTTGAAACAGTTTAAAGACGTTTCCACTGAAAAGTCCTCCATGGAGACATGAATCAGATTAATCAGTTTTGTGGTGAATGTGGTAGCTCCTGTTTCATGTAATCTCTTCCTCTGAAAGCTTTGATTGAAAACTAAGCTACATTCAGGGTTTTGTGATAGCCTGGGAGCTTCCTTCAGTAAACTCAACCCCAAAATTAATTGCTGCTGGAGCTCATAACCCATTATAATGCTTCCAGAATCCTTCCCCTATTATCTTGACCTGTCGTGTTAAATTCATCTTTTTGACATGACACCATTAAACAGTGTGAAATAGAAGTACAGAATTCATTACTCAAACGGAAGAAAAAGCACACAGTCCAGTTATTGTTCACAGGTCTGCTTTTGCACTTCTGAAATCAAATGACATTTCATCACAGCTTTTAAGAGAGATGTTTGAGAATAAGCAATCATCTGTCCACCGTCCCTCAACTTTAAGGATCATGACAAGGATTCTTCTAAATTCACACTTTTAGGACATTTCGGTGTAACACATACAACAAAGTAAGAGATCTGCACCAGTTCTACCCATAGACAAGCAATAAATTAATGGATATGGTATGCTCTGGACTCTCATTTCCCTTAGCTATGAATTGTCTTAGGTGAAGGTTATCCTGAAGAGAGACACGAAATGATAATTCTTGCTTAAAGTATCTGGCTGCCAGAAAGGCAGGTAGGGATTGTAAATTAAAACATGACAGAGCAGGAGAGGACTCCAGACCATGCATAATTTACATTAACACATTTGTAAAACATGAATTCCTGTTACGTGTTACATATTACAACTGTTCTTACATGAACTGCAGAAAAAAAAAAATCTTACTCTTAATGAACTAGAATCTAGTTATTCAGAAAATGCAAGCACACATTTTAAGCACCTAGGAAGGAAAGAAGAAAAAAGTTAAGATAGCTTTGAGCTGTATCCCTCCTAAAAATGCAAAATCTACATTGGTTAGGTGCTTTCAGAATTACTGAAAAAAATATGCAAGAAGGAGGAAAAAACAAACAAACAAAAACACAATTCTCTAGTATGCTCTCATGAAAACATTATTGAATTGAAAATATTGCTTGTGTTATAAATATAAAGCTTGGTGTATATTTCTCCAAAACTTTCAATGTAAATCTAAAGAAACTACTTCAGCAAGCTTAGGTTTCCTACACAATGATGTAATACATTTCATTTTTTTCAGCTTATTAAAAGATTTTAGTTGATGTTTGGAAAACATAGTTAGTAACTCATCATAAATACATACCGGTGTAAAACATATAAAAGATACTTTTATAGGAGTGATTCACAAGGAGTACATACAAGAATAAAAGTATATTCACTCTTCACTGTACTGATATCAGCTACTTATAAAGATAAAGAAATCTGGTCTAATATCACATTATTTCCATGTTTTATGATAATATTAAACCAAGACTTCAGAGAACTGCTGAAGGCTGATGCCAAGGTAAGTGAAAGGGGAATCAGAGACATTCTGCTTATTTCAAATGCCATTACAGTAATGCGATCCATACCTTGACAGATGCTAAGAAGAATCATTTTGCTGATTGACTTTTCTTCAAACGTAAGTCTGTGGGCAATCAAAGAAAATATGAACATCTGGCTGAGCTTTTGATTGCCATGCTCAGTGATACAGCTTACCCAAATAAGCAACAATTAGTCAGTACAGCTTGTGTCAAAAGACCCATCAAGTTAATTCAAATTAACTCAGAATAAATTGAATCCAACTGGCATTCATACAAATTTGTATGCATAGTTTAAATAAACTTCTTTTGTGCTATACTATCCTTTATTTACAAGCAAAACACATGCAAAGCTTTCTGGTTTAAGTAAATATCTTTAAACTTTTTGACTTCTTAAAGGCAAACTTCTGGGAAAACTTTGATCCTTTTCTTCAGAAATGCATTTCTAGACTCATAAAAATTTGTCAGCTTTTTCATGTTAACATTTTTCACTTGCCAAGAAATATCACAAATTTGTAGAAGTTATTCATCAGCGTTTTTTCAGTAGCAGTTACAATAGGTGACTAGCATTTGAGTAAACTTAATAGCTAGAAGGTGGTCAAGATAACTACCAGATTGTATTAGGAAAGGAAAGTTCTAAAACTCAAAACTGTTTTCTGATGTTTTCACTTGATTCTCATTATAGAACCCTGGGAATGCTTTCTTTAATCAGTCTGTGATTATCAACTTGGCATGCTGTGTCATCAGCTGCCACAGGTGCCACAAGTAAAGGAGCTTTTCTTTTTGTTGGGAGTCCACTCTGTTTTAGAGCCAGGAATTAGGTTTTTCCTATTCAGAGACTCTTGTGAATACAAGGAATCCAGCACCCTTCGGAACAATCAGATCAATTAATTAGGAAACTGTCACTGTGCTTCCTTAACAAATCAGAGGATTAATTTATGATCCATAACTTCAAACAGCCTTTTAGCAGCTGTTTCTTGGAGTTTTTTTCCATTAAAATACTAACCCCTCGCACATATTTCTTCTGATTCAGAGGTTAAGAGTTCTCCTATTAGCATTACCTTTGGAAATATATTTGATGAAAAGTCCCTTGGATAGTCTAATGATACGGTCCAGTTGCTGTCAGGTGCACAGGCCCTTTGCAAATTCTACTGAAAAATCAATACCAATCCTTCAGTGCTTTCAAGGGATGTGGGATTAGTGTCATAATAACAGTGACTGTCTCCAGCAAATGACTGTTCAGTGATCATTTTGCAGTGGCCTGGAAGTCCAAATCCCCCTCAATAACTTTCAAAATCGACACTTGCTGGAAACAGTGTAATCATCCCTAGCATAAAGACCAGTAGCTGCACTTACTGGCTAGTCAAGTACCTGCTTATTTACTCCACTACTTGCTCATTACTGGCCTAAGGTTTTGGAGAAGAAAATCTGCTAAAAATGTACATTCCCAAACAGCAGTTCAGCGTTTCAGATGTGTTCAGCAAACAAAGGAATGCTATGTACCAAGGAGAATCAGCAAGCAGCTCTCTACATCACCTGTTTTATTTAGAGATTTAAAGGTAGACTAAGGAGAATAAATTTTCAAAGACTGTGGTCCCGGAGGGGGGAAGGGGGAATAAAAATCACTTCAAATGATAAACAGCAGAACAGCATTGGGTAGTTAAGGTCTCTGATATTTATTCTCTGGGTAAAGCAGCCTGCTTGCTCAGAATCATTAGCAGGAACAGGGGGATATTTAGCAAAATTTGAAATAGCGTGGCAGTTACTTTATGAATAGGTCTCTGAATGTAGTATGTTACATGGACCATTTTTAAAATGAATTCACAGTAGCATCTGATGCATAAACACAACAAAAATATCAAAATTTATTTAAATTTTTTACAAAGCTTACCCTTATTTTCACTATGACACAAACCACAGGAGTTGTATAGAGATTTCCCATTCTCAAATCTACATCAATTAGAGGAATAATTTGAATGTAACTGGCAATCTTCTGTTTATTAAGACATTTATGAACACCATTCTTTATACTTCCTATCTTGCTACTATTGATTTTCTTTTGCATCAGTTTATCAAGGAGTTGCAGAATAGAAACTGTTAGCCATGAACTGAAATACAACCATTTATTGTTTCTGATTAAAAGCAACAAATATTTCATAAGAAAATTTCCTCATTAGTGGCTGACACTTTCCCACTGGATCAGGGTCAGTAAAAATTAGAACACAACTCTATAGAAATGTTAAACATAGAGGGTTGGAATTAGATGATCTTTAAGGTCCCTTCCAACCCAAACCATTCTATGATTCTGTAATAATCATCATAAATTGTTGCTAATATAAATTATTTTGAGTTATGACCTGCCAGGAAAACTTGTGAAGGTTTCCAGAGCTTCTGATCTGACTAGCATTATGATTGATTTTATAGAAAAATAAAATAAAATAAAATAAAATAAAATAAAATAAAATAAAATAAAATAAAATAAAAATAAAATAGTGAGTTCTGTTTTTTTTTTTTTTAAGGAAAAATCATCTATACAAGCTTATGTTTCTCATTTTTATGGAAAAAAGCATAGGTGATACCTCAAAATCAGGGGATAACAGGGGAATGGGAATGGGGAACCTGAAGAAATTAACTTCAGAGAGGGTCAGAAATAAAGACAGGCCAAGTCCAAAGTCTCTCTGAAGAGGCAGGTGGGACTGAATTTTGGGGCATAGAAATGCTGTTTTTAGAGACTTTCCTCTCCCTGAGCAGATCCATTTTGGCATGCAGGGGCCCTTCTTTTCTCCCTCTTTCCACACATTTAATGGGTCCTGCCTGATTGCAAAAGGGACACATTTGGGCATGAGCAAAGAGTGTTAATGGGGAGATAGTTGAGTGGGAAAGCAAAGATTCTCTAAATACCTTTTTAACAGAAATTTGCAGGGTAGGAATTTATGTCATTAAATTGCAGACCTGTGCTGACAGAATGGACAGAGAATTGCCTGCTTCCTGGCATCTCTACATTTAATCAGAGATTTTTCTTCTCATCCTAAGGCAGGAGCTGACACGCTGCCAGCCTGTGTGCAGACACAGCGTGTGCTACAGCAGTGAAAAACTTGCTGGGGTGGGAACACGAGCTCATTTCCAACTGCCTCCATGAAGTTTGTTGTCCATGTTGTGCAGCAGAGTGACAATTGTTGTGAAGTCCTTGTTGTCCCTGAGCTTGTCATGCTCATCTGTTATTCACAGTCTGAGCAGTGTTCACTCAGTACTGTCTGTATCTGTGGTTGTTTTTCTGTCAACATGTCAGATTTAGGTGATTTCTACTAGGATTGAGACCTGTATTTATTTATTTATTTATTTTTGCAATGGAAATTAACATAATAGTTTAATTTATGTAATTTATGTAAGTATTTTTAAAGATTTGCTTGCACCATACTCAAAAACATTTGTGTCTATTACTTTGGGTTCTTCTGAGGTTTGAATATCTACCAATGTTTAAGTGATTTCCTTATAGGAAATGTTCCTGATCTTGTTACGTTTCTCTTTATTTTTTTTCTGGTTATCTCTTCAGTTAATCCACACCTCTTTTTGAAGAAAAAAAAAAAAAAAAAAAAAAAAAAAAAAAAAAGGAGGTGCTAGAATTAGAGAATTAGACAGCTGAAATCTCAGCTGTAACAACAGAGAATAATTATATCATAGGATTTATATACGACAACCTCTTTCTTGAAACAGCCTCTCATTCCGAGCCAATATTGAGTTTATGACTCATTTTAAGTGCTGATCTTTTTCTGCCTTGCTAACGCACAGACAATGAGACTATCTGTATTGCACAGGGAATGTCTTCTTCCAGGAGTAGGACTTCACTTATTGTTGAATTCTGTTTTACAGCCTTCACGCCAAACCCACCCCACTGTCTAAAGTATCAACAGCAACAACAACAAAAGGTTCTTTTCTGCTTCTGGTCTGCTTTTCCCCTGTTAAATAAAACGAAAAACTGAACTTCATAATTCACTTTTATATGGAATGACATAAAAATGCATGAGTCTACTCCCTGTTATCTGCTACTCCTCCCATTCTCTGTTCAGCATCAGATTTATATTTTCTTTTTTCCTCTTTCTTTTTTAATGGAATTATTAAGAAATTCTCATTGTCCTTAAGTTCCAGATGCAATTAAACTTGTGACTTCATATTTCCTGGGTCTGTTGCACATATTTATGCCATTCCTCTCTGCTCCTTCTCAAGCGCGCTTCTACTTTTTATACAATGTCTTTATTTTCAGATCAATCAAGAGTTTCTTGTTCAGTACTATCAATCCCTTACTGCACTTCTCTTTTTAGTGTGTTGTCTCTTTGCATATAACATAGCACACACAAGCTGCTTTGGACCAATAGGGTCTTATAACCACTAGTCACAGATAACCTGAACTCTAGTAGTGTGTATACACTTCATCGTGCTACACTACCATAGCAATCCTAGAAAGTAATGTTGTGACTGAGCTGAACATGAGTAGATGTTCCACCTTTAACACCATTTGTTTTAAATTACTGACATTCTCAGCATCTGAATGTGAATCAGTTCCCTGTTCACTTTCAAACTGACAGGAAGTTCCAGTAGTGGGGTCTTAAAATTTCTGGTATTTGCACTTATACATGATACAAGAATCCATTTAATCTAATAGCAAGTACAGTCAATGTGTGTGTGCCATAGGAAGTCATCCAACTAGACTTTGTTGCCTAAAGTGATTTGCCCATCCTGAAAGATATACAAAGAGATTTTCAGTATATCTTCTTTCTGTTAACACAAAACTAAACAAACTGTTTTGTTGTTGTTTTGCTTTGTTTTGTTTTTTAAGTCTGCTTCTTGGTTGTATCAATCCTTGGCCAACACATACAAGTTGTCAAAAATGAGTCACAGCAATGATATCCTGTGTTGCCATTGAATTCTTGGAAAATATGTGGCCCAACTTTCTTAAGAAAGTTCTTGAGGCACAGAATAAAAACACTTGATACATTAATGCTACACCTCTCTCGAGTCTTCTGTGTAAAAATGTTGGATGAAATTGTCCATGTAGACAGTGATATCACTTGCTAAACACACAACATAGTAATAATATAATAAGGAAAATATATTTGAAAATATAAAGTCAGTGATGCTTTTGTATTTTAGCAGAAGTATAAAATAAATATTTGAGAATTCCCACCTTTTTTAATGCTGCCTTGGATTTAAAGTATTTTTTCCAACCATCTCTCAAGCATTAAATTTATTTGCTACTAGTATTCCTTCCAAATCATCACCTGTCTTAGTAACTTAAAAAAAAAAACTCTGTACAGAAATGCTGAACAATCATGCTGAAATCTATAGCTCCATTAACCATGATAAAATCATTATCATTCTTTTTTTCTTTGTGTGTAATATAGTGTTTGTATAAATGCTTGTTGCAACTGGAAAGTGTATTGTGCTATCTAGCAGATGACATTTTAAGTTATGCAACACATAAATATTAGACTAGAGAAAATCTTATTGTGATTTCACAGCCAGTTTCACTGTAAACAATTCTCTGAACTGCCCACTTTCTATGTTCTATGTTTCTATGTCTATCTGTTCTCGTAGGATGCGCTGGTAGGTTTTTTTTATTTATTTCAAAGTTTTGAAGGGACAAATGTTATGCCTAAATATATTCTCTACAATAAACAAGTACCTTTAGCAAGCTATTGGCTGAATCAATCAAATCCATCTCAATGATATGTTAGTGAAAACATCTTATCCTCACAAGTTGATTTCAGGCCATTAAGACAGACCTTTTGCTTTGCAGTGTAGATATTCCTTACATTTCCCTCTGGTCATTTGTCTTCATTCAGAGCAGCACTCAACCATCTCTGGTCCTTATTACTGTTAACAAGACTGTGGTCTACCTTAATATAGTGTCAAATGAAATCAGAAAGAGTCATGTGGATGATAACAAGAGAAAATGCATCAGTGTGTGCAACATTATCATTAACATTATGTAGATGAGAAATATAAATGAGGGATGAAATGCAATTTAAGGGAACACTCAGATGGAAAACAAATGTGCCATTGCAGACAAACAATTTCTGAAGCAGCTGCATAGTAATCAAAAGAAAGAGGAAAAAAAAAAATAACACATGAGAAACATGTCATTTCACTTGTAATTCTTGTTACAGGATTGAAAATCAGAAGAAATCTGAGTTATTAAGCAATCAGAAAATATCAGATATTCTCAGTAAAAGTGGTTCTGTTATAATGAAATCCTTATATTTCTCTGACAAGACCAGCATCATATAACATACTGTGTTAACTGCATGAGCATCAGAAAAGGTTCTGTTTTAAAACTGTTAATTTGCTAAAGAGACTAGTAGGCCTAAAAGCTTTCTAGATCATTTTGACACCTTCTGTTTTTCTCATTAATACTGGCACTGGTATTCAGTGATTATTGTAGAAGTTGACCATATTTACAAAACATAGATTCTTTTTTGAGACCACATTTGAATTGTATCTGAATATCTCATAGATGTTCAAGATATTCTGTTCTTGGAAAGATGCAACAAAACATCTAAACACTAGGCCACTGGAAGCAACTTTAAAATGTCTAGCCACTGTGATCAAAGAGGAAAACTTTTCTTGAAGATACTGTCTCACAGAAGTACCAGCCGCTGTTTTTATACTCTGAAGCAGCTCGTGTCAGTCATTGAGGAGTCAGGATCCTAGACTAACCTAATCCCCTTCAGCATTATAAAGTCCATATATTAAATTTGTCCCCAATACTGATTATAGTGAACATATCCATTGCTTCTTTTGGCATTACAGCATTTTTTACTATGAATACTTGGCTTCCAACCTTTCATAATGGAAGATAACGTAACTACTGAGGCCTAAGGGTATGAATGGAAGAAGATAGTTTTGCTTTTTACAGAACTGAACTTCATAAATTCAAAAATGCACACCTAAGGAAATATGCTAATTTGACTAAATATTCCTCCCTTCAGTAAAGAACCAACTTTTATCAGTATCTCAGATTTGCTTCTCAGCTCACGTATATAAGAACTCATGCGGTCTGTGCATAGCTAAAAAGTGCTTCGTCACCATGCAGCAGCAGATGGACTTGAGGAATCGAAGGACTTGCTGAGATCAGACCAGATGTGGGCATGTTTTAGAAACATTTGTCATTTTCATTTTTCACTGAAATACATTTAAGATTAAAAATGTCCACATAACAAGAAACATCTTCATTGAAGATGGATGCCTATATGCACTCCTTCCTTTCTGTATACCTTACTCTCTTCTGCATTAGCCACAGAGGAGTTAATACAATGCTCAAAGTGAACTCTGCAACAAAATGCATAAGGAACTAGTAGCCTAGAAATTATTAATTTCTTATTGGCATAGTAGTCACATATCTGTACAGGGAGACAACCACAGACATAGAACTGGAAATAACAGTTGATGTTACCCAGACTCAGAATACCTCAATCCACCATCTGGATCAAATTACAAATAGCACCCAACTAGCACCCAACTAGTTCTAGCCACAACAACCACAAACTGAGCTTTTGTGAGTAAGCAACATTGTCCAGTGGATGATATACCTGTATCTATTTCCTTGAAAACCTGTACCTATTTTCCATGAAAACCTGGTTTTATCCAGAAAAACATCCAGACACCATTTTGGAGACCTTCTCCAAAAGAAGCTCTCAAAATAAAATAAAATAAAATAAAATAAAATAAAATAAAATAAAATAAAATAAAATAAAATAAAATAAATCTAGACACCATTTTGGAGAGCTTCCCCCCTACACACACCCTTCTGAAGAAATATATTCCCAGGTTAACTATTTATACTTACAGTTCTGAACCCAAAATGAAAATACATAAATCAGACCTAATCTCCTACACTGCTAACTGCTAAATTAATCTGCTTCTTCTATATACATACATGCTATTTTAGATTCCTTGAACAATTAATTTTATTGATGACTCATTCCAGTTTTGGCATTGAATCTACATGCCTTGACTATCTTGGCCTATTCCATTCTCGGTGGAGAGAATAAAAGCATCAACCAGATATAGTGAGATTTCTATCCCACTACCCTTGTAATCTCTCCAAACCAGGGACAAGCTCATGTAGGACAGCATGCTCTGATTCTGTCAGCATTTACACTGAAGGCAAAAATGGAGCTGGCTCTGATGACTTTGATCAAAAATGGTGCAAGGACACTAATATATAAAACATTGTTTCTATCACTTAAAACAAACAAACAAACAAAAACACATACTTATTTTAAAACCTTTAAGTTATAACCAGAAATCTGAAAACCCTTTTTCTTTCCAAATTAGATTACAGACTTTATAGTAATAATAGTAATTTTATAGATGAAAAAACACATATGACTGACCTTCATATCAGCCTTCAGCCTGACAAACTAGATGAATGTATTATCCAGACCTGTATTTCTCATTCTGTTTCACCAGTCAAATAGAATTTGCTTGTTATTATAAATAAGAACCCTCAGATAACAACAAAAAATAAATACATGCAACTAGTTTCCAATGTACCTGTTCTCAAAATTCTCTTTTTGAAAGAACTGCAAGTTTACAAGCTGTTTGCATGAGTAATAATTTCATTGCTCAAAGGTACACTACAGTATTCATAATAAAGTCACATTTGTTATTAGACAGGGAGCTGATTTTTTTTTAAATATCAGTCACTAAATCATTTAAACAGTTATTTGGATTTACAGGCTTCATATGTAGAAATCATCTGTTTATCATGTTTCGTTGAATGTTCAGAGTTGACATTAGTTACAGATTGACCGTTAGGTTCTCCGTGGGGGAAACTCACAGGAGATTTCAGATTATATGGGGGTCTCAGCTTCAAGAAAACGAAACCAGTGACAGAAACTCCTGGCCAGAGACTTAACTCAGCTGCAAAACAAGCACCTGAGTGACTTGCCACCATTTGGTGAAGCTCATCTTGGTTCTAATGTGTTAAAAGATTTGAGTCTTGAGTAGAAGGTTCTCTTGATTTGTCTTTATGGATATAAAATGATTGAGAATTTGTAAAACGAAATTATCTTAAACTCCATGTTGAGATGGTAGGGATTCTAACATATGAAATTAATTTAAACCCAGAGTACTACAAAGCCATAAATATCATTGAGATTAGGTTGTTGTGAAGACAGGTAAGGGGGGGGGGGGAGGGTCTCTGAAGTCATTCAGATGCCTTAATACACTTGCATTCATTGTCATGAAAAAACTCGGGTAGCTACAGTCCTTTGTTGAAGTACTTAAGTTTGGGGAGAGAACACATACTGCAAGCAGGAGTCCTTAGGCCACCAGTAATCAGTTCCCATAAGAACACTGTACCCATGGGATACAGCTAGGATTAGTTTATACATTGCTCTTTGAAGATGTAAAAAGATTCCAAAGAGCTAATTGGTACTAGATTATAGGACTTCTGTATTACTATTTTCAGCTATTTCACTCTAAATATAAAGTGATAAACAGATATTCATACCAATTTGGAAGTTTTTTGTTTGTTTGTTTTGTTTTTCTTAACAACTATTTAATTATCTCATCTATTACTTGAAAACATAAAATAAAAGATTTGATCAAGAATGTCTCTTGCATATAAGGAAACAAAAGCTTGTTTTCAATGTTTAAAGGATCCCGAAAATCTGTTCATTTTCCTCTCCCCAACCCCCAAACCTCACTTTATTTATTCCCTAAATAAATAAATAAATAAATAAATAAATAAATAAATAAATAATGTTTGAGGTCTGTATAAAATAACAGAGTTATTACGAATAATGTTTTCTTCCTTGATTATATTGTGATATTCACTGAAAGAAAACCAAACCAAAACAATATTTTGTTGGCTTTTTGGTAGCAGATCAACAGAATTGAAATTTAAGCAGCAAGAATTTTTCCCCTTCAAAAGCTCAAGCTTAACATGAGATTGAAAGCAGAAAAACAAGCTGGAGAACAGTTACTTGGAAATTTTTTTCTAGGCAGGTAATGCCACACAGGGACAGGTTGCTCACCTGGAGGTATTCTCAGCAACACAAAGCAGGGTTAACCTGACCAACCTAGTAATAGTTCTACCATCCTACCTCAAGGAGGGGCCTGGACTTGATGATTCCCAGAGGTTCCTTACAAGTCTGTGATTCAGTGACCCCCTACTGCACTGCTGAAATTAAGCAAGAATCATCCAACCAAATAGATTATAGGGTGCTGATAAAAAGGTGTAAATAATGCACAGCCCCCAAAATACAGGATAAAACAAAACAAACAAACAAAAACGGAAAAAAAACGGGGGGGGGGGGGGGGGGTGGATTCAAGTAAGAAAACATATGCAATCCTCAACCTTCTTTACAATTTCAGCATTTCCATTGAATTATACATACTTAATGGAAAAAAAGGAGACCCATACCTTTTTTTCCTTACAAGTCACCTTAAAAGAAGTGGGATATATTTACTTTATCACAGCAAAACTCTGCGCAAAGGTTGAGTATTTCAAAAAGGCTCCCTGCATCAACTGTAATTTCCTTTTCAAAAATAATAATGTAATTTTATAATCTGTGTGGTAATTTGATGTAATACAATTCTTTTAAAGATATTATCCTTTGGGGATTTTCCTCCCTAGAATTTCAACTTCAATCCTTTAAATTATAACAAGAACATTTCTTTTACTTCTCTCATTACAGCACCCTTTATATTAAGACATTGTATTAAAATTTTTAAGCTGACAGGGTTTGTAACTGGTTGGACAGCCCGTCTGTTCTGCAAGTAAAATTATAATAGTTATTAAATTCTTCTCTAATAGTTGTGTCAATGTTGTACTGCCAGCGGCCAAGAAACTGATACTTAATTCTGTCTACCTGAGAGCACACCTTAATGCAGACTTGGTAGAGAGAACCCTTGCATGAAATTCAGCTTTCTTCCCTCATAGGCACATGTGCAACCAGCTTAGAAGAATGCTCTACCTCTTTAATGAATAAATAAATCATGAGTCCACTGCAGTTTCAACTACAGCAAAAGACTCATTTTTGGTGTGAGAAGAATTGGCTCAGGCTGTAATGGTTCATATTTCTAAAATCTGGAGATTTATGGTTCCGCTTGTCTAACTGGTTAATATCAAAGGCACCACATATGTAGCAATAATCCTTTCCTTGCATTGGGATTTTCCCATGTTTGTTGACTGGAATCTCAGAAAGAATACTTGAATTGTGGCAATTTCACTATAAAACAAGAAAACAGGATCTGTATTAACCAGACTCAGAATTCAATGACCATATCCATTCCCTATGTGCACAAACGTGTCCATAAGCAATACTATTATCTCATGTTATTTCTGTGCCTATTTCTTCCATGTTGCCTTTAAATCCTTTCTCCTTATACACATATCTCCTCCTTATCCACATATTTTTAATTTATGTCTTCCAGTTACTGCTTGGCTGCCCATCTCATCAACATATGGTAGCTCTGCTGGCTGGTGGCACAGACCTCGTATCTGGGGACTGATTAATGTACCATTTTGTAACTGGCACAGTTAATTACATGCCTTAGAAGCAATTACAAAATATCACCACCTCAGAATATTCTCAACAATGAATTATCCAGATCTACTTAGTACATTTGGTCTTAAATTTATTTACTGTGTAGTAGATTATATTTTCAAAATTTAAAGTAAAGCTCAATGATCTGTCTGGCATCATCATTCTAATCATCCCATTCTAACCTTGAATTTGCCATATGATTTGGAAATTTCTCTTATATTCAAAAACATTTTTTTTCTTTATTATTCATAAACAAAATAATTATGTTTCTGTTTTTGTTTTTGTTTTCAAAAAGAGGAGGAAAGGTACATTTCTACTCTTTATTTGGAATACTAGGCTCCTTATTTCAGATGCACAGTTAGAAAAGTGCCCAGAATGACTGTTCTCTTCTAAGAACAAAATCTAAGGATGTTTGTAATCTTGGAGGATATTCCTTGCTGAAATTTGTGTCTCTAGTGATAGTCTCACAGCTGTTCAATAATGATGCTGTGTTTTTTACATAAATGTGTAAAGTCCTTCATGCATCTAAGCCAAGAAACAATGCAGACTGTGCACCTGAGCTTTTCTAACTGTTCTTTCTCCTGCACCTTAGGACTTCTTGCAGATGGGTTTGTCAGAATACCTTGTCGTTTTTGTGTTTTTGTTGTTGTGGTTGTTGTTTTTAATAACAATTGCAAACCCTGGAGAAAAATAAAGCTGCAGTGAATACAGATGCAATGTTAATTAAAATACACTCTAAACTCTAAATATGAATACTTTTAAAAAAAATGTATCGACATGTCAAGCAGCCAGGCATTACTTTGAAAATCAAGTTTTATTTCCCTGAAAATTCAAATCTGCATTAGGATATATTGAGCTGAAATGCTACACATTGAATTAATTCAAGGCTTTTGTGTGTGCAGCTATGCATTATGGCTCTGGTACCCAGCTGCACTTTGGGTAGATTACAGAATTTGTATAACTATATAATCTAATGGGTGATTTCTAGTCTCTAAAATAGTACAATACAAAGTATTAGTAGCAGTCTTGTGAAAGAGATTTCCTAATTGGGCAGTCAAGTTAATTATTAAAGATGTGCTAGCTTTTATGCTGCTATCTGTCTCATGTCTGTAAGCAAACCAAACGAAACAATGTCAACAGTAGATATGCTTTGTTATGTTAAGTTCCTTCAAAGAATTCCAAAGCACCTGTATACAAGAACTGGTTAGAGAAACTTATGTGAGCTTCCCTGTAGGAAAAATAAATAAATAAATAAATAAAAAGTTAATAAAAACATAGTTTTATTATGATTTCAGTAAATAAATGAAAATAACTAGTTCTACTACTATATTTAGCCCTGGAGACATCTGTGATTGTTGTCATCAAGCAAATAGCACTGCTAAGCTGTAATGTTTAAATTAATCCTGTCACAGAGGTGAGGTCTGGAGATAGATACAGAGATTTTATTAATCTTCCCCTAGAACTGATTTTACTATGCTAATATTTGCTCTTTTTTTCTCCATATCATGCTGTCTCTACCTAAAATAAATACTGTCTAAAA
Organism: Anas platyrhynchos; assembly: GCF_047663525.1. Taxonomy (NCBI): domain Eukaryota; kingdom Metazoa; phylum Chordata; class Aves; order Anseriformes; family Anatidae; genus Anas; species Anas platyrhynchos. The sequence goes on from NC_092594.1 coordinate 2,035,170, forward strand.
CGGAAGCAATGATAGAGATGATGGGTTTGGTTCATTTTTATGTAGTTAATTACTTTTCCAGCCTGCATTGTGTTTCCCCTTTTCCTTTACAAATTCCCAGACCAAGAAAATAAAGTGTTATCGCCAAAGGAAAAGGAGAAACAGAAAAGGAAGCCATGACAAGAGAGACGGGGGAAAGAGTCTTCATTCATCTGCATCTCACTGTCTCTCTTAACTTCTGCTTTGCTTTGGGACAATTTCAGTGCTAAAAAACAAGTGCCTTGTTAATAGATAGTACTAACCTTTTAACTCTGTATAGCATTTTGTCCCAAAGAAAAGCAAAAGATCATGCAAAGCTACAATAACATTATCAAACTTTGGGGATCATTTCACCAAAGCAATGGATTTTACCTCACCACTGTAGCCACCTCTGTTTAGAAACATATCAGCTGTTTAGTAGCGCACTAGTACAACATGATGAGTTATTATCTCAACATTTCCTAGGAACATGCTTTCAGTCTTACACTAGAAGACAGGTAAAACCCACATGTACACCTGAGTTACAAAAAAATCAGTTTTTTTGTAACTCAGTTCATATGATCTCCAGTATACCTACAAGAAATGTAGTATAAAAAGAAGGGAACCCAGCTGAAGATTTCATAGTTTTAAGATAATTAAATAACTGAAGTTTGACTGTGAACCCTAGAATGCACAGGTACCTGGAATGCCACATCTTACTTTCACTATGTACCAGAAGAGACAGCATTATCTGTTGATGTTGATGCCTTTCAGACACTATTTCTGTACTAGTTATTAGCAAATAATTTTGGCTTTTTCCAAAAGTGATGAAAAATCTAGAATTGCAATTACCTCTCAGCAAGCAACTCAGCAATTTTCTTCTCACCATGTTGCTGGTTTTGGGAAGTTATATAAAGATCACACATGAATGGAATTAGCCTTTCCTTTCAACCACTTTATTCCCTCTTATGTAGGTTATCTGTCTTGTATTCCCATGATCAAATATTCAGATTTTGCTTTAAGGCTTACATTTCCTGAGAAACTGTAATGCCAGGTACTAGAAATTTTGTCATAAGAATGGGTTCTGGCAGGGCAATGCAGCAAGGGAAATTCATTCCAGCAAACATGCTACATAGAAAAGCGTAAAAATGTGTAATATACCCAGCTGGACAATACTGGAGCCCCAACTGCTGAGTAGCAGCTGCCATTCTGATTGGAGCGCTCATTAAAAGCTGCCAGCTTTCATGTAATAAGCCAGACATGGCTGGCTCTAGCGACATAATAGAACAGAAATTGCCAAATAATAAGGATTCGAAGCCCAGACTGCCAACGATACTTTAAAACTCCTACATCTCACACAGATCTGTTTTGAACTGCATTGCATTTGAAGTATGTTAGCCTATGAGCCTGCCTAACTTCCCTTGCTGTGTCAGTGGAGAAAGCTCTAATAACATGCAGGTGTGAAACACAGAATTTCACCTACTTGTAACCAATCAGTCAGAATTTTGAATAGGTTTGCAAATGTTGAAATAGATTCCTGGATCCCAACATCTCAGGCCAGTTAGGTACATTTTGGCAAATAAGTCTGACTAGAAGCACTCAGTGACTGTACAGATGACAGCACTTCTCTGAATATGAACTGTCGCTGGTTTTGGCAACGATGATAGCCTGAGGTTTTATTTTTCCCCTCTAAATCAAGACTCTCCTAAAAAGCATAAATCACAATGTAATTAAATCTTTATCTGATATGTATGAGAAAGCGAAAACATGGAAATGCCTTTGGTAAAGAAAAGGTTTCTAGCACAGCCAATGTAATGTGAAATAATATTTGAGAGTGTGAGCATCCTTACGGAAGATTATTTTTTTTTTTTTAGTTTTTTAGTTGTGATGCAGCTGTTTTTCAGAGGGCAATTTTTGAAGGACTTTTTTTTTTTTTTTCCAACCTTGTAATGTAATACCACCTTCACCACCTTCAGAGATTAAAAAAATTTCATCCTCTTTCTTGAAAAATCAGAAAATTATACTGATACATAGGGTAGGTACCTAGTGTTAAAAAAGGAAATTAGCAAAAATGATTTTATTTTTTTCTGATGATAACAGGTTTTCATACACTGGCTGATTTCTTGTATATATAGAACATACTTCAGAAATGATAATAATGTGGTCATTCTTTTAATCAGAAATCTTAATTTGTAAAAAAGTAGGACAAACTAGTGACATACTCACTGAAAGCATTGGTTATGTCTCTGTAAAACACTTCAGCTACCATCTTATTTTAGACAGTCAGAAGAGTCCAATTGACTTTGATCTAAGAAGTTGTCATTAAAGAGATCTGAAAGCATGATGAAGTACAGAGAAATCAATTTTTGAAATCTCGCCAAACTTCACCTTTAGTACTCGGGACACACAGCAGAATAATTTATTGGCATAAAGGAAAGAGAGAAGATAAATTATCTTAATCCCTCTAGATATGATAGGATTTTTCTCATTATTTGTTCTGTTACCCAGTTTGAAAACATGAATATTTTGCTCACTGTACTTTTATTTTGTTCTTTCCAGTAAATAGATAAAATGAGCTCAGCATCTCCACCATTGCAATATCACTTTTCCCCATTTACACACATTGTATTTACAAAATAATTGCTTCATTATGATGTTGCACCTTCCCTCATTTTATGCATTATTTTTCCCATGAAACAACTTTTCTGATACCCTATCTGCCTTTGAGATACAGATTATCAGGAAATATATACTGAATATATATATTGATTATAAGGAAACATACACTGAAGCATCCTTAAGCATAAGTTTCTTTCACAAAGAGAATGATATCTTTCCAAGGAAAAAGAAGCAATTAAGTGCCATCTTCGTAAAGAAAACATTGCTAAAATTCCATTTTTGCTTCTAAATGGTTCACCTATGGTATTGAAATGTATTTCAAGTGTCTAACTTCTGCTGAAAGTCAGTAGACTCTTCAAAAAAAAAAAAAAAAAAAATTTACTTCACCTGTTTTATGGAAAATACAGTCCAAAGGGCCCAAATCACTTCTGGGACTGAGAATCAACATTGTTGTCTCATGTTTTCCCATTGGCTGCTGCTTAATTATTGTGTTGTTTTGGTGCCAATGTCTTTAAGTGATTTACATAGGTTTTAAAATGTAACCTGAGTTCTCCTATCTACAGCTCAGCTCCAAAGAATTCTCTGTCTTCACATGTAACGTTTTATTTATCCCATGACCTCCAGATCAGTTAACAAAACCCACAGCTGCATTGAAACTAATGGATTTCTCATTTTTGTTTCAAGTCCCCTCAAAGAATATTACAAAGGGTGCCCTTACATATAACATTTTGCAATTTCTTAGGGTTGGGTTATAAAAATTACCAGATTTCAATTACCAGCAATAGCACTGCAGGACCTCCATAATTTCTGTATTACCATTTCCAAATATTTCACTCTAGATATAAAGAGATAAATAGATGTTCATGCCAATTTGGAAGTTATTTTTGACAACTATCTGTTCATTGAGTGTGAACTAATCTTTATTGTTTTTTCTCTTGTTTCTTCACTCTTTGAAAAAACAAAAAAGTATTATAATATTTTTATTATCTTGCTAGATTATTTTTAGGAGAAAAACATTTATGATAAAGCTACTTTGTGATGATAAAATAGAGTAGTAATACATTACTATTTTTCCATCTTTGCAGTTTTTTAATGTTCTGTCCTACCTTGCTATGTACGAGATACTCTGCACCTTTTACATACTTAATTTTATCATTTTTAACTATTCCTATATTTCTTTCTAGCCACATCAGATAAAATTTTTATCCTTATTTTTATTGAAATAAATGTGATTTCTTTTCTCCCTATTTCATAAGCATCTCTAACATTCCACAATAAACAGCAGGTTGTTCTAATCAGTCTCTTCCATCCATTCCTTCAAAGTTTGTCTTTTAAACATTCAATATTTTTGGTGCTATATACTTCATAATATCCTCATGTAATTTTCATAGCTAATGATACCATTATGACAAGATACCAGATGTTCAGTACTTCTCTCTCAATGATCATACTTAGCGTTTATGTCTCAGGACTAATTGAGATAATCTGTGATCTGGGTATTTTCTTCCAACACTATGAAGACACAATACTATGCTACCTCAAGATACTCTCAAGTAGTATTTCATAGTTGCTGATAAGATCAATTTGAATGTCTGAGCCCCAAAGAGAAGCCTGTAATAGTTGCTTTTCCCATACATTTCTCAATCTCCTAGAGTCCATAGGTTTTCTAAGAAAATTTCAGAACAATGTTTTTAAACTGTAGAAAGCAAATTTTTGTCAGGGAGGAAAAATATACAGACAGGAAGTATTTAGCAGTTCTGAATGATATATTCTTTTAAATATTGATTCTTCTCTCCTACTATCTCACAGCCGTTAGCAGGAATTACAGAATTTGTGAACTGAAATTCCTGTGAAGGAATAACTTGCCTGTTCTCTCTCTCTCTCTCTCCCTCTCTGTATATATATATTGTTATTATATATATATATTATATATATATATATATATATATATATATATATATATATATATATATTGTTATTATTTTTTCTCAAAAGTAAATAGAAAGGAAATGGGGAAATGAAATCTGTTGTGGAGGCACTGGATATTTGTTACCATCATGTTATTTGCAGCCTGATTTGACAAGTCCATGATGTTCATATCACACAATAAACAGAAAATCTTTCCAAAAGGTATTGATAGTATCTATCATGATAGCCTGGGAAATAAATATTTAACAAGACCCCAGTCGAGTCTACAGCTCAAAGTCTCTTACAATGATTGCTTTCTCTTCCAAGAGGTGCAGAGAATTTTGAGACCAGCACTCCACAGCAGTGTTAATGTTACTATTCAACTGTGGCTATATGAGACCTAGATCTGTTTGCAGTTTGTATGATCTCACCAGATCATTCACATACAAGTTCTTCAAGAGCTTAAACTCGAAGTGTCAAGGTTTCTAGTCTTGCAACACGAACCATTCTACTATCTGCTACACAACTGTATTTTAAGTATTTATATCTTATTTGATAAGTTATTCAGAAACAATTATTCTTTGCTGTACGAATACACCAGTATCATTCAGTTTTTCTCCTTATATGTGAAGGCATCAAAACTGTTCTCCTGGGATGAGGCTTTTGTTCATAATTTTCAACTAACTAAAATTATTGGTTTGGCATAAAGTACTGATGAGATAGACAGATGATAGTGGTTCTCTAAGAACTCCCTCACAAGCCCTGTGTAAAGGAATATGCCTGAGATGAGACAGAATGGGACAGTTTTTCAAAAACAAGACCGTAGCAGGTAGCTCTACAGAGATCTGGGCAGTGGTGCTGGCCTGTAGGCAGAGACAGAGTGCACTAATTTATAAAGCTCCTAGGGGTGTTCAGAACTATCCCAAGGGCCACTCCATGGGTGTGAGTAATGAGCTGCATCTCTGAAAAAACATCACTGAATTTCATCCTAATGTATAAGCTCTGCAGCCTGGCATATACATGTATCATGTTGATGGGGTCACTTCTTTCACAACAGAACTCTGTTCAAGTGAATTCAGAGTCTATTCAGGTTAGCATATGGGTCTAGTCCCTAATTTTCTGAATTCAGCAGGTATATCTAATACACTTCAGATCAAGCTCTAATTCAGATTTCTATCCTTTTATGTCTTATACTTTCTTCTGTGTTTATGTTTCAAACACATGGTAAATTACCTTTATTAAAGAAAAATTCTACTGACAGATTTATTACTTAGCTTGCACAAATAACACTCAATTCTAGTAGGCCAGATCATGAACAAGCCTCAGCAGGCTAAAAAAAGATGAGAAAGGCATCTTCTTTCCCTGACACGTTACACCAGCCTCCTTCTGCGAGTTTTAGCATTTCATTTCTTCCCTTTTCAAGTTTTAGTTTTTTACTCCCTCATTTCATTTCTTCTCTTTTCTTGCATAACAATCGAATACTCACAGTTTGGCTTTCATACTGAATGATATTGTGGTCACATTTTCCATCGATCCATTGCCATTGGGATAAGTGATAGTGATTTCTAGTACTAGTGCATGTTACTATTAAAATCAGAAAACATAAAATTATGAACCCAAGGAACAAACAAGTTACTATCAGATTAGATTTCTGATTTCTGTATAAGACCTTCTGATCCAGAATATTCCTTCATGTTGTAATTAATCCAGGTGGCACCCAAGTCATTAAAAAAATTCAACCACATATTACTTCTACAAATAACCTTTTATTAAGGATGGAGATATTACAGTTTAATACAAGTACAATAGTCAAAGGACAGAAGAGAGAGACTGAAAGGCATTTTGGACAACAGTAACCAAAATTCACCAAAATATCACCAACATTTTGCAGAATTTTAACTTTGTGTAGCTGACTCCAATTCCCTAAAAAATTTTGGTCTGTATCTACCATCCCCCTGCCCTTTATATCTACTTGTATCTACCAGTTCCTACAAAAAAGTCCATACTTGTATTCCTAGTGTTAAGGAGTCTAAAGAATTTGTGCATCCAGGAAGCAAGACTGACTGTACAAAGAGATCTTTTGTAACTCTCACCACTGCTTGTCAGCTACAGCTAGAAAAAAGACGAACAGTCTCTAATTTATCGTTGTCCTTCAAAATGACTAATTTTCCCTTCTAATTTTAAAAGTTTCATGGGGCTTTGAGAAAGAAAAGCCATATGTTGAGTTCTCATGTCCTCCACAGAAACTGAAAATTAGGCCTGAAACCCAGACTCTTACTGTCCCAGGATCATGGTTTGTGGAACATATTATAAGACAGATTCACTATTTCTCAGTTTCTTTTCTCACCTTTTGCTTAATTTCACATGGTACTTTGCTAGGCTTTCAGTAAGCATTTTCCCCCTTCTCTTACAATTTGGGAAAAGGGGGTAAAGTTAATTGAGAAAATATTCAGTTACCATGATTTATTCTATTAAAGTTTAGATAGGCAATTTGCAACTACTGCTACTGTTAGGAATTTTATTCTGCTTTACCTCTTACTGAACTATTCTAATTATTTCAGTGTATAAACCAGCTTTTAGATTTTGTTCATTTGGTTTAGTATTATATATTACCTGGTTACTGTGGATGTTTTTAACTGCTCAATTTTTTGCTACCAAAAGCATAGTCTGAAAAATCACCCCTTCCAAGAAATGAGTTTATGATCCAGTTAATGTAACTGGTTCTTACCAAAAAAAAAAAAAAAAAAAAAAAAATCATCAAAATAATAATAATTCATTGAAATTAAAACTTTAGAAATATCCTCAAAAGTCTGTCCTTTCTAAGTTCAAAACAGTAAAAATACAGCTAAGTATACAAAGTCTATTAAAACAGACATTTCTCCTGAAAAACTGCTGTTTTATTCCTTCTGTCTATTTGCTGTATATAACAACTAAAATCAGAGGTAGGTCTAGAGCAAAACCACTTTGATTGTACTTTAATACTCCTCAGAGAGATTTTATCAAACAAAACTTTTTATTCAGTTTTATCTTCTTTCCTTACAAATCAATAATAGAGTTGACAATATCCAAAGTACAGGATTGGAAATTATCTTATTTGGCAAAAATACGCCTCTGAATCAGCCCTCAACATTTCTTTCAAGCCATTGCTCTTTCAATTCAAGTACTGTATTCCTCCACTTCCAGGGCTGTGGCTTCCTACTCAATCCATCTCTTGCCATAGAATGTATTTTTCTACATCTTCATTTGAATAAGATTTCTGTTCATGTTATAGAATAATTAATGTCATTATGAATATAGAGCTATCTTTTCTGACAATTAGTGACTGGTAGACTACATGTTGAGCCTAATGATTTTTGATGTCTTCATTTTCCTGTAAGAGTCTGATTCTCAGTTTCAGACTGGTTGTGTAAAGCTTATTGAAGAAACTCTAAAACGGTAGGCAAGCTGAGCTGAACCTCTCACTCTTCACTCATCACCAATTCACCCTAGGATGCTGTTAAATAGCTGTATGAATTGTGTTATTTATCTAAGTAACTGGAAATGGTAATCTATAGTTTAGACATAAATGAATATTTGCATTTCTAATTTAAAATTAGAAATTAGTCTCTATTCTTTCAGCCTTCAAATACATTTATCTTCATTTTGGCAGTCTGTTATACTTCTCATGTATTTCTTCATTTAGCAACTGTCCTTCCATTACTTCATTGGTTTGAATTCACTAGCCTGTTTTTTATCTGCAGCAAGCAAATATAAGAGTGTTTTGCATGCTGATCCTGACAAAATCTGCCATTACTTCTTTTTGCTGTTTATTAGAAATGGCTAGTGGGATTTCAAAGATCTCACCTTGGAGTAAAAGGAGCTTATATCCTTGTTCCCCCATTCGTTTCTCTTTCCAATCCATACAAGTTAAAAATAGGCCTTTAAAATTAACTGCAAGCAAGGCACAAAAAATAGCACTTCCAGAATGAGTAATACATTAAAAGAAAAGTAAATCTAGGAAGGCTCCAAAGAGATGAAGCACATGAAATGACGTGCCAGGATGCATAAATAAGTTTGCTATATCTTTCCCTAAATTGTCTAGTTTGTATGCATTTTATTGTCCTATTTATGGGGTGCAGTTAAATCTCAGTATGCCCTATAGCATGCCGACTGCAAAACAAGATCCAAACCTACATAAACAGGATTCTTTCACAATAAAAGAAAAGGCATCAGAAACCCTATTCTTCTTACTTAGTCTACATAAGTTGCTAGCAGAATGGGATGATGCTCAGGCAGAAGGCAATATTTTCAAATACAAAGAGGTGAACCTAATCAAACAGTGAGAATTACTCTATCCCACTTCTACAAAACCCTGCTCTACAAAACCAATCAAAAACTATCTAGCACCTCACTGTAATTTCTCTGGAGAAATCATTTGTCCACAGCTGACTCCCTGTTAGCCTGAAAATCTCTGTCCCAAGAGCAGATAACTGTAGGTATTGCTTCTTGTCACCAACTTCTTCCATGACCTTCTAATGACAGTTGATACACCTGTAACATGAAAGGCAAAAGTTTAATTAAAGCAGAGGAAGCAGAGATACATCTTTGATAATATTAATCTGTGACTTGATCAAACCAAGCTCACAGAAATTTCACCCTTTACCCTGAATAAAGGGAAAAGTTCACCTCTAAATCACATTTTGACCCTTCACAAGCCACTCGAGTTAACATCAAGGGATTTAATATACTTGTCCAGGAGACAATAAACTTGAATCTTCTCAAAAACAAACAAAAAAAATCCTTAAACATTCTTATTCCACTCTTCTCTTTTTTCTTTTCCTTTTCAGCTTCTTTCCACTTTTCCTGACACAGATTGAACAGTCTAATTCTTTCTTATATCCGCTGAGACTCAAGTAGGTAATTGAATTAAGTATATTTCCAACATAGTAGATATCCCCGTTTGTCCATTGTCTTGGACATTGTGTTTGTTTCCAGAGACCTTCCTTACCCCAGCTCCCAGTAAAGGTTGTAGTGAAGCTGTAGAGGGAACTCAGTGGAAAGTTGCTGTAGGTGGTCTGGCATATACAAGCCTTTTGCAGGCGAAAGCTCTCTGCATTTCTCCTGTGGACCCTGCAAGCCCTGCTAACCCCAAGAAAAGGAAACCTAGACATACCTGGGTTTAGAAACAGGTAAGTGGTGCTTTTTTCACCCAGTTGCAGCAAAGTACCACTTTCACTGCGTGCCCAGAGATGCATGTATAGGAACTTGAGTAACTGTAAGATCTTAATGGCTACTGGGCTAACAGTTTTGATGAACTAAATCAGTTGCCTATAGCCCAACTTGACTTAAGACCAGCCCAAATGTTCCACTTTTTTGAGTTGCATGTACCAGCAGCTTAAGCAGGACTGAGCCATTAATTTCTACTTCAGTCTCCCTACACAGATGTTTCAGTGGTAGAGTAAATCTCTCTCATAATAAACCTACAGATTTACATTAATAATTACTCATTCTCATATATCTTTAATCAGTGGATAGTCATTCTTTTATTAACTAGTATTGCTAAAAGTTATGTACTGAATGTATACACTGTTAAAAAGATGGAAAAATCTCCCCTTCGTGTTTGTTTGGAAGTACATTGCCCAGTTTCAAAATATTGTCTTTTCCCATTCAACCCTGAAGGAAGTTAGAAATTGTTGGTAGTCATGGCAATAAAAGCACTTGAGTGGTAGGAAAAAGAAAGTAGTAGATTCCATCTGAAATTACTGTGTTAGGATATGTTCCCAGGAAGATCTATATATCAGGTAAAGATTGATAGTACTTAGTTTTGGCATAGTTGAATGTTTCGAAAAATCAGTCAGTATGATAAATGTCAGTTTCTTATTATCTGATATTATGTTACTTAGATGTCTGTGTGCCAGAATACTCCAGTGATTGATTGACTAAATGTCTTTTTTAAAGTTAGTCTGGTAAAATACATAAGAAACTAAACATGATTTTTTTTTCCTTTGAGGGTATAGTAGAAAAGTATATCAATATGAAAATAGTAATCAATGGCTAATTTTTTATGGCATTTGTTTTGCATTACTCTACATGTAATTAAGAGTAAAGTTGCTTTTAAAAGCAAAAAGGAATAAAATTGTTAATTCAGAAAGTCCTATAGGCTTTTAATAAAGCCACCTTTGAGCTATACAAATAGGGACCGCTTGCATCACAATGTATGCAACTGTCCTGCTTTATTGTGAGTACATTTAATTTAAAAGAATTCACATGCGATCAGACACCCATAGCCATTTTCTGGCTTGGAACATATCCATGAAGTTTTAGAAATGTTACTGTGTCATTTTTCATTTTCACTGATCTAAAACAATTAATGTGTGCATGAGAATATGCAGACAAGAAACATGTTGCTCTTTCCAAGTGCAGACTTCCTTTGGCGGATCCAATCCTATAGCTCCTTTTAAATGAAATCCTAGTAACAGAGATGGCTCAGAAAAAAAAAAAAAAAAAAAAAAAAAAAAAAAAAAAAGAGAGAGAGAGAAAGAGAGAGAGAGAGAGAGAAAGAGAGAGAGAGAGAGAAAGAGAAAGAAAAAGAGAAAAAGAAAAAGAAAAAGAAAAAGAAAAAGAAAAAATAAGAAAAAGAAACTCATGTACCAGCTACACCTAAACAATTCCTTACAGATTCCCTTCTTCCCTAGTGTACTCTTAAGTATCCTATGTATATGATGGAGATGATACAGCCTTCCCAGAAACATCTGCTTCAATACTTAACAATCCTTATGGTTGGAACGGAGATTCTTTTCAGAATGTCTAACCATTTTTTCATGCTGTAGTTGAAGCCCTTTCCTGTTTTCCCACACATAACAATGAATATGGAGATTAACATATTCTCTGCAGAAACCTTTGTCTGAAAACTTACTGTCTCTTCACAAGGTGCATCCACTGAACAAAAAAAATACTAAATTTATCTCAGGTAATGTGTTTATCCCACCCATCTGCTCACCTGGTATAACTCCCCTGTTCTTTGCCCTCTGTAGATGTGAAGGAAAGTACATGAAGCCATTTTAAGCCACATACATTGGGTCCCCACAAAGAAGACTTCAGATAGATATTTTGTATTACAAGCTGGGCAGGTGTAAGTGCAATCTCATGATTTTCAAGAGGCAGCTGACAGGAAATAGTTCTATTGGCTGCAGTACAGCAGCTGTATTTTTTTTTTAACAAAACAACCTAGGGTTTTTAATCTTTTCTCCAAGATCTTGTTTTTTAATCTACCCTTTTCCTCTAATTTCTTCTTTCCTTGCTCCAACTTTAAAAATTTATTTTCTTTATCGCAGTCTAGTACCCACACCTGAAGATAACACTGAAACTTCTGTAAAGATTGTACGAAAGAGTATATAACTATATTAACTACTAGACGATACCCATTATAGTTTGCTTTTTTCTTCCTTTTTACAACAGAATGACAGATGATCAAAGGTCTGGAGCACCTCTCCTATGGATTGACAGGGTTGTTCAGCCTGGAGAAGAGAAAGCTCCAGGGAGTTTCAATACTTCTGTGGCCACTTTTATGGCCTTTCAGTACTTAAGGGGAGCTTATGAAAAAGATGGAGAGTGACTTTTTACATGGGCAGATTATGATAGCACAAGGGGAAACAGTTTTAAACTAAAAGAGGGGATATTTAGATTAGACACTAGGAGGAAATTCTTCACACAGAGGGAAGCACTGGAACAAGTTGCCCTGAGAAGCTGTGGATGCCCCATCCCTGGAAGTGTTTGAGGTCAGACTGGATGGGGCTTTGGGCAACCGGGTCTAGTGGGTGGCATCCTTGCCCATGGCAGGGGGGTTGGAACCAGGTGGTCTTTAAGGTCCCTGCCAACCCAAGCCATTCTATGATTCTACAAAACTATTGCCAAGCCAGGTATGCCCCATCTTCTACTTGTGCAGTCAATTATTCCAATCTTAAAAAGCATGATGTTTTGCGCTTGTTTTCATTGAATTACCTTCAGTATTTTTCAGATTTGTTTTCCTACTTGTCCAGATCATTATGAATTCAACTCTAGTCTTCCAATTTGCTTGCAGCCCCTCCCAGTTTGGAGTCAAGCAGTGAATGCTCTTTAGAGTGCTCAGCAATTACATATCCCACGCAGTGCTCAGTTCTGCATATTTGGCACAACAGGGTTTGCAGACTCATCTTGCTGCTATTAGATATGGTCCTAATTATATTATGGAGCAGATAGAATGAAAAGCCAAAAAAATATAATAATCATGAAAATAACACTACCTTCTAATTCCAAGGAATGGTAGCATGGTCACACTTGAAAATAGGCTTCATATTGAAAAAACAGTTGTGTGCATTTTTGCCTTGAAACAGGAGATTTAAATCTCTGACTTTCACGAGAGGGACCAGCAATGGCATGTTGTGAAATATTTGGCTCTGTTTTAATGTATTTGCTCTTATTTCCGGCCTGGTATTACCTTAAAAATGGTGACTGTTGCATTTGTATCGTTGGAAAAAATGCATTTTTGATCTAAGAATTTTGCATCATACTTTTAGAACAGTGTGTGGGGGTGAGGGGTACCACACACAAAACATAGTCATTGTAATGTCTTCAGAGACATTAATAAATAAATAAATAAAAATAAAAAGAGGAAAAGACACAGGGAAAGTTCTGAACACAAGTGATGAAAGTGATAAAACTGTTGATCTCTACTAGTTCTTCTCACTCACCTATTACATGGAGGAGGAAAAAAAAAAAGAAAGACTATTGGTGAATATTTCTGTATATTTCGAACACACTGGTTTTGAAGCACTGGAGAAAAATAATGAAAGATGACTTCTTGGTTCCCTGTCCATGATGGCTCAAGGGCAAAACTAAAGTTCTGTGTAAAGGCTAAAATAAAGACATTGAAGCTGACATTAAAAGACAGATATAGGAATATCCTCACAAATTTCACTACACTTCACTCAAATCTGTCTGCATTTCCCTCCAAGAGCAAAATTCAACCACTATAAAACTCTAGAGACATAGGAAACTCTGGAAAATTGCCTGGTTTCATTTGGCTGAAATCCAGTTATTTTAACTCAGAGAGCAGGCAGGCTGAAATTCAGGGGCCATCTTCAAAGTCAAACCATTTAAAAGTAATGCTTAATTTTACAATTAGGGAAAATAAATGAAATTAAACTCTGTCCTTCTGTCCAGCTGATATTGAGTCATAGTTCTCAAGAGTATTTAAAAAAGAAAAAAACAACAAAACACAATTAAGACACCTTTGTAATATATTTTTAATGTCAGTAATATATAATAACTTATGATCACGTAAGAATTAAAAAACATAAGCAGTGCATGGGTATTAGTTGACCATTACCATTTCATATAGTTCAACCAGTGAATGGGAAGGACACAAACAACCTTATTCTTTGTTTGTCATGTGCATTTTCACTTCCTGTTTTGGTCACGAGATTTTATTTGTGTTTGAATGTTTACTTTTATTTCTCTACTGATTAATACTGAAAAAAAATAATATATATATATATATGTATATATATATATATATTTTTTTAAAAAAAAAAAAAAAAAAAAAAAAAACAACAAAAAAAAACAATATTGTGATCTTGGAATATGGAACCAGGTCTTGAAACCACTGTGTCTCTATACATTCATTCATATTTCCCTAACATATGTTCATTTTTTTATTTAACTTTTTTATAACGGTAGGTTCTTGATACAGGCAAGCTCATTTCTCTCTTACTGCAGGAACATGTTAGTGAGTAGTTTTACTTCATTTGGCTTAAAAGGTAATAACCAATGCTCACTCTAAGGATTTTATTTATGCAGATTATTCTGCTTACTGCAATGTCTTCTTCCTAAGGGTTTATCAGATTTTCAAGACAAATGATTAATTGTTGAGTGTAATGTTTCCTCTACAACACTGAAAAATTCATGGGTTAATGTATTCATGTTAAGCAGGTGACATGAATATGTCACCTGAGGTATCCACATCAGTTACTATTTTAATTACATGCATTTTCTTGCCAATGCCTAGCCTGTTCATAGCAAAGCTATCAGCAAGACTAAAAGATTTATTATTGGTCTATTCTAAAATAGCTTCGTTTAGAGAAGAATCCAAAATAGTGACTGAAGAATTAATTGGAATGATTGTTCAGCATATCATACATATGTACAACATATTGCATAGCAGGAAAAAATATTCAGAATACGTTTCCTGTTTTCCAAAATTCATGCAGCTTAAAGTACAGTGATTAATGGCACATTCTCTTTGTAAGACACCATACTGTTCTTAGGTGGGATTCATGTATTGAACAAACACATTAAACGCAAACGTAAGCAAAATCTGTCAAGTGTTTAAAGTCATGCTTCAGGCTTTTGTGAACCAAATATTGTTCTTAGAGGCTTGCTATGCAATAGTCTATGCATATTGTCTATAGTATACACTAGTCATCTTCTAGGTATATATTATGCCCTTGAAGTAGAACAAGAAAACTATACAATACTGCTCAAAACTTAGGGTAACAAAAAAAATGTTTTTTCCCAAAAATGGCCAGAACCTCTCTTCTTGCCATTGCAGTGGTCACAACTCTTTATCATGTTCCAGTGTTCTCACAAAAGGAAGATGAGACCTTCTTCTCTTCCACCACCTGATGACTTGTATCACATCTATGCAAAGTGCTATTATTTATGTGCCCTTGGTCTTTAAATTCTTCCTGTATTCTAAAGCATTGCCCCAGTTCTTACAAACATATTTATCTACAGTTTTTATTCAATAATATTGGTTTAGAGAATAAAAATATTAGGAGATCATTGATCATATTAAACACCAACCCTATATATGCTAACATGAGAATTGTGTAAAATAACGGGATAAATATACTTTTTTTTCTTTTTTTTCTTTTTTTTTGGTGCATTTGTGTGTAGTTGGTTTTTGTTTGTTTGTTTGTTTGTGTTTTTTTTTTTTCTTTTAACATGAAACTTGTAGTTCTTATGGAGTTTTTAGTTCTAGGAAGAAATAGTCTTGTTTGACTGGCAGGAACAATGTTTCTTTACTTATTGCAACCAGACAAGGACAGTATATAAGAGATTTTGACTAGCATTAATGTCAGCCCAAGGGCTAATTCCTATTGAATGTTAAAAGAAGATGGACATCCAAATGCCATTTTGTGTTACTGAAAATATCTCCAATCATTAATACTCTTATCTGAAGTGGATAATCTCCTTCTCTCTGCCTAGATCTGCATGCCTGTATGTGTGTGAGCATGAATATACAGATACTAACTTAAATTCAGAGTCTTAATATGTTAAGATGCAGAAAGTGAGTTGAATCCATATTAGTGAATTAACATGAGGTAAGTCTCTAGCCACTGGGTGTCAATACTGATACGTTACATCAAGGAAGAAGAATTTAACAGGCAACAAAAACAAATATTTCTAAGTAGACAGTCGAATATTTAATATGATTGGGAAATCTTCTTACTCCTTCCCTACTACACAAACGTGCACATACAGGAATTAAGCAGATATAAATATGCCCATTTCTCCTATATGAGAATATGTTTGTGATACAATTTGATTGTGGAATTTGGTGCTTACCCAAATTCATTGTTTCAGCTGTGTAGAATACCACATTTAATTCACAGGAAAATTTTCATGAGGACAAAAGCTTTATTTTTGAGGAGTGGGAGGTGGGGAGGGTGGAGGAGTACCTGAAGTCTTTGCAAAAATCTGTGAAGGGGTATCAATTAACTGTGTGTGTTTTTCAGCTCTTTAGCACTCATATTCCTAGTTTCTTCCAAAAGAGCTATCTAGGCCTACTGATTTTCAAGACAACAAGGAATCTTTGCTCACTGTGGTGCACATAGCTATGCTGGATTAATGTATTTGTGAACACATATTTCTGCAGCCATTGCAATGGTAGTTTTTACTTTGAAACTGCTTAAGTAAAAATGGTAACTGTGCTGATACAGTCTAGAACCAGTTTGCAAGAAATAACTCAATACATTTCTAAACCTCCTTTTTTAAGACTGTAACGACAGCAATGTTCACTGTTATCTTTAAATACCAAAGTATTAGCTTCACAGCAAATTTTAAAATACTTGAGTACCAAAATTCACAAATAGGATTTTTTTTAATCTCACACAGTTGTGAGGAAATATTTGTAGTCACCTTCATCCTCCCCTACATTTTAAAGGAAATTACATTCTTACTTTTAAGCAAGCAGTTATGATTAAAATGATTTGCTGCCAAATCACAAAATTGGCAGCCTGAAACTGCTGCAAACTTCTAACATCCTCTTATTTTTCTCACCTTTTTCTTTACTGTCATAGTTTCACAGCATATAGTAACTGTATTTAAACCCAGTCAGGATCATGTCCACGTAGATTCATGGCTACTTATAACATAATTATACTGTTCATAACAGAAATTCATAATTACGCTGAGCACTCTTTGTTCAATTTGGTACAAAAACAGACACCCCATATGCCAGTTATAAATACTTACCTGGAGATTATCACAAATGAGAATGATCTGGGAAGAACAGACCTTTTTGGATCCCATAAATTGCTTTTCCACCAATGAAGATCTCTCAGTAGAAACTTTAGAGTAGACACGTGATGATCAAAGGAATGTTCCATTGTTTGTCCCCCCCCCAAAAAAAAAAAAAAAAAAAAAAAGAGAGAGAGTAATTAAGCATTCTTATTCTCCTCCCAGTCAATATCCAACCTATACTAGAAAACTGAAAATTCAACCAGCTGCCATGATCACTGAGTGTAAGTCATGTATGTATGTTAAATACAGAGAGCGCTAAGCTCATTTTTTGGTCTACGTATTTACAGCATCTGAATACACGTCAAAACAGAACTGTGAACCTTTAGGCCTCTGGTACATTCACCATAAGTTTAAGAAAAGGAAGATTTAAGTTATGGAATTGCAGTGCCAGTGCTCTAAGAAGTTGATAGAGAGTCAATGTATCCCACATTACCATCTACTTTTTCCCAATACATCTCCAATAACAGCAGAAAATTGAATTTCACCATAGTTCATGTGCAAGAGAAGGCTATCCCAACAGTGCCAGCAATATTGGATTTCAAAACAACATACAACAGCTGCACTGGGACACTTTTAGCAAAATGTATGGAGCTGACAGACAAACAGTGAAGACAGTAGACTTAACAGAAGAATATAGAGATTGTATCTGGCTGTCAGCCAGTGGAGAAAGAAAAACACCTGACAAAACAGAGCACATCAAACTCCCATCCCATCAAGGGTGCATTACTACTGATCTCAGGTGGAGGCTGACAGCTTGGTCTCAGTGTATTTTTACAATTCTAGTACTAATCAACAGAACTCCTGTCACTGAACTTGTCCATCGTTAGGTCAGGCATGCATCTCACAGGAATTGTTAACTATAGCTGATACTGCCTGAGGGCAGTGGGGTGGAGTAGGTGCTATCTCAGGTCCTTCCATGCTGTTTCCTACTTGAGAAGGCTATTGATGCCCTACTTAGGCACTGTGATTTATTCTGTCATTGTGAAGGTCCTCCCAAGGTCATTAGCTCTGTCACTGAGAGTTAGATTATATCAATATTTTTCCCGCTAAGGATTATATTACATAACACACAGCCCCATTGAATTCAGTGATATTAGGGAACCAATATTAATGCTAAATCTGTGAAGCATGGAGTATCACAAAGGTATTCAGGCGACAAAAGCTAACAGTAATGTTTGTCAGTTACTCAGTTCCAACATTGTGTATGAAATTGTATTTATGAGTAGAACAATTCTCAAGATTTCTACATCCAATGAAGGACATAAACACCTACAAACTCAATGCTTTGATCAAAACAACTTCCACAGTCATAAATTAGGTATGCAAGCTACCTTCATGCTGCACTGGGAAAGTTGATGAGGTGGTGTGGAAACTTCAATAGAAGTAATCTTTTCTGGCTATGTTTTGCAGCAAAGACCTGATACTACTCTATTAGTTCATCAGGCACAAGCAGAAAACCATCTCCCAGGAACCTCCTACTGGTATTTGACCCATGATGGCCTGACCTCAATACTCTTTTCATAACAATTAGAAGTTGATCTCGTTGATATGCCTAAGAACTACTTTAAAGAAGGAAGTAAATGTGAAATACTGCCATTAACCATGCTTTAATTCAGGGAATGAAGTTATTTAGGAATTTTTCTCAAAACCAATTTAAATCCATTGACTAACTGCTCATCTATGATACCTATTTAGTCTGGGATCTTCCTAGGTTTTTAAAGGCAACAGGCACCTATGCCTCACTAAAAGTCAGTGGGATATTAGTTGCCAAGCCATTTATGTTGTTTAATGAGACACTGCTAAGCCTTTGTGCAACATTTGCAATGGCAACTTACTCTTACACGCAATTGATCATAGTAGGACTATCTGTAAGGGTATGGGCTAATAAGAAAGTACTGGAGACATTTAATTTGCCCTTGTACCATAGCACTAAAATGTCCAGTAGGGATCAATATGGCGAAACTGCTGTGAAATCTGTAATTTTGGAATTTTCCAATTCTGGCTCTGCATTTTTCTGTAAATTCACTATTTTATTTTAGAATAAACAAAGAAGCTTAATATCTTCTTTGAAATGTCTTGAAAAATAATTTATTCTACTTTAACAGATCATTAAGAGCCTGTGATATAGTTTAAAAAAAAAAAAACAAAAAAACTTTTCATTAAAAACACATTCAAAATAAGATCTTGCTGGAGTTCCTGCCTTGAATCAAAACGTCTCCTGACAAATCATTCTTAATCACAGTTCACTACACTGAAGAGTATTTTCCAGAGGTTTATGGTGAGCTACATTAAAAAAAAATAATACTAATAAAATCATTTAAGTGAAGATTTAGCATATTCGGTATTCCATTCCACAACAGAAAAATAAAGTAGAAAATAGGTAATTAGATGTTCAGAGACTAATTCATAAAATAATACAAAAGTTGTCTAGAGATCTTGGAGGGTGGGAGTGGTATTTTTATTCTGACAGCAAATATTTCTAAAGGCAAAAAATAGAAAACAACTAAGTAAATACACAGCTTCAAATGCCATAGCAGTTTCATCAGCAAGGTGAGCAAGGGTCTAGAGCACCTCTCCTATGAAGAGTGGCTGAGAGAGCTGGGAGTGTTCAGCCTGGAGGAGATTATGGTTATAGAGGATCTTATCAAGGTATACTTAAAGGCAGGGTGCAAAGAGGATGGAGCCAGGCTCTTCTCAGTGGTGCCCAGTGCCAGGAAAAGAGGCAATGGGCACCAACTGAACCACAAGAGGTTCCATCCGACCATCAGGAAGCACTTATTTACTGTGAAGCTGATGGAACACCGGAACAGGTTGCCCGGAGAGGTTTTTAAGATCTCCCCCCACAGACATCTTCAAAAACTACCTGGACACATGCCTGGGCAACCTGCTGTAGGTGTCCCTTCTTGAGCTGGGATTTTGACCAGAGGACCTCCAGAGGTCCCTTTCAGCATCAGCCATTCTGTGGTTCTGCGATTCTCCTAAGCATTCTACCTTTATTATTGCTTTTCAATACACAATATTTTACTCGTCTAAAGCTGCTCATCAGATTGCAGTAAACATGATTATTTTCAGCTCTGTCACCTTCTCTCTCACTTATTCCTCATACTGTTCTTATGTGAATTCATTCAGGTCAGACTTCTCACAGCGCTGCCTCTAAATAACTTGCACAGCAGTTGGGTAATCCTTTAATAGAAGAATAAACTGGTGCATATTGATCTCTACTCCTTCCAGTAATTAAAATTAATTAGTTTTTCCATCTAAGACAAATATAATAGTTGGGACTGTACATATAAGGAAAGAATCCGAAATAATAAAATACTTAGAACCACACTGTGTCCTTTTCATCATCCAACTACTATGTATAACAAAATCATTTGTGAGCATAAAGTTACTGTCAGAAGATGTGCTTTGTGATGCAGACTTATCCTTGGTAGGTCAGTGAAGGAGCTTCCAGTAAAAAAGCTTCCACCTGATAAACTTATTTCTCTTATAACAACTAATCTCTCTGCATTTTCTCTGAAATTTCTAATTTCTGTTAGAAAATTGGGTAGCAATGATGGAGCTAAACCTACAGTCCAGAGAGCAGAACACACTTGCACGTTAGGGTCATGTAGGTATCCTATGAATTAGGGAGTTTTCAAAGAAGTCAGACTGTAGTTGCTGAGTTTGAGTGAAAACTGAATGATTTAGTTAACTGAATTAGTTAGTCTGAGGCTCTGATCTCAGTGCATGTTAAATGTTTGCTTGTTACAAAGAAAACATTATGTGTTGTAAGTATAGTATTTTGCTCGAATTTGCAAATTGTGACAAGCTATTTGAACAGATGTCTTTCATAAATACAACTTTCTGACTCCTACTCTTAAGTATTCAACAAAAAAAAGGGTAGAATAGGTGGTAGAATTCTATTCTTCTGCTTTGGATAAAATGGGTTACTACAGGGCACCAACTGTGAATGTTTGGTGTTTGACTGCTGTGTTCATTATTGTTCAAACATGCTTGAAACACCAGCAAAGTTCCATGACTGTTTCATATTTCTAGGCATTACCTGTGTGGAGCTCTCTTCTGAGGCTGTTTCAGACCTGAAAATTATTCTGCTAGGCAATGTTGGGTTGGAGTTGCCTCTCCTCAACATCCCTTACCACCTTAATTAAAAAGCTATAATTGTCCAATGAAAATATTCTATAGTCCTTTTTCTTCATAGTAACTGGCTATAGGTAGTCTCAGGTATCTCCCTGTTACTCAAAATGTCCTTGTAACTCAGAAGAAATTCTTGCCAAAAAAAACCACAGATCTGAACTTCGGTAGTCTTTTGCTAAGAAAAGACATTGTCAATGTAATTTATATTCTTGGCTGACTCGCAGAAGAAGCTGATTGTAGAATTCAAAGGCTACAGTTTACTACTGCATCCCTGTTTCAATGATGTGCAGCTCAGACAGTTTATTCAAGTATTTAAGAAAATGGGGAAGAGGTAGCACAAGATGACACACTGCTCATAATATGGATTCCAAGAATGTTTCAGCTCACCCAGCTACATTTGGGCAACAGCTAGGCTCCAGTCAACAGCATTTAGAAGGTTATTGTCAACCCAAATAATAAAAGCAGGTACCTCTAATTAGCTTGGTAACTGTCTTGGTTCCACTGAATAAACTGATTCATTTTATTGACATGGGAACCTAGACATACTGGTCAGACACGAACTTCTACATTTTAAGCATCAAAATTAAGGAAAGGTGAATCCCCTTAGTGCAGAGTGAGATGAATCCTATCCCCAATGCCCAAACCCAATATTCATATCATATTCCTAACCACACTGCTTTGAGTTGCTTAGGAGCCTGTGGATCCTAATCACAATTTTACACACACAGACATGCACAATATGGCACACAACAGTTTCAGTGATATCGTCAGCACTCAAATATACTACAAACCTCATGGTAAAATTCATCTTCCATCACTGCAGTATGTCCAAAATACAGCTGCTCTTACGCTCTGTGCTTCCACTCTGAAGAAGCTTCGTGCAGTAAGAGCAGAAAAGGTAGTTATAGTTAGGTATAAAGGTAGTTTTAAAGGTAGTCATTCCTTCTGTCCCACTTCCCATGCATTAACTCCCATGTAAGCAGTAGTATAACCCACTGAATGGGGACTACCTTATCAAGTGAAACCAGGAAAATCAGCGTGTGCCCAGTCCTCTCCACACTATTATATCTTACGGCTACATAGACTGTGAACTGTTGTGTAATGCCTTACAAGGCACTGAAAACAGTGGCTCCTCTTCTAATATAAAGCTTCAAGTACTATAATAATGTTTTAATTTGCTTCTCTCTCTTCAAGAAAGTGTAAAGATTTTCCTCTAAATCTCAGACATTCTGCTGCATTAAAAAAGTGACTCATAAAGAATTTCATTTGACCTTTCTCTGCAAAACACATTTTCCTTTTGGATTAAACATTCTTTTCTTGATTGTACTTTCTTTAATCCAAATGCTTCAAAAATACCAAAACACAAGAGGGAGATTCTTGTGATATATCATAAAGCCAAATGCTATTTTACTTCATACTACAAAAAGAGAACTTTCTTATCTTAGAAGATATTATCATTTGCTTTTCCCATAAGCAAAGAGACTACTTTAGAACACAACAGTTAGAATATTGAATCTTACTGATTCAGCAAAACCCATTTAGCTGTACTCAGTTCAGCAGTAATAAAAATATATTATCCTTCTTTAACAGGAAACAAATTTGTAATTGTCTTTTAAAAAACAAACAAAAAAAAAACAGTAGTTTAGTAATTATTCTACAGGTTCACAATAAAGTCTGTCATTTAAAAAATGTCTGCCTTTCCTTCCTGTGTTACATTATTTTTTTTCCCCTTTAGACACATGGTAAGGGATAGACTTGAGCTATGAATGCATTTCATATCAGCAATTCACCTAGATCTTTGACTAAGAACCCCACTTTGTATCATTTTTAGAGATTTTACACTTTAGAAATTGAGGCTACAGTTTACAAAGACAGAAATCTTAAACTATTTTCTACAATCTGTATTTTGTCACAAAAAAATAAGTAAGTAGAGAGCCTTGCACCCACTGCTAATTATAGTGGGGTTGAGATGAAAATTTTAAGACATTTAATCATGGCCATGTAGAATTACTGACGTTGCATTAATTGTGTTAAGTACCTATCTAATAAACCAGAGTTACTATCCACTTAGCTCTACAAAGAGCAAAATCAATTTTAAATTAGTTTATGTAATATAATAACTTACAATAAAACAACTGAACACAAAGAACAATGCAGATACCCATCTGCCTTGCTGTCTTTCCCATGCAATGAAAACAGCTGATGAATTCCAATAAAATTTGAACTCTGATTTCTAAATTAATCACAAGCCTCTTAGTTTCATGCAGTCCATTCAGTACCAGGCTCTCACTGGCTAATATGATCCACACATACAACTATGATTCATGAAGCAAAGAGAAAAATATAATTCACATGAATATGAGGAAGTACATACTGTGACAATGGAAATGAGATAAGTGATATATTAAAACAGAGACCATGAAGAAAAATCAGAATTATTTTCACTCTAGAATAGAATGGTTTCCTCCTAAGCAATATGGGACACATGGATGACTACTGCACAATTGTTTAGATAAGAATTCAGATAGGTGCATAACAGGGAGTAACTCTATAGGCACGGAGGTGCACAACATGAACACATGGTCTTTCCCATCTCTTTCATTCTCTGATTCCTTAACTTTTATAATAGGATTTTATACATATATATATATATATATATATATACACACACACATATATATATTATTATGACCAAAGAAGGCTAACAAAGAAAGGCTACATCGTTACCACAAGTTGTGCTTGCAGGACATCTGTACTCACCCCTCATCATCCATTTTGTAACTCGCACATTTCCTTCTTTATTTGGATGTCATATTGTTTGACAGATTCCTCCCTCCCAAATCAGTTCTGTTTTCCTCAGTTTTCTCCAGTTCTGTTCTCTTCTTTCTCCAGAGTCTAGTTTTATTTTCAGAGTATCATTTCTAAGGAGCATGTGATACACAGACATGACTATTTGATGTTCAAGTGCAACAGTAAGTCAGGTCAGGACAGAATGGCAGGAACAGAAAGATATTTTGTTGACCAGTTTCTCCCAGTCTCCCTCTCCCTCTGTCTGTTCACATGCAGAGAGAACACAGGTGACACTTATGGAGGAAGATTTAAGAAAATACCTTGTTTCTATTAACGTTGTGTTCTACCTGTGATGTAGTGTTTTATCTACACAGCATCTGAAATACCAAGTTCAAATACCACTACGGACATATAAAATTATGTGCGCAGTTTATTTTCTTCAGCCACTGTCCCCCCAAAAAATCTTGTGCTACTTCTGCAACACTATCTGCAATATCTAATTCTTTTCATTTCTTTCAAATAACTTCAATTAAAAAAAACTTCAGTGATTGAACAGAGTCAGATTCTGAAATGGAAGAAAATTAACAGGGAAATGGTCAGATTTACTATGCTTTCTTTTAATTCTTCCAGCTACCTGTTAAGAACGAAAATTTGTTTTTGTTGAGAGCCCATAGTTTTTTAAAATCACTCTCTTAAAATAAGAAAATGACCAGAAAAGACATTGCTTTTCTGTTCTCTATTACCTTAAAAGTCTTGTTCATTCACTATCACTAGATAAAATTCCATTTTTATTCTGAAATTCTGTTGAAAAGTACTTTTGTCAAAAAAAAAAAAAATCCATGTGTTTCAAATAAATACATTTTAAGGGCTCTTACTACTGAGTTAAACTTTTTTCTAGGCCAAAGCATTTGATTATTGCAATTAAAAATTTAACACTTGATATTAACAATCACCTCTCTAGCAAAAGTTCATTGTATTTTCAAAATATATATTTTTTAGCCAAAAATTAGAGACAATAATATATTTCTGACTATATCTGCCTATTAGTAGGACTCTGCAACTTTCAAACCTCCAACAAGGAGGTCAGAGAAAAGATTTTTGAGATTTCATTATGACTATTATCATTGTTAGTGATAAATATGCAGTTTGATTTACTAAAAAAAGTAAAAAAAATACTGTCAACTTATTACGGAGCTAACTTATAAGAAGAGGATTAAGTATACGGACTTTCAGCAGCAACTAGGAGCTCTGGTCACTGACCAAAACTGTGCTATGCAACTTGCTGTAAAAACAGAGCAAAAAGACTTTTCCAACTGTAAAATTAGCAGGAAACAGGAAAAACATAGATCTTTTTGCAGAGCACAAAGATCACCTCTGCTTAGAAACAAGATAGTAAATTTAGTGCATCCACTTAATGTATTTGTAAAAGGACACCCTTTATGCCAGTGACTGTATAGTCCAACACCCAATCTAATCTTTAAAGGTCCCTTCCAACCCAAACTATTTTATGACTCTATTACTATGTAATAAATAACAGGAACTTTCACACTTTTGCAAAGGGACCCATCTTCAAAACAGATAGATACACAAAGACAAGCATTCCCTTGATCTAACATCTAAAGCACAAAGATAATTTAGCCCCAACAGGCTGTTCCATGTTTTAGTACTTCTTCACACTGTAAGGTTTATTAGGATTCCAGCAGTAAGTATCTTTTCTTTCCTAATGGAACATAAAATTTTACTACTTATGTATTTCTTTCTTGAAATATTTATAGTGCACCATTTGGTTTGTGATTCATTTTCATTAAAGTTCTTTTAAAACTGAATACTTTGATTTTTCTGGATCTGACTCCTGTAGTTCCCAGCTCAGGTCTGCAGGTCAACAAGTGTCTGGTGCCAGCTGGCTTTGTACTGAGACTTCACATAGGTTGGCACCTGCATCTGCATTAAAAAAGCAGGGTGATACCCTAGGCTTCTGACTCAGACTAAGAAGTAGGAACTGCTTTTTCATTTCTGACTATGTGAGAATTTCATGGCATGTGGCCATTTCGAAAAAAAAAATACATATATATATATATATATATATAGCTTAAAGTGAATTTTTTGTATGATGATGTCAGCATAAATTTTATTTTGGTGTGATTGAATCACATGACTGGATACTAAGCCATGTTTCCCATTCAATTTTTTGGAAGTTTGTTAAAAGCTATGATAAAAATTAAGTAAACAAGTTTTCTCAGCAATTCAATAAGATGTTGTTCTCCAGGCTTAACAGCTACTATGGAAAGACTAAAAGTCAAAAACCCAGGAAACATCCAGCTTTTAAATATTTTTCAAGTGAGGTACAAGGATAATTATTCTGCCATAAATCCCTGTTACACATCACATTTTCTCATTTGCAGGTTGAACTTTGTGTTTTATCTTATCCTCCAGCTCTTCATGTCCAACATTAAGCTTTAATAAAAGCACCCACATTCCTGAAATGCCTTAACTCTATCCACTCTTGTATCATAGAATCATAGAATATCCTGAGTTGGAAGGGACCCTTAAGGATCATCAAGTATCATATTTGCCTTTACCTCACCTATATTTGTAACTAATTATTCCCCTAAAACTTACTGTTTTGCATCTTTCTCATCTTCTAGTTTTGTAATATTAACAGTTAAAGTGTATTTCCTTTCTAATTCTCTGAGAGCTAAAGTTTACACTTTAGACAGATTCTACAGTTTAAGCGTTGAGGTGGATAATGTGACCATTTGTCTGAGCCTCGAGATATTAGGTAATAATCTGGAAACATGACTTCTAATCAAATTCTTTAGTTTCATTTAAAAGTAAATGGAATACATTCTTGCCCTTCTACATAAAAGTTTCAATATTGATTATATTCATCTGGCACCTTGACTAATATCATGCTCTGCTTATAATGCAATATTAACATACAAAAATATTCTTACCCTGATTTGGTAATTGTATAGTTTATTCTCACTTTGGCAAGAAGCACTTCTAGCACCGTACTTGCTTCAGATTATTTTTATTTATTAGACTTTAATAAAATCTACAAAAGGGTACACTGATTTATAGTGCTTTCAAAGAGCAACATAGCCTAGTCTCTCACTGAATTTTGGTATGTTTAATTAGGAATTTATATGACCTCCTCTAAATCAGCCATATGGTTCTTACAGAAGCTTACTGTGCAGCAGTCCATATTGTACCTGATACTGTGGAAAAAAAACCTGTAGTTACTCTCCAGTGTTGCTGATGTAGTACTTTTCATAGGCACAGCAAGTTGAAAGGATTTAAACGATACTGAACAAGTAGTTAACAGAAGGAATTATTAATGTTTGTGTTTCCCCCTCAAGGGGAAGGAAGTACAAATGACTTGGGTGATTAACCTTTTCAGGAAGTGATCAACTCATTTCCTTGGATTTGATTTAAAGTGGAAGCCCACCTGAGTCACAGAATCACAGAATCACAGAATTTCTAGGTTGGAAGAGTCTTCCAGTAGCCCTTAATAAGATAAACTTTTATATGTCATTATCTCAATTACTATTCTGAGGTAGTTCTACACATGCCCTTACATTCCTTTAACAGACGTAAGAACCTGTTTTCCATGAATAGTCATGTATTGTTTGGTCATAATTGCTGAGGCTCAGGAATAGTTGGGCATTAAGACCACATGAAGTTCAGATCTTGGAATCCCATATAACTGATGTGTGTGCACATAGAAGCTTTCATTTCAAAGTATATCTGGTACATGCTTTTGGTCTTATATTGCCTAAAAGTGTATAGTAAATGCACTCTGCTTTTTTTTTTTCAGTGCAAAGATATACTTGCACCTTAAGACTGTGAAGACTGTGAATCCTGTAAAAATAAAACTATACTTAAAACAAAAACAATAGATTCAATTACTTTTTACAAAGATTTTTTTTTTTTTGTAAGATCAGCAATGATATCAAATTCCCAAGAATAACTTGAATAAATAAAAAAGAGCTTCACGAGGGAAAGGCAAATGTTAATTTTAATTGAGAACTGAAAAAATGAT
This sequence comes from Anas platyrhynchos, assembly GCF_047663525.1. Classification (NCBI taxonomy): domain Eukaryota; kingdom Metazoa; phylum Chordata; class Aves; order Anseriformes; family Anatidae; genus Anas; species Anas platyrhynchos. The sequence goes on from NC_092594.1 coordinate 2,063,206, forward strand.
TATGAGAGCTGGACTTTGACATTTTTTTCCCTTCTGATGATACTTCAAAGACTGATTTGCTAAAACTATGATGCCCGGATAAAAATGGAATTATATACCTAGCTTATGTACAGTTTTTTTCATTGCTGGAGAACAAAAACCTCTGTTTTTTACAGAAGGTTCCTGCTGCCACCCAGGAACGAAGGATTCAGTCTCACAGTGAGGTAGTAGAAAGGAAGTAGCATTGGAAGTTCCATCCCTGTCAGCTGGACGGAAACCTAAGAAGGAAGATATGCTCACTGAGGAGAAACTAGCATATGGAATCAAATCAGCGTAGAGTAGCTCTGGCTATGCTTTTATACTGCAAGTTTTACAAAGCGTTATAATCCAACAACTCATCTTTGAATGTGTTCTACAGAATCACAAACTTATTTTCATAGGAATAATATGTTTGCAGCATATACTCATTCAAATATATGGCATACACAAAGCACAAGATTGCAGCTATGCTAATCCAGTAACACAGAAATTCAGCTAGAAGTAGAATAGAATTAGTGGTTCCATAAAATACAGAAAAATGAAGACTAGAATTGGCAGCTATTCTACTCTGTGATTGATATTCTATGTTATAGCATCTTGTTGGCACATAAATAACTGCTCTGACAATGGCAGTGCAGAATTTATCCTGCATTGATAACTTTAGCCATCTACTTTAGATCATAATATATCAAAATTTGCAAATACAGAGCCACCAGAAAAAATGATCTTGTTGGAATGTCACCTTCCTACTCAGCTGCTCTTATCTCTGCTTTGTATTCCAAATCTCATCTCTTTACTTTAATGTCAAAACAATACATTATTTTATTGCATGAGCCTTGAAGAGCCTATGAGAAAGTGAGCTATGTTCTCTTTTCTCTCACCAAACATTGGCAGGCATATAAACTGCATGGCAGGTATTAAGAATAAGAAGAGCTCCACTGAAGTTGGTAATGTCTGATGATTTATACCCACTGAGAATCTGACCTGGATTACCAATTGCAGAATCATTCCTGTCCTTATTTATAGTTCTGCAACCTCACTGCAAAATGAACTTTACAGGTGTAGCTTAGGCTCTAACTGAGCTTATGGAATATTTATGGATGGTGATGATGCACGAAAAGAAAAGGATTTTGCTTGGCTTTCACTTCCACCTGAGCTTTCATTTGGACGAACAACGCTTGTTCACTAACATCAATTCTTGTAGTAGAATTTTTAGGAATCTTCCACTGAAACAATGGATTTCAATACAGGAAACATAATCTCATGCATCTTTACTATGCAGCCATACCTTTCATTTGTTTTTAGATACATTTTTAAGCAACTATTTAAAGCAGTCTTAAGGAACTCTCATAACTTTAGAAGCCTATAGTTAAACATTCCAACAAGAGGTCCTCTAACTAATATTAAAACCAGTGAAGAGTGAAAAGCTGTTTTCTACCTTAATTATACAGAGCAGCTTTTATTGTCAGTAAAAGCAAACATACCTGCAACATCTTCAGTATATGCAGTGAATAAGTGTACTACCACTATTATGTTCATCCATGTTCAATTTGAATTCATAGTGAAATAAGTGAAGCGTAAGGCTGCTGGCATTATCCGAAATGAAGCATCATAAGCAGAGGACAGAGAGCTTGTTCAGTCTAGCAAGAAAAAGGCCAGAAGAATCCTGGATGTCTGCAGGAAGGCTCAACACGTAAGATAGCTATGTGAACTAAAAGAAAATGTGAGCATAATAGCAAATGGTTCTTAATTGGCAATCAATAAATTTAGCCTGGAAACTGTGAGATGTTTTAACACGCAAGTTCTGTAAGTGCATTCCTATAGGAATAGCAAGGAGAAAAAGCTTTGCTCCCTTTAAAGTTTATAACAGTATTACATGATGCTATGTCTATGGAAGGAGGGGACTGCATCAGATACACAGAAAACCCTATTAGCCTCATGCTTCTAATTCATGAAAATTTGTGAAAGATTCTCAGTTTTTAAAGGGAAATAATTAAGTGGAGAATAAATGGCACCTTCACAAAGGTATCAAGTCTAAGAGGCAGAATTATTTATTTATTTATGCATTAGGCGGACCACAGCTAGTCTAAAAAAGTAATTTTGAAAGAAGCATGGCATCACAAAATCCTTGTGATGAAACCCTAAGCCACCTAAGCTAACTTCTCCAACATGGAAAAATTAATATCCAATATAAATACGTTGGATATATACTTTAGGAATATATTAGATATAAATATGTTAATATTATAATGAATATTAACAAAACTGTATCATTGGAAAATCAAGAAAGTTCAAAACAAACCAGAACTGTTTTTGTGTATTGAGATGAAAGATTTTGATTGATTCTGGTTTTATTTCATTTTGTAATTTTTCCATTTTCGATAAATGCAGGAAAAAAAGTTTTTTCCAAAATATAAAATTCTGTTCTTGACCAGCTCTAGTAATTGTCAATAATTATCTCCGTATTTATTTGGGCAAACTGCTTTTATAGTGTGCTGCCCAAATGTTTATTTTTGATTCCTATCTGATCAGCTGAAATGTCCATATGGTTTGCTTCAGATAGATCACTGAAAATGTTTTCTGAAGCAATATGGGCCAGTCAATTTTTTAGAAAGCTTTATGAATCAGTAACACTGGCATTTCTTAAATTAATACGTGCCTGACTTAGTACAATCTGCCATTGGTTGAAAAACAGAAAAGTGATGAAATCCCCTTGGTGTTCTTTGGAACAGTGGCAGATGGCTCCCATCTCCCTGAAGTTTTATTTTGTTTTTCTCCACTTCTCTCAAAAGAGAAACTTGATAACACTGCGACAAAAAGTATACTGTACAGAATAACAAGTTAAAGCACATTATAAGAAACTGACATATTGTTTTAAAGGAGAATAGTACTTGGGAACTGAGGTGTTTACAGGATTATATAATGCCCGAGATAACACCAGAATATATCACATCCAAGATATTTGTATGCAAAATCACTTTCAAACTTTTAGGAATTTTTTTTTTTTTTAAATCCATTATGTGGCATGATCTAAGTGACCGATATATGTAATAAGAGATGAAACCTTTAGATCCATAGCACAGTTATCTACTGCAGTTTTCTATGACTATGGATTGGTACCTCATACTTTCATCAACACAGATGAAAACCAGATTTACAAAGAACATTCACTGGACTAACTGAAATAACCGAATGCACGGGAAAGCCAGTGTCCCTATTTCAGTATCAATCATACTCTGCAGTTACTGCAGACTGGTAAACAAAAGTAATAAAACCACTTAGGGTTGGACAGAAGACTGTCTAGTGCAGAAGTGATATTTAAAGAATAAAACTGAAAAACATCTGAGAATGCATAACTTGCATATTTTACAAATGCATATGTTACATTTCTTTGGACTGGAAAAGAAACTCAAGGCATGCTTCCTGCCACATTTTCAACCCCTCTTCCAAATACAGTGGCACCAAGGTTTTTCCAGGGAGGGTCAATAGAAATATTTACCTTTGAAGAAAAACCTTTTCCTTTATTTCCTTAACTAGTTAGAAACTGATGCATTTTCATAAATTTTAGCAATAAAAACAAGATCCAAAAAGCTCATGGAATCCCTCTCTAAGAAAAACAAACAACATTAAATCTAGCAAAATTAGAAATGTGCTAAAATAAGGTTTCCTAATGAGAAATCCTGGGAAATATACAAAATTACCAGCTCTGTGAGTTAAACACTGGATGAATTCCACTGTATAGTGAAATGTTGAAACAACCCAATCAGGCTAGTTTTTGTTGATCTAGTATGACTTATTTGTGGAAATTTTCATTTAAACTTATGAGAAGCAGATGTCCAGTATTTCTAGTTTGTCACAAGTGGTAGGATTGTCAAATCAGGGACCTTGTACCTGAACTTAGAGCTGGTGTGCCATCTTCCTCCACACTGTTGCTCTTGAGAGACGAGAGTTTCTGTCCTTACACACCTGTCTGTGGGGATAAGGAAACAGAATAAGCAAGTGGAAAGGGACTGGACATAGCCATACAGAGTAAGTGTACAGCAACTCAGCAGTAGAGAACACGGTGGGAAAGGGATAGGACAGTCCTAAGAGTTCACTAGGATGAGGGAAGCATGAAAGTCATTACACTGGTGCTTGTATCTCTAGATACAAGTTTTATTCAAATGAAGTAAATGATTCCAGAAACAGTCTCTGTGGACGTGGAATGACAACCAAAATATGGTGACTGCAAAAATGAGCTAGTATCAATCTGCACAATATCAGAAATGCAGCTATATTAGCAACAGTTAAACTATCATTACAGTTGTACCTAGGTTTAAGCATTTCTTTCTTGAATTGTGATTCATTGTAGCTTGACACGCATGTAACTGACATTGAAGCTTCTATGCAGAACTCAGGGCCAGTCACAAATAAGGGCACCCTAATAATTTGGTACTTCTAGATCATAAAGTTCATCCGTTTAGCTGGTAATAACTTTCCTCAAGCACAGACGTTTGTACTGCGATTGATAATCTGGGGCCTATGGATAATGTGAATCATTAGTCTACAATGAAGCCTCTCAAGAGAAAATAAATTATCTTACACAGGACACCACTGTATTATTCATGAATAAGCCAGAGAGGAGAAAGAGAGAGTAGAATAGGGTTCTGTCAGCAACCTGAATGTCAGTTCTCCAGAGAGACCTGTAACAAAGCTTTAGTCAATTCACACAAGTTCAAAGAGGAAACCTCTCTGCATGGGATAATATTTATTAAGGGAATAAGCACTCCTTTGTCACAATGTAACTCAAAACTTCAGAAGTATACATATCCCATTAGGAGAGCTTTGTTCTGCTTTAATTTTTCTGAGCATACATAGCACAAATACAGCTCTTCATTTCCAAATGGACGAATGACACCGAGGCTATTGAAGAAAGCGATATATATAAAAACAAGAAGAGCATGCTGTTGAATTATTTTATGATTTAATCTGTTTGATTAGCCATGATTCACTGAGATATCTAAGGGGTAAGGTATTCACGAACTACTAAGCTCAGTACTCCAATACAGACTGAAAACAAGCATAAAGCCCTACAGAACACTGCAGGTCACAGTATCAATACCTGAACCAAAGCTACCTTAATAACAGAGAACAGATGCTGCTACTTATGCTAATAAATGTTATAGGAGACTAAGAGATTTCAGGAAAAAAAAAATGATAAAGCTTTATGAATAGACAGAGGAATCGGCTAATAAGAATAAATTAAACACAGAGATGCAAGGAAACACATGTTCTTAGGAATACTATTTATTACTTGTGAAACAATAACTTAGAAGGCAGAAGGAAATATGGATTCCTTTTGGAAGGAGAACACAGAAACAAATGGGGTACACATAAAATGGGACAAAGCCAATGTTGAATATAAAATAACACTTCAGTAAAAAGACCTATAGAAATAGAAATATCTAAAAATAGAGAAGACAATAGAAATAAAAAGCAGAAATGTATTTTAGAATATCTACTATGTAACTATGTACTATTTTCTAGTATGAGTTCTGAGGATGATGCAGAGATAAACATGACTAAAGCCAACAACACTCCTTGTCAAACTCAGACTTTCTGTTAAAGTCACTGATTAGCTTAGCAATTCATAACTCTAAAAAAAAAATCTGTATTGGCTAAGCGTGGAAAAGTTCTGGACAAGTCCTTCAATAGATGACCAGGGACTGAAGAGAAACTGGCTTCATAAAAGACTGAACAGCGGAGACTTCTGGAAAAGAAGCCTGAATAATTTGAAAGATAATTTCAATATAATTATATGGAAACAGATCAAGAAATGGCATGGATAGTTACAACAAAAATGGTTAAAATGAGTAGGTGAAGGGGTAGGCGTGAAGTCAGTTTCTCTTGCTGTGTTGCCATTTATGCACACATTAACCACTATCTTTTTACATAATTCATTAATTATACACTCATCTTCATAGAAAATTGATTTTATATCTCTGAAATATAATCAAAATAATGTCTTAAAACCATCTATCTGAATGTGTATGACCTTATGAGGAAGTAGCGCAATTCTGTCCATTGAGATAATTTGCTTTCTGCAAAGAAAGTGTCAAAGAAAAGCATTCAGCTGAAGAGTTAATACTGCAATAAAGAATCACAGAATCATCTAGGTTGGAAGAGACCTCAAGATCATCGAGTATATGTATATCGAGTATACACATCGAGTATACTATATGTATAGTATACATATATATATATACACATATATGTATACTATAGAAATATATTATATCCTACATCAATTTAAGAAGTGTTCCAAGTCACATACATAGAAATAATATTGCATCTATACAATCCAAGTCTAATTCTGACAATTAAATATTTGGACCATTCTTGTATCAGAGAAAGAACAATCTTCAGTCTTTTTGTCCAAAATACTCCCTTAATATGCAAAGTTAAAAGCTCTATTTTATCCCTTTCTAGGTATTGAAAGTAGCTGAAACATGAGCATCTTCTGGAGACAATAAGAAAGTAAGGAAATAAAGACTCCAAATTTTTTAAAGATTAATGTGTTCAAATGAAATATGCCCATTTAAAATAAATTGTTTGGAGAGGGATTCATGAACCATCCAAAAGTTAGACATTTGTTATATGATAGTCATCTTGGCTACCTCTGTAATCAGTTAAGATACGCACTTCAAGAAAGTGATTCATATATCATGTTTGCCTTGCTGTTGTACGAACAATGTCCCCTTTCCCAGGAGCACTGTGCTAGGTAACTCCAGCCCTATTGCACAGAATACTCTGTTCATATTTGTAGATTACTTTCGTCATAGAAGAGGTTAACTAATGCAATCTAGACACATCTATTTTCAATCACAATCTTTTCATTTGTTTATTGGTAAATTTTACCTCAAAAAATGCCTCAAGACATGTGCAACATATTCCACAAACTCCTGCAACTGCAAAGGCACAGTTCAAAACTGATTCACTGATATTCAGAAAGTCAGAGCTTGCTGCTTGTTGTGAATGCCTGTTGGACAACATTCAAAGCACCCTAGATTTACTTTATATCAAGAAGTTATCTTTGTTTAGTAGGAACAATACCCCAAATGGCTAGAGAAAACAGTAATTCCCCCTCTAAGAAGCTTTCAGTGCAATAACTTGAGCCATACCAAAACACAATCTACATGTATGGTTCAACAGCAACAAAAACAGCAAAAAAAAAACAAAAACAAACAAACAAAAAAAAAACACAATACTTACTGATTCTGAAACATCCGTTTATTCAGAGATTTTCCTTTTGGTTCATTTCTGGTTTTCTTCACCAAAATTTAGAAAATACAGAAAAGCATTGAAGGTAAAATGAAAACAAAAAGAAAACAGCTTGTAATTTTCAAATGTTATTTTATGTAAACTCAAGATTTAAATATTTATTTCTCTATACTGTTTGACTGTTTGGAAGAATTAACAATCATTCTCTTATAAATCCTATGGAATGCAAATAAATTGAATTTTAAAACCTTTTTTTTTTTTTTTCCCTGAACTTGAACTGCTGAAATAAAATCTGATTTAAAAAAAAAAAAAAAAAAGTAAGAATTTAAAAGAAAGTAAAAACGCCAACACAATTTTCAGGTGTTATGAGCACAAGTGGAAAACATTTCAATACTCAAAATATTTTGACAAGAATCACTGTGTTTTAACTTTCAGATATTAAAAGACCATCTACAGTAGGTTGCAATTCTTATGAATGCTACCATATTGCTTTCAGAAACTTTGGTTTCTATATAAATCAAAATTTTTAAAAGTTGGGCTTTATCACTACTCTATTAAGTAGTAACACAAACAAGGTATTTTAATAACCTGTACTACCTGTATTACTGTTTCTATTTAAAATCTGCCTTGTATTTAATAGTGCACTATACAGACTGTTTTTGGATTGCCATAATTACACATCTGAATATGTATGTAATGGAAATGGAGCTATTAAAAGATAAGTAGTTTTCCAAAAATTTATACATAGCAACTTTATATCAACAGATGTGCTCAGGTTTTTTTATTATTATTATTATTATTATTATTTTTTTAAATAAAGTGATGCAGAAAATTTAAAGGAAGAATTAATGTATGATTTGCAGAGTTTTTATACTTAATTATATTGGCATTGTTTCATTATGGCTGTTTTAAATGATTTACTGGATTTGGGAATTTTAATGTCCACAGCTTAACTCAGGCTTTTCAGAACTGCCCTCTACTTCTAGTACATCAGAAACACACAGAAATGGGGTTACTGGGGAGTGGGGTGTGTGATTTTTCATGATTTCCTTAACAGCTGTAGCCTATAGAAAAGACATGGATAGGGGCAGTATGAACTGCTTTTTTGCTATATTCACATGGGCATAAAATAAAACAGAATGAATGCTCTCATTTATTTCATTTCAAAACTCTGTTTAACTTCATACCAAGGACATTGTATCCTATTCATAAAGTTGCTATATATCTTCCCACTTATGATCTTGTCCATTAGGTACAAATGTTTAAATTATAAAACTTGAGTCCTATCACAACAATTTGTAGTAGTGCTTTTATAGCTATCATAGGAGCTTTGGAATTAATCCTCAGCTCAAGGCTGGAGAGCAGCAATTATTCAGTTGGGTTTATTTGGAATAAACAACATTTCTCTTACAATTGGCTTAGCAAAACAATTATGAGACTACAGAATACATTAGAAAGAAGAAACTAGCCTTAATAAGAATTACGTTAAAAAGTGCCTTACAAAGGAACTGGTATATTTATCTTACCAAAAGCTTGACAAGTGACTTGACTAGTGTGCCAAGTACCTTCATGAAAATGAAAAACAGGATCTTGAAGGAAGCACAGAAAAGTTTCACATGAGTCAGTGGCCAGATATGTGAAACAAGTTTAAATTTGAAGTATTAATTAATAGACTAAATCATCCAATGCATTCAGCTAACATGTCCTAGCAGAAACCATCCATCTTCTCCTGAGATGATCTAAAACTAGGAGCTTGCCTATGAACACAACTATTATGTCCTTCTTTCACCTTCCCAGTACTAGGATCAGAAAAGTTCTAAAAATATAAATGATTTTATGAATTTTTTAAAATACAGCTTTTTATGTCTGAAGTTGCACAAATAACACAACGATCAATAAATTCAGTGGAAAAAGCACCAGTGTGCACATATGCATCTGCATAGCCTCATTAAGTTCATTTACTACACTGAGATCATCATCAGTTGCTTCTTATAATACACTTCTTATGTATTATTGCATGCGGGCCAAATTATTTACTTGGTCTTTATAACTTTAATGCAGAGCACAATTGTTATTTCATTTATATTTTTCACTAGCACTAGCTTTTTTGTTCCCTATATTGAATAACTGTTCTAAAAGCAAGTGAATGTGTCATGTGCTCGAGAGAAATAACTCCAAGTACCTTAAAACTAGTTTTCCTCATGCACATGAGATGCTGGGGTATTACATAAAGAAAAAGACTGTGAATCCAAGATAAGAGAATTAATTCTGATTTGGAAAGTCACCTTATGTAAATGTTAATTACTACTTGATTATGTTGATTTGAGGGATTTCATAATGAAAACAGTATTATTCCTTGCTTAAAATGTCACACTTTCAAAGCACTTCAGCAAGACAATGTAATCAAGAAAGCAGATTTAGTATACTGAGACAGTAGATAGCATTTATCATTGTTATTGATTACTGATTTATCATTGTTATTGTTACTGATTTCAAAACTTGCTATGGGAAAAAAGTGAATCAGATTAAAGACAGTATTTTTAATGGCATTGCAAGCCATCTGCTAAAACATCAAGACATCCTCACTCAAAAGTCTGACATTCAGTACTGAGGTTACTAGAACACAAGTAACAATTTCAATTGCAACAATATCTTAATGCAAGAGGAGTCAAATACTTCTCTGAGTTCAGTGATACCAACACTTACGAAACTGTATCACACAATATAGTTTATAAAGCATCTGAGAGGCTCCTAAAAAATGGTATTTCATTTTTTAAAAGTACTTTTTAAAACTTTTTAAAAACATTTTTAAAGTACTTCTTTTTAAAGTACTTTCTTAAGTACTGAAGAAAATAATTAAATAATTCCTTAGAAGCATGTATCTCATTGATTTCAAACTGTGTTTTTTTCTTCTAACTCACTTATGTGCTCCTATAAACCTCACTTTCTGGCATAAATTCTTTGAAAATACTTCATATATTCTCCATAATTATTCTACCTAAAGGTCCCCGAATATTTTTTAATTTCACCATTATAACAACTACCAGTTCTTTTTGTTTTGCAAAACAGGACTTAGATTACATATTACTCTCTGAAATCTAAACACACTAAACATCTAAACAATGAAAAATCCTAGGCCCACATCTCAAAGGTTTTATTTAAATCACCAAAGAAACCTGGAATAAAGTGTTACACATAGCAAAACTAAAATCAGACATTTGATAAAACCTTAATTATAAAATATTTTTCCAAATGAGCATGTTTGATTCAATGCTCAGCCATGCAGAAATTAAGAATCTGATTGTTAAATTTTTGACAGGTTTTATAACAAGCTCCCTAAACTCAATTTCCACCAGCACGTTTAACAGTTCTGTTTAACCTTAACAGAAAGTTAATTCCCTTAAGAGCTCATCTGTACAGCTCCAAGTAACTACCATAAATAGACATTTACTCTAACTGAAACATCTAAATGTTTCAATACAAACCCACTTCGCTAGACCATTACATTGTAGAAAATGACACTTGTGCAAGAAGTGAGCTGAATGCTGGTGATCTTGCAAGAAAAGAGTTCCACCACCCTCCTAAAAAAGCCAACCCCCTCAACAAAATTATAGTTAGGCAGGGAATATACCAATAAACACAATTACTTAATTAAAATATCCCTAAATTTGGGTCTACATTTTAGCCAATATGTAGCTTAATGGCTTTGTAATTAATCACGTTTTAATGTAAACACTTTGAAGTTGCTACTCTGTAATGTTCATTACAAATAGTCCCTGTGGGGAATCATCACATTATTTCATTAGAACTCCTGCCTGTTGTTAATTGCTTTTAGGAAAGTGTGAATAAATTAATTGTGTCTTAAAAGACAGTGGTGCAAATGTATATGCCTGTTTGACTGTGGGGACTGCTCTTTTCCTGTTGCTCTACACAGTTGGCAGAACTAGCCTGTTTTAATCAGTAACAGTTGATGTTGCAAAAATTTTAAAAAGGAAAACACAGTTTGCAAACCACAGTGTTTACCATGCCAGCCAGGACACAGTATGGTTCAGGGTCATGGGCAATTAATTTTTAAGTTTTTATGAAATCACCTTTGTAAAAGAAATAATGTTCTTTAGCAGGGATGACTGATGTACCTTAACTGAGCAAGTTAAAACATCCAGGATGTTTTCCCTGTGATGGAATATGTGACAACTTGCAGTTAAAATCAAGGGTTTTCCCTGATTCAGAGACGTATGTTATTTCATATAAATTTAATAACATTCAGATTAAATACTTTAACAAAGAACATTTTATTTAGATGTTCCCATTCAAAATGTTAGTAAATATGTTCTATGTAGTAGAAACAACCTACATTAGAATTTGCAAACAAATGTTTAAGCAAAAAAATAAAATTACCTTTTTATGACAGTAAATTCGTGTTTGAAAAAAACTGTATGTTAAAAGAGAAAGAGCTTCTTTATTATGTGGAAATGAAATAAGCACAAAACATTTTCCTTACAAGTAAACCTATGGCATGATACAACATCCTACTTAACTGGGCTGCATCATAGATACCTAAATACAGTCTCTTGGAAAATATTGCTGCAATCCAAAAATCAAAAGAAATTAGATAAGAGGAATCTAGGAATATATTTAAGAACCATTAAAAAATACAGAATCATTATTCTGTCCCTTATTAACACAATGAATTTTAAGCTTCTAACTTCTGTATTCATTGTAACCCTCTGATTTTGGGGGGAACCAACATTTCAAAATCAGACAGATGTCTAAAAATTGGCAATGTGATTGTCATTAATCTTGTTCATCATTAGTCAGTTGATTTAAAAAAAAAATGAGGAGTGAAATCTAGGAATGTTATATTTACAGATACTAAAAATACCAAGACTATTGATTTGGAAAAAGATTAATCACAAAGGAGATGCTAAGAAATATAAACAATGAAGGAAGAACTTCTGTTCTCTTTGTCTCAGAAGATAAGAACAAGGCAGTCAAAACTGAAAAAAAAACCTAATTGCAGTCTTATGAAAGGTACAACACAGAAACAGACTTCAAGAAGAACTGCCAGTAAACACGACTTGGAAGATTTAAAAGGGATTGCACTTTGTATTAATTACAGGAATGTTCCGTTATAGTGTGAATTAAGAAAGGAAGATTTAGAATGGATGTAAAAACTGGGTCTAAATGCCAGTTACTTTTTGGCTAAAGACAATTGCTAATTATTGGGCATCAGAGGAAAAATGCAGATTGTCCTAATTATTGTGTTGAATGTTCTGTTATAGCATCTGTAGCTGGCATCTCCTAGGAACTGGATACTGTGCTTGATAGTCTTCAGCATGGCAATTCTTTCCATTCTAGCTGAATTGGAAAGGAAGAAAAAAAAAAAAAAGAAAGAAAAGGAGGATGAGGGGGAAAGGAAAGCCTATGCATGTAGTATGAGCAAAATTCTGCATCTTGGGTATGAAAATTATCCAGGGGCTGTATTAGATTACATTATTCATGTATCAGTTACTGCTTATATTGATCTTAAAACATATTATTCATTTAATAAGTGGTCCTACTGATTTCACTTAACAACAACAAATGATTAGGTGAACACATGCTTGCAGCATCAAGTAATGGGCTGAAAACAAACATGATGTTTAAATTCATCCTTAACTACTCCTGAACTACAATACAAATATTGTGCTATGGAAACTGAAAATACTTTGGATCTTACTGTGTCTAAATGATCATTAAGTCTGTGTTAAAAAGAATTAACTAATGAAGTGTAAATTAATTAGTTTTGTAAAGCACTTTGTAACACTAAGTGAGTATTAAGTATTCATTTTCTATTATCAAATCAATAGGAAATAGCTTATGATAATAACAGTAAAAACACTCTAAAACTTCATAGACTTTCTTGTATTAAATCACACACTTTGTAGATCATACAAAGAGAACCTTATTAAGCCATGCTATTTCTAGGTTGATTTAATTGCTGCGTCAAAAGCTCATAAAATTACTTAGAGCTTATAAAATTAAAGTTAGAGCCCTACGTATACCAGAAACAGTTGGAAATGTGCAATTGAGCAATGACGCATGTCCCATGTAAATCACTGTTGAAGCATGAATACACAAAACTTGTTTTTTCTTGCAGTGTCACCTCTCTGTCACTGGTATACTGCTCAAACACTTCTTTCACCTCTCAGCAGGAACTGCGGTTGAAACTAAGAAAACATGGAGAAAAGGGATTAAGTGGATGTGTGGCACTGGTGCTGAAATACATTGTATGACCCCAGTGTATCTGTTATAACAGGGCTAAACCAAAAGCACGTGCAAGCCAGTAAGAAATGAAAGAAACTCCAATACAACCTGCCTGAAACACTTTTCCTCAAGTATTAGGCTACCTGTGTTGACACCACAGTTAGGAAAATGACAGGAACTTTACTTAACAGAATGGAGATAAATAAAGCTATAGCATTTATTGAGCTGCTATGCAGTCTTACAGCTCCTATGAAGAGCAGAGACAAAACTTGCTAAGACTGCAGAAATTCTGCACAATCACCGGTCCCCAAAGCCAAGAGATGCATGCAAGGGACTTTTACAGACGGAATGAGGAAGTGAATTGATTCCTGAATACGAGCTGTATTAAAAATCATACTGGAATTTATTTGACAATAGTTAAAATGATGCAGGTGACTTGTTTTATATCTGCTACACAGATTGAAGCAACACAATCTGACCAGGAAATGTACTTGTCTGGCATGCTCACTGAATGAACAATTTTACTGCATGCTCCACAACTACAAGGAAATTAGATAATCTGTAGAAGAAACAAGCTAGGATCAGCCAGAAAGGACATCAAGGACAATATTCACAGTACATTCTCATTACAAGTAACAGTCTGAATATGCCAATAGTTTTTGTATGAAAGAAAAAAAAAAAAAAAAAAAAAAGAAAGCAAGATATTTGGGCATACATATTGACTTTTCAAGTCAGTGAGAAAATAAAACCTTTGGAAAAATACCAGAGTACATTTTAGATTCATCAGCATGTTTGGGCTAATATGAAGCCCAGTGAAATTGCCAAGATGATTCTATAACTGTCTCATTTGGAAGGCAATTTTATTGTTTGGATTCCCGGAAGGTCCAAAATGAAATAAGTCTCACATGGAGCTTGCTATTTCCATAGTTTGGAAGCTGGTTTATTACAGACAGCTCCAGAAAATGAGATTGCAAGAATAATTCAAAGTGTATGGTTAGAAAATCTTTCTTCCCTTACAGGATTTCATGGTGGATACAGGATTGTAAACCTCTGCACTGTGAAGCAGCAGTGATATCTTAACCTGGTAGAGAGTTGCCAGTTGCACTGGCAAATCACTGTGTGTCTGGGGGCCTACCACACCTATTAACTTCATCCCAAAACAGAAAATAGCTGAAATTTTTGAAGCAGTCATGGAGGGGTCCAAGGATATAATCAGTCGTATGAAATAAAGATTATTTTTTTTATTATTTTTTTTTAGATTATGCAATGGTTGGATTTTGTGGTGTCAATCTAGCATCTTTTATGGTTACAATTGCAACCAAAGGCAAAATTTGCAAATTTTCAGTCCTCTGGAATTGCATCCAAAGTTAACTCGCATGAGTGGTGAACTCCCTGGAGTGTAAATAGTGAAAAGAGCAATAGATTCTCTGTATCTAGAGTGATTCAGAGATTTCAAGAGATTTCATTAAAGACAGAAGCATCAAAATCTCCTTCTCTCTCCTTTTTTTTATTTTTTATTTTTATTTTTTCTTCCCAAACTTAGAATAACAGCTTAGGCTGCTTTATTACCTTGTAGAAGCATTTCCTTAACATCAATCTTGCTGAAACCTATCTGGAATGTAAAATACAACAGAAAGGGACATATTTACTAAAATAGATACTACTTATCTTGATCTTACAGATTAACACAGTGAATAGAACCTGCATCTAATATTTGATACTGATCCATGGGAAAAGTATATTAGGACATCTCTGGTTCACAGTATGCATTGGAGAATATAACAGTCACATGGCCTACTATTAAAATACATTTTCAAATTGTGAAAGATTCTTGAAAATAGGTGTTTTTTGTTTTGTTTTGTTTTGTTTTGTTTTGTTTTATAAGGTAGTAGTGTTGAAAATAAGAAAAAACAATGAATTTTCCAAAGATTTCAGGCCCTGGAATATGTTATTAAGAGAACTGGATCTTCCATAACTCTTAAGAAAATTGTGGTCACCATCTTTTGGGTCCTCTCAGTAAATTCCAATCTAGTATTGTTGATAGTTCAAGAAGCGGGTTTTCTGCTACAACAGTTATTTATTCTAAAAGGTCTGTAATGCTCTGTGTGAGCTCAGCCAGTTCAGAAACATCAGCAAGCATTAAAACTGTTGGTACATGTTCCTGAACAGATTACACATGACACTGGAACATGGTTCACATCTCAAGTTTCAACTATTTGTCATAATAAATGACATTAAACATCAGCTCCTTACAAGACTCCCAGAAGTAGGATAACATAAAGGGTTGTTCTACTCAAGGAAATGATTATGGTATCACCCTAAATAAATTGGGCCTACAACACACGATTACACTTTTAAAAATCAATTATAGAATTGCATCCCAGACTATTACAGATCAGACACTAACACTACTGCTTATAGAATGCCTGGTCTTTGTTAGAGGCTGAGGGACTGACAAACTCTCACAAACAAACGAGAAGTTTGCAAGTCATTCTTCTTGATTTTGATTTTATGGGGGGAGGGAATGAAAAATCATCATGAGTAGCCATGCTGAACTGCACATTTAACTAGGAGAAAGTATCTTAGGGTGTCGTATTTCCCCTAATGTAGCATGATTGAGGGCTGCTTCCAAAAAAAAAGTTCAGCTAACTTATCCCTGGACCTTGCTCTCCCACTGCTTTTTTTGCCCCTGTTCTAAATAACGATCACGCAGTCAAAAAGGTGAGTTGGTACAGCTTATAGATCTGACAGAAATCCACGGGCAAAACATACACTTTTCTAACAGATCAGCAAACTGAACTGACTCACTTTAAAGGCACATCATCACTACACTAAGCGCAGAGGGTACGAATCCACAACTGAAGCATGATGATGTCTGTTCAATATTATGCTCAATTAAGAGTAATGGTAAACCACACTTTTAATTTGAGAATACGGAAAAGTTATAACGAAATTCTGTGTTGATTATGCCTAGTAATATGCCTTGTAGCGATTGCACTAAAATAGCGCATAAAAATATGTGAGCCAGCTTTCATGCACTAATTCTGGTAGAGGTTCTATAATCAGGATGTCTGATGAAAAAAACAGCAATCTAGATGCTAAGGGAAAATGATGACAGTCCCCCAAGACTGTTTATAGTTCTAAGGAAATACAGCTAATACTGCTGCTTCTGAAAAATTACTCTAACAGTGACAAGATATAATCCAAAATGGCAGTCACATATACTTCAGTGGTAACATGCTGTATAACATTGCCTAATGTTTAGCTAGAAATCCATTTTTAAATGTGGGTAAATCCGATTCAGTTAATATTGTCAGGTACAGGAATCAGATCGTAACCCTTCAAATCACGTGTAAATATGCTACAGGACATCTCTGTTATCTGTTAAAACCACAATAAGCTGTTCTGGAGCAACAGGACACACAGGTAGTTAGGCCTTGTATATTTATACAGAGTCAATAGACATATTTAAGTTAGAATCTAGCTATGTGCTAGATTTGCTTTGCAAGCTCTTTGGCTTTCTTACATTTAAAACTTCGCACAGAAACTAAAACATTTAATTTTTTTCACACTGCACTGCACCCTCTAGATATTTCTTTAATGTTTATCCACTAGAAAGAGAGCAAAGCCACCAACGCTGTTCCTGAGAATGGATCAGAAAATATAACTCCTTTTTAGCACACATTACTAGGAAAAACAGGAGCCTCTCTCATTGCCTGACCCACTGATTCTCACAAGCTCATTGCCATACAAGCTGCTATTGCACCGTGTACAACAAGCTGAGCTTCAAAAGATTTTGCCATTGACTCAGGTTGTAAGAAGTGCTTGGTTACAATGAAGATAATACAGTATTTTTCATCACAAATTACAATGACAGGGATACAGGAATTACAAAATACTTAGAAAGCCAAAGTATTTGGACTGTTTCAAAAACAAAATAAAATGCTTAAGATGTTGCACATGTGTGAAAGTGGATATTAGTCTATGAGTTGCTCTGTTTTTCACTTTGTACTGGAGAAAAAGTTATCTTCACACATCCCTAAGTTTCATCTCCCCCATTAGATCGTTATGTTTACAGATTGTTCTCAGGACAATTCTAGTTTGCTGCACTGATAAAACAGTCTCACATAGAAAAAAAAAGTTCTCCTTATCTCAGTTTAGCCCCTCTCATCTCCTCCTGTTGGCAACAAAGTGTACCTGCACATGGATATCTCAAAGAAAGTGTCCACAACAGAAATCAGATAGTAAATCAATATTGTATTACCCAGGACTCTAATGATGTCAGCTTAATAACTGTTTATGTCAGAATCATGTTTGATGTATCCTTCCCATTTCATTTGATGATGAGATGCAAAAAATATAAAATCATAGTGAGTGTGTATGGAAATTAGAATTTTAAAACATTTTAAATCACCAATATTTCTGTCAACCACATATAAGCATTTTTTATATTTGGGAAGAGCAGAATTAGTATGACCTTGAGTTTTATAATTTAAAAAGAAAGCATACTGTAACTTTCATGTCTGTAGAGTCTGGCCTCTTGATTTTGTCCAACAGCATCAGGCATGAAGAAATTAACTTTAAGTTTCCAAAGACAGGCTGTAAAAAGAGGCTGCTCCTTTTTCTAGATGGTCTTAGTTTGGTCAGGTGAAAAAGCCAAATCTGTGAATGGTTTCTGGTGGTCAAATGGTTTCCAGGATAAAAGCCAAGACACTTTCAGCAGGAAAGTGCTCTGGGAAGCAACATGTCTTTTCTAAAGTAATCAACTTGTATTTCTAAAATAATCCACTTGTATTGAAACTTATTGAATGAACTATAGTCAAAGTGAATCTAACAAGATACTTGACTAGCAAATTCCTAGTGAAAAAATATGTTAAATGACCTGCAATTAAATACAAAATAATTAATTTTCAATTGATAGACTAATTAGTTGAATCTATAAAGTGAAATATAATTGTTTGATCATGGTTCTTTAATGCATTCATTTTTAACTATTATATTAACATTTAATGACTGTAGCTTCAAACACGGGATCTTCTCTATTAAAAATATCACAGCGGCTTATTTTAAGCAGAACATTTCACTGATTTAAATGTTCTGGAATGAATGGGACAAAATAAGCTCTGTTTAAGAAACTTGAAATGCTGACATATTTCTGAAGGAACCTGGGACTTAGAATTATGTATCCTGTATGCATTGTATTTCCCTCTAGCTTTAATAGTAATTGAAATGGTAAGCAAGCAATCCCTCAGTTCAGGACTGAATAATTTGCTTATACCAATCTGCAGCTACTGCTACATCCCATAGGAGAAGTAGCAAGAGAGACATCAGTTTTGCTGTCTTAGAAAAGCAGAGAACAATTTTAGTCTTTTAAGTTTGAGTTTTGTTTTTTTCTTATTACTTTTCTCTGAAAACAAACCCCAAAGGGTAAAAGAATACAGTTAATTTCCAAAATACAGTAACATAAAATGCTTTTTTTCATATATTTCCTCTGACAGTTCCTTCTTCCCACACTGCTCACCTAGGAATCACTCGTTATAATATATTGACAGAGAAAATCCACACTCCTGTCATTCCCAAAACAACTCTGTGCTAATGCAGTATAAGGCATTTCCAGGCATTACATCTGTTTGGCAGATGCTCATCAAGTGAGCAGTCAAGTTCTCTTCTTCCACTCATTATAGTGACCTGGAAAGAGTGCACAATACTTCCTTCCAGTCCAAATGTCAATATTTCCTTCCCACAGCATTGACTTTGTGGCTGCTGGATACACATATTTTCTCATGTTAAAAAGAGAGTACAAAGGAGAACTGCAGTGCACAGGTGGAAGGCTAAGTCCTGCATTTTCCTTTCTTATATCTATCTTGTTCACTGTTTTTACTGACCAGTGAAACTGATTTTTATTATCACATTACCTAAAAATACTTTGTCATTGCAGCATTTAGCTGAACTAGACTGACAAAAAATCATATAATTAGTCAAGGACACCATGCACTGATACAAAAAGACATAACATCCAGATCTCAATAAAACCAAGGTACTGGCAAAATAGTATCATATAGTTGACATAGGCGTATTTATGATTAGACTTCTGTAAACACAGCCAGATTCTGATGTACTTACATTCATGGCAACTTCTCATTTTCTGCTCCTTGTAACTCACTGATGCATAGAACATGCTTTAAGACTTCAGTTACAAAATCTTGTAACTGAATTGTTCTTTCCAATGCATCTCAAATGTTTGTCCTCATGAAGCATAGATAAGGGTCATGGGAAAGGAAATGCCTCCCAGGCAACCAGTGGAACCTGTGAAGAGCTGAAAGCAGCATTAACTAAAACAGAAACACAATGTAATGGGACAGCTTAAATTCTGGTGTATGTCTCATTTCAAGGAATTACTGTAATTTTACCCTGAAGTTTGCCACCAATGATCAAAACCATCACAGTGATATCCTATGGTATATCATACACCATTCTCTAGACCATCTGTAGTTAGAAAAGTGAAATTAACTTTCACATCATTGATGATAAAAAGATGCCTGATTTCTACTAAATCCAGTGGTATTGGGAAGCTGTGTTCATACCTCTAGGACAGTTATTAGAAATATGTTGTAAATTCTCCTATTTCAGCTGGCTCTTATGCTTATTAACATTGTAGTTCTTATTAAGAAACACTTCACATCTATGATAATACTATAAATAAACTTGATGACCACTTACTTGTCAGGTACTCAAGACTTTCTTAGTTCTGCACATCTCATCATTTTTCTCTTGGAACATTCACATGGGAAAATATGTTAAACTTGCACATAAAACCTGCTGCCAGTTTAGCCACTCTCCATGAAGGATGGAAGAGTTTGTGTAAGCTATAGCAGGCCAACAGGTTGTCAAAATAGCAGTTGAAACAGGAGGTTCCAAGTCATTAAATCTGAGTTTATGTTACACTCCAGAGACACCTGAAATAGCAGAACAGTATGCATTACAGTGTAGGCAAAATAAGACAGATGTTGCATTGACCTCTTCTCATTGGAATCTAGTCCGATACACTAAAGCTACATTAAAGATATCTCTAAAGTTGTACTGTGGACTCCCAAATAATGAGAATGAAAGGTGAATTTATGACAATAACAGTGCCTAATTCATATTGATATATACATATATATTTGATATATATATATATCAAAATTACTTTAAGGTCATGCATTTAGTGGTAAGAAAATATTCTGAGGTGTCTATTAAAATTGGCCCAAATTACTCTCCAGCAAAACTAAATCATTCCTAATTATCCTAAAGAAGAAGAATAAAAATGCTTTGATATTATAATTCAATATTTTTTAAATTATCTGGGAGAACTTAAAAGACAGAGCTTCAATATTGAGAGAACTCAAGTAACATCAGAAAAATGTGCATAAGCATAATTAATATAGTTTGAAATGTCTAGTGTCTGCATGAATTAGAAGTCAAGGTGGACAATATCCACTACTCTCCCCTCATTGACCAAGCTAGTCATTTCATCATAGAAAGTTTTCAGGTCTAACAAGCATGACTTCACCTTTGTGAAGTCAGGATGACTACTGCCAATCACTTTCTCATCCTTTGTGTGCTTGGAATAGTTTCCAGATTCTAAAATACACATCTTTGATATTGTCCATAAAGTACAGCACTGAAAAACAAAACAAAACAAAACAAAACAAAACAAAACAAAAAACATTCAAGTTCCCTTCAGAAAACAAAGGTGGAAACATGAATTCTGAGTTGAAAAAAATCACATCATTAGTCGGTCTCTTCTAAATTACAATCTTCAGTCACAGAAGCTTTAAGAAAAAAAAGGCTAATATAGACACTCACCCTGACAGAAGGTGTCTGGGGGAATGGATAGAGAAAGGATTGGGACTTGATAAGATCCAGGAGTAAGTAATTCTGAGTAACTCCGCAAAGATGAATCACCTAAGAAATACTATCTCCCTTTTTCCATTACTACTGGAATTGTCTTTTGTTTAACTAAATTAGAATGGACTTATGAACTCATTCTAAAGATATGATATACTGAGAGTTTACATCATCATGGCTTTATTATTATTATTATTATTTACACCTGGGCACAAATTTTGGGGCATGTCTGAACTTCTATTTCTTTTTGTTGACATCTAAGTGAAGATAGAAAGCTAAGGTATCAATACAAATTTCTGAAAGCTGTGTGGAATATAACGTGATGATACACTTAAGCAATGTGAAGAAACTATTGTTTTTGGCAACACTGATCAGAACATCCAAGGACAATTAAACATCTGGTTTTACCACTTACCTTAAGTATTACTTTGTAAAGAGTCTAATGATTTACTGATACTCTTGGGATTCTTAAAATCTTGATTTCATCTGTGCACACACAGCATTATCACTTCAGCTGGTGTAGCAGAAGATACATAAATGCTGGAAAGCTTTCCCTGGTGGTCAAACTATCAATGGTCATAAATTAACTGAGGTAATTGAACTGCCTGCTGGGAATGGTTCCCTGTAAACGTTAACCTTTGAATCATAGCAGTGTATTGTATGAGAGAAAGCTTGTGAGCCTGAACTGAAAAGGTGCCATGCAGCCTCCCAGTGCATCAGTAGCTTAGGTGGATGAGAGCCACTGTAAATTCTTAAGTTAAATGTTTAACTCCTCTGCTCTCCACTGCAGCATTATGCTAATCCAATAATTTGTTAAAACATGATAATTTTGCATGACCTTTTTTTTAAAAAAAAATTGAAAGAAATAGCAAGATTTTCAAACCTATCTATCTGACTGTCATCTTTAACACCTTCTCTGTATGCTTGCTGCACTGGCATGGTGGATGAGAGATCACTGATACAGACAGTACATCTGCCATTATTACACCCATAGTGAGCTCAGCCTATTTCACATAGCAGTAGCAGCACAACACGGATAAATTAGAGCATCCAGGCTGAAATTCTTAGTCCACCCTGATTCTCAAAAGACTTTTCCATTTTTATTTAATAAAATAAAAAACACATATTTTTCCAGTTCCTCTGAGAAGTATCAGGGGCTTTGTCCCTTTAAGAAAACTTCAATATCAGTAGGTGAAAAATGCTCTAATTCTCAAGGCTATTTTTATGATACACAACATACATCCACTAATAGCCTTATGTCTGAATTAATTTTCCTAGGATTCCAGAATATCCATGTAAAACTAGCACAAAAACATCTCATCTATTCTAGCAGAAGGGAAGAAAATAAATTAATACAAATCTGTCTGCATTTGGGATCTGTTGTCTGCTATACCTTATTTTAAAAACAACCTATAAACCAGTCGTACTGTTGATTCTGGTCATCAATTATATGGTCCAATATTAATACTGATTATTAAAATCTTCAAAGGCAAACATAAGCAGAGCTATTCTTTCCAACTATTCCTGTGCTTTTTTATTACAAGAATTTTCTGTGCAAAACAATATACAGCGATCAACCCTATCACGTTAAGAGGACAGATCTGAGGTGGAATGAAAGAAATAATACAAGTTACACTGACAAGAGAGAGAAAAAAAAAAAAAAAGAATCCATAGCAATGATAACAATGTGAAAACCTATAAATCATTGCTCAAGACCTCTCCATTAGCACTGAACAAACACCACTGGCATCTGATTTAACAATACTTTCATGTTTAAGCATTTCTGCATTTTACGTTTTCATCCTCTCCAACATATTCTTTCAGTTGTGAGTTTGCAGGGTGTGTATTTGTAGGTTAGAAGTGCAATATATCTGCTGAAAATATAGCAGCCTAATCAATTGCGTAAAAAAAATCATCACCATAAAACTTGATGATTCTAGCAAACCCCAAGGAAACCAAGGAAACACCAAGACTCACCCAAAAGTGATGGAGGACATTGAACATAAGAACAAGAACATAAAATGCAGGTGAAAGACTGGATTGAATTTTGTCAAAGCTGGATGTGAAAGCTTTTGCTCTTGCTAGATGTTTGCAAACATTCTGTGCCTTGCTTTCTGCTATTGCCATTTCAAGTTCAAAGCTAGAAAAGTTCATGTGATATTTTGCAATGTAACAGCCTTTAAAAAAAAAAAACAAACACAACCTTCAGTCTTGCCTATGGGTTCATTAAATCTCCCAAGCTGAAAGACATGTTTTAAATGCTACGACTAGTTGTCAAAAAACTATTCACAAATCTATATTGTCCCAACATTTGGGGACAGAAGCAGAGGTAAACATTCTGGCTATTTTCATAGATTTCTTCTGTATGTTTTTTCAGTAAAACTTATTTCAAACTAAACTTCATGTTCACTTAACGCTCTGGCAGTTTGGAAACAACAAAGTAAACTAATGGGGTGGAATTCAGAAAGACATGTTCATGTGGGAAAATTGTTGTTTTATGAACTAACACTGATGAAAGTAAGAGAATCGCAGTTAATATGAAATGATCATTAGTTGTAGTGATATAAATGCACCATTTCTCAAAATATGAATGCATATAAAATTTATACTTAATATTGATATTTTATGTCTATAACCACATTGTACCATGCACAAACACACACACACAGGTCCACCATAATGAGAAAATACACAACTTTCCACAATAATCCAGGTACAGCTAGTTTCCCAGAAAACAGGAATCCTCATTATCATACAAACATATTTTGTTGTATGCATCATACCACCAGCCTAATAAAAGAATCAGAAAAAAAAGTTCATATGCTTTTCTGCTGTCCCCCTCACCTAATTCTCCTTTGCATGTATCACTCTTAAGCAGAAGGATCCAGTAACTTAGTTAATGTCTCCATCTAAAAATCTCCTCTGGAAGCCCTAGAGCTTTGTCTGAAGCCCTGCTATTTCTGTTAAATTCTGCAGACAGCCTGAAGCCAGAAGAGCCAGAATGACCAAAAAATTTCAAAGAATTTTGAAAGTTGTTTCAAAGAATTTTGGCCTAGATGCAAATCTATACTGCTACTTTGAATGATTGCACTGATGAACATGGAGCTACAGACTTATTTAAATAACTATGATGAAAGTAATTTCAAGAAATTTTGATTATTTTAATATGTGGTTGCATTTTTAGTTTTTACTTTGATATAAAGCATACTCCTACCTTTAAAGAACAACCAAGCAATTTTAATTTGGCCTCTTAATTTCTCAGTTTGTGGTCTGTAAAACCTGAGTTTTCTAATCAGATGATGTGAAAACTTAACACAATTTCCATCATATTCACCTGTTTTTTAAAGTGCTTGCAATATCCTGGGATCGACTCTTAAACATGAATTTCTGCCTTCTCTTTCTTACCCTTTTCTACTTCTCCAAAACTACAGTTTTCCTTATTTTAACTAGAGTTGAAATTGGTCCAACTCTTCATGGCTTACCAAATCAAAAACACTTCACCTCACAAACTGAAATCTACCATGTCAAGACCCTGATGCACACAGAAGCTTCATCAGCTGATGTTAGCAGAGTTCTTAGAACTGTATTCTTTAGCCAGCTACTGATGCCAAGCCAATAAAAAGAAGGGGATGATTTTTATTTATCTCAGTCTATACCTTTAATATTTGAATAGTAGCAGCAACAGGACCTACAGAGTCCCCTTGCTCCAGAAAATAAACAAAGATAAAAAAGAAAAAGAAAACTGGAGATCCAGAGAAAATGAAAAGATGGGCAGACAAAAGAGAAGGCTATGATGCACTGTATTCTCATGATTTCTATTTATATTGCACTGGTCCACACACACATGGCTAGGCACAGTCCCCCAAACCAGATTTATCAGTTTGGACTAAATAACCTCTTGATCTCCACATAGCTACAAGTTGCAGCCAACCCTGCAGGATCCCCCTACAGTAGTTATATAAATTTGCAGTTAGTTTCCCTCAGAAAAGAGTTTACAAGTAGAGTTCTGTGAACAGTTGTGTCATACTTAATTCTTAATTGATGTTCTCAAAAAGTACTTCACTCCCTCAAAGAAAATTGCAAGATATTTTCCCAGTAACTTTAGTACCAACAGTATTAAGCCAATATTGAGCAACTTAGACAGACCTTTCTGTTGCTGTTCCCTGACATTTATATTGAGTGTTACTTGCCACCTGTTGAGACAGGTAAGTAACTACTAAACACTAGGGGTGAGGAAGAAACTCTTCCCTCCACCTCAGTTGGAATACTCTTGGCCAGCATGGGTCTTCCTGCACTTAAAGTAAGAATGATGATTAAACACTTCATAAACTTCTGTCAGTTTCCAAAAACAACAGTCTGTATTCTTCCAGAGCATTTATCAAAGTACATGTATTTACATAACTTGTCATGGATATTACCTTTTGATAAAAGCAGAAACATAGGAAAACTGATTTCATAACCTGAGGCAATTTATTTTATTATAAGTGAAGGCAAAGGCATCCAGATAACCCTCTTAACCCTCTGACAAAATCCGTATTATTTCTAATCAACATCTATGTATATAAATATATATATATATATGTATGTATGTATGTATATGTAGGTGGGGTGTTCTTTAGCATTTGTACCAGCCAGAGATAGACAGCTTGCTAGACCATTTATTAGTTGACTGTCTTGGAGAGAAGCATCAGTGCAAATTTGTGGCTTTAAAACATTGTCATGAAACAGAATAGAAATATCTGTGCTCCTCAGAACTGTATCAGGAAATGTTTGTTACACAACAGACTCATTGTGCTGTTATCAACAATGTAAGACAGCTTCCCTAAATTAGAGGTGCTTTTGGTGTAAAAATGACTACTAGCCATTTCTAAAATAGATATCTACTTACTTCCATTTTAAAAAACAGTAGCTATAGAGCACTTTATCAGCTTGGGAGTTTAACAGAGATTACATATTAACTTTGCCTCTAAGTCCATGAAGAAAAGCCTTCTGGTTAGTGACATTGTTTCAGTGGAATGAATTATTTGCAAAGAAACATGTTAGAATTATTTATTTTTCTAAATTTCATTTTAACAAAAATAAGTATCATCAATTGTTCAAAATTACTTGCAAAAGAGAGCTCAACATACTAGTAGTGAAGATAAGGATGTGTGTGTTGAGTATGTTGTCTACCATACAACATGACATGAATAATTACTATTAGAATAATGAAAACTGCAATTAGGGTGAGATAACAATAACTATATAGAGATTCCTATCTCCACTTCCCTTAGTTTCATTTACTTTTTAGTTACTCTTTAGAATGAATATTAGAAAAGACAAGCCAGGAAGAGGAGGAAAAGAACCTAAAGTAAACAAGAGTGATTTATTTCAAGAATAGGAAACTGGTGATTGACACAATGGAGAATATATTGCTTCACTTTTTCTTGTTACGGAAGATTAGTGCAAAGACAGAAGATTCCTGAAGAGGGAACAATCTACACTGCCATTCACTTCTGCTTAAATCACAGAAATGTCTTGAAGGCTTGCAACTGCAAATAAATCAGAATCATTAGATTCTGATCAGAATCAAGAGATTTTGAAAGGGAAACAAGAACTTGTCTTCTTGCAAATACATGCTGCACACAAAAACAGGAATGCAGATAGGTGAACATATATTAAAAATAGAAGGGATAGATTTTGCACTGAGTCATTTAAATGAGTGTTGATAAGTTCTTTTTACAGAACTCTGGCAACTTATAGTACTAAATGAGGAAGACTATTAAAATGTTGTGGTTTGCAGCCATGTGACTGAAGAAATGAAATCCCTTCAAAGGCCTGTTTTGGTTTTCCAAAAACAAACAGAAACTATTCTGCTCCCTACTTGAAAGGGGAATTCCAGCAGCTGCACTTCTCACTCTGTGTCCTAACTAGGTTTTGGCACAGTCCTTCATAGTCAGTACATATAGTATATATATCCCACTTACAGAGGGTATGATAACTAGTTCTTTTGCGTATGAAAGTTGTTAACAATGCCAATAGTAGTTTTGATCAGAATACAATATAAGTGAACACCACAGCAAAATATGCCGGTCATCTCAAATCATTTTTTCTGCATCATAGTCGATCTGAAAACAACTAACAACTCTATAGAGATAGCTTGCTTCTCTACTGGGAAAAAAAAAAAAAAAAAAAAAAAAAAGTATACCATCCATCGCATCAAATAATACTCCTGGAGAGGACTGGATTTTTTAGTTTAGAATTAAAGTGTTACTAATACGTGCAAATTCTTGTAAAGGCCAGAAGGGCAGTCAGCATACGCAGTTCCTTCAAGTGACCAAACCTAGATCCTTATTTTACCGGCATTATCAAAATATAACAATCTAATATATATGGTTTTTGCTTTCTGAAGTACACTTATTATATGACAACATTGTGAATTCTGCCATATTTCTGAGAAATTAATGTTTTGTCTCATGCACAGAACCTGCATGTTGAAGAGGCAATCAAATACTGAGGAAAGCAGCTGGATTTTTTCCCCTCAAGTAGCAATCCTCTACTGTCACACATAGAGTAAGAGCTGTTCTGTTTTCCTTCGCACTCTATAAGCAGACAAGAGCATATGGTTTATAATCTCCAATCTTCTGGTGAATGTTATTTCTCAGTTTGAAAACAAAGCCCAAGTAATAGCAAATAAAGCTCTGCTGAATGATCTAATTTTAAGCATTTGGGGTTTAAGTATGAGATACTGCTAGAACCAAAAGCAGCTGTCTAGAATAGTGCAATTAAAAATCTCTTTGATATGAAAGATCCTCCACAATGTTACACAATTAAAACAAATGGAAATGCAGTAGCTTTGATCCTACAGAATATATTGATGAGTTGTTTCAATACTGCCAGGATGACAATAAGTATGTACTTAGATAGATACTCTGAAAGTTTCATTTGTACTCACATACAAACTTTAAATGACATAAACAGAATCATCTTCATTCTGGAATAAATTGTCTGAAATTTATTATTGGCTTCAGACACGTATGAGAGGAATGTCATGCTGAAAACTGTGCTGCCCCTTAACTTTAATTTCTGTGTTACTCCACTAAGTATTAAAACTCCAGAAGGAGGTTTTATAAGGATAAAAATGTATAATCAAAAGTCTAACAAATGAGCAAACATTGAGGTGCAATTAAGTGGGTTATGAATCTGAAGAGTAATATAATTGGAAGTAATTATGACATTTCTAGTAATTCACCATTCATTAAAAAGAGACCAGCTAAAAGAGGCTTCCTTGGGAGGAAATACTTTGCAAAATATTCTTTATAATTCAAGGTTCAAATTCATGCCTGTCACAGATTGGTTTGAGTTGATTTGTACAAGGCATGATCAAAGTCCTTCAGGAAATAAAGAAGTATAATATTGAGTAAAGGTGTTACTAGATTAATTTTTATAGCTCTCATTACAACTGTACCAATGCAAGCTTTAGAAAAAATTAATCAGTGAAAGGCACCGGCAGATAACTATTTCCAGGATTGCAAGAGTTGTGAAATCTCTAAACACCTCCTGATGCAGTATGCCAAATGGAACATAAAAGCA
Organism: Anas platyrhynchos; assembly: GCF_047663525.1. Classification (NCBI taxonomy): domain Eukaryota; kingdom Metazoa; phylum Chordata; class Aves; order Anseriformes; family Anatidae; genus Anas; species Anas platyrhynchos. Next base: position 2,092,192 of record NC_092594.1, read on the forward strand.
GTGATGTACAAATGCACAGCGAGCATAAACAATATTCTTACCATAGAATTAGCATTGAGCAAATGCAAAAAGTTCAGGTAGTTCATGTTACTGAGGAACTGTAGTCTTGGTAATAATACAGTAGGCTATTTTAATTGCTACAGTTCAGCACATATTTCTCACAGTTCCAGGTCCCTTTAGCCCTCAACCAGCTATCCTGACACATTTCCACATAGCTATTGACTGAAGAAGTGCAGGAGAGAGGGTGCAGGAGAGAGGAGCGTTTTTTACTGATGATGCCTATTATTTTGTATGTGAGGTTACACACAGATTATGTTCCACTTCAGTGTATTATGCATCTGGAACTATGCAGACTGGAAACACCAATCAAAATCATTTCAGTCTTTTTTTTTTTTTCCTTTTTTTAATGAAAATCATCTCTGTTAGGAACAGCATTAACTCTACTGACATTAGCTACTGGTGGACCATTTCATATTAGGGCAATACATTTGAACTTGTGTTATGCAAAATGATTCAGATATAAAATGATGACTGTCATTCTCATCATTTACTTGGTTTTGTGTACACACCCTCCCAGCCCCCTCACCAAGTTTAAAGGAAAAAAAATATGTATAGTATTATTCTCAGAATAAAAAATTTGATACAGTTCAGTCTCTGCAGAAATCAAGAAAACCACATGCAGAAGTCATGAAATGCATCACTTTAACACTTCGCCTTCTCTCATCTTATTATGGCATAAATGAAGGAAATTTTAACCAAAAGTGTAATACTGTGATAGGTTGCTTTATCTGACTTGAAACAGCTGCACTAAAGGAGTATGGAAAGCATAGAAGAATGTTGAGCACTGTTCTTCCCACCAGACTTCCTGTCTTAAATAAACACAATATACACAACCCAGTAAGAGAACATACGCATTTGCAGGAGTAGAATTCTGAGTGAAATCCTTCTGCCAAATAAATATATCCAGAAAACAATATTAGCATATTTTCCCTTCAAGTGAGGTTAATAAAAGTACTTGTAATGTCAGTCTCTCACAGAATAATGAGAAGAGAACATAAATATGAAGAGAACATAAAAAGATTGTTTTTCTTATTAATATCTGTTCTGATTAAAGTAGCCTCATACAAGCAGAATACATAATCAGAATTTCAAAGTAGAATGACAACGTTGATTACACAAGGAAAATATTTATAGGTGTGGTTTGGAGCAAATATTGAGCTTCATATTGAATAAAAGTTTGGCTTTGTCATTCATTTTGACAGATATTTGACCACTACTTAGATCAGGGAACACAGATAACACAGATCAGGGAAACCTAATGAGTGTTTTAAAAAAATTACATAATGTGTATTTGTACAGTGTTTAAAACAGTCTGGATGTAGTACTTAGGCAGTACTTCACTATGTTTAGAAAATAATAGAATATCCACACAAACACATACATAAAGATCCTACAAAATTGCTAAAAAAATAAAAATATCCCCAAGAACAGCAGCGCATCATACATTTCCAACTTGTGGATCATTCAGCAGACAAAAATTGTCCCTGCTTAAGAATTTTAATCCTTCCCGTTTTTAGAAATGATTCTCCTAAAATGCTGAAAACTAAGTTAGATTGTGGGACTTATTTAGCTAAATGAGCTTGACTCTCTATTTGAACCTTATTTAGTTTGTAAAAAAAAAAAAATAAAATAAAATAACATGCCTGGGACTCCAGAAAAGCCTTACAAATCTAAAATTGTCTGGCAAGAGTGGACTTTCAGTAGCTCAGTAGAACTGGTCTCCTAGAACACAAGAGAGTCCTGATTGTTAAATAAGTTAAACAAAGCAGAAATAATTTAAGTAATGTTTTACTGTGCAGTTTTACAAGATTCATTTCAAACACAGTATATTACATAAAACCACAAAACCACAGTGTAAAATATATATATATATATACATATACATATATATATATATAAAAGTGTGGCACCATTAGCCTGAACATTTGATACTAATAGTAACTGCCATATTATATCACAATTTTTAAATAGACATAAAAGAATAGTGAAGAACCCAAAGAACAAAACAACAAAAAGCTCAGAAATATAAGAAATTGTGTCTATCCCATTACAGTATATTTACCTAATCAAGTGACTCTTGTTTCTCTGCTGGATATTTAAATGATGGTATGTGAACAGCCAGTTAGTCTAACCCAAGCTGTAAATCAGAACACGATTATCTCTGACTCAGCCATCTGCTTTCTTGTGAGGTGTTACAGAACAACAAAGAAATTCTACAGTCTGAAACAATAGCTATAGATGTGACAGGCTGAGAAAGATACACCAGAAAATAGCATGCAATCTATTTCTTTTAATTCAATATACTTCTGCCTTTTTTTCTACTATGACCTCTTTAGAGATACACATGATGACATTCTTGTTTTGATATTTTTGCTACTCTATAAATAGTAGCAAAAATCAAACAAATCAGCTAAATGATACCTTCTGAGAAAGAACCTTCAAGAGAATAAAGAAAAAATCATCCCACTTAAATGTCTTTACTTCACTGGGAAATTGTAGTAGCAAAGTATTCTAAAAAGGTCACTATATTCAATCTTCAATTCTCCCTCTACAACCCCAAATGGTCTTACAGCCAAATAACTTTTATCTCCTAAAATATTGTCTTTAGAAAACTGAACAATTTGAACTGACTTTTTGACTTAAGAAATGAAACAATGCTGAAAATAATTGTTTAAAGAAAGTAAAAATAATTTTTAAAATACAGCAAAAAAAATTCCAGGGTATTGTTGGTGATGGCACTGGCTTGACATTTGTGTGGTTTGATTTTTATATTGCTCTTGTAGATCTCATTTTTATGTTTACTTATCAATAATATTCTTGCTGTTTTAATGAATATTCATGAAGTGGGTGCAACTGTAATGAAGCCAACAGGTATTTACCATTTACTTTTAGAAGTCAATCTCAATAAGAGCCATAGATACATTCAGTCTAGCATGTTGTTTTTAATGGGGTGCAACAGAGGTAGATGAGAAAGGAAGGTACCCTTAGGTTAAAGGCAAGGACATACGGATTTAATTCTCCACATATGACCTTAGCACTTATTGGTAGCCACACAGCCTGTCTGCAAGGACAGTCCAATAAATTTTAGATTAGAATTGGAAACCATTTGCTTAAGTCTTTTTTTGGACTACCTTTACCTCAGGATTTTGTCTAACCAAATAATGGATAAATGCCATGGAAAAGAAAGTGCATATGGCAAAGAGTTCACAACGTGTTTGTGAGCATTCATGTTCTAAGTCTGGTGCTAACAGTTTTGCACTCCAAGAGAAACATCCCATTAGAACCAACTAGACAAACACACTCTGCTTCAACAAAGCAGTCACAAGCAAGCTGTGAGAGCTAGAGTAACATCTACACATATCACAGATTTCCAAATAACTGATAGGTCACAATTTTCAGATATATTCACCTGCTCTCAGCTGGCTTGTAGGTGCCTTCTTACACCCCACATTTTCATCTCCCAGGTTTCACATTTTCATCTCCCAGGTTTCAGTGCTATAATATGATATGGAGTATTTATGCAAATGCAAGTATCTGAAATTACCCATATAAACTTTATTATAGGGCTTTTTTGTTGTTATTTGTTGTTGTTTGTTTTTTAATGAAAAATGGGAAGACTTAACACAAGCAAAGATTTTGTTTGGGTCTTATTTTATTCCATCATGTGTAACATTACCATTTTTTTTTAAACCTTCTTCAAGTTTGCTGTACTATACACACAAACAAAATACCATAGACCTAAGCATTTTATGAATAAGAACTACTAGTATCTAGAGATACATCAAGAACGTACTCAAGCTCTTTTCTAAACTGCTCATTTTATTCTGTCTGAAACAGATTTAAAAGTTGATTTCTTTTCAGTTGATTTTTTTTCTTTTCCTGGACATCACCATAATTTAGGACAGATTAAAAGAGACAGCCTAATGAGGAATTCTGCAATGGCTGCTTGCCAAGAAATCAATCAAGTGATCTCTTTAAAAGTCAATCAGTAACCTCACTAAACTAGCGAGAAATAGAAGCTGTGACTTTCTCAGCCTCATTCCCTACAGATTTCTGATGCACCAAAGGGCTAATAACGAGAAATACTGCCTGAGTCCTCCTGACATGCACTGATAGGTCACTGACTAGTGTCAGAGGTACTAAGTAATAAGGTCACAAATACAGCTATAGTGATAATACCCCTTTAAGGATTTATGTTATTTGCATGAAGCTTGCTATGTAAAATCAAGTGATCTTAAGAAAACGTCAGCTTCACCTTTCAGGCTCCCAGCCTTTACTTGCTGCCAGTTACTGCCATGATGATTCATCCTTATGATTAGTCACCCTAATAAGTAGCAAACAACTGCTAGTAAGTGCCCTGAAACAGCACAGCAAGACGCAGCCTCAGAAAAACCTTTGTGGCACACTCTAGAAGATAAGAAAGCCCAAAGGAAGTGATAAGAAAGAATGCTATGTATCTGGAGCATTGTAGTTGTGTTCTTTTCACCGGGTTTGCTGAAATCAGGCATATATAATGCTTGCTGTCATATCACTCACGTATTTGACATAACACTGTCTGTTCACCCCTTGATCTTTCCCACATGTTCACAGATAAAACTTCTCTTTGAAACAACACACGTGATGCTGCACTTACAAGAGGAGTAATAGATTTTTTTTCTAATCACATTAAACTTACAAAGTAATGAAGAAAGTGTCAAGCAATTAACAGATAACAATGAAATCTCAAAGAGTAACTTTCTGAAGTGTATAGCACCAAATGCCTGCTGTAATTACTGCAGATCTCTGAACTAGATTTTTCAATACCTATCTCAATACCTATTTTTAAATACTTGTTAACCCACCAAATCTTAATCTTTGGGAAGAGTTCTCTAACCCCTAGAGCCTTAGTAATTTTTTTTTATAGATGAAGTCATACTCAATTAAGATCTAGTGATTTGATTAAAGACTTTCTGAGATGAAGCAGGTTCTTTTCTTTGTGATTATAATGTTCATTCAGGATTACATCCACTCCCATGCTGAGGTCCGGCACACAGCCTATGCTCTGTTTAAGACATATTTAATCCTGCAGGGCTCTCTTTGCATACATCAGGTTGTTCTCCACATCTTGCAGCTCTAAATCATCAGTGAACAATGTCATCAAGAATCAGAATTAGATACCAAATCATTTAATGGAAGCTTTAATTCATTTTCATAAGACGTTCCTTTTTTGAATTCATTTTCATAACCCTGTTCCAAGAGGTATGAAAGGATTATACATGCTCAGAATCATTTTAGAGATGTTAATTTCCAGAATTAGATACATTGTTTTTTTTCCCCTTTAACTGAAAATTGGACCTTTAATATTTTGTTGTATTAGGTATGTAAAACAAGTGACCACTGTTTTCATTCAAACACCCACTAACACACTGTAAGACTCGCCTTACCTGAAGCCTTACTTCATCTATGCTAAAGAAGGAAAATGCTCCTAAGTCATGCCTTTGAAACCACTTTTTCATCTTCTTCAGGGTTTTTTTTTTCCCCCCAAAATTTGTCTATATTTATCTAAAACTTTGTCATTCACAAATACAGCACTCCAGTCAAGCATTAACCACTGCTGAGATGAGTGGAATAATTACTACTCAGGTCTCAGATCAGTCTTATTTAAGTCATATTAATCACAGTTGTATTGTCATTTTTGCCATGTCATATTTTAATTAACTTGTTACCTATTCTAGCTTCCAGATCCTTCCCTACAGTACTGCTGCCTTCCAGTGTGGCAGCCTACTTGTTGCTATGACCAGTTGTACTACTGTTGCTAATTTCTCTAAGTGTAGATTTTTTTTGTTTGTCTGTACTGAATTTCCTATCAGTCATACTTCTTCTCTCTTTTCATCTTGACTAATCCTGAATTCCCGCTTGGGGAACAATTTCAACATGAGCATGAGAGACTACTCTCCTTTGGTCCCTTTCTCTCCACCCCATCGTGTCAGCTAGGGCATCTCCTAGAATGACATGCCACATAGACATGAACATTGCTAGTTAAAACAGACAAGTGAACCTGGACTACTCACTTCATAATTAATTACTGTACTATCTATCATAGTGAGGAAAGAAAGGAAAGACCTGCTTGGTTTCCCTGGGACAAAGTTCAAATTATCTATCAGTCTCAAGAGGATGGAAAGTTAAGACCTAGCGAAGGTGAGACTTAAACGTTACCAAAAAAGACTTGAACATTTAGAAAGAGACCTGCAGATGCACACTGAGGGACTGTGCTTGGTGTGAAGGGCACCATGACTCTCATCTGACCTTGATATATGAGTTTATCTTTTCTGGTAACCGTAATGCAGTTGTAAGAGCTAAGGACAGCAAGCCCAGTGAACATGTGAAGATCTAGTGTCACAGACTGCTTTAGTACTATATCATTTTGGTGCTGTAAAGAGTTCAGGTCCCCAGAAGCCACGAAGCACTGTGAAGTTTTCCAGTAGAGCTAGCATTTCCTGACTGCTCTCAGGGAGAAGCCTCCTACTGGTGACTTGGTACTCCATTTTAATGCCTTAACTCACCTATACTCTGTCCAAGGAACTGATACACCTCTCACTGTACCTAAAAGGTGTTATGACACCCTACATTTCCGTGAGTGCCCTTTTAGGATTAAGTCTCATCACAAACAGGAAAAGCAGAGACAAAGATGGAGAAGCACAGAAAAGCGGTACAATAATAATATTATAAAGCATGCTAAGCAGTGATCTCTCCTGGCTATCTGCTACTGCTGCCAAGATTCTGGTAAGCCCTAAAGCACAGGAAGTCTGTGATAGAAGGCAGACCTTGCACTGACAGTAACTGGAAATGCAGTCATGACGAGAGGGGAAGGTACTGCCTTTGCTCAAAAACATATGTAGCAATAATTAAAATAATAGTGTATATAAAAGTAATTAGTAAGGCAGAGAAACAAATACATGATAGGTTTTCCAATGTAAAGGTCCAATGTAAATATTACACTTCTCTTGTATTGTGTTTTTTCAAAATAGCTCATTTGTCTGTGTCTGAAATGCTTAAAGATACTGAGGACATTTTCAGATTTCTTTGTGTTCAACATAAAATTTAAAAAAAAACTACAGAGACAGGTGGTTTAGAAAACAAATCAGAGCCAGTGCAATTACAGCGGGACTGGACTTGCCTAAGGAATGCAGTGTGGCTATCTGCAAAACAGATTCTATCTTAAATCTCAGTGAGAAACTAATAATGAAAAGTAATTATTACTGACATGCTGTTCCTGTGTGTTACTTCATTTAGGTTTGGACATGCAGTGTTAGGATATAAATGAGTGAAAGAATATAAATATATTACCATCACTTATTTTACTTTTGTACATTCTTGCGCAATCTTATCTTTACTTATGTAAATACACTAAAATAAAGAGACTATTATTGTGATTAAGGTTAACCAAATGCTAATATGATTTACAAAATTAGAGCATTAGAAAGCAAATAGTTTCAAATACAAAGGAGTAAACCCAGTCATCTCTCTGCTCTCTCACTTCTTTGAATTGTTTTACTTTCACAATCTCCTTTTGTAACAGCATCCACAGCATATATGCTGCATACCGAGGAGAAAACTGTATATTTGGTTTTATTTTTTGCAAGCCCTTATTAAAATAATTCTTGCACACATATTATTACACATATGGACTTGCAGTTGCACATGTACATTTTCTGTAACTGTGACAGCTGTTTTACATGGATAAGGGTGTCTGTGTGTTACCAATAAGGGTGTCTGTGTGTTACCAATCATATATTCTTTTAAGAAGGAATATAGAACCCCATGCAAGACACTTACTCATCACTTTTATGAACGACTGCTTCCAGCCCCCTCTGTGTCCTACACCTGCGACATCTCATCAGAAGGCGATAGCTTATAGTAGAAGTGTTACCAGCTCCCATGATCAACATCATGAAGCAGCCTGTTCTGGACATGTCATCCTTTACCACATACATTCTTATTGCCCCCTGTCCCACCAGGAGCCAATGACCCTTCAACATCAGTACTAAACATAGACAAAGTATTTGAATATGAATTGTTCTCCAACTTGATGACCTTGGTACTTGAACCTTAACACCAACTCCAGATCTCAACTCTTATCCCTAGTTAAGTGATCTTTTCTCACACCAGAGCTAAAAGCTTGTTGTCAGGTGGCACATACAGGTCTCAGGTCTGAGATCAGTGTAACAGCCCCTTTCAGAATTCACACCTTATGCTAGCTTATTTGTCCAATGTTCAACTCTTAAATCTGCTCTGAACATCCTTTCTAGTAACAAAAAAAGTGACCTTAACAAGCACTTTTGGAATCACACCTATTCTGTTACTTGAATCTCTTTTTCACTTTACTGTATTCTACCCAGCCCCTGAAGTCACATACCTAAGTTTTGTAGGTCCCTATTAGCACCAGTCCTTAGCCTAGCAGCACCTTCTGAATCGCCATCTTAGGCTGAGTTATAGCCATACCCCAGCCACCGCTCTACACTGGTTTTACACCAGCACCTTCTTCCTTCACATCATCTGTGAGAACCTTACCTTGAATTAAAAGATGTATTTGAAAACAGCCAGGCACCAACTGCACATTTTAAACTCTGCTGACACAGCCTCAACCTTGCCCCTAGACTTAGCACTTCTTAACGCTCCACTGTTAGACTCCACAGTGAGTCTACACTGCCACCTAAAAAGTAGCAGTGTAGACTCATCCAAGAAGCTACAATATCATAAGAATTATCCCATTTATTGTCTACTTTAAAGACTTGTGTTTTATTACTGGAAAATCTAGCTGTCTTTCACGTTCTTTTGAAATGTGGAATCCTATAAAATACTGAGATATTGCTCTGATATTCCAACAGGAATACCATTTCAACCTGACCTGTGCTTTTTTATTTTTTAAATAAAATGATGAAAGATAATGATAAAGAAAAATAATGATTTAAGAAAGGGAGTATAGGCTGTCATGGTGCATCTGGAAGTAGTATGTTGGCCTGCACTGAAAACAGGTGCAGACAAAAGTGCAGCAGAAGTATCCAAGGTGCTTGGATCTTTTATTTTAGGTATCATTGCCAGAGAAATATGAAAACTCTGAATCATTAATGTAAATACATTCAGAAAGCACCAGTTAAAAACTATGCCAATAGGAACAACACACTTTTTTTTTTTTTTTTTCAGGAGAGAAAATAAAGAACAGAGGAAAGAATTTAATAACCCTAACAAATGCCATGCCTTTGCTTGAAGAAGTGAGCAAATATTGAAGGGGGTCACTATGAATCAACAATAATACTTAACAACACTTCCCAAGGGACACATACTGGAAATAATAGTGCTACCTTGTGTTTCTTCAACAGAGCTTAAAAATGCCTTCAGACTTCTCTCTCACTCCCTCGTATCATACTCCCCCAGTTATGTTCCTCTACATAACTGTACATGCCTACAATATAAATATACATGCATTTAGTAAGTATATACATACATATAGTGTATACATATTGTACACATACATATAATAACAAAGGTGTGTATATATCACATACATAATCGTTAAATACAAGCTCTCTGATCCGCTACAGCCACTACCAAGAAGCAAAATCTACTGCATTATAAAGGTTTTTTTTTGATGGGGGTGGGCAGGGAAGGGACACACACAAACCAATACATCTCTTATTAAGAGGAAATGCATTAATACAAGTATTTTGGGGGAAATAATGCAACTCCAACCTTGACTCTTTCTTCAAGGAGAAATAAGAGAAGGTCTCCACCTGTGCAACATTTTTTTTCAGCTGTTACCTGCAGCTTGAAAATGTTGTTACCAAAAAACTGAAATGGACCTTCTTCTTATGGGGATTATAACTTGCCCTAGACCCCTCTCCTCCTTAGTATGTGTATTGACAGAGCATCCTTGTTTGTGCTTCAGATACATTAATTCAGAGCAATGTGGGCCCATATAATATTTTGCTAAAGTGCCAAAGGATCTCACTGAAGACCTAAAACTAAGCCACGCAGAGAGAGTAGACTGTTTTATTAGATTTAAATCCCACGAAAAAGAGGGAATCCTATGGCCAAACATATCGTGTATTTGCATTAAACAGAAAACAAAAATCATTCTAGTCAGTAAGGATATTTGTGCTGCTGTGTTTTTTCTTGTACTTTTCCTTCCCTCTGTTGTGAGGAACCTATTCCTTATAAATACTAAAAGGAAATTAGTCTTAATCATTCCTTCTCCTCAAACCATGTTTCAATAATGTCTCTAGGGCATTAACTAGCATACATTGAACTATTCTGAAAGCCTTAAGTTGGCATATCACAATGTTGGTTTATTTTTCTTGCTACCCATAGGTACATTATTTCAGAATTATTTAAGCAGGAAACTCTCACTGGATTTTGTGTTCTTTCTGTGCAAGTATCAAGAGGTTTTTAAAATATTTTATCATGTATAAAGTACATTATCAGATATGCCAAATAATTTTCAGATGAATGCATTTTCCTTTATTCCACTAAACAAATTCAATCTAGTTACCTCCTGAAATTTAGCCTACACAGAAGTCTGATCCAATGTGATTTTTCACCTGTCTATAGCAATATGTTTAGCTGTATGGAATTGTTTAGGTGGAACAGCAGCCCCCTCAGCATCACTTTTTTAATTAGCTTGTTTCAGCATCCTACAAGACATGGTCTACAGAAACACACAAAGTTCTCAGAGTAGTGAGGTACTGACAGTAGGTGGTATCTCTGCAGAGGGGCATATCAGGAGGAACCTGCTAGGAAGAAGGGATGGAAGAGTGGTATGACTAGGCCTGTAGGTGAAGCTGGAAGCAGTGGCATGGAGGCAGTGGCTCACTGAATGACCATAAAACACCACAACAGGCGACAAACCCCAGATTTGGAAACAAACATCTCCCAAATTTCTCAGAGACAGCCATGTGAAGGAAACAAGGGCAAAAGACTGAATGGCAGCAGGGCAGCTCTTTATTGCAGATCCTTGCCCTGTCTGACTAGAATTTGCTCACTGCTGCTCCATCCCTTTCACCCAGGCCTGTCCCCATTGCTTCCTTCCTGGCAGCATTCCCAGCAGACAATCCAAAGCAGTAGCCTCAGGACTCATACCCTGCTACAGTTGTACCCTGCTACACTCAGGGAACAATGCTAAGTTTTAGACTTGTCATTATAAAGCACATTAGTAGAACTGTTGTATTTATTCCTGCAAGAATCAAAGCACAGACATAAAAAATAAAATGTGACTTATCTATCAGTTTTATTTAATGGAACTGTCATCCATTCATGAGCAGATAATAGAGACCACAAAGTGTTCTGTTCACATTGCTTTGAGTTGTGATGTAAAATTAGAAAATTATTTCACTAGCCCCAATTCTCAAAACATTTTTCTATTACTTACAAATAGTACAAGATAGCAGAAGTTTGGCATCAGTAAAAACAGTTATAAGGAAATAACCTGAAACTTAAAATATGATTGGGTAGTTTCTTTGGATCTAGCAGTTTTACAAGCTATACTAAAGTAGATTTGTACATTGAAGTGACCAGTGGTTTTGCTACGCTGTGTAGTTATATAATCAAAGATATAAGCCTCTGGGAAATACAAATTACTCATGTCCAGTATTCATTAAACATGTGAGTTTGCCTATACTTATTTTTGCTTCCCCAGTGATATTGGTTTCCCTCCATCCATTCCCTAGTTTTTGTATTTCATTTACACATTTACAGTTCTGTATAAAAGGAAGAAACAGTGAACTTCTTGTTCTGTACTATCAGACAGTTATTCCTCTCTACACAGAGATGTAATTAACAGTCTTTCCTACTGGCTTTATTTAACCTATTTTCAAGTTAAGGCACATACACTTCAGAGCTCTCTTACAATGATTCTAATAATCTTAAATTATACATTTGTCTATGAAATACACTTGCATTTATTATTGCAATAATGCCTTTCCTAACTATACAAATAAAAGGTTAAATCTATAGGAAGATTCAAAGGTTCTACAGGCAGTGTTGGGATCAAACTGTATTTTACTAAAATTCTAGATCTGATCTAAAGTTAACCATTTGAGAACTTTCATACTTGACAGTGGTGCACTTGACATAACTGACAAGACAGCTAGCAAAAAAAAAATCTAAGCCTATCTGATTCCATCTTGCAGGAGTATTTTCAATGCTCCTGAAGCCATGATAGTCACAAAAGAGCTTCTATACTTACAAGTTTCTCAGTTTTTCCTAGCTATATCGGTAGGATTGGGAGGAAAAAAAATGATGCCTAATCCTGTAAATCATGCTTCTCTCCAGGCTTACTGGACATACATTTCTCCACATAAACATCTAAATAAGTTGAACTATTAGCTATATAGCACTGTCTTTTTCAGCTAGTAGTTCTTGAATTCCAACCTGATCCTTACAACTATTCATCTTTGCTTTCCACTAAAGTTTGCTTGCTTTTAAATAATTGTAGGATCATGGTTTTGGAAAGCAGAGAAGGCAGAAATTTTCCAGATACATTTGGTAGATGTATTATCTTATTCCATGACACGGTGAAGAAATCATAACACTTAATGTCTGATGATTAGTTTCCATATCATGTGACAATCCACTCCCACACACACCCTTTTCTTTGAATGTAGGCTGAATCAAGTCTCAAAACTCAAGTTCCTTTCTTAGATCTTAAGACTATCTAATTGTGATGAATGGATACAAGCATTAGGCCTCAGTAAAGTAGCCTCAAGCAGACAATTTTGCAAAAAACTTCTTAAGTATTAGCTTAAATATTACCTTGAAATTATCTAACTTCAGCAAGGAAGGGCTTTATCCCTCTCTTTGCTGAATGTGACTGAAATAGATGAAGACAGACATGTTCCCACACAGTCAGTACCAGAAGTACCACTCAGTAGCATGTAATAACAAGTACAGCAGCAATGGAATAATCAAATATAAGCCTGTCAAAGACCAGGAGATTTCTTAGCAACCAAAAGTGCTTCACAGCATCAGCTTAAGGATTTTTGATGATACAATTACAATATACAGGAGTAGATATCACAGAGTAACAGCATAAGGAAAGAATGTTGTTCAGACCAGAATTAAAAATAAAAAATATATTAAAAAAAAAGAAAAAGGAAAGAAAAAAAAAATGAAAGAAAAAAAAACTGCATTAGAATGGAACGTTCTAGCTAAAGTAATGAAACATTAATAAATATTTCATTTTAATACTATTTTTGTAAGATGAATTCTCTGAGGCTTCTTTCAATTATTGCAACTTTGTAATTTCCATTTATTTGAAGGAATATGCCACTGCATCTTCAACTGCTGAACCAGTATTTTCCAGCAATGAGATTATTGTTTTACAAAAATTAGATGTTAATGATGTTGATATATGGCTATAGACTAAACTCTGTGATTCAGAAAACTTATCTATGTTCTTTGGCAATGCTACAGCTCTGAGAGCAATGAAGGTTGTTAGTACCTGAGACCAACATTTAATTTCAGCAGGTTTTAGACCTTTCACCTGTTACATGCATAAACATTGAATTGTTTTTAATTCCTTAAAAAATGAGTCCTCCACAAAACTTCTGTAAAAATTTCAATTATGAAATACAAATTCTGAACATAAAATAGTAGATTTTCAAGGCTTTCAGCACATAGATGGGAAAGAAACTGGTCTTGTAAGTCAGTCAGTGTATTATACCTCATAATTATTTACAGGCATGCAATTTTAGTCTAAATCAGTTGGGTGGAATAAGGGTATTGATACCTGTAAAACATCTTGGTCTTCCTTGTATTGATTATACAAATTTTTGTCTTTTAACAGTTAGAAAGTCAGAATTTACCATACTACCACTGACTTGTAAATGCAGCTACACCTCAGACAAGAGAACAAATAACTTAAAGGCCTACTCCTCTTCTGTGCTATATTGGCTTGGCTCCCTTGAGAATTCATTAATTTATGCTCACTGATCATCCTGAAGTGACTCAGGAAGAAGTATAGACAACATCATTTTCCTCTGAAAAAAAATAATTGTTAATACATTAAATCAGCCAAAGAATTTTAAAATTCTTTGATAATTTCTAAGTCTTTTGCCTCAGATGAAAGTCTATAGGAAACAAGACAAAGTACTGTTATTCACACAAATTTAAAAAAAAAAAAAAAAAAAAAAATATGGAGAATATAGGAAATAGATAACCATAAGGATAGGATGCTGTTTCTTATTACAAGCTTCAAATTGCCTTTGCCTGTTTTCTCAAAACATTGCAAATGCCTCAGACATGGCTCTTCGTACAACACCGAGTCACGATTTCATTCAGTTGGCCTTTTTTACCTTTCCACAGAAAATTCCTTTGAAATTTCTTTCTCTGACACTTCATCTTTATTCTCTGTGTGAAATGCTGTATGTGGAAATAGAATAAAAGGAACAAGGAAATTATATCTTCTAAAAATCAAACTCTCAATACTTTACAGTCACTACTGATAGCAAACTGCTGAGTAATGAATGCCAGAGAAGCCATGCAGAACAAGAAATGGGTGGGATCATTGAAAAAGACTGTAGCAGATGCATGCCATTCTCTCTCTAACCCTACAGAAAATCTATCTACTATATGAAAAGATAGGACATTCCAAATAAGAAAGAGGTAGAAGTGAGCACAGATCAGCTGGTCCTTCTGCTACACTTCTAATATGGAAATACAAATGTCAAATGCAGCACTTCACAGGACAGGAGAAATAGAGTAATATTCTGGCCCTGCACTTTCTAAGAGAAGAAGGGTCAGATCCAGACTATGACTGACTCTTAAGGAAGATTTGCTGCTATCCACCTTCTGGACTAGAACTATTTTATTTTTTTTTGAGGTCCATTACCCCTCATGGGTGATAAACAATAGCCAGGGAAACTCTTTTCCATGGCTTGCTCACCTTCTCCTCTTGAGAGAAATGTACAAAACAAATGTCCCCAAAGAGATGCATTCTCCTTTGACCCTTTTCAGGACTTTTATCAGGATGTGTCACATACTGGCCTAAAGAACTTTAAGCTTAAACAAAAAACTAGTGAAGACCTAGTATATCTGTATTTCTGGGCCAACACATAACTAATTTATGCTAATATACATACAAATACATAATACATGCACATTATAGATACATGCACAAAGATACCATAATATACACATTCTCTACATAAAATTTTTAAAAAATGAGGGCTCTTTTCCTTTGATACTGGTACTAATTTATGGGTAACAAGACTTCCTGTATGGTCATTTTCTTCTAAGGAAAACTAGCAAAGATCAAGATCCTGTAATGAATAAAGGCCACAGCATCTAGAGAAATTAAATTAATCTGACGTGTCTCTGAGATTTAGTAATCATAGACAAGGACTAGGAAGAAGATGAACTAAGTTCTTCAGTCAAAGATAAATTTTAGAATGTTAAGTCTATAATCATAAATTTTCTTAAAGTTCACAAGTGGATACAAACATGCATTTTACATCTTTACGTATATGATCAGAACACAAAATCAAAGACTTAATAAAAAAAATAGAGATTAAAAAGCAAACTTGCCACAGTTAACCATGTTTTATGTATTGAATTCAGATGTAATTTTGGGGGGAGCTTTTTCAAATAATTTCAGGGTAAAAGAGCCAAAAACTGAAACTGGGCAATCAGCCTTTTGTAACCAGAGCCCTTGGCTTTCAAAAGACTAAAGAAATAATGCTAAGAAGAAAATGTTGTTTATATCTCTATGCCATTAATACATATACAGAACTAAGACCTCACACAGTTTCCCTTAGTCAGGATTTCTAACTTGGCCCACAGTATAAGAAACAAGCCAACCACACTATTTAATCTATGGCTGTCTGGTTCTGTGTGTGTAATGAATGAATATACTTAGTCCAGTTTTATCATAATTGATCTCAGCTGTCTTATCTGTCACATTTATAAATAAAGAATCCATACTTATCTTACAGCCATTGTAAACTGAGATTTTTTGGACTCAGAGAGCCTTCGCAGCATCACATAGGGGAAGGAACACAGTATTTTCCTTTGCTACTGTGTCCCTGCTGTGGGCACAGCTACAGGGCTGCCAATCTTTGGGTTGGAAGCATTAATTATATTTGAAGGTCTATTTGGAGGTTTTAATAGCAAAACACTCTAAGATTAAACAAATATTGGAGAGGAGAGGATTTTTGCACAAATATGCTTTTGCAATATTTTATCCATCGAGCTGTTATTTCTGAAACAAAGAACTACCTGAACTTCACAAAGTCAAGTGTATCCCTATGATTTATTTAACTTTGGCCATTTTAACATAATGCAATAACAGATCAAAAGCAGCATTATTATCCATATTTCAGTTATTAATGTGCATCAGAATTATGTAACTCATGTTACAGTATTTACCTTAACATTGATATACTTCAAACAAATTAGGTTCTACTAGAAGTAAATCTTCCCTATCCTTCCCAAAATACCTACAGATAGCAAACGTTTCTATTAGCCTTTACTGTTCTCTCTCCCAGAGTGTTTAGTCTTATCTGGGTTTGACCTTGTCTGTGCCTTACCTTTGCTAGTACGCTTTAAGCTTGTTTGAATTTTTCAAAAACCTCTGGGTTCACAAGCGTTCAGATCGACAGACAGCGTAGGAGTGAAGGGTATAACAGCATATACCAGACAAATGCACACTACAGAAGACTGGCATTTTTTAAGGCTCTTGATGACAATGATAATAAAATGTACCTAGTGCTTTTTTTAAGGGTTCAGATTTCCACAGCACCTGTATTAACTCTGAGCATCTGTACTGTTTTAGTCTCAAGCACGCAGATTGTGCCTTATGCAATCCATCATTCTGGCGTGCTAGTACAGGGTGCACCTGTGTGCCTAAGCAAAGACAGACCAAAGGAAAAATGCTAGCTTCTTCGTTATCATGTGAACAGTCCATTGAGATAGGTAAGAATTTCTCTCCCTTCCCATTTCCATTTTTTTCTTCCAGTAAATCTTTCAAGGTTAACATTATTGAACACATCAAACCACATTTGTCTCTAGACTTCTAGAGCTCATGATGAAATTCTGATACAATCACACCATTTGATACAGAATTAAACCAGGAATGAGTTTCCATCAGTGCTTTTCATGCTATTTCTGCTGTACCTCAGGCAAATTACATGCTTTGGAAAAAAAAAAAAAAGGTCACAGATTAATATTCCCAAAAAGTAATCAAAAGTCTCCCTGCCACTCACTACTTCCATTCCTCCCATTTTGCTTTGCTGAGAAATAAAGCCACTGGCTGTGGTAGCACCTTTGATAGATGACTTGGGGAATATTTTTGAATGTGTTCCCTCTCTCAACTATGTAAGTTGCAAAAAGTTTTTCTGCAGACCCTATATACCATTGAGGTAGGTTTAACCATTCAGTAAGCACACCAGCTGGATATGTGTTTCAATGCTGGAAAGAATAATAAAACACTTCAGCTGGAAACCTAAAAATACATGATGAAAGACACACTGAATATTCAGAAAGAGAAAATTTTTCACCAAAACTAAACAAAATTTCCTCTGAATTAATAATAAAAATTGTATTATTGCTACATGACAAATACAGACAGAATTAAGCTTCTACCTTTAGTAGACTACATTCATTTTCATTCTTATTTTACTAATTATACTAGATATTTTTGAAAACATTACATATTCCCATCAAATAATAACCCAATAATTATTTTAAAAGAAGACATAGTTCTATATACAGTAATTTCTTTATCAATATGTTTTATTATTCATTTTTCATCACGAACAGTGATAAACTTGTAATGACAAGTAACATTTTATCACCAGTACGGTGATAAAATATATAAACGTATTTAAATTTTCTCCTACTCCTTACCATAAAATGGCAATGATCTTAGTTTAAGAAGTAAAATGAGAGCTAATTTAGCTACAAGAAAAAGAACTCTGACTATGCAGCCTTGGGATGAAATTTCACTGCAAATGAGACATTTCCAATGAGAATCACCCAGTTGTACTTGCCTTTTTCCTGGGCCTAGGAGCAATACAAATGCAGCTTATCTACTCAGTCACTTCTGACCTCCTCATTTTTGTTGGGTTTTGTTGATTTTTGTTGTTGTTGTTTGTTTGTTTGTTTTCCAAAGGGGTGTTTAAATAAGGTATCTAAATGTATTTTATGTCAAACAGTCCAAGAATATGCATTAATAGAACTGACTTTGGGTCTTATACCTAAGAATAATTATAGAAATCATTTTATCTGTCATGTGAAGGACCCAGAATAAAATTAACTGTCACAAAGCATTATGTCATGTCACCACACACATGCGCACACACATTTTGTACTTGGAATATTGCGGTTGTTCACTTTCTCTCCCACAGAGAGACAGTCTAAGGTGGAAGATTTCCTCAGGGAATGTGTCATTAGAGTTCCCATTAGGGCCTTTTCCATGAAGACAGCTTTTTCCTGCATCACAGAGGAAGTTCTGCTCTTCTTGAAAGCTTACTAGTTTTAAATTAAAGGAAGTCTCATCATATTGCTTTTTAGAAGAGAGGAAAGAGAGAGGTGTGTTAGATGGTGTAAGAGTAAGATGCAACATAATGTATATTTTCAAAATCTTGCTTACATAATTTGTGTCTCAGAAGTTCTTTGGATTTGCATTGCTCTATCTACCTTCTCTCTATTAGTTCCTACTCACAGATTCACTGTCAGAATTTCACTGACAGCACCAGATCTGTGTCATAAGCAGGACTATGGCTCCTTTTCAAACTACCATAGCTTAGTCTTGTTGTTCCCTGGATTTCATCTGAATCTATAAATATCAACTACCTGTTATACATTCGTATCTGATAGACAGTAGTTTTTCCAAACAGAACATAAAACTGTTTCAGCAAAAAGCATAAATAATAATAAAATATCTCTGACAATGTGAAGAATCCTCTTAATAGTCCCACTTGACTCAAGGGAAAATAAAAAGGTCCTTATACTTCAGAAGACTGTATCTGGACAAGGACTTGGCACCTTTGTTCAAGAGAAGACAAAGTTGGATTTAGGAAGCGTCAGTTTCTCAGGTCTTGAAGCAGTCAGGAATGCTGTCAGTGTTGGGAAGACGCAGTGTGAGCTACATCCACCATCCACTCAGGTACATTCTAAGAGCAAGGGGGCAGGGAAAAAAAAAAAAAAAAAAAAGGCAGGAAAAGACAGGCTTCCTCTAAAAGTCTGTGAGATTTTTACCTTTGTTGTTTTGAACAGGACAGAAATATTTATATAAAGCATGTAAAATTCAGTCTTATTAAACTATTTCTGAATAACTTTAAATTATCCTTTTTCAGCTGAATTCATTTATATAAATAATTACGTACACGTGTGTGTATACATATTAAATATTTATTATCTCTTGCTGCAGTTTGAAAAACTACCATGTAAAATTTATTTTCATCAAAAAATGGCAGACTAGCCACTACACAATTACCTGTGGTTGTGGAGCTACTGCAGTTTTAGGTGAGTCACAAAAAATTCAAAAACAACACCATTTTAGTTCTTCAGAAAAAAAAATTAAAATATATATATATATGTAGTTTAATTTTCCTTCTGATTTAATGAAATGCAAACTTCAAAAATACATTAGAAACAGAAAAAATGATAAATTAATAAAGAAAGAGTTTAAAATTAATCTTCCACCCACTAAAGCACAAAATGTACAACCTCCCACATAATACAGCAACCTACAGTGAGTTAGCATTATTTCACAAGGATCCAAACCTATCTAACCGTTAACCTTTCCCTTTACCTCTTCAAAACAGATACTGTAAAGTTTTCGTTTTCGTATTTTGAAGATCCATTCTTCCCTTATGTGGTGGTGACACAGTGGTGGTGAAGATTGGAAAATAGATGACAGAATTATATGGAAAAAGCATAATCCAAGACCAAAAGTACTAGCAAGCAAACTCTTACATCACAGTTTCCATTTAAATTTCAATATTTTTCACAACAAAGAATGAATTAGCTGTACTGCACATTTTAGTGAGTCTTCCAATGTTGTAAATGACAGTTTAAATAAGTTAGAAATCAGTGAGCATTATGTTGGGTGGGAGGAAGAACTACGCACTGGTATTCAAGACAACATAATCCTATGACTACAATCTATTGTAATCATTCAATACTGATTTACCATGTCAGGATATATATTTGGTCCCAATAAACAAATCCCTGATGAATTTCTGGATTTCCCAAGTACACCAGTAAAATAAATAAGGCATTAATATACACCTAAAGTGAAGGATCTACATAAGTAGCTTACTGAATGGTATTTTGGGGTACCAGTGGTACAAAAAACAGGTTGACTAAAGAAGACACAGACGATCCACAAGTAAGATTCACCTCATCTAACATTAGCCACATAGTACCAAGCAATCAGGAGACTAGTTCACCCCATGTGTCAAGGCTCCCATCACCACTGGAAGAGAACTTCCAGGCAATGGCATTCTTCCTGTGACAGGCTGCTCAGGGAGGTGGAGCAACACTGAAAGTGACTTATAGCCTCTGAGGTTCTCCTATGCACTTAGATCTGAACACATGACAAAATTCTAACACTAAATTAATGTCATGTCCCTAGCTTAATGATACTAAAAGGAGAATTAGCAAAACAATTCAGTTACATTCCCTTCTTTTCCATCTCCTGCTATTTTAGAGTGAAAAGAAGAACAAAAATATATTGAGGATTTCTGCACTTGCATCTCACAGTTCTGTATTAGTTATTCTCCTCTTTCATGAGCAGTAGTGTGAGAATCCACATGAAGCAAGCAGCAAGGGCAAAAGTGAATGTTATTAAGCAGAAAAGCAATGAGACATTTTAGATAGAATATTTGAAAATTTTAAGAACTGCACAACTCCCCTCCATGCATCTCTCATTTGTTTTATAAGTACGTATAGTTCATATTCCCACACTGTGTGAGGATGACTAACATGAGACATTAAAGTAACACTTTTACTCTAGTTGAATAATAACAATTCAGAAGACAGATTGCAAATTTCACTAGAAAGCAAAACTGCACAAAATCCCATTCAGAGTCTCCCCATGCATCAGTGAATAGCAACTAACTTCTTTAGCATTACTCCAGGAGTTCACTGCCACCATTTTAAAGAAATTCAGCGCCCTTCACATGTTAATGGTTAAGATACCAACTGCTGTTAACAACAGTAGCAGAATGATTCCATAGCAACTACTGTTCAAATACCTGAAGGAAATAGCAGCTCCTGCCCCGTAGTTATACCCCCTATCTGCTTAATATGATTTTGCATGGAAAACTTTTATATCCTGGCATCAGGATGTTAAACTGTATTATCATTACCCATGTCAATTCAGCACAATATACTGTAATCACAGCATACCTAGGAAAATTAATTTTTCATGACTTTCATATATGCAAAAAATGCAACTGCTCTTACCAGTGACTTTTGACTTCCTTGGTGAGATATTCTGTTTCCTGCTGCACACTGACTTACTGTATTTTATCATCTGTTATGTTCCTTAAATATAAAGAACTTTTATTTTATGGTTCATAGAGAACACAGTGGTAAAAATTTTTAGCCTTCTAGCCCTTGCAATTTTTTCAAGCTCTTCCTGTCATAGACGCTTTGTGTTTTCATCTCAGTGAGCTCTTTCATGTCACTGACTTATACAGGGGAATATCAAGCAATACAAGTTTCCTGTGGTATTAATTCTCATAATGTCTATAGTTCTACTGATTCAGTCATTTGCATTTGTTTAATCAGGACCTGGAACAATTCATTAGAATGAAAGGTCATTAAGGTAATGGATATTTATTTTTAATTACTAATGTATAGCACATGAAATTTAACATGAGCCTCCTTAATTCAGAAACTGAGATAAAAGGCAATGGCTACTGTTGTAGTAAAAACATTACTAATTTTTTTGGACAAGGCTGTAAGACTTCAAAGACAAAAACTGAATCCAAAGAACATAGCCTTAAATACATATGTTGTCCCTCTTTTAAATAAACAAGGTAGAACATAAGCAGCATCTGGTAAAGCACATCACATAACGGACCAAAAGAAGCTGATTTACAAGGGCATTTGTGTGCTCAGAGTTTCAAGTGTGATTTTGGTCAGAAAAGTTATTTCGAAAGTCCATTAGCTGAGAAGTCCACATCTGTGGAAACAAAGATCTGACTTGAAGTCCCTATTTTGTACACCTGCACTTTCACTTGACTCCTCATGCAAATAGTTAACAGCAACTTTGCGGGGAGTACTCACATGAACAAGGCATAGAAGATTATGCCTGTACCCTTGACCCTATCATACAATGTCATAAGCACATGAAGCTGTTAGAATCCTTAGTCCGGTTTTATAGATATTTTGCAAGATGAGAATATGTCCTATACAAAGCAAGGGTCTGCCCTTTATTATTAATAATTATTTTTTACTATTATTATCATTTCTTACTGTAAAGATTTGGAGTTTGTTTGTCCTAATCTGGATGTAGCCCACACAAAATACTCCGCCTTACTCTCCCTAAACATGGCACCGGTTCAGTGCCTCCACGTTTATTCACCTGCCCCTGCCTGTACCAGGAGAGGGAGCAGCTGGGCATCCAATTCACCTCAATAACTGCACTCCGTTGGCATCTAGGCATCTCTCACAGGCCACTTGCCTAGGTTCTGTCTGCAGTCTGAGAGATAGGAAGGGATGAGACTTCCTCTAGAAGTCTTTCTCTCTTCTAACTACAGGAGGAAAGTAGACAAAATACTTATGCTAGACACTAAACCTCCTATTGCTCAACTGTCCACAGACTATTCTGTATAACATACAGTGTATACAGAACCCTCAGTTCTTGAGGCTTAGCCTAGCTTACTGATATTTAGAGTTTCATACTGACCCCAGGAACCAGCATACAATCTGTGGCCTCTTCCTGGTTCCCTAAATCTTTGCGCTGTGCCCCAAAGAACTAAAATGCAGAAGAAATCCATGTTTTTATTTCCCATCCTCCCATTTGCACCTTGTGAACCTGAAGTCAGTGCTTATTTTCTTATTTAAAATACACATAATAACAACTGCTTTAAAGGAATGTACTGTGGTTTAATTGCAACATGCTCTGAAATCTCTGAAAGATGCTGTGGAAAAGGAAAGGATTATTATTCTGCAATCTGTATAACACAATATATTTGAAAAATTATGATAAACATGCATGTTGCTATTTCCTAGAAGAATGTCCCTTAGGAGTCTTTTTTTATTATTATTACAAATATGTAAAATATAACTCTTCATTTCAGAAGTCAACAGCTTTTCCTACTTTCCATTCTGGGAATAGAGTTTTCTGTTTATCTAAAGTAATACCAGCAATAATATAGCACAAACTTAATTATGTCACTTGAAAGCATTACAAAAAAAAAGAAACTTAAAATAGTCAAAGCCACCCATAGAGATAAATTGGAATAATAGTAATAAGAGATAACTTTTTGATTTGCTAATTTGGAATTCACTCTCCTTTCAGAAGATATTCTTAAAAAAGTTATCAATATCACACAGGAACTATGAGCAACCCAAATCTAACAATAATACATGAATCATTTTAATTACTGCAACTGTGAACAAGTTTTCAGAGACTTATTAGATCAACAGAATGATTTAATGTCAGTGAATTTTTTGAGCCTTGAGAAAACATCAAATATCAAAAAAAAAAAAAAGGCTCGAAACTGGTCTTATTCAGGATAAAGAAGAAGAGAATTTGAGCTAAATGAAAGCATGTCAAGCTAAGGAACTTCATATTGAAAGCTGAAAAGCAATCCTATACACAGGTCCTCATGGTTAACTTTAGAACTTACTTCTGTGGTAAAAACTAGTACACATAATATTATTCTTATTTTCAGTCTATTTAATCTCCTTGAGTTTAATACGGCACAATCTATGTAATGATATATTTCATACTGCCTGTGTCTACATTTTCACTTGACATTTCACAAGTTGTGTTTTTCACGATGTGTACATTTATTAACTTACTGTAAAACAGTTGCCATTTTATTGAGTCCTAATATATTTGTATTCAATAGAAAAGGGAAATATATGCCACAGTGATGTTAATATATCAAGGCACTAATCAGGAAAAAAACATTTTGAAAAGCACTGTGTTTTTTAAATTGCATTCATGCAAAGAAAAATCAACTAAAACCACCTCCCCACCTAATTGGCTATTCTAATCCATAGACCTGTCACATAAGGAACAGAACTGCCAGAAACATTTAGTGTTCATGTTGTCACTAAGATTAAAATCAGAGTATTGCCATTTCCTTTAAAGGGGAAGAATTAAGATTTTTTTACTGTAACAAAATGCCATGAAATACACATGTGATATGAAAATAGAGTGTTTCTGTTTTTATAATCCTTGTCTTTCTTTAAGCAGTTTTCCTACAAAAAATAAAAAACTCCTAGAAAAGTAAAAAGATAATAAGGGGAAGAAAAAAAAAAAAAAAAAGAGTATTAACTGAATCAGCTTAGCTACTTTTTACTTCTCAACTTTTAAAATCTACATTACATTCTAACTGGAATTTGGAAGTATTTACATTTTTCACAGTTGAGGAACAAAGAGAAGGTGAAAGTCAAGAGCCAACAATGAGAGAAATGGAAGAATGAGAACTACTCAGGTTTTTTAGCTCTCACCTTACATAGCTACAGGATTTCAAATAACTTCTTTCACTATCATCTTGGTTCTTTGCAGCTGCAGTAACTGGGAAGAGCAAGATCTCTCTGGTGAGAGATTCTGAGCTGTTGTGGGTTAGCCCCAGACTGCAGCTACACACCTCAGCCAGCCCCTCTTCCCCAACAAGATTTTCTGTTTTGAAGAAAATTAACTCAACCCAGACAGACCTGGTAAATGAGTCTTTACAAAGAAAAACCTCATGCTCTTTTGATTTGTTTGTGTCTTTGTTTCTTTCTTTCTTTTTTTTTTTTTTTTTTTTTTTTTTTTTCCGAAGTTGGAAACTGTTAGTGCGGACGGGTCACTTGCCAAAAATGTAATGGCTTTCATGAGAAGGTAGCTTTAGAAATGGCCCATAAAACTGCTTCACCTCTGAGTCTTCTTGATCACATAGCTACATATGACATTTATGTTACAAAGATACATTTATACTCTGTTGCTACCATACACATTAAAATTTATTTTACAATGGTCCTAATTCTCTACTTCTTGTCAGCACTTTATCTTTGCATTTTCTCATTCTTCTTTCATTGTCTAAAGTAAGCTGTTGTTCTCCATCCCTTAGGAATCCATACACTGTACGTATCGCACACACAGATGCAGCAATATATAAAATGCTGTAGTTTGAGTTTCATACACAGCATTGCCTCATGTGAAAGAAATAGTCCTGTTCTCTTCAGGCCTCCACAAATTGTCACCACAGCCTCTTTCATTCTGGCCAACACACAAAATTGCAAAGTGGAATGGAAATGGATTGAGATGAAAGTATAACCAAAGCTTATTCCAGAAAGTTCTAAGAACTTTCCATCAAATTATAGCTTCAGTTCTCAACTGAAATGAGAGGAATTGACATCCTTTGGGTTTAAATCACAGAGGGTTGGATTTTCAAAGACATTCAAATAATTTAGAAGTACGAGTTCTGGTAAACAAATTGGCATTTCCTTTTTTTTCCACTGTCCTCAGTCCTTCCATCATCACATATCATAAATAATATTAATTTAAAAATAATTTTATAAACATTAAAGGATTGTACTGTTTAAAATATCAAGAGCTTGATCCTAAAATAATTATTATATTTTAATATAATTAAATTTGAAGTCTACATTTAGACATGTCATTGAACTTAACTTTTTTCCATAGAACAGACTCTGATGATCTCACAGACATTGTCTCAATGCCATGTTTTAAATTTTAGCTGCCTGCAGCAGCTAATTTAGCAAAAGACTTTTATACTGCAATATTTATTGGCCAAAATTAGAAAACTCCTGAGAAGAACTAGGCCTCTCTCCTCCTCAAATTTTCATTTTGTATCACTGAAATAATCTCACAAATCATAGTGAAAAATAACCTTTTGCACATTTATTTTCTGCTGTCCAGACTTCAACCAAAAGGAAAAGAAAAATACATCAATGCTCACTGTGCAATAGCAATCAAAAGGGATGACACACCACTCAGTGCCACTCTGCAGATGTAACCTAAAAGAACCCTGAAAAGCTTCAAAATTTATTTTTTTGGGAAAAAGAAAGTGTAAATATACTTCCTTTTGTAATTACAGCTTACTCCAGATGGTCCAAACTTTTCCAGTCTTAATGATTCTATGATTTTACAAAGCACCTTTTTTCCCTTCAGAATTTTTTAACGTTTTCAGACACATTCACTGGATTTGTTTCAATAAGGAAGGGGGAAAGAGGGTTATTATACATAAAATTCTAATTTTCTAATTTAAGAAAATGGCACTTAAAAATTTCACCTTCAATTATTTCTAGTTTCAGAAAACAACTTCTATATCCTAAATGGAGTATTAAAGAAGAGAAATAAAGTAGAGCAGTACAACGCAAAGTGTTTCCAAGCTTCTTAAAAATTACTTTCTGGTAGTCTTGAGCAGAGCTACTAATTGTCAATTCAGTATTGCATTTCATTTCTTTAGACCAGATTTAGCAAGAGAACTGAATGAAGAGAGGCACTGGGGAAGATATATTCAACTTAAGCCTTGCAGGCTTTTATGTTTAGATCAAAGGGTATTGATTTACAATTCTAAGAATGAAAACAGTGGTAAAGAAACCTGTAAGGTTTTAAGCAAAGTTCTGAGATTAGTGACAGACCTGATTTTAGCTAAGAATTCCACCAAATAAAAAAGTCATTGGTCATGTCAGAAACAAATATGTCTTCCTTTTCCTAACCTACCCATAACATTAGCAACTATATTATGGGAATAAATAAATAAAGCTACACACACCTCCGCCACCACACCTTTATCTCCCAACATAATCACGGAATGAGTGTAAGTGAAAAGCTGGTGAAGCACACGAAAAATAGCAATAGGTAAAAGAAAAGCAAAGTCTCTATTATTTAGCACAGTATGCTCTTGTTCAAAAATAAGTACAAAACCATTGCTGTCTCTCCAATAAGGACACACATTCTTTTAAAGATACAGTCCACAGGAAGGGGGACTTTGCTTTTCTTTTAACATTTTCTTTTTCTCCTCAATGTCATGCAGATGAGCTACAGACAGTGAGGAACACAGCCTAATGATAATTCAAGGTAGAAATTAAGGTTAGCTTACTCTGACAGTTGTCAAAACTCAAAAAGCCAATAAAGCTGGAATCCAGAAAAAAAAAAAAAAATATATATATATATATATATACACTGGGCTGAGAGGTGAGGGTGGGAGTTACTTGTTTTTGTTAGAGGACAGCTGCTTATTTTTAAGTCTTTTAACCCTTTTTAGTGATAGCATTCCAATGTGTCCTTTTACTAATAGAAACAAAAAGCTTTTTGAAGGGAAGTGAACAATATCAATTTAATATCATTCGTTCACATGCAAACTCCTGCTTTTGGTTAGTCAACTGATTTTTTTTTTTTTAAAAAAAAAAAATTATTAAGACAGCAACAAATCAATAATGCTAAATGAAATAACACTTAATATGAAGAAAACACAAGATAGCATGAGTTTTACAAAAAGCTTCCATTTGCTCAACCAAGATTACAAAAAGAATGAAACTTGAGGTCTATGATTCATAGAATTATTCAGGTGGGACTGAATATACCTGACTAATTAAGCACATCTCTTATGAAAACTGTTCACTTTTTAAAACAGAGAGTAAAAGCAAGAGAATTAACAGTTT
The DNA here is from genome assembly GCF_047663525.1 of Anas platyrhynchos. Classification (NCBI taxonomy): domain Eukaryota; kingdom Metazoa; phylum Chordata; class Aves; order Anseriformes; family Anatidae; genus Anas; species Anas platyrhynchos. Next base: position 2,120,086 of record NC_092594.1, read on the forward strand.
ATAAGCTACCATATCCTACTAGTAACATCATTCTTGACATATCAGCTTCCCTATTATGTCCTACTACTTCTCTCAGCAGCACCAGTCACAGTAATGCTCACAAGGACTATCTCTGTCCCACCACAAAACCACTAGTCAAGCTCTGCCTTCATCACATCTACTTCCTCCCTGGTCCACAGTGCTACTAATTATTCCTGTTCTCTTCTCCAAAAGAGATTTTTGTTAGCCTCACGTAAAATAGATCAATAGCATAGAAATTCTAGCTTTTTCCCTGAGGCCTAGAGAGATGTTTGGTGCAGACATTCTTAATTTGTTAAGTAAGAAGAGAATTTGGACCATTTTCTATATGGATTACTGTCATAAATGGAGCTCCAAACTTGGGCTTCATCGACGATAGCGCCGATAACTTATTCTTTACAGAACTAAGAGAGGCCTCGAGATTAACTCCCCTTGTCCTTATGGGGGACTTCAACTTACCAGACGTTAACTGGGAGTGCCACACGGCTGACACGAGCAAGTCCAGGAGGTTCATGAAGCACCTAGATGATAACTTCTTGGTGCAGGTGCTAACGGAGCCAACTAGGAAAGGTGCCCTCCTAGACCTGTTGCTAGAAAACAGAGAGGGTCTGGTGGGAGATGTGGTGATTGGTGGCCGCCTCGGTCATAGCGACCATGAAGTGGTTGAGTTCAAAATTTAACGTGACAGAAGGAAAAGTGCCACCAAAACCTCATCCCTAGATATGGGGAAGGCGGACTTCAGGCTGCTCGGGGAACTAGTCAGCAAGGTCCCCTGGGAAGCTGCTCTTGAAGGCCTTGGTGTCCACCAGTGCTGGTCACTCTTTAAGCGATGCCTCCTAGAAGCACAAGATCAGGCAATTCCTAAATATCGCAAGTCAGGCAGGCGGGGCAGGAGGCCGTCGTGGCTGACCAGGAACATTCTTATGGAGATTAGGCGGAAACAGAGAGTGTTTCGCTACTGGAAGGAGGGCCAGGTGACATGGAAAGAATACAGGGATGCTGCTCGTGTCTGTAGGAAGAAAATTCGTGTGGCTAAAGCACACCTAGAGTTGAAGCTGGCTGTGTCTGTGAGAGAAAATAAAAAGGGTTTTTTTAGATATGTGAATGGAAAAAGGAGAACTAAAGAATACATAGGGCCGCTCCTTGACAGGGAAGGTCTTCTCACAGACGATGACATAGGCAAAGCAGAGACGCTTAACGCCTTCTTTGCCTCTGTCTTCAATGCCGATGATGGGCTTCGGGACCCAGGGTGCCCCGAGCTGGAGGACCGGGACGGTGGGGATGACAAACTCCCAACCGACCCTGAACGTGTGCGGGATCTGCTACTCCACCTGGATCCCTACAAGTCCATGGGTCCGGATGGGATTCATCCCCGGGTGCTGAAGGAGCTGGCGGACGTCATCGCGGAACCTCTCTCAATTATTTTTCAACGATCCTGGGAGTCTGGAGAGGTCCTGGTAGACTGGAAGCTGGCAAATGTTGTGCCGATTTTCAAGAAGGGTCAGAAAGAAGACCCTAGCAATTACAGGCCTGTCAGTCTCACATCAGTGCCTGGTAAAATCATGGAGAAGATGGTTCTCGAACGTATTGAGGCGCACCTGGGGGACAAAGCAGTCATTGGTCCCAGCCAGCATGGGTTTGTGAAGGGTAGGTCCTGCCTAACTAACCTGATTTCCTTTTATGATAAGATCACCCGTATGGTAGACCAAGGGAAACCAGCTGATGTGATTTTTTTGGACTTCAGCAAGGCTTTTGACACGGTTTCCCATAGGATCCTACTGGACAAAATGTCCACCATACAGCTAAATAAAAACATCATACGATGGGTGAGCAATTGGCTAACGGGCAGGGCCCAAAGGGTTATGGTGAATGGGGCTGCGTCAGGCTGGCGGGCGGTCACCAGTGGGGTCCCTCAAGGCTCCATTTTAGGGCCGGTACTTTTCAATATTTTTATAAACGATCTGGATGTAGGAATAGAAGGCATTTTGAGCAAGTTTGCTGATGACACCAAACTTGGAGGAGTTGTGGACTCGAATGAGGGTGGAAAGGCCTTGCAGAGGGATCTGGATAGGTTGGAGAGCTGGGCGATCGCCAACCGCATGAAGTTCAATAAGAGCAAGTGCCGGGTCCTGCACCTGGGACGGGGAAACCCTGGCTGCATGTACAGACTGGGCGATGAGACGCTGGAGAGCAGCCTAGAAGAGAGGGATCTGGGGGTCGTGGTAGACAACAAGTTGAATATGAGCCGGCAGTGTGCCCTGGCAGCCAGGAGGGCCAACCGTGTCCTGGGGTGCATCAAGCACGGCATCGCTAGTAGGTCAAGGGAGGTGATTGTCCCGCTCTACTCTGCGCTGGTGCGGCCTCACCTCGAGTACTGTGTGCAGTTCTGGGCACCACAGTATAAAAAGGACATGAAACTGTTGGAGAGTGTCCAGAGGAGGGCTACGAAGATGGTGAAAGGCCTGGAGGGGAAGACGTACGAGGAACGGCTGAGGGCACTGGGCCTGTTCAGCCTGGAGAAGAGGAGGCTGAGGGGAGACCTCATCGCAGTCTACAACTTCCTCGTAAGGGGGTGTCGAGAGGCAGGAGACCTTTTCTCCATTAACACCAGCGACAGGACCCGCGGGAATGGAGTTAAGCTGAGGCAGGGGAAGTTTAGGCTGGACATCAGGAAGGGGTTCTTCACAGAGAGAGTGGTTGCACACTGGAACAGGCTCCCCAGGGAAGTGGTCACTGCACCGAGCCTGACTGAATTTAAGAAGAGATTGGACTGTGCACTTAGTCACATGGTCTGAACTTGGGTAGACCTGTGCGGTGTCAAGAGTTGGACTTGATGATCCTTAAGGGTCCCTTCCAACTCAGGATATTCTATGATTCTATGATTCTATAAATGGAGCTCCAAACTTGGGCTTCATCTCTAGAAATGCAGGACATAAGTTTAAGTTTGTAGTCATCCGAGAAATCATTTTGAGTTCTGTAAAAAATTTAAAAATAAAAAACACATTTCAAGTTTTACTCAATAAGTTTTACTCCCTTCCACAATTTCTATGCTTTTTTTCCAACAGTTCCCCAAATGCTACCTAAAACCAAAAATGCTTGATGTAAAATGTGCAAAGATATTTAAAATTTCTTAACAATTTTTCCTTCAAAAATAATTTTTACAAAGCCATTTACTTCATTAGATAAATAATTTGTTCAAATCAACATTAACCCATTTAAAGCAACTGAAAATGGCTATGCAGATGTTTCTGAATTTTATTCTTTTTCTAATTTGGTATAAATAAAAAGTATAAATAAAAAGTATAACCAGCATTTTACTCCTACAGCCCAAATCTGTCTTAAACCTAAAACTATTTAGGTGTAAGAAAAATGAATAAAATAGTGCTGCAGCTGTTAGTCTGCACTGGAAGACAGCAGAACAAGGCAAACAAGACAGTGTAATGCAGAACAGATGGAAGAAAAGTGGTTGTTTACTATCACTGCACTAAAGCTTTGTTGTTAGAAATGGTAATAAAGGCAATGATTAGAAAAGAATCTGAATCTCCCTTATGACAGTGCCCAAATGTAGGTGTCAATTTCTGCTCAAGAAAAGCTCCATGGGAACAAGAGCTTCAGCAGAATAGCATACCTCTTCCCAAGTCTGTACGAATGGGGGAAGTAGATATGATTAAACTTCAGATTTCTTAGGTGATGGTATTTCAGTTGGATGGTAATCTGTTATAGTCCCTGTCCTCCCAAATGCAAACAAACAAAGAAAGCATGCTTTTTTATTTCCCCTAACATCATTGTCTCTGAAAAGCAGCAGCTTTTTATCAGCAAATGGTATGTGAAAGTCAAGACAAAAAAGGGGATTTTTTTTTGGTAGGACATAAAGCATTAGTAAAAAGTTTTTTTCTAAAATGACCAAACCTTACAAATGGATTAATTTCTTTGTACATATTTAATTTGTATAATTGTATTTTTTTCCATTTCTTGTGCTCAGTAACCACTTATTTGTCATTCAGGCTTTATGAATGAATTCAATTTGTAGTTAACAATAAATATAACTTGACCGTGAATAGCTGGTAACAGACATCGTCAGCTTTTGTGCCATCTTATAAAAGATTCTTTCTTTTCTGTGGCACAGTTTCTACAGCTTAAAAGAAAGCAGCAACCATGTAGCCTCTTGAGCAAACCTTTTATCAAGTACTTCAGTGAACCTAATAGGAATAATATTGCATAATTTCTCAAGCAACAATGCCCATCACTAGTTTAAATCAAAATACATGAGAGTATACAGACAGCTATCTAAGGGTGAAATACACTTCTGCCAGACACAGACCAAAAGATTGCGTCTGCAGAGATAAAATACACAGGAGTAAATATTTGAATCACTCATTAAAGGCCAAGGCAACAGTGCTGCTTTTAGTCACTTAGATGAATGGCAGAACCAAGATGACAGTTTCTGGATCACATCTGAGGAACTTATATGGCTTCCCCAGACAGCTCAATTTGTACTACATTTTTCCTATAAATAAAAGTATTTCCCATCAGACCATAGTGTCTTTTGCTCCCTCTACATCCAGCAAGTATAAAGACATTTTACCATCCTACTTCAAGGCAATTTCTCTCTGTGCACACACTCTGGGTTAGGGGACAAAGAAATAAAGAGGGGCATCTTAAGAAATAGAGATATCCTAGAAAAGATATCTAATGTGTTTTAAGATCTAAGCATTATAAAAGTTTTGGTTCCTTACCATATCCAAAACATTTTCAGAAATTAAAAGAAAGCATTATAGATTATGGGTAGGGCACAGGAGCCTTTGGTTCTAAGTCCTCCCACGCTACTTAACTTTCATTACCTTCTTTTTGGCCTTCTCATCCTCCGAACTCCTTGGAGCTGATCAGCTGGTTCACATTTTTCACATCTGTGTGTAACTGCACAGTTACAGTGGAAACTCCTAGGATACTCTCCAACCATCTTTGCAGTAGCCATGTTCAGAGCTGTGACTTTATACAATGCTATAATGAAAGTTTCCTTATGAAGCATGACTATGCACAGGAGCATAGGCTTCATCTCCACACATCTGAAACCTTTTACTTTTAACATTTCAGGTATAGAACACAATTTTCTAAATAATGAAGACATATTTCTATTTTATGAACATGTTAATCGAACACAGTCAAGCCTTTTAAGATACTTAGGGGAATCAATTCCTAATAGATTGGATGTATAAGATTAAATTAGGATTGTTTACTCAGACATTATAAACTGATCAATTTACTCCCACAACATTGCAGTGACAGTGACCATCCAGCAACATTTAGTATGTTGCTCTGTAAAATGAATTACCAGATTGTGAACTGTTAAAATACTTTCTTTAATCTCTTAAGACTTCTCTGCACATTTCTGTGCAGGACAGACAGTTATTCAGAGCGCAGGACAGTTGTTCATAGTTGTTCAGAGCCCAGAACAACAAATTCACAAGTAGAAAGAGGAGATGGAATTAATCCCCCTTTGGGAGAGGGAGGTTGTTGAAAACACAACTTACATAAACATTAAGTATCATTTTTTGTTTTTCCTAACACAGAAGTTTTGCGGTAGGGGGAAAAAAAATAAAATAAAATAAAAACAGTTTGGTGTTTAAGAATTTAAAATATTTTGAGGATTTTTTCCTGCTCTAAATCCTTAAATCTTACTGTGAAAATCTAATGTGGTAGATATAGAGCAAACAGTTTTCATCTTGCCAAAACATGAGACAAATAGTTAAACGCAAATCATAAAAAGAAAAATTCTCTCTCAGCCATGCAATCCAACTCTAAACAGTCCTGTAAACTCCCAGCTTCAGACTGTAATTATTCATTTTGTTTTTAATAGAAAGTCAGTATTTTCTGTGGAAAGTAGACACGATGTGAAAACTCTTTTATGTGAAAATAAAAATAATCTAATTTAAGGAAAGAGATTGATCCACCACTGAATAAATAAATAAATAAATAAATTAGATACTTAGAGAAAAATTAAACTGCTTCTTCTAAACAGACCAAAACTACATGGCTCTTTCAGAGAACTACCACCAGCAGCCACTTGGTAGAGCAGCAGTTTTACCCTCAAATCTCTATTTTAATATTCTTTTGCATAAGCACACAAAGTGTGCTTTAACAAAAGATTTGCATGACATACTCTTTTTTGATCTAAATGTTACCAATTATGTTATATTAAATAAAGAAGGCTATAAAGCCCTAATGGCAGGAAACATTGTGGCAGCCTCTCATTCCCATAAAAAAAATTAAAAAAAATAATTAAATCATTAAATTAAATCATTAAACTAACTTTTCAGAGGTTAAAGATTTTCTGAATTCTATTTCTCTAACAGAGAACACGGTGTGCTTTTAAAATCAGATACTGAAGCTTATTGATTGAAGTGGATAGCCTTGTTCATAAGAAAACTTAACTTATGATTTATTGTATTCTTTTTTAATCTTACAGCTGTTACCTAAATTATTTTTCTAGGAGACTGTTTTTACTTATGTAAATAGGAAATTCTTCAAAGAACTAGTCAAAAAAACTTCAGGAGCATTTTCTGTTACCAGAGTTGTTAATTACCATTTACTTTATGAACCAGCCTCTTAGCATCACATATCTTGGCAAGAATATTTATTTGATTTCCATTAAACTCATGTGAAAGACTCATATTGATTTCAGTGGGAAGCGGATTAAATTCTAATAAAAGTTGACTACACATAGTTTTTTGCATTCAGATGTGAAGCAATACTTGCTTTATTTTGTCCTATGCTAACAACAAAATCCACTGCCATATCACAGTTGCTATGGTCCAAGAAAATTATATTCTGCTCTGAATATTTTGAGTTTTCAGGAATAGAACCCTTAAAGATTTCCTCTTTCTGTTTATTCTGATCTCTTCTGTTTTGCTTAATTTAAATATGGAACATCACTGTTACTACAGAAGTGATGCTATCCATCTGTGAGAAATAAAATTTGGAATCTGTTGGCTGCAAATTTTGTGGGATTTTTTGTTTGTTTTTAAGTAGAAGAAAAAAATGGTATTTTCATGAAAAGAAGCAAGCTTAAGAAGTATATGGCAGTAAAACCAAAGAATATTTTTCTTTTCTACATTTCTGCCCAGTTAACATTGTTTCTGATATAAAGAATAACCACAGAATAAGAAAAATGCTACTATTGTTCTTATAATATGTACCTGCAGCACCAACAGCAGGCTACAGTTGTGAGGTAAGTGCATACTTACGTCAATATAACCAAATCGTTTTTTTCTAAGTACTGTCATGTAAGTGCAAAAGTGATATCAGAAAGGATTGAAATTTATATTTGGCTAGTCCAATGACAAGGAACATGTTCTTATAACCACTGTAACAAAGTTTATGACTACTCTGTACATTAGAATCATTGAAAGAAACATCAAAGATCAGAAAATGCTGCAGAAAATACTTTTCCAAAGACAAACAGAACACTGTTCATTTCATGGCAGGATAATAAAAATGTTCACAAAATAATTTACCATAATTGTATGCATTGTGGAACTGGTAGAAAAGCATCAATAAAAATAAGATTAGCATTAAAATGACAATGGAAAGCATAAAGCAAAATAATTCATGTAAAGAATCTGAAATACTGTATTTGTCCTTAAAATATGACCTTTTGGAGCTGCATTGACATATACGGAGGGAAAAAAAATTAACTTGGATATAAGACAAAATTAGACACAGGTTAGAGGTAATTTCATCTCAGTTATTGTTTTTGTTGTTGGCACTTTATTTTTATTTTTATTGTTGTTGGCACTTTATCCAGAGTGTAGTAGAGAAACTAGTCATTCCTTGTGAAATTGTTTAAAAAATACACCATCCCAACAAAAGCAGAATGCAAGTCACTCCTACAGTAAAGCAGAATGCAAGTGGACTTAAAAATTTCACTAAAGAGTCAGCCAAATAAGCTTGTTGTGACCTCAGTGGCTGAAGTATTTTAGTTTGCAACTACAGTTCACAAAGAATGCTTTAAAAGACTTGAAGTTTTAGCATTCATTTATGCAATAGGTCCTGTTTTCTATAGCAACCCAAGTTCACAAATAAAGGGACTAAAATACAAACGAATTGGATGATGCAGCCTTGAAAGACCTTCTCAGATGTCATTGATCAGTTCAGTACGTGTTTTGTAAAAACAGCCTGAAGAAAAGCTGCCACAAAACTGCCACATTACACAGATCAGATTAAACACTTTCTTGTTTAATCTACAAATCTAATGCTTAAATTACCTGTGAACAATTATCCTGAATAATCTCAGAGGAACGGTAATTATGGATACAAAGTCTTTCATCTCAATTAAGACTGAATATAGAAACAGTTAGTAGTGAATAACTTTCCATAAACAAACATCTGCGGCCATTAAAGAGATCAAGATTTGTCATTGCTACTCTCATATCGAGGCAAAAAAAAAAAAAAAAGATACATCTAATCAGGATTCAGCAACACTCAAAGTTTGAATGTGTAACTCGTAATGGGACTGCAGGGCAAAGACAGTGATGGAATTAGAAATTAATCTGAATGTCTCCATAAATCATAGACTAGTCTAGATTTTTCTGAAGCAAATGGAAGTAGTTAAGAAATCAATACCTACATTGAGAAGGGGAACCAGCTGTCATCTGGCTTCAGGGCTGCACAGGCCTCCTCATCACATGGCCTTCATCCTTATAAACCAACTCCTGATTTTAATCACTTAACATCCCACCGGAGCTAGTTGAGTCACCTGCATTACAAACATAATGAAACTACTCACTTCCAAGAATAATCATATTGAGAGATAGAATACTACATACTGAGACTAAAATAAAAATCATAGGATTATTTTTATTTAATGGCAAAAAAAATAAAAATGAGTCTCCTCAACAAAAACTTATTACAAGCAGTGCCTAAAACATTTAGAAAGAAATCAGAAACAAACATCCTTTATCTGAAAGTACAATTCACAGGGAGCACAGTAAAGCTTCAAAACAGTTATCATTGCCTTGATAAAAATATGTAATATGAGATACACTTCCTGTTATTACAGTAAAAAAACAAGAGTCTTCACTTGCCCATGTTGCAAAGTTTTATTTGTATTAACATTCCCCCAGTGAAGAAGAAAAATCTCTAACTAATAATAAACAAGAGTTGATAAAATATGAATGTCATGTTAATTAAACACAGCATGAAAATGCTGGGAGACCCAGCCACAAGAAGAAAAATAGTAATCAACATAATTTTCCTCCATTTCCACTTTTCTGACTGAAAATAAACCCTCCATTTGCAAACCCACTCTTCTGCCTTATGATTATGACATTCTTTTCCTCCAAAAGCTTGTTGTGCACAAAACAAAATACAGTAGAAGACAAAGCATTTGTCATTCATCAGTTTGTAAAGAAGCCTCTGCAATACTGGTTTTCCTTTGTTAACGCTACTGAAGTTCACATATGAACAAGTTGTCTATGAAATACATAAATTCTCTCTCCTAATTCCAGAGTATTTCCCACCTTTCTGTTATTACCCTTTCTATGCAGTCTGATTTGATGGAAAGTAATGATAAAACTATGAAGCCTCAAAGATTTTTCAAAAGATATAACAAATCTCTTCCTCCTCTTTCTGAACTGTAAGATCTAAATGGAAAAACATATCCCATCACTGTATCCTGTTAGCAAAGCTGTTTTCCAAGAAGCCATACTTTACGTATCTCCTCTCAGGAAAATAAGCTAACTCATTACTGTTTGTTTGTTTGCTTTATATATTTTTTTTTTCAATACTCTACTTTTATATTAGAAGGATTTATTCTATGAGCTACAGTTTGTGTTTGTATTCTCCTTTACTTTCTCTTAATAACAGCTGAGAGAATTCTCAAAGAAATAGGGCTTTTTCCAGTTAATCAGTAGAGTTAGGGCTGCTCTGGAATACCTAGTGTATACTGCAAAGTATGAAGAACATTTTACACACCTGAAATCACCTTGGAACACATTTCTGAACACTTGAAATTCATTGGGAACAGTCATGACCTATTGACCTGGGGTAAATGACTCCATCAAGAATATTCTGTTTAGCTTTAAGCCACCTTCTGATCATAGAATATAGAATAGGATATCCTGAGTTGGAAGGGACCCTTAAGGATCATCAAGTCCAACTCTTGACACCACACAGGTCTACCCAAAAGTTCAGACCATGACCCAGAAGTTCAGACCATGATCACTTGGAGCAAGTTCCACTTGGATCAGATGACCTCCAGAGGTCCCCTACAACCCGATTTTTCACAAAATTCTATTAATTCAACATTTTTATCCGAAAGCATAAAGATTCTTTAGCTATAGTATCACACCCCAGCTTTCCATATTATATTGCTTTTATAAACACCATGAAGAAAGCAAAACAATTCTTTTTCTCTACCCTGTGTTGCACTAAATGCTGTACATTTGAAAACGTTCCACATAAATTTTGGTAAATTTGAACTTTCTTTGCATCCTAAACTGCAAATAAAATAAAATATACTGAAAAATCCATAAAAAAATATTGAAAATTCCATAAAATATACTGAAAACTCACATTGTATCTTAAAAAAAAAAAAAAGACAAACAACAACAAAAAACATATAATCACGTTCTTTACATCAGAGCATCTTTTGTTACACCTGCATAGGATTTCAGCCAATGAAGCTGCACAGTTAGGCCATAGATCCAGGGAAGTACTAAAGCATGAGTTTAATGCATTTCTGAATCAATGCCTTATACCACACATGATCTCTCTCACTTCAGAGAGATTTTATTTCTCCCTGTAAGTTAGTCAGGTAATACTTTCTCTTTCATGCCCTCTAAAGGTAAATAAATAAATAAATAAAAACTCTTTATGATGTCTGTACATTCTAATCTTTAGGCAAGAGTATTATCAAGTTGACAAAAAAAATAATAATTCCTTGAGTGCCTTTCAAGAACTCTGAATGTTTTTCCTTTACTGTAGCTTTAAATCATAGCTTTGCAGAAAAGACTGTTATTAGTTCAAACAATGAATGTCTCTGTATTACCATTTCTTTCCAGTTATCACTCAATCAAACATTTGACTCACTACAGATTATAAGATTTCATTTTGGTACTAAAAGGGAAGAAGTAATTATTTGATTTTTGCTATTAAATGATGTACATTTCTACTCCATTACAGATTTTAAAAAATACCAAATATAACTTGATGAGACACAAGACATAGGGATACAAAGCTATCCCAAATATTGCCACAGTGTCACAGTTTCCATTCTGTAATAAATGAGCTTTAAATAATCCTCAATCTATTTCACCCAGAAAAGATCAAAGAGAGAAAGTTACTTCCTATGAAATGATTGAGATTGAGCTGTACGTTAAAAAAAAAAAAAAAAAAAAAAAAAAAAAAAAAGTATGTTATCAATGGTAGCATTAATTTTTCCAAAACCGAGCTTCTAGCAATCCACATTGAAACTTTTCAAGTACCACAATAAAGCATGAAGCTGCATTTACAGTGAGTAGATTTCCATGCCTTCAGGAAGTAGTCTTTTCCTGATGTCACAGACCAGCCTTGATTTGAATAATTTTTAGCAGTTTTGTCACTCACAGAATAAAATGGTTACTGCTTAAATTTCTTGAGGATGAGCTTGACTGCCAATTTGTAACACATAATTGAGGGAAGTGTGTTTGGTTCCTAAGATAAAACTATCCTTGACTCCTACACTTTCTCAAAGTAAAAAATTATGTTCTCCAAAAGACAGTGAGAGCAGAAAGCTCATTTAGGAGCACTGACTAGCAGTCTGGAGAAATATATTTGTTTTAATGAGGTCTCAGGAAAAAGACTCATGTGTTGCCCTGACTGTAATTTCGAGCATAAAAACTACTGCCTAAAATTTCGTGAAATAGTAACTCCTGCACCAGTTACAACACAGACATCTTGCAAAGTTTTCTGGTACAGGTATCTTCATTAAAAACAACATGAAATTCCTATTCATTCAGTCCTAGTACATCTACCAGTACTACTGATAAGTGTCCATTTAAGTTTCATTGTTTCCTTGGAATCTAACTTCCATGACGATTTGTGCAAGCTAAACTCACCTGTTCAAATACTCACATTTTATGACAGAAGCCATCAATTCACCAACTTTATTTCACTCCCAAAAATACAAATGACAGTACACAGAACCACAGACAGCTTACACCCTGTTGTATTCCACTGAAAATAAACACTGGAGATTAGTAAAGAAATTAATTGTCTGTAGGTATTAGAAATTAATTGGCTACAATGCTATGCAAATTTCCTGATAAGGTTTCCCCATTCTATTCAAATTATTTATTTGGATGAGCTGCAAGGTCAGCTAAAATCCCGGACACACCACCAATCTATAAATTCAAAGATTTAAGCAAACATACATAGGATACAGAAACGGAGTCCACATGAACACATATACATGTATGTATAAACTGGAGTGAAAATTAAAAAAAATAAAAATCATACATGCCTGATGCTAATATTTAGCATTACTTCATTCACCAATACCAAGCAACACAAGAGACAGAAACATCTCATGATCGATGTTTATAAACTACAGCCTCTTAGATTTAATAGCACCATCTTCAGTGTATGAACTTTGACACATTGGCTGTCCACTGTACAATCTGTACTTGCTTGCAATGCACATTCTAAGCTGAAATGTACCTGAATGATGGCCAAAAGTTTGTCAGAGTATCAGTGTTACTAACCTTTGCCATTCCATTACTCGTGAGGAAGCCATAGAGAGTACTTGGTTTAATAATTAGTTTGCAAAATTCCTTATTTCCAGCACCTACATGCATAGATTTTCAATCTGAAACTTTCTCTTCTTCATATACAGATAAACATACTGCTATAACTCAAGGAACATCACCCAATGGATTCAAATCTAGTACTGCATGAGGTTTTTCTCCCAATTAGAATGACAAGTCCGATATTACACTCCAGTATCTGTGAGCATAAAACCTAATCTCTGTGTATTTTTGGAAGATACATTCTACTTATTTTTAAAAGTTGGAAAACAGAAGAGATCATTAAAAAAAAAAAAAAAAAAGTATGAGAACATAATAATGATTTTGCATCAAAAAGAACCAGAAATCAGCTTGCATGGACATCATTTGCATAGTACTGTTTTTTCCTTGCACATCTATTAAGTCACTGTTGCCTCACCAGAAACAGTTACTGAAATACCATTTGCATAGTGTGCTATGTCTGTGGAAGCCCTTGAACTTGTTTACCTCAATGAGTACAATCTTCCCACAGGCATTTCTGTGAGCTTTTGCAAAATAATGGAAAAAACAGCTCGGTGCAAGATATTCCCAAACGCACCAGAATCTTTTGCAATGAAAGCAGAATGAATTCAGGGTGCACTTTCCTTGTGGTCTTCATATTTTGTTTATTCTCTTGCTATTGTTTCCTGCTCTACTACTACCATCTTTTTCTTATTTCTCCCCTACTTTTTCCTTCTTGTCCTACATTTTCACACTGCACCTATTTTCTGAATTTTGTTTTCTGTCTTCATTTCTGTATGATGCAGACACATATAATAACATTGAGCCTAACTTTAGGTTAGAATCTGAATTCTTAAGGACTGGTGATATGCCCTCTTGAGGAGAAAGAGGTCTGGGAACAGGTATTTGAAATCATTTTCAAGTTTGAAACAGGAAAGAACTGTGTTTTCTGTATAGAACAGCTGGAAGTCCACTTAGAAAGTCTCATAAGGACATGGTTCTGGTGACCTACACTACAAGAGCCTAAATTAAGGATGAAGGACAACACACAGGTTTATCCCCTGGAACCTTCCATCATGGCCACAGAAGGCCTTCTTGTTCAAGATATTTCAGTGAATGACTATGAATTTAAGCCAGCAATCTGAAACAGATCTTAGTGCAGGATTTAGTCCTTTCTGGACTGAGAAAACAACTTAAGAGTTATACACTCCCTTTCTTTCAGCATAATGAATGGAAAGACCTAAATGACTTTAATGTTCTTTAAACTGCAGAGCATGCACAGCAGTAGTGCCCTAGTACCTTCTTCTTCTACCAACCTTGACATACACCCATGGAGTTCAAAGCTTTATTAGAAAAACAGATTGAAGAGATGCATAGGGTTGTTAGACATTGGAACAGGCTGCCCAGGGAAGTGGTGGAGTCACCATCCCTGGAAGTCTTTAAAAGACGTTTAGATGTAGAGCTTAGTGATACGGTTTAGTGGAGGACTTGTTAGTGTTAGGTCAGAGGTTGGACTTGATGATCTTGGGGTCTCTTCCAACCTAGAAATTCTGTGATTCTGTGATACACACACACACACACACACACACACAATCGATCTTTAGAACGATCTTCTTTAGGATTTTTTAGTAATAGGTATTGAAAATGGCATACCTTTAATGCAAAATACTGTATTGACATGTCCTAGAAATACCTATAGTACATGTCAATATAGCATTTGCTAAAATTGATTTTTTTCACTGAATAATGAAGAAGTCAGGAAAGCACTCATAAAAGGTTGAATATAAATTACTGCTGCCTATGGCTACAGTAGCTTAAATCTTCTTTCAAAGAGGGCATTTTTTCCTTTACTTTTTTGTTTTGTTTGTTGTTTGTTTTAAAATCTTCTTTTCAGCATGTATATTTCACAGGGTACAGCTTGAAATATCCTTTTCTTCCATTGTTTTGTCAGTGGCACTGCAGATGGAAAGATGCAGTCCCTGGAGTAACTGTAAACCTTGTTCACTTAATGTAAGCTGATGAGAAGAGAGACTTAATTATAGAAGTACCACAGCAAAGGAAGTTAGTAAGTAAGGCCCTGACATGGTGCATTTGTTCACTTAGTAGCCATTAAAATTTGTTGGCTACATTTATCATCACCCTTACTGGTTTGTGCTTTAGCAGCCTTTAAGCATGTACATTAGTCACATACTAGTTACCTGATAATGAAAAATTCAAATGGAAAGACAAAAACAGTTGTATATGGTTACACAATTTTTTGAACACAGAAAGCAGTTTTTCTGTATTCAGATTAAAAAAAAAAAAAAACTAATGGAATAAAAATGTGATACTCATATGCTTGAGGAAACATCTGAGTTTTTTCTCATAGGAGACACTGTCAAACATCAAACAAATGGAAACAGTCTGTATGTTTAGGCAACAGAATGGTAACCTAAGGAAGAAGTGGAAATGACAGAATCAAATTTAAAAAAACACACTGTCCTCCTCTCCTCTGTATGCAGTACATAGAACCAGTGGTGCCAGGCGGGATGCTAGAACCCACGCCCAACAAAGCTCACAGAACAAAGCAGCAAACAGGGTAATCTCTCCACGTCTGAATTCCACTAAGAAAAACAGGCAAGAAAGAATAACAGTGGAAGCACTGGAGATGATGGACAATTAATTGCATAGCGAACCAGCACAGCATTGAGAAGTGCCTTTTAGAAATAAAAAAAAAAAAAATTAATTTTTTCCACTCAATTTTTATTTTAGCCAAAGCACTTAAGTAAATTTCATGCAAAAATCATAATTTTGTGTGCATTTTCAGGATAAAAATGTTTTAACTAAAAAATTAATTTGCCCCTTATAAAAATTCAGTGGGGTTTGACCAGTAAAGGAATTTTGTAATTATTTACTGTCATCAAGAATAACTGAGATATTCACCAACCAAAACTGCATTCATCTACCTAGCTTCACTGACTTTATGGACAGTTACTGAAAGTCTGGGCTGCTTCTGTGAAAGAGAAGAACCTTGCAAGGAAACTGCATTGCGCTGCTTACTGAGTGATACGTATATCCAGGAATTTCAAAGTGCTGCATGACCATCCATAAATTAAACCTTACTACTTCACTGAAGGCAGAATTCCAATGGTTCCTCAAGTGTAAACCAAGATATTAGATAGCCCTATTCATTGACGCCACCAAAAGTTATGTTGTACAAGGAATCACAACATGAGCCCTGTACTCCTCAGCTACCAAAACAGACGGATGTGATCCATCAAGCAATTGAAAAAATGAACATGCAACAAAACTTGGGGGTGTAAAATTGTGCCCAGCATTCAGCAGTGTAAGTAATTTTACATGCCTGACATGCAAAGAGACAGAAGTTATGCTGCAGGGCAGAGACCAGGCAAGGTAAGGTCATGCTGATTTAGGTAAAACCCAGTGAATACACATGTAGAGTCCCCTTATCATCTTACTCTTTCTGCCTCCTTGGAGCATTGCTTTGTCCAAGTATTTGGAAAGCTGACCTTAACAAAAAGTGTAAGCTGAAACTGTCGCACGGGTTAGCCATAGAGACAGATATCCTATTCTGACATATCTGAAAAAAAAACTCTTGCTGCTCCTGCACAAATGTCATAGTGAATGCAGGGCACAGCTCTCCTACCAGATCACCACTCTACTCCTCCTACTTCCTTTGACCTCTTTATCAAATCCCACACTTGTAGCTCAGCATTCCTTCCCACACACAAACACCTTCAATTGCAAGATCAAATTCAATGACCACCGGGCTGTCTTTCTTCTTACCCCACGTCCTTCTGGTCCTGAAGTGAAGTCATTCTTAAAATCAAGTGAAGACATTCTAATCACACTGACAGAAAGGAATAATGCCATGAGAGGGGAAAGTTAAAGTTAATGTCAGAGTTATTTTAATTAAAAGAACAACAAATTACTTCTGCAAGGATTTTCTGACTGTAAAGGAAAAAAAAAAAAAAAAAAGACAAACCATGGGTATGTATTTCCATTTGTACACTTTTGTACTTCTTTTTATTTTTTTTTTGAAGTCACCCCACCTTCCATCACCTTCCTCATACACAATCAAACAATCTTTGTACCACTAAATATTTGATACTCAGGTGGCAACATTATGAAATAAGATTCAGCTTAAGGCATGTTTTTTGCAGGGAAATTGCAACCTCCAGAAAATAAGGTATTTTAATGTAAATGTAGACAGGTCCTCAGATACAATAGCATAAATGTTGATGGTATAGTCATTTCAGAAATAATATATTTTTTTGGAATTGTGTTAAAATTTCAAACTAAAGCAAGATGTATGAGCCACATATACAGGTCCTCATTGTATCAAGACACTTGTTATCTGTCATCCTGAATGCTCAATTCTGACAAACTGCAGAGATGAAAAGTATTGATACTTTCTTCAATTGGATTAAAATTATATGATGTTACCTAGCTTCTTTCTGTTAATGGAGTTTAGATTACCCTTCTACAGTCTCAGAAGAATGGAACTTTCAATGAAGATTAATACTACATTCACTTCACTGCACATTGACATAGAAGACATTACTTTGTGCTCCAGGAATTCCCACCGGCAAATGATATTAAATCCATGCATTGTCTCTCTAGCTATCCTGACATGTTGGCTTTAGCACTTCTGTAAATTCAGCCACAGCTGACAGTAGGACTTCATGCCAGAATTCTAGTTCAAGTATTCAACCACTTTGAAAAATATTTTTATCTTGGAAGAAAGTACAGACCAGTACAAAACTAAAATTGCTGCTTCCCATGCCATTGAAAAATTTTTTATGGGAATGCTAGAAAAGTTACTAAATTTTATTTTGAAAGAGCACTTTTTTAAAACTCTTATTTTGAAGTATTAATTACATTATTTAATGTAATGTATTCATCTGTAAAGACTTGTCTTTAAGTGTGCTAATGCTTTTATATAATTAGAGTTTTACCTCTACTCTTCACTTAAAAAAAAAAAAAAAAAAAAAAAGTCCTCAAAACTGCTCTAATGAGAATGTATGGAATAAGAAAAATATATTGGTTATACATTCCCTTTGTAGCTTAAGTAAGAAAGCAAAGAGAAATCTCCATGTTCCATGGTATCATCCTTATTCAGATTTAAGTAAATATAGTCTGCAGAGACTTAACAGGTCCTCTCCCACTGCATATTGCAATTCAGTTGCAATATTATGCACTTATCAAACTAAACTTTGTTTTCAACCCCTATGAAACCTTGGTTTAGGAGAGGGCTCTAGAAGCTGTTAAGCTCTGAGATCTGCACAAAAGCTTACTTTCCTGGATACATCCTTAACTGATATTATGATAATTACATACACAGATTGAAATGATGTAATTTTTTTTTTTTTTTTTTTTTTTTTTTGTGCAGGGATAAAAGAACATTAGAGAAATGAGTGTGTTCCTTCAGATTGCCTAGAAATAATTCCTGGGAAATAGGATCTTATTCAGAAGTTCATCATGCAGCAAAATGCCCAGAATGGAATCTTTTCTCGCTTGGATTGAAGGAACTTTGGTGGTATTCAATCCCAAAGCTCTGTGTATTCCCAGTTTAACACCTACAGTAGCAAAAAACAGCAACTACAAAACAAGCCAAGACAGTTTCTCTCCCCACCCCTCCCTTTATTTATTTTTTATTATTATTATTTTTGCCAGTCCACATAACTTAGTATCTCTATGGTGCAAATCCTAAACCAGGATTCTCAGAAAGGTATCCGAGTCTATCCTAGAACAAATTTTAATTGCACTGGACTTTTCCTGCACTGGCACTACAATATTATTATGTGATCACTAAGTTCTGAAGAGTCCTCTTTTCCAAGAGACTACAGCAAATAACAGTGTAAGCATACAATCAGTCTACATGCATTCTGAAGACCTCTTCAAGTGCTTTACTTTGTATACAGGAGATGCCTGAAACAACTCTCCTTTGCCAGCCAATTTCAAAAAGCCAAAACCTAAACATTATAGAAACCATGTGGATGTCACACAGACTTGAAAGAAGTATAAAACATGTAGGTGATTATTTGAAGCTCTGGAAAACACCAGCTCCAAGTTACCTTTTCCTTAACAAAGTATTAACTTCTTGGCACTGTAATTGCCTGCCACCTGAGTCCCAGAGGTAACTGTAACATATTGTCACATTACTTTTCTTACAATTACTATTCCTCTTCTATTATTTCCTGCTAGTGTTGCAAAATAGAACAAGAGCTGTAACACCTTCAGTCTTATTTCAATGGCATTAGTACATGGTCATATTCACACATCTCTCCCGCAATTCAGCAGCTCTCCTGGCAGTTGATTCTGCAGAGCTCCCAACCCAACCTACACTGAAGTCAGCAGAAGTTTCCCACTGATCTTAATCCTTACACTGCATAAGGCTGCCAGATGCTGAGCAACCCAAGCTCCTCCTGATTTTGATCAACGACAATGTCAAGAGAGCCATTCAAAACACCTGGTTCAAAACAGTTTAAATCAGACACTATGAGGAAGTAGATCTCTTCAGTTAAACACACAAACTGAGACAGTTTTGTGATCATTACTATTCAGACTGGGATCTCAGTTTTACGTTTCCTGGGAATCAGAGCCCACCAAGTCCCCAGACTTTCTAGTGTATCCAGATAACCTGCGACCCAGACTAACCTGCATAAATTCAAAGCGGAGAGCATATATGAGAAGGAAAATTGCATTTACATTTAATTTGCAACTTAGAAAGGTTTAAAATTGGCCTGTGAGTTAGACAGTGCTACCTCACAATGATAAACATTTTTTCTTGTATGTTATTCATGTTTATTTGTTTTTTTGTTTTCCCCTCTATTGTGCTGCATTACCTTTCTAACATTGTTGTGTAGCTAAGCAAAAGTATACACCTCTAAAAATAAGTTCCTATATTTTGCTACAGTGGCAAGTGCAAGTAAAAAACTTATTCAGTGATAAAACACCCCTCTTGAGGAACTGTCACACACTAAAGTTGAAGCAGTTACAGTTTCATGTTCAGACATAAACAAAGCAAACTATACATACAGTAGCTGTTTAAAATACTTTTTATTTTTTTGGGAAAATCACTTTGAGAGGTTTTCAACAAATAGTAAGTGTGCTTAGTCCACAGAATAGTAAGGCTACTTGCAAAGGGACAATTTGCCATATCTACCTTATTTGAGCTAAAACATTTTCCACTCCTGGTCACTAGACCCTACCCCAATCCCAGTTACTCACGCCATTGTTTGCAGTTTGTACAGATGTTAGTTATAGAAGGAGCAACTGCCTTATGCTTTCCTAGTTCTCCTTTACCTGTTTTCCTTTCATTATTAATGTCTCTTCTTCTGCATATTGTAGAGGCAGACCGCTCTTTTATCAGATTAAAGTGATTTCTAATAGATAAGTAGAATTTCTTCCAGAAACTTGGTTAAAATGAAAAAAAAAAAAATCTAAAGGAATATAAAATTTCCTGTTTAATCTTACTTTTAGCATTTGGAAGTGGAAGCAAAATTAGAGGTATTTACCATTTCTGTATAGCTTTAATATGGCTAGCAACAATTTAGTGGTAGAAACTTTTTGCTCCCATATTAGATGCAGTTGTAAAGTCAAGGCTTCTTTCCTGACAATTCCCAAGGGAACACAGGAAGGAAACATGGGAAAAATTTCCCATGCAAGCATGGGAAAGGGAACAAGGTTGATCAGAGTGATGTGACTGGGCACCAGAACTTACAATGTATGTTAGAAGCAGTGTAGTTTTTGTTTGGATTTCATCTTATTGGCATTAAATGTCGTGAGAGAATGTTTATCACATCCCTCTTCCATAATACACTTTCATCACACTACTTATATGTTGAAACTTTCTGTTACAGACTGGAAAGACTCTGAAGAGCTCTATGCAGGTAAAATAGTTGGATACAACCATCTTGAGTCAGTCTGCCAACCAGGAAAGCAGGCCTATAGGAGGAAAATATCCTATCAGTCATATCCTTGTCTTAATCATACCCTCCATCCTGAAAAGACCTACTTCTTCCAAGTCATGCTAGTTTCAAGCTGCCTGTTTGATGGATGCACTCAATTTGGAATAAAGAAATCTGATTTGTAAAAGCTGTTCTTGGATCCTAAAGGCTTCTCTGTAGATTTTAAGGATTCTAGAGTAAATGTCACAAGAGAAGCGTGACCTATTTTAGTTCAGTTCTGCATTTTCAGTCAGCACAAATGTAAGGTACAAAATAGGCTTCTTATTTATCCTTGTGTCTCAACAACTTAGACTTTGTACCCAGAATACAACAGGAAACTTTACACTATTTGCCTTTGAATCATTTTTATAAATGTTTCACTTTCACAGAAGATGGACTCGAACTTATACACGTCATGTCATATGCCTTTACAATTTGAAATAACATGGCTTTCACTTAAAATCTCCTCCCTTTCTCCATTTACTCCAAAGAGTAAATGCCATTTACTGACATTATTTCTACAAAGCATCCAGCAGGAAAACAAGGCCAAATTCACACATCTGTCTCTCTATTTGCATGTGACCTACATATACAAAGCACTTACCCGATGAACATGCAAAGTCTAGATCCTGTACACACATGGACTAGTTGTATTAACAGTAATGTCAACAGAAATGGCATATGTAGGCAGTTCTACATTTAGAAGTCTACAGTGCCTGAAACTGAAATTGTACTCTTCAATCTTCTGAGAAATCAATTTTGTGTTACACCCTGATTCAGAAATATATGAAATAGTGCAGATATTTCTTCGCATGGTAAAAGACTGGTTTTCAATTAACTGTTTTTTCAAGCTCCTAAACAAGACTGCATTCCTTAAAATAAGACAATCAAACTATTACTTGTACCTCCACCTGTCATATGATACTGATTTGGCTTTCTATAATCACAGACTGTTTACTGGTTACTTGTACACCAGCAGTAGCAAACTAAAACAAATATGAATACATATTTTCAAAATGACAGTTGTATGTGCTAAGTACTTTAAAGCTACATATTCAGCTTTAAATCATTACTGGATGTCTTCAGATTCCTATTTACATCATGTTTCACAATTCACGTCTGTTGTGCAAGACTCATCAGAAAGTGATGCCATAAAGAACATGCCACCTTTCCCTTCTATTATTTATAAAGCAAAGCTTAGCTGCTGTAAATCTACTTAGAGATCTGGGTTCTGTAGATTCTAAAACAGTACCCTTGTACTCTCCCCCCTCTTCATTTTCAAGTGGGAAAAAAATCAAATGTGTGAGATCTGGTTTAACTAGCCTGCAATTTACTAACTTTTCGCCTTTGGGAATCACAGGCAATACCTTTTTTAATACAATCTGGATGACCTCTTTCACCTGGTGGGAGAAATCATCACTGCTTCTTTTCACACCCACATGGACCTAGTTGTTCCTCATATCAGGAGGAAAGGACTGGAAATGTCCTGTTTTGTTGTTGTGTTCTTCTCCAACTTTAAAATTCTTTTTATCCTATCCTGATTTTGTTTTATCAGAGAACTAGACTTGTGAAATAAGTACTTACACTGGATAATTTGTTTCAGGAATAGTACTGCTGTTTCCTCTAAACTGTCATTTCTCAAAAAGCTAATTGTATCCTATGGTCATAACACAGCTACTCCCTTGTCATTCTTGAGTAACTTGCATATCAGAAATAATATTTTGTTAAGTAATGGCTTACACGCCTGGACAACTCCCAGTGCTCAGCTAATTCTAATTGCATTTGTGACCAACTAAGATTGTGCCTTATGGCAGTTCTTTCAGATCAGCTGACAGTCTTAACCTGTCACTCCGAAGCAACATGTTTGTATGACTATGCTCTAATTACTGATCTTTCTGTTCAGATAACCATGACTTCCTGATTTGCTAATCTATGGAGCACAGCCAATTCACAGCATTTCAAAAGAAATATTCTACCAATTCATCCTATGTCTACTGAAAGTGCAAAAGGGGCTTTAGCTGACTCAGAAGATACATTCTTACATGTTTTTACTGAAGAGGCTAACATACAGATCTCCACAGAAGCTGCCTGATCTACTCTGAAGCTCTACTTGTCAAGAGGATGACTACTAAGAACAACCTCAAAAAATTACAGGCTAAATTAGTCTATGAGAATGTCTACAAAATGAGAGATTAAAAACGTATAAACCAAAATTCATCCACATTCTCACCATACCTTTTCTGCATGCTCAGTACATAAAGATTATCCATGGATTTTATTTCTGTTACGTTCAGTTCCCTGTTGCATAGCTGAACTTTATGAGTTTTCCTTAAAGCCACTCCAATACAGCTATTGATGTAACACTGTATACAGCCTCTCCTGGAACTAACAGTATATTATTTCAGAACAAAGGGGAGTGGTCCTTTCATTGTCCTGTTTTTTACAGAAGGAGCACATACAGACTTTTAGCGGCATGATCAAAGTGTACTATTGATTAAATTAAAATGAAAACAAAAATGTCTGGGTTTTGTTCAGGAAAGTAAATGCCAGCTTATATGCATATTCTCTTTATGCCTCAAAAATAGCATTCTCCTTCATGAGCAGTGCCATTGATTGTTGCTATTCGGGCAAATGTCTAAGAACATTTTGTTCAGTAATTATTGTGGGCTTGAGCACACAGACTAAAGAGAAATCTATTTTAAACTCAAAACCCAGTGTGCCCTTCACTGCAGGCACGGCTGTGACTAACAGAGATGTCATGCTTATTATCTTTACCAGATGCAGAAGCTCAAAATGAACTATCGAGCTCATTAGAACACACAAAGCAAGGGACAGCATCCAACAGTCATAGCAACAAATTACTGGGATCCAGGCAAACTAGCTAACTACAAATTGAAGTGGAAAAAAAGGGTGAGCATAAGACCTATAGTAATCATTCACAGCAAACCCAAGAGTCAAACAAATAGCCTGATTTTTGATGGACTTGGAAGCATCAGGAAGGAATACACCAAAATGCTAGCATGTTTCAGTGACTAACAGATGAAAAAAAATGTTATCAATAATTAAGTAAAAATAAAAGCAACAGATGTACAGTAGCCAGGGATTTGACTATAACTCCTACTAAGGAAAAACTTGCAGCTAGAAAACATTTCTATAAGTACAGTTCCACATCAGAGGTGCTATGTACCTCCTCTTCTCAAGCTGCATTTCTGTGTGTTTAGCATAGTTCTAACTCTTCTGGCCAGGGAAGATTAACAGACAGAATTGTAGGGCTTCGATGGGACCTCAAGAGATCATCAGGTCCAACCCAAATAATTAAATATATTTTTCCACAGTTTCCCTAGAGCCACTTAACTTCTCAGAGTGAACTCACTAGTAAGTATACAGATTTGCCCTTATTTTTCATTTGCATAAAACTGTACCCTTACCATTTTGCTGTCTGCACCTCAAAATACCTTGTGATCTGTTATTTACATTGTAAATAAATGTTCAGTGGAATTACGTAGCATATACATTGGAATAACAGAACCAAGAACTGGGCTCAGGAGCAGGGCATAGAATTTCTTATCAATTTTGCCTTACTCATAAGTCTATTGTCATTTGGTCTTGCTATCCTTATTTCTCTTTTTGGGTCTTGCATCTCACAAAGGATTGTTTGAGGTTTACTGATATAAGGCTCTACTCTCACCATCCTACAGCCTTCTGAACAGGAAACGTTTATGTTTTGAATGAGGTTGGGTTTCTATCTCAGCATTTCTCTCAACATTCAGAAGTGATGGGTAGGAGTTTTAAGTGTTATAACCCCAAAATCTCAGGTTTTGGTTATACTTGAAAAATAAGCATTTGCTTTATGTAACATATATATATGCTAAATATATGTTAAAAAAAATAACATCAAAAAATGTCATTGTTTATTGTTGAGATCTCTTGATCAAGGGAACATCACTGAGATCAAGGGTTCCATTCCATTCCATTCACCTAGTGTCAGAACACACTGGATACAAGCCAGCACTTGTCTTGGAAGGTTTGGATATTCCTTGGAAAACAGAAGGGGAGAAAACTAGAGTTCAAAGCAGCTTTTAGTATGATTTCAAGATCATGCTTACTGCAATGAGAAAAGGATAAGCAAAACAAAATCAGATACTCAAAGTACTCCATCTTGACACAGCAAAAGACATCATGAGAGGCTGAGAGGAGTATGAAAGTTTCAGCAGTCTAAGGGATAAACTGAACATTTTATTTGAGCATATTTACCAGACTATGAGACTACTGCTAATTGTGGCTGGAACTCAAAAACACCTTAAGAAAATGAACAAAATTCTGCTTACATTCTAGGGGAACTTTTTCTTCAAAAGAGTCCAAAGCAGCCTGGAAATCCTATGGGCCTCATTGTTATCCTTGAACAAACAGTACATAAAACCTTGGCCTGTTATTTCATTAGAGGCTACTTTCTCTCTAGAAACATTTTCAGTGCCCATTCATTAACTTTATCCATAGAGATGAAAATAGGTATTATCATTAGAGCACTGAATTTCATGTTTGTGAAATTTTTAGCTACTAAAGAAACAGAATCTTCAGCAAGGAAGAATCTTCAGGTTAAGAGGGTTACCAACAGATATGGAGGGTCATCTTCAATGCACAATCAAGTATCTGTGTTTTTGCTGAAGGTGTCAAATAAAAAAGGCCACATAAAAATAAAGAAAAAATGTAATAAAAGAAAAACAATTAGGTCTAAGTACAGAGATCATGTTTCTATCACTAAAAATTTTAAACCTTAGAGTTAGCTTCCTGACAATGGTAAGATAAAAAGAAATAAATTTTTATAGGTAGGTATTCATAATCTCCAAAAGAAGAGGGTAAAGGCTAAAATCAATTCTTCATACAACCATTTCATTTTAAAGTATGCTACAGCAATCTGAAAGAGGTCGGCAACGTACAGAGTATGTCTCATTTTTCATGAAAGTGTCTTAACAATAAAGCAGGGAAGCTCTTTATGAATTATCTCCCTTTGAAAAGACTTGAAAGACGAGCCTGCAAATTGTTGATATAGGGACGTCAAATGAAAAGAAAAAAATCCGCTTTACAGTAGATCGGATATATTTTTATCAGGTTAGGCTATGCACTCCAATGAGGCACAGTTCTAAGATGCCAGGATAAATAATTAGGCATTTTTAAGTCACCTAAATGGACATTACTAACTGTTGACCACTGTGTCAAAGAGTAGAGTATAATTTAAAATTGCTAAGTGAATTTATAAAATTAGATATTCATTAAATTACGATCATTTACATTTTTGACAGTCCATAATAGTTTTCAGATTGCTATGAAGACCTTTTGCATGCCTTCTTACCCTGAGATGGCTACATCCCTGAGGAATTATTAGAACCTGACAGCTCTATATAAAGTTGAAATAATGGGGTTTGGCATCTCAGAGTTCCTTAATCCTCTTCCATCAATACTGTTGCAATAATTGAAAATGTCAGACTAAAATGATTGTAAGCCTCAAACATCTGTCACTTATAATTATACCAAAAATTGATATAATTATTACACTATGTTCCATCACAAAGAATACTGAAATATACCACAATACCGAAAGCATAATTACTTCAGCATGTCCAACTTCATTTCCCTATAAAGCAAAAATAATAAAATAAAATAAAGCACCCACTCAAGGCTTTCAAGGAAGCCCTGATCAACTATGAGAGGAAAATTACCATTTTGCACAGAACAGGACAAACTATGGTTTCTAATCCATCAGTGTATGAAGAATGGCATTGATGCTGTCACGAAAAACAACATTTGTATCAGATATTTGGTAAGTAACAGAAGGTAGCAATATTTGTTCAAATGTACATGTGCAATCTCACAGTCTCTTCAGAGCAGTGTGATACATATATACACATATGCAGCTGCTACACATAACTGTAGGTAGTTGTTGATTGCAATTTTAAACAATTTTTTTTTACTCATACCATTCCTTCAGGTAATCTAGCATTCCTATAAATTCTCTCGTAA
The DNA here is from genome assembly GCF_047663525.1 of Anas platyrhynchos. Taxonomy (NCBI): domain Eukaryota; kingdom Metazoa; phylum Chordata; class Aves; order Anseriformes; family Anatidae; genus Anas; species Anas platyrhynchos. The sequence goes on from NC_092594.1 coordinate 2,146,835, forward strand.
CTTCTAAACATATATCTATATATACACACACATTCAAATACATTATATTGCTTATGATTGCTATCACTGGATTATTCTTAATGTAAAGGTAATGACTTCTGAAAATTGATGGCAGAGTGTAAGGGAGGTCCAGCATCATACAATGTTGAACAGTTAAAATCGTTTCTGTCATTTATGGACTCTGAGTGAGCATTTGGTAATTTCGTACATAGTAAACAAGCACTGCTTTGATTTCTGATCTCCTCCACAGCCTTAAAACTCACAGTGAGTTGGATGCCAGTAGTGTCAACACTAAAAATAATAAATAATAATAAAACTCAACCACTTTATCATCTAAACTACAGGAGTAACAAACCTCCTGTCTGAGAAAACATGTTCTTTTAAAGGTAATTCTTCTAAATTTCTTTGGCTCCCATGTTTTGGGTTCACACCTTGTTACTTTACATCCCAGGAATTCAGTGTAAATGTGAAAAACAAATATATGCTTTTGCCATGGTGGTTCATTTATCATCTAATAAATTTTACTGATTAAACAGAAAGAAGCAAGCTCTACATTGATTAATTGGTGTAACTGACAATTAATATCTGCTGCTTTGTCTAGTACACTGTTCAGATGACCCTGAGATACCAATATAAAAGACTGCATCTTGGCTAGATACTAAAATAAGCAAAAGACCAGTGCTCCCTGGTTAAAATGGCTTGTCTTTTCTAAAACTGAGTAGTCTTGTACACCATCTTTAGAAGTTCACTTACACTGAATAACACACATAACTACTTGGTCACCAAACAGATTAATGTTATCAAGAGAACACGAAAATGTCTGTGCTTTTAAATCTCTTAGATGTTGCTTTATGCTCAAGGATGGAAATCAATTTCTTGTATAATATCTGTGTTGACTTGTATTTCTCTGTGATAGTGACAATACCAAACTTCCACCCTCTTCTTGTTCAGGAGTTAATATTTCTGTTTCAGCATTTCAAACTACTATTTTTTTTTTTCATCTCCCGTTTTTCTCTTTTCACCAAACTTCAAATTCTTCTTTTCCACATTCCTCTAGATCACCCTAACTTACTACATCATTTTTCCATTAAAGTATACCCAAATTCTAGCTTCTCCCTCATCTTCTGTCCCTGAGGCTATTCTGAACTCTAACACAAATGAAATATCCACTTCAACCCATGAGCATTAGATTAATCTTCCAGCACCAACTCCATGCTACAGGATAGAGCTGCCAGCAAGTTTAAAATAGTATCAGAATAAACAGCAGGCAGCATTAACTGAAATCAACAGATATTTTTCACAGACTTCAGTGACACCAGAATGCCAGGTTCTCAAAGCTCATTGTCACAGTTTTGGCCCTGATAACTTAAACTAAAATGGCCTAACTAATAGCAGAGTCATCTATTTAATAAGTATTCTAACATGTGTACTTTATTCATTGAAGTATGGCTCCTGAATCCTCAACACATTCCGACAGAGAACACTGACAAGTTGTCTAGTTGATTTCTGTCACAATTTGTTTGTAGGAGACCAACTCAACTCAAGTAAAAAGTGTCATGCCCCAGTCAATCTTACCATTCTTACCACCTTATCTTGAATTCCAGACTGAACTTTTTCTCCTACCCAAGGCATTCCAGTTTATCCTGATTTGTTGCACTGTCAGACTCTTTGTTTATTAATGAAATTTCTGCTTTTTTGAACTGACACTCCTCAGCATTTGTGTTATTCCTTTCCTTCCAGTTTATGGTGACTAAAGGTTGCTAAGGATTACATCTATCTTGTGCAGTCTGGTCACATTGCAATAGCATAACTGCTTAACATAGAGCACACAATTATATTGGTCAGCTTTTTTGAATCAGGATGGTTTTAGTTTAGTTCTGTAAATATTGCTGCTTTTTATATTGCTTTAATAATTTCCCTTATTTTCTTTTTGATTATTTGGTCTATAAATATGGTTTTATTTTATTTTTTTTATTAAGAATCATCTTTTGTTTGTTTATCTACAGTAAAAATGTGATTGTTTTGCAAAAGCTACTTACATTTTCAAATTTCTGCTTAGAATTAGTGCTGTTCTTAAATAATTAAGGTCATAATAGAACCATCTAAAAAATCTTTGTATCTGAAAAAAAAATCCTTTCATTAATTGTCTAATTACTTCTCCTTTGCATTTGGGTATGAAGGCTGAGACACTGGCAATCTACCAGACTTCTCTATGGATAATTTCCTCTAAATAATGAACTAGAGCTATTTTTACTTCTCTATTTTTATATGCTCTGCTAGCTTCCTTTTTGTTATTGGTACTAGGAAGTAATTTATTGCATTGTTATGGGACAGACAGACAGCTTCTTCTCATTCTCCTTCTCGCTATATAAATATATCCCTTTCTCTCTCTCTCTCTCTCTATATATATATATGTATATCTGTTTACTCATAAAAGTAATTCAACAAACTAGTCTAGATATTAAAACAAGGCAACTCCCAATGCACTCTGCTTCTTCATGCACTTTCACTCAACATTTGAAGTGCTATCAAGAGCGTTCTATCGCTCAGCCTGTAGCGTTATTTGTCTAAACGAGTGGGGAACAACAAAATACCTCAAGCAAAAAGTAGTAATGGGATCTTCCTCAGTAATTCCAGAACACCTCCGTTAACACCTCCATCTACTGCCTTGTGGCCTACCTATGCCCTAAAGCCACAGCACAATACTGCTAACGCAGGTTACATCTCACCTTCAGTCACAAGTGAAATGTGATACCTTGAAATTGATTAACAAGCTAATTTGTCTATCTTGCATACAAGCAACTTCAGCTTCTCTTACATATATATTCCCCTTCATGTTTACAATGATTTTCCTATAAAGAGTTTGAAGATACTTTTTATCCCTTTTTAAATCCTTTATGAAAGCCCTGCCTTTCTGAAAAGTTTACAAAACCCTTGACATTGGAATGCCAGAAGGTAATCTATCTTTCTAGCTGGCATTATTTATTGGGTTTCTTTAGTGTTCTATTTGTCATACCTATCCACCATCTTATGTCTTATACTTAATTCCTAAGTGCCTGGGGCCAGGATCATCTATTAACTCTGTCTGTACAACATCTAGTGCAACAGGGTTATGATTTATACCTGAACTGACAAATTAAATAAATAGCCTGTCTTTCCCCTGAGAATCTCAAACACTGGTTTTCAGAACATTTTTAAAGCATGTACTGGAACTGAATAAAGTGACTTGGCTGGTGAGCACAAAAAAAATATTTTATAAGGACTTTTTTGTCAAATTTAGGAATGCGTTATTTACAGCTGTGTTGATGCTCCTAAATACCGTTTTCTAGAAATCTTTCACTTTTTTTTTCCTCCTCCTTAAACACAAAACTCTGCAAAAAGTGAATATAAAAGTTTAGGTACAGGAATAGAACAGTAGAAATTATGGATTTGCAGATACAGCTATCTATCAATTATAAGACAAACAAGAAACATTTATTCATTACTCTCTGGTTCTCATTAACTTTGGCAAGCACTTATACCTTAAAGATTTCCTTAAATCAGAAGGAAACACATCTGAAAGCCACACACATGCACACAGATTGGGTTTTTACATTCATAAATACCTCCAGAGGGAAACCCTTTATCTACTTATGTATACCTACTTAAGTCTTCAAAGAGAATACCTGTTTCATAAGTAACTACATGGGTGGGTTCATTCCAACTCAGGATACTTGATGATTCTGTGGATGTGTGCATGTTAAGCAGGTGTACTTTGGTATTCCACCTGTCTGAATGTGCATTACTCCTAACCCTTGAGAATAATGTATATGAGAAATTTATTTTAGAAGTATTTATGATGAAACTGATGAAATTGTGCTGCAGTTTGTTCACTAATAAGAGTCGAGCAGATTCAGTCAGAAGCCTTAGGCCTTATTCATCCTATGCTTATTTTTCTGTTTTTACTTCTGGAATAGCAGCTAATGATTGCTCTTGATGGATAATGATTGCTGAGGGGGAAAGCTCTGCTGGCCTATAGCAAATTGATAGTAGGAGAGACCTAGACTGCAATGTGTCACAGCAGTTACGATACCTGCTGTCAGAGATGCCCTCTGATACAGCACCTAACATTATATGGCTTGATTGTGAGTACCATGATGTAAGCATATATTATGCTTCCCAGGCAAATTGTCCATAACCATACCTCACACATAGCCATGTATTTAACTTATTCTCATATTATTCTCAGTTGCTATTCAACTGCACTTATTGCTCTCTTGTGAATCTTTGTCAGTCTGTGGTCAGCTTAGCATCATTGGACTTTACAGTGGGATCACAACTACATGGTGAACTAGTAATGGCATTTTGCAATCACTTTATACTGATTTCTCACTCATTGCATGGTCAGATGACTTATACCATTTTGTGAACAGAGGCTATCCAACCATTTTATAATGTTGTCACAGTCCCAAGAAATTTTGCTATTACAGTCAATGGGCATTGATACAGCACAGCTGGGATAGCTAGTGGACCAGGATTTCTCTAAAGCTAAGGTCCTATTTGGAGTTTTCTAATGCTGTGATCAATCAGTAATTTCAAGAGTATTTATTGATTTTATATGCTTAGTTAATTTGCATAGATTAATGTTAGAAACTATATTTAGTATCAAAGCATTTCCAGCTATAAGACCAGACTGGGTTGTTCAGGGCTTTAGCCAATCTGGTCTGGAAAACCTCCAAGGATGGAGACAATACAACTTCTCTGGGCAAATTGCTCCATTACTTGACTGCTCTCATAGAATCACAGAATCATTTAGGTTGGAAAAGACCCACAACATCATCAAGTCCAACCACCCATTTTACATTACAGACACTGTAGGTTATACTGCTGCAGCTGGTTTCCTTTCATAATTATTAAATCACTTATTAGTGATTTTTTTCTTTAGATTTATGTTATGAGGACTGAACTGTGCAAAATGACTCCCTTGCAGTGAATCAAAACTAAGTACTGCTTTTGTTTCACTGTCCATACACAAGAAAGGACACTTGTCTGAAGAACTGCATTTGCATTTAAGTACTTCTACCTTAAAAAAAACACCTTCTAGAAGTATTAATTGGGCTACAGTATTAAAATACGGTCAAAAATGTGCTTAGTTTAACAACTGCATGCCATTATAACTCATTTAATGCAAAAAACAATACAGTTACAGAATCAGGATTGTTTTGTGTTACTGAACACCCTTCATATATAAAGAATGGGATAACATTTCATCTTCGTAAAATTTCTCTTATGCAAGAGTATCACAGAAGGCTTCTGTGGAGAATTAAATAGTTATCCATTGCTTTTATTAATGTCATATGCTGTTCAGGTTATCAGTTTGATACCAGTTCATCTGACCGACAGGAGTTAAATCAAGCAAGGCTGCTAAGGGGAAAATCAATAGCAAAGAGTACAATGAAAGAAATATTTAAAGTAGATAGCTCCAAGGTAGTTAAGATAGCACTAGCTTGAGCTATTTACCAGGTGGTAGCTAGTGGTCTGGCACCACCCAGTCTCTCTAGGTTTAATCTTCTCTGGCTGATAGCCTCTAGTGAAAGGAAATCCTGTACCTTAAAATGCTGGCTAAGAAAAGTAGGAAAAGCTGCAGGAACTATCATGAGCTTACAGCCTAAAACCACATGATAGAATCAGCTCGATGCTTAAGGGCAAAACAGTTTCTAAAACAGAGGTAAAAAGATTACACTTCAATGAGAAAAAAACGAAGAATTTAATTTAACATGCAATTTGTTGTTTCACTATTATTATAAAATATCCATCCCATCTATCAATTAAGTTTCTGGGTTTTTGTGATTAAAAAGGTGAATTTGGCCCATTTTATTCAAGTATTGAGAAGGTACTTAAAATGCCTAAAGTAAAAGGTTTTACTCACTCCAAATACAATTGCAACTGTTGGATTGAAATGTTCCTTACCAGGAATGTTGCAGATATGAAATCCAGTATTGGTGTGAATAGACTAGGAACACCATAGACCATGAGGTACCACAAAAAATGTGACAGTACTTCAAACTAGCCAGGCTACTTATTGTTTCACAGAGGAACTTCCAATGCACAGAGGCCTTGTTTGCCCTAATCCACTGTTCTAACAGAAAACTATTGGCTTTGGATACTTCTAAAATATTTTGTATATATTAATTTATTCATTTGAAAATCATTAAATCATTAAAAATCATTAAAATATCTCCAAAAGTTTGTCAAGTACTTACCATGGCGATTAATCCTGGCTAAAGGTTCTACTATTCCTATTCTGTACACATGAAGGAAGGTATCTTATACTCCGAAGAAAGACAAAGGCTGAAGTCAAAGAAGTGAAGCTACACTGCAAGGGGAAATTGGCTATGGAATGGCTATGGTAACTAGCTATCAGAATGAAATACATTTTATAAAAACTTATTCTGCAGTTCACAAATATGGATTTTTTGTCTTTGATGTTAAAGCTGTCATTGATTTTAAGCCTTCAGAATTATAGCTGAAAACCTTTGGCTAGTTGACCAACACAAGCACTATGTAAAAGGGCAAATACAAATACTTTCCAATAAGGCAACTTACAAGGAGGAACATCAAGTGATATACTCAAGTCAAAAGTGTCCAACTAAGAATTTTACAGTCAATATTATATAGCATTTCTTCCTACACTTCCATGATCCCTCCATTTTATTTTTTCTATTATTCATTATCCTTTCCATTTTCCTTAAGCAAAAACATACTTCAGATCTATAATTTTGATGTGACTGCAAAAAGATTTCTTACAAAGTGTTTGCTGCAAAATGTGCAAATTACACTAAGAAAGCTAGGAAGGACTATAGAAGCACTTCCCAATGCCCAAACAGCAGAAAACGCAGAATTAAATTCAAATAATCTTGAGCAAAACCTTGTGCTGCCACATTCCAGCTTAAAAGAAAGCAATATTCAAAAGACAGGGGTATGAATGGCTTCAAGGAGGGTATGGTCTGTAGGAATATGAGGAGAAAGTGAATGATATAGTTGAAAGAGTACCAAATTATAACAGGAATGCCCAGTTCAAAGTCTTTATATAAACTAATTCACAGTTCCAAAAACAGCTTTTTCAAGTGCAGTTCACATTGTGGATTCCACATTTGGGAATCGCAATACCAGCTCTGCTTGTCTTACATCTCACCAGAGAAAGCACTGCATGTTCAGTAAAAAGATGGATAGGACTGTGTGTTTGCTGGCAATGACAGCAAATCACCATTTCATATATTTTCTATCATAACAGACAGATATTCAAACTGTAAAGTTTCCATGTGATATTGAACACACAGAATACAAACATATATAAAGCTTTAAAATTTTTTTCTTTAGGAAAAAAAAAAAAACACAAAAGCTGTTTTACTCTCACACACCGAACTATTTATCATATACTGAATGAAATATCTGTTTCATATAAATGTACAAACATTTTACGGCAGCTTGCATGCCACATAAGCATCATCTGAACCCAATTATGAAGTTCCCAAATTTTCTTTTAATAACTGAACAGATGGAAGGTGTTGTATAGTTGGAGGAGGGGTGGCAGTAAAAATCAAGCTTCATCATTTCTTTCATGATTAAGCTTGAAGACTACCTGCAACTTTGAGTACTTAAAGCTTTTCATAATACAGCACTAACTTAGTTACAGTAGGAATACAGTAGAAATTAGAATACAGTAGGAATTAAGAAAAGGTTTACAGACCCTTTCATTCCAACAAAATGATCTGTAACCTACAATAACATGTGCTTACCAAGGAACCAATCTCAGTTTGTTGAGGAAACAAAAATGCGACTCCAGGATAGATGGATTGTTATTTTCTGAGTGGTCCGAGGCTGTCCAGTACATTTGTTACATGAAAGTGTTTCCTAATGATAAATTCCTGTTCCTTACACATCTAAAAAAAAAAAAAAAGGCAGTGCAAAACCAAATGCAGCTAATCTTTCCCACTGAGCTGTGTAAATAATGACATTGTCCTTGTGCTACTAGTGAAGCTAATGGAGCAGAAAAGAGGCTGATTCTTTGCTTCCAAAATTGAGTACATCACCTGGGCAAAGAACATTGACTCATCTGATATTGCTGTTACCTTTTGAAATACCCAGTGGCTAATATAAAAAGGGCAAAGAATGGTTTTATGTAGGACAAAAATGAAATTTCTTCTCTTGACTTACTACACAGTCTAGACAGTGGTTCACAATATGCTGCTCATCTGCCATCCCTAATTCATGCGCAGAACTCAGTATGTCATCCCCTTTGCTATTCCTCTGCCTTTCAGAAGTAGGAAAGAAGTTGGGTAAATAAAGACATAAAGATGATAAAATGCCTGTCCTCCTAGTTTGGTCTGATGCCTGTCTGGTAATAGTTCTGTATTTATGCCAGACTACATTGACTGAATGCCCAGTGTGTCCTCTCCATGTCTCATTCCTTTCCTGTCAAAGCACATATGCATCTTTTACTGAGCTTTCACAATGGGAAAGTTTCATGTACTTTCCTCATCGACCTGATGAACCATTTCACAGTTGCCTTTTGTGAATTGTTACTTTTTTCTGAAGTTGATCCTGAATTTATACAAAATGTGAACAGTTCAGATAATTGCATGTATTGTGCTTGCTACCTGAACACTGTAATTATTATCCTCATGCAAAATTTTCCATTTCTATGTGCTGCACTAAGCAGGTTCACTGCATCTTAGAAAGTAAAAATAAAAGTACCATTGTGTCTAGTGCCAATTCAGTAGTGGTTTACTGAAAGCCATAATCTTGCTGTTAAAATGAGAAATAATTGATATAATATGGTTCATTGTTTTTCACCTTCAGCTATTTCCCCCCATTAAAATCCCAAGGATCACACCACTTTCTGACATTTCATTTGAAGGCCCATCCTGCCCTGCAGATGTTGAAAGCTCTCAAGCTTCTTCATACTCAAGATTCAATCTAAGCAGTATCAGCAAACATTCACCTCACCTAAGTTGTCAGTATTCATTTACAAAAATAATAATAATAATAATAATAATAATAATAAATATGAACACAGACCACAGATGCAAACAGGCTCATGGCCCACTCCCTGTCAAACAAAAACAGTAAGTTATTTCTACTGGAAATGATTTAGAAAGAGAAGTTCCACTGGTGACGTTTTGTGTCAAATACCACAAATATACAGCTCCAGTTAGGAGTTAGGAAATTGCCTTTTTTGTCTCTTACGAGCCACAGTCATCTAGAACAGTAATTACAGAACAGGATTCAGGCTGGCCTTAACACATCTTTCCATCACATTTTTGTTAAAAACTCACATACTATCACTAATTTATCTACTGATAAAGCCAGATCCAGCTTCCAGATTTCTTATACTTATTAATCTTATACTAATTAATCTTATGAAAATAACTGAAAACATGTCCAGTGCATTCTACATATACCATGGGACTAGCCTGACAATAAAAAAGATTTGTACACACATACACACAGTGTATGCTTTCCCACTTCTTTTATATATAATAATTTTTTGTGTAATACTTTTCTTCAACTGCTTCATAACTTACAAAGTCATATAGTTTAGATGGCCTATTAAAGCACCAATTCAAGCTCCAAATTATTCCCATGTACAATGGAAACAAATTCAAAAGTCCAGAGGGCTTCTCTTCATACTAACAGTTCACAACACATTTCTCAAATACATTCTCTGACCCTAGCACACTGTCTCTGTCATCCAAGTACAGCACATACTCACCAGAACACATCGTCTCCTTTTTTTGCACAACAGAGTTCTGTCTTTTTTTCTCTCAGTCTTGCCTTTGTCTCTTATCTAACTAATATCTGTTTCCTACTGCACTATCCTTCAATGAAACAGAGAGAAGGCAGTATCTCATTGCTGGGTATGCTAGGGGTACAACTCCACTATCACATTAGCTGACACAAGCCCAAATTCCCCAGTTGCCCATATTGCCTAGCAGCTGACTGATCCTTGTGAGGGACAGGACATACATGTATACTGGAACCATCCTAAGTTTTGGATCAGTAGCTAAGTATGTTTGTAACTACAGATCTTATAAATATTAACAACTAAACTCAAATTTTATTATATATGAACTCAGATGATTTTCACTTTAAAATATTGTAAAACCTGTAATGACTAGCAGGCTACTCCTTGGTCATCTAAGAGCTATTTCCAAAGAAACTAGAATATTTTATAGTGTCTGTCATAAACCAGAAAAAAATGTATTTTTATGTTGCTTTTTACATGATACAAGATGAAATTATATGAATGAATCTAACAATTGTTCTTAAAGTCCATAAGTTATACTAATCAAAACATCAAAAGCACAGTGTGAGATATGTGTATCAATAGGAAGAAATACAAACATGAATCTTAGCAGAGTGAAACAAGCAGCTATATATGACTCATTGTAGACTTTTTTTTTTTTCCGAGGAATGTTTTGCAGTCCTGAAAAAAAATGTGTCAGTGAATCATTTTAACTAGGGCCTTTCAGTCTACAATTCAATTGCAAGCCACTCTTTGGCAATGTTATATTGGGGTGTAACAAACCTCAAGTGCAATTGATCGTTTTCCTTATGATCATGAGACAGCGGGACCCAAGCAATTATTTAGGTTCAGGGATTTATTGAATTTTGAGTGTGTGTAGTCAAACCCTAGAGAGTCTGAGTACCTGCAAGCACTGTTTCAACTTAATCAGTCCAGTCAGCCTCATAGTCACTTCTCCCAGTCTTACTGTGAGGTTTTGCATTATTGGACACACCTCACAGCAGGTGCTTCCCAGCCAAAAGAAGTATTCAACATTACTTATTTGATGTAAACTAATTGTTTGATTAGGATGAATTTCTGCTTTTAAAAGGTAGTTTTAAGGAACAGAATCTTTTTTGTATTTTAAGTGAATAACACAGTACATCTTTTCCTACTTTGATAATACTTCAGGGCAACCCTGAAGTGAGAATTCATAACAGAGCTGAACAGAGTTGTTGAAGCAAGTGTGAGGAAGTGCTAGAACTTTCATTAAGTTATAACACCAACATCTCACAGAAGCTGAAAAGCAGGAGGGGGAAAAAAAAAAAAAAAAAAAAAAAAAAACAAAAAAAAAAAAAACACCTACATGAGTTCCACAAAATGAAGAAATTCAGAAAGCAGAGAAACAGTAGCTTCTGAAACTCAGAATGACTCATTCCTCATCCAAAACTGCCTTTGATAAACTTAACTGTTTAACTCTGGAACTCTGAAAAATCATTAGCACTACATTCTCACTACCATAAATTACTTCTGTATTTCTTACAGGATCAAGATCACAATTTTAAAGTCTATCCTTTACCACCCATGGTAGCACGTTGTCATCTAAACACCAAAATTCAACACTGTTCCAATTCTAAACATCCTGCATTTAATACATGCTTGGAAAATAGTGAGTACCTAACAGATACAAATTATCATAATGTGAATTTATATTGGTTAATAAACTGGCTAAGACTTCATTCAAAAGCACATTTAAGTGAATTAAATGTATACAACTTGTTTTAAAGTTTCTATTTACATAGAAAAAATATCAAATTGTAATAGCTATTTTATTTAAAAAGATACAAACAACATACCATGCTGTTACTATGGGAATGCTAATTTACACTAGCAAAGGAAAAGGCATTAATTTCACTGTCCACTGGAATTATTTTACAGACAGTTTTCTTTTGAGATCAGGAACACCAAGAAATAATTTGTTAATATTGATTGCTCTGGAGAAAAAACACATCTACTGCTTTGCTCATTTCAGGAAAGCTTGAAAGTTTTTAGAGCTTTAGTTACAGTCAAAGGATGTTCACTTGAAACAATGTTTGAAAGTAATCTAGTTTTGGCATACAAAAGTCAAGCATTCATTTAAACTAGATTTTTCTAGGATGCTTCTATAATAAGCTGAGAGATTGTCAATCACCTTTATACTGCAATTAAGTTTATTCTGTGCTTGGAAGACCTAAATGCATATATTTCTTCATCAACGGTAGGGGAAGCCTAAATGAGCGCCTGAGGTGTAACATCTAACCTTTAGATAACTAAACTGAGACAAGTCTCAACCAAAGAGGCAGATAAGGGGCTGATCATCTTCTGCCAGTCACAGGCGCAACTTGTGGCAGCCACTGATGGGTAACGTCTGCAAACCAAAAAATACATCAACATATGGTTTTATTGTGCTTTGTGGTTGTTCACCACGGGGTTGGGACTGATTACATTTTTATTTCTTTTTTACCTTCAGCTAACTGCCCCATCATTGACCTGGTAAGCGCTGTTGTCGTCACGGCTGGGAGAACCTTCCAGAAGTGTGCAACAGGTGGCAGCAGGCGACCGTTAGGCACCACAGCCACAGGAGGCTGCAAGCGCGCCTCAGGCGCCCCGTGGCGCTGTGCCCCCTCCCGCTCCCTCCCAGCTTTCCTTCTGGACCCTGCTGTCTTCTGCAGGACAGAGGGAACACGTTATAAGCTGTCTTCTCTCCCGGACTGCACTATCTCTTCAGTGAAGATGTGTCAGTGTTTAATATATCTGTGACTAGAAGTGCTTTGGTATCTGCACTCCTTTAGTCTCCAGTTTGGTCTCAAACCACAACATACGTTTTCCCTTTAGTGCTATTACAATAAAATAACTAATATCTGTTACTTGAGCGTTGGCTGGTCATCAGTTAACTTTGTTAACAAAAATTAGTTAATCACTGTCTGTCTGAGAAAAGAGAAATGGGAGCTTCAAACTACCATCAGGACTTGCTAGGGTGATCCCTTAGAGGGTACCAAGAGTGCCAAACTCAGGCCTTCTCACAGCCTACTTGTCCGCTCCTCTCTGATGACTGTTTCAAAACTCCTTAAAGATGGTTTGGAAGACATGGACTTCACTTCTCAACACTACTGGCCCAGGTCAATAGGGGCAATGTACTACAGAAGACACGCTAAAGACCAACAGATGCACCTCCTTCCAAAGAAGAGACTTTCACTCACTGACCATACACCACTGCTGTGAACCTACATTTCTGGACAATCTCTACAGAGGTGTTTTGAACAATTAGTCTGATTACATCTCTGTGGTACTCTTTAAATTAGCTCTTTAAAATTATAATTATATGCACACAAGGTATACATGATAGGAACAAATACTAGGTAATACTTAGTAATGCAAAATGGGCTATCACACCAAAAAAGATGATACCAGGACTATTGATAGTCCATGTGAGTACTTTACAGTGACATATAACAGAAAGGAAATGTTGTGTTTTGTAAATTCAATGCAAGCAAACACAAACTTCCTTTACTTAAAGATGCTTTTTTTGCATAAATTTGGCAGCATTCCAGCAACACCTTTTATCACATACATCAATTTAAGCTGATGATTAGTCCTACTAAAATCAGTGCTTTAGCAAGAATTAGGCATTACAGCACAAAATTAGAAGTGTTACACACTGAAATTTTAAAAACAGTCCATTGAAACTGAAGTTTAACTAAAAATCTAGTTATTATCTAGATAGATTTTGGTAAAAATGCACCAACTATTTAGTCAAAGTCTAGCTACCACTAGAGTGGAGGAAAAAAAAAAAAAAAAAAAAAAAACTAATTACTGTTATTTACTGTTGAATCCCAAAGTCCCGTGATATACCTAGTAAGAGCTAGGTTAGTTGACTGTGTGCTACTATCTCCATAGTTAGGCAGAAATATTGTACTCTACACTTCTGATAACAAAAAGTCTATTCTGCTCTCTCTGTTGGTTGTCTGAATCAGCCTGCACAAACAGAAATTGATCTGAAAGATGTTTTCTTAAATAAAAGAATTCTCCCCTGCAGTCTTTATCTCCTTCCTCATTGTTCTTTCTTCCTTGTCTTAGTTCAGTTTTGCCCCCATTTTCTAGATCAAGAATTCTGTTTTCCCTTCTGTTTTCCCTTCCCTTCCACAGACGTGCTTACATTTGCTCTAGCAAATGGTTTGCTTGGATTTTCTCTTCTAAATATTTCATCTACATCTGACTTTTTCCATGTCTATGACAAAACCACTGTAAAAGACAGCACACACAGTGTACTTATTATCTTCCCTAAACAAAGAATACAAATGAAGTATTAAAAAAAAATACATTCTTAAAATGGTACTTTATATCTCTGAATGAAAGCTATCAGTATTTATCCTTGACTTTATTTCTTTATGATTCAATAGCTTCTTGTCTATATCTGAATAACATTTGCATTGGGTTGGCTTTCATCAGCATCCCAGTTAACCATCAAAGAGCAACCTAGGTACATAAGCAGAGGGCAACTGTCCAGTCAAAGCAAAATTTCTGGTAGCATATCTGACATCACCACAACCAGTATGTCCACCAACCTGGAAGCAAGGACAATATCCAATTCAGCTGAGTGCAATATTCATAAACATATAGATTTGTTAAATTATAGAATGCATTGTTGAACTTCACAAAAGTAGCGTATAAATATAAGCTAAAGAGACACAATCACTTCATTTGCCTAAAGCACATAGCATGAAAGGCATACAAACTTCTATTCAAATCTGCGAATGGATGTCACCTTCATCTGCACATGAGCTGCTTTCCATGTCTGGATATTTCTCTCTTGAAGAGTATAGCAGTCATGCCAAATAATGTGCTGTTTCATCAAATAAAACAAGTCTTTCAGAGCTCAGGTCTTCCAAGGTGAAATTGTTAAAACCCTAAAAATACTAGATATGTCAAAGCAAAGCTTGGGTACCTTTTAATTTGTTTTTCTATCTACACCTCTACTCTGCTGCTGCTATGTCTCTTTAGTTATTTTCTCTGTATTAGCTAGATATAAACACAGTTTTATATCTCTAGTAAAAAAAAAAAAAAAAAAAAAAAAAAAAAACGTTGTATGTATGTAGAATTCCCACTTAATCATTTTCTTTCTAAAGAAATGGTGATGCTAAAATGCTAAAATAAATCAGGGTCCCATTGACGACACCTTTGGGTCATCCTAATCATCCAGTTGGTTTAAAAAACAAATTGCTTAGAAACAAGCTCACATCACCTGGAATTTAACATATTCCACTCAGTGAATGCACAAATATATAGTATATAAAAGGTAGTTTATCTAGACACAAGCAATAAAGATTCTCAGTTTTGTGGAGTACTTAAGGATCTGGATTATGGCTGTACCTAGTCATCTAGGACCTCTATTCTGCATGAGGAGCACTCAGCTGGCTTGTCACTGTTGCTCCACTATCACCCTATCATTACCTAGCAGGTAACTTATGTGTATAAATGTAAATTAACATGTTCTAGGTAACATACATCTCATTAAAGACCCAAGTCCTTTTTCTCTTGGTAAAACATTTCCGTACTCATCTCCCTTCAGTTTCCACTGACCGAGCTTAACATAGTGTGGCAACAATTGCAGGGACCCCCAAGCATAGCTTGTGGCAACATGGAAACTGGACACATACACTCCAACCTCTACCAGGAGGCTCCTCAACAATTTCTTCCTAGCAAAAGCAGCTCAATAGACTTGATATATTCAGAAAGAGCTCTTGAGTCCTACTGAAGCAAGGATGGCTTCTGTTCTGTTAGGTCCACAAGTATTATTCTACGTGCTTTCCGTCCTGTCCTTGGGCTGAATAACTGCTGTGCAAGCAAATCTCTCCTATGTCAGAGCTTTGCTTATTTGTGCTTGCTAGAATGTTTGCTACTTCCAATCTCAAATATTTCAGTCTCTGTGGGGAGGGAGATGCCAAGCAAAATAGAATTTGTGCCCCTTACTTCCAAATTCATCAAGATGTTGAACAACTGAATCTCAAAGAAAAGGAAAGCTGACAAAGATTTCCGATTAACCCATGAAGCCTAACAGAGCGTTTACAAGTGATATCGTATCACATGCCAGTGGTAACACCTATACTCAGAACCATAATCAAGACTAACTAAATTCCCCTTCAGCTGCAATTACCTAGAACTGACCAAATGTTCCTCATTTCTTCCAATTCTTTAAATATATCTGTGTAGAAAATCATCATAAACTTCAGAAGTGAGATGCCTGCTGTTCTTACAGCAGGCATGTTCTTAGAGCAGGCATGTTCTTAAATGTAAAATTCAGCATTCAGACACACAGGCTATGAGACAGAAAAGCACTTACAAACACACTTTAGTGTAAATGATGAGGCAGATCACTGGTTTTGTGGGAAACAAAGTTCAGAGCCTTTTTTAAATGTAATTCAGGAAGACTGACACTTTCCTGTCCCTAGAAATTGGCATAGATATTTCATTGATAGATTGGGTGGCAAGTCTACCTCTCCTCTGCTTGTAACTGCTGTGCACCTATTCATCTTGTACCCTAGTAAAGTGCTACAGTTCAGTATGATACTTTCTGTATTCTTCACAGCTGCTGTCTCAAAGACAAATACACAAAATCATTCAGCAGTATGGACTATTTTGACCTGTCTGCTGTACTAACTGACCCAGCTAAAAAAGCAGATATGACTGATGAAATGGTATTCGTGGAACACTTACCATGGACATAAGACACTTAGCCTACTAGACAAAAATTAGCTAAGAAGTCATTATAAAACTCCATCTCATGAGTAAATCAGGTGTGAGCACTCAACCTATATTACCACCAGAGAGCAAAAGGTGAACTGTCTACTTGCTAGTCATAACTAAAAGAACTGAAAGGTCAGTAGTCATCTGTTGGGCTCTGCTAGCAATCACTGATCCCATTAGATACTCAGATCAAAGATCAATTTAGTACTGATGGGCAAGAGATTCCCTCAATCAAAGTAATTAAAGGCCAAGGTTTCTAAAAGTACAATTTCTCACAGCTTGGTGTGACTTTAATATGAACTGTAGCCTAACAACTTCTAGTCAACCTCACTCCCAATTTCCAGTGACCTGAACAAAATCCTAAGCACTCAGAAGTTGCTCTGTTTTTTTCAGCAGTATTATGGGGTCCAAAAATATTTTTTTCTTTTTGTATTTTACTGATACAATTCTTGCCTTACACATAGACTTTTATGGATACTGCTTTCTCCCATGACTGAAAAAAGTGGAAGTCTTAGCAACTACATTCACAGTTCAGAATTACACTGAGGTAACATGAAAAAAATTAACTTTCTTGTGAATGCAGCTGACAGCTCTTGACTTCACTTCTTACAACACTGAACTATGATCTGACATCAGAAAGGAACATAGTTATTTGTGATTGATTCCATCACCTCAGATTTGTAAGTTAGCTCCATTTCATGATCAACAATGGTAACATTATATGCAAAAAATAATCAAAGAATATCAGCAAAGACATCATTCGTTGGCCAGAATAACATAGTGAACATCAGTTTTTATGTAACAATTCTGTGCTAAATCTGATTACACACAGACATCATTCCTAGATTTAAGAGAAAAAACAAAATTGTTTACCTTCACACATTCAAGACCAAAACCTTAATAATAATAATAATAATAATAATAATAATAATAATAATAATAATTCTATCTCATTTTTAAACTGATTTTTAAAATCTGAATGGTTTTGTTGAGCTTGGAGTTTGAGAATTTAACAACGGATTTATATTTTATTTCAGTGCCAGTTTAGGCTAAATTATGACTTCTTAAATGTACAAACAAGTTAGCAAATAGTTTGTTCACTTTCCTTTCCTGCCTTTTCCATTTCCTCCTGCAAGCTTCTTTTATTCTCAGGCAGAGACAAACATATATTGAGACATAAAAGGATTAATTGACTACAACAGTACCTGTTTCACTGCATGCACACAGGTTAGATTTCACAGAACATGGCTGAACATATAGTCAGGAAAACATCAATATTAAAACATGATATATCTTGAATATGTAATATTACAACAATTGTCTGTTCTGGAGATCTGGTAAGACTGAGCATTTCTGGGAAGAGAAAACTGAAAGAATCTACTTAGCATTAGGATTTATTCCTCTATATAACCCAGATCTATTTGTCCTAGGAAAACTCTCAGTGGTAACCGTGGTGATGAAAGATGGCTGCTGATGAGTGTCACAACAGCCAAAAAGCAAATGCTACAGACACATCATTCTTCTTGCATAGATAATGTGAGTTGGCAGCTCTGGAAGAATATCTATTCAACTGCCAAAGAGACATAGCACAACACAGCCTCCCAATTAATATGCTGAAGTATATGTCTATTTACTGTTGCTCAAACAGTGAAATATTTTCTTGATCCTAAATCATATATGTTTTAATGTCTCATCATATATTTCCTATGTGTGTTAACATACAGAATATAACATATGTTCTTATGTATGATATCTGAGAAATTGAAGATGGAAAACCGTACTTCTCTCAAGTTGAAGTTGGGAAAATTACTGATTCCTTTACATCTTCTTTATACAACGTAAGTTATACTTACTTAAGACAACAACGTGATATATAACTGTTAGAAGTTTATGTAGTTGTTCCAAATCTGTTCAATGTATGCTCTCTAAACTCCTATAAATAGCATCTCAGTTCAAAATTACTGAATCTCTGGTATGTTCTAATAAATGCGAAAATGTCACTCATAGCAATATGTGGCTTGAGAAAAGTTCTCTTGCGTCCCAAGCATTCAGATGAATCATGGGTGAAATGCAAAATCCAGTACTCAGAACAAGAAAGCATCCCAAACAAGCAAATAAAAGAAATTCTGTCAGTTGAACAAAATAAGCAAGAAGACAGATGGAAAAGTAACAGAAAAACAAAGGCAGTACTATAGCACAGAAAAATTGCACATAAATAATGTAGAGATGCATAAACTTATTGCTAATTTGGACACTATCTATCCCTCTCTCATGTATACCAACAAGTGAGTTTATTCAGTTTGGGGTGTTTTTTCTGTTTGTGTGTGTGTTTTGTTTTGTTTTTAAATAAAACACAGCCCTACTGCAGGTGACAGCCCACACAGACAGGCAAATATATGTATATCAAGTACATGTTAAGTACAACTTAATGTATTTCTGTTTCCACGTGAATTATTTCTAATAAATCTTCATCTTCCCAGTTCACAACTACACAAAATAGGAGGTATTATTCCAGGTACAGTTTTATCATGCTGTACTGGAAAGGGATTGTGACTTCCCTGATAAAACTTCCATTCCTTATTTGAGTCTTTGAAAACGTCAGTAAAACATTTTATCTGAACATAAAAATAAAAATGTCACTGGTATCACTTGTACATGTGATTGATTAGATTGATTGATTAGATGTCAATCAGTCATTGACCTCCTGGTACACAGGCACTGAAGAACATCTCAAAAAGCTTACAACTTGGTTTCATTTATTAACTTCCTAAGCTTACAGGACGGCTGTTTGATTAATTGTTAATAAGTGCTGAATTGCTATTATCAAAACAACAAAAGATTACAAGAATCAGAGTTAACTCCAAAATATAAAGTGGAAAAGTAAAATTTGAATTCACTGAGCACCAAAAAACAAGTACAACTATGACAATAAATAGAAACCATCTCATGGTATGACCAACATTTCTCTCCTCACATTGATGAAAAGGCTCAGCTACATAGTAGAGGCTACAGTTGTATAAAAAAAAAAACCCACAACTGAGATGAGAAACTGCCGCAGTCATTTCAACCTATGAAATAAATTATGAACAGCAATATTTTTCTGTTTTATTTTTTTCCTGCTTTAAAGCAGATTCCATTACACTTAGAGCAATTGTATTTATGTAGCTGGATTTTTCAGTGGGATTTGTTTTACTGTCATCAATACAAAAATCAAGATTGTATGAATCAAAACAGAAACATGCAAGACCAGAGTCAAGGAGTTATATGAATCACCTGCAAAACATGGAGCTTCCACTTAACATCCCACAGCATGAAACATGAGAGATCACAAAGAGTGCTGAGCTTCTACACAAAGCAATATGAACAGTGTTTACATATTCTAACGGTTGTTGCTTAATCCATTCTGAAGGAAAGCCTGCAGGCTTCTCCCTGAATGCTAAAGAAAATTCCGTAATTGAAATGTATCATGCTAATATCCTAAAGATTCTAACTGAACAAGCAGTTTATTTGATTGCATACTAGTGATGAGTCCCATTAAAAAAAAAAATATATAAAAAAAAATGGTTTTCCTCACATGCAAAGTAAGAAAATTACGATACATACCTCCTTCCTCACCTAGTAATGAGAAATGCAATATAAAAACTAAGCATAATTTTCCTGTTTATAAATTGACACCTTAACAAAAAAGAAACAATAAAGTTATTTAACACTACAGTAGTTTTGACATTTTCTGTCAAAAGCTTATTTGCCAACATTACCAACATTAAAACTTACTCTGAAAGAAACGCGGGCGGTAACTCTCAGGTACCTAACTCTTTCTTAAGCTCCTTATTTATGATATCTTTGTTAAAACCTTCATAGCTCTTGAGCTTTGGGATTTACATTAGATTATGTGGACCATTAACTTGATATTAAATTCTCTTACTCATTCAGCTACTGATATACCCCCTTCCTGAACAGTGGAGACACTAGCCAGTATCAGTGCCACGAATCCATCCTTCACTTGTTAATCTAGCACATTTGTGTTAGGAACATTTTGACTGAAGTACTCCCATTGAAACAGCTTCTTCCTTAGAACCATATACACAGAGAACATGCAACTGCCTTCTAAGGAAAATGAAATATTAGACTTTTTTTTTCTGATAATTAACGAGCAAGTTGGAAACCATTATGATACACTCTTACAATGATTACTAGACACGTATAAAGCATGGTCCAGACAGATGAAACAGTTAAAATGCCAGAAAGTTAGCCAGAATTAAACTCATGCTCAGCATAAATCCAGCTGAATTCCATGGAGTTACACCAGGAATTATGTTTTTAACCTGCATTTCCTTAATGTATGAAAATAAGCATTTAGTCATTAGAAACCCAGGTGACCCTTCCAGGCACTATTAGTCCAATGCAGTAGTTCCCTGTGTCAGTATTACTACCAAGCTACCTTGGAGGATAAAACTCCTTTCAGACCAAATTTTCAATTTACTTTTAGTATACAGAGATTAATTACAAGCTCTGACACTGATTTGTAGGCTCCTTAAACTG
The DNA here is from genome assembly GCF_047663525.1 of Anas platyrhynchos. Taxonomy (NCBI): domain Eukaryota; kingdom Metazoa; phylum Chordata; class Aves; order Anseriformes; family Anatidae; genus Anas; species Anas platyrhynchos. The sequence continues at coordinate 2,167,926 of NC_092594.1, forward strand.
GTCAGTGCTGCCACCAATGGCACTGGCTTCAGGGTGTAAAAACAGAACATCTTTCACAACATGTATCTGAACCACTATTTTCCCAATATAACTGCAATTCTTTTTATGGTGAGGATATGAAATATGACCTATATGATCTCCCACTATCCTTTCTCCATAGCTCATTGTTTTAACAAACACAAATGATTTATAGTTTGTCACTGTTCTCTAAGGAAAAATTCATTTCTCCTGCATGATGCTAAACCATGTACCATAGATTTCTGAATTCTGACAACATTGGATATGTAATAGCTTTTCTAACATCATGCTTTAGCAACATATGGCTATAAGTAAAAGCTGTTAAAGTGCTTTCATTTTCACCTGCTTTGTGGGGACTCCTGCTGGGGGCACAACAAAAGTTCACAAAACCTACATTATGCATTTTTCCAAATGCATAATCCAAATGCAAAATCCAAGCTATTTTGATTTTCTGTGCACAGACAAGGATCTAATGGATATGACAAAAATCTCTTTCTGAGGAACCCTTAGCCCTCACTTGTATGACCAAATTATGAAATGAAGGAAAATAAAGCAGGACTTTGCAAGGTGAGATCTGATATTCTCACAGTTTTTTCAGATGATATTTCATAACTCCAAAAACTATTCAATATGTACATCATAACATTAATAGAGTTTTGTTCTGTTTTGTTTTTTATCTTAAACTTCCACATTTAAATTCTCTGTGGATTCTGCTGTACTTGTAAAAGTGTAAAATTCCCCATTGCCACATAAGGAGAATTATTACTACTGGTGTGATAAGACAAAACATGTGCAAGAATACCTACAAATTTTAAAAACATCTCTTCCATTATCATGTATTTTCAGCAAGGCCCATAGCATCGGATGAGTCTGTGAGCTGCAAGAAATTTAAAGACCACAGATAAAAGCGTTTGGAATTAAGATTGAAAGGGTTTGTAATTGAGCCTTGAGACCCTATGTTAACAGGAAAAAGGCCGTTAATAACTAATTTTTCCAAGCTGTGCACAGAGAAGCACACCTGAACAGAGTGCTTCACCTCCAAGACATTCATAGAAAAGATCAGTTAGAAAGCAAAAACCTTTTTCATGCAACTTGGTGTGAACTACTAACAGCAGTTAGGCTGCAGATCTCATAATATCTGTGTTTGTAACTTGTGACTCCTGTGAATTAGCTTTTAGTCTCATAAAGCCTCAGCCTAATCTTAAACCCAGGAAAGAGGATTATTCCTGGAACAATAGCTTTATTATGAAAGACCTATAAAACTTCTACATTCTTATGAAATTGAAATGTAAAGGCAGCAGAATACTGTTAGATTTTATTGCAAACTTTAGTATGAATATATATAAGTTAAAAAAAAAAACAAAAAAACTTCACTGTGTTTTTCTTCATCTTCATGGAACGGAGTATTATGCTTTCCACAAAATATGACTTCTTGTTATTCATTCCATGGGAATAGAACTTTGAGTATGATACATATATGAATCACTAACCAACTTGCATCAATAGATTAATTTTGTCTCAAGAGTTCTAGTGGAATTTAAGTTGTATGTGCAACACTGACTTAAAATGCTAACAGTATAAATGACATCAAAGAAAACCACCACTCTAGCTTAATGACCGAATATCTGCCAAATTCCTTATTTCGAATCTTACCAGCATTTTTACAGTAGAATGAACTAAGTGTTGGTCTGTTACTTGAAATCTCTGCTGTTAAAATCATTAAAGCATTTTTTCATCAAGTTCTGTAAAGAAGATACCCTTAAATATTAATCATTCCCTACATAAATGAAATTTAAGTATCATATTCTATTTCATAATTACATCTTTATAATAGCCAGGAAAATCAAACCCTTAAGCTTCACAGACAGTGATGTACAGTAACAATCCCCACTTTTATTCTGAATCTCTGGAGTATGTGAGCTATATGATTCCAGATTCTGGCCTTTTGCTGAAGTCAACATTTATTTGTCATGTACTACCTCTGTGCAATGAAAGCCACTAATTTCTAGCCATGTTCCAAAGAGGGTAAAAAAAGGATAACTTTCCTGAAAACAAATTTCTGCAGAAAGTCATTCCCACTGCACTGACAGAAATAGGCAGGATAGAAGAGACAACTATCATCATAGATTGAATGTGTTGTATATAAAGAATAGCAGTAGCCTATGAGCCGCATAATTATTTAACAGTGAAACTCAACAGAGGGCAAAATTCCTAATTTTGCATCTGACACAGTAGTAAACAAATGATATACTCATTCCATCATATATTTGTCTTTAGATACTGTCTTTAACAGACGCTAGTATTGGTATTACTCAATATCATACTCTGCCTATCTTTAGATACTGTTACTTTTCTCATGCTTAGACTGTAAGACTTTTTTTTTTTTTTTTTTTTTTTTTGTACAATACTCAATACAGGAGCATTTTAATATGTGAACAATAATTAGGTTCATTGTTAACTGTATTGGAACAATAAAAGCTGCAGTGTCCATTTATAGACTAGTTAAAAGTTAGGAAAAAAAAAAAAAGCTGAAATTCCCTAGAAATATGGAAAACAACTCTGTAATATCAAGCTCTGATGGTTACTGAAAACAAGGCTTCATTATCTTATTTTGACAAACAGCAGGTTCTTGCATATGTGATAGGTTTGGCAGTTTTCATTTAATTCAAGCACAGAGAAACAAATATGTCAACACACTATAGAAGTGTGAGCACTCCACACAGAAAAAGAAATCTAACTGAAGAAAACACTTTTAAATCCAAGAACACAAAAAAGCACAGAGAAAGTTCAGACTACAAGGCCAATGGTGAAATTTTGGAGATGAACTAGGTTAGAAACCAAACTGTGACTGGGATCTCAAAAAAATATATTATTTCAGTCATTTTAGAATTTTAAGATACTACATTATCCCTCTGTCCTGTTGTAAAGGTGACCTCTAAATAAAAAACTTTCTCCTTCCTCAGACTCTTACGGTGTACCTTTTCTGTTCTGTACATTGGTGCTTTGCTGAATTTGCCTTGTCACCACATCTGATCTTCTTCTACTATCTATTTATTATTTTTGGATTGTTTAAACCACTTCACCTTTCTTCTGACCTTTTCATATTAGAAACTGATTCCAGTTTTGGAGGCAATTATCCCTTCTGCACATTGTTCTTTGGATGTTTTTTCTATACTCTTCATTAATTGCTTCCTACTGTTGTTTATTTTTTTCTTCTTTTTTTTCAAAATCTGACAATAAACCCGTATTTTTTTCTGCATTGTCTTTACTATATTTCTGATTATACATGTATACCATCTTAACTTGAGCACTGTTTAGACTTCACACTTTCTGTTAATTACCAACTGATATTTCTCTAGATATTTGATTTCTTCATAGTACTGTTTTCTTTTTGCGAGTAAAAAGGTTTTATTTGTTTACCACAGAAATCTATCCCTGGATTGGCTCTGGCTGGGATGGGATTGACTTTCCCCACAGCAGCCCCTACAGTGCTGTGCTCTGAGCTTGGAGCTACAACAGAACCGGTAACCCACCAGTGTTTTGGCTATTGCTGAGCAGTGCTGGCACAGCATCAAGACCCTCCCCAAACTCCACAGGCTGGGCTTGGCAAGAGGTGGGGAGAAGCCATGGCCAGGGCAGCAGACTCAAACCAACCAAGGGTTTTCCCTGCCATACATGTATGATGGAATCTGGAAAAGGGGAAGGAGAAAGGGAGGGATCTCATTAAGAGATCCTCCTGACACGCTGCTACACATATTGAGTCCCTGCTTCCCCAAACGTGGCTGATCACTCATTGATGGAAAGTAGAGAAATGCTTTTTCCTTCTCTTTGCACAGCCTTTGCCTGTTTTTTCCTCTTTATTTTCCCTTTAACTAAATTATTCTTATCTCAACCATGAACCTTTTTTTTTTTTTCTGTCCTTCATACTTTCTTCCCTTCCTCTCCTTTTGAGGAGGGGAAGCGAGAGAGCGGTTGTGTTGGTTAGCTGTCCATCAGGTGTAAAACCACCACACTCTCTTCTAGTAATGTTCTGGTAGGATACAAGGTTAAACCTCACTCAGCTCCCTCTAAATTTTGATGTTCTGAAAGACTTGTATCTTGAAGCTATGAGAGTGAGGTAAATCTGATTTCATCTTGGAATCTGTGATGTTCTGATGCTCTTCTCCACTATAGATAATGTAAAACTAATCAGTGCTAATTAACAATGGATTCATATAATTTCATCGTTACTTTTACCATGAATATAATGGGTTTTCACATCATCTCCTTTCAGAAGTGTTAACATTTTAAGTCAGTTCTCAGTGCTGCCTGCATCTGAAAAGCAATCCTTTGACTTTATGAGCATATTCAGCACCATCCATTAGAAAATTTAGTAAACATATCATTATATTATTATTGGCCTCATGATGCCCTGTGTCAGGAGTTAGGCTTTCTTCATACCATTATGATTACAACTTTAATATTACTGCAGCATTCAAGAGCCCTGATCTTGCATAAGCAGAAAAGGAATAATTTTTATTTTGTGTAGGACGTACATGAATAAATTCCTAGCACTGCTCTAGAAATCTTAGCTCATATTTTCTCTTCTGTCACTTGTCACAGCAAAAGCAGATTTATCCTAGAGTAGGGCATGACATATTTAGCTAACAAATTGCACACGGTCCAAGTGAACAGGTTTTCTCATATTCAGGAATGCCAAAGCAGGTTATGAGTGTGATAAAATATATTAAAGCCCCACAAATTCAGTTTGCTGTAAGCCTTCATGCATTTTGTCATCTGGAGTATTTTCTGTCATTCATGTCCTCTCCAGCACCTTGCCTGTCCGTGCCTGCCTGGTAAATGGTGATTGGTCATTCAGTGTGGATTTAGAGACACCAGCTACAGCACAATCATAGCAAAAGGAACTCTAAAGATGGCATACACGTGCAAAGCTTTGATGAACTGTCCAACCTACAGGGTAAACATGGCCTTTATCTAATATGCCTGACAGAGAAGCTCAGAAAAAAGCTGTTTCTCCTCCATTATAACCAGCAAGGCCTACACTGATTTATACATTGAATTAGGAAACTAAATCAAGATGAGCTTTCCACCCCTCTCTTCAGCTTCTTCAGTAACAATTCAAAGAGGTCAAACCATATCTGCAGGGCATGTAGCAAACAGTCTTCTTGAAACTGCCTCTGAAGCTGAACAAAACCAGAAACAAATAAAAAGGAGAGACTGTGAAAAGACAGCACTTCTGCCTCTGCTAATCTGCTGTAGGTGAAACCCCTGACAACCTTGGGCTTGGAGAGGCTAACAGTTCAAACTAAGGCTAGTCTCTCAGGGACAAAAAGAAAAGACAGTAAAACTAGTAAAACTAGTATAAAAATAAAGGTAAGAGGTCACTAAGAGGTCTCTAAGTTTTGGGTTTGTTTATTTGAACATAAAGAAGTCTGAAGACTTTTCTTCCATCTCTACTTACTATGCCCATAAACTACTATGTTATCTTTATTTTTAATTTGCTCCCAGCAAGGGAAAAAAACGGAAAAAAAAAATCAGTCAACAATTCTCTGTGAGTTGTTTCTAGTGTTCTAACAAGCTTCACTTGTCTAAGTAGTATAATTGATAACAATTATCATACGTCCATTCAGCTCCTGGAACTTCTTTCTGCTTTGGGAAGTTTACAGATTGTAATCCAAAGGTACCAAATGTATCAAAAACAGTCATATAGCAACTTCCCCAAAAAAGTGGAACATTTATATACGTAGGTAATAAATATAGTTGTTACTAAGTATGTGTACGATGCTTAAATATTTCCCTGAAGGCATTTAAAAGACATGTAGATGTGGTGCTTATGGACATAAGCTGTGGTGCTTATGGACATAAGGTTTGGCAGTAGGCAATGGTTGGACTTGGTGATCTTAGAGGTCTTTTCCAACCTAAATGATCCTACAATGCTATAATATACTTGGCGGCCAGGAGGGCCAGCTGTATCGTAGGCTTCATCAAGAACAGCACTGCTAACCGGTTGAGGGAAGTGATTGTCCCACTCTGCTCTGTACTGGTGCAACCTCACCTTGAGCACTGTGCGCAGTTTTGGGCACCACTGTATAATAAAGATATAAAACTGTTAGAGAGGGCAACGAAGATGGTAAAGGGTCTAGAGGGGAAGACGTATGAGAAGCAGCTGAAGTCATTTGGATTGTTCATCCTGAAGAAGGGGAAACTGAGGGGAGACTTCATCATGGTCGACAGCTTCTTCATGAGGGGGAGTGGAGAGGCAGGCACTGATCTCTGCTCTCTGGTGACCAGCAATAAAACCTGAGGGAATGACATGGAGCTGTGACGGGGGCAGTTCAGGCTGGATATCAGGAAAAGGTTTTTCATCAAGAGGGTGGTCAGGCACTGGTCATGGCACTGAGCCTGCCAGAGTTCAAGAAGCATTTGGACAGCGTTCTCAGATACATGATCTGATTATTTATTTATTTATTTATTGGGGCAGTCCATTGGGGACCCAGGAGTAGGATTTGATGATCCTTGTGAGTCCCTTCCAACCTGGATATTCTGTGATTCTATGATATTCTGTGATTCTATGGGTCCGGATGGGATTCATCCCCGGGTGCTGAAGGAGCTGGCGGACGTCATCGCGGAACCTCTCTCAATTATTTTTCAACGATCCTGGGAGTCTGGAGAGGTCCCGGTAGACTGGAAGCTGGCAAATGTTGTGCCGATTTTCAAGAAGGGTCAGAAAGAAGACCCTAGCAATTACAGGCCTGTCAGTCTCACGTCAGTGCCTGGTAAAATCATGGAGAAGATGGTTCTCGAACGTATTGAGGCGCACCTGGGGGACAAAGCAGTCATTGGTCCCAGCCAGCATGGGTTTGTGAAGGGTAGGTCCTGCCTAACTAACCTGATTTCCTTTTATGATAAGATCACCCGTATGGTGGACCAAGGGAAACCAGCTGATGTGATTTTTTTGGACTTCAGCAAGGCTTTTGACACGGTTTCCCATAGGATCCTACTGGACAAAATGTCCAGCATACAGCTAAATAAAAACATCATACGATGGGTGAGCAATTGGCTAACGGGCAGGGCCCAAAGGGTTATGGTGAATGGGGCTGCGTCAGGCTGGCGGGCGGTCACCAGTGGGGTCCCTCAAGGCTCCATTTTAGGGCCGGTACTTTTCAATATTTTTATAAACGATCTGGATGTAGGAATAGAAGGCATTTTGAGCAAGTTTGCTGATGACACCAAACTTGGAGGAGTTGTGGACTCGAATGAGGGTGGAAAGGCCTTGCAGAGGGATCTGGATAGGTTGGAGAGCTGGGCGATCGCCAACCGCATGAAGTTCAATAAGAGCAAGTGCCGGGTCCTGCACCTGGGACGGGGAAACCCTGGCTGCATGTACAGACTGGGCGATGAGACGCTGGAGAGCAGCCTAGAAGAGAGGGATCTGGGGGTCGTGGTAGACAACAAGTTGAATATGAGCCGGCAGTGTGCCCTGGCAGCCAGGAGGGCCAACCGTGTCCTGGGGTGCATCAAGCACGGCATCGCTAGTAGGTCAAGGGAGGTGATTGTCCCGCTCTACTCTGCGCTGGTGCGGCCTCACCTCGAGTACTGTGTGCAGTTCTGGGCACCACAGTATAAAAAGGACATGAAACTGTTGGAGAGTGTCCAGAGGAGGGCTACGAAGATGGTGAAAGGCCTGGAGGGGAAGACGTACGAGGAACGGCTGAGGGCACTGGGCCTGTTCAGCCTGGAGAAGAGGAGGCTGAGGGGAGACCTCATCGCAGTCTACAACTTCCTCGTAAGGGGGTGTCGAGAGGCAGGAGACCTTTTCTCCATTAACACCAGCGACAGGACCCGCGGGAACGGGGTTAAGCTGAGGCAGGGGAAGTTTAGGCTGGACATCAGGAAAGGGTTCTTCACAGAGAGAGTGGTTGCACACTGGAACAGGCTCCCCAGGGAAGTGGTCACTGCACCGAGCCTGACTGAATTTAAGAAGAGATTGGACTGTGCACTTAGTCACATGGTCTGAACTTGGGTAGACCTGTGCGGTGTCAAGAGTTGGACTTGATGATCCTTAAGGGTCCCTTCCAACTCAGGATATTCTATGATTCTATGATTTACAAGAACTTCAAAGAATTTGCAATTCATTCATATTCTTTGATAGATACAACTGTTTGTATCAAGAATAAAACTAGAAACATACTTCACAATTTTATAGAACTCTGAAAATCAACTACATATCATCAAACGAGTAGCTTTATCTGTCTTTCTTTGCACTTTCACTTCATAAAATTTTACACATCTCGCTATCATAGTCATTGCTGGACTGTTTTCTGTCATTCATTTCAGCTATCAGGTTAAGCAATACAGTTTTGATTTAAAATTTTCAACTTACTACACATTGATTCTTAGATCAGCAGTTCCCGTTAAACTTTCCAAAAATGGTTGATCTTCATTACAAACAGAAACACATTTACTGCAAGACATGAAAGCTTTTCTTCATGCAAAAAGGCCTGGAATCAGTTGTGTAGCTGTACATACAGGCCCAAGCAAATTCTCAGTATTGAAATACAGCATCAACATACAACATGCTTTAGAAAATGATTTTTTTTTAAGCTTAAAGACAAAGTCATCATTTAATTTCCTTGTGAATATTACTCCAAAAATATCTTGGAGCACAGCGGAGCTCACCTTTTGAATGCAAACAGGAAATTGAAGCTAAAACTAAGAACCTAGAAGATAATGTTTGTAGGATTTTGAAATATATGTATATGCATACACAGCCCTTGCAATATGCTCTAGTAAATCTAGTTAACTCCATCTACAATGAAGGAATGTTCCTGGATTTCATGCTCACATAATATTTTGCATATTTACAATAACTAATGTTATCCTTTCTATTATTTCTGTTGGTTTGGATATAATCCTGTCCTAGTGACTGATGATCCTTGTTTATTTGTACCTTTGTCATTTTTCATCTGAAGTTCAACAAATCAAAATCAGGCATGAATAACCCTTAGGAAATCATATCCAAAAAACCTGTCATCCTCCTCCACTGTCACGCAGGCTGCACAATCATGCCAGACATATCCTGATTCTTTTTATCTACTCTACGGTTTTCATAGAGCATAGTTTCAAATTCATAGGCTAGTCATGTCTTCAGGTTATTCAGCAGCCTGGAGCATCAATGACTCTGCTGCTTCTGGCTGAAGACTGTGACAGACCTATCTAACCCTCAGTCACAATAAACACAGCATGAGACTAAACTTTCTCAGGTGTCACATTAGGATTGTGGTACCAGCTGCTACAAAGCCACATATGATATGGATGATTAGAAAGCTCCCCCTCGATCACAGTCTCATCTAACACAAAACAGTATGGATACATACAAAAAATCCCTTGCTCCCAAAAGATGAACCAAAATTCAAAACCCCATAAAAACAAACTTTATGTTACAGAAGCTGTTCTTCCCTGGAGAAATACAGTGAGAAAATAAACTACCTGTGGCAGATCTTTATTCTGTTGTTTCATCAGTGACTGATGGAAGTGATCCCAAACATTATAAAGATGAAGCAGCTGGAACCTGAGAAACAGAAAAATTTGTAAGGAAAAACTCACCTAAGGCAGTGTTCTGTTTCAGATGCCTTGCTCAAAATAAGAAATTATTAACAGAAACTATTAATCTAACTAACCTATCTTTCAGTACATACAAAAATGAAGTCCGAGTACAAGAGAAGTAAATGAATGAATTCAAAAGTGCTTATCAAACTTAATGCAGTGTTTTCTGGTTTCAGACACAAACCTTCTCAGTTTTGTGACTTATCCAGAGATGTTTGTCTCATGCTTCATTCCAGATTTCTGACAGAGGGTATTACAAATTTCTGTTTTGTTTCATTTTACAAAGTGCTGTTGAAAACAAAAGACTGTAAAATTACCTGCACTTTCTCAAGCACCCAGAACAGTTTTTCATACAGATGAATGTAGTCTTCAGGAAATAACAGAGGAACATAACAAACACTGGGAAGCCAGGCTTCAGGAACTCACCCCAAACATCTCAAGTCAAGAAGAGCTAGTTATGAGCCACACTTACCATTTCTTTACAGATGTATATGAAGTGCATTGTTAATATATATGCTATATGAAGTTAGAAAAGAGTTTAAATCTGGTACTATCTGTCTGCAGGGATAAGGTCATTTATCATGGCTATGTGTTTTGTTTAAGAAATTCGTTTACAATAATTTTAAGTATGACATCCATCAGTAGCTGCTATATTCACCTTTGGTAAAAGACTGCTTAATGTCTTTCCAGATGAAAACTTTGTCTAGTTATGCCTCTTGGGATCGGTATTTCAAAAGCATTTGTGTATGTCAGGAGAAGGCAAATTGTAGTAGCTAACAGAAGAGTTAGAAACTGCTATTATAATTATCAAGTTGATAAATTAAAAAAAATAAATAAAAATTAAAATGAAATAAAGTAAAAATAGCTCAATTTCAAAATAATTTAATTTCCCAATTAATTTTGGCCTTGCTCTGATACAAGGACAGTTTTGGGGATAGTACTGAACACTGTGAGCATGACAGCACAGGTCAGAACAGCTCGGATTGCCCAGCACTATCTATCTTCATGCACTAGGCAGAAGCTGTGTATTTCATATATTATTCACTACTTGCTACAGTCATTAAGCAAGGTCAGTACATGTACATCCCTACCACACAGTGATACAAAAAGATTACATATATTGGGGGAATAAAACAATACAGAAATGTGGGCTGTTCTCTGCATGAATTTCAAGGCCTTGAGTTACTTTTGAAATTTTGTTCTGTGTTTGGTTATAACAGATACTCAAATAACAACCTGCAAGTAGCACACAGATCTGACTCGTGATGGTTGCTATTTGTATCCCATACCTGCTTCAGGCAGTTAATAACACAAATAACCAAATATAACCCAGTTATAAATCAAGATCCACTTCCATATCAGGCTATAGCTTTAAAACATGCTGTATGTTTATTTATATTTTAATCCACTTTTAACTGATATTCCTCTCAAACGTCCCTTGTTATCGTAGGGCTCATTCTAACCTCAAGCCCTCTTTCCTTATACTCCTGTCAGTTTATATTTATGCATATTCTTCTCTGTAATCACCCAAGCATTTTCTGATACTTTTCCAAGTTCAAGAGAAATCCAATCTGCCTCTCCCAGTTTGTTTCAAATCCCGCCTTCTGCCATGGCTAACAGGAATATAGCTTTACCTGACACCATACCTCATCTTTGACTTAGGAGGAAAATTGTTAGGGGTGAAAGAACCACCTGAACTCACTGGCAGCTTCAGTGTGAGCATTCTGCTACCAAAGCACCCGACTGCTATAACCTTCTATCACAGTTTTGTTCTGATCAGAAATAACAAGAGGAAGATAGCTACTGCATATAAACAACCAACTACATGACACGAATGGAACAGGCAATGCTCCTACCCCCTCACTTCTAACATTAACACATTTGTTGAAGTATTTTTCTGGTACTTCCCTAAGAAATTACAAAACTAAAAAGAGCACAGAGTTTCATATGGCTTAACCAGACCATTTAGCACTGACTGTGTGCTGCCACTTAAAAAGCCATTTCCGTTTATTCAATGTTTCAAAGGAAGGTTGGAGAGAGACAGAAGTACTGCTTAAGCATTCTGCAGACTATACCAGATGGGATTTACATTCAGAAGTTTCTTGGATTATCACATGAGCCATTTCTTAACTGATAGGCAAACTTTTAAAATGAATGAGAGAATAAGTTAGCATGACAGAAACAAGCAAGAAAAATAAAACATCATTCACATTTTAAAATATCCCCAGTACTACTATTCTGCTTTTATAATTCAGAATAGAATTTATTTCACAAAAATGAATAGTGACAGTAAAAGATGAATGTTTTCTTTTATATAATTTTCTGGATAACATCAAAAGAATACTAAACTGCCATGGCATGATGGGCTGCAGCGGATATATAAAATAAGCAAAGAGGTTTCTTTTCAAAGCAGCAGACACCGATGTTGTGCCAATATTCCACCTTAATCATTTTAGTTCTACTGTGTACAATGACTGATGTAGAACCTTCCCATTTCTTTAATGATCAGATGCTGGAGCAATAAAGTAACAGCAGTTGCTCACTGTGTTGTTTTGTATCCTGAATGACATATGGAACACAAATATAATGGGTCTTTTAGTTTTTCTGTATCCAATCTTATTCAAAAAATTATTTTTAAAATTCCTCTAGTACTGTTATAATATGCTTGCTCTGCCTAAATGAAGTTGGGGGGAATTTTATATATATGGTGGATGAGGCAATTGTGTTTTGGTGAACTGAAGTGATACTAGTCAAGCAGTGGGCCACTGATTTCTGATTGCCCATAGGGAAGAGAAGAGAGGGAGAAGATGTAAAGGACCGCAGGTTACAAATTACAATGTCTGCAAAAGTAATTTGTACACTTAGTTCTTCCAATAGTGCTGCAGATATTTTATTAACTTGGGGAAATGGCTTCAGGTCTAATGGCTCACAACTAACCAAGTAAATGGCTTCTGTGTGAAATCATGAACCTCCTGAATGATGAACAATGACTTCTTTAGAGTACCTATTCCTGTCAGTTACAGGGACTGAAGAAATCCAAGATTAATTCCTAGCAAGCAGGTTCACTGTCTCTCTCATGCACCAAACCACCTAGGAGGTGTTGAAGACCTCACTTTCTCATTCTAACATTGATTTTTGAGGACAGCACTGATCAAAAGGCACCAGATATCGTTACTGTGTCACATAAACATCTGACTCCAAACTGTGGTACACCATTCCCTATAATTTCTATTCAGCTCTTGAGCCAATTTCTAGTTGTAACAACAAAATCAGGTTTGTTTTTCTGGGATTCAGTCCAACTGGATGTCTAAATAAGCAGTTCATTTGCATAAAATAAAATGCTCCATAAAATGTAACAAAATCCATCAGTTTAATATGACTGGCCCTTCCTGATCTGTATATTTGAATATTTGCCATTAAAGAGGCTCACTTACAAAAATATATATATTTCTAAATGCATTACTGACTCCACTGAGAGTATTGCAATATTAAAAAAATAAACAAAATACAACACACGCATATACAAACACATATCTAGATACAACACAACACGATAGAGTGGGAAATGTACTTGTTAGAAATACTGTATTATAAGCCAACACATTTGGCCTTGTAATTCCACTGGTTATCACCCTACATTACTTGCTATTTCAAGGCATTTAACAACTCATATTTGTCACTGACACCATCTTTTAGAGGAATAAAACTGTGATTGTAAAAGGTGCTCCAGGTGAGCAGGCCACTGCCTCCAGTAATGTGACTTAGCCCTCAGAGGAAGCAGCAAAAATAGCATATATGTCCTTTATCTTATGGCACAATTCACTTTTTGATAAAGTGCTTTTTCTCTTGCAGACCAGCAAAAATTTGGGAAACTTATAATTAGACTACAATATGGAAATGCACAATCAGAACATAACCATGCCTGTTTGCATTTGCAACACAATGAGTTAGTTCCATACCTTGACATATTAGCCCTAGGAAAGAAAGAGGACTATTCAGCCTGATCTTCTGTGGATTGCCTGTAAGACGTGCCTCACTAAAGTTCACCTTCAGGTAAGCAGTGTGCTCCCAGGGACATGTGTTCCCTCACTGTCCTCCAGCAGGATTATCCGAGGTCATGCTAATTGGAGAAGCAGAAAGTTCCACATATCTACAGGCACTGCATGTGACCGTAGCTAGGGGTGACTGAAAACTAATGGATTTTAACTGACAATTGGCTACTGGATGTTGTATTTTATAAAGAAAAAAAAGACTGAGAGTACATGAAGGAAAAATTCCCTTCCCTAATTTCAAGGTATTTGTAGGTTTGAAGAATTTGGGGGCCAGGTAAAGCAATACAGAATTTGTTATCTCTTTATGGTTTCATCTTTTTTAGTTATTGCTTGGTAATATTTCTTTCTTTAGGCTAAAATAAGCATTACTTGAAGAAAAAACAACACACAACAAGGAAAAGAAACAAGATGTTTGGCATAGCCGCTATTGAAAGGACAGTGATATAAACCAGAGTGTGAGATAGCCCAGATAGAAAACAGAAAAATTACCAATAATTATGGGGACAGGTAAGAAAACTAAAAACTGAGGGGAAAAAATAATTCTACCGGGATTATTCATAGGAATTATTGAGGTAAAGAAATAAAAATCCAGTTGCTGTACTTAGACACAACATTTGTGTTTATGTGACATCACATAGACAAAAGGTGACATCAAAGCTGTGTTTGCTCTAGATCTCATTTAACAATCATCAAGCAAAAAGAATATAAAATGATCTCATTTTAAAATGTGACAGAGCTCATGACACTCCACAGTTTAAAGAAACTTTCAGTTGGATACAGACTAACAAGTCTAAGCAGATAAAAATATTCCTACTCCTCTGTGGAACAGCACCTTCTCCTATGTCTTTACCACACCTTTCTATGTAAATATCTTTACAAAGTGCTTTAGGAGAGGTTATAATTAAAACAAAAGCAAGTAGTTACATTTTCACCATTGTACAACATGATTAAGTAAAATAAATGATTAGCATAATGTTAGCAATTCATATTTATTAAATAAGAGAACTGCATGGGAGAGGTGATGAAGGAGTTGGTAAGAGAAACACTATGAAATTATAGTGCTTTAGATGCTCAGAAAACCATTAACCTGCACGTTAAAATCTCCATACCTTCAGTACTGCAAGGTGCTGAGTAGTACAAGCCCAAATGGAGTACAAATTAAACACTTCATGCCTTAATGAGATAACGGCAATGGACAAGACAGGAAGAAAAATGGCCATTCCCTCCTTGTGACCTAGTGGACAAGATCCAAAATGCATACTACAATGAAGAGATAGCATTACCAAGTCTGAGTTTTCTCCTTTGCCCTCACCACTCAGCTCTTCTGGACAGCCTCTGCTTGCCAGGGAGGACAAAGGAAAGGAAATGTATTTTGTTTCAATAGTACAACTCTCTCTGTTTCAGTCCAGGGAATTCATGTGTGCCACTTAACTCCCAAGGTGTCCCCCTAACTCTTTCTTATACCAAATCCTTTGGCTACCCCTGCTCTTCCTAGACACTGACACTAACAGAGCATGTACTGTTTTTTAAAGAACTAGAACCTTGTCTAATTCTTCATTAGGAAAGCTTAGACTGTATGATAATAAAAATTTTCTTAAGGCCTACATTTGCTAGCTATGAAGATAGATGAAGAAAAAGATGCAACAGCACTGCAGCCAAGCCAGAACAGAGGCCTGTTGCAGCATTACAGCTGCAACAGTAGAAATAAACTGTAGCTGCAACTGTAGAAATAAACTAAGCAGGACACAATTAGTATTTGCTTGCCTTGAATTCATACGCAGGTATTCTAAAATAGTATAAGCATACACTGACACGGTGTATACCCTACTGTAACACAGATAAGCACAATACATAACCACAAAAGGTAAGGAACATAGAAACACCAACAGAGTTGGGGAAGAACAGCTTTACCGATCATGGTTCCAGTGTCCCTCATCAAAGACCCCCGCAGCCTGATCATCTCAACTGCAGTGACTACCTCCAAGGATCATATCCATCAGCAGTAAAAAAGTTAAATAAGAATCAACTGCTTTGAAGTGGTGATAATGATTAATAATTATTAAGAACTAACCACTAGCAATACCTATTGTTAATAAACACCAACATAGCACAGCGCCGTTTCAAAGTTTTAGGCTGGCCTGATTTACGAGTCTTCTAAATACTTCCATCAATACTATCTCTTGTTCTCTTATTCTCTAACTTGTATATACTTACATTCACTTGCAACTAAGCAGGTAAGGAAAATATTGCTGCAAAATAAACTCTGAAAATATTGAAGTCGCAGGCTTGGAAATAGGCAAGCGTTACAAGTTTGCATTTCTAGAGTTTAAAAGGAAAATACTGATGTCTTTACCTAGCAGTTCTGTCAAATCTTAAGCTAACAGTAGACCTGCACTGAGTTCTGTTCTTCTATCTACAACGTTGTCATCAACTGAATGTGTAATGCAGTACAACAGAGTCTCTTCTACCATGGGACTCCACACACCATCCGCAGTCCAGAACCACAGTGTCATGCATCCCACTAGTGTCTGTGCTCAAAGGGCTTGGCTGGAAAGCACACCTCCTCCCCATCAAACAATTCTCTCTCCTCCCTCAGGCATTTCAAAATCACAGTCCAGGACATTTCTCACTCCTTTCACACCTTCCCCCAAAAAGACAAGTCTAAAGCACTGGATTTACAATATTCAGACTGTTCTTCACCAAAGGTTGGAAATGGCTTCCCCATGGCTTGGAAAAAGTGGAGATGTTATATAACAGTGCCTTTTGTGTCAGGAAATTATCAACACTATTGTGGGAACAGATTTTTTTTATTTTTACCAGACAGGTCCGAGGAATTTGAAGAGGAAAAAAATTACATATAAATATTAATTTAATCTCTAAAGGTCAGGTTAAGCCTATGAATATAGGGTATCTGCTGCTCTACACCAGCAGTAAAAAGTATTTACTATGAGGGAAAAGGGGAGTGGATCTGCAACTGTGGCAACAAAGAGGAGCTTCCCTGCAGAATGAAGTTAGGCACCAGACTTGCTCTGTACACTTTACACTTGTAAAGTACCAGTGTACCAGTTTACACTTGTTGTAAAGACTCTGAAAATAATCAGCAAGGACTGTCCCTCCCTGCTGCTAGCCTCTTCATCTGATGGGAATGTTCCCTTAATGCACAGCAGGCAGAAAGCTTTCTATGGCAATCACTCAGTTTGCTGCCATGGTAGCAAAAAAAGAGAAAGGACAGGTTGGCTTGGTTTCTCTTATTTCTCCTGTGTTGGGCTACACAGTATGGCTACTTGGGGCTCCCACAGAGTGTTCTGACAAGCACGGCCTCTGGGTACCTCCAGCACAGCGAAGGACAAACATATGAAGTAACAAAGAGTTCAAGGAAGCATGGTTTAAAAAAAAATGCATCGTTGCTTATGCCCTGTTTCCTGTGCAGCCTGTATGTGATTGTGATACAGTTTACCCTTCTGTACAAATATTTCAGTGACAACATTATGAATAGTAAGAGTCATTAGAAGCAGAGAGAATAAATGAATAAAATAACTTACTGAAAAAGCAAAGGCAAGAAAGAATTTCAGTAGAGATAAAGCAGAGTTGTGCTTATTGATGCTTTTTTCTTCTAGGTGCATGGCATTGCTATATCATGTGATTCATTTTGAAAGAGCTCCCAAAACATGGAAGAAAAAAATGTGAAAAGCTTTACACTGGAAGTGTAATGAACTAGTTGAACAGATGATATTTATTCCTTGCATCTGCTCTTCTTTAAAGTGTTTCTTGCGCTCAATGCTATTTGCAGAATGTTAAGTTTCATTTTTGATAAACCTGTAAAGAAACTGTTAATCCTAACACCAATATCTAGTCCACTAGTATCTACATTTTATATTCCTTTAGAATTAGTCTTTGTATTTGAAGCAGAGGAAAAACTGTTAAAGAGAATATATATTTCCTGCTTTCAGAGGTAGTCCTCCCCATACAAGGAAGCAGCAGTAAAACAACAAAACCAAACTCAAACAGGCAATAAGGAAATGTAGTTCCAATTAAAATTGTATTGGAGTAGCATTGCAAGACAGTAAGGTAGCACTGACAGCCCAAGGATACAGGAGGTCAGCTAATACATAATTAATTTGTTAATCTTCCATGGTATCTCATTGAAATGTGTTATTTTCTCAAATACTTCCAAAAGGATGACAAGATCTCTTTTTCAGTGGTTTTATATGCATGTGCTTTGCATTGCATGTTTTAATTATAAATACAATAAGATGTTGATGTTTTGACCACTCTTTAACATCTCTCCTAGCATTCTGGGATTTGCCCATATGTTGTTTAGTAGCAAATTTATGATCAATCAGAATGCTCAATCAGAAGAATCTGAAAATACCAAACGGTGCTTCTGTCTTCACAATGACTTCTCAGAAGTAATTCAGTGTGATTCTTTATGTTTGATGTTACAGATATTTTCAACATTTGGCGTTTAATTCAAAGATCAGGGGAAGAATGCAAGCAACAGATTTTTTAACAGATCTCTATTTAAGTTTTTGCTAATCATATAATAAAACATGTTCAATATGAGCCTTAAAATATACATGTAGCTAGATAATTCCTTAGAACTGTGGAATGTTAAACTATTTTGTATATTGAGTACAGTAAGGGAATCACCACAGAGTGAGACAAAGGTTTTATGAAGAACACTTCAATAAATCTATGTACTTCTGGACTTCTTTGCTATCTTGTGTGATGCTTTGTTGCCTTCTATCTCCCAAACACTTTCTGAGAAAATAATAAGCATCAAGATGCATTTTAAAATTGAATCAAAATCTTCTATTTCCAGGCTGTAAAATGGCAGAAAAAAGACAAACCTACTTTGAACTCTTCAGATGAAAAGTACTTTCATCTGTGTAAAACATTAAAAAGAATGAGGAGAAGGTTATAACATTTTCTATTAAATACCTTGTCTTTGAGATCTGTATGTATCTGCTATTTGACTGGGTGTTTAAAAACAAGACTATCCAACAGAACCATGTTTTATTTCTAATTAGAGCATAGAGTTAACTGAAACAGATTCAAAAGATGCACTAATACCAACATTTTTTAAATAAATTTAAAATGGCTTCTTTTGTGCAAGGAAAGTACCTTGCAGAAATGAAGGCTATGTTTCATTTGTCTTCTACAGCTCCTGAGAGGAGCTGTATTATAAAATGTTTTTTATTGAAGTTGCAAATGGTAAACCATGTATTTGAATGAAATGACACTCCAGCTCAGAAGTCTCTTGGTCTGCGCATGCTATCAAAAGAAAAATTATGCCACAAATACAGGGGCTACTGAATACTGTGTACAGTACTAATAGAAAGTACTTGATGCTGACCTTGAACAAATAAAAATATCAAGTGCTGCACATCTATGCTGACTAGTGGGATGATGCTGACCTACATTAACATTTGATTACTTTTTGGCACTGATTTTAAGCTGAGCCAAGGTAACATTCAGTCATTACTAATTTCTTTATTGTCCCTGTTTAAAATAGAGTCATCCAGGTGAAAATCAGTTGAGGGAAGAAGAAATGAAACAAACAACCAAATGTACTTAAATTAGGCTTTAGAGGTATGTTGAATATTCATCATGGAGTATTTATTTATAATAGCACATTTTTCTATTCCTAGCTGCTGTGATCTTTGATTATACAAGCTGTGAAGTTACATAAGGTCTTTAATAAAATCCTTACCAAGTAGCTCTTTTCAATACTCCCTATAGCTAATACTAGAAAGCTGGAGGTAGCACAAATTATTTCAAAGACACATATATAGAATTTAAGGATCACTTACTAAGTTATCTCCTCCTAAGTTATGACATTCTGAAGTATCTTAACTAGTTTAGTAAATTACCAAAAGACTTCATCCTTAGCATGACAATTGCATTATTGCTAGACTCTCCAGAAAGTGAAAAGTTTCAGGAAGCCAGAAGTCGACATCATGAGAAGCAAAAGCAGGTATTTAAGCAAAAAGGGTATTCTAGAGGGCATAATCTTGCTGTTGTCATACTCTAAGCCTAATGGTTTCTTTAACCATCATTCCAGTGTCAACAGCAGGAAATGGTGATCTTTTCTTCCTCTTCCTCACTGACCTTACTACCCAACACCCATTAATTCCAGTCTCAGAAAGCAAAGAGGAGACTCTAGGAGCAAACTAAATATTAGTGACTAGGGAAAGTATATGCACTAGACAGAATTATAACCTAAACCCTACAATACTCAACACTTTGCTTCAACAGCTAATTATCAGCTCCCATGCTCTTTTAGTATGGATTTAGACCCAGAAGTGTTAAAATCATTTTTGTCCTGCTACATCTAGCCCTTCTTATTTGGGAATTATATAGGTCCACTACCAGAGGGAGAACTTCATCTATAAATGATACCTTGCAAGCTTTTCAAACCCTATGTACAAGAAGAAAAAGAAATAAATGTTTATAGTGAGAAACTATGCTTTACAAATGGAAAAGAGAGTTTGAAAATAACTTATTACATCCATAAATATATGATGAAATACAAAACTAAATCTTAATAAAGCCTGTATAACTGATGAAGAATACTATTACACTACTATAAATAAACACATCGATATAAATTGATAGGATTTTTTTTTTAAATCTAAAATACATTTCATTTGCATATGAACACAATTTAGAATGGAAACAGAAGAAATGAAGAACTACCTTTGATACTCAGTTCAGTCTTTGTTAATGAAAGAGGAAATCAGGCAGGAGAGAAGAGAAGATGGGAGAAAAGACGAAAAGAATGGCTTTATTGTGTGATAATGAATTTTACCCCTTTTAAACACAATAATTTTAGCTGATATCCTTTGCATTAAAATATAGGCAGACACATTGCTTCGAGACCTGTGATCAACTTTGAAATGATGTGGTAGAATGCTGGGGTGAAATACGTATCAAAACCAATGCTTGAAGGGAGAAAATTCAATTCCTCTGTAAGGACAGATCTGTTACTTTGAAAACTTTCTTTAAAAGCCCTAGAAAGAACAAAACAATTGTTCTTTAATCACTGAATTATAAAATCAGCCTTTCAATATGAAGAATACAGCACTTTACAAAATGTAACAATATCTCAAAGCTTGTTCTTTTTTTAATCTGGTCCTGAAATTCATAATGAAGCTGTTCCTTTTCTCTTTTCACGGCTACAGAAGCATTTGTGAGCCACACTTTATGTTCTTGCAGGTGTGCTAGGAACTTTTTTCAGTTGTCCTTTCTAGTGATGATGCCACATGAAAATTAAATTTTAACAGTCCTCTAATTAAATTTGAACTAGGTTGTGGAACATTAAATAACTCAGTTGTTTAATAACTGAGTTTTACCTCTTATCAGACTGTAGACTATTTCTTCCAAATAGACTTTTAAAGAAAATGACCTCATCTTTAGCAGGTATTCCCTTCTCTCAAATTTATCACAGCTGCTACATTTGCTCAGCAACATCAGTGGGGCTAAGCCAGAGATAAAAATGGTAGGCAATGGCAAGGGAAAAAGATTGACTATGCTATTTAACTCTCAAATGCTCACGCAGCTACAAGACGTAAGTTTTAAGAGACTTTTCTGTAGCAATGAAAAGTCTCTAATATAAATGAAATATACCTGATTTTTCTTGTGTATTCCAACTGAAAATCATTCTAAGAGAAGTAATGTAAACTTCTACAAATAATTTCTAGAAATTGCTAGCTTCTAGAAACAATTTATTTGGAAACATATGGGAAAGTAGGAGTGGCTAAATGTATCTGTTTTAGCAGAACTTTAAATGTCACATTATTTATCCTAAACTCATTCAACTCCTTCATTCCTCAACAAAGTTAAAGGATAAGAATGGAAGGAACCATGTCTTAAAAATACAGTGGGGCCTTCAAGTACTGTTTGGTTAAAATGACATCCTCACAATAAAGGCTGGGAAATAGTGGTAATACAGAACTTCTAAATGTGGGCAACAACTGTCAGGAAACCATAGGCAAAGCACTTTCAGTTTGCTGTCAAAATGAAGGTATTTACCAAGTATCCATTTATCCTGGGTCTGAACTGGCGTACTGTGCCCTATTTGGAACATAATGCTTTAAGATATATAGCTACTTACATATATATACATAATCCAAAATGAAATGCAAAATAATCACTGTGAAACTTGGATGATGACAATCATCACAAAAACTGTAAGTAACGAAGTCATCAATATAGAATCATCTGCATCACACAGAAAAGGTTCTACATCTTGAAAGGACAGAATAAATGTCACCTGGATAAGAGAAAGTACTTATTCTGGAAAGCAGGGACTTTGGAAAGCATTTGTGGTTCATGATGAATAATCAGCTGCAAAAACCATCATGCCCTGGGCCAAATGGATTAACACAGTTCTACTATCTGCAAATAGAAAATAATAATAAAATATTTCTTTTTTTTTTTAAAGAGACACTTAGGTAGGAACAGGGAAGTCTTATTCCTCTACTACAAGTATGCATGTACATGTTTGTACATCAAGAGAAGTGTATGTAAGAGAAGAGATACTTAGAGATGACAATTTAACACAATTCCTATCTCCAAAAAAGACCAAAAGGTCAAAAATTGCATTTCCCCATAATCTAATTTTATTTTATAAATGGTAATAGGAGAGTATGAAAAAAGACCTGTATTCAGAGTTGGTTCTAGTCCAATTTACTATAAGTCAATATTGTAAATGAAAGTATAGTCTTGCTGTACACAAAATCCTACTATACATTCTTCGAAAAGGCACATAAGGGGAGGAATAAAATTGCTTCACTGAGCAGAAAGATTCAAAGGCTTAACAACTAGCTAATGGTAATCATCCCAGGATATTCAAATGCAAGGTCAAATCCAAATTTAGCTTTTTATCTTTTTCATAATCCCTAATTTCTAAGTATTCCAATCCCACTTTGGTAAACCACAAAACGTGAAAGCACTGGATTCATATCAGTACCAATACAACCCAATTTGCCAGAAAAGCAGGAATTGAATAAACAATAGCAAGAAACGTTGAAGATTTTTATTATTTGGGTCTACATCTAACTTTTCACTCAAGTCCTCTGAGTTGAAGCACAGGATGTTGGCACTAGTTCCCTAGGAAGGCAAAAAAAAGTGCCTCATTCCTACTGATTCAAAGATCGAAGCCGAAATTCCTTTAAGAGGTATATTCTTTATTGCAGCGCTGGATGCACAAGGGATCTCTCCACCTATCGTGCATACCCAAAGCAGAAAGCAGTCTTGAATTTATACAATCAATCTATCAATATTCTACAAGCGCCTATACATATTCATTACCTATCCCTGCCTTCCCTCGCTTCTCATGCTAATTAGCCTTTTGGCACCTTGCACCTGCGTAGAGCCTCCCAAGAATTGTGGGCAGGGGTCTTTGGGACGTGGGCAGGGGTCTTTGGGAGGAAGACAAAACATTTTGTCTTCCAAATGTCTTCCAAAACAAAAAACAAACATTTATTGTGTATCACACCCCCCAGTCGGAAGGGTGACCCAAGGGCCCACGGCGATGGGTTCCTGGCAGTGGGGCTGGTGGCTCTGCTGGGATAGCCCCGGGAGGGACCGGGACAAGGTGCCCGTTCCGCTGGAGTCCTTGGTTTGGGTTCCCGCTGCCATGGTGCCTTCCTGTGCCCCCCTGGACTTGGGTGGATGGGCCTTTGCTGGGCAGATGGCCCCTGCGATGGGCCTGGCAGGAGCCCGGCAGGGACTTGTCTGGGCTCCCCCTGACACCGCCGTCCCTCTGAGCTCCTCGGTGGGTGAGCGTAGGAGCTCCCACCACAGCATCCAGCACCTTCCCCAGCATTCCCAGCCCCCCTGGCGACTGTTTTGGTTGGGATCCAACCACCCCTCTAGACCCTGCCTGCTCATCCCATCCCCACCATGGTGGGTTTGGTGTTCTGGGTCTGCCTGGGATGGACTCAACCTTCTCCACAGCAGCCCATACAGCACTGTGCTCTGTACTTGTAGCTAGAACTGACTTGATACTGCACCCATGTGTTTTGTCTGCTGCTGAGCACAGCACCAGGACTCCCACAGCGCCCTCCCTCTGCCACCCCCCAAGCCCCAAATCCAGTCGGCTGGCCGTGGGCAGGAGGTGGGGAGGGGGCGTTGCCAGGACAGCTGACCCCAAAAGACCAAAGGGATAGTGCATACGGCGACGTCACACTCAGCAATAAAAGCTGTGGAAGGGGAGGGAGAAGGGGGGAGACAAAAGAGACACAGACTCCTTGGTTAAGACTCTTTATTTTTGTTTCGTTTCTTCCTTCTACTTCTGCTGCAGAACCTCTCTTCATCGTCGCTATCCTGCAGGAGATCACGTAGCTCTGGAGGCACGTTTGTCACTGGCTCGTCATCTGAAACTTCTTCTACAAAATTAGAGGGGATAAATCCTCGTTTGCCATCCGTCAGCTCTCCCACAAACCAGCCGTCCTCATCCATGTCTCCAAGTACATAAACGTATTCTCCTGCAGTCAGAGGAAGCTCTGCTTCGGGGTGCTCATTAGGACCCTCAAAAGGATTGTAGCTAAAGCGAGCTAAAAATCTTCGAAGTTTTAGCAGTCCTTGTCCCAGGGACGGGAGTTCGAAGGACACATGCTCCACTCCTGAGTCTCCGGTCTCATCCACAGGGCCCTCGTCTGAAAGAAGGCTGCAACCAGGGCTGTTGTGTGCGGCATCCGATGTTGAGGTACTTGTGTGGGATGCCAACACTTCGGCTGCCTTCTCAGAAGTATCATAGCAGTCTTCATGGTTGCAAAGGTCATGGGACTGCTCTGCAGAGGCCTGTGCTGTGGCAGGAGATGTCACCTGGAGCAGTTCTGAGGTGATAAGGTTGGATTTTTTTCTTTTTTCTTGCTCAAGTTGCTGAGAGAGCAGCTCACATTGTTGACTTTGCTGCTGATACTGCTTCTCGAATTCTCTCAGCTGCGCCTGAGCCACTTGCATGTCTTCCTCATGTGTCCTTCTTTGCTCTGCCCAAGCCCTCTGGAAATGCTCAACTTCCTCTGCTTTGTTGTGCAGCAGTCGCTTTGTTTCCTCAAGGTCTTTCTCCTCTTGTTGCCTTTTTTCTGCCAGTTGCCGCATGGCATTCAGTTCACAACCCACATCTTTCAGTTGTGTTTGAAGACGTTTGACCTCTCCAATGGCAGCATTTCGCTGCTCTGTCACTTGCACAAGTTTCGCCTTCAGAGCAGCGTTTTCAGATTGGACCTCCTCTATCCGATCCTTCTGCCCGCGGAGCTGAGAATTTTCTTCTGCACGTCTGGCATTTTCATTTGTCATCTCTGCTAGACGCACTTTCAGGTCCTCGTACCTCTGCTCCTTGAGCCGCTGCAGCTCGCGCACCCGCTCCTGCTCCCATTTGGAGCGTAGCTTGTCAGCCAGGAGCTGCCGCTCCTGCTCTGCCCGCTTCTTTATGTCACGGGCTTCATCAGCAAAGCGGCGCTGCAGCTCCTGGGTCTGGAGACGCTCGGCCTCCAGCTGGGCCCGCAGTTCCTCCAGCTCCTGCCCGTGCTCCTTCTGCTGCACAGGGCTGCTGGGGCGTCGCGCTGGGCCCCGACGGGATGAGGAGTGACCAGACACCATGGGTCCCTGGCCAACACCACCCCGGGACATCGTTGAAAGAATTACAAATTGGCGAACAGTCACCAAACACTGCCAGCAAAAGCTACCGGCAATCGCACGGCCTGGGCCTGAGAGGGACAGCAGGCTCTGAGCCCTCAGCAAACACCAGCACCGCACAGCAGCAAACTCTGCAAACTCTGCGGGCGCGAGCGCGGCCTTATATACTGTGCCTGGTTGTGACGTCATAAAGGGGGGATGACGTCACATGCCCTTATATGGCATGTGCTGGCCCCAAATACGCCCCGACAGCCTCAGCACAAGGGGTGCAGAGGAGGGAGGTGAGGGGGTGGCAGCCCCCACGCAGGTGCGCAACGAGAACCTGTCTGCGAGGCTTCGGGCATGGGCATAGCTGCTCCTTTACTGATCACATCCGTAGGGAGCTGATGACCTCCATCTTGCCAATTTATTCCTAAAACAATGCATTTCCAGTGCACATCCTTTCGCCTTACTCTGTTTGATGTGAAAAAGGCACCCATCCCATTTTTATTATTTTCTCCCCTTTCTCAAAAGCATCCTCTCCTGTGTTGCCCCACACGATCATGTCTTCAACGTACATCCACGGGTCCTGAGGGAACCGGTGGACTTGCTAAGCCACTGTCCCTCATACCTGAGAAGTTGTGGAAGTGCATTTAAGGAGTTCCCACTGACTGCAGGAGGGAAAATATAGCCCTCATTTTTAAAAAGGGAAAAAGGAAGGCCCGGGAGCTACAAGCCTTCCTCCCTTTGTGGGGGTGCAGAGCCTTCATCACCCTCAGGTGCGAGGAAGAGCTGAGGCAGGGCCGGGCTGGGTGGGCAGGGCCACTCTGGAAGGTTCTGTGCTGGGGGCATGATGTAGGGGTTCTGGGGGAGGAACACCACAGAGCTAAGGGGACACATGGGGCTGGGGGCACCTGGAGCACACAGTCAGGGAGAACTGTACTGTATCCAGTGCTGAGGACTGAATCCAGTTCGTGAGTTCTGGGTCCAGCTCTGGGCTCCCCAGTACAAAACAGACCGGGATCTCCTGGAAAGGGTCCGGCGGAGACCACAAAGGTGATACGGGGCCTCGAGCATCTTCCCTAGGAGGAGAGGCTGAGAGACCTGGGGCTGTTCAGCCTTGGGAAGAGAAGACTGAGGGGGGATCTCATCAATGTGCTTAAATATGTGAAGCGTGGGAGACAGGGATTTGGCCAACCTCTTTTCAGAGGTCTGTGGGGACAGGACAAGAGGCAACGGCCACAAAATGGAGCCCAGGCAGCTCCACACCAACAGGCAAAAGAAATTCTTCACAGAGAGGGTGCCGGAGTGCTGGGACAGGCTGCCCAGGGAGGCTGTGGGGTCTCCTTCTCTGGAGATATTCAAGGCCCGTCTGGAGGCCTACCTGGGCATCCTGCTGTAGGGAACTGCTTTGGCAGGGGGGTTGGTCCCAATGAGCTCTCGAGGTCCCTTCCAACCCCTACAACTCTGTGATTCTGCAAACTGTGGGGGAGACGTGGGGGGAGCAGCTTGGGGTGGGGGACATGGGGCTGCACATTGGGGGGCACATGTGAGTGACAGTGGGGGTCTGGCGGGCACACAGGAGTTGAACTGGTGAGGGGAAAGGGGGTCATATAGGAGTGGGGGTGTTATAAATGGCTCAGTCTTCAAAATAGGATTCTAATCAAAGTTTACAATTTATTAAAGGAATAGAGGTAAGCAAACAGCGCTGGGTGCGCCAGGAGCCTCCGCTCCACCAGGACGCACACCAGTTACATCCAGTAGCTGATTTTTATGCTCCTAGGCCAATACATATTCATTACTACTTCTAAAAAAAATGGGTCATTATAATTAACTTCTGGGATCCAAACCCTCCTACTGGAGTATGCGTATCAGTCTCCGGTGGTCCCTCTGGCGGTCTCTGGGGGTCTTTCATGCTGAAGGCTCATAGTCTTCCTCTCAGTTTGTTTTTTTTTTTTTTCTTGTCCTTCCCCTTTGTACTCCTTGGCAGCATGTCAAAAGCTTACACAGCGTCCCCTGCAAGTTTTGTCTCCTAGCTGTCCTTCAGCTTCTTTTTTCTTCTCCTTAATCTCCTGGCCACCTGGCCAGATATCAGGGGCTTGCATGGTGTCCCATTCAGAAGCCATAACAGTCACTAGTTGTTAGCAGTTGTTCTGAAACCCCCAGACATCAGAGACTTCAAAGAAAGAACATACAAACACAAATAGTTCTCTTATTGACACTTCACGAGTAATTAAAACATTCCTCACAGGCCATTCACAGGGACAGTCACACCTATAGCAGTACTAAATAAACCACAAAGAAGACAAAAAAGGGTGTAACTGTTAGAAATAAGAGTTCGGAATAACAAAAGCAAATAGGCTCATGGATTTGAGGAATATTTCTGAAGATTTGATCATTTGACTATAATGAGGGGGAGACTGGGACACTGGGAGGAAAGGGAAGAAACTACATCTGTGGAAGAATTAAATTGCCAGTGCAGGACCCAGAGACAGACAGAACTGCTCTCTAGTGACACGAATTGTTAAAATATTCCTTTGCAAGGTACAAGAACTATATACATTAACCATTCTGTTTTTCTTAGACTTGTGGTTATACAAGGGTATGTAAGACAGAAGGTCACATTCATCATACCATGCGGCCCTAACACTGTTCCATGCTGACACGAATCAGATGAACATATATCACAGGGGCACACACGAGTGAAAATGGAGGACTTCTCCTCCTCCCTGTTAAAGGGGAACAAAGCTCCCCCCATGGCCTTCCTCCCTCTGTGGGGGTGCAGAGCCTTCACCACCCACTGGCCGTCATACCTGAGAAGTTGTTGGTAAGGCCCATAGGAAATCAGGAGGTGGATGGTGACAGACAACATGGCTTCACTTGGGGCAGATCGTACCTGACAAATCTGGTGGCCTTCTATGATGGGGTTACAGCTTTGGTGAGTAGGGAAAGAGCAACGGACATCATCTTCATGGACTTGTGCAAAGCACTTGCACTGTCCCCCACGATCTCTGTGACAGCCATGTCCCATTGTCCCCCATGGCCTCAGTGCCAGCCATGTCCCAGTGGGCAGCAGTGGCCATGTCACCATGGTGTCACCATGGTGTGTCATTGTGAAACAGCGGCCTCCAAGGGTAGAGGTGTGAGAAACACTCCGTAGCCAATAACTTAGGCTCAGGCGAGGATCTCAGTGAAGTAGTAATTTATTCGCGATTGCAATGGCGGGCGCCCCACAATCAGGAGAGAGAGCATCTACTAGTTCCAAAACACAGTTTATATACCTTTTGATGGCAGGACCCTCCCCTGTTTCCCCACTGAGTGGGTAATCCAGGTTCACAATCTATCTGATGCTTCACAAACAATGCATAGTCTTCAGTTGCCGGCCTGTTAAATTTCAAATTTCTTTTGACATTTTTACTGCTTGAAGTGGTAATGTTTCTTCACTTATCTGACTTGACTTGACACCGTGATTTTCACCTAATTGTCCTAAGGAGACTGGTTGTCTGCATTTTACTAGGTCGCCTGCTAAACTTTCTTATCACTGTAAGCATATCTCAGTACCACATTCCCTCCTTCTAAACAATGTAACTCTGCAAAAACAACATTTCTATTCCCACAGAGGGAGGGCTGCTTGGTGAGGTTATCTGCTGCGTCTGGGTTGTGGGAGTGCTTCTGACAAGCCATACAGTGTCTGCCACGCAGGGTGAGGCCGCCAAACTGGGAGAAGAGGGTGAGGGCAGAGTGACCTCCCCGGAGCCCGCACAGCCCGCAGGCGGGCAAGGGGGTGAACAGGGCTGTGTGTGAGGCTGCAAGCAGTGAGGGGCGGGCAGGAGCCCCCCCAGCTGTCTTGGGGCCACAAGGGAGGGCCGTGTGGGGCAGCTGAGGCTGGCAGGGGGGCAAAGGAAAGGGGTCCCAGGGGCTGTGGGCACTGGTAACATCACAGGGTGGGATGCGGACACTGGAGGTGGCCTCAGGGAGGCCCACGGGTCGAGCAGCCCTGTGCACGCTGTGCAGGTGCAGGGTCCGGGGTTCATGAAGGTGTCTTGGAGCACATGTAGGCCCGCAATTAAGAGCTGACGGAGATGCAGGACTCGAAGGATAGGGAGCTGCTGGTGCTTCAGTCTGAGCCCATGGCCATGTTCCTCATGCTGTGCTGGCTTGTGACGTGCAGGTGAAGAAGCCATGGAGGCAGAGGGTGTGAAGGGTTCTCTGCACTGCAGCCAGAACATGGCAGAGGTGTTGGCACAGGTCGCTCAGGCAAGGGCCGATCTGGAAACAGCGCTGGAGGAGTTCTTCAAGGTCTGTAACCCAAAGGCAGAAATCCAACAGGGGCACGGCAGAGCTGCTGGGGAGTGCTGCGAGCCCCTGAATGCCTTAGCGCTTGCCACCCTGGTTCTGGCCTGGCCTTGCAGAGCCCTGGGGATAGGCTGGGGATGCCCTTTCCCACCCTGACTCCATGCCATGTGTCCCGGTTGCTTTGCAGTGCAAACGGACGCATGCAGAGCTGGAAAAGGCTGTTGCTGAAAGCGCCAGGATCAACAAGGTCCTGAGGGCAGGAGGGAGGGGAGATCAACATGTTTGGGGGGGGGGGAAGCCCCCTCTAAGCAGGTGATGGACTCACAACCTGGTCCTTTGTTTCTCCAGGCGCTGAGGGAGGAGATTAAGCACCTCCAGGAGAGAAAGGAGGTTGTTGAAACACAAACTGCCACGTGAGTGAGGACAGGGCCCTGACCCCGACCAGGGGTAGACAGTGGGGAGGATCTGCACAGCATCCAGGCACCTGTGTCACAGTTTGAGGGCTCCTTTCAGCTCTTCACACCTGCTTTGGAGAGCCTTTTGCCTTCTCCTAAGCAGCTCCAAGCATCTCAGAGCAACTCTTGACTCCTTTTAGCAATGCTGCACAACTGTGAGCAGCTCCCAGCCTCTTGTCAGAGCCCCCCCACCCCCAAGGCCTGGGGCAGGGAGGAAGCAGAGGATGCAGTGCATCCTCTGTTAGCGGTGCTGGGACAATGAGATGTCTCGTCCCTGCTCCAGCAGAGGCTGGGCAGCACCCTGTGCCCCTCCTGGCCACCTTAGTCAAGGGGGAAGTCCTAATGCTGGCTGAGGTCACTTATCGCAGCCCAGAAACTCTGTGGTGTCTGTAACAGGGGGAAGAGGATGCAGGCAGCCAAGCTGCCCAAGACTTGCATGCAGGAGATTGTGGCTGTGCAGCTGGTAGGAGAGATACCACTGCTGTGGGGCTGGGGGGGACGGTCTGGACTCGGCCCCAGAGGACATGGGGCCATTCATCTCAGTGGGAACGAGGGAGGGGGTCTGAGTGCCCCCAGTGCCTTCCCAGTTTTGCGTGCCCCAACACGTGGCCCTGCTTTGCCTTGTCCTGTAGGATGAACAGTTGGCATCAAGGAGGCACAGAATCACTACTTGGCTGCGGTGAGTTGCTCTTGGAGGTTGTGGCTCCCAAGGCATTAGGCAGCTTTTGACTTCTCCAAGATGAACTGCTTCAGCATTTCTTTGTTTCCTGGGTCGGGGAAGCAGGTGGGGTGTGGATTTCAGCCTCCCCTGGCCCTCAAAGTACCACAGAGCCAAGAGGGATAGGCAGGTTCCTCACCCCACTCCTGAGCAGCATCTGTTGCTCCCAGCACGGCACAGGGTCCCATGGCAGGGCTTAAAGAGGATGGTTGGAAAGAGCTGGGACAAATTTTTCGCTGGCTCTGTCTGAACCTTCTGTTCTGCAGGAGATTTCTGCTGTCCTTTGCCGGCCTGCAGCTCGCCTTCCTCATCCTGGTCCTGCTGAAGAGGGACATCCTCCACTGGGTCCTTCCTCCAGGGCTGGCATCTGCCCTTGGAAGCCATCCACCACGACCCTTTCTCTTCTAACCCTACCAATAAACTGCAGCCCTTTATCAATAACCCTACCAATAATCCGCGGTCTTTTATTAGTGGGGAAGGGAAGGGCAGACATTCTGCATGGCCAGTGCTGACTGCATGATGCTGCCGAGCAGTTGGTGGCCTGCTGGGTGTTTGATGCACCCCACAGTGAGCAATATCAGACAACAACAAGAATCCCAGCTCAGAAATCTGTGCTTCTCTGTGTGTTGCAAAAGGAATCGTGCACTTTCCTTGTAAGAGAGAAGCAGCAATATATTTATTGCTGAAAACAGTGATGGAGCAAAGCCAAATACGCCGGCTGAATGTCTGCTTGGCAGCTTACCAGTGTGTGGGGCTAGCAAAGGGCATCAAACAGACCTCAGTGTGACCACAGCTATGGGGGCAGTGACCCACCCCTGGGTGCTAATGGAGGGCTGGGAAGGGCCCCTCCACAGCCCCGTTCTGTGCAGGGGAGCACTGCCAGGTACACACAAACAGGGACAGCTACTTGCAGGCAGGGGACCACGATGCTGGGGGGGGATGCAGATGCTCAGGGAGGTGCTCCAGGGTGCTCTCACTTTTGCAGCCGCTTGATGCGGGCTTCTATGTCAGCAAGGTTGTCCTCTGCAATGGCCAGGTTCTCCTTCATCGTCTTCTGGACCTGCAGGGGGGTCAGTGGGGAAAGGAGTGAGCAGGGGGGACAGGATGGGGACCCCTCCCACCCTAGCACATGCTGCTGAGACTCACCTCTGCCAGCAGCACGGTGTTGTCCTTGAGAGCACCAGCTATCTCCTGCTGTGTGGTGTCCATGTGCACAAGGACCTGCCCAAACTGTGTGGCTGGGAAGGAGGTGAAAACTCAGCACGGGAGAGCCCCCAGACCCCAGGATCTCCCTTGTCACACCACGCCACTGTCCCCAGCATCCCCCTTCCTTGTCCCTCACGTTGCTCTGGAGTGCATTCAACCCAGTAAAGCCAGCTGTTAATTATCTTGCTGCATTTAATTATATTAACTAATTAATTAATAACTAATTATCTTGTGGTATTTACTATGTGTGCAGCCTCACCTTGAGTGTTGTGTGCACTTCTGGGCTCCACGATATAAAAGGGATGTGAACGTCTTTGAAAGCATCCAGAGGAGGGCAACAAAGCTGGTGAAAGGGCTGGAGGCCATGTCCTGTGAGGAGAGGCTGAGGGCACCTGCGTTGTCGAGGCTGGAGAAGAGAAGGCCAAGAGGCCACCTCTTTGCTTTCTACAACCTCCCAAGGAGGAGAAATGCGATGGGCAGCCGGGGAGTCTTGGCTCCGCCAACGGCGCGCATCTCACCCCCGCCAGGGTCCCTTCTTATATCTTGGTAATTCCGGGATTACGCAGCACATCCTGGTATATTCTGCGACTGCGCGCACTGTTGCTAGGGGGTCGTCTCTGTCCCTCTGGTGGTCGTGAAGATGAAGGCCGTAGTCTTCCTCGGCTTTGTGGTTCAACTTCTTTTTTTATTTGGTCATGTTGGCCCAGTGTGAGACAGGAAGGCAGGATGTTGATACACTAGGTTAGCAACTTATCAGGAGATGGTTACATGAGCTTTGCAGCAGGGTCTTTGAACAAAAGAGGCAACTGAGATG
Organism: Anas platyrhynchos; assembly: GCF_047663525.1. Lineage (NCBI taxonomy): Eukaryota > Metazoa > Chordata > Aves > Anseriformes > Anatidae > Anas > Anas platyrhynchos. The sequence goes on from NC_092594.1 coordinate 2,200,716, forward strand.
CAGAAGGAGAGAAGGGGAGGGGGTTCTCTTTTTTGTTACATTAAGCAAAAGAATTTTCATAGTGTCTAGCCAAGCATTATACAGCTCCTTACTTCAGCAGGGAGCTTTCGCAACTCCAGCTCCTCAAAGGGAACTCCTTGTTTTTATAATACAAAAGACAGTGAACAAACACTTATTGTGTACTACACCCCCCAGTCGGAAGGGTGACCCAAGGGCCCACGGCGATGGGTTCCTGGCAGTGGGGCTGGTGGCTCTGCTGGGATAGCCCCGGGAGGGACCGGGACAAGGTGCCCGTTCCGCTGGAGTCCTTGGTTTGGGTTCCCGCTGCCATGGTGCCTTCCTGTGCCCCCCTGGACTTGGGTGGATGGGCCTTTGCTGGGCAGATGGCCCCTGCGATGGGCCTGGCAGGAGCCCGGCAGGGACTTGTCTGGGCTCCCCCTGACACCGCCGTCCCTCTGAGCCCCTCGGTGGGTGAGCGTAGGAGCTCCCACCACAGCATCCAGCACCTTCCCCAGCATTCCCAGCCCCCCTGGCGACTGTTTTGGTTGGGATCCAACCACCCCTCTAGACCCTGCCTGCTCATCCCATCCCCACCATGGTGGGTTTGGTGTTCTGGGTCTGCCTGGGATGGACTCAACCTTCTCCACAGCAGCCCATACAGCACTGTGCTCTGTACTTGTAGCTAGAACTGACTTGATACTGCACCCATGTGTTTTGTCTGCTGCTGAGCACAGCACCAGGACTCCCACAGCGCCCTCCCTCTGCCACCCCCCAAGCCCCAAATCCAGTCGGCTGGCCGTGGGCAGGAGGTGGGGAGGGGGCGTTGCCGGGACAGCTGACCCCAAAAGACCAAAGGGATAGTGCATACGGCGACGTCACACTCAGCAATAAAAGCTGTGGAAGGGGAGGGAGAAGGGGGGAGACAAAAGAGACACAGACTCCTTGGTTAAGACTCTTTATTTTTGTTTCGTTTCTTCCTTCTACTTCTGCTGCAGAACCTCTCTTCATCGTCGCTATCCTGCAGGAGATCACGTAGCTCTGGAGGCACGTTTGTCACTGGCTCGTCGTCTGAAACTTCTTCTACAAAATTAGAGGGGATAAATCCTCGTTTGCCATCCGTCAGCTCTCCCACAAACCAGCCGTCCTCATCCATGTCTCCAAGTACATAAACGTATTCTCCTGCAGTCAGAGGAAGCTCTGCTTCGGGGTGCTCATTAGGACCCTCAAAAGGATTGTAGCTAAAGCGAGCTAAAAATCTTCGAAGTTTTAGCAGTCCTTGTCCCAGGGACGGGAGTTCGAAGGACACATGCTCCACTCCTGAGTCTCCGGTCTCATCCACAGGGCCCTCGTCTGAAAGAAGGCTGCAACCAGGGCTGTTGTGTGCGGCATCCGATGTTGAGGTACTTGTGTGGGATGCCAACGCTTCGGCTGCCTTCTCAGAAGTATCATAGCAGTCTTCATGGTTGCAAAGGTCATGGGACTGCTCTGCAGAGGCCTGTGCTGTGGCAGGAGATGTCACCTGGAGCAGTTCTGAGGTGATAAGGTTGGATTTTTTTCTTTTTTCTTGCTCAAGTTGCTGAGAGAGCAGCTCACATTGTTGACTTTGCTGCTGATACTGCTTCTCGAATTCTCTCAGCTGCGCCTGAGCCACTTGCATGTCTTCCTCATGTGTCCTTCTTTGCTCTGCCCAAGCCCTCTGGAAATGCTCAACTTCCTCTGCTTTGTTGTGCAGCAGTCGCTTTGTTTCCTCAAGGTCTTTCTCCTCTTGTTGCCTTTTTTCTGCCAGTTGCCGCATGGCATTCAGTTCACAACCCACATCTTTCAGTTGTGTTTGAAGACGTTTGACCTCTCCAATGGCAGCATTTCGCTGCTCTGTCACTTGCACAAGTTTCGCCTTCAGAGCAGCGTTTTCAGATTGGACCTCCTCTATCCGATCCTTCTGCCCGCGGAGCTGAGAATTTTCTTCTGCACGTCTGGCATTTTCATTTGTCATCTCTGCTAGACGCACTTTCAGGTCCTCGTACCTCTGCTCCTTGAGCCGCTGCAGCTCGCGCACCCGCTCCTGCTCCCATTTGGAGCGTAGCTTGTCAGCCAGGAGCTGCCGCTCCTGCTCTGCCCGCTTCTTTATGTCACGGGCTTCATCAGCAAAGCGGCGCTGCAGCTCCTGGGTCTGGAGACGCTCGGCCTCCAGCTGGGCCCGCAGTTCCTCCAGCTCCTGCCCGTGCTCCTTCTGCTGCACAGGGCTGCTGGGGCGTCGCGCTGGGCCCCGACGGGATGAGGAGTGACCAGACACCATGGGTCCCTGGCCAACACCACCCCGGGACATCGTTGAAAGAATTACAAATTGGCGAACAGTCACCAAACACTGCCAGCAAAAGCTACCGGCAATCGCACGGCCTGGGCCTGAGAGGGACAGCAGGCTCTGAGCCCTCAGCAAACACCAGCACCGCACAGCAGCAAACTCTGCAAACTCTGCGGGCGCGAGCGCGGCCTTATATACTGTGCCTGGTTGTGACGTCATAAAGGGGGGATGACGTCACATGCCCTTATATGGCATGTGCTGGCCCCAAATACGCCCCGACAGCCTCAGCACAAGGGGTGCAGAGGAGGGAGGTGAGGGGGTGGCAGCCCCCACGCAGGTGCGCAACGAGAACCTGTCTGCGAGGCTTCGGGCATGGGCATAGCTGCTCCTTTACTGATCACATCCGTAGGGAGCTGATGACCTCCATCTTGCCAATTTATTCCTAAAACAATGCATTTCCAGTGCACATCCTTTCGCCTTACTCTGTTTGATGTGAAAAAGGCACCCATCCCATTTTTATTATTTTCTCCCCTTTCTCAAAAGCATCCTCTCCTGTGTTGCCCCACACGATCATGTCTTCAACGTACATCCACGGGTCCTGAGGGAACCGGTGGACTTGCTAAGCCACTGTCCCTCATACCTGAGAAGTTGTGGAAGTGCATTTAAGGAGTTCCCACTGACTGCAGGAGGGAAAATATAGCCCCCATTTTTAAAAAGGGAAAAAGGAAGGCCCGGGAGCTACAAGCCTTCCTCCCTTTGTGGGGGTGCAGAGCCTTCATCACCCTCAGGTGCGAGGAAGAGCTGAGGCAGGGCCGGGCTGGGTGGGCAGGGCCACTCTGGAAGGTTCTGTGCTGGGGGCATGATGTAGGGGTTCTGGGGGAGGAACACCACAGAGCTAAGGGGACACATGGGGCTGGGGGCACCTGGAGCACACAGTCAGGGAGAACTGTACTGTATCCAGTGCTGAGGACTGAATCCAGTTCGTGAGTTCTGGGTCCAGCTCTGGGCTCCCCAGTACAAAACAGACCGGGATCTCCTGGAAAGGGTCCGGCGGAGACCACAAAGGTGATACGGGGCCTCGAGCATCTTCCCTAGGAGGAGAGGCTGAGAGACCTGGGGCTGTTCAGCCTTGGGAAGAGAAGACTGAGGGGGGATCTCATCAATGTGCTTAAATATGTGAAGCGTGGGAGACAGGGATTTGGCCAACCTCTTTTCAGAGGTCTGTGGGGACAGGACAAGAGGCAACGGCCACAAAATGGAGCCCAGGCAGCTCCACACCAACAGGCAAAAGAAATTCTTCACAGAGAGGGTGCCGGAGTGCTGGGACAGGCTGCCCAGGGAGGCTGTGGGGTCTCCTTCTCTGGAGATATTCAAGGCCCGTCTGGAGGCCTACCTGGGCATCCTGCTGTAGGGAACTGCTTTGGCAGGGGGGTTGGTCCCAATGAGCTCTCGAGGTCCCTTCCAACCCCTACAACTCTGTGATTCTGCAAACTGTGGGGGAGACGTGGGGGGAGCAGCTTGGGGTGGGGGACATGGGGCTGCACATTGGGGGGCACATGTGAGTGACAGTGGGGGTCTGGCGGGCACACAGGAGTTGAACTGGTGAGGGGAAAGGGGGTCATATAGGAGTGGGGGTGTTATAAATGGCTCAGTCTTCAAAATAGGATTCTAATCAAAGTTTACAATTTATTAAAGGAATAGAGGTAAGCAAACAGCGCTGGGTGCGCCAGGAGCCTCCGCTCCACCAGGACGCACACCAGTTACATCCAGTAGCTGATTTTTATGCTCCTAGGCTAATACATATTCATTACTACTTCTAAAAAAAACGGGTTATTATAATTAACTTCCGGGATCCAAACCCTCCTACTGGAGCATGCGTATCAGTCTCCAGTGGTCCCCCCTGGCGGTCTCTGGGGGTCTTTCATGCTGAAGGCACATTGTCTTCCTCTCAGTTTGTTTTTTTTTTTCTTGTCCTTCCCCTTTGTACTCCTTGGCAGCATGTCAAAAGCTTACACAGTGTCCCCTTGTCCTTGCCTCCCCAATACCTCCTTAATCACTACTTTCAATAACATCCTATTCAATACCCATTTGCATTCTTTTTGCCAGCTACAGTCAAAGGTTGTTGTTTTTTTTTTCCGTCTCCATATCAGAATAGTAATTTTTTTCATCATCCTCCACAAAATGGGGCATGAGCATATCTGACAGCTTTTTAGGGTATTTACTGTATTTTCAGAAAATTACAAAGCTCACTTAGTCTTCACATTCTCTACTCGTAGCACACTAGAGTTACATTCTTTCATCTCTACCACAGCACTGTCATTGTTACAGGGAGCTGGTTTAGAGCCTGCAGCATAAGTATTTTGTGAATCTTCCAACCAGGCCTTCAGACTGTGCCTATGCCTACATCTGTGGGCACTGGACTTGATGCTCCTTCTAGTTCCTATTTTCCCACTAAGTACAAAGAAATGACATATGATTTTATCCCCATCTTCTTTTATTGTTTGTTTTCTGCTATATTTCTTACTTTACTTCTTCCTTTCGATGATCAACAATTCTTTTAATAATTGTCAATGATGATGGGAGAAAAGGAGAACTTTGAAACAATTTACACCTCAAAAAGTTTCCCAGCTGAGATATCAGTAGCATCAAGGGAAATGCACTCTGTTCCCTCCAAAGCATTCCAACTGACATAGAATACAGTATCCATCCATTAAAAAATAATCAGAAGACTTCATTCCTACTAATCTGCCGGTCTTTTCAAAATAAAATGCAACATATGGTAACATACAGCAAACACAAAATCACCTAATACCACCTCAACATCATTCAGGAAAGATGAGTAGCATGTGACAAGAATGCCAAACATACTAGATAGAAACTGTACTTGGAAGAGGGAGTAGTTTCAACTTAACAACAGCACAGGAAGCCATACTACACTGTGTATATGGGAAATGTTGCAGTTTTGGGGAAAGCATGGAAAAAATCAGGATGCACTAAAACATCCACTTTAATAGGCATTGCATCTAAGACAAGCTTTCATTTAAAACTGAGCAACAGGCAAAACATTTAAAGCTTTGATACATACACTGAAGAAAACGTCAACCAAAGAATACATCTTGTCTTGTCCAGGTCTGAAATGTTTCTGTTTATCATGCTTAAAAAAAAAAAAAAAAAAAAAAAAAAAAAAAAAAAAAAGCTTGATTTAGAAAAAAATAGTTATAAATAACTGGATTCATTACATGGATTACCATGTAAGTGGTGTTATGTGTAGGGAATTTAAGCTTGTTACACAGATACAGACAGCTGCTAAGACCTATTAAGTATGGGCATACACCAAGCCTGCCAGCTGAAAAAAGAACAGATTGAGAACTACTTTTTATGAATAATAATCTTAATTTATAGGCCTGGAAGAATATTACACTTAAAAAAGGTAAAGCCTTTTATCTGCAGCTGTTCATCATCTCTCAACACACAGCTAACAGTATAGAATATGAAATTTCTCAGCTGATTATGGAAGATTAATATTCTAAGCATCTATGAATTTTTTCTCACTTTAAAAGAAATACAAATATGCCAGATAATATAAACAAGAGTGGAAAGGGATCCAGAATTCATTAATAAAGGCTACGCTCTCTCTCTTTCACATACACACAAAAACACAACATAAGAAATTCCTGCAAAAATTGACAGTAATGAATAGTAAATTTTCAGAGGTATCTACAGTCCTCCTTAGACTAACTGGATGAAAGGGTAAACAAGTGTCAGATTCATTTCAGTATTAGTGAAATAAGTGTAACAGTACTTTAGTTAACAGAGGCAGAATGTGAAATAGTTCTCTTTTCTTGCAAAATTACTTACATTTCCATACATTTTTAGCTGCATTCAAACCTGACAGATTAGAGAGCACTTTTAAGTCAATATTTAAATTATACGTAAGATATATTGCAGTCTCTTCCATATTTCAACCTGAAAATGTTACTGCCTGAATCACTTCTCTTTAGCTATTATTATTACATTCACATTGTATGTGCATTTATGATCTTTCAGACGTAACACTTCCTTGCAGATGAGAAAAACATCTGTATTTTTATGTTTTCATAAGAATATACTGGAATCACTTTTAGGTTTCTCAAAAAGTTATCTCACAGCTTTCCGATTTGTGGACCTCTGATTAAAATTACTCTTGCACTTCGGTCAATAGTTTTAATGACCATAAGCTTTAATTTTTCCCTTCTATGTTTTGGACTTTTTTTTTTTTCTGCACAGGAAAAAGTTGGGGACTAAGAGGTGCAAAATTATTAAGTTTATATAATTGTTTTTATAAAATACCGTTCATGTTTCTGGAATTATGACAAAGGGGATTTTCTGCATATTGAAGTTACTCAATTAAAAACAAGTCAATGTGTTGGATTAGCAGGGTGTTGGGAAAAGACTGAAACAGTTACCTAGCAATTGATCAAGGAGCCTTGTCTTATAGAACAATACCAGCATAAAAATAGCTCATAAATCTGAAAGGCTGATTACTAAAACTGTTGTGGGAGCTTTATTTTTCAGAAGAATATTGAATTAATGAGAAATAATACAAAGGGGGAGTTTAATTATTCTGAATAGAATAATTTTTGAACCTAGCCTCTCAGGACAGGTATAATTATGTAGGTTATATATCAGAAATGACTTTTATGCATATTTCATTAAAAGCCACATTTTTTCATGAAGGATAGTAAGCAATAAGCCCTGTTCAAACAGAACTCTCTCTATAGTGCCTTAAATGAAAGATATTTCCTTTGTGGCTATGTAGCTGTTAAGATGGACGGTCAATAAACAAAAACCAGACTTGCTTATAGGTTATTGTTTTCACTAAATAATGAAGTTGTTTTGTTTCTCTCTCTCTCCATGGCCCCACCATCCTTTTGAATATACAGCAATTAGATAGTGGGCATTGTCATGTATATCTAAACAATGAGATTTTAGTTCTGAGTTGATTTGTAAGACTTTTGGTTTATTTTTACAAATGCACATGAAACAATGACGCAGCAACAATTGAATTATAGATCAAAACCACTGAATTTTCTTCAGTGGCACACACTTCACTGTTTTCAGAGAGGAAACATTTTATATCCCCTTTTAGTGTTTCTCTACTTTAATTTTTAACTCGATTTCATCATAAAAAAATATTTACCAGATTTAAACATGTAAATGCTTTTGCTGGAATATATACAGTCTTTTCATCATTGTTGCCACCGTCTCTAAGCTGAAAGACTGAGATTTTTTTTCCACGTACAAGCAATGGTGGAAATGTTTGGTCCATTGAGCATCAGAAAAAAAAATCAATTTAAATTACAATTTTCTGTTTAGAATTAAAATGCTAATGTGCATAGTACAGGATCAGAAAATTTATCAGGTACTGTCCTACATAATACTAAAACTTGGATCTCTCAGCTCAGTAATGGACTGAGGAATCCTAGTTTATCCAACACATTCAACTCATGAACTGAACTGCACTTCATCGCATGCCTTCAGAACTAAAGTCTATGTTTTGATTTACTATACTACCATGTTCACTTAAGAGTACAAAATAATTGTTTATAATATTTACATTTAGCAGAAATAAATTCCTGGATATTCCTGTACTCGTGCATTCACATACACTCAAACCTATGTATAAATAACAATAAAGACAAAAGTATTCTTGTTAAATTATGAAGAACCCATTTCTATCATATTTTGGTGTGGGCCTTGACTCTGGTACTTTTGTCTGAAATGTTTGATAGAGCTCCTGAAGTATTCCTCCAAAATTCAAATTACATTTACATTTATTCCATGGCTATTTTTGTAGCTGAAAATTTTTCCTCTTCTATAAGCACTAGTTTCAAGAAAAGGTAGTTAGGGTTAAATTGTTGGCCAAACAGGAGGAAAGAAAGACAACATGCAAGGGATATGGTTAACTAAGCAGAAACATTGTTAATTCATCAGGGAACTACTCATCACTGCCTCATACAGCAAAGGTTGTGGATTATTATTCGATTGTTTCCCTTGGCTAAAGAATTGTCATTGGTCCCTTTACCCACTGCTAAGACTGCACAGTCCTCTGACTACAGTGTGATAACTCTACTTCTCTTCTTTAACGCCATGTTCTATAGCTTATTAATGCTCTGGATCCCTTCTGGCCGAGCTGGGACAGCCTGATAAACAGACATTTTGAACTATCTTCCTACCAGACAAGGTGGTGCAAAGTGGCCAACCTGCACGAAACTGGACATGAGGGTATAAGCTTCCTGTTCCCCAAAGAGTCCAACACAACACAGCTGACAAAAAAAAAAAACAAAAAACAGCCAACCTCTAAATCACAAGGTGTAAGGGTGGAAGCTACACCCTTCTCTCAAGATGGAGAAACAAGCTTTGTACATACTCCACCTTGTGTGCAGAAACTTACTCCCTATATTAGCAACCCGTTAATCTGCTTCCTCACTCAGACAACTCAGAGGAAAAAAAGTGGAAGGAATGTTCCTTATCTACCCCTTAGATCAATGACTTTTATTTCTTCTTCCTAACCCTGCAAGTGCATGCCACGTCTTTGTAGATCTGAAATCACAAAAGCCCCTGGGCAGGTTCCCAAGCAAGAGAGGACATGCCTTCCAAAGGACCCCAGCACCCTCCCAACAAGAGCAGGCTATAGATAGTCAAAGGTGGGGCTGATGAAATCACCACCTTCTCCTAATTTTTTTCCCCGTAGGAATTCATGATATTTAGCAAATCCCACACTAACATAGCCCTGTGGTGATTCATATACAACACAGCTGGAAAAGGCAAGAAATCTGAACTTCATAGTTGCAAGCAAATTTGGAAGGTAAAATTTGGCTCCCTTAGGGCCATTAAACATCTATAAAAGAGCAAGTATATGAATTCTCATGTCTGCTAATGCAAAGGTCCTAATGATATATACTTAGGCTTATGAGTACCTTTTGTGCTTTCCATTTTGCTAGTGATTATAAGCCTCTTTTAGATTAGTTTTCATATACTGTCTGTATTTAGGGTATTTAATCTGACATAAAAATTACTACCTAGTCTGTACAAGTCAACATGACACACTTAGAGAGCAGAGCAAATACAAATAAGGAGCTCTCATTTAATCTTTTATTTAATTTGCAGTGATCTAGACCACTGTGATTTGAAGGAGTACCAAACCACCACCAACATATACAATTGGAAGAAGAGTGCAGAGACCACTACAACTAGATCGTGCCTGACCTTGCACACATCTGAACTGTGAATGGACAGTACACAGTATGGACAGCTCATTGCAAGACTGATAGGAAATGAACATTTTTCCAGCAATTATCCCTCTGAAATGAATAGGAAAACAACAGCAATAATAATAGTAATAATGCCCAGGATCTGTGCATAGCACTGTTTCTCACTTGCTAAAAACTATCCTCAACTTCTTGCAAATGGTTAGACTCAGTCCCATTGTTCCCAATTTACTAACTTTATAACTGTTAGTCTGAGCCTGTTAGCCTAGGAAAGAATCCAGAAGACAAGAGTGCATTAGCTATTATGTAAACCAATTAAAAATGGGGAGGCTTATGCACTTATCAGCTTGGCACCACAGGTAAAAGGCAAGATTTAAGTAAACCTACACCTGAGGCTACATCTTTGACAGTTTAGCTTGCATGTATTTTCTGAGGCTATTTTACGATAGTAATACAGGGGATGTGTGTTCATGCAGAGCAACTGCTTCTTTCTCCAAGACATCTTGAACAGCTTTTGTACCCTAACAGTACACAATTCTTTACACTATTCTGACTATGGCTCAGATTTTTTTTTATCACTCAAACCTTTTGCTTCAGTCACATTCCCTCTTTTTATACCATTCACAGTCCCACCCCTTCTCGTACCTTAATTCTACTTCCAGAATCACAGAATTTCTAGGTTGGAAGAGATCTCAAGATCATCGAGTCCAGCCTCTGACCTAACACTAACAAGTCCTCCACTAAACCATATCACCAAGCTCTACATCTAAACGTCTTTTAAAGACCTCCACGGATGGTGACTCCACCACTTCCCTGGGCAGCCCGTTCCAATGTCTAACACTACACATATAAATACTGCTACTACCACTGCTACATATAAAATTAATAAGTATCTGCAGTGTAAACATCTTCTACATTTCTATTCAAAGGTGTGTTTTTTTGTTTTTTTTTTTTTTTTTTAAAGAAAAAAAAATATCTTTAAGTGACCAGGTCAGAAAATATCAGGAAAAATTTCCTTCTATGTGATGTGCTCTTAATTACCAAACAAACAATATTTTTCCTAACAAAGGTTGAAAGTCCTTTACCAAAACTATGAAAACTGTTTCATTTGGTCTTTTATGTGTGTACATAAGTTATACATATATATACACACAAAACAATAATTTTTATAGAAAGTGTTCAATCAGCCCGAGTCTATAATCTGAAGTCTGCTGAAATATTAACAGCAAAATGTTACATAAGTGCTTCTAATATCTCCCCTTGCTAGCCTGGATAGCTATGACATCTTTACTAATCTTTGTTGTCCTATGCAGAACTTCTTGAGAAAGCACCTACACTGCTTATACCTGATTTTTATCTTATATGTGTCTTTGATCCTGTTTTGACCTTCTTGTTTTAGTCAAGTCTCAATGAACTTAATATTCAAGCTGCATTAAAATCCTGAGTATGTTTTCAAAAGCTACAATTTAACACTTTGGGAAAAAAAGAAAGACTATTATAAAACTTTTAGCATGATATCTGCAGAGCTTTTATTGAAAGAGGGTAGTCTCAAGTAGTTTTAGTTTTTAGAATAATGTTTCAAATAATTAATTTTCTAAATCTATGTAGACAAAACATCTTCTCAGTTTAGAAGACTGAATAATAAAATCAAGAGCCTCTACTTCATTGTTTTCAAACAATTAAAATACGTAGAATGCCCACCAATTTCATCTAGGTGAAGACTTTTTTTTTGTGAAATTATGTTTCAGAATATACCTAACCACATTCTTACAGCATCTAACTAAGAAAAAAAAAATATGTTCTAGCCCAGTCAGGCTACTGTTTCAAAAGTACTGTTACTCCACTATCTGAATCATAATTCAAAAGTGTTTAAATGCAACTGAATACTACATTCTAATATAGTTAGAATACTTATATAGTTATAAATTTTTTCTTTAAAAAGCATCACTTTTTCTCTGGACAATAATTTATAAGTATTTTGTGTTCTATTAAGCATAAGCCTTATACCTTAATAGCATAAGTCCTATGTTCCTTGGCAGATGGGAACAGCATCTTCTCAACTAAAGATTCAGGGTTATCTTAACCTTTGTCATACTTATTAGAAGTTTATTTCTCTGTAACCATTGTGTGTCTCCTCTGTAATATATAGCACTGAGATATTTAATAAATAATATATACACATAGAAAATATTCTATTAACACATCAGGTACTTCAGTAACTTTCCAAATAACTAATTCACTTACAGAATTTTAGGACATTATAAATTTATAGCCTTTTATCATTCTCTTCCTGACTCAACTCACAGTTCTGCCCAATCAGGAATTTTTCCTCTTTCCCTATTAAGCTTAATTGCGTATAAGTATCAAATGTCTATGCACAAAAACTGACTATAAGAATTAGGACAGTTTTAACCATTTGTATAATGTAAACAGAATTTCCATTACAATGGGGTTTATAAGCAAAATATTCAGTAATACTGATCAGTGCCAAGAACCTATTGATTGTAAGCATCTCAGCATTTCTGAGGGACAGGTATTAACAGAATCTAACTGAAAGCTTGCAGTGGTCCACACTGTTGTTTGTTTTGTTGTGGGTTTTTTTTTTAGCCAAATGATTTAACCAAAACTGTGAACAGACTTAAGCAATTCCTAGTCTATAGGCAATTGTTGTTTGTTGTTTTTTTTTTCTTCATGTTATTCTTCTAATGCTACATTAATATTCTGAACTGTAGCATTTATTTTGTAACAGGCTCAAACATGAGAAAGCAAATATTTGCTTTTAAGTATAAGGAAAATTGAAGCTATTATTTAAATAAAGCTTTCCTTCCCCTCCAGTATTCTTTAATTGGTTAAGAAACTATTACACTTGTATAAAAACAGGAACACTGATTTTTCCCTTGTATAAACTAAATGCTGTCAAAGATACCATAATAGTTTGCTCTTGACTTTTACAGAAAATTCAGCTAAGCTCACGCTCCATATTAACTACAGAAATCAATTGGCTGGGAAAATAATATGTAATATATATATGAAAAGCATTATTAGAATTAAAAACTTCATTAAAAATTTAAGGAATTAAAAGGAAGTGCATAGTAATAGAAAGTCCATAAGAGCTACTTGTAAAACAACTTCCCAAACTCAGTAATAGTACAAAATTGTACCTGTTTGTTGAAATGTACTTTTGAATGAAATGTTTTGTATATATTTTGATTATTTCAGGAAGAAACAAATGTCAATTCCCTATGAAATTGAAATTCCAAGTTTCAGCTTGTTCTCTTTAAATGTAAATATTTATTCTATAGCAATAGCTGCAATGCAGTAACTTACAGAGAGAGATTCATAACTCCCCATTGCCTTTTCTTCACAAAACTTCTATGAGGTTACTGACAGATGAAAAATTTATGTTAAAAAAAAAAAAAACAAAAAAACAACATTATGTCTCCCATTTCTAAGATTCATTTTTAATAATGATTGCAAATACTGAGGCTAGAAATGGTGCTATTTACAAAAAGGATATTTAAGTGATAAAATGCCCACATTGCACTGGCCACTGTCCAAAATTCACCGTAGCTGAAAAATTCACATGTTGTTCCAGATTTTCTGTTCAGTATCTCATTATTCCTGTCTCTGCAAGGCTATGAACACTAATATGCAAAGCCTCTCAATGCCCTGTCTGTATCAGAAAGACAAGTTTGTTTGTTTGTTTTACCTGGCAGTTTGTCTTAAACAGTTATCATATGCTTTCGTTGATCTTATTCAGGGGTTGACAGTATGGCAACTACACCACACTTGATCTGGCAGGACACAAAAAACCTGGCCGAATTCAAAGCACACAGGCATTGCTCTTAAAAAGTCCCACACAGACATTTGTTTGGTCACGACATATGTATTTTGCATGGCTTTGCATGAGCTTTGCATAATCCTCAGGCCCTGATTCTGATATGCACAAGTGCAAACATGAAACCCTTGTTTTAATGTTTTAAATGCTGTAGTCCTGAATTGCACTCCTGTGGTTTGATATGTTTTCCTTCTCCCAGTACAGTTCTACCCTAGGAATAAACTGATATAATTCCACAATTAATTCCTACCTGCTGTGACAGTGCCCCCTCAGGGTAAAGATGATATTTTTACATTAACAGACAGGAAGCTTCCAGTGCGATTGACCTCAAAGACACTGACAAATTAATTACTTTGCTAGTCAATATGGCATGGCAGCTTAAAGATACGAGCAGATACCCAGCCGACTAACATGCATGCTGCCATCTGCTGAATATGACAGCCAGGGATTTGTACTACTCTGGAAGACAAGTAGTGTAGAGCCTTCCAAGAAATATGCTACCAAACCCCTCATTCACAGCTTATTTAACAAGTCAAATAAAGACAGTCTTCTGGTTCTGAAAGAGAACTGGTAGTATCTTAGGATTTTTTGACCTACATGTTTAAAATGGAAAAGGAAACTATCTTAGAGTATTCATTAAAACTTTGGTTTTGAGCCCACAGCTTAACAGCAAGAGCTAGGGTATATTCAAAAAGCTCATGAGATTTACGGGAACACTCATGCAGTGCAGATGTTCATAAGGGGTTCATAGTTTATACACCTCACTTGTCAAGCTTCAGTGTCACCCTGATTTAAAAAGCTGTCCTCTGGCTTGACTTAAAAAAAAAAAGTAATTATGAGAAAACTTGTTACCATTTTTACAGGCTACCATTTTTTCAAGAAAAAAATTAGATATCTCTTATCACCATTTTTTTTTTTATTTCCATAATCTTTTTTCTTTTTGATTTTCAACAAAACCACATCAGATTAGAAAACTGAGTGATTTGTACCCTACTATTCCTGTAAATAATATTATACCTCAAAATGGCCCCAAACTATTTATACATAAAACTGTATGTAGGTAAAACTGTTTAAAGCTATATAGCACATATTATATTGATCCATAAAAATATACTCAGAATATATTCATTGAAATGAATAGAATCATTTAATTTGTTCCTCTGTTCCTGCTGTGAAACTGGGTAGGAGTAAAATCAAAACAAAACTAGAGCCAACAGTAAAGATGTATTTGGGGTAACACTGGATGAATGAAACAAACAAACAAACAAACAAAAAAGTAAAAGTTATGGTTTCCTAAATTTTGTATTGTAATAAGAAAACAGAAAACAAATAACACCGTACATTGTGGGACGCTGAATTTGCTGAGCTGTTCAGACAACCCAGTACATCTGTCAGTGAGCACAGCAAACACTGCCTTGAGACTTGCCTGGCACCAGTTTGCAGATGTCTTCATTCACAACAAAGTGTATCACCTGGATAACCTCACAGATGAAGAATAGTAGATACCATTTGATAACTGCCAGGAGACATATCAACTCACTTTACAGAGAGACTTGCACTAGAACCTGACAAATGTTGTACGAAGTAAACTGAAAGACCTTTTTTTAAATATTTCTCTTAATTCTTTTCCTCACATTTATCTTTAAAAAGCTGTCTTCCTTCTTAAACTGATCTCAAAAAGAACACCAATATATACCTTTCCTACATCAGTATTCAAAATCAAGCTCTACAGAAGCACCAGGGGAATGCCTGTTAAGCATCAGCTTACACAATGATTTTTTTCTAGATCAGTTACATTCTAGCATTCAGCTGGAATTAAAATATCTAATACATGTCAACTAAAAAATTATCATTAGAGTACCTTACAGTACCTGAGTTTATGTCATCAGCTATAACAAGCATCCTTGGCTATATGGGACAGAACCACAAATACTGCAATAGTACCGCAGAGAGTTCTGTACTGCTATATTCTTTTTAAAACAGAAACTGATTAAAAATCAAAGCAATGGCTTACTGTCTTACAGAAAAAAAAAAAAAAAAAATCTTAAGATCATTTGTCTTTGTGGCAAGTCCTGTTCAAACTATTCTTTCTCCAGTCCAGCAGAAATCTCTGCACTGAAGAGATACATAGGACACTAGATGCACTGACTCTTCTTTTGGGGGAAATATAACAGGTATGAAGATAACACACATAACCTGAAAACAGATCAGAACACAAAATTCATCTGAATGTTTGCATTATAATTTATAATTATGACTGAATATTTCTTCTAAGTATGTGTGCTTTTAAATAATTATGAGCTGGTCAATACATAATACATACATACATATATATATATGATGGTAAAATCTACACAGGCAAATTTAATGATTTACAGTAGTCCAGAATTCTGTCCAGAGACCTACAATGTCTCTCTATTTCATTTAACATCTATGTACTCTTCACTAAACTCAATGAATTAGTGCTTTACTGAATCCTCTACTCACCCAAGTTTACAACACTTTAAGCAATCTGTGTCTCTAATGTTTATTACAAATGTAGTCACCTATCACAGAAGTTCAGCTTCTGCATCGATAGTAGTTTTTGTTTTCATTTTTATCTCATTTTCAGCTCTTCGAATCAAAATCTTTTCTTTAATGTGAGATGTAATAATGCTCTCCAAGGACATTTCACCTTCATTAAAGTCAACAGGGTCAGTATTTAACCCCTCTCTTCCCAATTTCCTAAATTCTTCATCCTTATCATAAACATAGAGAATGCCTCAAATTCCAATTTTGGACTACCTTCCTGAACTGGTGGAATATTCAACACCCACAAAATAATCAGTGAGAGTGTAAGATAGACAGATTTTATAAAATATTTTCTTTTCTAGAAAAACCTTTGATAGCACTGCAATTAAAACCAGCTTTCAGACATGACCTGCCATAAATAATTTTAGTAGTATCTTTCTAGGTATGTGTATATATGCCGTCTTTTATCATAGTTCCAGTCAGTACTTTTGAGCTGTCAAATTCAGATTGCAGAACTTGGAACATATTTATATATAATTCAGTACCTACCTCCAATTTATCAACTTCAGTTTCCAGTGTACCCAAGTGAACAAGTATCTGTCTTTATTCCAAGTGCTAGCAATGCTTCTTGCAATACGGTGTCAAAAAGAAGTTGTTATAACTCTAGCCACACACTGAGAATATCCTTCACTGTCTAGACAAGCTGTATTCAGCTTGCCACCATTTTGCTAATACGCCGTCATTGATGCCTGCAGGAAAGCTTTTGATATCTCTTTTTCTTCTTTCTCAAGACTGAGTATTTTACCCTGACTGCCAACTGTCTCCATACAAAGAATTCAAGAAGAAATGCCATACAGATAGAATTTGATAGGTTTTAAGGATATGAGTAAAAGCTTTGTTAGAAGGAAATGCTCAGAATGAGGTATTCCCTTGCCACTATAGGAGACACAGCAAAAACAAAACCTTCTCATATTAGCTTGAATTTTGTTTAATTTTTCAGATATGTTTTAACAAACTCAATTATTACTCAATTACAGGTAGCAATTGTCAGTAATTTTCATTAGTCTGATTGCAGTCTTTTCTGACTCAGAAATTACTTGTCAGGTTGCAGGAGGATGGACGAGTTAGTCTATTAGGTAGTTTCTTTTTCTCTGTAATGAACCATTAAAATCAAACAGAATAGAATGGGGTCTCTTTATGTCATCCTTATGTATTCTTTTAAAACACATTTTGGTGCTTTTGCATGTACCAAACAAATTAGTTTCTATAACAGGTGAAAAGTATCTGAAGAGTTCAGGAGATCTGATGTCTCACTTTTTTTCGGGGGCCTTGGGAAGCTTTTGTTTTATTTTTAACTTGTACTCTTCAATATTTTACTGATTTCATAGACAGATGTTCCAAGCAGCATGAGGAAGTGGGCAAACATAGAGCTTTTCTGAAGCTCCTCAGAAAGTTTGCATGCCATGATTAATAGTTCATACGTTTTGCCAATTTCATCTACAATAAAAAAAAAAAAAAAAAAGAAGGAAGGGAGGAAGGAAGGAAGGAAAAGAAGAGTGTAAAGTGATAAAGTGTAGAGGAAGAAAGAGAAGGGAAAATTAAAGAACTAGTCACTGACATATTCTAGTAAAATTCTAAATACCTTTATATCTACCTTTGTGGTTTTAGAATCTATGTGTGTTTTTTCTTTGTTTTGTTTTGTTTTTGTAAGAAATGGGCTATTTTGAAAACACCATTCACTTCATCCTTTGGAGAACTGTCAGAGTTTTGGTGTTTTGGTACTGTTACTTTACCTTTGCTTGAAGCCACATATACGCAGCTATCCCCTTGATCGGCTCTTATCCTTATTTCATAGAGAATAGAAATGGCTGAAACCAGTCTCCTTTCTGTATCTTTTTGTACTTTCTTTATAGATGGAAACTCTAAAATAGGGTATGTATCAGAGGGTATTCTCTTTCCATTGTAAATTCATAGAATTTCAATAGAAACTCATTCATAAATTCTGCAGTTTATTATTATTTTGATCCACACTTTGCAGATCTACCTTACATAGAAATTTAAGACCATATCTTTGAAAAAGACAATTATGACTGAAAGAAGTCTTCTCTAAGTCATCTTACCATAAAACATACATTTTGATTCACTCACAAAAGCAAACCTGATTATTTTTATCCTGTAAAAAATTCAGAACGCAGAAAGATAATAAATCACTGTAGGGAAAACTGGCATCCTTGATCCAATTATTATGCCACTGATATACAATCCTTTCAGATAGCATGTGGGCAGAACAGATTCTGTTACATGTATCTTTCAGCAGAACTCCTGAAGACATAAGACACCAATCTTGTAGATTTGGAAACAGGTTAGAAAACAGTGCCATTTTCATACTCATTCTAATGAGCACTTAACCAAAACACTCTCCTGGGCTTGAGAACTCACCAACATACTGTACCTAAAAACATCCTTAAATAATATTTTGCACTGCTATTTTGTTTTTTATTGTGATGTTTTTCTTCTTTCTTTAAGAATATTTTTGATCCTATTTTCTTTGTTAAGATTACACAGCACCTGAAAATCCATGACAGCATTAGCTTTTCTGTGGTAGCTGCTGAAAAAGTACAAAGGGAAAATGTAGACCCCAGAAAAGTTAACATCTAATCAAGACCAAAACCAAACCAAACCAACCAACCAACCAAAAACAACAAACACATGCCAACAGTAAAGCTGATACATTTTGCCATGCAAAACTGGAAAACTTATTTGTATCTCACAACAGAAGCGACTGGTCTGTCTTATTAGTTTCCCTGAATCAATTCCCTTCTCTCCTCTTTAATCCTAATACCAAGCCTGATACAAAAGGAGCTTCTTTTCGTTTCACTTCCTACGACCCCAACCCATAAAACCAAATCAAACCAAAACAATGGGGACGCAGACAAATAATCCTCTACCTACTTACTGTTTCTACTGCCTGCACACAGGAGCTCAGTCCCCAGTTAGCAGCTGTTTCTTCCTCTACTTTCATGGGAAGATGAAAAGGAAGCCTCCTGCAGGTTCCTAAAGAGAGAGGAATGGTGCTCCAATCACACTGTAATAGGAAAATATGGAAACTTTTCCTTTTCAATCAGCCCCAAGTAGTAAAAATGTGCCAATCCCTCAGAAAAGATGACATCTTTTCATGAGATGACATCTTTTCATCAGTTCCAAGTTTATTTCCTCTCTGTGAGTACTTAAATTACCCTCAGGTTGGTTTTGGTGAAGAGAAGGATGTCTGCTACCACTGAATACTGGAACTGCTGTATGTGTTTTAATAAAAGCTAGTAAATCTTACACCGCATCCAGGACCCGGGGCTCTTTCAAACAGAACAGCAAATACTGTTAAGTTCACAACAGCATTTAGAATTGCTGCTATAGGATAGAGCTGTGCGGAGAGAATGAAGAAATGTTTCCTGGTCATCAACTACTAGGATGAAGCGAGCAGGAAGACTCGCTTTTTCTGATGACCAGCTAGGCTTAAGTTCTCTGGCCAAATCAGATTATCAGATTAAAAAAAAAAAAAAAAAAAAAAAAAGGAACTCAGTATTGTATGCATATAAAACAGGTATTTAAAATTAACGAATACCAGTAACAGTTGTAGGAGAGAAGCCCTTGAGAAAGCACGGAAGGGGACACCCCAAGGCCTCTGGGCACCCCGCTGGGGCCGCTTGGTACCGGGGCTCTGCAGCCCCTTGGGGCTCTGGCAGCCACCTCAGGCAGCCCCCGGGTGAAGCGGAGCGCGGGCTCGGGCGGCTGCTCTCCAGCTGCACCTCAGGCGTGCCCCAGCCCGTCTGAGAACCACTAACGCATGAAACCTAAGGTTATGCTGACTATGGGTCGTGAACTCGAGCGCTGTAAGGGCAACTAATTAAAGCCGTAACCCATTTTACCAGCGCTTTGTTACAGGACGGAGCCGCCACAAGCTCCTCCGCGCAGGAGCTGCCCCGCGAGGGGGCGCCTGAGGGCGGGCGGGCAGCGGACGGGCGGCAGCCATGATGTCGCATCCTTGCCACCGCCTCCCGGGCCCGAAGTTTGGCGGAGGGGCGGGCCGGGGCGGGCCGGAGGCGGGCCGGGGCAGGGCAGCGGAGCCGCTCCGGCACCACGGGCAGCGCCGTCCTCGCTCGCCCGCGGAATGAGCGGCCCCCGGGCGGCTGCCGCTGCCGCCGCCGCTTCCACTCGGGCTGCGGCGGGAGGCGCGGTGCCCGCGGGGGGAGCGGCGTGAGGCGAGGCGAGAGGCGAGGCGAGGCGGCCCCGGCGCCAGGATGCGGGCGCCCGGCAGCGTCCCCAGGCTCCTGCTGCTGTCCCTGCTGGCCGCCCTGCACCCTGCCCAGGTAGGAGCCGGCCGGGTGCCGCGGCCGACGGGGCTCGGCGGGCCGGGGCGGGGGGGATCGCGGCAGCAGGAGCGGCCCCGGGCTCCCCCGGGGCTCCCCCGGGGCAGGTGCCGAAGCCGCGGCGGTGCGGGTCTGGAGGAGGTGGCTGAGGAGCAGCACCGCGCTGCGCCGCTGAAATCGCCGCGGTGGGCTGAACCCGGCGGGCCTGCGGCGCTGCGGGAGCTCACACCTTGCCAGCCGCCTCCTGGTGCCGTGCCGCCTCCTACCCGGCAAAGTGAGGAGAGGGAGAGGATCGCGGGGCACTGCGGGCAGCCCCCCAGCAGCCCGCTCCGCTGTGCGGGTGAATGTCCCCCCCGCGGCACCGCTCGGGTGCCAGGCAGCCCCGCGAGACAGGATTTGGCTCTTCTGACAGTTTGCTTTTCCCTTTTAAATAATTGACATAGTCGTATAAAATACGCACGGAATTTCCAACAGCGTGAAAAGGGTATTCCTCCTACGAAAATATAAAGACAGAACTTAATAAGCAATTCGGTGAAAAACAGATTTACAGCTGCAGTAATCATAAGATACGGTGACAACATAAAAGGAGATGATATATGATTAATAACATTAGCTAATAATGAATTATAGCCATCTGATATTAAATAGCAGCTATTTGACAGCATCGCTATCGCTGTGTTCTGCAGAGACTCGTATCAGGCGGGGAACAGGAGTTCCTCAGCTGTGTGAGCCCGAGCACATGGCCACATCGCAATCACAGGTTTCCAGTCATTGCTCTGTCTTCTGGTACACTTAGATCTGTTGCAGGCAAAGAGGCTGCCTGAAGACAGGATAAACACAATTTGTATCACTGTCTATCCACAGAAGAGTAAAACCACTAATGAAGTGGATGACCTTCAGCTGGCAGAATTTTGCTTAGTTTAGGTGTCAGAGATATGCCCCATAACAACACTGGGAAGAAATGTTCCATCATAGGTGTCTGTTACCATCGAGCACTGAAAAGCAGGATGCACCACTGGAATGGAACTGCATAAATTATCTCTGAAACTTTGCTTCTAGTCCTTTGTGCTGTGGCACACTGTGCAGAGGGCAGAAAAATGGCCTTTTAGTCATTGCTGTGTGTGACATTTTCAGGGATATTAAAATGTTCATTGCAGGCCCTTTTAACTCCGTGAAGAGGTCATGAGCCAGAAGCTCTAAAGTCCTTAAGAATATGTAAAAACAAGAGCCCCTTAATCCAAGTCTGCTTTTTATCAGAGATAAATTGGGTTTTCAGAAATTAAAACAGGAGAACAAATGGTTATTCAGATCCTTGATTAAGATACTGCTCCACTTTAAGCATATGAAAAGGTGCCACATATAGATGACAGATGATAGTTGAGTTTTGTTGATGTATTTCTGTGAAAAATGATGTATGCAAAATGACTACAAGGTCTGTGGGTTTGGTTTTGTTTGTTTGTTTTCAGCAAATAAATACAAGTTATGATTGAAATCACTTTAAAAATGGAAGCAATCCTCAGGTATTTAGCTTACTTTATGCTAAATGGAATAACAGTGTTCTGCCCTGCAGGTTTGGAAGCAAATATATTACGTGAAATTAGTATTAGGAAACAATGAGGTGATTATTTCCTTCTTTTACAAATAATTGTGCAACATGCTCATGACTAGACACAACTTTTTAGATGCCCTTGACACACACAAATGAAAATAAATCATGACAGATGTTTCAAAGCATGCCACAGTACATTCCTATTAATGTTCTGCATAATATCTAAGTAATAAAGAAATAATTTCTGTAACTCATCTATTACTTTTAAATATTTCCAAGAAAAAAAATAAGAAAAAAAAAGCTTTGATTTAGAACTAGCTATCACTGACTTTAAAGACTGTTGTCCACAGGCACTCTTACTATGACAGGGGTTTTATGCTAAACTTACTGTGTTATCTACTCATTGTAAAGTATTTAAGTATTGCCATCTTATGGTAATATATGCTAAAAATATGTATAGTTTATTCTTAAATTTCTGGCACATTAAAATTTTATTTCAATTGCAGTAACTTATTGCCCATGTTGTATTTTTATGTCTTTTTTTCTGCTAAGCTTGATGTAGAATATTGACCTGCTCTGGAAATTAGCCTTTAACAAATGGAAGACAGCTCACTAATGATTAATTTTAAATACTCTTAATGCTAATTGTAGAATATCAATTTTAAGACACTTATTAAAATGTCACATCTGTTAATTTGATTCTAATTTTGCTCTGTATTTATACTGAAAAATACAAGGAAACTATTCATTATAATGTGTTTCAGTAAAGTTTTATTTCCAGCAGGATGATTAGATATTCAGCAGGAAGCCAACTATATAAAAAGACTTGGAATATAAAATCTTTCCTTTCTCCTACATGCAAAAGCAGTATCTTGAAAGAATGATCTATTAAGTACTAGGAAATTTCTAAGAGTTACTGCTAGATGGCATCTCTGTGCTGCTTTTCTGCAAGCCTGGAGTTTTCTGAAATGACCTTCGTAGTATACAAAGTGGATTTCTTTTGTAAGTGTTATTTTGGTGGCCATCATTTGATCGCTATATCCAAATAACCACAGCAGTATAACCAAGTGAGCATTTTAGAGTAATGTAATGCTGCACCAGACAGGGAACAAGCTCAGCAGGTCTAGATGCTGTTTTTTAAGTTTGATTTTTGAAGATTTAAACAGATCTGAAAATAGGTATTTTTCAATGCAGTCAATAAAATTTATGTCTTTAATTTTTATAATGGTTGTATATCCTACACCTGGTGGGTTTCTATTCTTTGAACTTTGCCAAAAGAAGTGTTTCAAAGGAAGACTGGTGGGTCCAGTCCCAAACGGGAGCTATGTGTAGTATCATTAAGGACAGTTGCAAAAAGCATCTGTTGTCTATGTTCATTGCTTGCGATAATAGGATCTTTGGGAGCATTAACATAAAAAAAAAAAAAAAAAGCAAATTTGAAAAGTTAACTGTTTTTGAGTGCATTCGTACCTTCTGCAGTTTGATCTTTGGAACAGCCATGTTTCTAGATTTCAAAAATCCACAATTTTCACACATCAGCAGACTACGCAACTAGCTGCTAAAATCCTTCTTTTTCCCAGAGACCAACAGAACTTGTTTGTAGGAAGAGTGCATTACTTTAACACTGCTTCAGAGTATAATTTAATTCATCTCTACTGTGAGAGTGTATAACAAGGATATTATGTACAAACAAGGGTTACCGTAATACACAATTTTTGTTGGAAATACTGAGTCATAGTACTATAATACAGCACAAAATTGTGTGGAAATCTCATTATCTTTTTGGAAATTAATTGACACTGTTTTCCACAGTATTAGTCATTAGTCAATATGAAAATCGTATAGAATTATTTAACCTACAGGATTTAAGAATGCTCTAAATAAAGAATTGCTGAATATATATGGTCAACTCTTGCCTTAACATTTCTGAGCAATGTGATTCAAAACCCAGTGAAGAGCAGTCCAGAGCTGTCTGTGTCCCGTGTCTTCTCCCAGATACGTTACTCTCAGTCCAGTAACTTCAGTCAATGGGTAACAGTTTGCAGAAATGCAGTTTAATAGCTGTCGAAACAACACCCAGCTATAACTCTAAAAATGTGTTTCTAGTTGCCTACAGATTGAGCAATTATAAATTTCCAGTTCAAATCCTTGCAATTCGTAAGAGACCTATTAAGAAATGAACAGGAAATCCTCAGAGAAGCCCCAGTTTACTTTGGGCACTGAAATACCCTTTTTCAATACTTTAGTATGACACAAATGCTTCAGGGCATCACTTCAGCGTTCTTACTGGATCTTCACTGAAAACCAAGTAAAATTTAAAAATCCTTGTGTAAATCTTTGCAGCAATAGTATTTTGAAGACCATCTTTCACCAAAACGTCAATCTATTGTACTGCTTCACTTCACAGGGCAGTAGATTTCTTGTCTAAGATGAAATTGAGAGAAGTGAGGACTTTGTATGCCTGGGTATAAATACAGAACTCTTTCCACAAAGGAGAATGCCAGCATGCAGGAACACACAGATAGCTTTACAGATAGAAAAACATTCAAGAGTTAGATGTTTTTATGTACTTCAAGAATGCCCAAAGAAGATCAAAGAGCTTATGTTGTACTTGTTTAGCATAATGAGGTCATGTGTACTACTTTCCACATGGTCAGCTAATAAATGTGCACTTGGTGCACCTGCAGAACAGAACAATTTGCTGTTCACCTGATCGATCTGACCGTCATTTTTCAAAAAAATCTTTTTCAAAATATGACAGCTCCGAATCTGCCTCCTTCAGCTTTTTTTTACTGACTTTTTATTTTTCTAAGAGGTAACGATCTTAATGTGTTCACAAGGGGATCTCTTAAGAACCCTTGAAGTGCACAACATCAATCTTCATATACTTAGTCTTGGCATTAATGATGTTTTTGGTGAGTTTGCTAAGAAGAAAAAATGGATGATAAATATCTTAGCCATTCCTTTATTCAGTCAACTGGGAATTTTTCCTAATACTAGAAAGAAATACGTTTTCTAGAGGACATAACTCCTCTTACTTCAGTACTAAATTATCTTTACCAGCCATTCAGAAAGTCGATTCTTCTGTTCATCATATTTGCTCTGGGACACACTGCCTATTAACTGCAAAGAATGGCACATCTTACCCAAGAAGTAAGAATATTAGTAAAACAAAAGTGCAAAGGTGTACAACTTTGCGGAGAACTCTTATTCAGAAATTGATAAAAAGTTGCAACTTTAACAATTCTGATTATGACACATTATTTATCTGAAGGACACTGATCCACCACTGATGGCCACTTTATACCTTTCACAGGCTGAGATAAAATTAATTCAAAATGAAGGAATTCAGCATGACAAGTTAAGGGAGCATTTGCCTCTGGGAATTTAAAATTCACATTACAATGTCTGGGTGATGGTGAAGCCTAGGACAATTCTTAGATTGTTTCTTAAAGTTGAGCACAGTGTTGAGAGATGTATCTCAGAAAAAAAGGAGTGAACTCAGATGTTACCTGTTATGTCGGAGCATAGAGAAATCAGAGACACTTCACTCCGAGCATGGACTGCAGCTTCAGTTATTTTCATTAAGTGGTTCCAATCTTAAAGGTAATTGCACTCCTATCAGCAGCATAATTTATCAGAACACTTGAAACTATTTCCAAAATGTTACTGTTTTTAGTGTCTTTGTTTTATTCCTGTCATTAAAGGTGTTTAAGGTCTAACCTTGGTTTATCTGAAATTAGAGAATTCATGTCTCTGCCTGAAAGGACACCAGAATACTAAATTATAAGGCCCTTTGTTACTGTGTCCTGCTTTTATTACTCACTTCTCAGTATTTTTAAACTTGTTTTGTGGCAAACTGGACTACTGGCCAGCAGATAACTTGTTTAATATGCAAATAAAAGAGGCATGTAACCTTGTTTACAGTAACACAGATTATTTTATCCCTGTTGGGAGCAGTTCTAAAAGATTTTTTATTAACAGGGAAATACCGTGTGTTGTGTGTACCGGACAAAGGAAATCGTTACCATTTGTCTAGCTAGCTCTGTGTAGACTAAAACTAAATGACCCGTGGCCTTCATTTTTACTGACCACCTTCTAGAAATAGTTTCCTAATATTTTTTCTCACAATACGAGTGATTCATATTAATGAACTCAACATACCACGCAACTTCCATACTTAGAGGAGGTGACAGTGAACACAAAATGTTGGTGGTATAAGCAGTTAACATTAAGGACAGAACTCTGTTAATGATGTATAGGGTATAGGTATATAGGGTATACCCAGCAATTTGATTCCTTGAAGTTTCATTGTGGTATCACACGTACTATATGCTTTTCCATACCATCCTATACCCTCTTCAATTTCATGACAGAAGCTGACCTATCACAAAAGCAAAAGAAACAGCCAGGCATATTTGTATGTTACTCACTAAACAATCATAACTTGGAACTTCAGTTATAGCCAAAAGGAGGCTGCATAGGAAATACCAGGCCTGCAGGTAGGAATTTTGTAAACTCTTACCTAGCTGCTTCTGTATGCACTTTATGTACTTTTTTTTTTCCCCACAGAAAATAAAAATGTAATATGAAATTATTCACAAAACATCCAGTATTTATTAAAACTTCTTCCTCAAGAAAAAAAATAAAATAATTTTAATATTCTGACCCCCTTCTGAGCCTTTCTCACTTAAATTAAACCACTTCAAGCAGCCCCAAATAACACAAATGTAATTTTTTCATCCTTCAGTTCCTTCAAGAACAAAGTCATCTGCCTGCTGCACTGCCATCTAAACAAACAAATCCTTGCAACTGTGGAATGCAGATTTAATCTTTTTATTCCTTCTATTTATTATTTCACTGAAAAACGTATGTTCATCAGCAGAACAATAGCTTAAGCAAATGCTGGAAGCAAGTAACCCACTTCACTCCTGTGGTTTGGGGAAATACTGTTAACATCCTCCTGCAGCTGTTAAGTAACTCATAAGGGAAGGGGAACAGGTAGAACAAGTGGAAAAGATTCTGTTCAGAGGACTGCATCTTCGTGAGCTCTACAATTAAGTGCCTATCACTACATTGTAAATAATGTTAAACTATTGGTGCATGTTATTAAAAAATGCAGTTTAAAGATATTTTAATGAACCCATTGCTTCTTTGTTTGTTTGTTTGTTTGTTTAGAACTCCTGCTTTAGGAAAATACTATAAAATGTGTTTCAGTGTATTGCTTTCAAGGTGATAACAAAATGTCCAGCATACAGCTAAATAAAAACATCATACGATGGGTGAGCAATTGGCTAACGGGCAGGGCCCAAAGGGTTATGGTGAATGGGGCTGCGTCAGGCTGGCGGGCGGTCACCAGTGGGGTCCCTCAAGGCTCCACTTTAGGGCCGGTACTTTTCAATATTTTTATAAACGATCTGGATGTAGGAATAGAAGGCATTTTGAGCAAGTTTGCTGATGACACCAAACTTGGAGGAGTTGTGGACTCGAATGAGGGTGGAAAGGCCTTGCAGAGGGATCTGGATAGGTTGGAGAGCTGGGCGATCGCCAACCGCATGAAGTTCAATAAGAGCAAGTGCCGGGTCCTGCACCTGGGACGGGGAAACCCTGGCTGCACGTACAGACTGGGCGATGAGACGCTGGAGAGCAGCCTAGAAGAGAGGGATCTGGGGGTCGTGGTAGACAACAAGTTGAATATGAGCCGGCAGTGTGCCCTGGCAGCCAGGAGGGCCAACCGTGTCCTGGGGTGCATCAAGCACGGCATCGCTAGTAGGTCGAGGGAGGTGATTGTCCCGCTCTACTCTGCGCTGGTGCGGCCTCACCTCGAGTACTGTGTGCAGTTCTGGGCACCACAGTATAAAAAGGACATGAAACTGTTGGAGAGTGTCCAGAGGAGGGCTACGAAGATGGTGAAAGGCCTGGAGGGGAAGACGTACGAGGAACGGCTGAGGGCACTGGGCCTGTTCAGCCTGGAGAAGAGGAGGCTGAGGGGAGACCTCATCGCAGTCTACAACTTCCTCGTAAGGGGGTGTCGAGAGGCAGGAGACCTTTTTTCCATTAACACCAGCGACAGGACCCGCGGGAATGGAGTTAAGCTGAGGCAGGGGAAGTTTAGGCTGGACATCAGGAAAGGGTTCTTCACAGAGAGAGTGGTTGCACACTGGAACAGGCTCCCCAGGGAAGTGGTCACTGCACCGAGCCTGACTGAATTTAAGAAGAGATTGGACTGTGCACTTAGTCACATGGTCTGAACTTGGGTAGACCTGTGCGGTGTCAAGAGTTGGACTTGATGATCCTTAAGGGTCCCTTCCAACTCAGGATATTCTATGATTCTATGATTCTATGATTTTCCACATCCGAAATTGTAAATGCTATTTGAGTTTGGCCATTAGTCTTAAAATTGGTTTTATAGATATACAAACTTCAATGTATTTAGAATATATTACTACATCATTATTTACTCAAATTAAACTGTTCTGTGCAAGTCCTAGCCTCAGTACTGCAATTATTTTTTTCTTATTCATTTTTTCATATAGCCTTTTACACAGTATTCTAACAAATCCACCTTCTAATAAGATTCTGAGCATTTTCAATATACGGTATTGAGACTTCTCCAAGAAAATATGAAGTAAACAGTGTAGCTGTAACACCAAGATACTTTACCAAGAAACAAACAATACATGGAGTACAGACTGCGATTCCAACAACTGCATTAGCTTTCTCAGATTAGATGTAATTTTGTAGTGAAACTTACCTGCTTTTCAATGTGAGCTATCAGTAATTTGCTTTCATTTTTGGCTGCTCTGGGTCTAAGTGAACCAGAGCTGAAGTGAACCCCCTGAACTGAATAGGCATTTCATCGTTCTTATTTTGTAGAGGTAAAGACAGCCCATTAGTTGTAGCTTAGTGGCAGATCATTATTTTCAAATTATCTATTGTTAACATCATTGAATCCAAGTTCTTAAGAGCTGAAGTTCCCCAGCAACACCACACTGCAAATTGCCCCAGGCCCAGCATCACCTCCTGACCCATCCCTGTTCCACCTCTGCTTCACCAAACTCATTAGACCTTTCACTGTCCATTTTAAGGCACTAAATCTACACAGCACTGCCCTTTTTAGAAGGGAGATATGGTCTTCTTTTTCACTATTCTGCACTATTCTCAACTTTTTAATAATTCTAAAGATACACAGGATCGTACTTATGACATTCATTCTGTTTGCATGGTCATAAAATTTCCAGAGGCTATGGCATGTGAGCTTGGCAGAAAAATTACAAAGAAATTGTCTTAAAGGCAAGATCTCTCTTACATATCATAATTTACTAAGCCATGTAATGCTGGAGGGTGTTTTTTTCCTTTTTTTTTTTTTGTTTTGTTCTTTGCTTTTCTTCTTTTCTTGCATATTAGCA
This sequence comes from Anas platyrhynchos, assembly GCF_047663525.1. Lineage (NCBI taxonomy): Eukaryota > Metazoa > Chordata > Aves > Anseriformes > Anatidae > Anas > Anas platyrhynchos. The sequence goes on from NC_092594.1 coordinate 2,229,939, forward strand.
AGAGCTGGCTAATTCTTCAACCTTGCCACTGCAAGAGTACATATATAGTACTTGTACTAAACATGACCACAGATCCTGCTGTCCTCTAGTTTTTACAGTAAAGGTCCTTTCAGCTCTGTGCCCTGAAGGTAAGTATCTTAACTTTTGAGTGTGATATGAATTATCATATAGATGATGGTATGAAAAATTCAGGTGACTGGTTTGCCTTTATAATGAGATTTCAGATCAATATTATTTGCTGTCATCGCAGGTATTTATGCCTGAGATGCATATCAGGCAGAGTAACGAACAAGATCCTTCCCAAGCATAAAGTAGGGAACTTTTCATATCTAATAGGTAATTCAGATCAGGAGAAATCAACAACCAATTAAGTCTGGTATCCTATTACAAAAGTCACATAAGCTCAGACATGACAAAAAGCTTCAACTAAATTAATAAAGAAAAAAATGTTATTAAGTAATAATCACATTAGTCTATCATTAAGATTACTGCAGAAATGAATGGCAAAAAAAAAAAAAAAAAGTCAACAAAATCAGAACTGCTAAGCTTTGACATTCCTGGAGAACTGTGACCTTGTGCATTATTTACAACACTCCCTGCACAAATAGTCCTCAAACTGACAACAAATGGAGAGCTTGTTGGAAACACCTTATTCGGAGAAAAGATTTCTGCAAAATAGAGTTGAGTCTGACACCTCAGCTTAGCCAAGGAATTATTTTAAAATATAAGTTTCATTGTTCAAAGAATGTTCAAAATTGTGGTTGTTGGCTTCTAGGTAAAATTACATGTCCTATGGAATCAGCATCATTCGACATACTTTTCTTTTGAATTACCCTTCCTAATACACACATTGATTTACTTTTTAAATCAGTGTCTATTATTCAGATACACAAAAAACCTTGTTCAAAGTGTCAGTTACAACGTTATATTCACTTTATTCAGTTTGGGCATCGTTGCTATTCTGGTAACTGATTTATATTGAACAGCAGTTACTCAACGTGCTTTCAGACCAGTAACTTTGCTTTTGTGGGTGTCACCGGGAAATAGTTCGTGGAATTCTGCACCGGGCAAAAAGAAACCCCTGCAGAAGTCTCTGATACAACCACTGTACAAGAAGCGACTAGGCAATAGTGAGAGCCTTGAAATTTTGGGGGAAATGAAAGAAGGATCTTGATGTAATACTGGCAGTAGCTGTAGTATTCGGATTTGCTAAGCTTTAGATTTGACAAGTCAGAAAGCTACGCTAATGGTAAGGTTCACCTCTGTTGTGTATACAGAAGAAAAAAAATACCAGATGCTACTGGTATTCAGATTATATCCACAGGTGACTGTCAAAAATAGAATAAATTGCTCTTGCTTATAGCTCTCTTCCATTTAGAAATGAGATTTATTTAGGAGTATGCAGTTGAAGCTATATCTCTATATGTTTATTTCTAAACAATTTTGAATGATTCATTCAACTTTGAAAACTCCCTTTTTTTACTAACATTCCTATAAAATCTTGAGCTAAAAAAAAGATCTTAGATTTCTTACTGAACATTCTGACTCATTCAATAGAAGATAATTCTGACACACACCAGAAGTAGGAAATCAGTATTAAGACTTGGAATCCATCTCCTGGCTAGTATCTGAGGGATAAACCCTGTTCCTTTTTAATACCCACGGGTATGATGTTTAACATGCCTTTCAGCAGCTACACTTTAAATTCAATCTGGTGCTCCATCAAAAAAATATTTCCTTTTTATTTGTGAGGGTGATCAAATACTGGAACAGGCTGTCCAGGAAGGCTGTGGAGTCACCATCCTTGAAGATGTCCATCCTGACTGGACAGAGCCCTGAGCAACCTGCTCTAGCTGACCATGTTCCTATGAGAGGCTGGATGCTGCAGAAATGAAGACATAAGGTTAAGCAGGTTAAGTTACTGAGTTCATCTCCATACAGTGGAAATGAACAACCAGTTAATGTTTTCTCAAATGCTTCCACAAATCGGTTTCCAAATGAATGTAACAATAGTGGTAGATAATAAAAAATAAAAATAAATTAAAATTTAATAATAATAATAATAATAATAATAATAATAATAATAATAATAATAATAATAATAATAATAAATAAGATAAAATCCTGATATGACCTAACTGCCCAATTCTTCTGTTAAATAGAAACAGTCATGTTTTTTCTCTTTGGGGATTTTCCTGAAGCACATGCAATTAAGTATTGTCTAATGCTTACTTTCTCCTTCTCATTAGTATTCTTGGACATAAAACATTTGCACTGTGTGATTTGACTGTTTTAATTGACCCTAACTCTTAAGCACTAATGTTATCTTTTCACTTGCTAATTATTTTCGCTCTCTCCAGAAATTAGTCTCTTAGGCAATATTTTTCTTGTTAAAATATCATTGTTTTCTTATCCACTGTCGTGTATTTCAGTTCAGGTTCTGAAGACTTGCCATATCATCTCATCTTTGGTTTCCCAAACATTCATAGTTTTTAGGAATATAAACTACTACTACAAGTGATATCCTTCTTTTCTATCTTTTTTTTTTCTTCTTCTTCTGTGCAAAATATGCTATTATTAGTTAATTTCATACCAAAGCCCTTAGTTTTCTCCTTTCTTCACCTTTCAGAATGCTGTTATACTCCTTGTTTGCAATCGGGATGTTTTCTGACCAGCTGTGTTCCTTATAAGCCCTTTTAGCTGCTAAGCATTTGCTTCTGCTATATTCAGTTGCCTTCAAAGAATGGCCTCATTTTCTAGGAATCTTTTTGATCTTTTTCAGTTTTAGGAGACCCCTAAGCATTTTGTTTTGACAAATTCCTCCAGTTGTCTCCAAGTCACTTAATGTGCTTAATTTATTTAATAAATTTATTTTAATAAAAATTAAAACCAAATCTTCTGAGCTACATGTAAGTGCAGCTAAGAAAGACATCCCAAGATGTCAAGAATTCATGTTGATTCTGGTTCATGCACCATACTTGTCTAATTTTACTTAAAAAGGACAAAACAGACTGATCTGATAACTTGTTCCTTGGACTGGAAGGACATTCAGCTATCCTTGCAAGGGCATGTATCCAAACTCTGAAACTGTTACTCCAATTAATATCAGTTAAACTAAAATGTCTCATGACAGGCGGGGTATCGCTGCCCCCAATATATATATTTGTTGCTGTGAGGAGGCCATGCTTTAACACAAGCCTGCTTAAAATAGCAGTGACCGTAGGAGGAGGAACTTATGATCAGCATACCTACCACCACCCGTTTAAACACGAGCTTAACAAATGTCTTAAATAATCTCCTTGATTATTTTAAATAGTGCTTAGGGTTCCACCAAAGGATTGACTTGCTCATTGATCAGTCAGAGACGACCTGGCCTGTGAGCAGTGAGACATCTTTGCAGCTCCCCTCAGGTTTGTCACCCACTGAAACCAAGGTCCAAGGGCAGCCTGATGAAATGCCCGTAACTGGTCCAATGTGGCATTGTAGCCATAGCACATACCCAAGGCTCACAGCTTGCAAGCACTCTCAAAAACCCAAGCTTAGGAAGTCAGTTTAGCAGAAAAATGCATTCAAACACTTCTTTGCTACTTCAGTTGTCACATGGCACATAGAAATTTTTTCTTCTGAAGCATGTTGTTGGAACAATGCCTGCATTATAAATGCCAAATATATGAGATATCTGACTATCCTATAGGGCAGACTACAAGATCAATCTTAAATAGCAGGCTGTGATGCAGTGATAGCTGGTGATGGGAAGAAGGATGGCAGGTATAAGTTAGCACACTGTTCTGAACAGTGGGCACACTGTGAAAAAGGCACTAAGTACACTGAACAGTGGAAAGAATCGTCCTGCCAAATGACATAGTGTGAGATTAAAGTAAATAATTCTGCTGGAAACACTGAAATTTTAAGTATCTGAAAAAACGTATCTTCAGGACTGTTTTGTCTTTCATAAAGGTACTCATCTATTAATAAAAGAGCATATTAAAAATAGGTCTATACAGTACCAAAGTAAATTGGAACTGGGATTTATTTAATTTAAAAATACGTTACTGTTTGGCCAGCAAATAGCCACAGTAGCAAAGCTAGGTTCACTTCTCACTTCCAGATCAATCAATCCTGAGTTAGAATATGTTACTGTGTCTATTACTAGTCAGCCAGCCCATGCCCATCAAAGATGATCTCCTACTGGACGAGCACATCAGTGCAAGATGCCTATAAAAGAAAATGAGGATGAACAAGATGAAGTGATTCAATGTTTTCCTTTCCTAATGCAGTGTCCACAGTAGATAGGAAGAAAACCAGAAATAAAATCTTCCACAAATACTCATTCCAGTTTTAAACAAGCATAGCTTAAAAATATTTGTGCTCCTTTTTTAGCAAGCAAAATTAATGACAGAGGAGAACGTTATGTGAATATTGTAAAATATTTTTGACAACGAGTTTATAATTTGTACTTGCATATGTACAGTTTTGCCTGCTCATTAAAGAAATATCAATACATTTTATGGCTTATCAACCCAGAGTAACTCAAACTTTAGTATTCAGATTTGTGAATTATTCATAGAAGCTACACATCAGGAACTATTTATGGAAATGTTGCTGAAAATAGTACTCTATGTTTAGACTGACTCTAGTTAAAAAGGAAGCTAATTTTGTTAAATTGTTTAGATCACAGTATCTTTATATTTATTTTGAGTATATAGTGCAGTCTATTTTTAACTCTGCTGGCAGTGTGTTTCTCAGCACTTCTTAGAAGCCTATGATACAACAACACTTCTACTACTGCAATTTTTATTTCCCAGTTATTCATACTCAGGTATTGAGTATAAATACTCAATATTCCCTACTACTGTTTGTAGCAGAACCACCCAAAGTTTATGTGGAAACAATTACCTCTCTCTCATTCCACTATCTAACGTTTCAAAATCAGAACCTGTAAGTATCACTTAAGTAACACTTACAAAGCAATATCTGTTTTTACTCACTGCTGGGAAGGGAAATGTATTCTCCTAAAGTTCTTGCTAAAAAGTATTTCCATACCATTATGGAAGACAGCAGAGAAAATAGGCAAGGGGTCTCTGACTCATTGCGTAGACTCAAGGATAAAAAGGGATAGAAAAGGTACAGTCACTGAAACCTTGCAGGAAAATATCAAGTACTATTCAGTGGCAGGGAAGAGTGAATGAGTAAGGGGTAACTGCTTTTTCTTCAAAATATATCTGAGAAGTGTGTCAAAAAACAAACAAAGCAAGGAACAAGCTACAATCTATTTGAAATAGAATCTTACACAGTATGATTTACAGCTGCTCCCAAGTTTTTATCATTCTCTTTAGCCATCACTTTAAAGTACCTTGCAACAAGGAAAAAAATGTTCTTTCCTGCTACTTTTCTACTTTCATGCCACAATAGACTTTGAAGTCATTTATTCAAACCTTTAAATAATGTGCACAATTACATAAATACGTTTACAAGGATAAGTGGAAATAATTAGCTGCTTAAATTTATTTTTTTTTCACTTTTATTTGCTTATTTTTTTCTTCTGTAATTATATAGATCTTTGAAAGAAGTGTCTATACGGATAGATAGCTGGATATTCATGAACAGAAGGAAAAAAGTCTCATTAGGTGTTGTCATAAATGAAAACACTACTTTAAGATGAAATGGCATTTTCTTTGCTGCTACCAAGACATGAAATAGCATTTCTAAGTCTTAGTATTCTCTCACATTGCACTGACTTAAGCAAACATTAAGGTAATACCTTAATACCACCAATATTTACAAAATATATATAATATATATATATATATATATAATTTATATATATAAAAATTTAATATTAATATTAATATTAATATTAATATTAATATTAATATTAATATTAATATTAATATTAATATTAATATTAATATTTATATATATAATATTAATATATATAATTTATATATATAATATATATATATATATATATAAAATTCTTACTTATTTTATATCTTACTCATTTTGTTTATTTCAAGACCATTTTTCTATTAGATTTTCACTAAAATATGTATACATACAATTTCAAAGTTGTGAGCTTCAGTACTCGCAGAAAAGCAAGAAGGCAACTTCTATGTTTTCTCATCCATCTAGGAAACAAATACCATACCATGGACTTACTATATAACATATATTTATGTATTATTATTATATGTAATATTATTATATAACTATTATATGGGATATGTAAGTGAATATATAATTATGAATGGATACGGTGTGTAGATTTGTCTTGAACTCAATCTTTAAGCTAAAAGAACTTGAACCAAATCTTTAATCATGTTCCTGGGAGATGCTAACCCATCCTCTTCTGTGTCTGTCCAATTTTTTTTTCCTCCTGAGGAAATCCTACAGTAGGCAGAATAAACTACAGATAACTTCCATATGAGAAAGTGTAAAGAAGACTGCTATTTTGGGATCCATGGGGGATGCATATAGCACAATTTCAAAGTCATAAGTTTCCTTATGCTGTAGCTACAAAAGGCGTGCGTTGGAGTTAAGTTAGTCTGAGGTACAGTTGAAAAGCATTAGAACACCTAGGCCAATGTTTCTGCTTGAGGATCGATAGTTGCAAACAGTATCTGCACTGCAGCAGGCAAATAGAGGCAAAGACCAGGGATTGACTTATGACCACAGAACATCAGACAGGCATCTGATTCTAAAAGTTCTGTTTACCCAAGGGAGGCAAAGGCCTGAGCTGTTTTACAGCTTTTATTTATTTATGCTGGAAAGTTATAAAGACATTGTATCAGAAAAATACAATCACACTGCACTCCAAAGCAAGTCCTTGGGGGAAAGAATGATTTTATTTTCCTATTTCAGAGCTCTTTTTCTTTTAGTGCCTGAAAAAATAAAACTTTTTGAAAGTTTCTCAAACTTCAGATTGCTTAGTTACTTTTGCTCTGGGATTTCTGAAGATTCAAAAGGGGGACTGACGGGGAAGCCCTCTTACACTGAGAACTGTAAAAGCCAACATATGAGTGCTGCAGGAAAGGGAGAATGGAAATTAATTCCTTCATTAACACCAGATGAAGTGACTGTGCCCAAAGGGAAGAAGCCAGGCACAGCAGATCAATGCAGACAGCATACTGCTTGAATCATTCTGTGACTTTGGATATTTCCAAGAACAGACCAGAATTTTACTAAGGATGCCAGAAGCTGTAACCCTTCTGATAAGCCCTTTTGCTTTGGCCGTTCAGGTTGTATGTGGTACAAGAGAATAACATAAAATCATCTTCTCTTCTCTCCGGCCTCTGCTTCTAGCTGGAAGGTGCTCCAGCCCAAAAGCCCTGTTAGCAGTCAGGCAGGCAGAATTGTACCAGTTGAGGGTCTGACCCTAACCAACCTCTGCCATAATTTTGTGGTGCTACCAAGTCCTAAGGTGATCCTGCCATCCCCAAGCCAGTAATTACTGGTTATACGTGGAATGACACCTACCCATCACTAAAAAGCTCAGGGAATGGTACAGAATCAGGCCACCATTTAACCTCCCAGCCCACATTCCCTTCTCCTCAGTAAAGTAATACTACACTGAAATAAAACGATGTTCTGGGAGGCATTTCTGTCACCCATTCTAGCACTAAAGAGCAGTCTGACTGTTTCATGTGCGGCAAAATTCTTGATCATCTTTTCTCTTCTGCTTGAAAGATTTTTAACAAAGAAAACAATGCTACCATTTGTGACAAACAGTTGTCCATTATTACAGGTTGCTCTGAGCTGACCAGACATGTATAAAGATTTTCTTCCCCTAGACAGTAAACAGAATTGTTATGCTTTGGAAGGGATAAATCACCCAGAGTGTTTTCATTCTGTGTATCTGGTGAGCCAACAAGCAAAAGCAATGTCCAAGAGAACAAAATTCTAACATCCCATAAACGGGTGTGTAAACAAGGCAGTATTCTGATGACAGCTCTCAGGTTTGCTCCCAAATAGCTAAAGACACAGCAGGGCTCTGTTTTTAAAGACAGATGAACTTACATAATCTGCATTCATTTAATACTCAGAGGCACCACTGATGATCACCTTAAGGTAAGCTCAGAGTTGTGTTTCATACACAGAAAAGCCTACAATGCTAGGCTCGTTGATACTGAAGATTTTGCTCTTCCTTTTTTCCTGTCAGTTATCATGCAGGCACTGTTTCCCTATCTGCTAACACTAGGACTGAAAATCCATGAAATACAAATATGGTGGTTTTGAATCTCAATTTTCAAAGACTATTTGGAGAACAGTGCAATAGCAGGATGAGAAAAATGGAATGGGATCTTTTGTCTCTCTACACAGTGACAGGCAACACCATTTCTCCTACCAGGCACACTTGCAGTCAAGAAAGTACATTTAGTGAGAGACAATATGGAGCAAAATCCTCAATCCTTAACTGAATAAGAGTTTAGAGATTTAGCTCTCCATAACAATTGTTTCACATTATTAATATCTGACTGCCTTTACCACATTTAATAAGGTAATGGTGTCATTAGTGACTAGTATTTGCATAATTTAGAAACAAAGCGCATTTAGGTGATGTCTCACACATGCCCATATATTCTTCATACACTATGAAGTAGTGTATAGACATGCTGAGAGTCACACAGAGCATACATTTTTATCATGTTTAGGGCACTCCTTCTATCCCAAACCTACAGCTTATGGGCTAGATTTCATCACAGGAGTACTCCAGTACAACCAACAAACTTGACATTTAGTTCTATCACTATTGCAGTCACTCCCATGCTTCAGGAATTTAACTGTAGCTCCATCCCCATGACAAGAACACATTGTCACAATGTTCATGTCATATTGGAGGCTTTTAGAACTGCTTTTTTTTTGGGGGGGAAGGGCGGAGGGGGGGGGGGTGGCTGGACTGACCATTTTGAAATACTATGACATCCTTAGGTTAAAGTTGATATTTAAATTAAAATTATTGTTACTACCAAAGAGAAATTAAGGAGTAATTTGTAAGTGAAAGTCAATGAAATGGTAAGAGTTCAGTCCAACTTATTCTGGTCTTAAATGCTTAATGTCTTTCTGTGAATTAAAATTTCGCTGAACAAAGAACCTGAGATTGGATAACCTACAAGTAACCCATATGCGGTAGCTCTGTGGAGTCCCTTTGAGGAAATCCCATGGTACTGGGGAGGTTGGCTCATTAACTGGGCTGCTGGGCCAGCTTCCACCTCCCTGGAGTTCCCACAGCATGCCTATCATGAAATCCTACTGTAAAATTAGTCTGCTCTTTACTGACTGAACCTGAGAAGTTGAAAGTGCAGTAGAATTATTTTCCAAGTGGCACAAATTGATCCCTTATCCTTAATGAAATTTGTGTTCCAAACCCTTCAAGCTTTTCTAGTGTGTAGGGCACAATTCATTTCCGGATGATCTAAGAGCACTCTTCCTGTCATTATAAGATTAAGCCTTTGGAAACTATATAGGTCATCTATATCTAAATTACACTGTCAGGATGCAGTTCTTAATGAGCATTACGTTGTTTTACTATTACATGAACAGCACAAAGAAATAATTGTTTCCCCCTTTCCTTTCAATGGCATTAATTATAGCTATTAGTGATAAGAAAATTTATTATTCTTGTCACACTGGCTCATCTGCAAGGGCAGGTATCTTGGGGAGAGAAAAGGCAAAGCTATATCTGTTCTTGAATCCCTCCCTGCTCTGTAATTCTGTATAGCTCTCTGTGGGAAGAACAGGACTCATTCTTCCTTATTTCCTTCAGCAGGCACATAGCTGATTTCATAATATAAGGCTGAGTTTTTAATGCTTGCAGTGTTTAACAAAATAAGGAAGAGAATACTGTTTGATTTCAGATGAGAGTTTTCAGGAATATATATTCCTTTATCAACTGGAGGAAGGAGGGAATCATCCAGAGCTGCTTGGATTTGAGTGTTTCTTCCTGTTTCTATTCTTACTCCATCTCTGACAACTAAAGGAGTAATGTGGAAAAAATATTTGTAAAGGGAAACAGGAGGAATCCTTCCTTTGTTCACTCTGACACTTCTTTGGCATTTATTTTATCTCAGTTTGGCAAAATCACAATGCAGCTGTTTAGAAGTGTTATTTAGTCCATTATGAGCTCTGCATGAAGTATTTTTAGAATTGATTTTGTTGAGCCTTCTCTGTTTTAGTAGTTATTTCTAATTCATATGAGTTACATGAATCTGAGAGCTCCATTAACCTTCATTATGCCATCTCTGCAGCTCATAGCTTGAGCACACATGCAAACACAAAGAAAAGATGAACACAAACCAGAAAGTCTTAAAGGGATAAAAATGTAACAACTGGTTTGACGAGAAGCTAAGAGGCATGGCTAACTTACATATACTAAGATAACACAGTCTTTCTATTTGACTTTTTCAGGTACATTTTCTCTTAAACTCTGAGCCCTGCATCATCCTAGAAATACAACTGAACTGAATTATCTTTGAGTGCTTTATGCTGACAGAGGCTGTCATAAGACCTTTTTCCTTAAATTGGAAATGAGCAAATCTGCCTCAAACTAACAAAGACTTCAGGCCATGCAGATCTTTCCTTTTGCTCTGAAGTCTCTGAAATCACCTGATGGAATTTATCATCTACGAGTTACAGAGTTGTCACTTGCAACTTGTAACTATGCACTGGGGTATGTGATGGAATGTGCCACTGGGAATGAGCAGATCTAAAAGCTGGTGCTATGGAAGAGAGAGGAAAAACAGTCATGCAGTCAGTGCTGTAAATTGTGTGTGGCCTGAAGTTCACAAACTTTATTCTGAACACACAGCTGGCACACCCTGTGCTCCCTTTAGGCTTTAAGTTACTTCCAGTTCATTATTTTCTTCATTAGTGTTGCCTGAATTATAAAAGAAGATATACCATATTTATAGTTATACTTTATCCTATGACTCTATTTTAAATACAGTAGTGACTCTCCATTTGTTTCCCACAACAGTTTCTTAGAGCACTTATATTTCAATTGATATGAAGCTACTTGTATTAAAACAACCTCAGCCACTCTCACAGATGCATCCTCCCTCTTACGGCACCGTGGAAGGTCTAGGGCAAGAAGCTGGGGTGTTGCTGCCCTCTGGAAGTGCTCTTCTCACCTGCACAGCACAGGAAACACATGTGCCTGGAAAGGTCTACCTCAGTGCTTCTGTTTCACTAAACACAAGTACACATCTTTGAAACCAATGTTATTTGATCATGTGACATTGAAATACCAATATATTGAGTGATGATAATAATGTCCTATATTTTTAGAAATTCATATTGTGTTTTACAAAACGCTTTGGGAAGTTCCATACACAGTTTCCTCAATTCTAAGTATTCTTTTCAGTTCCTGTGAGTAACCCATAATTTATGTTTATGAGCAGAGGCAGAATTTGTATTTCACATTCTGGAGCATATTCTGTTAATTAGAAGATATCAAAGACTGTATCACAAGCAGGGAAAAAAAAAAAAAAAGCAATAATAGTCATGGCTCTGTATGGTGAAATAAGAGGTTTTCTGCCATAATTTGATTCTTGAAATACAGTCAACTTGTAGCAGGAAACTCTCCCCAGTTTTTCGTAGGAGTGAAAGAGGTTTCACTGGGTACTGGTTGTAGGAAATGTTATTCACATTTAAATTTATGCTTCAGTAAAACTAAATCTAACTTGGGTTGTTTGTTTTATGCATGGAATAAAAAACATCAAAAAACAACACTATACACAAGACTTTTTAGTGACACATGCACACTCCTTTACTATTGATAAGGAACTCAGAAGAAATGGTAACACTGTTCCTTTTCCTTCTAAACTGTATTTTAGCACTAGAACCTGGCATTTGCGCTGCAGTTTCCTAAAGATTACAGCTTTTTCACGAACCATTGACACATATCCAATAAAAGACCAGAGGAGGAGGACTAACATAATAATAAATCACTTGCACTACTGAAGTCTTGGTGTTGCCAGGAGAACCTGCTTGTCATAACATAAATCAGAGCTGACTGAAGCACACAACACCAACAAATGATCATCTTAGAGGTCCAGGAAAACAGTGAGCAAAAGAGTCACATTATTATAGCCTAGAGACCTCTTCATGCAGAGACATCCTTCCTCAGCCGGCTCAGGACAGCCTGAGAGTCCCAAAGCATCCAAACAAACCAGAAGGTGTCTGTTTCTTGAATTATGTCAGCCCCAGTTCTTACTCTTCTGTTTCATTCTGCCTCAATGTGAAAGGGTTCAATTTTCAGCTACAGTAGTTTTCTTTTCGTAGATTGTTAATATATTACCTAGTGGGAATATTATGCCAGACTGAGGAAAAATCTTATTAAAAAGGGTCACTATAATAACGAATAAAGAATATTACCTCATTTGGCTTTCCATAATTACATTCCACCAATTGCTCTAAGCCCATACACCTACTGCCTCTCTTGTTTCTTTACCCTGACTGCCTCTAGCTGAAAAGAGGGAATTATCCATTAAATCTCAGGTTATTCTATTACTGCATACATCTCCTTCCATTTTAATTTGCTATTTTATTGGGATAGCTCTGTTTTCCTTCTTCCCTATTTTTCATGTAATCTTGTAAGTCTTTGCCTACGTAGTATATTTTTTCCCCTTTTACAATAGATGGCAGACTGTGTCCCAGACCCAGAAGGCTAAAACTGAAGTACAAATACAGCCTGTGAATTTTCTTAGTTTCTTCAAAATTACTGAAGACTGACTTTGTGCATTAATGTAACTGTCCATACAGAATGCTGGAAGGCTTTTATCCTAATAGCTACATGCACAATGCATGAAACAGCAAACCGTGTTACAGTTGCATTGCAGTTCATATGCCTTTGGCTGTAAGTAATATGGGGTTTATCATCTGTCCTTCAACATCTGATAAGCCATATTCTCCTTCAGGGATGCTTTTCTTTTCCAAAACACTGATATTTGCCACTGTCAATCCTTTCAGTTTCTATTTCATTTGTAAAGGGTCTGTGTGGTCATTTTAGCCAATTTTCTCCGGATTATCTCAGTGCTGGGTAATATGTTTAATTATCTTCTCTACAATTATCTAATACTTAAAATTTTAAGTCCATGGGTAGACTGCAGGGCCAGTTTTCTCTCTTCTTCTGTTTAGCAAGCTCCTGAAGAATTGTTTTGTCTAATGAAGCAGTACTTGCATTTTGTGCTCTGAAACAATGTTATTTCCAATTCATTACATAAGGAGAAATGAGGCATCTTGTGAAGTAAGCATTAGACTGTGAGGTCAGAAAGTCTGCATTGCTAAGACAGATTGGTCTTTGGGGAAATTGGATATTTCCACCCTACTAAAAAGCCATTATAATTACATTCTTGTGACTGCCAAGCGAGCTGCACTAGAGACTCCATTCATTCCCTCTTAAATGCATACTTAATGCATCTGACTTCTAATACCTCACTTCTAAGTCAAATCAAGAGATCCAGCCATTCCTGTGATGAATCTATTTGATCTCCTGATTCCCAGCATTCACTCCTGTATTGGTGTCGTTTGGCTCTGGCCTGCTTACCAAGTCCAGGACAACATAAACTTGCAGCAACACAGGAACAAAGTCTTCTGAATTAAACGCTAATTCCTCAAAGGCACAAAGTACAAAAAGAAAGAACAAAAACAATAACTGGCTTTTGTAGCTAGACAGTATTTGTAACCTTTATATTTATATTTGTAACTCTGGCTTTACAACTTTATCCCTAAAGTAGAACAGAACGGAGAGAAATGGTGCTGAAGTTCCTCTCATCTTCTGTATAAACCAGTCCTTTTCTACCTCCTCCACTCTACCTCCTTGCTCTGATATTTTCAGGTATAGAATTGCCTGTGATCCCACAATTCAGGCTCAGGAAAATACTCCATTTAAGGCTGCAGGAGTCAGACATACTTTCTTCTATACTCATAATCAAGTCATTGTTATTTCAGCCCACTAAAAGCAGTTTACCTCAGCCTTACTTTTACTAACATTTCATTTCCTAAAAGTTTCAAGTTAACTATACGCATTGAGAAGGGATAGCATCAAACACATGAGCTCCATTAAAATACAATATCTTATTGTATTTCAGAATAAATACTTACAAATTCTACATGTTTTATTTCCTTCTAGGACTGACAATCATCTCAAGGGATTTAGAGCCATGACATTTTCCTGTAAACATCTGGAAATTTGTAGCAGGAATGAAAGTCATCAAGGCACACTGCTTGGGATTCTGCTTTATGTTTTGTTATTCTAAACATACTGCACAGTCCAAGAATCATTTTTAGGTAATTAATCATACCCTCAAGGAACTACTAGGGAAGTCCACATAAGGAAGGCTTGGGCTTTAGGAAATCTAAGTCTATGCTTTCTTAATACGGGTATCCTCAAGCTACAACACCTTATTAACATATTGGATTTTGCTAGGAAAGTTGGGAAATCTGGAGACAGATTTGAAATTGGAGAGTCATGTGAAAAGAGATCTAGACCTGGGAATCTGATTCCGAAATCAATTGTTCTAAGCACAAAGCAAACTGCAGCACAGAAAATTAATCCATGTTACAGGAGCATGTAAATGAGCCAAGCAAAAAACGAACAAAAAGTCATATAATTCATTAAACTAACTGATAGAGTTGGATAAAACAATTTGCTAAGGGAAAAAAATCTGGCAACTTATATTGCTTAGGAAACCATAACCACAAGTTCTGAAGAATCAAGAAGCACGCATACTGCAATCAGCTTCTATGCAGCTCAAGCATGTATTTTAACAATAAGCAAACATGAAAGACTGCCAGCAGCAAAACATTCAGTTAGATTTCAGGATAAAACAAGATTGCTTGAGTGTCACCAGTAAGTGTGTGTTTGTGGTCTGCTTTCCCAGGCACTAACCCATTCCCATAGACTCACTTTTGTGTTTATAGTGTGGCTATATCCAGTATCCTGTTGTACAATGACCAAAGAATTTTTCAAGTCTCTACCTATTTGTCAAAAGAACAGAAGTGTCTAAACTGATATTTATTCTCATCCCTTTGAAATGAGAAAGTTTTTCAGCCCAAAATATCTATTCATATTATTAATAAACCATTAAATGTATGTGTAATGACCTGATTTGAAAGCCTTCCCCAGATCATTGCCATTTGTAACCTAGGGACTGGCTTCTTTAATGTATTAGCAATTAATTCAAAGGTAGCATTCCAAAATGTTTGTTTTTATATCAAACTTGTTTAACAAGATCTTCACTGATTGTTTTGAATAAACCTCATGCCACATTCCATGTGACCAGCTATCACTTGAATATTTGCCACACAATCTGGTATTTCACCCTACTAGTTTTTGACCATCTCCACTAGTTTTTCTCCTCTTGTTGCTAGTTTTTTTTGTTTTGTATTCTAATAACTGTAACTCATCATCCCTTTTCACATCTATGCATATGGCATTTGCCCACGTCACTTTATTCTTGCAGTTCCCCTTGCCTGGAAAAAAATCAAGTAGAACAGATTTGCTTTTGTGTCACCATGATAACACAGCTTTTCTTGTTTAGTGATCCATAAGAGATTTGTTTTTACATATTTTTTAAATGATCTGTGTATCTTTGCAAATTATATTTATACTGCTCCTGAAATTCCATTTTTTCTGTGCTCCTCTATTAATTTGATATACAGTCCTTATTTAATTACTATCTCTATTTGCATAATAGAAATCATTTACCCAGTCCCAATAAAGTGCACTTCTGTTTCAGTGCATTTTCAAATGGCTGAGCTTTGTGCTTCTGTGTGCTCTAATGCTTCTGTAGTCTTTGCAAAGTAACTATTACCTGATGAGATTTTTTTTTTTCTAACTTCGCATTGCTGGAGAGAAATGATGGAATGGTTTAAGTAAAAGCACAGAGGTGGCACCACGGTGGCTATACCATTGTGGTATAGTTTTAGCTATTCTTTATAAAGTATAGATGCACATAGTGACCATGTAGCGATTATCCTTTTCCTAAAGCAACTCTTACAAGTTGGTACGGTTGATACATATGGTATTTAGAGAACAGCACCTGATTTATGTTAACTAAACACACTGCTCCAGGACTTTATAGGCTGCCATATATGTGTTTTTAAGATCAGAATTTTTATTTTTTAACCTCTAATCACTATGAAATTCTGCTGGGTGTTACACTGGGTGACAGTTCTCTGAAGAATTCTGTTTAATCCTTCAGACAGCATAAAGAAATACGATATTTTTACTTGTGCTAAACTTGGTGAGCAAAGCTACTCGATGTTCTATAGTAGGGGATCTCAACTTCTCAGTCTCTTCTATTAAGAAGCAATATTCATCACAGGGTCATGGAAGTAACAGTCTTCCTTCTGATTCTGCCTTAAAATATTAAGCTGATGATTCCTTTGTAAACATGTACTGTAATTTCAAAGCAGCCTATTTTCCAAATATCACTATTTAAAGTCACTTGCATTTTGTGACTTCAGAGAAAGTACTTGAAGCCCACCAAAGTCATGAGTAAGGAACAGCAGCGAGCACCACTCTGGCTTCCATGTTGTAGCAGTACTGTTGCTGTAGCCATCACAGCATAATAAGCATGACAGACTTTGTGAGGAAATCTGGTGTTCCCACTCTTTGATAATAGAAATCATTTACCCAGTCCCAATAAAGCGCACTTCTGTTTCAATGCATTTTCAAATGGCTGAGCTTTGTCCTTCTATGTGCTCTAATGTTTCTGTAGTCTTTGCAAAGTAACTATTTCACTAAGAAAAAAAAAAAAAAAAAAAGTGTTCAAGGAGTTCTTGGGAACACAAGCTCAGTTTCCAGTCCAAAGTAGCAAGAACCACTCCAAAAATTAAAAACAGTTGAGAAGTTTGAAGATTGCTCTTGCTTCTGAGACAACTTCTGCTACTGCTTCAGCTACTTGCCTAAAAAAAAAACAAAAAAAGAAAAAAAAAAACAAACTTGACTGCTTCTCCTAATTGTATCAGCTCGTCTAATAAAGAACATAATAATTTTCTAATGAATGTTACCAGCACTTAATCTAAGCCTCTGCATACCACCTACTTGGATTCCTCAAAATTATTCTCACCAAAACAACTTGAAAGTCACAACAGTTATTTGAATGACCTTGTGCAATTCTGAGTTATTCAATATTCTGAAAAATTATTTGGTTAAATGCAAAAAAAAAAAAAAAAAAAAAAAACAAAAAAAACCAGAAGTTAAACATTTTAAACATCCAATAGTTTAGATATAATAGCTTTTTTAAAAAAAGGTTGTTCAATCTTTTTTTCTTTTTTTTCCCTGAGATTTTCAGAAACTAAGAACAACATTACACTTCATATGTTTAAATACAGATACATCATCAAAGGTAGCTACTACTTCATTCAGGAGAATTTCAGCACCAACATTACTAATGAGCTACTGCTAATTAATAAACTATTACTGAGCTATTACTAATATAGCTCAGGCCACCCAAAGCTCTTTTTACCTTTTGGGAAGGCTCAGGAACTCCATGTTACATTTATGATGCTGATGTTTGTCCACCTCCAGCAGATAGTATTATAGCCATTCAACAGCTTACAGAGCTGAACAGCTTTGGGCTGTACCAATCCAAAATATTTTTAATTCATCATACTATAAATGAAAAAATGTGCATGTTGCTAACTTTATCTACTGAGTTTCCCTTTAACTCATTTCATGCGATAAGTCATCTGCATCCTGAGCACACTGAACAACAAATCAAAGATCTCAGTGTCCAGAGGCACAGCTTAAAAAAGTAATTAAGTAATTCATCCAAGCCAAAAGAACTGTCATGTATCTCTTGTGCAAATCATGCAAGTCACGCTTTTCCTTTAAACTGACTGTGATTATTTGACTATAATGAGCAAAAGCTATTTGCAAAGTGACTGTCATTTAATTAAGTTACTCCAGAGCTAAAATTTAGCACATTTTAAAACTCCATTTAAATTCTTCCATGAAAACCTGGCATAAATTCAAGCTGGGTTTTGCTGAAGTGCTTTTCAGGAAATGACTTTTATTATCTGTAAAACATGCATGTTGTAGTAAAAGAAACAGAGCTCTTGATGGAGATAATTCATTAAAATATTAATAACAGCCTTCAGCCTGAAAAAAAAATTGCCCACTGCAAATTTAAAGTCTGCAGAACTTTGTTTGCTAAATAATCTAACATAGAGAAACTGCAACAGCTAAGTATTTGTTTATTTTATTACTATTCACAGAGCAAATTTCTTTAAAATTACGTACTGTCTATGCATCATGCAACTTTTCTTGTTATTACTGACTGATCACTTAAGTAATGTATTAATATTTCTACTTTCCTTGCTCCTTTTACTCTTTTCTTCCCCTAACTGCAAGAAACCTTATGAGAAGTACACAGGCAGCAAAAGTTTTCCTAGAGCAAACATGTTTTCAAGTTGGAGAAAGTACTTTCATCTTTTTTCCCCCCCTACATTATGTTTCATTAAAGAAAAAACCCTACTTCTTGCAAATGGTCCAATGACATTCATCTAGTGTGAAAATGATGAACATCATCATCCCAAAGCACTAGCTGAGGTGGCCTCCATCTGTCCTTATTTGTGACAGACTGACTATGGGTTATATTCATAAGAAAACCAATGAACAATAATTTGCTAGTCCATCAAAAGTGAAAAGTCAGTAAGAAAAGAAGCATCTGTGAAATGTAGTTTCTTCAGGTTCCCACTTCCCACTCGACCACTGCAATATTTTCTTCAGCTTCTTCCTATTTCTGTCAAACCAACTCTTTTTATAGAGATTTTAAATCATTTTATTATAGTTATAAATCTAAAAGTGATTTCCAGAACTAACAATGATGGACATGACTGCTTTCTTATTGCTATTTAATTGCTTTAACAGCACCAGCACTTTGACAAATTGGCTAAGACATAGCATTTTTTTTCCAGTTTCATTTTAATAGTCTTTACATTTATTGTTTAACCTCTTGGTGCCTTTACAAAATTATTCTGTATATGGTGATGTATTCAATGCCAGAAAACGTAAACCTTGGCTTGGAATGTAGTAACGCAAGACAAAAGCTCAGAACAGAATTTTTGCTTGGCCAGGACAGACTATTGTAAAATACAGAAAAGAACGGTATAGTTGCAATCATTTCTACATTATGCTTATTAAACTGCAGAATGGCAAGTCAGACCTCTTTACTGGAAGAGTGCCTTACCCACAAATTGCAATGTACACAGGGTTTTTGAGTTCCCTTAAAATAGAGTATAAATATCTATTCCCTCTTTGTATCCATCCTTCTTTGCAGTTAAACTATTTTCATAGTCCGAATGTTTGTAATCCTGTAGTACATAGGATTATAGAAGCTTTAAACATTTGCCATTTTGATCCCCTAGCCACCACACTCCTGCCTTTGAGCAAACAGTGCCAGCTCCCTGTAATCACCGACTGCCAAACACTGCAAGCACACATCGACCTGAAGAAGGTTCAGTTATACCAGCCACTTTCACAGGGATGGACTGCTGTTCTTAGAAAATACCTTCCCTCTGTTTTCTGACATGCAGGTGAATTCAGAACCATCTAAAACACTGAATTTACTAAATTATAACAAATTCACTCATTTTCATGGCACAAGCCCTACTCCAGAATTATATGATCTACCTGCACAGCGAATTTCAGCCTTTGAATATCTGAGAAGAGCCAAGTTCCTTTTTAAATTTACCTTCTGTGAAAGCCAGCTTCCTCAGCTGCCAACATCACTGAGGCTTTGTTCACTCCCCAGCAGAATAACACGTATTTTGAGAACGGGAAAAATTACAAGTGGTTAAAAGCCTTAAGCAAGAGGATTACCGCAGGAGGGATTATGCATAAATCCTTATATGCAGCCATAGCGGTTTTCAAAAGAATTAAACTGCAGTACTGTGTTGAGCCCAAGCAACGCCAGGTCCAGGAGCATATCACATCGCACCCAGTTGTCCTGTGTCCTGTCGCTCACGACAAGAGGAGGGACCTCAAGGTTTTCCAAAGCATGCAGATTCTCAGCCTTTGCTGGGGGGAAAGGACTCTGCACAATCTTTCATCATTCTCGACTAGGTAGATGTTAGTCCTCACTTCTAGCAATTCACACCACCCACTAAGCCCCCTGCAGACGCACTGCTTCGTTACTCTGTGCACTTGGGGGTTGCTAACTGCACAACACAAGGGAATAGGTGAGAAAGAAAATGAAAATGCTCTCCAAGAACAATGTCCCTTCATTCAAAGGGACTAAGAGCATCCTGAAAAATAAACAAACAGATAACAAAGGCCACTTACTTTAAAAAGAATGTCACCTCGAGCACCAGTATAAGGATAAGGATAGAACAGACTTCTCATAAGCCCTCCCCTCATACTCCTCCCGTCAGTGGAGATGCCTGACCAGAGTAACTACCATGTATGTAGGCAAAGACAAGGCTGGTGTAAGAATGTTCTCCAGAAAGGCCACACGCCTCTCGATCCACTCTTGCAAAGAGCCTGGACATTACTACTTACAAGTCACACTGCCGAGCCAGAGGTTTTTGTTGAACATAAATGGAGTTAGATGAAGCAGCTCGGGATTCCCCCGGGTTTCTAAATTCAGAGAACTAGAATTGAACTGAAAGGGCAAAGATGTGCTTTCACTGAGCTGAAGGTGGACTAAGAACTGTAATTGCTATTCAAATTTTGAGAATTTGGGTTTATACACACATTAGCCTCACTTGAATAATTACCAGTGCTCAGGAACATGACTAATGCACTTTTTTTTTTTAAATCCACATATTGCTGAGCCACCACCAGAATACATTACATGAAGAAAAAGAAAGTACACGCTACAGAACAACACCACGGTACCATGGGAAGCTGTGACTTCCATGCATGAGCTTAATTCCTAAACCTAACCTGTCAAAGTACTAACTTAGAGTGGCTTAAGTTTCCTGACTTTGCTCTGCTTCAAAGGAAACTATTTAAGAAATCTGAGACGTGACTGTGCAATCACTTTGATCTCTGTCTACATAAAATGCAGTTTTAGGCAAAGCTTTTATACAGAAGTCATATATTTTCATACCAAATAAAACTTTTTTTTTGTAGCATTTACCCATGAATACAGCTTTCAATTCTAAGAACTGTTTGGGAGGCTAACATATTTTTTCACACACATTTATAAGATGATATGAGGGTTAAGTGACTGCTACTGAATTAGCTATTTCCTCTTTCTTACAGTCACTATTCCTCTTCCTCCATCCAGGATATAATTAGACATTTTTATGCATTTGTGTGTGTGTTCCCATATTTATGACTCTCAGAACATTTACTTTGTTAATATTCCTAATACTGATGTTAATTACTTTTATTATACAGAGTTTATCATACTTCAACGTGACAACATAAAGTAGGGCTGTATTCTCATTTATATTAGACCCTGTTTAAACCATATGAAAATCTAACAGGAACTCAAAGTAAATTGAATATCATAGACTAGAAAAGCCTTATACCTCTTATTTAATAGCAATAAATTGGGGCATTCATATGCTATCCTTAGTAATACCTTTTACACTGCAAATAATTTATAAATGAATAGTACCAAGCTGGCATACAAGTATCTCAGCTGACAACACTGAAATTGTTAGATTTAGACAGTTCCATATAAGATAAAAATATGGCACGTGCAGTCATTCTGTATAAATAATTTAGCTTTCACTCTAAGATAATTTGGCTCCAAAAAGAGAAAATTACTATGCCAGTAAAATAATAATAATAAATCCCAGTAACTTGTTTTAAAAGAATAGTGCTTAGATTTTAGAAGCATTATTGCTTTCTAGCTCTTGTTCATAAGACTATTTCTTAGTAGCATATCAAGAACTGGAAATGTGAAATTGCACTTTTTTTTCTTTAAAACAGAGCTTCCGTGAAACATAGGAAATAAAACAAAAACTTATGATCTAACTAGATGAGAACAACCCTTCAGTTTTTCTATGGTTTCTGAAAAGGTCTTTGTATATATGATTGCAAGTATGTTTCTCATGAAAATTTTCTATTTGCTTGCCATTTTTTAATTTCCCCAAACGTTTATGGCAAAATAAAGCTAAAATTATTTCAAAGTTTCTGTTCTTTAACAGAAAGGTTTTTTAAAGCATTCCTCCAGTTCTAATAAGAACACAAATAAAATGTAGTTCCAGTGAGCACTTCCACTGTTTAGGAAAAATGATATTTTAATTGTTCCCATGGATGGGTTCCTTTGCATACCACTCTGGAGTAGCTATTTGACAAATGGGTGCATGGCATAAGAAATATTGCCTATGCTGATGCTGCACAAGTCAAGTCCATGTTTAGGGGAAAGGTGTAGCCTATGTAAAAAAAAAAAAAGTCTAGCAGCAGCATAGGACACAGCTTCTAAATACTTAAGGTCCTAGAAAAGCATTTTTGCAGCTTTCCAGTGTAAGCTACACTACCATCAATCCCTGGGCTAGGGTTGCTTTAGGAGACTCGTATCTCTCTACAATCTGCAATCACGTCACTGCACCGCAGTGCAAATGTGCTTTAAAGCCCTTATGCACTTACAGCAGATCTAACTTCAGCACCGTGGGGAATCCAGATATCACCTGCATGGTAATTTGCAATTATAGAACCAGAAAGAATACTAGAGGAGAATCTCCTGGTATGCTACCTTTAAAGACATATCTAGCAGCAATACTGTGAACCACACATCAGCAGGTTTTCACTTCAGCAGGCAGACTAGTTGGAAGAAAATAAAATTCTAAAATATGTTAATGAATATTCTGTATGTAATGAATATAATGAATATACACAAAAGCCAAGCAGCATATCATCTGTAGAAAAAATCATGTGCCCCCAAACAAACAGCATTCTTTGTGGGAGCTGACAATACATGGGATTAAGGATAATTAGCAGTAATTACTCATCTGAACTTCAGAAAAGTTACTGTCTTTGCAATGTAGTTCGTCAAAGGTTTAAGTCAGGAAGGGACAGACTATGGTCTTTTGTGGATCAGAAAATGTTTAAAAGAAAAACAAAACTATAAACAGCTGCAGCTCAATGTGGTATAAATGTAGCATGACTGTTCTAGGAAATGTGTTGGAACTGGGGGTATTCGTGTGCATATTAAACCTCTAAAGAACACGGGAACAAAAAAGGTGATAAAACTGGTGAACAGCAGAATCTTTTGCGGTTAGTCAGATCTAGAGAGAATGCTGAAGTGCTTCAGAAGAACCTATATGAGAAAATTATACAACATGGAGAAATGATAATTCAGCTCTGAATTAAAAAAATAATAATAAAATAAAATAATTACTTGTGAAATTGTCAGGCTGGCAAGTAATTGCAAGAATTCAGCAAAGAGACTGACTCTCGATGTCATTCAGAACAAATGGGGATACAGGAAAGGGGAAGAAATTTATAGGATATTCATTATTTCAGAGATAAAAGTAACCATTGAAATTATTGAATAAATATAAATTGTATGTATAAGTATAGGGACATGATAATATGTCTACATAACTATGGTGTGCACATGTTAATATACCATAAGGGCTTTACTCTACTTTTCTCTTATGCACTTGGTACACATATCTTGGATTATCAGGCATTTAGAATGTGTGTCCTACCGTCTGCTCAATGCCCAGCCTCTGACAAGCTGCTCTAACAGTTTTAACACTGCAAAGTTTGTAAATACCTTTACACAATGCAGGGGCCTCTTGAGAGCAGATCTTTCTTGTTCCTTCATCAGTAGTCTTAATGATTTCTCATGGACCATTAAGTTTTCTTGTTGAAGAAAACTGTCTCAGATGTTTTCTCTCCGTTTTTAGGGCCTGGATATTGTAATCTGAATTCTGCACCTATAATCATATTAGAGAAAAAATGATTATTATGTTTCTGTCTACATTTCTTCATGATACTACATTGTATGCTATGTTGTAGGCTGACTGAAATCATGGCCCTGGGCAATTGCACTTG
The DNA here is from genome assembly GCF_047663525.1 of Anas platyrhynchos. Taxonomy (NCBI): domain Eukaryota; kingdom Metazoa; phylum Chordata; class Aves; order Anseriformes; family Anatidae; genus Anas; species Anas platyrhynchos. Next base: position 2,253,904 of record NC_092594.1, read on the forward strand.
ACTGAAATTCACTCCCTTCTAATCTTACGTAGAACTTTAGAGGTGTTAAAGGTCCAACATCGCTGCTGTTCTGGTCTTCAACATTCTGATGACATGGCACTCACATATCTGCTCTATAGCCTTAGTTTTCTGTATTTGTGATTTACATTTTATGTAACTACACCCTAAAATGGGAAAGAGAAAAAAAAAAAGTCAATGCTGAAGGTTGAATTCAGTGATGTTCCATTACATTTTCTGTCTCTTGCTGCTCTAAGAAAATGTTATGCTTGATCCTTCAAGTCATGTTAAAAAGATCTTATTTGTACTTCTGCCATACTACTTTGCACAGCAACCTCATGCTCAGAGGGGAAAAACGGAGCCTGAACACAAGCCCATCTGCTCCACAGGACAAAACCCAACTTTGAGCCACAAAGTATCTCCATAGGTACAGGAACTCTATTTTGGACACTCAAACACCTCCACTCACTCTGCCCTTCTGCTGAGGTAACGCCTGACCAGCCTTTCAGTCTCATTGATGATTTTTTTTTCGTTTCTACTAAGTAACCAAAAGATGTTCTGGCTATTAGATCAAGGTTATGCTTACCAAAAATGCATTTTTCATTGGAAAATAGCAGACTGGAATTAAACACAGCATTTCTTAAAATTGCAGTCTAATCACAACTTTTGGTAAGTATACTTTTCACAAAGGACATAATTAAACCGCAGAACTCCATATCAGTAGATGATGTGCCACCCCAAGTTACCGATGAGTTAAAAAGTGATGAGAAATTCACGGAGGAAAGCTTCCTGGAAAGGCCACTGAACACAGTTACAACCTCAGGCCTTGTAAGCACCACACTTTGCTGGAAGGCTACAGCAAGAAAAGTATTGCAGTATGTTTGCTCTCTTACGCTCCTCTATTAAGCATCTGCTGCTGGCTGTTGCTAAAAAAAGGAACTAAATGAATCAAGGAGACTGATCCAGTGCAACTCTTTTCTTTTTTTTTTTTTCCCTGGGATTTTGTTTATTTCAAACTGAACAAAAGAATCACAACGCTTTCTTATTCAAACATCAGAATTATTTGCTATTGACTCATAATCTGAAAGCAATTTGAATTCTTTGGAGAAAATGGCCCTTGTACATTATTTTGTCCCAAAAGTTTTGCCAAAATATGTGAAATAAGTCAAAATGCACACAAGTGTGTGCATTCAACATGCATCAGATAATTAAATCTACAACAGGTTTAACACTTTAACTTATCCTTTTCAGATAGATCTTTTACTTTCATGTCTATATATGTATATGGAAATTAGCAAAGAGCTTATTTTTCTGTGTAGAATCTGCATATAAACAAATAAACTCATTCTTTCAGTTTTCAAGTGCACCTCTTCAGTGAATTCAGCGTGTTTTTGTTTTGAGTACCTGAAACATTTTGCAGCTCACCTTACTGTGTGACTCCCAGAAAATATATAACGTTGGGATGCGAGGAATTTCTCTGTGAATTCATTCCATTGCTGAATCCTTGTGCCTGAAGACCCCTTGTAAGATTAGATAATAGCCCTCCACGTGGTTTTCTGTTTCTTTTTTAAAAACTAGTTTTCCGTGTGTCTTTGTTAAACAAGAGATTGAAATCATCCCAAATGAATGTTGGAAGAGAAAATTTAGCCTGACTTCGGTGTACAAGACCTAAGAATCTGAAATATTGTTTGCAGGACTGATACTACAAGTTTAAGTTTACACGTAAACTATAAGTTTATACTTACAGTAAGTATAGGAAGTTTGCATTTGTGATGGCACACTGCTCTAAAATGCAACCCTTTCCATTTTATTACAGGTTTCCTTCATACAAACTTTAAAAGTTCTTTAAGAAAAATATACTCCTTTGGACACAACTTCAGAAACAAACTAAATCCATAATTGCCTCAGGAAGCACACACAGTAGTCCATCTCTGCAAATTTTTAAGCAAGTTCTTTCTAAAATAATTGCCATTAGAAATCCCTGCTCAGCATTTCTTCTTTTTAAAATAACTCTTTAAAAAAAAAAAAAAAAAAGAAAGAAAAGGAAAGCTACCTCAACACAATGATTTATATACTTTTTTCCCCCACAGTTACTAAGTTTCTGAAAAAGATTAATTGCTACTGAACCTGGAGATCAGTCTACAGCACTAGAGAACATCAGATTTAACAGCAGATTAGAGCCAAGAGAAGCCTCCAAATGCTATATGAGCAACCCACAACTTATTTTCTATTCCTAACAACAGTGAATACACACTGAGTCTGCCAGCCCTGTAATGCAAAAATTTTCAGTGTAAAACATGCACAGTAAAAAAAAATAAAAACAAAACACTAAATACTATCTTAACATGTATCTTAACATGCCTTGCAAATTATAAAGTTGCCGATGTTTGTAGTTTATGTGAGATCAACAAATCAAGGGGTATTTGGGGAGGTTTCTGGGAATGCCTGCCTTTGTCTTTTCATGGGCATGCTTACAGCTCTCACCCTTCCCCTGTCCCCCGGGACAAGTATAGTTCCTGTATCATCTTTTGAAGTATACCTGAGCATATTTCTACCAAAACAGCGATGGGGAGTAGGGAGTTTTTTGTTTGTTGTTTTGTTTTCTTTGTTTCAGTTTTGTGATTGTGCTTTTGAATTTCAGACAGGATGACTAAATGTACTGTTTTAGTCCATTCTGCAAGGACTAAACTAATGAAGTGCTAATTAACTTTCCAGCACCTATAAAGAGGTAATTCACTCATCCCATCTCCCACTGTAAACTGCAATGGCTATTAGCATGTAAAGGACTGCCAAGTCCTATAATAAGTGTTACAGTCATAAATAGCAAATAAATACTGATAAGCATTGTTAGTAAGAGCAAAGAAAGAGACCAAATAAAGATAAGAGTGTTCTTAACAGATGATTCAATCTGGGTACCTTGCTCTCCTTCCCCGCTGAGGCTGTCGTGTGCTCCTCTCAGCGCCAGCCTGCACTGGGATGATAATCAGTCACTATGAAAACTCATTAGCTCCACAGCAATGAGCCCTCCACTGCTGAAGCTTGGTGCTGTTCTTAGTACCGTGGCAATGATCTCTAACTGGATGTCCCAAACTCTCCCATCTCTGGTAGGACTAAATACCACCAGACTACCCACTTCAGTAAGTAGCTGTGATGTGTTGCAATCCATCTGAATGCTGAGCAAATATAAGTGCCAGCAAAAGCTTTACTCTGTTGCCTCTCTGTGAATCTTTTTAGAGTACTAATCTTCCTATCATCACTTAATGCATGCTTCTTTTTGGGCATCATAAATCTGCACATTGGTGAGCATGTTGTGGTCTTACTATGAAAGAAAAGATTTTAAAATAGCATCCTTAAATATTTAAGAACAAATGCCTTCATCTTGAGGGTGAAATGCTAAAAATAGCACAGCAATGCCATTTCTTTTGCTTCGATATTTTGCCTGTTTACTGCTCCAGAAAAAAAAAAATGTACTGCATTATTAAGGAAAACAGGTATCAGAAGATTTCTTTTTAATTTTTGTCTGATTAGTGCTATACATAAGCTATTGACTACAATATTCAAGGAGCCTGATCCTTTCTTATTTTTTCCTTTATTGGAGCATGGTTAAGCAAATAAATAGCTGATAAAATAAAATTGGTACTAGGAAGCTGGGTATCAGAACTTTAGAAAGGTAATTGTACAAATAACAAATATCAGCTTGTATGTTTGATGCTCATATCCAACAGCCTCTGTTAATTAAGACCTACAGAAAAGCTGTGATTAGCTATTAATGAAAAGTGTAAAAATTAAAGTAATAGTTTAGCTAGGAACACTATCCTAGTTATAAGTTATCTGTAAGTTAAACTAGAACACATTTTTTCTAGATGGTTAGTAAAACAATTTTATTATAACTGCAGTCAGATGTTTGTATGATAGTGTGTTATGTAAAAGATATAGTTAACTGTTTGTACAGTAGAGCACAATATACAGAACTTAATTTTTCAGTTGTAAATAAAAATGCATTAACTAATCAACATTTAATTAATTGAATATATGCACACAGGAAAAGCATTACTGCAGAAAGTCACTTCGTTTAGACTTTAAATACCACTACTTTAAATTTAATTATATTGTAAGAAACAATTCTTATAAGTTTTAGAGCATCAAGGTGAAAAGACAAGGAAAAGCTCCAGTTTGTTTTCTATAAATGGAGTTTATGCCCACTGACCTACAATACAGTTTGCTAGTTCTTGTGGCAATGTGATATTATAAGAAATAAGGTTCCCTATCTAATTTAAATCCAAGTTTAAGGTTGCAATTGAGTGGCAAAGAGGTGCACACTTGTTGTTGCAACATGTAGGCATATGTATATTTACACACTAATATATGATTATATATATTGTCATTTTCAAATTCCAGGTAGTGTAAACTGCCATGCCTCCCTTGGCTTCATCGGAACACTGATGTTACAAATGCCTCCTGAGTATTATTTTAGTAATGCTCTTCAAACTCAAACATTGGAGTTATATGCACATTTTGGGTTTCAAGAGGGCTAGCAGGAGTGCCTGGAGAGCTGGGGACACAAGCACAAAAACCCGATTATCTGAGCTTGGCAACATCTGCCAAGTGGAAAAAATACCATCTTCAATCAGGTGGCGTGTTGTTATAGAACTAGCACCACAACTCTGCTGCCTTTTTCTAAACTTCAGCTTCTAGCTGAGACTTTATGGCCCAGGTGCTCAGCGATGCTGTGGTCATCACTACCTGTTTTTTAATTGGCAGCAGTCAATTAAAGTTAGCTGTCAAGTTAGTGTCATCCCCTGGCAGCTTCTCTAGTGAACAGTGCTGCGCAAGCGGTTCTCCAGAAGTTCTCTCCTATACACAGCTCAAAAATTGCACATCTTGCACCAGGAAAAAAGAGCAAAACCTCCCCATCTTTATTAACATTTTCTCCTCCCCTTGCTGGAAGAAATGTAGGGTCAGGGGAAAGACCCCCCTCTTCAGCAACGTTTCACTCCCAGGACCAAAATCCTACGACTGACAAGTATTGTTCTATTTAAGCACTGATACTGAGTATACGTGTTTCCATTTGCCCAATTACTAGTAACAATGGAGGCAGCTATAGCAGCTTTATCAGAATGTGAGTGCAAGTGAAAAAAATTAATCTTTGTAAGGTAAGTAAAGTGACTGTAACTCAGCAGCCTGCCAAGGCAGATTAATATGGCTCTTTGTAGAGACTCTTCTGTTTTCCCCAGATTTCCAAGAACTAGAATGATTTGTCTTCATTGCTGCTGTTCACCACTCGTTATTTCTTTTCTCGTTTGTTGACTAAGGCCTGTCAGCAGTAAGCCTGCGTTTGGAGACTAGATTCAGCAGCTTTCAAAAGGTTTTGATGCATTCTAGCTCTTTCCATGTGGCACAGCAGTTTCTGCTTGAGATAGGCATTAAATGACAAAGAAAATTAAAAAAAAAAAAAAAAAGAGAGAGAGAAAAAAAAAGCTAAGTGCACCTACCTGCACATGCTTATTTTTCTCTGTAATTATTCGTATTACCCATCCTAGTTAACAAAGGTACCCCAATAGCATGCACACAGGTAACAAAGAATACCAGAAAAAAAAATGTAGCCCACACTGGAGCTGGTGTCTCAGCACTCATTTCTGCATGGGCAGCCCATCACAACGCATTCATATTATGCCTGAAGGTCTTTCACTGTGAAAAATATTTTCCCAAATAGCTACTGCATTTTTTATTTTTTTTTAAATCAAGATATACGTTAAGTGCCATAAGAAAATATCAGCCAAATTAATCAATAAACATTATTTTCTCAGACAAAACACACCAATACATATTGTTAGCATATACAAATACCTTTGACAACACAGCGTGGACTGTAATTGCTTTACTACAGACCATGCACAATCCTGCTATCGCATCCATTCTCAACTGCAGAGAACTCTATTCACTTGAATGCAGTAAAATCTGTTGCTATCAACCAAAAATAGCAGGTATCGCAAATATCACAGTTTATTCATAAACTATACGGAGTATTTCTGTTCTGTAGGAATTATGATTGCAAGCTTTAGGCTCCTGAACTTCAACAAGAGGTTGCTCTTGTATGGGCACACTGGGCAGCCTTTCTACAGAGCAGCATGGAAACTTGTGAACAGAGCTTACACTTCAAAGGGTCACCAGCTATAAGGTTTCAATTGTTCTAGCTTGCCATTTTAGTAGCTGCTCAAATCTAATTTAAATTATCTCTCCAGTTGTAAGTTTGGTTAGATTTTATTCTTCTCCATGTGTTAAACTAGATCACCTGTGCCCTAAAAATTAAGGCTGCAAGAGCACAACAATTTAGCACTGACCTTTGGATATGCCTTTCTGTCAAACCCAGGTTTGACTGTCCTCTGTTTAGTCATCTACGCTATGATACCTTATTCTTCCTTCCAAAACAAGGGAACAATACAGTTCTGAATTGTTTTAGTTAACTCCACAGTAAAAGAGGTCACTGCTGTCTTCAATGACTTCTTCAAAATAGACACTGTGGGGGACAAAAAGTCTATGCTCTTCTCTAACATTGCGCTGATACTCAGAAAAATATTGCTACCTTCCCGTCTGACCTCAGTCTACAGAGATACTGCACCTTTTCTGAGGCACGGAACTATGCAACTTACTCCTCACTAAGCATCAATATCAAAGCTTGCCAATTTTAACAATCACTCTTTGTGCTGACACCGAGTAGAATTTCAGAATAAAATTAATTTATTCCAACTTTATCCAGACCAAAAATATTTCAGTGTCATCCATTAGCAACTGCACTGTAAAATTCAGCAGCCAATATAGTATTATTAGAAAAGAATAATGCAGAATATTAGCTTGAAATTACAGCCTGAAAACAGTCAAAATATTTCTGGTGCCAATTAGTTTTCATTCCCTCACCTGAATTTGTTCGATCATCTGATTATGGTGCTTTGTCTCGTTCTGATGCTGTGCATTTCTATAAATCCCATTAAGCAGACAGTTACCTACTCTTGCAAGGTATCACATGAGTTTTAAAGGCAGTGTAGTGTTGGCCTGCTCTGAAATACAGTTTTTTACTTTGCTCTTGTTTGTGGTGGTGGTTGCTGAAAAAGAACAGGTTCGGAATTCCTAAAATTCTGTGCCAGTAAAGGACAGTGTGATGCCTTTCCTGCCCTGTGCCATGCCTGCCATCACCCCCGATCATCTAAACTAACCTAGTACTTTTCAGTACTGCCCCTGTCTTCCCTTTGGTGTACGTGTAGCTGAAGTCAACCAAGAAGAGTTTTCTGTGCTGCAAACCTGCTAACACACCTCCAGAACCGCTTCCCAGCCAATTCCCTATTGCGTGAGTCACACAGACTGTGCTTTCTCTTTGGGATTTTGTATTTGTTCTTTTCTGTCTTTGTTGTTTCCATTAGTCTAAAGTAAAAGTCATTCAAGCTGAAAGGACATATTTGTTCTCTGTTAATGAAAAGCCTTACCGTCCCTCTGCAAAGAATTACATCAACCACTTGTGCTGAATCACTAACAGGAAACTGCTCTCACCCACACTGGAAACAATGCTCAGAGACTCTGCTGCAGATGTGCAACATGGCAAAACTGTGCAAAATCACCAGCCTAATTAGTTAAGAGGATAATGAGTGATGACTAGGAGGAACCTCACTGCAAATATATAATGCAAACAATAAAGAAAAATAGGTGGTGTTTTCAAACAGCAATTAAATCTATTCTGTTCCCTTTATTTTTATTGTTGTTGTTGTGTTACAGACTCAGATTAGCCCCAAGGAAGGGTGGCAAGTTTATAGTTCAGCCCAGGATCCTGATGGCCGTTGCATTTGTACTGTTGTTGCACCTGAACAAAACCTATGTTCAAGAGATGCCAAGAGCAGACAACTTAGACAGCTGCTAGAGAAGGTAAGTCTTCCCAATGAATTTCTCCTTTTGATCACTGAACTTCCCTGGAAATCCACTCCTGCCTCTCTAAGTTTAATATATAATGGTGCCCTGAAGCGTTATCTATAAAAACATTCCTTCAGGGTATATCCCCTACCTGTGTTTTCACCACTTATCGTAATTTGTCTGTTTCCCTCATAGCACACCTCTGTCAACCCAAGCCACTTATCTAGCAAACTGAAGTTGCGTTTTCTCTTGCTCATTCCCCAAACCCTTTCTTACACACATACAGGACTGACTTTCCCTGTGTCAAAACAGTTACAAATCCCACCTTAAACTTCCTCGTTGTTGTGGGATTTAAACTACAGCTCCTGCTTCAAACATGTAAGTCTCTTGAAGGTCATTCCTTGTCTCTTATCAGCAAATAATGAGATACAGACATGACAGCACCATCAAAGCAGACCGTACAGATGAGAAACAATTCTAAGTTATTTTTATTTCTTATTTCCTCAGTTAATACTATTTATTTCATTCTCCGGTGGTGCAAATTTTGTCTAAACAACCCAATTCTTATTCCCACTATTATCCACTCTTGTTTATATATTAAAATTGGTAAACTGTTATTTTGTATGAACCGAAAAAAACACTGCAACCATGAAAACACAAACTATTATTCTGCATTCCCTGTGTAGGTAACCAAGTTTATAGTTACTGTGTAACAGCTAGTAGTTCATACCCTGAGGGACTGAGACAGAGCATTTGAACAGCAACAGCAGAAAGCAACATAAAATGTAGACCCCCCCCAAAAAAATGCATTTTTCAGCATACAATTTTCAGTATTTTTTCAGCTATAGAAAAATCACTCCAATGCTAAATCCAGCAGATGTTCCCTTCATAAACCTCCATGAACTTCAGGAGGGACTTAATTTCAGTTTTTGACAGAGTCCATAGCATGACATGTAACTAAGTAGTTTTAGAAACTTCCCAAAAACAATCCCTTTCTCAGAAGAAAATTTTTCAACTTATGTAAAATGTAAAGGAGAAAAGTAGAAATGTAGAAAGTAGAAATGTAAAGGAGATGGGAGGACAGGCAGTCATGTTTGCTCCTGATACCCATCTTCAGTTATTTCTCCTTGCCCTCTCCTCCACAGAATATATTAACAGGTTTTAATGAGCTATTTTTCCATCTCAGGGTCCCAAGGAAATAAAACATCAGAATTTTTCCAAGCTAAATACGTTGGTGAGGGTAGAGTCTCCTAGAATGGGGTTCACACCACCTTCATATTGTTCCAAAACTGATAAAAATCCCAGCCAAACTCAATTAGTTGGCTTTCCACTTACCATCTATGACAGGAGGTAGGAACGATCAAAATTCAGGATAAGACCTAATTCAGTAAACGTGTTAGCTATGACCGCCAAACAGCCAGTAATTTTTAAGCCTAATTAATGTTTTTCATCTTTAACAACAAGCCTGCCCTCTTACTCACCATTCCTACAGATTTCATGGTACTCAGCAGATGCAGCTTGAGAACAGGTACAAAATGAAGTCACAGAGAAAAACCTGTGGCTTTGTGTGTCAACAAAAATACCTACAGACCTGTGGACCATGTGTGTCACCACAAAACCGAAGAACTACTTGCTTGCTCAACAGTTGGAAAGCAAAGAAGAAATAAAAACGTTACTTTTTCACTTAAAAATACTTCTAGGAACTGCCAATGGTAACCGTCCAAAAGCTGATTTGTACTATTTTAAGTATATATTTTTCTGAATCCCCGCAGTCTGTAGGTTACAACATATTAATTTCAAATACAAATATTAGTTTAAATTTTACATGCTCTTGCAGACAACAGGAGTACTGCTACTTTTGTGGTTTATTAGGAAGGTCAATTTTTTTTTTTTGAGACAAAACTTCAATACAGCACTTAATATTCTTTTTTTTTTTTTTCATAGTCCACTTTTTTCCCGTTTTAGTGGACGGAACACTTACTGTCAAATAATAACTGCATTTGCAAAATGTGTCATGTTTATGACTGGGAAAAACATTGCTTTTATAATAGGCACTGCTAGATAATTATAATTATCTATATATAGATATATATATCCATATATATTATATAGATATATAATTAACTCCAGATGAAAAGTCCTTGCCTCATTTTAGTGAAAGTGCTAAATGAGGTCACTTGCAGTACTACAGTTTCCTGAACAGTCACTTATCTATAAAAAATGATTTTCTACTATTAAAACAATTGGCTGAAGTTTCTAATTTTATACTTGTAAAACCACAAGCAAATCCCAATTTAATGATGGCCCCATCCCAGCTTATCTCTGGACAGTCTCATGTATTCCTTATAGTGAATTATTATACCAATGCCTACTAGGTATGAAAATCACACTCTTCGTAACAGCCCAGAAATTTTCTCCTAATCTTAGTCCTGTTCCTCAAGTGGAGGAGGAAACACATGGTGCATGGAGCATCCTGAAGAACAGGCAGCATCTACTACAAAAGACAAAGTAGCCTCTAACAATTAACAGCATTTTTCCAGCCCATTGAAAATGGTGCTGAAAGGATCCCCCTCTCTACCTCAAAGAAACTATCCAAATACTAAGTGGCTCTAAGATCTCAGTCCCGCTAGCCCTCTGTTAGCGCTGTTCCCCAATTTTTGTACTGTCATGCAGTTATGGAATTTAAAACCTATACTGTGGTATAAATGGCTCACAGCTAAAGCCTTGACATAAGTACATTTTATTGCCTGACATTTAACTATCTGAGCAGGGAAAAAAAAAAAAAAAAAAAAGTAAAGCAACAAAAAGTGCATTTAGAGAGTGTTCTTCTTTAACAGGTTCAGAATATGTCCCAATCTATTGAAGTTTTAAATCTACGGACTCAGAGGGATTTCCAGTATGTTTTAAAAATGGAAACACAAATGAAAGGGCTGAAGGCCAAGTTTCGGCAAATTGAAGATGATCGGAAGACATTAATGACAAAGCATTTTCAAGTAGGTTTTATTTTAACAATAACTTTGAAAGCCTGCTGGAAGCGATGTACTAAGCAGCAATGCATGGACTGCTAAGATCTCAGCTTGAAATGTTCATACAAGAGCAACATTAAAATGAAAAGCGTAATAAGATTTCCTTTATGATAATAATCTTTTGCTCTGTTCAATTTAATTGTACTAGGAAGTAACCATTAATTATTAAGATATTGGAGATATGTCACTAGAAACAGATTCCTGTTTTTCCTGTATCATTGTACATGTCATACTGAGAAATTTATATTCATTCAAGCTCCAGTGATAAATGGGCAGATCCAATGGAATTAATAGCAAGTAACTAGAGAGTTCTGCACTTTTACTGCTGCCTGACATTCACTGCAGTTGAAGGGAAGAAAGCCTATAATAAATCAGGTTGTTGTAATTTTTATCCAGTAGAATTAAGATCTAATTTCGTGTCTGAAGGTTTGCTATTCTGAGTTTGGGATAGGGGAGGAGGGCAATCATTCCCAGTCGCATCTGTATGATTAAAAAAAGACTTCTAAGGAATTTTAATGACAAGAAAAAAACACAAGCCAATCTTTTTGTGAGGAAGGAGAGTTGCAAAGATTACAAAACAGCTTTGTGTATTCTGAGAGGAAAAAAAAAACACCTATCTGAAGTACTTTTAAGGAGAAAAATTTACAAAAACATAGTTAAGTTCTTCAAATATCAAGTCTGATAAACAGTATTTCAGGTTGCAAGACAGCAAGGTAGAATCTAAAAAATATATTACAAAGCTTACATTAACAAAATTTATATTTAAACCCTTCATGAAACACAAAATGGACATACTTTTCTAATCAGCATTAAAGTTACATACCTAAACAATTACATAGCTAATTTATTTTCCAGAGACACTGAATATTCTGGACTTAATAGCATCAGGAATTAAATACTTTAATGATCTGACTACCAAACATTATTCTTTGTCATCACTCTTCATATAGGAGGCTGAACACATTCTTCTAGTAATTTTCAGGTAGTAAAGCTCTGCAATTTTTCCTTTTATCACTCATTGCTACAACACATTTCTATAATGCCATTATATATTCTTTATCCTCATAATAGTTTTTCTTGAACAAAATATCAAAATTTGACTGTCTGATATGTGATGTCAAAGGTAGCAGACTCCTGCAGTATTCTAACCTTTTAAATATTCAGCATTTATATTGGTCAGACATTTAACCTCAGTTTGATAGTTTGCCAGGAGCATAAAGCAGATTTCCAGCCAATCAAATGATAGAGGAATTTAGAAGGTCAACATCACACAACATGCTGCTGGCTTTCTGAAATTCAGCCTACTAAAATTCCAGTGCTTTATCTTACCTGAGACACAGGAACTTCTTGATATAACAAAACCCCTCACACCAGCAGGTGCAAAGCACCAGAATATGCCTACCACCCATTCATTTTGCAGTACAATTTAGTTCCTGTGCCACGGATCACAGCAACAAGTTAGGAACGTCAGCAAACACTATGGTTTTGGTTTTGTTTTGTTTTTCATGAAAACGCCAAAAACATCTTTATATCATTTACTGAAGCGGGATGTTTTATGCTATGGTTCCATGTTTCTGAGAGCCAAATAGAACAAATTTGATCCAGGTCACACTTGAGAATATGGTCATATTTCTGTCAAATCAGCATTCATGCCAGGCAAAAGATATTTGGTCCCCCCCAAAAAAGTTACAGCAGTTTGCTCAAATGATACCTCATCTGACATAAATTCTGTCAGGAATAAGTTACCTCCACTAATTCTCCTAAACTCATCATCTTGCTGAGTTTTGTTTTTCCATCCATGATTTACCCATGATTTTTGACTGCTTACTGCCCCTAGAACCAAAGCCTAAGTTCATCATTTCAAAATCAAATATAAACTTTTGGCTTTTTGTGCATTCCACATCACAAAACCTAGTCTCGTTATCAAGAAAGACACAACTGTTTGTTTTTTACAGATATATTAGGCTCAAGATGAATTTTTAATAAGGATAGTCAAATAAAAAATAGTTTTAACTGTAGACAAAAACTCTTCATTTCTTCCTGTCCACCTCAATAATTCTGCTAATATTCTATAATTGGAAGACCCTTTGAGGACAGAGCCAAAGATACAAAGAAAACTTCTGATGGTTTCTAATCCATTTATAACAACATATCTCTTTGTAATTTAAAATGCCACTTCCTAGATATTAAGATAACCTGCATGCAAACTATTCTTTCCAACTCCACATATAGGCCTTTATTTTGAGCAAATAATAATTCCAATATGAAAACCATTGTTAAAACTGCATGGATGAGCTGAGCACTGAAGAGACGTAAAACTCTCAAGCTGTTCTAGAACACGTTTGAGAGGTAAAAACTCAGAGGCAGATCTTCAAGCAAATCTAATGCCAACCCTGACTATCAGCTTCTTTCACATCTCCTCAGTAGAAAAGCATTCTGTTTGACATTATGTTATTTATTTTGAAAATGTTTTACCATGCTTATTGCATCCATTTATACGAGTGATGTAACAAACTGTACGTATCTCCGTGCATCTCATTGACTATACTAACTAATGACCACATTTGCTTCTGCACCTCTTCTTTGTGCTTGGGCATCCATTTAGTTCTCTTCTGCTTTCCCTTTTAATCTGCTGACTATTCCATCTATTCCTTCAGGACTCCATTTTCTAATCTCTTCAATAGCCTCTCCCTGTGTGTCCTCATCCATTCTCAGTCTCTACTATCACCTAATATTAGTGCCTAACAAGTCTCTATTTCCACCCTTTTTCTTGTTTTGTCCAGGCTTGCATCTCCTCATGCCTCTGGCATTTGCTCACAGAAGTCCTGCTGTTTTCTCAAAATATAAACAGATATGCAAATCAAGGGCAAACCTACAAGCTTTTCATAAAGCAAAACCTTTTGATTGCAAGGATTATTGAGGTTATCTACAGAAAAAAAATAATAATAAAATAAAAATAAAAAGAAAGAAAAAAATAACCTCAATCTAGACTAATTTAGTAAAGATTAAGTTTACTGCATTTAAAAGAATTATTACAAAAACAAAATATAAGCAGTCATTATAAGTTACAAAGAGAAATTCTCAATGTACATGACAAAAGTCTGAGAAAGGGGCAACCAAGAATTCCCAAGTGGAGCCTTGCTTTCCTTAATTGATATTTAGGAACAGGAGTGGTGACAAAATACCAATTGCACATAGCAATAAAATGATTTGCTACAGTCCAGAACAAAGAACGCCTGAGGAAGTTCAAAGGCACCTAGTGATGTAGAAGTACCACAAGTACAAAACAGTTTAAGAACCATGGATTTTTCACTTCAGAAGAAAGAGGTATATATCACTGTGTCCAGATCAGAACTAAACAGGGTCCAACAGATATTTAGGAAAAAATGAACTCAGTATTTCTAAGGAGTGAAATAAAAATGAACAGCTTACCCACTATAGATCAGGTGTGATGTTTTTGACTGTCACCAGGTGTTCAGGTCTAATCACCTTTTCTCAGGAAGATACAGTCCATGGGGGTTTATATCCTCTGGATGGAAAGTCAGACCCTCAACAGGTCTGGTTCAGATCACTGGAAGGTAATCATATACCTCAGTAGAAATAAACTATCATCTCACACATTTTGTCTACTGCTTACTGCCATTAATTCTGAGATTTCTAAGACTTTCACAGTACACTGAAATAATAGCTCTAACTAAAATCAATAGTCATTTTTGAGTCATTTTAATAATCAGGCATAAATATTACATAACAGGGAATAAGAGGATTTAATTCCTTTAAACTGCTCTAATACGCATTTGATTACCTTTAACAGGAGTTGAAAGAAAAGATGGATGAGCTCCTGCCACTGATCCCAGTTCTGGAACAATACAAAACTGATGCCAAACTAATCACCCAGTTCAAGGAAGAAATTAGGAATCTGTCTACTGTACTCACTGGGATTCAAGAAGAGATTGGTGCTTATGACTATGAGGAACTACACCAGCGGGTGCTCAGTTTAGAAACCAGGCTTCGAGACTGCATGAAAAAGCTCAGTAAGTTTACTGTTTCTTGTCAGATTTGATCCCACAGCTGTACATTTTTGGTTTTCTCTATAGCAGGATGAAGTTTTCTTTTTTGATGAAAGTCTGAGCTATATTCAGGAAAATTAAGAAAACATTTAGGAAAAAATTCTTCACCAAAAGGGTTGTGAAGCATTGGAACATGCTGGCCAGGGTAGTAGTTGAGTCACCATCCCTGAAGGTATTCAAAAAATGTGTAGATGTGGTGCTTACTGGCATGGTTTAACGGTGGACTTGGTAGTGCTAGGTAAAAGGTTAGACTAGATGATCTTAGAGGGCTTTTCCAATCTCAATGACTCTCTAATTCCATACTCTGATCTGTGCTACCCTAAAAAATGTCAAGAGTAACTCCTCTTAAGGTTAGTCATACCCCTCAAAATTTGCGCCAACGTATTTTAGATAATTACCTACCCTACTTTATACAAAAGGAACTGAGATGGAAAATTATAAAAGATAGCAACTTTAAATCTAAGAGACTTACAACTCATTGGGGAGATACAAAGGTTCTTTCTAAAAAGTTCAGACGGGCTTTTCTATTTAAGTCATTTTTGGTTAATCAGTGTGAAAAAAACAATAGTCAGAAGTAGACTGGAATCAGTTTGGCACTGTCCATGATACAAATCTTGCTATGACACCTGAGAGCCCACTCCAACTGCACTGTCTTTAGACCTGTAATACCAGCATTAAGACAGATATGCCACTTTCCCATCTGGAACACAACAAAATTAGCATTATATCTAATTTAGTGGAGTGAAGCATGATTTTTTTTTTTGAAAACACAGCAAAAATCCATCATGAGCACTGCACTAGATTTACATCAGGCAGCCTCCATCTTTATTGCTCATGTTGCTGGCTTTTGTTAGAAAAAGTTGATGTTCAGCATCTCCAAAAATCAGCACTAGCTCAGTATTAGCTACCAAAACTAAAAGTCTGAAGTATCGTTAAGTGTCAACCTTAACTTCCATTACGCAAGCAGGGTAATTGGTACCCACCCACTTTGCAGCCATGATGCAAAGTCTGCCCTCAGAATGCACGCACTGACTTTGAGAAACCTGATAAAAATAAATTAGCTTAAAGAGAGGAATTATTTTTCTGATTCTGATTGTCTTTTATGTATGTGGACCAAAATGCTAATTGTATGAAGTATCACTGAGAAATTAGGAATTTCTTTTATCAAGTAATGCAGTTCTCATGGTAATAATGAACTATCGAGGAGTAATTTTTTCTTTCTTATATATAATATTCCATGGTAATTCTATTACACTTATTTCAATTAAATTCTAGTGATAATACTTAAATTGGTCATTAAGGAAAAGTATTTTTGTTCATAAAAGTGAAAATGTGTTATTTTGAATATTTATTACCTTAATTATGAATTTCGTTGCTGTTCAAAATATATTTTATAGTATTTTTAAAGAAGGGTATTTCTGACAAAAGGAGTAGAAAATCAAGAAAATCTGAAAAACTCTACTAACATATTTAAGTTACCTCACAGTTTATGGCAATTTTACTTAAATATTGAAATATAAAAATAGCAAGCACCTCAACAACATCTTGCCAAAAGGAACTGAAAAGACTCCCAAAATGCCATGTCCAATAATGAATGAAATAGCAATTCAGTGAAATCAGTAGGAAATTTTCAGTGTTACAATTAAGTGTTCATTGAATGGCTTTTGATAATATTTTCAAAGACATAAATATCAATTGAATGTTTAATTGCCTTTGAGGTTTCATAAATATGGCCTCTGCAAGCAGTGTAAAATGTGCTTTAAATTTAATATTTACAGAAACAATTAGAAGAATCAGTACCTGAGATTGCAACTTTTAAAACAAGCAATGGATATACCTACATACATATAGATAGATAGATAAACAAACAACAAACAAACAAAAAAACAGCAGTATCTGATGAGTTAACATTGGCTTTTTCATGTTGAATGTTTAATAATAAATAAGTTTTCACAACAACCACAAGGCACTGACAGGTCAGCCAAGTTTTCACTGTAATAGACAACAGAGACATACATCATTTTTAGAAAAGGTATACCTCTGAATTTTAACAAGTCTTTCTGTTGTTCAGATTGTGTCAAAGTAGGAGGGCAGCTGAGAAATAGATATGGTGTTGGCTATGTTCGTACTTCCTAATTTTTATACAGCTTTGTAGCTAAGATGACAAGTTGCCCTTTCCAATCTGGTGGGTAATATTTTGATACATACTTTGGAAGTAGCAGAACACTGGAGATGAAACTTAAAACCAGACCTTAATATAACGTAAATCACTACAATGCTATTGGACTCCTTGGCTTGATGCAGAAGCCAAGTAACCTACATTTAGGATTGCCCAGCTTAGTGGTGATAGTGTTTCTAGCTGGGGGAACATTATGCTAGGTATCAGTATTAGCATCATCTACAGTTTCCTTCTCTTGATGTTTGTTACTAGACAAACTTGGACACTTTGCTTGTAAGAATGTTTGCATAACGCAATGCAATGCCTCTCAGCAGGATTCATTACCTCCAGTGGACACCTTGCTAAAGCAGTTTTACGGCTTCCAATACTGAGGTAGCTTAGACATCTTTGCATGCCACTTCACTGTGCTGCATTGATCATGTTTTGTTGACATATATATGTATCATAGCATAAATCAAATTATCCAAACGCCCACTTGGGTTTTGGATAATGATGACACTTTTTCAAGTCAGCCACCCTAGCATTTATGTGTGTCCATTATTTTTTTTTTTTTAATTTTCTGATTCACCTTGTTTATACATCCCAGGACTACATATACATTTGCTGTAATATGAAAAATTAATTTTATTTATTTATTACAAATAGGTTTGTTTTGGTTTGGTTTTCTTTTGTTCCCCCCTTCCCTGCCCAAGTTTCACATGTATATATATATTGTTTTATATTGATTTATATCTCATCATTCCAGATAACCCACTAATAGTTTTCATATATCTTCCCTGTGTTTTAGGGTCTGCCTGGCCCACCAGGTGAAAAAGGTGAAAATGGTGATGTGGGCCCAATGGTAAGACTTTGTCCCCATCGGTCACTCTGGGGGCAATGAGTATCATCTTTATATTATTGTATTTTCTCTGTAGCTCACAATTTGATAATTTACTCCTGAATTTGTTGCCTGAGCATGAAACATTTGTGCATTTTGAACTGCCTCTGGGATTTATTTTGCTTTCCTGCATCCATCTTAACTCTAAGATAAAGATTTATATAACTTCAGAAAATACTCTGAAAAGTAGGTAGCAAAGCAACCAAGTTTGCCTGACAGGATAGTGGCAAGCAGGGTCAGGAAAGAAAGAGAAAAGACACCACTGCACTGAAGAATTTGGAACTGCTTTTCTGAAATAGGAACTTCAGGGCATTGTACCATAGCATCAGGGATCAATGGCACATTTTCCATTGGACTGTAATTGTATGACAAAAGATGGTAAACATTATTTGGTTTTGTTTCTCTGGGTCATCTTGAGACTACATTCTTCAACTGTTTATGCTGTTGTCACAATGCCTTCTGTGCTGGTCTTGACAGAATTGCAAGCTATCTACATTTTGTGTGTGCCTCCAACACCTTATGCCAAGGCTGCCTGCTTTTTTACTGCCCATCTGTAGTCACCATGGTACACTACGGCCATATGGGTGCTACCAGACAGATAAGCTACTCTGAGGTCTTTGTGCAGTGGAAGGGATATGTAGGTAATGCACAGGGAAACAAGTCCTCATGATTCACAATCATTATATCATTTTCAGCTCATGTACTATGTATCTTGGATATTTTTGTGAACTCATGCAGTGGGCTGCAATCTAGCCCTGCTGTTGTTGTAGCACTGTGAAGATTAAAAGTCTCTTACAGATTGAAGATATGATTTATAGTTGGCCAAAGAAGCCCCACTGGACTTTTATTCTATGATTTTAAATATACCAAATTGTCTCTTTGATACAGGGTCCACCTGGTCCTCCAGGTCCAAGAGGTCCCCAAGGTCCTAATGGAGCTGATGTAAGAATTAATCTATTTTTCTCTTTAAATTCCTTTTGAAATTCAGTAATAAGCAATATATTTGGGGTAACTGTACTTGAAATAACATCTTGTATCATTGCAGGGTCCCCAAGGCCCACCAGGCTCAATTGGCTCTGTTGGAGGTGTTGGTGAAAAGGTGAGAATGTTGATTATGTCATACCTAGAAGGAGAAAACGTTGGAATAGGAATATATATTTTGATTCTTCTTTGGTGCTATACAGATATGTTACAGTTCCAAAATATCTTTCATTAATAATTATTAATAGTAATCAACCAATACTTCTAATGGCTGATTTACTATTGTTGTTTGTTTTGTTGTTTGTTTTTTTTTTTCTTTCACATTTTACATCACAAAATTATTTAAGTATTAGGCAAGAGCTTTGGGGGAGAAGATGTAGTTTTTGGAATGATTAGTAAGTATAAGGCTATGGTGATTTCCTTGGTTACACAGTTTAAAGTAACATAATTGGCTTCAACAGTATTATTTTATACTGCTGTGGCTTAGAATATCATGTAGCCTTCTACCTGGAAGGTCAAGAATATAAGATACTGTGGTAAACATATCTGTGAGGTGAAGCAAAAGTCACATCAATATGTGTTTGTTCCCCATAGAAATAGATATAGTTCCAATAAAGTTAAAGGTTTGAAGATGATTTAAGCTAGTTGAAAATCTGGAAACAGATTTAGAATCCCAACAATCATCCCACTAAATTTAATTCAACATGACATTCAGATTTGTGTATCCCTAGTTGTCATTTTTATTTCCTCTTGCTTATTTCCTGTGTTGTCTGCATTCATACAGAGAAGCTTCCACATATATTATTTTGGAGGTTTTATTTCTTCTAATTACTTCCTTCCTCCTTCTCGAGTTGTAGCATATGACTGTTTGTTTTCCTAGTTAAGACTCCTTTCCTCTTAATTTCAGTTCCATTTAATGAGTTCTGCAAGCTGAGAAATAATGGAGAGTTGTTTTTGTCAGGAGGAGTTTTGTTTTTATCACATTGTGTTACTGCAATAGGAGGACTGTTCACGCTTTTAAACAAAACCAAAGCCTTTTCCCTTTTCCTCCTCTTCCCACATACTTTTTTCCCCCAATGTATTATTATTATTGTTGTTGTTATTATTTATTATGTCGGCATACTTTGGCCTGTGCCCCCCCTCAGGAGATATATCATACTGTAGATAATATAATGCAGTGCTGATTGGAAAAATATTTTGGCATCCTTCCTGTCATTGTTGAGGAGTAGCAGAAGATCTTTTATCATTAATACAAAGACCCCTTCTGTCAAATTATAAACACTTTTTGACACATTTAGTGCCATGTATTTTTAGCTAGCTTGTTTGTTCACCTGCTGTACACACGAAGGTTTAAATGTTCAAAGAAATCTGAAGCACAAACATGCATGTAGCCTTGCATTATTAATGCCTGTATCCTCCATGGAGCAGTCTAGAAGTTTTGAGACTTACACTCAACCAGAACCACCTAAAACCAGCTTCCGCCCAGCCATTATTCTCTTTGTTCTGCTTATAATTAAGAAAAAGGGGAAAAACAGAATGTACCAGCACACGCTGATCTCTAATTTGATATCAAAAGCCTAACATAAAGATATTCTAAATATCCAGTAAATTGCTCAAAACTTTGCAAAGCTGGGCCTTGGATGTTTACGTCAGTTGAAAGCAAAACTACTGTTCAGAAAATAATAAGGAAATGAAGATTATGAATTTTCTTACAAAGAATACTCAGTGCTTATTGACCTGAAGTATCCATCCACCAGACATATTTTAAAATATGCTTTATCACATAAACAATTTTAAGTACTAAGAGGGATCATTCATTAAGATCACTGTAAAATTAAGTGTGTCTAATTAAACATACCACAGTTTCTAAAGGCAACTTTACCCTTTAGAAGTGTCCTTTCTAAAGGGTATGTTAATATTGCCCCTAAAATTCTGATAATCTGTTAATTACCTTATTCTGGAATTCACCTGGGTAGTCATATCTTATTTCATTTATCTAACTTAATATTTACATTTGGCCAAGTTTTGGTCCTAGTGAGGTCATCACGTTGACGTTAGCTTCTATAAGAAAAAAAAAAATGGTATCTACAGTATGAGGTTTGTTTAAATTTCATGTTTTATGATTTATACTTTTCCATTGCATAGAAATGAGAAAGATGCACACTGCATTAATTGAACTGTCACAGGGGCATGCAGGTCATACAGGATATGAAGGATACACAAGTTTAATGAGAAAATGAGGGGAAAAATCCCCTATTAACAACCACAAATTGAAAAAAATCCTCTGGAATAAAAATCTATTTGTTACCGCAGCACTCCATGACAATTGGAAAGCAAGTTCTGTTATCCTTTCACAGATTTGTGTATCTGTGACACTATTAGCTAAACATTCTACTAACAGAGTAGTTTATATAAAGGTTTATTTATCAGTCCACTGAGCTAGAAAATAATCAGTCATAACTAAATTTGAAAATGAACCATGACAAAGAATCTTTTACATGTATAATATTTTGTATTGGCTCAAAAAAAAAAAAAAAAAAATTTTATGGCCTGTGGTAAAAGTTTTACTAACGATTATGCTATTACTTTATCCTAATAGATTTTCTTTATGTAATTATTTATTTTAACAGTAGCTTCAGCAATAATGTCTCTACTCAATTGAAATTAATCTCCAAATAGTATTTTCTTATTTGTAGGGACTTACTTCCAGGCAAAAATATATCTTAAAGGGAAAATATACATATATACATAGTCAATATACTTCTTTGGCTTTTTTGTGACTAGAAAAGAAGAAGACAAACAGGAAATTTGTAATGTATGGGATAATAAAAGGGAAGAACTTCCAAAGCCCACAGGGAAAGTTTGTCTTCCTGTCTCACTAAAAGCTTAGTTTGACAGATTCTTTCAAAAATTTCAGATTCCAGTTCTGCAAAAACACATGTAACAACTGCCTTTAGGTAGTCTCAATAAAAGACAGTTCCTATAAGCTGTTAACATGAATAAGCATGCAACAGTATGTAGTAACAGAATAAATTCATAGAAATATTCTACCTGATGACTCATTAATTTATCTTTACACATGTACAGGGTGAACCTGGAGAAGCTGGTAACCCTGGACCTCCTGGAGAATCTGGAACATCCGTGAGTACTTTGATTTTGTCTTACTAACCTGTATCATGGTTAACAAAGGTATCTGGTAGTGCTTGCTTTAGAAAGCATTTAATCAGATTAATTGTGTATGTTGTCTTTAAATTTTCAGTGAAGAACTTGAAATGCAGTTTGTATCCTTATAATTATAGCCACATCTTGTACTAACTGTTGCCGACGGAAGGAAGACCCAGCACATCAATATGAGTGAACAGTGAACTTCAACTTTAATGGATAGCTCAGTCGTCTTTTATCTAGTTTGAACATAATCAACTCATACATATTGCAGAAACTAAGCTCAGGATTGGTTAACACTTCCCGGGCTTTTCAGTCTGGTCCTCCTTCTTTTGGCTACCTGTCCCGCCTTAGGGACTTTCCCGATGGCCCAAGGGCATCGTGTCCTTGAGCCTGATTGGCTCTCAGCCAGCTGCATACGTGCCAAGGCTCATGTGAGTTGAGTTCGGTGCTTCACCAGCCCATTGTCTCCCAACTGCTCAACATTCACATGTCCTTCCTCACTTAACGATTCCTCCACAATTCCCCCGTTTTTATTTTGCAGCAACTATAATCAATATAACTGTAAGTAGAAAACGAAGTTCCTCTTTGACGAAGAAAAAACCATCCACCCATGTTCCCAAAAACAGATTTAAACCAACCTTCAAACCAACTATCTTGTACTACAATTTTTTGCGTATGATCCCTTAACCATTTCAAACATAATCAACTCATCAACAAAAGGATCAGACGCAGAAGCGAGGAATAGGCAAAATGAACTTTGTCTGGTTTAATTTGCCCAAGTGACCCACATATTGGTTTGAGGATCGATTTTGCTTAGGATGGCACTATTACGTCCAACCGTCATTGTCAAAGATAACGCAACCAGAATCCCTTGTGCCGTTAGATCAGCCATGGTTGCTGTTATTCGTACTTGATGACTTTTCTTCAATGGCTGGTTTAACACACCGACTAGGCACCCAGGTTGGCCCTGTAGGGGAAGAGATACACACATAACCTCGCCCCATATAAATCACATCAGCAGGCCCCAGCCATTGTCCCGTTTTCGTATCTCGGTACAGTACTCTCATAATACATTTATTATCATTTTCAGACTTAATGTAGTGACGTGTCACGGGTGGTTCCTCATCATCTCCAAATACACACAAATGATTGAGAACAAATAAGGTTTTATCCACCCTCTCTCTAATATCTGTAATGTCTTTAAACTTTTCCAAATACTGCTTAACTGTTCCATTAGCTCTTTCTACTATAGCTTGACCAGTTGGTGAATGTGGAATACCAGTTATATGCTTAATGTCCCACAGTTCCATAAATCGCTTAAGTGGCCCACTAACATAGGCTGGACCATTATCTGTCTTTATGGTTTGTGGTACTCCCATTACTGCAAAACAACTGGCAAGATGACGTCGTACATCCCGAACTTTTTCCCCAGGCTGCGGTGTAGCCCAAATCATGTGACTAGAAGTGTCTATCGTTACATGCAGATATCTCAATCTGCCAAATGCTGTGACATGAGTGACGTCCATTTGCCACACTTCGTTGGTTTTAATCCCTCTCGGGTTTGTTCTGATTCCGATTCCCACACCCGAATTGTAGTGACTACACGTTGGGCAAGCTTTTACTGTCGCCTGCGCATCAGCTCTAGACAGTTTGTAAGCCCGCGCAAGTCCTTTAGCGTTCTGGTGAAAAATAGCATGAGCCTCCCGAGCTCTGCAAAAGGGTGACAGTGGTGCTTCAGTGGCTGTTGCGGCGACTAGTCGGTCCGCTCGAGCGTTGCCTTCTCCCAGGCCTTCTTCCCACTGATGACTCCTTATGTGTATTACTGCATACAGTTCACTTCTTTGAGCTATGGCGATCTGTAGACTGATTATTAATTCTGACAGCCGTTCATTTTTTAAGTCTCTCAAGGCTGAGTCTTCTATACCATTTGCTATGCCTACTACATATAAGGAATCGGATACCACATTTAACGGAACATCTCTCCATTTTATAAATGCCCATACTACTACAAGAAGTTCTAGTGCCTGTAATGAGTCTTTATCTTGGGCTTGTAAAATTTGATGTTTCCAACCATGCTCATCCTTCCAAGTCACTGCAGCAGTTCCAGAACGTTTTCCTGCGTCAGTGAAAACTGTCACTGCATTCTTAAGTGGGATAGACGATCGTTTTGGCTTAGTTATCCATCTCTGGTTTTCCATCCATGTCAGAGCAGTTGATTGTAACGTTTTTGCTACTATAGTAGCGCCATCCTGTAGTAGTGCAGCTTGTAACTCTTCAGAGTTTTGTATATACCATTCCAAATCGCCTGGCTTCATGGGTAACCAGATAATATTTGGAGGAACCCCATCCACTTGCAATATTCGATTCCTCCCCTTCTTTACTAATTCTGCTAATGTTGCAATTTTTTCTTGAATTGTTCATCGAGGTTGTAACGGAGGAGCTATCCATTCTAATACCACAGTTTCTCCTCCCTTCTCCCCCGTTTTTATTTTTTGCTGTGTTATGGCACCCATCAGGCATTTTGAGCCACATAGAATGGTAAGATCGAGTGGCTTGTCAGATACACGTCGATGCGTGACACTCGTTGTGATCAAAGATGCGATTTGTTGTAGTATTTCTTGTTGTTTTTCTGATAGTGTCACTTTTGAAGCAGGATCAGTTCCTTTTAATAACGGCCGAAGGGGATTTAACAGTTCATTCGGAATCCCGACTACTGGCCTGATCCATTGTAAATCTCCCAGCAGTTTTTGAGCATCATTAAGAGTTTTGATATTTGATTGGATTGTAAGTTTTTGAGGCTGAATGGTGGAATCTGTAATTTTCCAAACCAAAAACTTCCAGGGACTTGTCTCCTGAACCTTTTCCGGTGCAAGTATGAGTCCCATTTGTTTTAAGGTCAGTGTTAAGTCATTTTTCTGTTGTAGACTTGATTCGAATGTAGGCCAATGTGGTGGCCAACTTTGCGCACTGATTATTGTCACATCTGCGCCAGTGTCCAACAATGCCTCAGTTTGCAGTTTCTCATCCTTTAAACATACTGTGATTTTTTGTCGTGGTCTCTGCTGCATGCCAAGCGTTAATAACGCTATTTTTCCTGTGGAGCCAAATGCTCCAAGTCCTCGGTCCTTATTGACCATCGGTGGTAGAGATGCCGCAAGGTGTGGCAACGGAATTAATTGAGCTATCTTTGTATTCCGTGGCACATGCATTGGAGGAAACATTGCAGAAACTATAATCTGTATTTCCCCACAATAGTCTTTATCTATAAGTCCAACCAATATTTGTAATCCATTCAAGGTAGCAGACGATCTTCCGATCAATAAAGCTCCTACAGGATCACCATTGACAGTAACTGGTCCCATAACTCCTGTTCCTACCCTGGTGGGTTTAGAGTCCAATAGCGTTACATCTACTGCTGTTGCCAAATCCAAGCCGAGACTCCCTCTGGTGACTGGTCGGAGGTAAACGGTGTTGTTCCGGCCGCTGTGGTAAAGGCCGCTTTTTGTGTCATCGCGGGGCGGTCCTTCCTGCTGCTCTGGCTGTTTCCCGACGCACCATACCGACAGATGACACCACACTGATCTCGTTTTGCACTCTCATTTCCTATGTCCGGTGATCCC
Organism: Anas platyrhynchos; assembly: GCF_047663525.1. Taxonomy (NCBI): domain Eukaryota; kingdom Metazoa; phylum Chordata; class Aves; order Anseriformes; family Anatidae; genus Anas; species Anas platyrhynchos. The sequence continues at coordinate 2,279,715 of NC_092594.1, forward strand.
ACAGCGAAAACAACGCGGTTGCAGTGAAGACCCTCGGCCAGTAGGACGGCCTCCGGGCGTTTGCAAAGGAGCAAGGGCAGCGAATACTTGATTCTGCGATTGCTGTGCAGTCTGTCTGAATACCTGTGCCTGTTCTTTCATGCTATTCCCTAGTTGTTTTATTACATCTACCAACATAGCCTGCGGACCCACGGGTACCTGAGCCATCCTTTCTAAACCCTCCTCAATTGTCCAAGTTCCCGGTAACGTAGCTAATATACTACGAGTTGAAGGGTTGCAGTTTTGAATTGCACACTGCTTTAGAATAGTGCCCTTTAGATAATCAGGTACCCCAGCCGCTTGTATTGCGTTTGCTACTCGATCAATAAACAACCCAAATGGTTCCTCCCTTCCTTGCTTGATGCCCATATAGGATGGTATCCCCCCTGGCTCTCTAATTTGGTCCAAGGCTCTTCGAGCCAATCTCATTGATTCTTTGGCTTTGTCTGGACCCAGCAACGCTTGTGTCTCTAATCTATAATATGGTCCGAGTCCCATCAATTCCTCCAACGTGACACCATACAACGGATCTCCAGGTGCCCTTATCACAGCTACTGCCTCTTGACAAGCACTTTGCCAATGCGCATTAAAAAGAAGCTGTTGATGTTGTGTTAGGATCAGCTTCATTATACCACGTATGTCCCCAGGGAGCAATATATTAGTTCCCCAAATATAATCTAACATTTGCCGAGTAGGTTCCCCCTTTAAACCAGAATCATTTACTGTAGATCGTAATTGAGTTAATAGTTTCCAGTATAAATTTGTCGTATTAATGGTCACATTCCCCTGTGCATCTGGTGGCGAGTATACTACCGGAAAAGCTTGTGTTAACTGTGCTGCCGTTTCATCATTTCCTCCACGCACTGCCTCATTTGCTATTTGCCTCCATCGCTCCTTTTCAAGGCCAATAGGGCCTGGGTCAAAAGGCACGTTCAGGTCAACAGGGGGCGTAACAGCAAAGGCCTTCGATGGCTGCAGACCTTCTCTTCCCTGCTCCCCCGTTGTGAAGGGATTTATATTTGATAGAAATGAGTTAGCACTGGTCCTTTCACTTGCTCCTTCCTCACTTTCTATTGGAGCGGTTGGAGCTGCTGGTAATGAAAGCTCCTCCTCTGTATCAGAGGACATTGTCACAGGCACCTCCAATTTTCCCGAGGCCCCCTGTGCAATAGTAGAAGTTCTAACGGAAGGTGGCAACGGGCAATCTGTTCCTTCCATATTTATTTGCTGTGGATTAACATTATTAACCCTTCTTGGTGGTCCTGACCACTCTGTTGCAGCAGCGGCAACTCTTTGTTCATCTTTATGTGTGGCTAATGCATTAGCCACTATTCTCCATGGCCTCATCAAATCTCCCAGTAAACTTAACATCGTTCCTAACATCATCAAACAATTTATTTCCAAATTTACGCCACTCTGTTTGTTCAAAAAACTGTATCAGGACTTGTAAAACAACCTTTAGCTATCCCATATACTAATAACCCTGGCAAATCTTTTTCTACAATCTGTATCTAAAATGCTCCGCTTTTCTAAAAAGCATTTGAGCAAATAATACGCCGCTTATCTTTTCATACCTTTATATACGTCGATTGCAGCCTTTGCAAAGACCTCGGCGGCGCTTTTCCGGCGGGACCCTAAATAGGCTCATCCCGGGTGCGGGGACTCCCTTCCACCTTCCGACCTGCAGATCTCGGTGACGCGCGACCGGCGGGATCCACTCCCGGGTGCGGGGGACTCCACGTCCTTTTCACCTTCCCGGCGCGGGTGCGGGGATTCTTGTGCTTTTCACCTCCTGGGCTGCGTTGCAGGACCGGCTTCTCCTTTATTCCGTCCAACCGTGGCCCTGGATCACTGCCAGCAGTGTCCAAATCCCGTTCAGAATTGTCCCTGTTCGGGCGCCAATTTGTTGCCGACGGAAGGAAGACCCAGCACATCAATATGAGTGAACAGTGAACTTCAACTCTAATGGATAGCTCAGTCGTCTTTTATCTAGTTTGAACATAATCAACTCATACATATTGCAGAAACTAAGCTCAGGATTGGTTAACACTTCCCGGGCTTTTCAGTCTGGTCCTCCTTCTTTTGGCTACCTGTCCCGCCTTAGGGACTTTCCCGATGGCCCAAGGGCATCGTGTCCTTGAGCCTGATTGGCTCTCAGCCAGCTGCATACGTGCCAAGGCTCATGTGAGTTGAGTTCGGTGCTTCACTAGCCCATTGTCTCCAAACTGCTCAACATCCACATGTCCTGCCTCACTTAACGATTCCTCCACAACTAACAATTAGACAATAAAGCTGTGAAGATTTCGTAAAAGAGTACCTATTTGTTCTTCCCAAAGTATTAACTTTTATATACGTATTTATCTCTCTGGAAACAGTTCACTGATGCAGAATAGGTTCAGACTCGCATCTGGGTGCAGATGTTGGCAGTCAGACCTGAGATACACAGGTTTTCCAATCTGAGGCTGAGGGCCTGATTTCCCATTCACATGCAAACCATTTATTGAATAACATTGTCCAGATCTGAAAAACAGTTTTGCCACTAATGTGTTTTTAGGCATTCAATTCCTAGACAATATTTTTTGTGTTCACATGATTTCTACAGGGTCCAAAAGGTGAAAGGGGAGAAAAAGGTGAGGCTGGTCCACCCGGAGCAGCCGGACCACCAGGTGCTAAAGGACCTCCAGGTGATGATGGCCCTAAGGGTAACCCAGTAAGTAAGCTTAATAATTTTAACAGAAAGCATTGTGAAGCACTGCTGAAGTTCTGCTAAATACAGAGCTACAAATTAAATTCTACATTTGAATTAACTTCATTATATTCTTCACAAAACATTTCTATTGACTGCTGTCTGCTTCTCAATGGATGACATATTCCTGTGTGTTTTTTTTTTCCTGACTTATTTAGGGTCCGGTTGGTTTTCCTGGAGATCCTGGTCCCCCTGGGGAACCTGGTCCAGCTGTAAGTGTATTTTAAGAACAGTTTTAGGTCCTGGTCTTAGTTTTCACTGAATTCTAGTTACTCTCACCTCTTCTCTGTTTGAGAATGAGGTCTTTCTTGTCAGAGCAGTTGTTCTGGCTGTTCATATATTTCTTAAATCTAACAAAAGGTTTGGAAATCTTTAAAAAGTTTTGAAAATGACTGTCCTTAGAAAAATTCCTTATAGAAAAACTGTATTCTTATCTTGATATATGAAAGTAAATTACTTATTTTGTCTGAATTTTGTCTTTTGTTTATTTTCACATGATTTCTGTAGGGTCAAGATGGTGTTGGTGGAGAGAAGGGTGAAGATGGTGATCCTGGTCAACCTGTGAGTTGTTTCATTCATTTTGATTTGGCTGCATGTTCTCTCCTACGCTAAGAAAGTACTTTTTGCTGAATCAGTGGTTTCTATAAATTCATGCTCTTAAAAAATATTTTCTAAATGGATTCCTTTTTTTGTATCGTACTGAAAAAATATCTCATTCTTTCCTTGTAGAGATAGAAGTATCTATATAATACACACAATCAAAAGCAAGAGGTCAATTTCTTTTAGAAGTAGAAACAAACGATGTGTTAAGAATTTGTGCTGGAGCTGCTGAGAAGCACTAAAAATAGAGCAACTCTGAGCATAAGAAAGTAATGCTGCAGCAAAATAGTCTTCATTAGCCCACTTGTTGAAATGAAGCAAAATCTAGGAATTTCTGCTGTATTTCATGTTAAAGCTATCTGAGTAATACCCATATTAATCATAAAAGCTCTTACCTTTCTGGAGATTTCTATGTTAAAGCATTATGAATTTCATTTTCTGTTGCAAAAAGCTAGGGCTTCCATTTTGGAAAGTCTCTTAACAGCTCTGGAATTTCTAGTTATCAGGGAAATACAGTACAATACAGTACAGCTTGAAAGAAAAATGTTAGTACATTGGACATATGGTTGCAACTAAGTTATAGACTGGGGTTTAACCTGCAAACTTCAGGATGAGCATCTGTATGTCTTACTCAAGAATAAGTACTTTTAGAGTGTTGTGTTCATGAAGAAAAAAAAACTGTTCAGCAACCCCAAAATATTTAAAAGATTATTACAGGTTAACCTAAATGAAGTAGGCAAATGGCTTATCAGTGCACAAAAGATTTTCAATAGAAGACCACATAGGGGCATTTATTTTACAGATGTTAGTGAAAACTGTAGCAAAAGTAGCAACTTGAGCACCTGAAAACACAAGAAACACTTCTTAATAGAGGTAGGCAGTAGTCTAAGATCATATGCTACTTCTGTGCAGCCACATTCTGGGCTGAAATGATTTGTTTTAAGCAGGAAAAGAAAAGAGTGGTTGCATTTTGTACACTAACAAAACCTTTTAAAATCTCCAAAAACTACCCTAAGAAAGTATTTGCTGATTAAGCAAGTATCATTTCTGTATGTATATTTATGGACTACATAAACTTCAACAGACTTTCTGTCTATTGAAGGGGATCAACATATTGCAGACGTATGTTGAATTTAAGAAGGACTATAACTTTTATCTTTCGTTACCACTAAGCCTACCACTTTCCACTGCAGGGTCCACCAGGTCCTTCAGGTGAAGCCGGCCCACCTGGTCCACCTGGAAAGAGGGTAAGTCATTTCTCATTGTCTCCTGTACATTTCCCTTTCTGAGACATGTTCTAGAGTACTTCAGCTACTTGTTTACTTGTAATATTAAGTAAATTTAAGGTGGTCTAGAAGCATTGTCAGAAGTAAATTTTGTTACATTTAGAGCTGCATTTAGATCATGACAAATCACGAGAGGTATATATCCATCAGCACAAATGCCCTTATTTGCCAACATCAAGCAGAACAAAAACACATGGGGAAGTGTCTATACTTGTCTATAATAACATGTTTTTTTTCACCCAAGTGAATTCAGTGTCTGCAAGGGTAAGAAACTAGCATTTTTCCTGGTTTGCTAATAGGAGTGTGACAATGAGAGTAATATTAGACATCATCTTTAGACATATGACTGCTGGCAGAGAACAGAAAGAAAGTGCCTGTTTTGGTGTCTTTCACTTATGAAATAAAATAATTTGAACACAACTTCTGCACAAATCTATGTCATCCCCTCCACATGCAGAATTAACAAGCAGACATTTCTATAGCTTATGAAGCTATTTCATTATTTCTAAAATCTTTGAAGCTTCACAGGCTTTACAAATACAGTTAATCAAAACCACTAAATAATGTTATACTTACAGAACTGTAGTAGATGTATCAACCTTTAGATCTCTCTCAGGCAGCAATTAGATGCAGTTTTTACACTTTAAAAAAAGATAGGGGGAGCATCATTAAATGTAAGCTGAGAGCTATTTAACAAAATGTGTTAAATTGCTCTATTTAATGGGCTTGAGTGAACTGACATGCCTAATTAGTTTTATCTATTTTACACAATAATCTATTTGCTCCACAAGCTTGCAAAACATTTAAAATATTATAAATTATTTTGGTAGCATTAACAACCTTATCACTAGAACTGCTAATATTCAGTTGAGCCATAATTCAATTAGTATGTTTGTTCTACATCAGATTAGAACTTCCTACTTTATTATATGGAAGGCAGTAGTTCATTCCTAGTAGATAGGATATATTGCTATTTCTAGCTAGGTAAAAAACACTTCAGAAATGCAAATGCATCTGTCACCTGGGCTTTGACACAATTCCAATTTATGAATACTGTGAAGAAAAAAAAGAAAAATGTACGGTAAGATACCTGCTATAGTGGTAGGTGTTCCTGCCCATGGCAGGGGGGTTGGAATTATATGATCTTTGAGGTCTCTTCCAACCCAAACTGTTCTATGATTCCATCTAAATATTGCCAAGTAATCTCACTCCTGTATTCTGAAGAAAATTCTGAAGTTTTTAGAATCACATTCTACATTACTTGACTACCCGAACATTTCAAGCTTGTAGAGAGTCTGTATGGTATTGATGTCATATTAGAGATAAACAGTGAATAACTGAAGGCTTCATACTTTGCTAGCAGAATGAACAGTAAAAAATGTTCTTCATTATTTTTCATCAGTAGTGTAATAAATGGCTAAGTCCCAAATAGGATTGCAATCAAAGTTTACAATTTATTAAATGAATAGAGGTAAGCAAACAGCGCTGGGTGCACCGGGAGTCTCTGCTCCACCAAGACACACACAAGTTACATCAGGCAGCTGGTTTTTATGCTCCTAGGCTACTACATATTCATTATTACTTCTAGAAAAGGCAGGGTTATTATAATTAGTTCCCAGAATCCAAACCCTCCTACTGGTGCATGCGTATCAGTCTCTGGTGGTCCCTCTGGGGGTCTCTTGTGCTGAAGGCTCGTAGTCTTCCTCCCAGGCTTTTTTTCTTGTCCTTCTCCTTTGTCCATCTTGGCCAGATGTCAGAAACTTGTGCAGCGTCCCCTGCAAGCTTTGTCTTTTAGTCATCCTTCAGCTTTCCCTTTCACCTTAATCTCTTGGCCAGATATCATGTTCCATGCAATAGTCATAATAGTTAGCAGTTATTCTGAAACCCCTTTGTTCTCTTATTGACACAAATTGCTGGACTATTCCTTTGCAAGATACAAGAACTGTATACATTAACCACTCTGTTTTGCTTAGACTTGTGGTTATACAAGGGTATGTAAGACAGAAGGTCACATCCAGCATACCTTGTGGCCCTAGCATTGTTCCATATTGACACGAATCAGATGAACTCATTTCACAACAGCATGGTAGAATCAGTTTCAAAAAAAACCTCAGGCAGTGTCCTTTCATCCAGATTTGAAGGACACACCATTTTAATGAAGGTGCTATGACCAAATCAGATAAATACATGTTCAGAAGGTTTTATACATCTAACTAGTTATGGTGCAAGTAACTATAGCAATTGTGCATGCAAATCTACCATGGATTTGTGCACATACTGTTTAGAAAATTAGATCATAAATCCATCAAGGGAAACACTCAACCAAATTGATTTTATCATTAACAACCAAAAGGCCATATTCTCCAGTTCAACAGAAGAGAGGATCAATGCAACAAAATAGTGACAGATTTTAAAATACATTTTAATTTGATCAGACTTTCAGGAACTACTTTAGTATTGACTAAACTCTGATTTTGAATTCAGCGATAAAACTCCCATTAACTGTAATGATAGGAGAATTCCGAAATAGTAATTCTTTTAAGGAGCATCTTGTCAATGAAACAAAAGGCTTTACTCAATATTTTGAATGCACAAGAAAAAAAATATAGCTACATATATACACACCTCGCTTTAACTGGATAGTCAAGACAGGTTTTCTTCTATGTAGGTTCTATCTTGGTTTATAACTTCTAAGAAGAGATAGTTCTAACAATGAAAGTTCAGGAGTAAATGTTGGAAGTATTTGGAGAAAATGTATATTCTTTGGTTTAAAAATGTTGTCTTGTATTATATAACCTCAAAGGATATAGATCTAAAATAAAAGGGATGTACTCAGAAACATTTACTGATCTTTATTAGTTAAAAATAGTCAGCTACTGGAATACCGATTGCAGAATGTGAATGAAAGTAGTGTTGAAGTAAAAGCATGCCATAATTATTATTGAAGTCAGACACACCATCAAATCTCTTAAGTTCTCCACTGATGGAAGTCAGCCTAGATTCTCTAGAAAACTCGAGGCATTTGCATATATGCATATTACCTTCCAAGCTGAACAGACAAGTAGTCTATTATAGGTTTGGTACTAGGAACCCCTTTTCCAACTGTTTTCCGATTATGTGTGTTAAGCATTTGTAGTATTGCTGTCTGAATTTCTCTGTCTGCCAAAAAAAGAAGACTGAAACTTGCCCCACAGAAGGATGGGGTAATTCTGAAAGTGTTGTTAAGTGCTCTGAAGGCAAAAACTGCATTAAAGTTAACTGTGTTCCTGGAGCAATCTGAATCAGCCAAGGAATTCACAAATTGCAGTAAGAGTTCTCTGCTGTATTCTTGTTGCTGATAACAGCATCAGCATTGGCCAACAGCACAATGTATGAAGACTGAATTTCTGGAGAGGTAGAATGTTTTTCAGTTTCTGCTTTCAATGTGGGAGATAAGTGAGTTCTCATCTCTGAAAAGTGGAACATCTGAAAAGGCTTCCGTAGGTCAATATTTCCTGATCCAATGTCTGCTTGTCTAGAAATGTAGACACAAAACCTAAATCACTCTACAGTTAACATGATGCTGTTATTTTTTTTTCTGGAACTTAATTCTTTGCACCTACTCTTCGCACTTTTTTTGTTTTGCTGTAGAGTACTGGGTAACATAGTATGGGTAGCATAGTTTGAATGCTTTGATTTCTATCTGACAAATGACAAAAACAGCATGAGGAAAAGGCACCATAAAACAATATTCATTTTCTTATCCATTCTTACAACAAATAACATACCCAGTTGATAAAAGTCGACACAGGAAGGCTTTGCTTACGTTTCTCTCAGCCTTTCGGTGTGCTAGGCCATTCAGCTGTGTAATTAGCTGCTTGGCCATTTTATTAGACTCAATTATATGTCTAGATCACATACACCTAAGGTTCATATATTACTCTAAGAAGTTAGAATTTAAAGAATTTCAAGTCTTAGATACATCGTTATTCTAATGTGGAGCATGCACTGCCTGCTTTCAATAAAGGAACAGATGTCAATACTGCACCATAACCAACTTCTAAAATTGGAGAACTAGAAACTTATTTGGTTAGTTCCCTTTATGTACTATGTTGAAGAATTTAGAAAAAATAATAAGCATTTCTATGAAGTTCTGCATATATTTGTTCTATAATATCATACTCTCTCAGCAGAATGCACACACCACTTAAAAATTAAGCCATTTTGTGATTGAAAATACATGAAATACCTAAAAATATGGCAGACTAGGTTGCTATCTTAGCAGACTGATGAAATGTGATCATGTTTTTCTGTGTTGGAAATCATGGTTTCGGTTAGAGGACAGATAGCTATAAAAAAAAAAAAAAAAAAAGTTGAAATTATTTTAATGAAAATCATAGATATGGAAGAACAGACAGAAATGTCCAGTAGGTTCAAGTAACAAAAATTGTGAACAGGTTTGTTTTTATATAAATTCTTTTGTCTTCTCAGTTCTGTATAAGGCAATACATCCAAACTAAAGTGTAACAATCACTATGGTAGCTGGGTGGTGAGGTTGGGGAGCCATGCATTGATGTAAATTATTGCTATCGAGATCTTTTGTCACCTTAAATTTACCAGACACTCCAACAACTCAAGTGTAGGAAGGTAAATTAAATAACAATTAGCAGTGTTTCAATGTAGAAGCACCATCTGTGCCATGCCAGCAATCACAGCCTGTTAGAAAGTGCAGTTCATTTAGCTGCTTTGCGCTTGGTGCAGCACTGGCACTGTTTGATAATGAATGTACCCTCTTTGTTTAGCAATCATGATTCATTGTATTCGCAATTTAGTGATCACAGTGTTTTGAACTCTGTTAATTCAAGCTGCAGCTGCGTTTCTAGATTATGTAGAGACGTTTCTTAAGTACAAACTATCACACTTTTTTTTAGTTTCTTAGGCAAGATAGGTTATAACTGATACGTGAACTTGAGTTAAAGGAATTTCCTAGAAGTAAAGACAATGGTCATGTAAATTAATTCATGTAAGAAAGATACACTCTACTTCTAAAATATTCCTGTGTGTTTTTTTTTTATAACCTGATAATCGTTTTTCAAATTATCACGGCAAATTGTGATCCACCCAACCTATCACAACCTACACATCAGAGACTTATTATTGTAACAATGTTGATGCAAATTTTTCTTCTGGAATAACGTATGTAAAAAGAAGAAATATGTGTAGAAAGAAAAACTGGTGGAGTTGTTCAAGGTATGTGGAAATAATAGTGGGCAGTGATTTATAACAGGTTATAAAAGCTTTGGTCTAAATTGAGCCAAAAATAAATAAATAAATAAATAAATAAAGCTATTAGATCAAACTGAGATCCAAAGCCTTGAGTTCACTTTTTTTTTTTTTTTTTTTGTCTATTATGAAATTAAAAGGACTAAGTAAATGGAAATAGCTGGCTTTCCTTTTTTTCTGTTGCTTAGCTTAGAACATTTTTTTAATATTTCTACATTACAAACTGTTGAATTAATGAATAGATTATTCTTAGAGGGTTAGTTTATAAATTCAGAAAATCACTTTGTGTTTGATTATGGTCCCTTTTCTATCCCTTTGCTTTAAGCTGTTCATTGGATGGCAAGAAATAACTATTTGTAGTAAAAACATTTCCCAGGCTAAAAATTAACCTTGTAGGAAAATATTTGGTCCATAACCTTGAGTGCATCTTTCTAAACTAAGTATATGTAAGAGAGCCATTTTAAGAACAGTACATTAGATTCTAGATACTGCCTCTTTTCGTAATTGAGGCTATGAGTATTAATCCCCCAACCTGAAAATTAAACTGTGATGTTCTGGCAGAAAAAAAAAAATGCTTTTTTATTTTTCATTGAAACCTTAAGAAAATTAAAGATGGGTGACATCAGCAATAGGTAGACACAGTGCTGCTGGACTACTGTCCAGCAACTCCTGTCTTATGGCCTTCACCTGAAACTTACATGTAACCCATTATTACATCCTCCTTCAGTACCAAGTTCTACTTTCTTAGTAAAATAGAGCTTTTGTAGAGCAATAGCAGGAAACCTACTACCAGGAACTGCTTGTTTGCTGTGTATTTTATTCATTCCTTACAACCACTAGTCATGTGATTTATTTTTTTCTCTTTCACATTTACTGGATAATATTGAGGCATGTATCAACTTTTGGCTCTCCAAACACATTTAAAAGGCGTATAACTGACTTTGAGAATAAAGAAGTATGTGCCATTCTGGGCATTGTATAATGCAAGATTTTTGAAATCAGTGGATAGATTACAGTGAATAGATATAATACAATGCAAAGCAAATTTGAAACTGTAATTGTATATGTATAAGAAGCATTGTTCTTATACTTTTACTTTTATAACCTGTTTTGATTTTTTTCCGAGATATTTCTTTGTTTTTAACCTTACCTGTCAGAGATATTAGGTGATACATATTCTTTTAGAAAGAAATATAATTTTGTGGGTATTTTTTAGCATTTATTACTCATTAATACAGTGGAAATGGCCCTTTTTCACTGTAGAAATATCTTAGAAAACAGATTATGAGCTCAGTCTTTATCTTTCACAGGGACCTCCTGGAGCAACTGGCGCTGAAGGCAGACAAGGTGAAAAAGGTGCAAAGGTAACACATACATTTTATTTTTTTAGTAGGAGCATGAAAATATAAATTATATATAAATGAAAAGTAAGTTGCTTATCATTCACTGAGTGTGAAACTTATTGAAGTAATAATATGTAAACTGTAAAATCCAAATTAGGATCCAGAATTAGTAGCAGTACATAACAGAGCCCATGGTGGACTCTGACCAGTACAGGCCCAACTTAGCTCACCCCTGTGGAAAAGAAGGATAAGCATGCTTTGCTGAAACCCCCCTGCTTATATGAGGCTATCATAATTTCATTCAGAAAAATGTTTTGGAACACTGTTTTGGAATATCTTTTGAAAAATGGATTGAGGAAACTTTGTTCTCACTTTGCAGCTACTGTGCCAATCTTAGTCCAATTTTCCTTTCTGACCTCTTGCTTATGTTCTTTCTAGGGTGAACCTGGTGCAGAAGGGGCTCCTGGAAAAACGGGTCCAGTTGGTCCTCAGGGACCTGCAGGAAAACCTGGCCCGGAAGGTCTTCGAGGTATTCCTGGCCCTGTGGTGAGTAAACTGAACATATAATAATATTTTAAATGTTGTATTTCTCGTATATTCTCCAGTAACACAAATATTATGTTCTCTCTAGGGAGAGCAAGGTCTACCTGGAGCACCAGGTCAGGATGGCCCTCCTGGGCCTCTGGTGAGTACCTTTCCATTCAGTATCAGAACAGAAAAGGAAACTTTTAAAGGACATCATTAAGATGTCTGTGTATATTACAGAAAAAATAATTTATAAGTCAGTTCTTAGCACAAAGTTTCTATTCTTCTGTCGTGTTAGAAACTGATGCATATGACTTCCTTCATTCTAGTGCTCTACTTCAGTAGGTAGCTATATTGATTTATACCAGCTAAAGAGTGAAATAAGGCAGTATAAAACCAAATTCCTGAAATCCCCGCAGTAGAATTCAGAATAAAACCAGTGAAGCTTACTATCAAAAAAATCTACTTTAGTGTCCACATCAGCAAAGCTTAATATATTAAATCATTTTGTTTCCTTAACAGTGATAAATTCTATACATCCATTGATTTTAACGACTGCCAGTGTATGAAAGCATTATTCCTAGGGAAAAGATTAGATCATATCTATTCTTTAGAGAAAGAAAAAGATTAATTCTGAAGTAAGGCCAAAAAGATACTTCTACCTAAGAAGAAAACATGCTAGTTTTATAAAAATGAACAGCAGCATCCAGTCTGTTTTTCATTGTGGCAGACCCAGGAAATAAAATTCATGAGCAAAGCATTTAAAAGAGTCTGAATGAACCAAGCTCCCGGTTTCTAGAGCATTGGCTAGAGCTGGATACCCCATTTCTCTTGGATTCAACCCCCTTTGCTTACAGCAATGCCAGTAGAATGACATACACTTTGTTGGCCATTCTCGTTTTCTTTATGCTCTCAAGCATTTATATTAATGCTCTTTACATTAACATTGTTTTATAATGTAGCAGAAGGTACTGAGTGGTGCAGCTGTGAGACTCATAAAATATCGTTGCTGATACATAAGCAGTATAGATCAAATAGGAAGATATCAGACAAAATAGTTATCTGCATTGGCTGTTCCTATGAGCAAAATAATGCAACTCCAATTTTAACCATGCTGTTAGATAAAATCAAAGTCACCTTTCATGAGGAATTTTTCTGTTATTTCAGCTAGAATTGAGTTTATATGATTTCTGGTTAATAAATTTGATAGCAACCTGTTAGTCCTAAAAAGCATATTGAGATGTTTTTAGAGAACTGTTTATACTGTAAGGCAAGTTATTGGTAGCTTTGTAAATTACTTCTACGCACTGACCTAATTGCTGTAAAACTTGGACAAAATACCTTCTTGTTAGGTTGCCTTGAACATTGTATGGCAAACTAGCCAAGTATATTTTGCTATGTGTTATTAATATGATTAAAGCAAGGAAAGCTTTTAGATGACATAACATACTATAAAATTATATCATTATTTCTATTTTCACTTGCTATTTTAGTACATTTTTCTACAAAACTAAAAAAAAAAAAAAAAGCACTGTGAGCACAAATTACAAAATATTGATGATATTCAAAAAATATTTTGAATTACAAAATATTGATATCATTATGTGTAGAAATTCAGATCCAAACTATATGGCCAGCATTTTATTTCTTCACAGGTCAAACAAAGGTGATCCAATTTAGTGAAAAGTTCTTATCTCTCTTTCTCTCCAAATTCACTGAAGTAGAATTTACCTATATTATCACAGTTGAATGACACACAGGGAATAAGTAACTTCAAAACAAAACATAAACTGTTAAAGTTAGGTGGAAAAAAAATAAAGTTACGCTCTGAAGACATCTTACAGTCTGCGAGCAGTGCTATCACATTAAATTTTACTAAATTTTAGTAAAATATACTCTTTGTTATTTTGAAGATTAACTATGCTAACATGGATAATAAGATTACCTTAGGATACTACGTGTTAAGGGCCTATCCTCTATTTCAGATATGATATGATTCTTAAAGGCAAAAGGAAAGGTTGTGTGTATGAAATGTGAAGGAAATCCCATGTTTCTTTTCCTGTATGGCCTTAAGAGGATACAGGTCTTTGGGTAGCAGTAACACTGAAAGTTTTTGCTCTTATGCCATATACACAAACTGAAAATCTTTCCAGAGAGCATTCCCCAGTAAGAAGTTAGAGTCCAATAAAACATTATTCGGCAGTAAGAAACATCCATTTCTCACGTCAGTCACCAAAAGCCTCCAAATACATCATCAAAATCAAAATCTCCCTTTTAACATTCAATTCAAATATGAAGCTGAGCGTATTATCTATCCCAAATGCACTGGCTTCTTGTCAGCTCAGCAAGAACTTTTTTAGATGTACTGCTGCAACTTAAACTTTTTTTTTTTTTTAAGTAAGTAAAATTTATAACATAAATGTTGTTGAGATGAGGTCTCCTTCCTCCCCAGCAGTTTGCTATCAGGAGAAGAGCATGAGAGTAGATTTACAGTAGAGCACAATACACTGCAGGTGAGAATGCCTGATTCTGTATTCCAGAGGCTTTAAAATTTCACCTTTTATTCATGAATTATGTATTTGTCTGGGCTTTTGCATCTAATGATATTCTGAAGTAGAGATGGAAAGGATACACACTGAATAATATTTTGTACATGAAGTGTTATGGCACTTTTGAGTTTGTGCCAGGTTGAAAAGGTCACTTATTACTGCTATCCATATCATAACTTCACAGATGTCCACTGCCAGCAGGAGACTAATAGTGATGAGATACTGACTTAGTTTAGCAGCTCAGCTCCTAATGCATACATGTTCAGTGTGAGATTAATAGCCTCTGAGAAATGAATATCTTTTTGGTACTTGCATATACGTTGCATAGCCTGAATTTTTCACCTCATTCTGTTCAAATTGTAGAAAGCTATCATTGCTATTCATATGAACCTCAGAAAATATCTTGGAATGGTGTCTGTATAGCAGTAATTCAAGAATATTCAAAATTCAATATTATTGTATCATTTATAAGATCTATAAATATATATATATATAAGTACATGCTTATGACACACTATCAAATTCTCTTATAATTTTATGTGAATTTTATAAATTTTATAAAATTTTATAATTCTCTTATAATTTTATGTCATCAGTTTTAATTTTTTTCTAGGTATCTTCTAACTTCCAAGGGGTCTAACTTTTTAAAAATTAGAAAATGGTTGTAGCAAAATAGGGCATAATGTTTCTCTTATATTCCACCACATAAAAAGTTTTTAGAATATTGAATTAAAATTCCTAAACAGTGTCAAGGAATTAAAAATCTAATATGGTCATAGGTTGGATTGCTATTAGAGACAGGAAAATATTAAGACCCCTTAAGTTAGCTGAGGCTAAAACGTCAGAAATACTGATTGCAATTCTGAACATCATATTCAAAACATTAATTCAAACTAATGACTGGTAGAAATTCTGAACTTCTGAAAGCCTACTGAAATACTGCTCTGTGAATATTTTATTCATTTCTATCCTTCCAGGATACCCTACAAGTGCATACTATGTAGCCGAATATTCTCATATGATTGGGGAAATAGATGAACTCTACTTAAGCATGTGTTTTAGAAGAGTTTGTAGTCTACAGATCCATTATCATTGATTAATTTAAGTATGTTGATAGTTCCACAGCATGTCTACCTTCTCAGGACCAGTTAAGTCAAAACCCTTGTAAATCTGAAAGAAATAAAACCACCAATGTCAACTGGATTACTCTCACTTTTAATCTTTTTTTTTTTTTTCCTGTTAATCAGACTCTCAGCCTCTTAAGGTATGATTCCATACCTTAAGTATGGAATCAAACTATGAAGTAGTTCTCCAACAAAAAAAAATATTGAGGAGCAGTTACTATAAACAATCTGATTTTTATTCTGCAATAATATTTTTGAGCTGTAGTAAACTGGTAGAAAACAAGGGATATTTTATACTGTCTTATGATATAAAGGGCTAAAATAAGAAACTGGAGAAGATACATACTACTGTCTGGATAGGTACATCAACTAAGGTGGAAGTAAAAATAAAGCATATCATGTAAACACAAGCAAAATTAAGCTAATCAACAAAAATTCAGTTGAAATGTTTGAATATCATATAGCTTACTGAATGCTTTCAGTGCAGTTCAAAAATTTAATTGACCTTTTCCTTCTTTATAGATTTCTAATTATAGAGAAATTTAAATGCTACAGCAGCATCTTTATGCCTTTTTAAACATACACATCAATATTATCTTGAGCCCTAAATCACAGCCATCAACCACTGAATGCCTCCACAGTTTGAATTACTCTGCCTTTAAAATATTTCAAGAAAACATGATTTGTGCAGTATGTAAAAACTTACTTTTACATTTCTTCCCTTGTTTTATTTAGGGTCCACCTGGCTTACCTGGCCTGAAAGGAGATCCAGGTTCTAAAGGAGAGAAGGTATATGAGAATGTCTATATTTTTATTCATTGTTTGTACCTTTGTTGTTTTGGCCCAGTCTAAAGGACTATAAAATTAGGAGAAAGAAATGCTGTGGTGTTTTGTTTGTTTGTTTGTTGTTTTACTTGTTGTTGTTTTGTATCAGAAAGCAAGACAACCTTAGCTATCTATCGATCAGCTTTCCATAGCTTTCGTGGTAATTGTGAAGTTTTCAGTAACATCTGATATCCTGGAGATATGTAGAAAGAAAAACATTACTGCCTGTATGGTAATCTAATGACCATACAAATTTTTTTCCTTTCAATGAAAACTCCAAAAACTGATGTAAAGAGAACCTTTGGTTTCACAATAAATAAATAAATAAATGGAAATTAAAATTATTAGAGAATTTAATTTTATAACAACAAAATGCAAATATTTTTCAGCTATATTTTCTTTTTGAAATAATGGATCGAGAGATCTGGAATACCATTTTCTAATAGAGTCCCAACAATTTATTGATTGCTTGTTCATCAGGGAAGAACCGTATAGAGAAAAGGATATGAATATATCTTGTGAATTATGATTTTTGTTTATATGGTTAGGTCAGCTGTTTATACAGCTCTATTACCTGTGGAATCCAATGTGCAACTCTGTAATATGCTTATAAGTATCAAAATATAAAAGGTGGTATGTAATCTGTATCTATAGGTATTATTATTTCTGCATCCGTTTCAGAAAGGACTATGGTGCACTTTGATCTCTTTCACTGAATAAGCATTCACAGCTTGCAAATAATCTTAAAAAGCCAACTAACATTTAATATGCTCACAGAGTAATTTTTTCAAGTTAATTGATAACTAGCAACTGTGATGTCATTTGAAAGTTTTAATTTGTGTGTTTGCAAAGCACATCTACTTTATATATATTGAGTTCTCACTCTTTCTTCTATCTTGTTTAGGGACATCCTGGTTTGATTGGCCTGATTGGACCTCCAGGAGAACAGGGTGAAAAGGGTGATAGGGGTCTTCCTGGCCCACAGGGGTCTCCTGGAGCCAAGGGTGACGCAGTAAGTAAAACATGTGCTTTCATTCAAGTTATATGCATGTCTTTTTTGAAAGAGACATATAAAGTTACTATAAACACTTAACACCAGACTTTCCTCCTAGAGGTTAAAGCTTTCCTAGACAATGGACAAACACAGTGAAGCTATACAACTTAAAACCAGGTCATAGAGCATTTCAGGAGGAGGAAACATACACCTAAGTTAGGGATGAGATAACACTAACAGCACCAATCTTGTTATGTACTACCCAGAATAGCCTCTCTTCTCCTGGTTATAAAGTCATGTTTTAAGCCTCTATGTAAAAATTGAGGCTTCAAAGATGATCTGAACGTGAACAGAGTTGTGACTATAAATGTTGGAGCATGAGAACAAATATATGCAACTCAAACTGTCAGATCATATTTCAAAGACTATTTTGGACACTAGCGAATAGCCTAAATTAAAACTCACCAGGGCTGGACACTTACTAGGACTACCTTTTTGATACATATGCATTTCTGAATCCAGTCTACTATGTAAAATGTATTTCTGGACTTATTCTCTTATTCTTTCTTAGGGAATTTCTGGTCCTGCTGGTCCACTTGGACCCCCTGGTCCTCCTGGTTTACCTGTAAGTTACTTCATCCAGTCCTCCTGTTCAAAACACTCACATGTTGTGTGGAAGATACTCCAACTATGTGCCTATGTTCTTCCCCATAGGGTCCTCAAGGTCCAAAAGGTTCCAAAGGATCCAGTGTGAGTAATTCTCCTCCATATTTTCTGTCTTTGTACTTAATTTCCATGTGTTATTTTTTAACATTATGTAATATGGTTAATATTACATTTCTTTCATTCCTTTATAGGGCCCTGCTGGTCAAAAGGGTGACAGTGGTTTACCTGGTCCACCTGGTCCTCCAGTAAGAACTCTTACTTGACATAAAAGCACATTGTACTGACATGACCTGTTTTGACAGGCTTTGAAAACAACACTTGTGAACTTGCAGATAAGGAACATATTAATGATTGTTTGAAAATAAATTTGTCAGGAAACAGAAATCCACCACACATATAAATACATTGTCTGCTCTGAAAAAAATCCATTAGAAATAATAAAAAATGCAATGATGATTTAATGTATCATATGGAAGCACAGAAAACAGAATGATTTCAGTTTCCTGCTGTTAATACTCTCCTGTTTCTACTACTTCTTCTCCATAGCATAAAAATCTAAAATGAAAACAGTCAAAATCTGAATGAATTGTTTCAATTTTCTGAAATGAAGTACTGCTTTATAGACCCCAAGTGGAATTTTAAAATTTTATCATAGGGAACACCCACAGTTTTGTTCGCTATAGGCTATGCCTCTGCTTCAGGTAATTGCTGGGGATGAAAAGGCAATCACAAATGAGTTCTTCACTTGCATGAGGGCAACATACTCTTCCCCAAACAGCAATGGAGTGGGATGAGTTTAGAGCAAAACAATGTTTTGGTCTGCCACGATCTGTTTTGGCATAAATATGAATGAAATAAGTAAAATAAATAAATTGTAGAAGCTCTGTTCAAAGCATCTTCATGTCATGTTCTTTCGTCTTCCTCTGTGTATTTACACATCTGGAAAACCAACAGAAACGGTAAACATATGTTTTCCATTCAGGGTCCTCCAGGTGAGGTAATCCAGCCACTGCCAATCCAGTCACCTAAAAAGACTAGAAGATCTCCTGATTATATGGTGTCTGATGCTGGTGATAACATTCTGGATTATTCCGATGGCATGGAAGAGATATTTGGTTCATTGAATTCACTGAAACAAGACATTGAACACATGAAGTATCCAATGGGCACTCAGAACAACCCAGCCCGAACTTGCAAAGACTTGCAACTCTGCCACCCAGACTTCCCAGACGGTATGTTAATATTGCATGATGAAGGCAAACAAGGCTGAAGTTATGATCTGCTATGATACTTTGGCAGAATTATTAATTATTGATAGATGGTTAATATAGTTGCTCAATAAATACAGTGTCACTAAATCCATTTTTGCAGGTATAAAAGGGTTCTGTTTATAAAATGTGAGTATAGATATGTTCTGTTGGTAACAGCCGTTATTCTTTAAATACAAAACCAGAAAAAAAAAAAAAAAAAGATTGTTCAGGAAGGTAGGCCTTGCATTTCCAGAATTATCTAAACGGGAGAGGAATAAAAGATTGATGCCATTTAGATCAATGAAAGTAAAATCACAAATGTCAGCATACTGACATACTGCATAGATTCTAGTTTTTAAAAGAAATGACAATTATTTTAGCAACTGCTTAGTATAATATAGGAAGCAGCACAGATATTATACTCTCAAGAAGTTACTACTCTTTTATCCTTAGAAACAATAATTCAGTCCAGAATGGCCTCTGTTAGTTCCATGTCATTCAGCAAATGGACATTCAAGTTTCTCTAGTACTGTTTAATGCTACTAAGCACTAGCATAAAAAAATGCAGAATAGTGTGAATTCACTGTGCTCTGAAGGACTGTTTTTCATTATATTCTGTTTTCTTTTTTTTATAACTGAATTTACCCCCTTTGGAAAAGTTTTCAATGAAAGCCAACCTTCACACAATTTTCAAGCTTTCATACTTTTTTTCTATTGCAATGGATATTTTTTCCCAGTTCAGAGCAATATTTTTCTGTTTTTAAATGGGAGAAAAAATAGATTTTGACAGCTTAATAATACTCTGTTGTTTTCACTCTAGATAGATAAAAACAGATGGTTGCCTTGAGGAGTAGTTAAGCAGTGTGCGCTATATAAAAAGTACATATTTTACAATTCAATACCTCTGTAATAATGAATGGTTTTTATAAAACACGTTTGTCTTCTTCATTTAACAGTATTTGCTTATTGTTTGGAGCTTTCTTCAAATCAAAGGAATTTTATTCTGGTTAAAATAAAAGTAAATGCAGTCATTAAAATACAAAATTCTGCATGGGCAAGGCTTGCATGTAGGAAAGACTGTTTTCAATAAATACAGCCTGAATAAATAGAATTTTAAAAATATGATAAATGATTTTTCTATGCTCTGTATTCAGAATACAGAACCAGTAAAAGGATTTGTCATGCCTCTTCAAAACCTCTACTATTTGCCTGAAAGTCGATTAGAACATTAGTGTCAGAAAATCTTTGCTTTCCTGCTGTGAAACTATCTGGAGATAAGGATCCACATCACAGAAATCATCGTTATAATTAGAATAGTGGATTTTAAAATGTGCTGATTTTAAATGGACCTCAGATTGACTGCACCTCTCTTTCATCCCCAGCCTTTACTTGCCCTAGCATTCTAGGGCCGGAATCCTCAATCATACCAATCTGTTGTGGTTTAACCCTTGCAAGCAGCTATGAACCACACAGCAGATTGCTCACTGCCCCCTTCCACCTGGCTAGATGAGAATTGAAAGGGCAAAAATCAGAAAACCTGTGGCTTGAGACAAAAACAGTTAATAAGAGAGAAGCAGAGAGAGAGAAGGAAAGGGAAAAGAAGGAAGGGAACAGAAGGAATGAAAGGGAAGGAAGGAAACAAAAGGAGTTAGATAAAAGTAGACTTTGATCCTGGTGTTATATTCCATAAACAGCAGCAGCAACAAACCACAAATGTAGGAGGTTCCATCAAAGAATCACGAAGCACTTCTTTCCTGTGATGATGACTGACCAATACTGAAGGTGACTTGCTCAGGAAGATTGTGGAGTGTCCCTCCTTAGAGATATTATAAAGCCACCTGGATGCGTTCCTGGGCAGCCTGCTTGAACAGGGGTTTGGATCAGATGACCTCCAAAGGTCCCTTCGAACTTCAACCATTCTGTGATTCTTTGAAAAGAACAGGTTGCTTTCACATCATTCAGATAACTTCACCATATTCTCTGGAGGGCTATTAGGTAGTAAAATCTGACTACAATCTTCCAAATACCATTTTTATGATCAAAGGCAAATCTTCTCTTTATGTTTTAGGGGAATACTGGATTGATCCTAACCAGGGCTGTTCTGGAGACTCCTTCAAAGTGTACTGCAATTTCACAGCAGGTGGGGAAACTTGCATCTACCCAGATAAGAAATCTGAAGGAGTAAGTACCAATCTGTGTTTTCAGTTGGCTGTTGACATATCCTACTATACTATTGCAATGTTGAACTAAACAGGATAATTACATTGTCACATTTTCATATAACTGTCTTTCTGATTACATTTAAATTTGCATAAATTTGAATGAAGCAGTAAAATGGTACACTGAGTTGACAAACAGCATTTCTACTCTTTTGCTTAAATAGAGCTTTTGTGCACCTGTTTGCTAACCTTCCGCTGCATTACATAATGTAGCCTAGCTGGGTGACAGGTTGAAATGCATAATCTAGAGTTTGTCACATAAAAGTTAAACTCTTACTATGTTTCTTTTGTGAGTTCATTTATATCTATTCATTTATAAGTATATGTAGAACGCTGTATATAAACAGTGTCCTCTGTCATTGGTATAAATTACCCCTGAGTGGTATATGGTATAGAGGAAGGCTTTCTAAAAGCTTATCCAAATGAGATAGATCTATCAGAATCAACACCAGTGAAAACTCTACTGTAGACACTCTTCACAGGAACAATTTACACTAACAATTTACCTGAATCTTATCAGATGACAACAGTGTCTCCTTTAAACAGAATTCTCCCTCTTTATAAGCTATCACCTTGGATTCCATTTAAAGTCACTAATCTGAAGGCATTCTATACCAGAAAAACATCCTATTTTAGTGTTTTTACAGAGGCTGAGAACTCAGAAAGAACCATTCTTTACTATCTTATGTGAAATTTGTCCCAGGTAATTTAAAAACTTATCTGTTAACATATGTTCTAAATATCTATATTTCCACTGTTTTACCACACAGGTTAGAATTTCATCATGACCAAAGGAGAATCCAGGATCTTGGTTTAGTGAATTTAAGCGGGGCAAACTTGTAAGTGGCCATTACAGCATCCAGTTTTTCACAAATCAAGTATCAAAAATCCTTCAAAATCAATGGCAGGATCAAATATAAACAATAAGAAACTTAATACTTCTCAGCTCCAGCTCTTTTGCCCTAGATATTGTAGCAGTTACATGGCCTCTTGCCACTGGACAGCAGGCACCTGCCACTGTGCAGCAAACACACAACAATCCCGGTACTCACCCACCCAGCTGACAGTGTGATCTGGCTTCTGGCAGACCACACATTACCACTGAACCTAAGTAAAGCAGCTGCAGCACAAATCCCGTGCTTCAGTCTAAATAACTGGAAATATACTGAATATGCAAAAATGAGCCTGCAGGCTGACATAACTTTATAATTAACTAAAAACAGATTCCCAAAGAGATTCTGCTGTTCTTCGCTATATAGGGGTAGTTCTCTGTCTTGCCCATTAGAACAAAGCTAAAATATATAGTTCTTCGTCCTAAATATATTGCTATGACATGAACTACAGAGTCATAGCTTCATTGAACTTAAAAACCCCATAAAATGATATGTGTCGGTTTACTTTTTATTAAGGACAGTTATGTGGTTCTTCTGTCAAAAATAATTTTGTTTTGCATTTTAACAAAGGGAACAAATAAATGTTCATGTGAATTCTTCTATTTTCCAGCTTTCCTATTTGGATGTTGAAGGCAATTCCATTAATATGGTCCAAATGACATTCCTTAAACTACTGAGTGCCTCTGCCAGACAAAATTTCACTTACAATTGTCATCAGTCCGTAGCTTGGCATGATGCATCTTCTGACAGCTATGACAAAGCACTAAGGTTCTTAGGATCAAATGATGAAGAGATGTCTTACGACAACAATCCGTACATCAAAGCGCTTCATGATGGCTGTGCAGTAAGTAGACGTTCAGAATATTCTTTACAAAACCAACCTTTTGATTAAAATAGAAATCAAACATTCATTTATTTTACAGCTTTCCCCTGACAAAAAGCTTTCTAAAGGCTTTATTTTTAATAGACTACCTTTTAGTAGTTTTTAATTGCAGTTCACTTATTCAATTTTTATATATGAACAAAAGTCATTATTATTTTTGTAAGCCAAGCAACAGAAATGGAACAAACCTGGCATGAATACAGGCTGTCAGCACCAATGTGCTGAAACTAGACTATTTGCTAGTATGACCACAATATTAAAAGCAAACTAGCATAACAAGAGGGGGCAGTCCATGAGGAAAATATATTTACGTTATAAATAAAATCCTATGAAAATATAAACTTTACAGTTTGTATCATCTGATGCATGAAAGGTAATCGTTTATTAATTCCACACTACAGAGGTACAGTGTGGAGAGCTACAGCATGTTTACTCCTCTGATATATAACCATTTGCTTTTTTTTTTTTTTTTACTTTTTTTTTTAACAGTCAAGAAAGGGCTATGGAAAGACCGTGATTGAAATCAACACACCCAAAATAGACCAAGTGCCTATAGTTGATGTGATGATCAATGACTTTGGTGATCAGAACCAAAAGTTTGGATTTGAGGTTGGTCCTGTCTGCTTCCTTGGTTAAACTTAAGACAAAGATCAAATCAACAAAAATGTTGCACTTTGGTGCTACCAACCCACTTCCTGCCACATGCAAGTTTTGAATAAGGATGGCATAGAAAATGTCTTGCTGTGTATGTGTGTCTCATCTAGAAAGTTATTGTTGCCCTCGTAGGGCCAGAATCACATGACTTAAACTAACTTTGCAAGAATGCTGTGGCACAGACAGACAACATAGAGCTCACTTTATCAACACCACCCTTTGAATTCTTTTGGTGCTGTAAAAAAAAAAAAAAAAAAAAAAAAAGACATGGTGCTCCTTCGATTACAACAGAGGTGTTATGAAAGTGTTTAATAAATTGTAATTATTCTATGTACAGTACTATACTGTTATTTCTCTGTCCATTTCCAAAACTTGCATGTGTCTCTGAATTGCATCTGGCTCTTATTTTATAATTACAAAACTACATTGTCAATACCGTGTATGTATTCTGAAAAAATAAAGATGTAATTGCCAGTGAAGCCAATTCCATTTTTGATTAATAATAAAATCCCTTTGTATATATTTTTGTTGAAGAGCTTTGTTATTTGAAGTCGCCAAAAAAACTTAAGGTGGCAAAACTGGAAGATCTTGAGCAGCACACTCAAATCCCTTTTCTGCTGATATTACTCCGTGATGATGAATTTCAATAATGAAAGCACTCTCAAAGGTGCTGTGTTCCATGGTGCTATACCTCAGACGTTTTTTTCTTTTCTAATTCCAGAATTTCATAAGAATCCTGTATATACCTAAAATAAACAAGTTTATATTTTTGGGTAGGGGAAACAAGTAAGAAAAAAAAATAAACAAAAAATTTCTGTTAAAATCTGTATCAATTAAATCATTCATATAGCTTTCTTTTTTTTTTTTTCTTAACGTTTCTCATCTGATTTTGTTTCCATTGTGCTTATTTGGTCTGCATAAGTATTAAAACTGGATTCAAAACAGTTACTTATGGATTTCTTGCAGTGTTTACTTAGATTTTTATGTAAGCAATAATGGATGTTTGCTTCTTGAACTGGATACTAGAAGTTCCACAGAATGGTCCTATACAATATTTGCCTGTCCCATTAATATGAATTATTTTTTCCTGTTATTTCAACTGAGGACCAGGGATGCAATATGTCTAGGTCATGTGATTCTACATAGTTGCTAAGCAACACATAGGGGACTGCTTCCTACAAAGCTGTCTTTGACCCGAACTGCTACCATTAGCTCTTAAATCTCACCCAAAAAGTTGGTTTGGCCTTCCCTCTGAATATTTTATTCAGGTAGCTGTAAGTAGAAATTACATTTTAACTTTGCAACACAAATCCTTTTGTAATTATTTTTCATAATATATGTAAGACTTGAAAATAAATGTTTGTTTCTATTTCTTATAAATTGTTAAATTAAATAGTACTAGCTTCTGCTGGCTCATTTCCAACTGGTTCTTTCTCATGCACGTTTATACATGTAAAAGTGAGATTTCAAAGGTCAACTTCTTGCTGTTCATATTTTCTTTTATTTTTGAACCAAAGTTTGTAACTGTCACCTCAAAGAGGAAAATACAAATTTTATTAATAAAATCAAGTCTTGTCTACCTGGATTGGCCATTCTTTTTCTTTTCATTGTCCAGACCTCACCCACTCTCGTTACTGTAACTTCACTCTGCTTCCAGACCATCCAGCCTCAAAAAAAACAATCTTACTGCATATCCTGCCAGGTACCGAGCAATAGTGCTAGGACAAGAAATGTTACCAGAGGAGATACTGATCCTGCTATTTATTGGCAGTACACAGCAGGGGCTGATCTATCTAACTTCACATTTACTTAATGCTGACCGCTGCAGCTACAAATCCATGCAGTACTATCAAAAGTCTTATGCAAGACCGAATCCTGAACTTCTTTACCCAGACACTGTCTTGCAAGCTACAGTGTCTGAGTGCTTCATCATCTTATTCTTATCCCTATAGGCTCCCACACGGTAGACCAATGACCCTATTTATTGATGGGAAACAGAAGACAAGAACTAGACCATGACCTAGAACATACTGCAACACATCTCCTGTACTTTCTTTTAGCTAGCTCAAGCAGAACTGGTGAGGAGTCCAAGGTAGAGACATGACTTATGTCACCTGGGACTACACAAGTTAAATTCCGTTTTCAAGCAAGCCTATAAGAAAATAAGGATCAATTTTTTTCACACTTCAAGTGAAAAACCTGTTTAATCACAGAAATACATGACAGCTGGACTTTACCTCTAGAAGCTAACTAAACAGAAATTGGATGTTCTGTGATCTTGAGGTTTCATGCTACCGCAGACCAGACTGGAACGTATTGCTTTAGGCTGCTTTGAGCCTCTCTTTAAACAGAGAAAAGCCATAGTGGAGACGGCATACATTTTCCTCACTGCAAACAAGTATGTCACTGTAATGTTGCATGGAAATGCAGCAAGTAGACACACAGCACCCTCAAGCCAACAAACAAAATTACGGACGGGGGCAATGTTCTGTCCAGCATAACATTGACACATGATGGAGATCTAAAAGACAAGCCATGCCTGTAGAAGTATAAACTGTCCTGTATTTAGACGTAAAGCTGCTTCTCTTTCTCTCTCTTTCTTCTTCCTTATCCAGAATAGGAAAATATCAACTCATCATGATCAGCACATCTCCTGTAAAACTTCCTAAAATTCAATTAATCTTTTCACTCTAAACAGGCAGTCATTATGCCTAAGACCAATAATCATCTTGTGAAATAAAAAGCTATAATCTCTCTTAAAAAGCGAGCACAATTATTTACTTAAGACTCCTCCCCCCAGAGACAACCTTGTTAATTACAAAATAGAGCTTCATGTGCTAATGACTAGTAGGAGATGCCATGATAGCAACTGATTTTCTATTATACACACACATTTTCTTGTGAATGAACATCCACTATGATATGAGACACCAAAAATAA
This sequence comes from Anas platyrhynchos, assembly GCF_047663525.1. Taxonomy (NCBI): domain Eukaryota; kingdom Metazoa; phylum Chordata; class Aves; order Anseriformes; family Anatidae; genus Anas; species Anas platyrhynchos. The sequence goes on from NC_092594.1 coordinate 2,306,513, forward strand.
CTTGAAAATGAAAAAGACAGGATATTGAATGTCATATCTACTATATTTACCCCAAACCATTAATATTTGTGCTCCATTTCTAGGCATATAAATTATCAAAAAGTCTCATTGTTGATTTGGTAAAAAGCAATGCCAAGAATACTGCAAAGAAGTAGGCTGCTCTAAAGCTATACACTCTTTCTTTTTCCTTTTTTTTTTTTTTTTTCAGTAAGGACATCAAAGATTATTACAGTGAAGAAGGCTGCAAACATATAGACATGCAGATGTGCTGCTTTAGCCAAAATTGGGCTTTTTTTTTCTTCTCAGCTATGAGAATGAAGGCTCTGTTCTAATGACAGGATGAAGCCAAAGCCCACAATACTACCATGGACATATTTTGTCTAGGTTCTGTCAAGACTTTTGCCACCAAAGCCCACAATACTACCATGGACATATTTTGTCTAGGTTCTGTCAAGACTTTTGCCAGACCCTGACTTTGTTTCCAGTTTCCCAAAGGTGGAGAGACATTATCCTCATCAAAACACAGCTAACTTCAGTAAGACAGACAGGATTAAGGATTCAGCATCAGGACTGGGATCTAACTGTCTTCACTGATTCCTGGTATGGTCTAAGATTTATTTATTTATTTATTTTAAACAAAAACATCACAATGACATCATAGCTAAATCTTGCTGAAGCATAACAAAACCGAACTAGTCCAGTGATTAAACCACAGATGAAAATTAAAATTTGGTTGATCCAATTTGCCTCAATTACATTATGCACTACTAAAACATAATTTCTATAAATTGCAGATGACCAAGAAATCAAGGACCAGTCAATTGGTTATGATAAAGTATGCAAATAAGCAGTCAATGTATGTTTTCCCTCTCCTGGTTGTGCCATGCCATCATTTATTCATGCCATTTGTTCTGTTCAGACCAGAGCTCATTCTCCAGTAAAAACCTCAATCCTGTTATCAGATTTCCTTTCATCACTTTTTGTTAATTTGCATTATGGTGGATAATGCTGACCACTTCTTTGCCTTTCAACGTCTAATATATATTTCATGAGATATTACAATCTAATAAGGGTAGTAGCTTCCAATTTTCTGATTCTCAGTCCTTATACACCCAAGTGACTAATGTTACCACTTTTTCTCATACTCAGCTCGTATTTTCAGAGCAACTGAAGACTCAGCATGGAGACTCAACCTCCTCCATGATTCTGAAACAAAAAATATCTGCCATAAACACTGTCAACAAGCCCTCAACAGATAACAAGAAAATGGGAAATTAAGCACTCTTCAAATGATACAGTAAACAGAATAGCTGCTGGAACATTTATCATGTCTCCCTCTGCATACATCAAAGATGAAAAATGTAAGTACTCGTCAGAATTATTTTACAGCATGCAAAGCCATCTACTGATTCTGTGTTCGCTATGTGCCTTATGTGATGGTCAGCAAAATTCTTTGCAAGAAGAAAAACATTTTTGCTCTAGTCTCAGTTCTCTAAACTAGATCTTCTGCTGTGTTTTCACTGTAGCGAGGAGGTAACAGATAATTAAAAGAATCTTTCCAAGTCCACAGGGCTGGAACAACAAAGCTGTCCAGAGCCCCAAGGCCATCCCAGTGACAAGGTAAGAACACCAAAGACTCCTGTTCAGTTCCCATCTCACTCTAAAATACTTCATACACAGAGATACTCAAGTCACAGCACAGCAAGTTCTGTAACAGCACTAGGCCCTGATGCTGTGTGCGTGGCTTGCAGGGGCCCAGCCTCCAAACTCTGTACCTCCCAGAGCAAAATAAATATAGAGTAGAGCCACAAACCTGAGTTTTTAACTGGGAAATATTTACTAAACGTTGAGATTGTCAACAGAGCTCAGGATCACAGACACCATTCTAATAGTTACTGTTTCTGAAACCAACATACTGATTTACTATTTGTTACTTTACTCAGAATCTTATACAGAAAGGCAAGTGAAGTCACGCAGATCATTAGCACTGACTTGAATGACTTCTGTAGCAGGCACCATTCATTAAAACAGCTAAGGTAAGTGCATGAAAAGTAGAAAGGTTTAGAATTATTTTTACTGACATAAGAGCTTCCTTCTCTCAAATATTGTCACAAGGGGACAGGAGTACAGTATTGACAGTTAAATAAGGGTCTATATAAAAGGTACAACAAAACCAAGCAAAAATAGTTCTCCATGTACAACAGAATGAATGATGTTAGCAGGACTTGGCTCCCTCCTCTCCTCAAACCTGGGTTACAGGGTGAGAAATCATGGCCCTATCTGGGAGCATCTTATGTGATTTCTGGTGTACAGCAGCGGTCAAGGTTTGCTTCTCGCAGTCATTATGAAGCAGAAAGGTGCACCTGCCACCTAGTTAGGAGGTAGCAGCAAAACTGATACATAACAACCACACCTAAAAGGAGTAGCAACCATCACAGACCTCTGTGGGAAACATGGTGTCACAAATGTCTGCAGGAGCCTGTCTGTCCCTTGCTTTCCTCTCCTTCCCTTTCTAAGTTCACCTCTAGCATTCCCTCAGCTTTTTCCCTCGTCAGAGCTCTTTATTCCCATGGAGCAGCCAATTTTATGGTGTTACTGAAAAGCACAGGGCATCTAAAATGGAGGACGAGAGGCTTAACTTTTAAGGTCAGGTACTTGGAAGAGAGGAAAATAAGGGAGGAAGAGAAGACTTGGAAATCTACGCAGAGCGACATTAACGTGCTACCAGACACATAAAGCATAAAACTAATCTGAGTAATCCACATATCTACATTAGGAACAGAAATTAAGCAGCCTTTTTCATTGCCTGTGTTTTACCAGAGATGCAGGTGGGTCAGGCAGGGCTACTCTATCTGAGAACTGTCTCTGCAACAAAGTCAGATGAAAACAACAGGGTTCATGCTGATGACTGTGAAACCTCCTCCTAAAAGTTGGTCCATTTAACCACATGGAACCACATCAGCTTCAAAACAAAGCCGTAATATCTTGAGGAACCACATTTGATCTAGTGTCGCATCTTTGTGTGAAAATTTCCCTGGAGAAAGCAGTAAATTATAATTAAAAAAAAAAAAAAAAAAAGAAAAAGTACACATGAACCTGAAAAATTTCCCGATTAAATGATTCTTTACTATTTCAAATCATTATGAGTTCTGCATGTGTGCATTCATTTCTCATGTTTTGCATAATCTTTCTGATGACTGTATGCACAAGCGTACCATGGAGAAACAGCAGCTAGCCACTGTGATTACTCATTAAATTTAATGAGTAAGTTAGAATTATCTACTATAAAAGTAAAATGAAAGCAAAATCACAAATCTGAAAGCCAAGCTGAAGGCTGAAACATACACATGCAGTTAGTTAAAACCTTCTTAATATGCACAACGATAAATACTTCATATAGATATACAGCAAATTTGGATACACAGTACCCAAGCAGAACTCAGCTGCGATGGTATCTGAAATGATACGTTTAACCCTAACGAGACACACAACTCTGAGGAAGCAAAGACACCGAGGTACTTTTGCAAAGCCTGTTCACAGCAAGGCTTCGGTAACTCGGATAGAACTCCTAAAAAATTCACTTTACGTGGAGGTAAAAACCGCGGGACCGTTGGGACCGTTAGGACCGTTAGCCGGGGCCGTTAGGGCCGTTAGCCGCCGCCAGAGGGCGCCTACCGGCTCCTCGTCTGCACCGCTTCACGGCAAGGGGCTGGGCTCGCCTCAGGGGCGACAGCTTTAAGGCTTGTGAGGTAATTTCTGAGCCCCCGCGCGTGCAGGGGTGTGTGAGTAAAAGAGATGCACCCCAATTCCCTCTTACCCGTGATCCTGATGTTATTTCGCAGGGTTCTTTTCCTCCCTTCAAGTCTTACTTTGCTGCCCATGGCACACAGAGGTCAGTGGCACCTCTCACACTTGTGTTTTCTCCCCTATCACGTCAAACAAATGACATGCAGCCCATGAGTTAGCATCTATCTGTGGCTTGTCTATGAACACAAGAAACCTTTTTTAAAAGTAAAGGTGGAAAAAAAAAAAAAAAAAAAAAAAAGGAGTAATTAGTAATTTTAAGATTAATCCTTTACCTAGGTCTTTCTGTGGTAGAAAAGGCTGCACACTTCTGCAAAGCCTCCGTAGCTGTGTGACCTCTGACAGCAGGTATGCAAATACTAACAAGTATTTAAACAACTCTGCATAAACTCAACAGGAAGTTGTGTCATTAGTTTTGAAACAGTTTAAAGACGTTTCCACTGAAAAGTCCTCCATGGAGACATGAATCAGATTAATCAGTTTTGTGGTGAATGTGGTAGCTCCTGTTTCATGTAATCTCTTCCTCTGAAAGCTTTGATTGAAAACTAAGCTACATTCAGGGTTTTGTGATAGCCTGGGAGCTTCCTTCAGTAAACTCAACCCCAAAATTAATTGCTGCTGGAGCTCATAACCCATTATAATGCTTCCAGAATCCTTCCCCTATTATCTTGACCTGTCGTGTTAAATTCATCTTTTTGACATGACACCATTAAACAGTGTGAAATAGAAGTACAGAATTCATTACTCAAACGGAAGAAAAAGCACACAGTCCAGTTATTGTTCACAGGTCTGCTTTTGCACTTCTGAAATCAAATGACATTTCATCACAGCTTTTAAGAGAGATGTTTGAGAATAAGCAATCATCTGTCCACCGTCCCTCAACTTTAAGGATCATGACAAGGATTCTTCTAAATTCACACTTTTAGGACATTTCGGTGTAACACATACAACAAAGTAAGAGATCTGCACCAGTTCTACCCATAGACAAGCAATAAATTAATGGATATGGTATGCTCTGGACTCTCATTTCCCTTAGCTATGAATTGTCTTAGGTGAAGGTTATCCTGAAGAGAGACACGAAATGATAATTCTTGCTTAAAGTATCTGGCTGCCAGAAAGGCAGGTAGGGATTGTAAATTAAAACATGACAGAGCAGGAGAGGACTCCAGACCATGCATAATTTACATTAACACATTTGTAAAACATGAATTCCTGTTACGTGTTACATATTACAACTGTTCTTACATGAACTGCAGAAAAAAAAAAATCTTACTCTTAATGAACTAGAATCTAGTTATTCAGAAAATGCAAGCACACATTTTAAGCACCTAGGAAGGAAAGAAGAAAAAAGTTAAGATAGCTTTGAGCTGTATCCCTCCTAAAAATGCAAAATCTACATTGGTTAGGTGCTTTCAGAATTACTGAAAAAAATATGCAAGAAGGAGGAAAAAACAAACAAACAAAAACACAATTCTCTAGTATGCTCTCATGAAAACATTATTGAATTGAAAATATTGCTTGTGTTATAAATATAAAGCTTGGTGTATATTTCTCCAAAACTTTCAATGTAAATCTAAAGAAACTACTTCAGCAAGCTTAGGTTTCCTACACAATGATGTAATACATTTCATTTTTTTCAGCTTATTAAAAGATTTTAGTTGATGTTTGGAAAACATAGTTAGTAACTCATCATAAATACATACCGGTGTAAAACATATAAAAGATACTTTTATAGGAGTGATTCACAAGGAGTACATACAAGAATAAAAGTATATTCACTCTTCACTGTACTGATATCAGCTACTTATAAAGATAAAGAAATCTGGTCTAATATCACATTATTTCCATGTTTTATGATAATATTAAACCAAGACTTCAGAGAACTGCTGAAGGCTGATGCCAAGGTAAGTGAAAGGGGAATCAGAGACATTCTGCTTATTTCAAATGCCATTACAGTAATGCGATCCATACCTTGACAGATGCTAAGAAGAATCATTTTGCTGATTGACTTTTCTTCAAACGTAAGTCTGTGGGCAATCAAAGAAAATATGAACATCTGGCTGAGCTTTTGATTGCCATGCTCAGTGATACAGCTTACCCAAATAAGCAACAATTAGTCAGTACAGCTTGTGTCAAAAGACCCATCAAGTTAATTCAAATTAACTCAGAATAAATTGAATCCAACTGGCATTCATACAAATTTGTATGCATAGTTTAAATAAACTTCTTTTGTGCTATACTATCCTTTATTTACAAGCAAAACACATGCAAAGCTTTCTGGTTTAAGTAAATATCTTTAAACTTTTTGACTTCTTAAAGGCAAACTTCTGGGAAAACTTTGATCCTTTTCTTCAGAAATGCATTTCTAGACTCATAAAAATTTGTCAGCTTTTTCATGTTAACATTTTTCACTTGCCAAGAAATATCACAAATTTGTAGAAGTTATTCATCAGCGTTTTTTCAGTAGCAGTTACAATAGGTGACTAGCATTTGAGTAAACTTAATAGCTAGAAGGTGGTCAAGATAACTACCAGATTGTATTAGGAAAGGAAAGTTCTAAAACTCAAAACTGTTTTCTGATGTTTTCACTTGATTCTCATTATAGAACCCTGGGAATGCTTTCTTTAATCAGTCTGTGATTATCAACTTGGCATGCTGTGTCATCAGCTGCCACAGGTGCCACAAGTAAAGGAGCTTTTCTTTTTGTTGGGAGTCCACTCTGTTTTAGAGCCAGGAATTAGGTTTTTCCTATTCAGAGACTCTTGTGAATACAAGGAATCCAGCACCCTTCGGAACAATCAGATCAATTAATTAGGAAACTGTCACTGTGCTTCCTTAACAAATCAGAGGATTAATTTATGATCCATAACTTCAAACAGCCTTTTAGCAGCTGTTTCTTGGAGTTTTTTTCCATTAAAATACTAACCCCTCGCACATATTTCTTCTGATTCAGAGGTTAAGAGTTCTCCTATTAGCATTACCTTTGGAAATATATTTGATGAAAAGTCCCTTGGATAGTCTAATGATACGGTCCAGTTGCTGTCAGGTGCACAGGCCCTTTGCAAATTCTACTGAAAAATCAATACCAATCCTTCAGTGCTTTCAAGGGATGTGGGATTAGTGTCATAATAACAGTGACTGTCTCCAGCAAATGACTGTTCAGTGATCATTTTGCAGTGGCCTGGAAGTCCAAATCCCCCTCAATAACTTTCAAAATCGACACTTGCTGGAAACAGTGTAATCATCCCTAGCATAAAGACCAGTAGCTGCACTTACTGGCTAGTCAAGTACCTGCTTATTTACTCCACTACTTGCTCATTACTGGCCTAAGGTTTTGGAGAAGAAAATCTGCTAAAAATGTACATTCCCAAACAGCAGTTCAGCGTTTCAGATGTGTTCAGCAAACAAAGGAATGCTATGTACCAAGGAGAATCAGCAAGCAGCTCTCTACATCACCTGTTTTATTTAGAGATTTAAAGGTAGACTAAGGAGAATAAATTTTCAAAGACTGTGGTCCCGGAGGGGGGAAGGGGGAATAAAAATCACTTCAAATGATAAACAGCAGAACAGCATTGGGTAGTTAAGGTCTCTGATATTTATTCTCTGGGTAAAGCAGCCTGCTTGCTCAGAATCATTAGCAGGAACAGGGGGATATTTAGCAAAATTTGAAATAGCGTGGCAGTTACTTTATGAATAGGTCTCTGAATGTAGTATGTTACATGGACCATTTTTAAAATGAATTCACAGTAGCATCTGATGCATAAACACAACAAAAATATCAAAATTTATTTAAATTTTTTACAAAGCTCACCCTTATTTTCACTATGACACAAACCACAGGAGTTGTATAGAGATTTCCCATTCTCAAATCTACATCAATTAGAGGAATAATTTGAATGTAACTGGCAATCTTCTGTTTATTAAGACATTTATGAACACCATTCTTTATACTTCCTATCTTGCTACTATTGATTTTCTTTTGCATCAGTTTATCAAGGAGTTGCAGAATAGAAACTGTTAGCCATGAACTGAAATACAACCATTTATTGTTTCTGATTAAAAGCAACAAATATTTCATAAGAAAATTTCCTCATTAGTGGCTGACACTTTCCCACTGGATCAGGGTCAGTAAAAATTAGAACACAACTCTATAGAAATGTTAAACATAGAGGGTTGGAATTAGATGATCTTTAAGGTCCCTTCCAACCCAAACCATTCTATGATTCTGTAATAATCATCATAAATTGTTGCTAATATAAATTATTTTGAGTTATGACCTGCCAGGAAAACTTGTGAAGGTTTCCAGAGCTTCTGATCTGACTAGCATTATGATTGATTTTATAGAAAAATAAAATAAAATAAAATAAAATAAAATAAAATAAAATAAAATAAAATAAAATAAAATAAAATAAAATAAAATAAAATAAAATAAAAATAAAATAGTGAGTTCTGTTATTTTTTTTTTTAAGGAAAAATCATCTATACAAGCTTATGTTTCTCATTTTTATGGAAAAAAGCATAGGTGATACCTCAAAATCAGGGGATAACAGGGGAATGGGAATGGGGAACCTGAAGAAATTAACTTCAGAGAGGGTCAGAAATAAAGACAGGCCAAGTCCAAAGTCTCTCTGAAGAGGCAGGTGGGACTGAATTTTGGGGCATAGAAATGCTGTTTTTAGAGACTTTCCTCTCCCTGAGCAGATCCATTTTGGCATGCAGGGGCCCTTCTTTTCTCCCTCTTTCCACACATTTAATGGGTCCTGCCTGATTGAAAAAGGGACACATTTGGGCATGAGCAAAGAGTGTTAATGGGGAGATAGTTGAGTGGGAAAGCAAAGATTCTCTAAATACCTTTTTAACAGAAATTTGCAGGGTAGGAATTTATGTCATTAAATTGCAGACCTGTGCTGACAGAATGGACAGAGAATTGCCTGCTTCCTGGCATCTCTACATTTAATCAGAGATTTTTCTTCTCATCCTAAGGCAGGAGCTGACACGCTGCCAGCCTGTGTGCAGACACAGCGTGTGCTACAGCAGTGAAAAACTTGCTGGGGTGGGAACACGAGCTCATTTCCAACTGCCTCCATGAAGTTTGTTGTCCATGTTGTGCAGCAGAGTGACAATTGTTGTGAAGTCCTTGTTGTCCCTGAGCTTGTCATGCTCATCTGTTATTCACAGTCTGAGCAGTGTTCACTCAGTACTGTCTGTATCTGTGGTTGTTTTTCTGTCAACATGTCAGATTTAGGTGATTTCTACTAGGATTGAGACCTGTATTTATTTATTTATTTATTTTTGCAATGGAAATTAACATAATAGTTTAATTTATGTAATTTATGTAAGTATTTTTAAAGATTTGCTTGCACCATACTCAAAAACATTTGTGTCTATTACTTTGGGTTCTTCTGAGGTTTGAATATCTACCAATGTTTAAGTGATTTCCTTATAGGAAATGTTCCTGATCTTGTTATGTTTCTCTTTATTTTTTTTCTGGTTATCTCTTCAGTTAATCCACACCTCTTTTTGAAGAAAAAAAAAAAAAAAAAAAAAAAAAAAAAAAAGGAGGTGCTAGAATTAGAGAATTAGACAGCTGAAATCTCAGCTGTAACAACAGAGAATAATTATATCATAGGATTTATATACGACAACCTCTTTCTTGAAACAGCCTCTCATTCCGAGCCAATATTGAGTTTATGACTCATTTTAAGTGCTGATCTTTTTCTGCCTTGCTAACGCACAGACAATGAGACTATCTGTATTGCACAGGGAATGTCTTCTTCCAGGAGTAGGACTTCACTTATTGTTGAATTCTGTTTTACAGCCTTCACGCCAAACCCACCCCACTGTCTAAAGTATCAACAGCAACAACAACAAAAGGTTCTTTTCTGCTTCTGGTCTGCTTTTCCCCTGTTAAATAAAACGAAAAACTGAACTTCATAATTCACTTTTATATGGAATGACATAAAAATGCATGAGTCTACTCCCTGTTATCTGCTACTCCTCCCATTCTCTGTTCAGCATCAGATTTATATTTTCTTTTTTCCTCTTTCCTTTTTAATGGAATTATTAAGAAATTCTCATTGTCCTTAAGTTCCAGATGCAATTAAACTTGTGACTTCATATTTCCTGGGTCTGTTGCACATATTTATGCCATTCCTCTCTGCTCCTTCTCAAGCGCGCTTCTACTTTTTATACAATGTCTTTATTTTCAGATCAATCAAGAGTTTCTTGTTCAGTACTATCAATCCCTTACTGCACTTCTCTTTTTAGTGTGTTGTCTCTTTGCATATAACATAGCACACACAAGCTGCTTTGGACCAATAGGGTCTTATAACCACTAGTCACAGATAACCTGAACTCTAGTAGTGTGTATACACTTCATCGTGCTACACTACCATAGCAATCCTAGAAAGTAATGTTGTGACTGAGCTGAACATGAGTAGATGTTCCACCTTTAACACCATTTGTTTTAAATTACTGACATTCTCAGCATCTGAATGTGAATCAGTTCCCTGTTCACTTTCAAACTGACAGGAAGTTCCAGTAGTGGGGTCTTAAAATTTCTGGTATTTGCACTTATACATGATACAAGAATCCATTTAATCTAATAGCAAGTACAGTCAATGTGTGTGTGCCATAGGAAGTCATCCAACTAGACTTTGTTGCCTAAAGTGATTTGCCCATCCTGAAAGATATACAAAGAGATTTTCAGTATATCTTCTTTCTCTTAACACAAAACTAAACAAACTGTTTTGTTGTTGTTTTGCTTTGTTTTGTTTTTTAAGTCTGCTTCTTGGTTGTATCAATCCTTGGCCAACACATACAAGTTGTCAAAAATGAGTCACAGCAATGATATCCTGTGTTGCCATTGAATTCTTGGAAAATATGTGGCCCAACTTTCTTAAGAAAGTTCTTGAGGCACAGAATAAAAACACTTGATACATTAATGCTACACCTCTCTCGAGTCTTCTGTGTAAAAATGTTGGATGAAATTGTCCATGTAGACAGTGATATCACTTGCTAAACACACAACATAGTAATAATATAATAAGGAAAATATATTTGAAAATATAAAGTCAGTGATGCTTTTGTATTTTAGCAGAAGTATAAAATAAATATTTGAGAATTCCCACCTTTTTTAATGCTGCCTTGGATTTAAAGTATTTTTTCCAACCATCTCTCAAGCATTAAATTTATTTGCTACTAGTATTCCTTCCAAATCATCACCTGTCTTAGTAACTTAAAAAAAAAAACTCTGTACAGAAATGCTGAACAATCATGCTGAAATCTATAGCTCCATTAACCATGATAAAATCATTATCATTCTTTTTTTCTTTGTGTGTAATATAGTGTTTGTATAAATGCTTGTTGCAACTGGAAAGTGTATTGTGCTATCTAGCAGATGACATTTTAAGTTATGCAACACATAAATATTAGACTAGAGAAAATCTTATTGTGATTTCACAGCCAGTTTCACTGTAAACAATTCTCTGAACTGCCCACTTTCTATGTTCTATGTTTCTATGTCTATCTGTTCTCGTAGGATGCGCTGGTAGGTTTTTTTTATTTATTTCAAAGTTTTGAAGGGACAAATGTTATGCCTAAATATGTTCTCTACAATAAACAAGTACCTTTAGCAAGCTATTGGCTGAATCAATCAAATCCATCTCAATGATATGTTAGTGAAAACATCTTATCCTCACAAGTTGATTTCAGGCCATTAAGACAGACCTTTTGCTTTGCAGTGTAGATATTCATTACATTTCCCTCTGGTCATTTGTCTTCATTCAGAGCAGCACTCAACCATCTCTGGTCCTTATTACTGTTAACAAGACTGTGGTCTACCTTAATATAGTGTCAAATGAAATCAGAAAGAGTCATGTGGATGATAACAAGAGAAAATGCATCAGTGTGTGCAACATTATCATTAACATTATGTAGATGAGAAATATAAATGAGGGATGAAATGCAATTTAAGGGAACACTCAGATGGAAAACAAATGTGCCATTGCAGACAAACAATTTCTGAAGCAGCTGCATAGTAATCAAAAGAAAGAGGAAAAAAAAAAAATAACACATGAGAAACATGTCATTTCACTTGTAATTCTTGTTACAGGATTGAAAATCAGAAGAAATCTGAGTTATTAAGCAATCAGAAAATATCAGATATTCTCAGTAAAAGTGGTTCTGTTATAATGAAATCCTTATATTTCTCTGACAAGACCAGCATCATATAACATACTGTGTTAACTGCATGAGCATCAGAAAAGGTTCTGTTTTAAAACTGTTAATTTGCTAAAGAGACTAGTAGGCCTAAAAGCTTTCTAGATCATTTTGACACCTTCTGTTTTTCTCATTAATACTGGCACTGGTATTCAGTGATTATTGTAGAAGTTGACCGTATTTACAAAACATAGATTCTTTTTTGAGACCACATTTGAATTGTATCTGAATATCTCATAGATGTTCAAGATATTCTGTTCTTGGAAAGATGCAACAAAACATCTAAACACTAGGCCACTGGAAGCAACTTTAAAATGTCTAGCCACTGTGATCAAAGAGGAAAACTTTTCTTGAAGATACTGTCTCACAGAAGTACCAGCCGCTGTTTTTATACTCTGAAGCAGCTCGTGTCAGTCATTGAGGAGTCAGGATCCTAGACTAACCTAATCCCCTTCAGCATTATAAAGTCCATATATTAAATTTGTCCCCAATACTGATTATAGTGAACATATCCATTGCTTCTTTTGGCATTACAGCATTTTTTACTATGAATACTTGGCTTCCAACCTTTCATAATGGAAGATAACGTAACTACTGAGGCCTAAGGGTATGAATGGAAGAAGATAGTTTTGCTTTTTACAGAACTGAACTTCATAAATTCAAAAATGCACACCTAAGGAAATATGCTAATTTGACTAAATATTCCTCCCTTCAGTAAAGAACCAACTTTTATCAGTATCTCAGATTTGCTTCTCAGCTCACGTATATAAGAACTCATGCGGTCTGTGCATAGCTAAAAAGTGCTTCGTCACCATGCAGCAGCAGATGGACTTGAGGAATCGAAGGACTTGCTGAGATCAGACCAGATGTGGGCATGTTTTAGAAACATTTGTCATTTTCATTTTTCACTGAAATACATTTAAGATTAAAAATGTCCACATAACAAGAAACATCTTCATTGAAGATGGATGCCTATATGCACTCCTTCCTTTCTGTATACCTTACTCTCTTCTGCATTAGCCACAGAGGAGTTAATACAATGCTCAAAGTGAACTCTGCAACAAAATGCATAAGGAACTAGTAGCCTAGAAATTATTAATTTCTTATTGGCATAGTAGTCACATATCTGTACAGGGAGACAACCACAGACATAGAACTGGAAATAACAGTTGATGTTACCCAGACTCAGAATACCTCAATCCACCATCTGGATCAAATTACAAATAGCACCCAACTAGCACCCAACTAGTTCTAGCCACAACAACCACAAACTGAGCTTTTGTGAGTAAGCAACATTGTCCAGTGGATGATATACCTGTATCTATTTCCTTGAAAACCTGTACCTATTTTCCATGAAAACCTGGTTTTATCCAGAAAAACATCCAGACACCATTTTGGAGACCTTCTCCAAAAGAAGCTCTCAAAATAAAATAAAATAAAATAAAATAAAATAAAATAAATCTAGACACCATTTTGGAGAGCTTCCCCCCTACACACACCCTTCTGAAGAAATATATTCCCAGGTTAACTATTTATACTTACAGTTCTGAACCCAAAATGAAAATACATAAATCAGACCTAATCTCCTACACTGCTAACTGCTAAATTAATCTGCTTCTTCTATATACATACATGCTATTTTAGATTCCTTGAACAATTAATTTTATTGATGACTCATTCCAGTTTTGGCATTGAATCTACATGCCTTGACTATCTTGGCCTATTCCATTCTCGGTGGAGAGAATAAAAGCATCAACCAGATATAGTGAGATTTCTATCCCACTACCCTTGTAATCTCTCCAAACCAGGGACAAGCTCATGTAGGACAGCATGCTCTGATTCTGTCAGCATTTACACTGAAGGCAAAAATGGAGCTGGCTCTGATGACTTTGATCAAAAATGGTGCAAGGACACTAATATATAAAACATTGTTTCTATCACTTAAAACAAACAAACAAACAAAAACACATACTTATTTTAAAACCTTTAAGTTATAACCAGAAATCTGAAAACCCTTTTTCTTTCCAAATTAGATTACAGACTTTATAGTAATAATAGTAATTTTATAGATGAAAAAACACATATGACTGACCTTCATATCAGCCTTCAGCCTGACAAACTAGATGAATGTATTATCCAGACCTGTATTTCTCATTCTGTTTCACCAGTCAAATAGAATTTGCTTGTTATTATAAATAAGAACCCTCAGATAACAACAAAAAATAAATACATGCAACTAGTTTCCAATGTACCTGTTCTCAAAATTCTCTTTTTGAAAGAACTGCAAGTTTACAAGCTGTTTGCATGAGTAATAATTTCATTGCTCAAAGGTACACTACAGTATTCATAATAAAGTCACATTTGTTATTAGACAGGGAGCTGATTTTTTTTTAAATATCAGTCACTAAATCATTTAAACAGTTATTTGGATTTACAGGCTTCATATGTAGAAATCATCTGTTTATCATGTTTCGTTGAATGTTCAGAGTTGACATTAGTTACAGATTGACCGTTAGGTTCTCTGTGGGGGAAACTCACAGGAGATTTCAGATTATATGGGGGTCTCAGCTTCAAGAAAACAAAACCAGTGACAGAAACTCCTGGCCAGAGACTTAACTCAGCTGCAAAACAAGCACCTGAGTGACTTGCCACCATTTGTTGAAGCTCATCTTGGTTCTAATGTGTTAAAAGATTTGAGTCTTGAGTAGAAGGTTCTCTTGATTTGTCTTTATGGATATAAAATGATTGAGAATTTGTAAAACGAAATTATCTTAAACTCCATGTTGAGATGGTAGGGATTCTAACATATGAAATTAATTTAAACCCAGAGTACTACAAAGCCATAAATATCATTGAGATTAGGTTGTTGTGAAGACAGGTAAGGGGGGGGGGGGAGGGTCTCTGAAGTCATTCAGATGCCTTAATACACTTGCATTCATTGTCATGAAAAAACTCGGGTAGCTACAGTCCTTTGTTGAAGTACTTAAGTTTGGGGAGAGAACACATACTGCAAGCAGGAGTCCTTAGGCCACCAGTAATCAGTTCCCATAAGAACACTGTACCCATGGGATACAGCTAGGATTAGTTTATACATTGCTCTTTGAAGATGTAAAAAGATTCCAAAGAGCTAATTGGTACTAGATTATAGGACTTCTGTATTACTATTTTCAGCTATTTCACTCTAAATATAAAGTGATAAACAGATATTCATACCAATTTGGAAGTTTTTTGTTTGTTTGTTTTGTTTTTCTTAACAACTATTTAATTATCTCATCTATTACTTGAAAACATAAAATAAAAGATTTGATCAAGAATGTCTCTTGCATATAAGGAAACAAAAGCTTGTTTTCAATGTTTAAAGGATCCCGAAAATCTGTTCATTTTCCTCTCCCCAACCCCCAAACCTCACTTTATTTATTCCCTAAATAAATAAATAAATAAATAAATAAATAAATAATGTTTGAGGTCTGTATAAAATAACAGAGTTATTACGAATAATGTTTTCTTCCTTGATTATATTGTGATATTCACTGAAAGAAAACCAAACCAAAACAATATTTTGTTGGCTTTTTGGTAGCAGATCAACAGAATTGAAATTTAAGCAGCAAGAATTTTTCCCCTTCAAAAGCTCAAGCTTAACATGAGATTGAAAGCAGAAAAACAAGCTGGAGAACAGTTACTTGGAAATTTTTTTCTAGGCAGGTAATGCCACACAGGGACAGGTTGCTCACCTGGAGGTATTCTCAGCAACACAAAGCAGGGTTAACCTGACCAACCTAGTAATAGTTCTACCATCCTACCTCAAGGAGGGGCCTGGACTTGATGATTCCCAGAGGTTCCTTACAAGTCTGTGATTCAGTGACCCCCTACTGCACTGCTGAAATTAAGCAAGAATCATCCAACCAAATAGATTATAGGGTGCTGATAAAAAGGTGTAAATAATGCACAGCCCCCAAAATACAGGATAAAACAAAACAAACAAACAAAAACGGAAAAAAAACGGGGGGGGGGGGGGGGGGTGGATTCAAGTAAGAAAACATATGCAATCCTCAACCTTCTTTACAATTTCAGCATTTCCATTGAATTATACATACTTAATGGAAAAAAAGGAGACCCATACCTTTTTTTCCTTACAAGTCACCTTAAAAGAAGTGGGATATATTTACTTTATCACAGCAAAACTCTGCGCAAAGGTTGAGTATTTCAAAAAGGCTCCCTGCATCAACTGTAATTTCCTTTTCAAAAATAATAATGTAATTTTATAATCTGTGTGGTAATTTGATGTAATACAATTCTTTTAAAGATATTATCCTTTGGGGATTTTCCTCCCTAGAATTTCAACTTCAATCCTTTAAATTATAACAAGAACATTTCTTTTACTTCTCTCATTACAGCACCCTTTATATTAAGACATTGTATTAAAATTTTTAAGCTGACAGGGTTTGTAACTGGTTGGACAGCCCGTCTGTTCTGCAAGTAAAATTATAATAGTTATTAAATTCTTCTCTAATAGTTGTGTCAATGTTGTACTGCCAGCGGCCAAGAAACTGATACTTAATTCTGTCTACCTGAGAGCACACCTTAATGCAGACTTGGTAGAGAGAACCCTTGCATGAAATTCAGCTTTCTTCCCTCATAGGCACATGTGCAACCAGCTTAGAAGAATGCTCTACCTCTTTAATGAATAAATAAATCATGAGTCCACTGCAGTTTCAACTACAGCAAAAGACTCATTTTTGGTGTGAGAAGAATTGGCTCAGGCTGTAATGGTTCATATTTCTAAAATCTGGAGATTTATGGTTCCGCTTGTCTAACTGGTTAATATCAAAGGCACCACATATGTAGCAATAATCCTTTCCTTGCATTGGGATTTTCCCATGTTTGTTGACTGGAATCTCAGAAAGAATACTTGAATTGTGGCAATTTCACTATAAAACAAGAAAACAGGATCTGTATTAACCAGACTCAGAATTCAATGACCATATCCATTCCCTATGTGCACAAACGTGTCCATAAGCAATACTATTATCTCATGTTATTTCTGTGCCTATTTCTTCCATGTTGCCTTTAAATCCTTTCTCCTTATACACATATCTCCTCCTTATCCACATATTTTTAATTTATGTCTTCCAGTTACTGCTTGGCTGCCCATCTCATCAACATATGGTAGCTCTGCTGGCTGGTGGCACAGACCTCGTATCTGGGGACTGATTAATGTACCATTTTGTAACTGGCACAGTTAATTACATGCCTTAGAAGCAATTACAAAATATCACCACCTCAGAATATTCTCAACAATGAATTATCCAGATCTACTTAGTACATTTGGTCTTAAATTTATTTACTGTGTAGTAGATTATATTTTCAAAATTTAAAGTAAAGCTCAATGATCTGTCTGGCATCATCATTCTAATCATCCCATTCTAACCTTGAATTTGCCATATGATTTGGAAATTTCTCTTATATTCAAAAACATTTTTTTTCTTTATTATTCATAAACAAAATAATTATGTTTCTGTTTTTGTTTTTGTTTTCAAAAAGAGGAGGAAAGGTACATTTCTACTCTTTATTTGGAATACTAGGCTCCTTATTTCAGATGCACAGTTAGAAAAGTGCCCAGAATGACTGTTCTCTTCTAAGAACAAAATCTAAGGATGTTTGTAATCTTGGAGGATATTCCTTGCTGAAATTTGTGTCTCTAGTGATAGTCTCACAGCTGTTCAATAATGATGCTGTGTTTTTTACATAAATGTGTAAAGTCCTTCATGCATCTAAGCCAAGAAACAATGCAGACTGTGCACCTGAGCTTTTCTAACTGTTCTTTCTCCTGCACCTTAGGACTTCTTGCAGATGGGTTTGTCAGAATACCTTGTCGTTTTTGTGTTTTTGTTGTTGTGGTTGCTGTTTTTAATAACAATTGCAAACCCTGGAGAAAAATAAAGCTGCAGTGAATACAGATGCAATGTTAATTAAAATACACTCTAAACTCTAAATATGAATACTTTTAAAAAAAATGTATCGACATGTCAAGCAGCCAGGCATTACTTTGAAAATCAAGTTTTATTTCCCTGAAAATTCAAATCTGCATTAGGATATATTGAGCTGAAATGCTACACATTGAATTAATTCAAGGCTTTTGTGTGTGCAGCTATGCATTATGGCTCTGGTACCCAGCTGCACTTTGGGTAGATTACAGAATTTGTATAACTATATAATCTAATGGGTGATTTCTAGTCTCTAAAATAGTACAATACAAAGTATTAGTAGCAGTCTTGTGAAAGAGATTTCCTAATTGGGCAGTCAAGTTAATTATTAAAGATGTGCTAGCTTTTATGCTGCTATCTGTCTCATGTCTGTAAGCAAACCAAACGAAACAATGTCAACAGTAGATATGCTTTGTTATGTTAAGTTCCTTCAAAGAATTCCAAAGCACCTGTATACAAGAACTGGTTAGAGAAACTTATGTGAGCTTCCCTGTAGGAAAAATAAATAAATAAATAAATAAAAAGTTAATAAAAACATAGTTTTATTATGATTTCAGTAAATAAATGAAAATAACTAGTTCTACTACTATATTTAGCCCTGGAGACATCTGTGATTGTTGTCATCAAGCAAATAGCACTGCTAAGCTGTAATGTTTAAATTAATCCTGTCACAGAGGTGAGGTCTGGAGATAGATACAGAGATTTTATTAATCTTCCCCTAGAACTGATTTTACTATGCTAATATTTGCTCTTTTTTTCTCCATATCATGCTGTCTCTACCTAAAATAAATACTGTCTAAAACGGAAGCAATGATAGAGATGATGGGTTTGGTTCATTTTTATGTAGTTAATTACTTTTCCAGCCTGCATTGTGTTTCCCCTTTTCCTTTACAAATTCCCAGACCAAGAAAATAAAGTGTTATCGCCAAAGGAAAAGGAGAAACAGAAAAGGAAGCCATGACAAGAGAGACGGGGGAAAGAGTCTTCATTCATCTGCATCTCACTGTCTCTCTTAACTTCTGCTTTGCTTTGGGACAATTTCAGTGCTAAAAAACAAGTGCCTTGTTAATAGATAGTACTAACCTTTTAACTCTGTATAGCATTTTGTCCCAAAGAAAAGCAAAAGATCATGCAAAGCTACAATAACATTATCAAACTTTGGGGATCATTTCACCAAAGCAATGGATTTTACCTCACCACTGTAGCCACCTCTGTTTAGAAACATATCAGCTGTTTAGTAGCGCACTAGTACAACATGATGAGTTATTATCTCAACATTTCCTAGGAACATGCTTTCAGTCTTACACTAGAAGACAGGTAAAACCCACATGTACACCTGAGTTACAAAAAAATCAGTTTTTTTGTAACTCAGTTCATATGATCTCCAGTATACCTACAAGAAATGTAGTATAAAAAGAAGGGAACCCAGCTGAAGATTTCATAGTTTTAAGATAATTAAATAACTGAAGTTTGACTGTGAACCCTAGAATGCACAGGTACCTGGAATGCCACATCTTACTTTCACTATGTACCAGAAGAGACAGCATTATCTGTTGATGTTGATGCCTTTCAGACACTATTTCTGTACTAGTTATTAGCAAATAATTTTGGCTTTTTCCAAAAGTGATGAAAAATCTAGAATTGCAATTACCTCTCAGCAAGCAACTCAGCAATTTTCTTCTCACCATGTTGCTGGTTTTGGGAAGTTATATAAAGATCACACATGAATGGAATTAGCCTTTCCTTTCAACCACTTTATTCCCTCTTATGTAGGTTATCTGTCTTGTATTCCCATGATCAAATATTCAGATTTTGCTTTAAGGCTTACATTTCCTGAGAAACTGTAATGCCAGGTACTAGAAATTTTGTCATAAGAATGGGTTCTGGCAGGGCAATGCAGCAAGGGAAATTCATTCCAGCAAACATGCTACATAGAAAAGCGTAAAAATGTGTAATATACCCAGCTGGACAATACTGGAGCCCCAACTGCTGAGTAGCAGCTGCCATTCTGATTGGAGCGCTCATTAAAAGCTGCCAGCTTTCATGTAATAAGCCAGACATGGCTGGCTCTAGCGACATAATAGAACAGAAATTGCCAAATAATAAGGATTCGAAGCCCAGACTGCCAACGATACTTTAAAACTCCTACATCTCACACAGATCTGTTTTGAACTGCATTGCATTTGAAGTATGTTAGCCTATGAGCCTGCCTAACTTCCCTTGCTGTGTCAGTGGAGAAAGCTCTAATAACATGCAGGTGTGAAACACAGAATTTCACCTACTTGTAACCAATCAGTCAGAATTTTGAATAGGTTTGCAAATGTTGAAATAGATTCCTGGATCCCAACATCTCAGGCCAGTTAGGTACATTTTGGCAAATAAGTCTGACTAGAAGCACTCAGTGACTGTACAGATGACAGCACTTCTCTGAATATGAACTGTCGCTGGTTTTGGCAACGATGATAGCCTGAGGTTTTATTTTTCCCCTCTAAATCAAGACTCTCCTAAAAAGCATAAATCACAATGTAATTAAATCTTTATCTGATATGTATGAGAAAGCGAAAACATGGAAATGCCTTTGGTAAAGAAAAGGTTTCTAGCACAGCCAATGTAATGTGAAATAATATTTGAGAGTGTGAGCATCCTTACGGAAGATTATTTTTTTTTTTTTAGTTTTTTAGTTGTGATGCAGCTGTTTTTCAGAGGGCAATTTTTGAAGGACTTTTTTTTTTTTTTTCCAACCTTGTAATGTAATACCACCTTCACCACCTTCAGAGATTAAAAAAATTTCATCCTCTTTCTTGAAAAATCAGAAAATTATACTGATACATAGGGTAGGTACCTAGTGTTAAAAAAGGAAATTAGCAAAAATGATTTTATTTTTTTCTGATGATAACAGGTTTTCATACACTGGCTGATTTCTTGTATATATAGAACATACTTCAGAAATGATAATAATGTGGTCATTCTTTTAATCAGAAATCTTAATTTGTAAAAAAGTAGGACAAACTAGTGACATACTCACTGAAAGCATTGGTTATGTCTCTGTAAAACACTTCAGCTACCATCTTATTTTAGACAGTCAGAAGAGTCCAATTGACTTTGATCTAAGAAGTTGTCATTAAAGAGATCTGAAAGCATGATGAAGTACAGAGAAATCAATTTTTGAAATCTCGCCAAACTTCACCTTTAGTACTCGGGACACACAGCAGAATAATTTATTGGCATAAAGGAAAGAGAGAAGATAAATTATCTTAATCCCTCTAGATATGATAGGATTTTTCTCATTATTTGTTCTGTTACCCAGTTTGAAAACATGAATATTTTGCTCACTGTACTTTTATTTTGTTCTTTCCAGTAAATAGATAAAATGAGCTCAGCATCTCCACCATTGCAATATCACTTTTCCCCATTTACACACATTGTATTTACAAAATAATTGCTTCATTATGATGTTGCACCTTCCCTCATTTTATGCATTATTTTTCCCATGAAACAACTTTTCTGATACCCTATCTGCCTTTGAGATACAGATTATCAGGAAATATATACTGAATATATATATTGATTATAAGGAAACATACACTGAAGCATCCTTAAGCATAAGTTTCTTTCACAAAGAGAATGATATCTTTCCAAGGAAAAAGAAGCAATTAAGTGCCATCTTCGTAAAGAAAACATTGCTAAAATTCCATTTTTGCTTCTAAATGGTTCACCTATGGTATTGAAATGTATTTCAAGTGTCTAACTTCTGCTGAAAGTCAGTAGACTCTTCAAAAAAAAAAAAAAAAATTTACTTCACCTGTTTTATGGAAAATACAGTCCAAAGGGCCCAAATCACTTCTGGGACTGAGAATCAACATTGTTGTCTCATGTTTTCCCATTGGCTGCTGCTTAATTATTGTGTTGTTTTGGTGCCAATGTCTTTAAGTGATTTACATAGGTTTTAAAATGTAACCTGAGTTCTCCTATCTACAGCTCAGCTCCAAAGAATTCTCTGTCTTCACATGTAACATTTTATTTATCCCATGACCTCCAGATCAGTTAACAAAACCCACAGCTGCATTGAAACTAATGGATTTCTCATTTTTGTTTCAAGTCCCCTCAAAGAATATTACAAAGGGTGCCCTTACATATAACATTTTGCAATTTCTTAGGGTTGGGTTATAAAAATTACCAGATTTCAATTACCAGCAATAGCACTGCAGGACCTCCATAATTTCTGTATTACCATTTCCAAATATTTCACTCTAGATATAAAGAGATAAATAGATGTTCATGCCAATTTGGAAGTTATTTTTGACAACTATCTGTTCATTGAGTGTGAACTAATCTTTATTGTTTTTTCTCTTGTTTCTTCACTCTTTGAAAAAACAAAAAAGTATTATAATATTTTTATTATCTTGCTAGATTATTTTTAGGAGAAAAACATTTATGATAAAGCTACTTTGTGATGATAAAATAGAGTAGTAATACATTACTATTTTTCCATCTTTGCAGTTTTTTAATGTTCTGTCCTACCTTGCTATGTACGAGATACTCTGCACCTTTTACATACTTAATTTTATCATTTTTAACTATTCCTATATTTCTTTCTAGCCACATCAGATAAAATTTTTATCCTTATTTTTATTGAAATAAATGTGATTTCTTTTCTCCCTATTTCATAAGCATCTCTAACATTCCACAATAAACAGCAGGTTGTTCTAATCAGTCTCTTCCATCCATTCCTTCAAAGTTTGTCTTTTAAACATTCAATATTTTTGGTGCTATATACTTCATAATATCCTCATGTAATTTTCATAGCTAATGATACCATTATGACAAGATACCAGATGTTCAGTACTTCTCTCTCAATGATCATACTTAGCGTTTATGTCTCAGGACTAATTGAGATAATCTGTGATCTGGGTATTTTCTTCCAACACTATGAAGACACAATACTATGCTACCTCAAGATACTCTCAAGTAGTATTTCATAGTTGCTGATAAGATCAATTTGAATGTCTGAGCCCCAAAGAGAAGCCTGTAATAGTTGCTTTTCCCATACATTTCTCAATCTCCTAGAGTCCATAGGTTTTCTAAGAAAATTTCAGAACAATGTTTTTAAACTGTAGAAAGCAAATTTTTGTCAGGTAGGAAAAATATACAGACAGGAAGTATTTAGCAGTTCTGAATGATATATTCTTTTAAATATTGATTCTTCTCTCCTACTATCTCACAGCCGTTAGCAGGAATTACAGAATTTGTGAACTGAAATTCCTGTGAAGGAATAACTTGCCTGTTCTCTCTCTCTCTCTCTCTCCCTCTCTGTATATATATATTGTTATTATATATATATATTATATATATATATATATATAATATATATATATATATATATATAATATATATATATATATATATATATTGTTATTATTTTTTCTCAAAAGTAAATAGAAAGGAAATGGGGAAATGAAATCTGTTGTGGAGGCACTGGATATTTGTTACCATCATGTTATTTGCAGCCTGATTTGACAAGTCCATGATGTTCATATCACACAATAAACAGAAAATCTTTCCAAAAGGTGTTGATAGTATCTATCATGATAGCCTGGGAAATAAATATTTAACAAGACCCCAGTCGAGTCTACAGCTCAAAGTCTCTTACAATGATTGCTTTCTCTTCCAAGAGGTGCAGAGAATTTTGAGACCAGCACTCCACAGCAGTGTTAATGTTACTATTCAACTGTGGCTATATGAGACCTAGATCTGTTTGCAGTTTGTATGATCTCACCAGATCATTCACATACAAGTTCTTCAAGAGCTTAAACTCGAAGTGTCAAGGTTTCTAGTCTTGCAACATGAACCATTCTACTATCTGCTACACAACTGTATTTTAAGTATTTATATCTTATTTGATAAGTTATTCAGAAACAATTATTCTTTGCTGTACGAATACACCAGTATCATTCAGTTTTTCTCCTTATATGTGAAGGCATCAAAACTGTTCTCCTGGGATGAGGCTTTTGTTCATAATTTTCAACTAACTAAAATTATTGGTTTGGCATAAAGTACTGATGAGATAGACAGATGATAGTGGTTCTCTAAGAACTCCCTCACAAGCCCTGTGTAAAGGAATATGCCTGAGATGAGACAGAATGGGACAGTTTTTCAAAAACAAGACCGTAGCAGGTAGCTCTACAGAGATCTGGGCAGTGGTGCTGGCCTGTAGGCAGAGACAGAGTGCACTAATTTATAAAGCTCCTAGGGGTGTTCAGAACTATCCCAAGGGCCACTCCATGGGTGTGAGTAATGAGCTGCATCTCTGAAAAAACATCACTGAATTTCATCCTAATGTATAAGCTCTGCAGCCTGGCATATACATGTATCATGTTGATGGGGTCACTTCTTTCACAACAGAACTCTGTTCAAGTGAATTCAGAGTCTATTCAGGTTAGCATATGGGTCTAGTCCCTAATTTTCTGAATTCAGCAGGTATATCTAATACACTTCAGATCAAGCTCTAATTCAGATTTCTATCCTTTTATGTCTTATACTTTCTTCTGTGTTTATGTTTCAAACACATGGTAAATTACCTTTATTAAAGAAAAATTCTACTGACAGATTTATTACTTAGCTTGCACAAATAACACTCAATTCTAGTAGGCCAGATCATGAACAAGCCTCAGCAGGCTAAAAAAAAGATGAGAAAGGCATCTTCTTTCCCTGACACGTTACACCAGCCTCCTTCTGCAAGTTTTAGCATTTCATTTCTTCCCTTTTCAAGTTTTAGTTTTTTACTCCCTCATTTCATTTCTTCTCTTTTCTTGCATAACAATCGAATACTCACAGTTTGGCTTTCATACTGAATGATATTGTGGTCACATTTTCCATCGATCCATTGCCATTGGGATAAGTGATAGTGATTTCTAGTACTAGTGCATGTTACTATTAAAATCAGAAAACATAAAATTATGAACCCAAGGAACAAACAAGTTACTATCAGATTAGATTTCTGATTTCTGTATAAGACCTTCTGATCCAGAATATTCCTTCATGTTGTAATTAATCCAGGTGGCACCCAAGTCATTAAAAAAATTCAACCACATATTACTTCTACAAATAACCTTTTATTAAGGATGGAGATATTACAGTTTAATACAAGTACAATAGTCAAAGGACAGAAGAGAGAGACTGAAAGGCATTTTGGACAACAGTAACCAAAATTCACCAAAATATCGCCAACATTTTGCAGAATTTTAACTTTGTGTAGCTGACTCCAATTCCCTAAAAAATTTTGGTCTGTATCTACCATCCCCCTGCCCTTTATATCTACTTGTATCTACCAGTTCCTACAAAAAAGTCCATACTTGTATTCCTAGTGTTAAGGAGTCTAAAGAATTTGTGCATCCAGGAAGCAAGACTGACTGTACAAAGAGATCTTTTGTAACTCTCACCACTGCTTGTCAGCTACAGCTAGAAAAAAGACGAACAGTCTCTAATTTATCGTTGTCCTTCAAAATGACTAATTTTCCCTTCTAATTTTAAAAGTTTCATGGGGCTTTGAGAAAGAAAAGCCATATGTTGAGTTCTCATGTCCTCCACAGAAACTGAAAATTAGGCCTGAAACCCAGACTCTTACTGTCCCAGGATCATGGTTTGTGGAACATATTATAAGACAGATTCACTATTTCTCAGTTTCTTTTCTCACCTTTTGCTTAATTTCACATGGTACTTTGCTAGGCTTTCAGTAAGCATTTTCCCCCTTCTCTTACAATTTGGGAAAAGGGGGTAAAGTTAATTGAGAAAATATTCAGTTACCATGATTTATTCTATTAAAGTTTAGATAGGCAATTTGCAACTACTGCTACTGTTAGGAATTTTATTCTGCTTTACCTCTTACTGAACTATTCTAATTATTTCAGTGTATAAACCAGCTTTTAGATTTTGTTCATTTGGTTTAGTATTATATATTACCTGGTTACTGTGGATGTTTTTAACTGCTCAATTTTTTGCTACCAAAAGCATAGTCTGAAAAATCACCCCTTCCAAGAAATGAGTTTATGATCCAGTTAATGTAACTGGTTCTTACCAAAAAAAAAAAAAAAAAAAAAAAAATCATCAAAATAATAATAATTCATTGAAATTAAAACTTTAGAAATATCCTCAAAAGTCTGTCCTTTCTAAGTTCAAAACAGTAAAAATACAGCTAAGTATACAAAGTCTATTAAAACAGACATTTCTCCTGAAAAACTGCTGTTTTATTCCTTCTGTCTATTTGCTGTATATAACAACTAAAATCAGAGGTAGGTCTAGAGCAAAACCACTTTGATTGTACTTTAATACTCCTCAGAGAGATTTTATCAAACAAAACTTTTTATTCAGTTTTATCTTCTTTCCTTACAAATCAATAATAGAGTTGACAATATCCAAAGTACAGGATTGGAAATTATCTTATTTGGCAAAAATACGCCTCTGAATCAGCCCTCAACATTTCTTTCAAGCCATTGCTCTTTCAATTCAAGTACTGTATTCCTCCACTTCCAGGGCTGTGGCTTCCTACTCAATCCATCTCTTGCCATAGAATGTATTTTTCTACATCTTCATTTGAATAAGATTTCTGTTCATGTTATAGAATAATTAATGTCATTATGAATATAGAGCTATCTTTTCTGACAATTAGTGACTGGTAGACTACATGTTGAGCCTAATGATTTTTGATGTCTTCATTTTCCTGTAAGAGTCTGATTCTCAGTTTCAGACTGGTTGTGTAAAGCTTATTGAAGAAACTCTAAAACGGTAGGCAAGCTGAGCTGAACCTCTCACTCTTCACTCATCACCAATTCACCCTAGGATGCTGTTAAATAGCTGTATGAATTGTGTTATTTATCTAAGTAACTGGAAATGGTAATCTATAGTTTAGACATAAATGAATATTTGCATTTCTAATTTAAAATTAGAAATTAGTCTCTATTCTTTCAGCCTTCAAATACATTTATCTTCATTTTGGCAGTCTGTTATACTTCTCATGTATTTCTTCATTTAGCAACTGTCCTTCCATTACTTCATTGGTTTGAATTCACTAGCCTGTTTTTTATCTGCAGCAAGCAAATATAAGAGTGTTTTGCATGCTGATCCTGACAAAATCTGCCATTACTTCTTTTTGCTGTTTATTAGAAATGGCTAGTGGGATTTCAAAGATCTCACCTTGGAGTAAAAGGAGCTTATATCCTTGTTCCCCCATTCGTTTCTCTTTCCAATCCATACAAGTTAAAAATAGGCCTTTAAAATTAACTGCAAGCAAGGCACAAAAAATAGCACTTCCAGAATGAGTAATACATTAAAAGAAAAGTAAATCTAGGAAGGCTCCAAAGAGATGAAGCACATGAAATGACGTGCCAGGATGCATAAATAAGTTTGCTATATCTTTCCCTAAATTGTCTAGTTTGTATGCATTTTATTGTCCTATTTATGGGGTGCAGTTAAATCTCAGTATGCCCTATAGCATGCTGACTGCAAAACAAGATCCAAACCTACATAAACAGGATTCTTTCACAATAAAAGAAAAGGCATCAGAAACCCTATTCTTCTTACTTAGTCTACATAAGTTGCTAGCAGAATGGGATGATGCTCAGGCAGAAGGCAATATTTTCAAATACAAAGAGGTGAACCTAATCAAACAGTGAGAATTACTCTATCCCACTTCTACAAAACCCTGCTCTACAAAACCAATCAAAAAATATCTATCACCTCACTGTAATTTCTCTGGAGAAATCATTTGTCCACAGCTGACTCCCTGTTAGCCTGAAAATCTCTGTCCCAAGAGCAGATAACTGTAGGTATTGCTTCTTGTCACCAACTTCTTCCATGACCTTCTAATGACAGTTGATACACCTGTAACATGAAAGGCAAAAGTTTAATTAAAGCAGAGGAAGCAGAGATACATCTTTGATAATATTAATCTGTGACTTGATCAAACCAAGCTCACAGAAATTTCACCCTTTACCCTGAATAAAGGGAAAAGTTCACCTCTAAATCACATTTTGACCCTTCACAAGCCACTCGAGTTAACATCAAGGGATTTAATATACTTGTCCAGGAGACAATAAACTTGAATCTTCTCAAAAACAAACAAAAAAAATCCTTAAACATTCTTATTCCACTCTTCTCTTTTTTCTTTTCCTTTTCAGCTTCTTTCCACTTTTCCTGACACAGATTGAACAGTCTAATTCTTTCTTATATCCGCTGAGACTCAAGTAGGTAATTGAATTAAGTATATTTCCAACATAGTAGATATCCCCGTTTGTCCATTGTCTTGGACATTGTGTTTGTTTCCAGAGACCTTCCTTACCCCAGCTCCCAGTAAAGGTTGTAGTGAAGCTGTAGAGGGAACTCAGTGGAAAGTTGCTGTAGGTGGTCTGGCATATACAAGCCTTTTGCAGGCGAAAGCTCTCTGCATTTCTCCTGTGGACCCTGCAAGCCCTGCTAACCCCAAGAAAAGGAAACCTAGACATACCTGGGTTTAGAAACAGGTAAGTGGTGCTTTTTTCACCCAGTTGCAGCAAAGTACCACTTTCACTGCGTGCCCAGAGATGCATGTATAGGAACTTGAGTAACTGTAAGATCTTAATGGCTACTGGGCTAACAGTTTTGATGAACTAAATCAGTTGCCTATAGCCCAACTTGACTTAAGACCAGCCCAAATGTTCCACTTTTTTGAGTTGCATGTACCAGCAGCTTAAGCAGGACTGAGCCATTAATTTCTACTTCAGTCTCCCTACACAGATGTTTCAGTGGTAGAGTAAATCTCTCTCATAATAAACCTACAGATTTACATTAATAATTACTCATTCTCATATATCTTTAATCAGTGGATAGTCATTCTTTTATTAACTAGTATTTCTAAAAGTTATGTACTGAATGTATACACTGTTAAAAAGATGGAAAAATCTCCCCTTCGTGTTTGTTTGGAAGTACATTGCCCAGTTTCAAAATATTGTCTTTTCCCATTCAACCCTGAAGGAAGTTAGAAATTGTTGGTAGTCATGGCAATAAAAGCACTTGAGTGGTAGGAAAAAGAAAGTAGTAGATTCCATCTGAAATTACTGTGTTAGGATATGTTCCCAGGAAGATCTATATATCAGGTAAAGATTGATAGTACTTAGTTTTGGCATAGTTGAATGTTTCGAAAAATCAGTCAGTATGATAAATGTCAGTTTCTTATTATCTGATATTATGTTACTTAGATGTCTGTGTGCCAGAATACTCCAGTGATTGATTGACTAAATGTCTTTTTTAAAGTTAGTCTGGTAAAATACATAAGAAACTAAACATGATTTTTTTTTTCCTTTGAGGGTATAGTAGAAAAGTATATCAATATGAAAATAGTAATCAATGGCTAATTTTTTATGGCATTTGTTTTGCATTACTCTACATGTAATTAAGAGTAAAGTTGCTTTTAAAAGCAAAAAGGAATAAAATTGTTAATTCAGAAAGTCCTATAGGCTTTTAATAAAGCCACCTTTGAGCTATACAAATAGGGACCGCTTGCATCACAATGTATGCAACTGTCCTGCTTTATTGTGAGTACATTTAATTTAAAAGAATTCACATGCGATCAGACACCCATAGCCATTTTCTGGCTTGGAACATATCCATGAAGTTTTAGAAATGTTACTGTGTCATTTTTCATTTTCACTGATCTAAAACAATTAATGTGTGCATGAGAATATGCAGACAAGAAACATGTTGCTCTTTCCAAGTGCAGACTTCCTTTGGCGGATCCAATCCTATAGCTCCTTTTAAATGAAATCCTAGTAACAGAGATGGCTCAGAAAAAAAAAAAAAAAAAAGAAGAGAGAGAAAGAGAGAGAGAGAGAGAGAGAAAGAGAGAGAGAGAGAGAAAGAGAAAGAAAAAGAGAAGAAGAAAAAGAAAAAGAAAAAGAAAAAGAAAAAGAAAAAGAAAAAGAAAAAGAAAAAGAAAAAGAAAAAGAAAAAGAAAAAGAAAAAGAAAAAGAAAAAGAAAAAATAAGAAAAAGAAACTCATGTACCAGCTACACCTAAACAATTCCTTACAGATTCCCTTCTTCCCTAGTGTACTCTTAAGTATCCTATGTATATGATGGAGATGATACAGCCTTCCCAGAAACATCTGCTTCAATACTTAACAATCCTTATGGTTGGAACGGAGATTCTTTTCAGAATGTCTAACCATTTTTTCATGCTGTAGTTGAAGCCCTTTCCTGTTTTCCCACACATAACAATGAATATGGAGATTAACATATTCTCTGCAGAAACCTTTGTCTGAAAACTTACTGTCTCTTCACAAGGTGCATCCACTGAACAAAAAAAATACTAAATTTATCTCAGGTAATGTGTTTATCCCACCCATCTGCTCACCTGGTATAACTCCCCTGTTCTTTGCCCTCTGTAGATGTGAAGGAAAGTACATGAAGCCATTTTAAGCCACATACATTGGGTCCCCACAAAGAAGACTTCAGATAGATATTTTGTATTACAAGCTGGGCAGGTGTAAGTGCAATCTCATGATTTTCAAGAGGCAGCTGACAGGAAATAGTTCTATTGGCTGCAGTACAGCAGCTGTATTTTTTTTTTAACAAAACAACCTAGGGTTTTTAATCTTTTCTCCAAGATCTTGTTTTTTAATCTACCCTTTTCCTCTAATTTCTTCTTTCCTTGCTCCAACTTTAAAAATTTATTTTCTTTATCGCAGTCTAGTACCCACACCTGAAGATAACACTGAAACTTCTGTAAAGATTGTACGAAAGAGTATATAACTATATTAACTACTAGACGATACCCATTATAGTTTGCTTTTTTCTTCCTTTTTACAACAGAATGACAGATGATCAAAGGTCTGGAGCACCTCTCCTATGGATTGACAGGGTTGTTCAGCCTGGAGAAGAGAAAGCTCCAGGGAGTTTCAATACTTCTGTGGCCACTTTTATGGCCTTTCAGTACTTAAGGGGAGCTTATGAAAAAGATGGAGAGTGACTTTTTACATGGGCAGATTATGATAGCACAAGGGGAAACAGTTTTAAACTAAAAGAGGGGATATTTAGATTAGACACTAGGAGGAAATTCTTCACACAGAGGGAAGCACTGGAACAAGTTGCCCTGAGAAGCTGTGGATGCCCCATCCCTGGAAGTGTTTGAGGTCAGACTGGATGGGGCTTTGGGCAACCGGGTCTAGTGGGTGGCATCCTTGCCCATGGCAGGGGGGTTGGAACCAGGTGGTCTTTAAGGTCCCTGCCAACCCAAGCCATTCTATGATTCTACAAAACTATTGCCAAGCCAGGTATGCCCCATCTTCTACTTGTGCAGTCAATTATTCCAATCTTAAAAAGCATGATGTTTTGCGCTTGTTTTCATTGAATTACCTTCAGTATTTTTCAGATTTGTTTTCCTACTTGTCCAGATCATTATGAATTCAACTCTAGTCTTCCAATTTGCTTGCAGCCCCTCCCAGTTTGGAGTCAAGCAGTGAATGCTCTTTAGAGTGCTCAGCAATTACATATCCCACGCAGTGCTCAGTTCTGCATATTTGGCACAACAGGGTTTGCAGACTCATCTTGCTGCTATTAGATATGGTCCTAATTATATTATGGAGCAGATAGAATGAAAAGCCAAAAAAATATAATAATCATGAAAATAACACTACCTTCTAATTCCAAGGAATGGTAGCATGGTCACACTTGAAAATAGGCTTCATATTGAAAAAACAGTTGTGTGCATTTTTGCCTTGAAACAGGAGATTTAAATCTCTGACTTTCACGAGAGGGACCAGCAATGGCATGTTGTGAAATATTTGGCTCTGTTTTAATGTATTTGCTCTTATTTCCGGCCTGGTATTACCTTAAAAATGGTGACTGTTGCATTTGTATCGTTGGAAAAAATGCATTTTTGATCTAAGAATTTTGCATCATACTTTTAGAACAGTGTGTGGGGGTGAGGGGTACCACACACAAAACATAGTCATTGTAATGTCTTCAGAGACATTAATAAATAAATAAATAAAAATAAAAAGAGGAAAAGACACAGGGAAAGTTCTGAACACAAGTGATGAAAGTGATAAAACTGTTGATCTCTACTAGTTCTTCTCACTCACCTATTACATGGAGGAGGAAAAAAAAAAAAGAAAGACTATTGGTGAATATTTCTGTATATTTCGAACACACTGGTTTTGAAGCACTGGAGAAAAATAATGAAAGATGACTTCTTGGTTCCCTGTCCATGATGGCTCAAGGGCAAAACTAAAGTTCTGTGTAAAGGCTAAAATAAAGACATTGAAGCTGACATTAAAAGACAGATATAGGAATATCCTCACAAATTTCACTACACTTCACTCAAATCTGTCTGCATTTCCCTCCAAGAGCAAAATTCAACCACTATAAAACTCTAGAGACATAGGAAACTCTGGAAAATTGCCTGGTTTCATTTGGCTGAAATCCAGTTATTTTAACTCAGAGAGCAGGCAGGCTGAAATTCAGGGGCCATCTTCAAAGTCAAACCATTTAAAAGTAATGCTTAATTTTACAATTAGGGAAAATAAATGAAATTAAACTCTGTCCTTCTGTCCAGCTGATATTGAGTCATAGTTCTCAAGAGTATTTAAAAAAGAAAAAAACAACAAAACACAATTAAGACACCTTTGTAATATATTTTTAATGTCAGTAATATATAATAACTTATGATCACGTAAGAATTAAAAAACATAAGCAGTGCATGGGTATTAGTTGACCATTACCATTTCATATAGTTCAACCAGTGAATGGGAAGGACACAAACAACCTTATTCTTTGTTTGTCATGTGCATTTTCACTTCCTGTTTTGGTCACGAGATTTTATTTGTGTTTGAATGTTTACTTTTATTTCTCTACTGATTAATACTGAAAAAAAATAATATATATATATATGTATATATATATATATATTTTTTTTTAAAAAAAAAAAAAAAAAAAAAAAAAAACAACAAAAAAAAAACAATATTGTGATCTTGGAATATGGAACCAGGTCTTGAAACCACTGTGTCTCTATACATTCATTCATATTTCCCTAACATATGTTCATTTTTTTATTTAACTTTTTTATAACGGTAGGTTCTTGATACAGGCAAGCTCATTTCTCTCTTACTGCAGGAACATGTTAGTGAGTAGTTTTACTTCATTTGGCTTAAAAGGTAATAACCAATGCTCACTCTAAGGATTTTATTTATGCAGATTATTCTGCTTACTGCAATGTCTTCTTCCTAAGGGTTTATCAGATTTTCAAGACAAATGATTAATTGTTGAGTGTAATGTTTCCTCTACAACACTGAAAAATTCATGGGTTAATGTATTCATGTTAAGCAGGTGACATGAATATGTCACCTGAGGTATCCACATCAGTTACTATTTTAATTACATGCATTTTCTTGCCAATGCCTAGCCTGTTCATAGCAAAGCTATCAGCAAGACTAAAAGATTTATTATTGGTCTATTCTAAAATAGCTTCGTTTAGAGAAGAATCCAAAATAGTGACTGAAGAATTAATTGGAATGATTGTTCAGCATATCATACATATGTACAACATATTGCATAGCAGGAAAAAATATTCAGAATACGTTTCCTGTTTTCCAAAATTCATGCAGCTTAAAGTACAGTGATTAATGGCACATTCTCTTTGTAAGACACCATACTGTTCTTAGGTGGGATTCATGTATTGAACAAACACATTAAACGCAAACGTAAGCAAAATCTGTCAAGTGTTTAAAGTCATGCTTCAGGCTTTTGTGAACCAAATATTGTTCTTAGAGGCTTGCTATGCAATAGTCTATGCATATTGTCTATAGTATACACTAGTCATCTTCTAGGTATATATTATGCCCTTGAAGTAGAACAAGAAAACTATACAATACTGCTCAAAACTTAGGGTAACAAAAAAAATGTTTTTTCCCAAAAATGGCCAGAACCTCTCTTCTTGCCATTGCAGTGGTCACAACTCTTTATCATGTTCCAGTGTTCTCACAAAAGGAAGATGAGACCTTCTTCTCTTCCACCACCTGATGACTTGTATCAAATCTATGCAAAGTGCTATTATTTATGTGCCCTTGGTCTTTAAATTCTTCCTGTATTCTAAAGCATTGCCCCAGTTCTTACAAACATATTTATCTACAGTTTTTATTCAATAATATTGGTTTAGAGAATAAAAATATTAGGAGATCATTGATCATATTAAACACCAACCCTATATATGCTAACATGAGAATTGTGTAAAATAACGGGATAAATATACTTTTTTTTCTTTTTTTTCTTTTTTTTTGGTGCATTTGTGTGTAGTTGGTTTTTGTTTGTTTGTTTGTTTGTGTTTTTTTTTTTCTTTTAACATGAAACTTGTAGTTCTTATGGAGTTTTTAGTTCTAGGAAGAAATAGTCTTGTTTGACTGGCAGGAACAATGTTTCTTTACTTATTGCAACCAGACAAGGACAGTATATAAGAGATTTTGACTAGCATTAATGTCAGCCCAAGGGCTAATTCCTATTGAATGTTAAAAGAAGATGGACATCCAAATGCCATTTTGTGTTACTGAAAATATCTCCAATCATTAATACTCTTATCTGAAGTGGATAATCTCCTTCTCTCTGCCTAGATCTGCATGCCTGTATGTGTGTGAGCATGAATATACAGATACTAACTTAAATTCAGAGTCTTAATATGTTAAGATGCAGAAAGTGAGTTGAATCCATATTAGTGAATTAACATGAGGTAAGTCTCTAGCCACTGGGTGTCAATACTGATACGTTACATCAAGGAAGAAGAATTTAACAGGCAACAAAAACAAATATTTCTAAGTAGACAGTCGAATATTTAATATGATTGGGAAATCTTCTTACTCCTTCCCTACTACACAAACGTGCACATACAGGAATTAAGCAGATATAAATATGCCCATTTCTCCTATATGAGAATATGTTTGTGATACAATTTGATTGTGGAATTTGGTGCTTACCCAAATTCATTGTTTCAGCTGTGTAGAATACCACATTTAATTCACAGGAAAATTTTCATGAGGACAAAAGCTTTATTTTTGAGGAGTGGGAGGTGGGGAGGGTGGAGGAGTACCTGAAGTCTTTGCAAAAATCTGTGAAGGGGTATCAATTAACTGTGTGTGTTTTTCAGCTCTTTAGCACTCATATTTCTAGTTTCTTCCAAAAGAGCTATCTAGGCCTACTGATTTTCAAGACAACAAGGAATCTTTGCTCACTGTGGTGCACATAGCTATGCTGGATTAATGTATTTGTGAACACATATTTCTGCAGCCATTGCAATGGTAGTTTTTACTTTGAAACTGCTTAAGTAAAAATGGTAACTGTGCTGATACAGTCTAGAACCAGTTTGCAAGAAATAACTCAATACATTTCTAAACCTCCTTTTTTAAGACTGTAACGACAGCAATGTTCACTGTTATCTTTAAATACCAAAGTATTAGCTTCACAGCAAATTTTAAAATACTTGAGTACCAAAATTCACAAATAGGATTTATTTTAATCTCACACAGTTGTGAGGAAATATTTGTAGTCACCTTCATCCTCCCCTACATTTTAAAGGAAATTACATTCTTACTTTTAAGCAAGCAGTTATGATTAAAATGATTTGCTGCCAAATCACAAAATTGGCAGCCTGAAACTGCTGCAAACTTCTAACATCCTCTTATTTTTCTCACCTTTTTCTTTACTGTCATAGTTTCACAGCATATAGTAACTGTATTTAAACCCAGTCAGGATCATGTCCACGTAGATTCATGGCTACTTATAACATAATTATACTGTTCATAACAGAAATTCATAATTACGCTGAGCACTCTTTGTTCAATTTGGTACAAAAACAGACACCCCATATGCCAGTTATAAATACTTACCTGGAGATTATCACAAATGAGAATGATCTGGGAAGAACAGACCTTTTTGGATCCCATAAATTGCTTTTCCACCAATGAAGATCTCTCAGTAGAAACTTTAGAGTAGACACGTGATGATCAAAGGAATGTTCCATTGTTTGTCCCCCCCCCAAAAAAAAAAAAAAAAAAAAAAAAGAGAGAGAGTAATTAAGCATTCTTATTCTCCTCCCAGTCAATATCCAACCTATACTAGAAAACTGAAAATTCAACCAGCTGCCATGATCACTGAGTGTAAGTCATGTATGTATGTTAAATACAGAGAGCGCTAAGCTCATTTTTTGGTCTACGTATTTACAGCATCTGAATACACGTCAAAACAGAACTGTGAACCTTTAGGCCTCTGGTACATTCACCATAAGTTTAAGAAAAGGAAGATTTAAGTTATGGAATTGCAGTGCCAGTGCTCTAAGAAGTTGATAGAGAGTCAATGTATCCCACATTACCATCTACTTTTTCCCAATACATCTCCAATAACAGCAGAAAATTGAATTTCACCATAGTTCATGTGCAAGAGAAGGCTATCCCAACAGTGCCAGCAATATTGGATTTCAAAACAACATACAACAGCTGCACTGGGACACTTTTAGCAAAATGTATGGAGCTGACAGACAAACAGTGAAGACAGTAGACTTAACAGAAGAATATAGAGATTGTATCTGGCTGTCAGCCAGTGGAGAAAGAAAAACACCTGACAAAACAGAGCACATCAAACTCCCATCCCATCAAGGGTGCATTACTACTGATCTCAGGTGGAGGCTGACAGCTTGGTCTCAGTGTATTTTTACAATTCTAGTACTAATCAACAGAACTCCTGTCACTGAACTTGTCCATCGTTAGGTCAGGCATGCATCTCACAGGAATTGTTAACTATAGCTGATACTGCCTGAGGGCAGTGGGGTGGAGTAGGTGCTATCTCAGGTCCTTCCATGCTGTTTCCTACTTGAGAAGGCTATTGATGCCCTACTTAGGCACTGTGATTTATTCTGTCATTGTGAAGGTCCTCCCAAGGTCATTAGCTCTGTCACTGAGAGTTAGATTATATCAATATTTTTCCCGCTAAGGATTATATTACATAACACACAGCCCCATTGAATTCAGTGATATTAGGGAACCAATATTAATGCTAAATCTGTGAAGCATGGAGTATCACAAAGGTATTCAGGCGACAAAAGCTAACAGTAATGTTTGTCAGTTACTCAGTTCCAACATTGTGTATGAAATTGTATTTATGAGTAGAACAATTCTCAAGATTTCTACATCCAATGAAGGACATAAACACCTACAAACTCAATGCTTTGATCAAAACAACTTCCACAGTCATAAATTAGGTATGCAAGCTACCTTCATGCTGCACTGGGAAAGTTGATGAGGTGGTGTGGAAACTTCAATAGAAGTAATCTTTTCTGGCTATGTTTTGCAGCAAAGACCTGATACTACTCTATTAGTTCATCAGGCACAAGCAGAAAACCATCTCCCAGGAACCTCCTACTGGTATTTGACCCATGATGGCCTGACCTCAATACTCTTTTCATAACAATTAGAAGTTGATCTCGTTGATATGCCTAAGAACTACTTTAAAGAAGGAAGTAAATGTGAAATACTGCCATTAACCATGCTTTAATTCAGGGAATGAAGTTATTTAGGAATTTTTCTCAAAACCAATTTAAATCCATTGACTAACTGCTCATCTATGATACCTATTTAGTCTGGGATCTTCCTAGGTTTTTAAAGGCAACAGGCACCTATGCCTCACTAAAAGTCAGTGGGATATTAGTTGCCAAGCCATTTATGTTGTTTAATGAGACACTGCTAAGCCTTTGTGCAACATTTGCAATGGCAACTTACTCTTACACGCAATTGATCATAGTAGGACTATCTGTAAGGGTATGGGCTAATAAGAAAGTACTGGAGACATTTAATTTGCCCTTGTACCATAGCACTAAAATGTCCAGTATGGATCAATATGGCGAAACTGCTGTGAAATCTGTAATTTTGGAATTTTCCAATTCTGGCTCTGCATTTTTCTGTAAATTCACTATTTTATTTTAGAATAAACAAAGAAGCTTAATATCTTCTTTGAAATGTCTTGAAAAATAATTTATTCTACTTTAACAGATCATTAAGAGCCTGTGATATAGTTTAAAAAAAAAAAAAAAAAAAAAAAAAAAAACTTTTCATTAAAAACACATTCAAAATAAGATCTTGCTGGAGTTCCTGCCTTGAATCAAAACGTCTCCTGACAAATCATTCTTAATCACAGTTCACTACACTGAAGAGTATTTTCCAGAGGTTTATGGTGAGCTACATTAAAAAAAAATAATACTAATAAAATCATTTAAGTGAAGATTTAGCATATTCGGTATTCCATTCCACAACAGAAAAATAAAGTAGAAAATAGGTAATTAGATGTTCAGAGACTAATTCATAAAATAATACAAAAGTTGTCTAGAGATCTTGGAGGGTGGGAGTGGTATTTTTATTCTGACAGCAAATATTTCTAAAGGCAAAAAATAGAAAACAACTAAGTAAATACACAGCTTCAAATGCCATAGCAGTTTCATCAGCAAGGTGAGCAAGGGTCTAGAGCACCTCTCCTATGAAGAGTGGCTGAGAGAGCTGGGAGTGTTCAGCCTGGAGGAGATTATGGTTATAGAGGATCTTATCAAGGTATACTTAAAGGCAGGGTGCAAAGAGGATGGAGCCAGGCTCTTCTCAGTGGTGCCCAGTGCCAGGAAAAGAGGCAATGGGCACCAACTGAACCACAAGAGGTTCCATCCGACCATCAGGAAGCACTTATTTACTGTGAAGCTGATGGAACACCGGAACAGGTTGCCCGGAGAGGTTTTTAAGATCTCCCCCCACAGACATCTTCAAAAACTACCTGGACACATGCCTGGGCAACCTGCTGTAGGTGTCCCTTCTTGAGCTGGGATTTTGACCAGAGGACCTCCAGAGGTCCCTTTCAGCATCAGCCATTCTGTGGTTCTGCGATTCTCCTAAGCATTCTACCTTTATTATTGCTTTTCAATACACAATATTTTACTCGTCTAAAGCTGCTCATCACATTGCAGTAAACATGATTATTTTCAGCTCTGTCACCTTCTCTCTCACTTATTCCTCATACTGTTCTTATGTGAATTCATTCAGGTCAGACTTCTCACAGCGCTGCCTCTAAATAACTTGCACAGCAGTTGGGTAATCCTTTAATAGAAGAATAAACTGGTGCATATTGATCTCTACTCCTTCCAGTAATTAAAATTAATTAGTTTTTCCATCTAAGACAAATATAATAGTTGGGACTGTACATATAAGGAAAGAATCCGAAATAATAAAATACTTAGAACCACACTGTGTCCTTTTCATCATCCAACTACTATGTATAACAAAATCATTTGTGAGCATAAAGTTACTGTCAGAAGATGTGCTTTGTGATGCAGACTTATCCTTGGTAGGTCAGTGAAGGAGCTTCCAGTAAAAAAGCTTCCACCTGATAAACTTATTTCTCTTATAACAACTAATCTCTCTGCATTTTCTCTGAAATTTCTAATTTCTGTTAGAAAATTGGGTAGCAATGATGGAGCTAAACCTACA
This sequence comes from Anas platyrhynchos, assembly GCF_047663525.1. NCBI lineage: Eukaryota > Metazoa > Chordata > Aves > Anseriformes > Anatidae > Anas > Anas platyrhynchos. Next base: position 2,346,050 of record NC_092594.1, read on the forward strand.
GTCCAGAGAGCAGAACACACTTGCACGTTAGGGTCATGTAGGTATCCTATGAATTAGGGAGTTTTCAAAGAAGTCAGACTGTAGTTGCTGAGTTTGAGTGAAAACTGAATGATTTAGTTAACTGAATTAGTTAGTCTGAGGCTCTGATCTCAGTGCATGTTAAATGTTTGCTTGTTACAAAGAAAACATTATGTGTTGTAAGTATAGTATTTTGCTCGAATTTGCAAATTGTGACAAGCTATTTGAACAGATGTCTTTCATAAATACAACTTTCTGACTCCTACTCTTAAGTATTCAACAAAAAAAAGGGTAGAATAGGTGGTAGAATTCTATTCTTCTGCTTTGGATAAAATGGGTTACTACAGGGCACCAACTGTGAATGTTTGGTGTTTGACTGCTGTGTTCATTATTGTTCAAACATGCTTGAAACACCAGCAAAGTTCCATGACTGTTTCATATTTCTAGGCATTACCTGTGTGGAGCTCTCTTCTGAGGCTGTTTCAGACCTGAAAATTATTCTGCTAGGCAATGTTGGGTTGGAGTTGCCTCTCCTCAACATCCCTTACCACCTTAATTAAAAAGCTATAATTGTCCAATGAAAATATTCTATAGTCCTTTTTCTTCATAGTAACTGGCTATAGGTAGTCTCAGGTATCTCCCTGTTACTCAAAATGTCCTTGTAACTCAGAAGAAATTCTTGCCAAAAAAAACCACAGATCTGAACTTCGGTAGTCTTTTGCTAAGAAAAGACATTGTCAATGTAATTTATATTCTTGGCTGACTCGCAGAAGAAGCTGATTGTAGAATTCAAAGGCTACAGTTTACTACTGCATCCCTGTTTCAATGATGTGCAGCTCAGACAGTTTATTCAAGTATTTAAGAAAATGGGGAAGAGGTAGCACAAGATGACACACTGCTCATAATATGGATTCCAAGAATGTTTCAGCTCACCCAGCTACATTTGGGCAACAGCTAGGCTCCAGTCAACAGCATTTAGAAGGTTATTGTCAACCCAAATAATAAAAGCAGGTACCTCTAATTAGCTTGGTAACTGTCTTGGTTCCACTGAATAAACTGATTCATTTTATTGACATGGGAACCTAGACATACTGGTCAGACACGAACTTCTACATTTTAAGCATCAAAATTAAGGAAAGGTGAATCCCCTTAGTGCAGAGTGAGATGAATCCTATCCCCAATGCCCAAACCCAATATTCATATCATATTCCTAACCACACTGCTTTGAGTTGCTTAGGAGCCTGTGGATCCTAATCACAATTTTACACACACAGACATGCACAATATGGCACACAACAGTTTCAGTGATATCGTCAGCACTCAAATATACTACAAACCTCATGGTAAAATTCATCTTCCATCACTGCAGTATGTCCAAAATACAGCTGCTCTTACGCTCTGTGCTTCCACTCTGAAGAAGCTTCGTGCAGTAAGAGCAGAAAAGGTAGTTATAGTTAGGTATAAAGGTAGTTTTAAAGGTAGTCATTCCTTCTGTCCCACTTCCCATGCATTAACTCCCATGTAAGCAGTAGTATAACCCACTGAATGGGGACTACCTTATCAAGTGAAACCAGGAAAATCAGCGTGTGCCCAGTCCTCTCCACACTATTATATCTTACGGCTACATAGACTGTGAACTGTTGTGTAATGCCTTACAAGGCACTGAAAACAGTGGCTCCTCTTCTAATATAAAGCTTCAAGTACTATAATAATGTTTTAATTTGCTTCTCTCTCTTCAAGAAAGTGTAAAGATTTTCCTCTAAATCTCAGACATTCTGCTGCATTAAAAAAGTGACTCATAAAGAATTTCATTTGACCTTTCTCTGCAAAACACATTTTCCTTTTGGATTAAACATTCTTTTCTTGATTGTACTTTCTTTAATCCAAATGCTTCAAAAATACCAAAACACAAGAGGGAGATTCTTGTGATATATCATAAAGCCAAATGCTATTTTACTTCATACTACAAAAAGAGAACTTTCTTATCTTAGAAGATATTATCATTTGCTTTTCCCATAAGCAAAGAGACTACTTTAGAACACAACAGTTAGAATATTGAATCTTACTGATTCAGCAAAACCCATTTAGCTGTACTCAGTTCAGCAGTAATAAAAATATATTATCCTTCTTTAACAGGAAACAAATTTGTAATTGTCTTTTAAAAAACAAACAAAAAAAAAACCAGTAGTTTAGTAATTATTCTACAGGTTCACAATAAAGTCTGTCATTTAAAAAATGTCTGCCTTTCCTTCCTGTGTTACATTATTTTTTTTCCCCTTTAGACACATGGTAAGGGATAGACTTGAGCTATGAATGCATTTCATATCAGCAATTCACCTAGATCTTTGACTAAGAACCCCACTTTGTATCATTTTTAGAGATTTTACACTTTAGAAATTGAGGCTACAGTTTACAAAGACAGAAATCTTAAACTATTTTCTACAATCTGTATTTTGTCACAAAAAAATAAGTAAGTAGAGAGCCTTGCACCCACTGCTAATTATAGTGGGGTTGAGATGAAAATTTTAAGACATTTAATCATGGCCATGTAGAATTACTGACGTTGCATTAATTGTGTTAAGTACCTATCTAATAAACCAGAGTTACTATCCACTTAGCTCTACAAAGAGCAAAATCAATTTTAAATTAGTTTATGTAATATAATAACTTACAATAAAACAACTGAACACAAAGAACAATGCAGATACCCATCTGCCTTGCTGTCTTTCCCATGCAATGAAAACAGCTGATGAATTCCAATAAAATTTGAACTCTGATTTCTAAATTAATCACAAGCCTCTTAGTTTCATGCAGTCCATTCAGTACCAAGCTCTCACTGGCTAATATGATCCACACATACAACTATGATTCATGAAGCAAAGAGAAAAATATAATTCACATGAATATGAGGAAGTACATACTGTGACAATGGAAATGAGATAAGTGATATATTAAAACAGAGACCATGAAGAAAAATCAGAATTATTTTCACTCTAGAATAGAATGGTTTCCTCCTAAGCAATATGGGACACATGGATGACTACTGCACAATTGTTTAGATAAGAATTCAGATAGGTGCATAACAGGGAGTAACTCTATAGGCACGGAGGTGCACAACATGAACACATGGTCTTTCCCATCTCTTTCATTCTCTGATTCCTTAACTTTTATAATAGGATTTTATACATATATATATATATATATATATATACACACACACATATATATATTATTATGACCAAAGAAGGCTAACAAAGAAAGGCTACATCGTTACCACAAGTTGTGCTTGCAGGACATCTGTACTCACCCCTCATCATCCATTTTGTAACTCGCACATTTCCTTCTTTATTTGGATGTCATATTGTTTGACAGATTCCTCCCTCCCAAATCAGTTCTGTTTTCCTCAGTTTTCTCCAGTTCTGTTCTCTTCTTTCTCCAGAGTCTAGTTTTATTTTCAGAGTATCATTTCTAAGGAGCATGTGATACACAGACATGACTATTTGATGTTCAAGTGCAACAGTAAGTCAGGTCAGGACAGAATGGCAGGAACAGAAAGATATTTTGTTGACCAGTTTCTCCCAGTCTCCCTCTCCCTCTGTCTGTTCACATGCAGAGAGAACACAGGTGACACTTATGGAGGAAGATTTAAGAAAATACCTTGTTTCTATTAACGTTGTGTTCTACCTGTGATGTAGTGTTTTATCTACACAGCATCTGAAATACCAAGTTCAAATACCACTACGGACATATAAAATTATGTGCGCAGTTTATTTTCTTCAGCCACTGTCCCCCCAAAAAATCTTGTGCTACTTCTGCAACACTATCTGCAATATCTAATTCTTTTCATTTCTTTCAAATAACTTCAATTAAAAAAAACTTCAGTGATTGAACAGAGTCAGATTCTGAAATGGAAGAAAATTAACAGGGAAATGGTCAGATTTACTATGCTTTCTTTTAATTCTTCCAGCTACCTGTTAAGAACGAAAATTTGTTTTTGTTGAGAGCCCATAGTTTTTTAAAATCACTCTCTTAAAATAAGAAAATGACCAGAAAAGACATTGCTTTTCTGTTCTCTATTACCTTAAAAGTCTTGTTCATTCACTATCACTAGATAAAATTCCATTTTTTTTCTGAAATTCTGTTGAAAAGTACTTTTGTCAAAAAAAAAAAAAATCCATGTGTTTCAAATAAATACATTTTAAGGGCTCTTACTACTGAGTTAAACTTTTTTCTAGGCCAAAGCATTTGATTATTGCAATTAAAAATTTAACACTTGATATTAACAATCACCTCTCTAGCAAAAGTTCATTGTATTTTCAAAATATATATTTTTTAGCCAAAAATTAGAGACAATAATATATTTCTGACTATATCTGCCTATTAGTAGGACTCTGCAACTTTCAAACCTCCAACAAGGAGGTCAGAGAAAAGATTTTTGAGATTTCATTATGACTATTATCATTGTTAGTGATAAATATGCAGTTTGATTTACTAAAAAAAGTAAAAAAAATACTGTCAACTTATTACGGAGCTAACTTATAAGAAGAGGATTAAGTATACGGACTTTCAGCAGCAACTAGGAGCTCTGGTCACTGACCAAAACTGTGCTATGCAACTTGCTGTAAAAACAGAGCAAAAAGACTTTTCCAACTGTAAAATTAGCAGGAAACAGGAAAAACATAGATCTTTTTGCAGAGCACAAAGATCACCTCTGCTTAGAAACAAGATAGTAAATTTAGTGCATCCACTTAATGTATTTGTAAAAGGACACCCTTTATGCCAGTGACTGTATAGTCCAACACCCAATCTAATCTTTAAAGGTCCCTTCCAACCCAAACTATTTTATGACTCTATTACTATGTAATAAATAACAGGAACTTTCACACTTTTGCAAAGGGACCCATCTTCAAAACAGATAGATACACAAAGACAAGCATTCCCTTGATCTAACATCTAAAGCACAAAGATAATTTAGCCCCAACAGGCTGTTCCATGTTTTAGTACTTCTTCACACTGTAAGGTTTATTAGGATTCCAGCAGTAAGTATCTTTTCTTTCCTAATGGAACATAAAATTTTACTACTTATGTATTTCTTTCTTGAAATATTTATAGTGCACCATTTGGTTTGTGATTCATTTTCATTAAAGTTCTTTTAAAACTGAATACTTTGATTTTTCTGGATCTGACTCCTGTAGTTCCCAGCTCAGGTCTGCAGGTCAACAAGTGTCTGGTGCCAGCTGGCTTTGTACTGAGACTTCACATAGGTTGGCACCTGCATCTGCATTAAAAAAGCAGGGTGATACCCTAGGCTTCTGACTCAGACTAAGAAGTAGGAACTGCTTTTTCATTTCTGACTATGTGAGAATTTCATGGCATGTGGCCATTTCGAAAAAAAAAATACATATATATATATATATATATAGCTTAAAGTGAATTTTTTGTATGATGATGTCAGCATAAATTTTATTTTGGTGTGATTGAATCACATGACTGGATACTAAGCCATGTTTCCCATTCAATTTTTTGGAAGTTTGTTAAAAGCTATGATAAAAATTAAGTAAACAAGTTTTCTCAGCAATTCAATAAGATGTTGTTCTCCAGGCTTAACAGCTACTATGGAAAGACTAAAAGTCAAAAACCCAGGAAACATCCAGCTTTTAAATATTTTTCAAGTGAGGTACAAGGATAATTATTCTGCCATAAATCCCTGTTACACATCACATTTTCTCATTTGCAGGTTGAACTTTGTGTTTTATCTTATCCTCCAGCTCTTCATGTCCAACATTAAGCTTTAATAAAAGCACCCACATTCCTGAAATGCCTTAACTCTATCCACTCTTGTATCATAGAATCATAGAATATCCTGAGTTGGAAGGGACCCTTAAGGATCATCAAGTATCATATTTGCCTTTACCTCACCTATATTTGTAACTAATTATTCCCCTAAAACTTACTGTTTTGCATCTTTCTCATCTTCTAGTTTTGTAATATTAACAGTTAAAGTGTATTTCCTTTCTAATTCTCTGAGAGCTAAAGTTTACACTTTAGACAGATTCTACAGTTTAAGCGTTGAGGTGGATAATGTGACCATTTGTCTGAGCCTCGAGATATTAGGTAATAATCTGGAAACATGACTTCTAATCAAATTCTTTAGTTTCATTTAAAAGTAAATGGAATACATTCTTGCCCTTCTACATAAAAGTTTCAATATTGATTATATTCATCTGGCACCTTGACTAATATCATGCTCTGCTTATAATGCAATATTAACATACAAAAATATTCTTACCCTGATTTGGTAATTGTATAGTTTATTCTCACTTTGGCAAGAAGCACTTCTAGCACCGTACTTGCTTCAGATTATTTTTATTTATTAGACTTTAATAAAATCTACAAAAGGGTACACTGATTTATAGTGCTTTCAAAGAGCAACATAGCCTAGTCTCTCACTGAATTTTGGTATGTTTAATTAGGAATTTATATGACCTCCTCTAAATCAGCCATATGGTTCTTACAGAAGCTTACTGTGCAGCAGTCCATATTGTACCTGATACTGTGGAAAAAAAACCTGTAGTTACTCTCCAGTGTTGCTGATGTAGTACTTTTCATAGGCACAGCAAGTTGAAAGGATTTAAACGATACTGAACAAGTAGTTAACAGAAGGAATTATTAATGTTTGTGTTTCCCCCTCAAGGGGAAGGAAGTACAAATGACTTGGGTGATTAACCTTTTCAGGAAGTGATCAACTCATTTCCTTGGATTTGATTTAAAGTGGAAGCCCACCTGAGTCACAGAATCACAGAATCACAGAATTTCTAGGTTGGAAGAGTCTTCCAGTAGCCCTTAATAAGATAAACTTTTATATGTCATTATCTCAATTACTATTCTGAGGTAGTTCTACACATGCCCTTACATTCCTTTAACAGACGTAAGAACCTGTTTTCCATGAATAGTCATGTATTGTTTGGTCATAATTGCTGAGGCTCAGGAATAGTTGGGCATTAAGACCACATGAAGTTCAGATCTTGGAATCCCATATAACTGATGTGTGTGCACACAGAAGCTTTCATTTCAAAGTATATCTGGTACATGCTTTTGGTCTTATATTGCCTAAAAGTGTATAGTAAATGCACTCTGCTTTTTTTTTTTCAGTGCAAAGATATACTTGCACCTTAAGACTGTGAAGACTGTGAATCCTGTAAAAATAAAACTATACTTAAAACAAAAACAATAGATTCAATTACTTTTTACAAAGATTTTTTTTTTTTTTGTAAGATCAGCAATGATATCAAATTCCCAAGAATAACTTGAATAAATAAAAAAGAGCTTCACGAGGGAAAGGCAAATGTTAATTTTAATTGAGAACTGAAAAAATGATTATGAGAGCTGGACTTTGACATTTTTTTCCCTTCTGATGATACTTCAAAGACTGATTTGCTAAAACTATGATGCCCGGATAAAAATGGAATTATATACCTAGCTTATGTACAGTTTTTTTCATTGCTGGAGAACAAAAACCTCTGTTTTTTACAGAAGGTTCCTGCTGCCACCCAGGAACGAAGGATTCAGTCTCACAGTGAGGTAGTAGAAAGGAAGTAGCATTGGAAGTTCCATCCCTGTCAGCTGGACGGAAACCTAAGAAGGAAGATATGCTCACTGAGGAGAAACTAGCATATGGAATCAAATCAGCGTAGAGTAGCTCTGGCTATGCTTTTATACTGCAAGTTTTACAAAGCGTTATAATCCAACAACTCATCTTTGAATGTGTTCTACAGAATCACAAACTTATGTTTTGAATAAAATTATGTCCTTCTTTCACCTTCCCAGTACTAGGATCAGAAAAGTTCTAAAAATATAAATGATTTTATGAATTTTTTAAAATACAGCTTTTTATGTCTGAAGTTGCACAAATAACACAACGATCAATAAATTCAGTGGAAAAAGCACCAGTGTGCACATGTGCATCTGCATAGCCTCATTAAGTTCATTTACTACACTGAGATCATCATCAGTTGCTTCTTATAATACACTTCTTATGTATTATTGCATGCGGGCCAAATTATTTACTTGGTCTTTATAACTTTAATGCAGAGCACAATTGTTATTTCATTTATATTTTTCACTAGCACTAGCTTTTTTGTTCCCTATATTGAATAACTGTTCTAAAAGCAAGTGAATGTGTCATGTGCTCGAGAGAAATAACTCCAAGTACCTTAAAACTAGTTTTCCTCATGCACATGAGATGCTGGGGTATTACATAAAGAAAAAGACTGTGAATCCAAGATAAGAGAATTAATTCTGATTTGGAAAGTCACCTTATGTAAATGTTAATTACTACTTGATTATGTTGATTTGAGGGATTTCATAATGAAAACAGTATTATTCCTTGCTTAAAATGTCACACTTTCAAAGCACTTCAGCAAGACAATGTAATCAAGAAAGCAGATTTAGTATACTGAGACAGTAGATAGCATTTATCATTGTTATTGATTACTGATTTATCATTGTTATTGTTACTGATTTCAAAACTTGCTATGGGAAAAAAGTGAATCAGATTAAAGACAGTATTTTTAATGGCATTGCAAGCCATCTGCTAAAACATCAAGACATCCTCACTCAAAAGTCTGACATTCAGTACTGAGGTTACTAGAACACAAGTAACAATTTCAATTGCAACAATATCTTAATGCAAGAGGAGTCAAATACTTCTCTGAGTTCAGTGATACCAACACTTACGAAACTGTATCACACAATATAGTTTATAAAGCATCTGAGAGGCTCCTAAAAAATGGTATTTCATTTTTTTAAAAGTACTTTTTAAAACTTTTTAAAAACATTTTTAAAGTACTTCTTTTTAAAGTACTTTCTTAAGTACTGAAGAAAATAATTAAATAATTCCTTAGAAGCATGTATCTCATTGATTTCAAACTGTGTTTTTTTCTTCTAACTCACTTATGTGCTCCTATAAACCTCACTTTCTGGCATAAATTCTTTGAAAATACTTCATATATTCTCCATAATTATTCTACCTAAAGGTCCCCGAATATTTTTTAATTTCACCATTATAACAACTACCAGTTCTTTTTGTTTTGCAAAACAGGACTTAGATTACATATTACTCTCTGAAATCTAAACACACTAAACATCTAAACAATGAAAAATCCTAGGCCCACATCTCAAAGGTTTTATTTAAATCACCAAAGAAACCTGGAATAAAGTGTTACACATAGCAAAACTAAAATCAGACATTTGATAAAACCTTAATTATAAAATATTTTTCCAAATGAGCATGTTTGATTCAATGCTCAGCCATGCAGAAATTAAGAATCTGATTGTTAAATTTTTGACAGGTTTTATAACAAGCTCCCTAAACTCAATTTCCACCAGCACGTTTAACAGTTCTGTTTAACCTTAACAGAAAGTTAATTCCCTTAAGAGCTCATCTGTACAGCTCCAAGTAACTACCATAAATAGACATTTACTCTAACTGAAACATCTAAATGTTTCAATACAAACCCACTTCGCTAGACCATTACATTGTAGAAAATGACACTTGTGCAAGAAGTGAGCTGAATGCTGGTGATCTTGCAAGAAAAGAGTTCCACCACCCTCCTAAAAAAGCCAACCCCCTCAACAAAATTATAGTTAGGCAGGGAATATACCAATAAACACAATTACTTAATTAAAATATCCCTAAATTTGGGTCTACATTTTAGCCAATATGTAGCTTAATGGCTTTGTAATTAATCACGTTTTAATGTAAACACTTTGAAGTTGCTACTCTGTAATGTTCATTACAAATAGTCCCTGTGGGGAATCATCACATTATTTCATTAGAACTCCTGCCTGTTGTTAATTGCTTTTAGGAAAGTGTGAATAAATTAATTGTGTCTTAAAAGACAGTGGTGCAAATGTATATGCCTGTTTGACTGTGGGGACTGCTCTTTTCCTGTTGCTCTACACAGTTGGCAGAACTAGCCTGTTTTAATCAGTAACAGTTGATGTTGCAAAAATTTTAAAAAGGAAAACACAGTTTGCAAACCACAGTGTTTACCATGCCAGCCAGGACACAGTATGGTTCAGGGTCATGGGCAATTAATTTTTAAGTTTTTATGAAATCACCTTTGTAAAAGAAATAATGTTCTTTAGCAGGGATGACTGATGTACCTTAACTGAGCAAGTTAAAACATCCAGGATGTTTTCCCTGTGATGGAATATGTGACAACTTGCAGTTAAAATCAAGGGTTTTCCCTGATTCAGAGACGTATGTTATTTCATATAAATTTAATAACATTCAGATTAAATACTTTAACAAAGAACATTTTATTTAGATGTTCCCATTCAAAATGTTAGTAAATATGTTCTATGTAGTAGAAACAACCTACATTAGAATTTGCAAACAAATGTTTAAGCAAAAAAATAAAATTACCTTTTTATGACAGTAAATTCGTGTTTGAAAAAAACTGTATGTTAAAAGAGAAAGAGCTTCTTTATTATGTGGAAATGAAATAAGCACAAAACATTTTCCTTACAAGTAAACCTATGGCATGATACAACATCCTACTTAACTGGGCTGCATCATAGATACCTAAATACAGTCTCTTGGAAAATATTGCTGCAATCCAAAAATCAAAAGAAATTAGATAAGAGGAATCTAGGAATATATTTAAGAACCATTAAAAAATACAGAATCATTATTCTGTCCCTTATTAACACAATGAATTTTAAGCTTCTAACTTCTGTATTCATTGTAACCCTCTGATTTTGGGGGGAACCAACATTTCAAAATCAGACAGATGTCTAAAAATTGGCAATGTGATTGTCATTAATCTTGTTCATCATTAGTCAGTTGATTTAAAAAAAAAATGAGGAGTGAAATCTAGGAATGTTATATTTACAGATACTAAAAATACCAAGACTATTGATTTGGAAAAAGATTAATCACAAAGGAGATGCTAAGAAATATAAACAATGAAGGAAGAACTTCTGTTCTCTTTGTCTCAGAAGATAAGAACAAGGCAGTCAAAACTGAAAAAAAAACCTAATTGCAGTCTTATGAAAGGTACAACACAGAAACAGACTTCAAGAAGAACTGCCAGTAAACACGACTTGGAAGATTTAAAAGGGATTGCACTTTGTATTAATTACAGGAATGTTCCGTTATAGTGTGAATTAAGAAAGGAAGATTTAGAATGGATGTAAAAACTGGGTCTAAATGCCAGTTACTTTTTGGCTAAAGACAATTGCTAATTATTGGGCATCAGAGGAAAAATGCAGATTGTCCTAATTATTGTGTTGAATGTTCTGTTATAGCATCTGTAGCTGGCATCTCCTAGGAACTGGATACTGTGCTTGATAGTCTTCAGCATGGCAATTCTTTCCATTCTAGCTGAATTGGAAAGGAAGAAAAAAAAAAAAAGAAAGAAAAGGAGGATGAGGGGGAAAGGAAAGCCTATGCATGTAGTATGAGCAAAATTCTGCATCTTGGGTATGAAAATTATCCAGGGGCTGTATTAGATTACATTATTCATGTATCAGTTACTGCTTATATTGATCTTAAAACATATTATTCATTTAATAAGTGGTCCTACTGATTTCACTTAACAACAACAAATGATTAGGTGAACACATGCTTGCAGCATCAAGTAATGGGCTGAAAACAAACATGATGTTTAAATTCATCCTTAACTACTCCTGAACTACAATACAAATATTGTGCTATGGAAACTGAAAATACTTTGGATCTTACTGTGTCTAAATGATCATTAAGTCTGTGTTAAAAAGAATTAACTAATGAAGTGTAAATTAATTAGTTTTGTAAAGCACTTTGTAACACTAAGTGAGTATTAAGTATTCATTTTCTATTATCAAATCAATAGGAAATAGCTTATGATAATAACAGTAAAAACACTCTAAAACTTCATAGACTTTCTTGTATTAAATCACACACTTTGTAGATCATACAAAGAGAACCTTATTAAGCCATGCTATTTCTAGGTTGATTTAATTGCTGCGTCAAAAGCTCATAAAATTACTTAGAGCTTATAAAATTAAAGTTAGAGCCCTACGTATACCAGAAACAGTTGGAAATGTGCAATTGAGCAATGACGCATGTCCCATGTAAATCACTGTTGAAGCATGAATACACAAAACTTGTTTTTTCTTGCAGTGTCACCTCTCTGTCACTGGTATACTGCTCAAACACTTCTTTCACCTCTCAGCAGGAACTGCGGTTGAAACTAAGAAAACATGGAGAAAAGGGATTAAGTGGATGTGTGGCACTGGTGCTGAAATACATTGTATGACCCCAGTGTATCTGTTATAACAGGGCTAAACCAAAAGCACGTGCAAGCCAGTAAGAAATGAAAGAAACTCCAATACAACCTGCCTGAAACACTTTTCCTCAAGTATTAGGCTACCTGTGTTGACACCACAGTTAGGAAAATGACAGGAACTTTGCTTAACAGAATGGAGATAAATAAAGCTATAGCATTTATTGAGCTGCTATGCAGTCTTACAGCTCCTATGAAGAGCAGAGACAAAACTTGCTAAGACTGCAGAAATTCTGCACAATCACCGGTCCCCAAAGCCAAGAGATGCATGCAAGGGACTTTTACAGACGGAATGAGGAAGTGAATTGATTCCTGAATACGAGCTGTATTAAAAATCATACTGGAATTTATTTGACAATAGTTAAAATGATGCAGGTGACTTGTTTTATATCTGCTACACAGATTGAAGCAACACAATCTGACCAGGAAATGTACTTGTCTGGCATGCTCACTGAATGAACAATTTTACTGCATGCTCCACAACTACAAGGAAATTAGATAATCTGTAGAAGAAACAAGCTGGGATCAGCCAGAAAGGACATCAAGGACAATATTCACAGTACATTCTCATTACAAGTAACAGTCTGAATATGCCAATAGTTTTTGTATGAAAGAAAAAAAAAAAAAAAAAAAAGAAAGCAAGATATTTGGGCATACATATTGACTTTTCAAGTCAGTGAGAAAATAAAACCTTTGGAAAAATACCAGAGTACATTTTAGATTCATCAGCATGTTTGGGCTAATATGAAGCCCAGTGAAATTGCCAAGATGATTCTATAACTGTCTCATTTGGAAGGCAATTTTATTGTTTGGATTCCCGGAAGGTCCAAAATGAAATAAGTCTCACATGGAGCTTGCTATTTCCATAGTTTGGAAGCTGGTTTATTACAGACAGCTCCAGAAAATGAGATTGCAAGAATAATTCAAAGTGTATGGTTAGAAAATCTTTCTTCCCTTACAGGATTTCATGGTGGATACAGGATTGTAAACCTCTGCACTGTGAAGCAGCAGTGATATCTTAACCTGGTAGAGAGTTGCCAGTTGCACTGGCAAATCACTGTGTGTCTGGGGGCCTACCACACCTATTAACTTCATCCCAAAACAGAAAATAGCTGAAATTTTTGAAGCAGTCATGGAGGGGTCCAAGGATATAATCAGTCGTATGAAATAAAGATTATTTTTTTTATTATTTTTTTTTAGATTATGCAATGGTTGGATTTTGTGGTGTCAGTCTAGCATCTTTTATGGTTACAATTGCAACCAAAGGCAAAATTTGCAAATTTTCAGTCCTCTGGAATTGCATCCAAAGTTAACTCGCATGAGTGGTGAACTCCCTGGAGTGTAAATAGTGAAAAGAGCAATAGATTCTCTGTATCTAGAGTGATTCAGAGATTTCAAGAGATTTCATTAAAGACAGAAGCATCAAAATCTCCTTCTCTCTCCTTTTTTTTATTTTTTATTTTTATTTTTTCTTCCCAAACTTAGAATAACAGCTTAGGCTGCTTTATTACCTTGTAGAAGCATTTCCTTAACATCAATCTTGCTGAAACCTATCTGGAATGTAAAATACAACAGAAAGGGACATATTTACTAAAATAGATACTACTTATCTTGATCTTACAGATTAACACAGTGAATAGAACCTGCATCTAATATTTGATACTGATCCATGGGAAAAGTATATTAGGACATCTCTGGTTCACAGTATGCATTGGAGAATATAACAGTCACATGGCCTACTATTAAAATACATTTTCAAATTGTGAAAGATTCTTGAAAATAGGTGTTTTTTTTTTTTTGTTTTGTTTTGTTTTGTTTTGTTTTATAAGGTAGTAGTGTTGAAAATAAGAAAAAACAATGAATTTTCCAAAGATTTCGGGCCCTGGAATATGTTATTAAGAGAACTGGATCTTCCATAACTCTTAAGAAAATTGTGGTCACCATCTTTTGGGTCCTCTCAGTAAATTCCAATCTAGTATTGTTGATAGTTCAAGAAGCGGGTTTTCTGCTACAACAGTTATTTATTCTAAAAGGTCTGTAATGCTCTGTGTGAGCTCAGCCAGTTCAGAAACATCAGCAAGCATTAAAACTGTTGGTATATGTTCCTGAACAGATTACACATGACACTGGAACATGGTTCACATCTCAAGTTTCAACTATTTGTCATAATAAATGACATTAAACATCAGCTCCTTACAAGACTCCCAGAAGTAGGATAACATAAAGGGTTGTTCTACTCAAGGAAATGATTATGGTATCACCCTAAATAAATTGGGCCTACAACACACGATTACACTTTTAAAAATCAATTATAGAATTGCATCCCAGACTATTACAGATCAGACACTAACACTACTGCTTATAGAATGCCTGGTCTTTGTTAGAGGCTGAGGGACTGACGAACTCTCACAAACAAACGAGAAGTTTGCAAGTCATTCTTCTTGATTTTGATTTTATGGGGGGAGGGAATGAAAAATCATCATGAGTAGCCATGCTGAACTGCACATTTAACTAGGAGAAAGTATCTTAGGGTGTCGTATTTCCCCTAATGTAGCATGATTGAGGGCTGCTTCCAAAAAAAAAGTTCAGCTAACTTATCCCTGGACCTTGCTCTCCCACTGCTTTTTTTGCCCCTGTTCTAAATAACGATCACGCAGTCAAAAAGGTGAGTTGGTACAGCTTATAGATCTGACAGAAATCCACGGGCAAAACATACACTTTTCTAACAGATCAGCAAACTGAACTGACTCACTTTAAAGGCACATCATCACTACACTAAGCGCAGAGGGTACGAATCCACAACTGAAGCATGATGATGTCTGTTCAATATTATGCTCAATTAAGAGTAATGGTAAACCACACTTTTAATTTGAGAATACGGAAAAGTTATAACGAAATTCTGTGTTGATTATGCCTAGTAATATGCCTTGTAGCGATTGCACTAAAATAGCGCATAAAAATATGTGAGCCAGCTTTCATGCACTAATTCTGGTAGAGGTTCTATAATCAGGATGTCTGATGAAAAAAACAGCAATCTAGATGCTAAGGGAAAATGATGACAGTCCCCCAAGACTGTTTATAGTTCTAAGGAAATACAGCTAATACTGCTGCTTCTGAAAAATTACTCTAACAGTGACAAGATATAATCCAAAATGGCAGTCACATATACTTCAGTGGTAACATGCTGTATAACATTGCCTAATGTTTAGCTAGAAATCCATTTTTAAATGTGGGTAAATCCGATTCAGTTAATATTGTCAGGTACAGGAATCAGATCGTAACCCTTCAAATTACGTGTAAATATGCTACAGGACATCTCTGTTATCTGTTAAAACCACAATAAGCTGTTCTGGAGCAACAGGACACACAGGTAGTTAGGCCTTGTATATTTATACAGAGTCAATAGACATATTTAAGTTAGAATCTAGCTATGTGCTAGATTTGCTTTGCAAGCTCTTTGGCTTTCTTACATTTAAAACTTCGCACAGGAACTAAAACATTTAATTTTTTTCACACTGCACTGCACCCTCTAGATATTTCTTTAATGTTTATCCACTAGAAAGAGAGCAAAGCCACCAACGCTGTTCCTGAGAATGGATCAGAAAATATAACTCCTTTTTAGCACACATTACTAGGAAAAACAGGAGCCTCTCTCATTGCCTGACCCACTGATTCTCACAAGCTCATTGCCATACAAGCTGCTATTGCACCGTGTACAACAAGCTGAGCTTCAAAAGATTTTGCCATTGACTCAGGTTGTAAGAAGTGCTTGGTTACAATGAAGATAATACAGTATTTTTCATCACAAATTACAATGACAGGGATACAGGAATTACAAAATACTTAGAAAGCCAAAGTATTTGGACTGTTTCAAAAACAAAATAAAATGCTTAAGATGTTGCACATGTGTGAAAGTGGATATTAGTCTATGAGTTGCTCTGTTTTTCACTTTGTACTGGAGAAAAAGTTATCTTCACACATCCCTAAGTTTCATCTCCCCCATTAGATCGTTATGTTTACAGATTGTTCTCAGGACAATTCTAGTTTGCTGCACTGATAAAACAGTCTCACATAGAAAAAAAAAGTTCTCCTTATCTCAGTTTAGCCCCTCTCATCTCCTCCTGTTGGCAACAAAGTGTACCTGCACATGGATATCTCAAAGAAAGTGTCCACAACAGAAATCAGATAGTAAATCAATATTGTATTACCCAGGACTCTAATGATGTCAGCTTAATAACTGTTTATGTCAGAATCATGTTTGATGTATCCTTCCCATTTCATTTGATGATGAGATGCAAAAAATATAAAATCATAGTGAGTGTGTATGGAAATTAGAATTTTAAAACATTTTAAATCACCAATATTTCTGTCAACCACATATAAGCATTTTTTATATTTGGGAAGAGCAGAATTAGTATGACCTTGAGTTTTATAATTTAAAAAGAAAGCATACTGTAACTTTCATGTCTGTAGAGTCTGGCCTCTTGATTTTGTCCAACAGCATCAGGCATGAAGAAATTAACTTTAAGTTTCCAAAGACAGGCTGTAAAAAGAGGCTGCTCCTTTTTCTAGATGGTCTTAGTTTGGTCAGGTGAAAAAGCCAAATCTGTGAATGGTTTCTGGTGGTCAAATGGTTTCCAGGATAAAAGCCAAGACACTTTCAGCAGGAAAGTGCTCTGGGAAGCAACATGTCTTTTCTAAAGTAATCAACTTGTATTTCTAAAATAATCCACTTGTATTGAAACTTATTGAATGAACTATAGTCAAAGTGAATCTAACAAGATACTTGACTAGCAAATTCCTAGTGAAAAAATATGTTAAATGACCTGCAATTAAATACAAAATAATTAATTTTCAATTGATAGACTAATTAGTTGAATCTATAAAGTGAAATATAATTGTTTGATCATGGTTCTTTAATGCATTCATTTTTAACTATTATATTAACATTTAATGACTGTAGCTTCAAACACGGGATCTTCTCTATTAAAAATATCACAGCGGCTTATTTTAAGCAGAACATTTCACTGATTTAAATGTTCTGGAATGAATGGGACAAAATAAGCTCTGTTTAAGAAACTTGAAATGCTGACATATTTCTGAAGGAACCTGGGACTTAGAATTATGTATCCTGTATGCATTGTATTTCCCTCTAGCTTTAATAGTAATTGAAATGGTAAGCAAGCAATCCTTCAGTTCAGGACTGCATAATTTGCTTATACCAATCTGCAGCTACTGCTACATCCCATAGGAGAAGTAGCAAGAGAGACATCAGTTTTGCTGTCTTAGAAAAGCAGAGAACAATTTTAGTCTTTTAAGTTTGAGTTTTGTTTTTTTTCTTATTACTTTTCTCTGAAAACAAACCCCAAAGGGTAAAAGAATACAGTTAATTTCCAAAATACAGTAACATAAAATGCTTTTTTTCATATATTTCCTCTGACAGTTCCTTCTTCCCACACTGCTCACCTAGGAATCACTCGTTATAATATATTGACAGAGAAAATCCACACTCCTGTCATTCCCAAAACAACTCTGTGCTAATGCAGTATAAGGCATTTCCAGGCATTACATCTGTTTGGCAGATGCTCATCAAGTGAGCAGTCAGGTTCTCTTCTTCCACTCATTATAGTGACCTGGAAAGAGTGCACAATACTTCCTTCCAGTCCAAATGTCAATATTTCCTTCCCACAGCATTGACTTTGTGGCTGCTGGATACACATATTTTCTCATGTTAAAAAGAGAGTACAAAGGAGAACTGCAGTGCACAGGTGGAAGGCTAAGTCCTGCATTTTCCTTTCTTATATCTATCTTGTTCACTGTTTTTACTGACCAGTGAAACTGATTTTTATTATCACATTACCTAAAAATACTTTGTCATTGCAGCATTTAGCTGAACTAGACTGACAAAAAATCATATAATTAGTCAAGGACACCATGCACTGATACAAAAAGACATAACATCCAGATCTCAATAAAACCAAGGTACTGGCAAAATAGTATCATATAGTTGACATAGGCGTATTTATGATTAGACTTCTGTAAACACAGCCAGATTCTGATGTACTTACATTCATGGCAACTTCTCATTTTCTGCTCCTTGTAACTCACTGATGCATAGAACATGCTTTAAGACTTCAGTTACAAAATCTTGTAACTGAATTGTTCTTTCCAATGCATCTCAAATGTTGGTCCTCATGAAGCATAGATAAGGGTCATGGGAAAGGAAATGCCTCCCAGGCAACCAGCGGAACCTGTGAAGAGCTGAAAGCAGCATTAACTAAAACAGAAACACAATGTAATGGGACAGCTTAAATTCTGGTGTATGTCTCATTTCAAGGAATTACTGTAATTTTACCCTGAAGTTTGCCACCAATGATCAAAACCATCACAGTGATATCCTATGGTATATCATACACCATTCTCTAGACCATCTGTAGTTAGAAAAGTGAAATTAACTTTCACATCATTGATGATAAAAAGATGCCTGATTTCTACTAAATCCAGTGGTATTGGGAAGCTGTGTTCATACCTCTAGGACAGTTATTAGAAATATGTTGTAAATTCTCCTATTTCAGCTGGCTCTTATGCTTATTAACATTGTAGTTCTTATTAAGAAACACTTCACATCTATGATAATACTATAAATAAACTTGATGACCACTTACTTGTCAGGTACTCAAGACTTTCTTAGTTCTGCACATCTCATCATTTTTCTCTTGGAACATTCACATGGGAAAATATGTTAAACTTGCACATAAAACCTGCTGCCAGTTTAGCCACTCTCCATGAAGGATGGAAGAGTTTGTGTAAGCTATAGCAGGCCAACAGGTTGTCAAAATAGCAGTTGAAACAGGAGGTTCCAAGTCATTAAATCTGAGTTTATGTTACACTCCAGAGACACCTGAAATAGCAGAACAGTATGCATTACAGTGTAGGCAAAATAAGACAGATGTTGCATTGACCTCTTCTCATTGGAATCTAGTCCGATACACTAAAGCTACATTAAAGATATCTCTAAAGTTGTACTGTGGACTCCCAAATAATGAGAATGAAAGGTGAATTTATGACAATAACAGTGCCTAATTCATATTGATATATACATATATATTTGATATATATATATATCAAAATTACTTTAAGGTCATGCATTTAGTGGTAAGAAAATATTCTGAGGTGTCTATTAAAATTGGCCCAAATTACTCTCCAGCAAAACTAAATCATTCCTAATTATCCTAAAGAAGAAGAATAAAAATGCTTTGATATTATAATTCAATATTTTTTAAATTATCTGGGAGAACTTAAAAGACAGAGCTTCAATATTGAGAGAACTCAAGTAACATCAGAAAAATGTGCATAAGCATAATTAATATAGTTTGAAATGTCTAGTGTCTGCATGAATTAGAAGTCAAGGTGGACAATATCCACTACTCTCCCCTCATTGACCAAGCTAGTCATTTCATCATAGAAAGTTTTCAGGTCTAACAAGCATGACTTCACCTTTGTGAAGTCAGGATGACTACTGCCAATCACTTTCTCATCCTTTGTGTGCTTGGAATAGTTTCCAGATTCTAAAATACACATCTTTGATATTGTCCATAAAGTACAGCACTGAAAAACAAAACAAAACAAAACAAAACAAAACAAAAAACATTCAAGTTCCCTTCAGAAAACAAAGGTGGAAACATGAATTCTGAGTTGAAAAAAATCACATCATTAGTCGGTCTCTTCTAAATTACAATCTTCAGTCACAGAAGCTTTAAGAAAAAAAAGGCTAATATAGACACTCACCCTGACAGAAGGTGTCTGGGGGAATGGATAGAGAAAGGATTGGGACTTGATAAGATCCAGGAGTAAGTAATTCTGAGTAACTCCGCAAAGATGAATCACCTAAGAAATACTATCTCCCTTTTTCCATTACTACTGGAATTGTCTTTTGTTTAACTAAATTAGAATGGACTTATGAACTCATTCTAAAGATATGATATACTGAGAGTTTACATCATCATGGCTTTATTATTATTATTATTACTTACACCTGGGCACAAATTTTGGGGCATGTCTGAACTTCTATTTCTTTTTGTTGACATCTAAGTGAAGATAGAAAGCTAAGGTATCAATACAAATTTCTGAAAGCTGTGTGGAATATAACGTGATGATACACTTAAGCAATGTGAAGAAACTATTGTTTTTGGCAACACTGATCAGAACATCCAAGGACAATTAAACATCTGGTTTTACCACTTACCTTAAGTATTACTTTGTAAAGAGTCTAATGATTTACTGATACTCTTGGGATTCTTAAAATCTTGATTTCATCTGTGCACACACAGCATTATCACTTCAGCTGGTGTAGCAGAAGATACATAAATGCTGGAAAGCTTTCCCTGGTGGTCAAACTATCAATGGTCATAAATTAACTGAGGTAATTGAACTGCCTGCTGGGAATGGTTCCCTGTAAACGTTAACCTTTGAATCATAGCAGTGTATTGTATGAGAGAAAGCTTGTGAGCCTGAACTGAAAAGGTGCCATGCAGCCTCCCAGTGCATCAGTAGCTTAGGTGGATGAGAGCCACTGTAAATTCTTAAGTTAAATGTTTAACTCCTCTGCTCTCCACTGCAGCATTATGCTAATCCAATAATTTGTTAAAACATGATAATTTTGCATGACCTTTTTTTTTAAAAAAAAATTGAAAGAAATAGCAAGATTTTCAAACCTATCTATCTGACTGTCATCTTTAACACCTTCTCTGTATGCTTGCTGCACTGGCATGGTGGATGAGAGATCACTGATACAGACAGTACATCTGCCATTATTACACCCATAGTGAGCTCAGCCTATTTCACATAGCAGTAGCAGCACAACACGGATAAATTAGAGCATCCAGGCTGAAATTCTTAGTCCACCCTGATTCTCAAAAGACTTTTCCATTTTTATTTAATAAAATAAAAAACACATATTTTTCCAGTTCCTCTGAGAAGTATCAGGGGCTTTGTCCCTTTAAGAAAACTTCAATATCAGTAGGTGAAAAATGCTCTAATTCTCAAGGCTATTTTTATGATACACAACATACATCCACTAATAGCCTTATGTCTGAATTAATTTTCCTAGGATTCCAGAATATCCATGTAAAACTAGCACAAAAACATCTCATCTATTCTAGCAGAAGGGAAGAAAATAAATTAATACAAATCTGTCTGCATTTGGGATCTGTTGTCTGCTATACCTTATTTTAAAAACAACCTATAAACCAGTCGTACTGTTGATTCTGGTCATCAATTATATGGTCCAATATTAATACTGATTATTAAAATCTTCAAAGGCAAACATAAGCAGAGCTATTCTTTCCAACTATTCCTGTGCTTTTTTATTACAAGAATTTTCTGTGCAAAACAATATACAGCGATCAACCCTATCACGTTAAGAGGACAGATCTGAGGTGGAATGAAAGAAATAATACAAGTTACACTGACAAGAGAGAGAAAAAAAAAAAAAAGAATCCATAGCAATGATAACAATGTGAAAACCTATAAATCATTGCTCAAGACCTCTCCATTAGCACTGAACAAACACCACTGGCATCTGATTTAACAATACTTTCATGTTTAAGCATTTCTGCATTTTACGTTTTCATCCTCTCCAACATATTCTTTCAGTTGTGAGTTTGCAGGGTGTGTATTTGTAGGTTAGAAGTGCAATATATCTGCTGAAAATATAGCAGCCTAATCAATTGCGTAAAAAAAATCATCACCATAAAACTTGATGATTCTAGCAAACCCCAAGGAAACCAAGGAAACACCAAGACTCACCCAAAAGTGATGGAGGACATTGAACATAAGAACAAGAACATAAAATGCAGGTGAAAGACTGGATTGAATTTTGTCAAAGCTGGATGTGAAAGCTTTTGCTCTTGCTAGATGTTTGCAAACATTCTGTGCCTTGCTTTCTGCTATTGCCATTTCAAGTTCAAAGCTAGAAAAGTTCATGTGATATTTTGCAATGTAACAGCCTTTAAAAAAAAAAAACAAACACAACCTTCAGTCTTGCCTATGGGTTCATTAAATCTCCCAAGCTGAAAGACATGTTTTAAATGCTACGACTAGTTGTCAAAAAACTATTCACAAATCTATATTGTCCCAACATTTGGGGACAGAAGCAGAGGTAAACATTCTGGCTATTTTCATAGATTTCTTCTGTATGTTTTTTCAGTAAAACTTATTTCAAACTAAACTTCATGTTCACTTAACGCTCTGGCAGTTTGGAAACAACAAAGTAAACTAATGGGGTGGAATTCAGAAAGACATGTTCATGTGGGAAAATTGTTGTTTTATGAACTAACACTGATGAAAGTAAGAGAATCGCAGTTAATATGAAATGATCATTAGTTGTAGTGATATAAATGCACCATTTCTCAAAATATGAATGCATATAAAATTTATACTTAATATTGATATTTTATGTCTATAACCACATTGTACCATGCACAAACACACACACACAGGTCCACCATAATGAGAAAATACACAACTTTCCACAATAATCCAGGTACAGCTAGTTTCCCAGAAAACAGGAATCCTCATTATCATACAAACATATTTTGTTGTATGCATCATACCACCAGCCTAATAAAAGAATCAGAAAAAAAAGTTCATATGCTTTTCTGCTGTCCCCCTCACCTAATTCTCCTTTGCATGTATCACTCTTAAGCAGAAGGATCCAGTAACTTAGTTAATGTCTCCATCTAAAAATCTCCTCTGGAAGCCCTAGAGCTTTGTCTGAAGCCCTGCTATTTCTGTTAAATTCTGCAGACAGCCTGAAGCCAGAAGAGCCAGAATGACCAAAAAATTTCAAAGAATTTTGAAAGTTGTTTCAAAGAATTTTGGCCTAGATGCAAATCTATACTGCTACTTTGAATGATTGCACTGATGAACATGGAGCTACAGACTTATTTAAATAACTATGATGAAAGTAATTTCAAGAAATTTTGATTATTTTAATATGTGGTTGCATTTTTAGTTTTTACTTTGATATAAAGCATACTCCTACCTTTAAAGAACAACCAAGCAATTTTAATTTGGCCTCTTAATTTCTCAGTTTGTGGTCTGTAAAACCTGAGTTTTCTAATCAGATGATGTGAAAACTTAACACAATTTCCATCATATTCACCTGTTTTTTAAAGTGCTTGCAATATCCTGGGATCGACTCTTAAACATGAATTTCTGCCTTCTCTTTCTTACCCTTTTCTACTTCTCCAAAACTACAGTTTTCCTTATTTTAACTAGAGTTGAAATTGGTCCAACTCTTCATGGCTTACCAAATCAAAAACACTTCACCTCACAAACTGAAATCTACCATGTCAAGACCCTGATGCACACAGAAGCTTCATCAGCTGATGTTAGCAGAGTTCTTAGAACTGTATTCTTTAGCCAGCTACTGATGCCAAGCCAATAAAAAGAAGGGGATGATTTTTATTTATCTCAGTCTATACCTTTAATATTTGAATAGTAGCAGCAACAGGACCTACAGAGTCCCCTTGCTCCAGAAAATAAACAAAGATAAAAAAGAAAAAGAAAACTGGAGATCCAGAGAAAATGAAAAGATGGGCAGACAAAAGAGAAGGCTATGATGCACTGTATTCTCATGATTTCTATTTATATTGCACTGGTCCACACACACATGGCTAGGCACAGTCCCCCAAACCAGATTTATCAGTTTGGACTAAATAACCTCTTGATCTCCACATAGCTACAAGTTGCAGCCAACCCTGCAGGATCCCCCTACAGTAGTTATATAAATTTGCAGTTAGTTTCCCTCAGAAAAGAGTTTACAAGTAGAGTTCTGTGAACAGTTGTGTCATACTTAATTCTTAATTGATGTTCTCAAAAAGTACTTCACTCCCTCAAAGAAAATTGCAAGATATTTTCCCAGTAACTTTAGTACCAACAGTATTAAGCCAATATTGAGCAACTTAGACAGACCTTTCTGTTGCTGTTCCCTGACATTTATATTGAGTGTTACTTGCCACCTGTTGAGACAGGTAAGTAACTACTAAACACTAGGGGTGAGGAAGAAACTCTTCCCTCCACCTCAGTTGGAATACTCTTGGCCAGCATGGGTCTTCCTGCACTTAAAGTAAGAATGATGATTAAACACTTCATAAACTTCTGTCAGTTTCCAAAAACAACAGTCTGTATTCTTCCAGAGCATTTATCAAAGTACATGTATTTACATAACTTGTCATGGATATTACCTTTTGATAAAAGCAGAAACATAGGAAAACTGATTTCATAACCTGAGGCAATTTATTTTATTATAAGTGAAGGCAAAGGCATCCAGATAACCCTCTTAACCCTCTGACAAAATCCGTATTATTTCTAATCAACATCTATGTATATAAATATATATATATAAATATATATATATATATGTATGTATGTATGTATATGTAGGTGGGGTGTTCTTTAGCATTTGTACCAGCCAGAGATAGACAGCTTGCTAGACCATTTATTAGTTGACTGTCTTGGAGAGAAGCATCAGTGCAAATTTGTGGCTTTAAAACATTGTCATGAAACAGAATAGAAATATCTGTGCTCCTCAGAACTGTATCAGGAAATGTTTGTTACACAACAGACTCATTGTGCTGTTATCAACAATGTAAGACAGCTTCCCTAAATTAGAGGTGCTTTTGGTGTAAAAATGACTACTAGCCATTTCTAAAATAGATATCTACTTACTTCCATTTTAAAAAACAGTAGCTATAGAGCACTTTATCAGCTTGGGAGTTTAACAGAGATTACATATTAACTTTGCCTCTAAGTCCATGAAGAAAAGCCTTCTGGTTAGTGACATTGTTTCAGTGGAATGAATTATTTGCAAAGAAACATGTTAGAATTATTTATTTTTCTAAATTTCATTTTAACAAAAATAAGTATCATTAATTGTTCAAAATTACTTGCAAAAGAGAGCTCAACATACTAGTAGTGAAGATAAGGATGTGTGTGTTGAGTATGTTGTCTACCATACAACATGACATGAATAATTACTATTAGAATAATGAAAACTGCAATTAGGGTGAGATAACAATAACTATATAGAGATTCCTATCTCCACTTCCCTTAGTTTCATTTACTTTTTAGTTACTCTTTAGAATGAATATTAGAAAAGACAAGCCAGGAAGAGGAGGAAAAGAACCTAAAGTAAACAAGAGTGATTTATTTCAAGAATAGGAAACTGGTGATTGACACAATGGAGAATATATTGCTTCACTTTTTCTTGTTACGGAAGATTAGTGCAAAGACAGAAGATTCCTGAAGAGGGAACAATCTACACTGCCATTCACTTCTGCTTAAATCACAGAAATGTCTTGAAGGCTTGCAACTGCAAATAAATCAGAATCATTAGATTCTGATCAGAATCAAGAGATTTTGAAAGGGAAACAAGAACTTGTCTTCTTGCAAATACATGCTGTACACAAAAACAGGAATGCAGATAGGTGAACATATATTAAAAATAGAAGGGATAGATTTTGCACTGAGTCATTTAAATGAGTGTTGATAAGTTCTTTTTACAGAACTCTGGCAACTTATAGTACTAAATGAGGAAGACTATTAAAATGTTGTGGTTTGCAGCCATGTGACTGAAGAAATGAAATCCCTTCAAAGGCCTGTTTTGGTTTTCCAAAAACAAACAGAAACTATTCTGCTCCCTACTTGAAAGGGGAATTCCAGCAGCTGCACTTCTCACTCTGTGTCCTAACTAGGTTTTGGCACAGTCCTTCATAGTCAGTACATATAGTATATATATCCCACTTACAGAGGGTATGATAACTAGTTCTTTTGCGTATGAAAGTTGTTAACAATGCCAATAGTAGTTTTGATCAGAATACAATATAAGTGAACACCACAGCAAAATATGCCGGTCATCTCAAATCATTTTTTCTGCACCATAGTCGATCTGAAAACAACTAACAACTCTATAGAGATAGCTTGCTTCTCTACTGGGAAAAAAAAAAAAAAAAAAAAAAAAAGTATACCATCCATCGCATCAAATAATACTCCTGGAGAGGACTGGATTTTTTAGTTTAGAATTAAAGTGTTACTAATACGTGCAAATTCTTGTAAAGGCCAGAAGGGCAGTCAGCATACGCAGTTCCTTCAAGTGACCAAACCTAGATCCTTATTTTACCGGCATTATCAAAATATAACAATCTAATATATATGGTTTTTGCTTTCTGAAGTACACTTATTATATGACAACATTGTGAATTCTGCCATATTTCTGAGAAATTAATGTTTTGTCTCATGCACAGAACCTGCATGTTGAAGAGGCAATCAAATACTGAGGAAAGCAGCTGGATTTTTTCCCCTCAAGTAGCAATCCTCTACTGTCACACATAGAGTAAGAGCTGTTCTGTTTTCCTTCGCACTCTATAAGCAGACAAGAGCATATGGTTTATAATCTCCAATCTTCTGGTGAATGTTATTTCTCAGTTTGAAAACAAAGCCCAAGTAATAGCAAATAAAGCTCTGCTGAATGATCTAATTTTAAGCATTTGGGGTTTAAGTATGAGATACTGCTAGAACCAAAAGCAGCTGTCTAGAATAGTGCAATTAAAAATCTCTTTGATATGAAAGATCCTCCACAATGTTACACAATTAAAACAAATGGAAATGCAGTAGCTTTGATCCTACAGAATATATTGATGAGTTGTTTCAATACTGCCAGGATGACAATAAGTATGTACTTAGATAGATACTCTGAAAGTTTCATTTGTACTCACATACAAACTTTAAATGACATAAACAGAATCATCTTCATTCTGGAATAAATTGTCTGAAATTTATTATTGGCTTCAGACACGTATGAGAGGAATGTCATGCTGAAAACTGTGCTGCCCCTTAACTTTAATTTCTGTGTTACTCCACTAAGTATTAAAACTCCAGAAGGAGGTTTTATAAGGATAAAAATGTATAATCAAAAGTCTAACAAATGAGCAAACATTGAGGTGCAATTAAGTGGGTTATGAATCTGAAGAGTAATATAATTGGAAGTAATTATGACATTTCTAGTAATTCACCATTCATTAAAAAGAGACCAGCTAAAAGAGGCTTCCTTGGGAGGAAATACTTTGCAAAATATTCTTTATAATTCAAGGTTCAAATTCATGCCTGTCACAGATTGGTTTGAGTTGATTTGTACAAGGCATGATCAAAGTCCTTCAGGAAATAAAGAAGTATAATATTGAGTAAAGGTGTTACTAGATTAATTTTTATAGCTCTCATTACAACTGTACCAATGCAAGCTTTAGAAAAAATTAATCAGTGAAAGGCACCGGCAGATAACTATTTCCAGGATTGCAAGAGTTGTGAAATCTCTAAACACCTCCTGATGCAGTATGCCAAATGGAACATAAAAGCAGTGATGTACAAATGCACAGCGAGCATAAACAATATTCTTACCATAGAATTAGCATTGAGCAAATGCAAAAAGTTCAGGTAGTTCATGTTACTGAGGAACTGTAGTCTTGGTAATAATACAGTAGGCTATTTTAATTGCTACAGTTCAGCACATATTTCTCACAGTTCCAGGTCCCTTTAGCCCTCAACCAGCTATCCTGACACATTTCCACATAGCTATTGACTGAAGAAGTGCAGGAGAGACGGTGCAGGAGAGAGGGGCGTTTTTTACTGATGATGCCTATTATTTTGTATGTGAGGTTACACACAGATTATGTTCCACTTCAGTGTATTATGCATCTGGAACTATGCAGACTGGAAACACCAATCAAAATCATTTCAGTCTTTTTTTTTTTTTCCTTTTTTTAATGAAAATCATCTCTGTTAGGAACAGCATTAACTCTACTGACATTAGCTACTGGTGGACCATTTCATATTAGGGCAATACATTTGAACTTGTGTTATGCAAAATGATTCAGATATAAAATGATGACTGTCATTCTCATCATTTACTTGGTTTTGTGTACACACCCTCCCAGCCCCCTCACCAAGTTTAAAGGAAAAAAAATATGTATAGTATTATTCTCAGAATAAAAAATTTGATACAGTTCAGTCTCTGCAGAAATCAAGAAAACCACATGCAGAAGTCATGAAATGCATCACTTTAACACTTCGCCTTCTCTCATCTTATTATGGCATAAATGAAGGAAATTTTAACCAAAAGTGTAATACTGTGATAGGTTGCTTTATCTGACTTGAAACAGCTGCACTAAAGGAGTATGGAAAGCATAGAAGAATGTTGAGCACTGTTCTTCCCACCAGACTTCCTGTCTTAAATAAACACAATATACACAACCCAGTAAGAGAACATACGCATTTGCAGGAGTAGAATTCTGAGTGAAATCCTTCTGCCAAATAAATATATCCAGAAAACAATATTAGCATATTTTCCCTTCAAGTGAGGTTAATAAAAGTACTTGTAATGTCAGTCTCTCACAGAATAATGAGAAGAGAACATAAATATGAAGAGAACATAAAAAGATTGTTTTTCTTATTAATATCTGTTCTGATTAAAGTAGCCTCATACAAGCAGAATACATAATCAGAATTTCAAAGTAGAATGACAACGTTGATTACACAAGGAAAATATTTATAGGTGTGGTTTGGAGCAAATATTGAGCTTCATATTGAATAAAAGTTTGGCTTTGTCATTCATTTTGACAGATATTTGACCACTACTTAGATCAGGGAACACAGATAACACAGATCAGGGAAACCTAATGAGTGTTTTAAAAAAATTACATAATGTGTATTTGTACAGTGTTTAAAACAGTCTGGATGTAGTACTTAGGCAGTACTTCACTATGTTTAGAAAATAATAGAATATCCACACAAACACATACATAAAGATCCTACAAAATTGCTAAAAAAATAAAAATATCCCCAAGAACAGCAGCGCATCATACATTTCCAACTTGTGGATCATTCAGCAGACAAAAATTGTCCCTGCTTAAGAATTTTAATCCTTCCTGTTTTTAGAAATGATTCTCCTAAAATGCTGAAAACTAAGTTAGATTGTGGGACTTATTTAGCTAAATGAGCTTGACTCTCTATTTGAACCTTATTTAGTTTGTAAAAAAAAAAAATAAAATAAAATAACATGCCTGGGACTCCAGAAAAGCCTTACAAATCTAAAATTGTCTGGCAAGAGTGGACTTTCAGTAGCTCAGTAGAACTGGTCTCCTAGAACACAAGAGAGTCCTGATTGTTAAATAAGTTAAACAAAGCAGAAATAATTTAAGTAATGTTTTACTGTGCAGTTTTACAAGATTCATTTCAAACACAGTATATTACATAAAACCACAAAACCACAGTGTAAAATATATATATATATATACATATACATATATATATATATAAAAGTGTGGCACCATTAGCCTGAACATTTGATACTAATAGTAACTGCCATATTATATCACAATTTTTAAATAGACATAAAAGAATAGTGAAGAACCCAAAGAACAAAACAACAAAAAGCTCAGAAATATAAGAAATTGTGTCTATCCCATTACAGTATATTTACCTAATCAAGTGACTCTTGTTTCTCTGCTGGATATTTAAATGATGGTATGTGAACAGCCAGTTAGTCTAACCCAAGCTGTAAATCAGAACACGATTATCTCTGACTCAGCCATCTGCTTTCTTGTGAGGTGTTACAGAACAACAAAGAAATTCTACAGTCTGAAACAATAGCTATAGATGTGACAGGCTGAGAAAGATACACCAGAAAATAGCATGCAATCTATTTCTTTTAATTCAATATACTTCTGCCTTTTTTTCTACTATGACCTCTTTAGAGATACACATGATGACATTCTTGTTTTGATATTTTTGCTACTCTATAAATAGTAGCAAAAATCAAACAAATCAGCTAAATGATACCTTCTGAGAAAGAACCTTCAAGAGAATAAAGAAAAAATCATCCCACTTAAATGTCTTTACTTCACTGGGAAATTGTAGTAGCAAAGTATTCTAAAAAGGTCACTATATTCAATCTTCAATTCTCCCTCTACAACCCCAAATGGTCTTACAGCCAAATAACTTTTATCTCCTAAAATATTGTCTTTAGAAAACTGAACAATTTGAACTGACTTTTTGACTTAAGAAATGAAACAATGCTGAAAATAATTGTTTAAAGAAAGTAAAAATAATTTTTAAAATACAGCAAAAAAAATTCCAGGGTATTGTTGGTGATGGCACTGGCTTGACATTTGTGTGGTTTGATTTTTATATTGCTCTTGTAGATCTCATTTTTATGTTTACTTATCAATAATATTCTTGCTGTTTTAATGAATATTCATGAAGTGGGTGCAACTGTAATGAAGCCAACAGGTATTTACCATTTACTTTTAGAAGTCAATCTCAATAAGAGCCATAGATACATTCAGTCTAGCATGTTGTTTTTAATGGGGTGCAACAGAGGTAGATGAGAAAGGAAGGTACCCTTAGGTTAAAGGCAAGGACATACGGATTTAATTCTCCACATATGACCTTAGCACTTATTGGTAGCCACACAGCCTGTCTGCAAGGACAGTCCAATAAATTTTAGATTAGAATTGGAAACCATTTGCTTAAGTCTTTTTTTGGACTACCTTTACCTCAGGATTTTGTCTAACCAAATAATGGATAAATGCCATGGAAAAGAAAGTGCATATGGCAAAGAGTTCACAACGTGTTTGTGAGCATTCATGTTCTAAGTCTGGTGCTAACAGTTTTGCACTCCAAGAGAAACATCCCATTAGAACCAACTAGACAAACACACTCTGCTTCAACAAAGCAGTCACAAGCAAGCTGTGAGAGCTAGAGTAACATCTACACATATCACAGATTTCCAAATAACTGATAGGTCACAATTTTCAGATATATTCACCTGCTCTCAGCTGGCTTGTAGGTGCCTTCTTACACCCCACATTTTCATCTCCCAGGTTTCACATTTTCATCTCCCAGGTTTCAGTGCTATAATATGATATGGAGTATTTATGCAAATGCAAGTATCTGAAATTACCCATATAAACTTTATTATAGGGCTTTTTTGTTGTTATTTGTTGTTGTTTGTTTTTTAATGAAAAATGGGAAGACTTAACACAAGCAAAGATTTTGTTTGGGTCTTATTTTATTCCATCATGTGTAACATTACCATTTTTTTTTAAACCTTCTTCAAGTTTGCTGTACTATACACACAAACAAAATACCATAGACCTAAGCATTTTATGAATAAGAACTACTAGTATCTAGAGATACATCAAGAACGTACTCAAGCTCTTTTCTAAACTGCTCATTTTATTCTGTCTGAAACAGATTTAAAAGTTGATTTCTTTTCAGTTGATTTTTTTTCTTTTCCTGGACATCACCATAATTTAGGACAGATTAAAAGAGACAGCCTAATGAGGAATTCTGCAATGGCTGCTTGCCAAGAAATCAATCAAGTGATCTCTTTAAAAGTCAATCAGTAACCTCACTAAACTAGCGAGAAATAGAAGCTGTGACTTTCTCAGCCTCATTCCCTACAGATTTCTGATGCACCAAAGGGCTAATAACGAGAAATACTGCCTGAGTCCTCCTGACATGCACTGATAGGTCACTGACTAGTGTCAGAGGTACTAAGTAATAAGGTCACAAATACAGCTATAGTGATAATACCCCTTTAAGGATTTATGTTATTTGCATGAAGCTTGCTATGTAAAATCAAGTGATCTTAAGAAAACGTCAGCTTCACCTTTCAGGCTCCCAGCCTTTACTTGCTGCCAGTTACTGCCATGATGATTCATCCTTATGATTAGTCACCCTAATAAGTAGCAAACAACTGCTAGTAAGTGCCCTGAAACAGCACAGCAAGACGCAGCCTCAGAAAAACCTTTGTGGCACACTCTAGAAGATAAGAAAGCCCAAAGGAAGTGATAAGAAAGAATGCTATGTATCTGGAGCATTGTAGTTGTGTTCTTTTCACCGGGTTTGCTGAAATCAGGCATATATAATGCTTGCTGTCATATCACTCACGTATTTGACATAACACTGTCTGTTCACCCCTTGATCTTTCCCACATGTTCACAGATAAAACTTCTCTTTGAAACAACACACGTGATGCTGCACTTACAAGAGGAGTAATAGATTTTTTTTCTAATCACATTAAACTTACAAAGTAATGAAGAAAGTGTCAAGCAATTAACAGATAACAATGAAATCTCAAAGAGTAACTTTCTGAAGTGTATAGCACCAAATGCCTGCTGTAATTACTGCAG
The DNA here is from genome assembly GCF_047663525.1 of Anas platyrhynchos. NCBI lineage: Eukaryota > Metazoa > Chordata > Aves > Anseriformes > Anatidae > Anas > Anas platyrhynchos. The sequence goes on from NC_092594.1 coordinate 2,378,652, forward strand.
ATCTCTGAACTAGATTTTTCAATACCTATCTCAATACCTATTTTTAAATACTTGTTAACCCACCAAATCTTAATCTTTGGGAAGAGTTCTCTAACCCCTAGAGCCTTAGTAATTTTTTTTTATAGATGAAGTCATACTCAATTAAGATCTAGTGATTTGATTAAAGACTTTCTGAGATGAAGCAGGTTCTTTTCTTTGTGATTATAATGTTCATTCAGGATTACATCCACTCCCATGCTGAGGTCCGGCACACAGCCTATGCTCTGTTTAAGACATATTTAATCCTGCAGGGCTCTCTTTGCATACATCAGGTTGTTCTCCACATCTTGCAGCTCTAAATCATCAGTGAACAATGTCATCAAGAATCAGAATTAGATACCAAATCATTTAATGGAAGCTTTAATTCATTTTCATAAGACGTTCCTTTTTTGAATTCATTTTCATAACCCTGTTCCAAGAGGTATGAAAGGATTATACATGCTCAGAATCATTTTAGAGATGTTAATTTCCAGAATTAGATACATTGTTTTTTTTCCCCTTTAACTGAAAATTGGACCTTTAATATTTTGTTGTATTAGGTATGTAAAACAAGTGACCACTGTTTTCATTCAAACACCCACTAACACACTGTAAGACTCGCCTTACCTGAAGCCTTACTTCATCTATGCTAAAGAAGGAAAATGCTCCTAAGTCATGCCTTTGAAACCACTTTTTCATCTTCTTCAGGGTTTTTTTTTTCCCCCCAAAATTTGTCTATATTTATCTAAAACTTTGTCATTCACAAATACAGCACTCCAGTCAAGCATTAACCACTGCTGAGATGAGTGGAATAATTACTACTCAGGTCTCAGATCAGTCTTATTTAAGTCATATTAATCACAGTTGTATTGTCATTTTTGCCATGTCATATTTTAATTAACTTGTTACCTATTCTAGCTTCCAGATCCTTCCCTACAGTACTGCTGCCTTCCAGTGTGGCAGCCTACTTGTTGCTATGACCAGTTGTACTACTGTTGCTAATTTCTCTAAGTGTAGATTTTTTTTGTTTGTCTGTACTGAATTTCCTATCAGTCATACTTCTTCTCTCTTTTCATCTTGACTAATCCTGAATTCCCGCTTGGGGAACAATTTCAACATGAGCATGAGAGACTACTCTCCTTTGGTCCCTTTCTCTCCACCCCATCGTGTCAGCTAGGGCATCTCCTAGAATGACATGCCACATAGACATGAACATTGCTAGTTAAAACAGACAAGTGAACCTGGACTACTCACTTCATAATTAATTACTGTACTATCTATCATAGTGAGGAAAGAAAGGAAAGACCTGCTTGGTTTCCCTGGGACAAAGTTCAAATTATCTATCAGTCTCAAGAGGATGGAAAGTTAAGACCTAGCGAAGGTGAGACTTAAACGTTACCAAAAAAGACTTGAACATTTAGAAAGAGACCTGCAGATGCACACTGAGGGACTGTGCTTGGTGTGAAGGGCACCATGACTCTCATCTGACCTTGATATATGAGTTTATCTTTTCTGGTAACCGTAATGCAGTTGTAAGAGCTAAGGACAGCAAGCCCAGTGAACATGTGAAGATCTAGTGTCACAGACTGCTTTAGTACTATATCATTTTGGTGCTGTAAAGAGTTCAGGTCCCCAGAAGCCACGAAGCACTGTGAAGTTTTCCAGTAGAGCTAGCATTTCCTGACTGCTCTCAGGGAGAAGCCTCCTACTGGTGACTTGGTACTCCATTTTAATGCCTTAACTCACCTATACTCTGTCCAAGGAACTGATACACCTCTCACTGTACCTAAAAGGTGTTATGACACCCTACATTTCCGTGAGTGCCCTTTTAGGATTAAGTCTCATCACAAACAGGAAAAGCAGAGACAAAGATGGAGAAGCACAGAAAAGCGGTACAATAATAATATTATAAAGCATGCTAAGCAGTGATCTCTCCTGGCTATCTGCTACTGCTGCCAAGATTCTGGTAAGCCCTAAAGCACAGGAAGTCTGTGATAGAAGGCAGACCTTGCACTGACAGTAACTGGAAATGCAGTCATGACGAGAGGGGAAGGTACTGCCTTTGCTCAAAAACATATGTAGCAATAATTAAAATAATAGTGTATATAAAAGTAATTAGTAAGGCAGAGAAACAAATACATGATAGGTTTTCCAATGTAAAGGTCCAATGTAAATATTACACTTCTCTTGTATTGTGTTTTTTCAAAATAGCTCATTTGTCTGTGTCTGAAATGCTTAAAGATACTGAGGACATTTTCAGATTTCTTTGTGTTCAACATAAAATTTAAAAAAAAACTACAGAGACAGGTGGTTTAGAAAACAAATCAGAGCCAGTGCAATTACAGCGGGACTGGACTTGCCTAAGGAATGCAGTGTGGCTATCTGCAAAACAGATTCTATCTTAAATCTCAGTGAGAAACTAATAATGAAAAGTAATTATTACTGACATGCTGTTCCTGTGTGTTACTTCATTTAGGTTTGGACATGCAGTGTTAGGATATAAATGAGTGAAAGAATATAAATATATTACCATCACTTATTTTACTTTTGTACATTCTTGCGCAATCTTATCTTTACTTATGTAAATACACTAAAATAAAGAGACTATTATTGTGATTAAGGTTAACCAAATGCTAATATGATTTACAAAATTAGAGCATTAGAAAGCAAATAGTTTCAAATACAAAGGAGTAAACCCAGTCATCTCTCTGCTCTCTCACTTCTTTGAATTGTTTTACTTTCACAATCTCCTTTTGTAACAGCATCCACAGCATATATGCTGCATACCGAGGAGAAAACTGTATATTTGGTTTTATTTTTTGCAAGCCCTTATTAAAATAATTCTTGCACACATATTATTACACATATGGACTTGCAGTTGCACATGTACATTTTCTGTAACTGTGACAGCTGTTTTACATGGATAAGGGTGTCTGTGTGTTACCAATAAGGGTGTCTGTGTGTTACCAATCATATATTCTTTTAAGAAGGAATATAGAACCCCATGCAAGACACTTACTCATCACTTTTATGAACGACTGCTTCCAGCCCCCTCTGTGTCCTACACCTGCGACATCTCATCAGAAGGCGATAGTTTATAGTAGAAGTGTTACCAGCTCCCATGATCAACATCATGAAGCAGCCTGTTCTGGACATGTCATCCTTTACCACATACATTCTTATTGCCCCCTGTCCCACCAGGAGCCAATGACCCTTCAACATCAGTACTAAACATAGACAAAGTATTTGAATATGAATTGTTCTCCAACTTGATGACCTTGGTACTTGAACCTTAACACCAACTCCAGATCTCAACTCTTATCCCTAGTTAAGTGATCTTTTCTCACACCAGAGCTAAAAGCTTGTTGTCAGGTGGCACATACAGGTCTCAGGTCTGAGATCAGTGTAACAGCCCCTTTCAGAATTCACACCTTATGCTAGCTTATTTGTCCAATGTTCAACTCTTAAATCTGCTCTGAACATCCTTTCTAGTAACAAAAAAAGTGACCTTAACAAGCACTTTTGGAATCACACCTATTCTGTTACTTGAATCTCTTTTTCACTTTACTGTATTCTACCCAGCCCCTGAAGTCACATACCTAAGTTTTGTAGGTCCCTATTAGCACCAGTCCTTAGCCTAGCAGCACCTTCTGAATCGCCATCTTAGGCTGAGTTATAGCCATACCCCAGCCACCGCTCTACACTGGTTTTACACCAGCACCTTCTTCCTTCACATCATCTGTGAGAACCTTACCTTGAATTAAAAGATGTATTTGAAAACAGCCAGGCACCAACTGCACATTTTAAACTCTGCTGACACAGCCTCAACCTTGCCCCTAGACTTAGCACTTCTTAACGCTCCACTGTTAGACTCCACAGTGAGTCTACACTGCCACCTAAAAAGTAGCAGTGTAGACTCATCCAAGAAGCTACAATATCATAAGAATTATCCCATTTATTGTCTACTTTAAAGACTTGTGTTTTATTACTGGAAAATCTAGCTGTCTTTCACGTTCTTTTGAAATGTGGAATCCTATAAAATACTGAGATATTGCTCTGATATTCCAACAGGAATACCATTTCAACCTGACCTGTGCTTTTTTATTTTTTAAATAAAATGATGAAAGATAATGATAAAGAAAAATAATGATTTAAGAAAGGGAGTATAGGCTGTCATGGTGCATCTGGAAGTAGTATGTTGGCCTGCACTGAAAACAGGTGCAGACAAAAGTGCAGCAGAAGTATCCAAGGTGCTTGGATCTTTTATTTTAGGTATCATTGCCAGAGAAATATGAAAACTCTGAATCATTAATGTAAATACATTCAGAAAGCACCAGTTAAAAACTATGCCAATAGGAACAACACACTTTTTTTTTTTTTTTTTCAGGAGAGAAAATAAAGAACAGAGGAAAGAATTTAATAACCCTAACAAATGCCATGCCTTTGCTTGAAGAAGTGAGCAAATATTGAAGGGGGTCACTATGAATCAACAATAATACTTAACAACACTTCCCAAGGGACACATACTGGAAATAATAGTGCTACCTTGTGTTTCTTCAACAGAGCTTAAAAATGCCTTCAGACTTCTCTCTCACTCCCTCGTATCATACTCCCCCAGTTATGTTCCTCTACATAACTGTACATGCCTACAATATAAATATACATGCATTTAGTAAGTATATACATACATATAGTGTATACATATTGTACACATACATATAATAACAAAGGTGTGTATATATCACATACATAATCGTTAAATACAAGCTCTCTGATCCGCTACAGCCACTACCAAGAAGCAAAATCTACTGCATTATAAAGGTTTTTTTTTGATGGGGGTGGGCAGGGAAGGGACACACACAAACCAATACATCTCTTATTAAGAGGAAATGCATTAATACAAGTATTTTGGGGGAAATAATGCAACTCCAACCTTGACTCTTTCTTCAAGGAGAAATAAGAGAAGGTCTCCACCTGTGCAACATTTTTTTTCAGCTGTTACCTGCAGCTTGAAAATGTTGTTACCAAAAAACTGAAATGGACCTTCTTCTTATGGGGATTATAACTTGCCCTAGACCCCTCTCCTCCTTAGTATGTGTATTGACAGAGCATCCTTGTTTGTGCTTCAGATACATTAATTCAGAGCAATGTGGGCCCATATAATATTTTGCTAAAGTGCCAAAGGATCTCACTGAAGACCTAAAACTAAGCCACGCAGAGAGAGTAGACTGTTTTATTAGATTTAAATCCCACGAAAAAGAGGGAATCCTATGGCCAAACATATCGTGTATTTGCATTAAACAGAAAACAAAAATCATTCTAGTCAGTAAGGATATTTGTGCTGCTGTGTTTTTTCTTGTACTTTTCCTTCCCTCTGTTGTGAGGAACCTATTCCTTATAAATACTAAAAGGAAATTAGTCTTAATCATTCCTTCTCCTCAAACCATGTTTCAATAATGTCTCTAGGGCATTAACTAGCATACATTGAACTATTCTGAAAGCCTTAAGTTGGCATATCACAATGTTGGTTTATTTTTCTTGCTACCCATAGGTACATTATTTCAGAATTATTTAAGCAGGAAACTCTCACTGGATTTTGTGTTCTTTCTGTGCAAGTATCAAGAGGTTTTTAAAATATTTTATCATGTATAAAGTACATTATCAGATATGCCAAATAATTTTCAGATGAATGCATTTTCCTTTATTCCACTAAACAAATTCAATCTAGTTACCTCCTGAAATTTAGCCTACACAGAAGTCTGATCCAATGTGATTTTTCACCTGTCTATAGCAATATGTTTAGCTGTATGGAATTGTTTAGGTGGAACAGCAGCCCCCTCAGCATCACTTTTTTAATTAGCTTGTTTCAGCATCCTACAAGACATGGTCTACAGAAACACACAAAGTTCTCAGAGTAGTGAGGTACTGACAGTAGGTGGTATCTCTGCAGAGGGGCATATCAGGAGGAACCTGCTAGGAAGAAGGGATGGAAGAGTGGTATGACTAGGCCTGTAGGTGAAGCTGGAAGCAGTGGCATGGAGGCAGTGGCTCACTGAATGACCATAAAACACCACAACAGGCGACAAACCCCAGATTTGGAAACAAACATCTCCCAAATTTCTCAGAGACAGCCATGTGAAGGAAACAAGGGCAAAAGACTGAATGGCAGCAGGGCAGCTCTTTATTGCAGATCCTTGCCCTGTCTGACTAGAATTTGCTCACTGCTGCTCCATCCCTTTCACCCAGGCCTGTCCCCATTGCTTCCTTCCTGGCAGCATTCCCAGCAGACAATCCAAAGCAGTAGCCTCAGGACTCATACCCTGCTACAGTTGTACCCTGCTACACTCAGGGAACAATGCTAAGTTTTAGACTTGTCATTATAAAGCACATTAGTAGAACTGTTGTATTTATTCCTGCAAGAATCAAAGCACAGACATAAAAAATAAAATGTGACTTATCTATCAGTTTTATTTAATGGAACTGTCATCCATTCATGAGCAGATAATAGAGACCACAAAGTGTTCTGTTCACATTGCTTTGAGTTGTGATGTAAAATTAGAAAATTATTTCACTAGCCCCAATTCTCAAAACATTTTTCTATTACTTACAAATAGTACAAGATAGCAGAAGTTTGGCATCAGTAAAAACAGTTATAAGGAAACAACCTGAAACTTAAAATATGATTGGGTAGTTTCTTTGGATCTAGCAGTTTTACAAGCTATACTAAAGTAGATTTGTACATTGAAGTGACCAGTGGTTTTGCTACGCTGTGTAGTTATATAATCAAAGATATAAGCCTCTGGGAAATACAAATTACTCATGTCCAGTATTCATTAAACATGTGAGTTTGCCTATACTTATTTTTGCTTCCCCAGTGATATTGGTTTCCCTCCATCCATTCCCTAGTTTTTGTATTTCATTTACACATTTACAGTTCTGTATAAAAGGAAGAAACAGTGAACTTCTTGTTCTGTACTATCAGACAGTTATTCCTCTCTACACAGAGATGTAATTAACAGTCTTTCCTACTGGCTTTATTTAACCTATTTTCAAGTTAAGGCACATACACTTCAGAGCTCTCTTACAATGATTCTAATAATCTTAAATTATACATTTGTCTATGAAATACACTTGCATTTATTATTGCAATAATGCCTTTCCTAACTATACAAATAAAAGGTTAAATCTATAGGAAGATTCAAAGGTTCTACAGGCAGTGTTGGGATCAAACTGTATTTTACTAAAATTCTAGATCTGATCTAAAGTTAACCATTTGAGAACTTTCATACTTGACAGTGGTGCACTTGACATAACTGACAAGACAGCTAGCAAAAAAAAAATCTAAGCCTATCTGATTCCATCTTGCAGGAGTATTTTCAATGCTCCTGAAGCCATGATAGTCACAAAAGAGCTTCTATACTTACAAGTTTCTCAGTTTTTCCTAGCTATATCGGTAGGATTGGGAGGAAAAAAAATGATGCCTAATCCTGTAAATCATGCTTCTCTCCAGGCTTACTGGACATACATTTCTCCACATAAACATCTAAATAAGTTGAACTATTAGCTATATAGCACTGTCTTTTTCAGCTAGTAGTTCTTGAATTCCAACCTGATCCTTACAACTATTCATCTTTGCTTTCCACTAAAGTTTGCTTGCTTTTAAATAATTGTAGGATCATGGTTTTGGAAAGCAGAGAAGGCAGAAATTTTCCAGATACATTTGGTAGATGTATTATCTTATTCCATGACACGGTGAAGAAATCATAACACTTAATGTCTGATGATTAGTTTCCATATCATGTGACAATCCACTCCCACACACACCCTTTTCTTTGAATGTAGGCTGAATCAAGTCTCAAAACTCAAGTTCCTTTCTTAGATCTTAAGACTATCTAATTGTGATGAATGGATACAAGCATTAGGCCTCAGTAAAGTAGCCTCAAGCAGACAATTTTGCAAAAAACTTCTTAAGTATTAGCTTAAATATTAGCTTGAAATTATCTAACTTCAGCAAGGAAGGGCTTTATCCCTCTCTTTGCTGAATGTGACTGAAATAGATGAAGACAGACATGTTCCCACACAGTCAGTACCAGAAGTACCACTCAGTAGCATGTAATAACAAGTACAGCAGCAATGGAATAATCAAATATAAGCCTGTCAAAGACCAGGAGATTTCTTAGCAACCAAAAGTGCTTCACAGCATCAGCTTAAGGATTTTTGATGATACAATTACAATATACAGGAGTAGATATCACAGAGTAACAGCATAAGGAAAGAATGTTGTTCAGACCAGAATTAAAAATAAAAAATATATTAAAAAAAAAAGAAAAAGGAAAGAAAAAAAAAAATGAAAGAAAAAAAAACTGCATTAGAATGGAACGTTCTAGCTAAAGTAATGAAACATTAATAAATATTTCATTTTAATACTATTTTTGTAAGATGAATTCTCTGAGGCTTCATTCAATTATTGCAACTTTGTAATTTCCATTTATTTGAAGGAATATGCCACTGCATCTTCAACTGCTGAACCAGTATTTTCCAGCAATGAGATTATTGTTTTACAAAAATTAGATGTTAATGATGTTGATATATGGCTATAGACTAAACTCTGTGATTCAGAAAACTTATCTATGTTCTTTGGCAATGCTACAGCTCTGAGAGCAATGAAGGTTGTTAGTACCTGAGACCAACATTTAATTTCAGCAGGTTTTAGACCTTTCACCTGTTACATGCATAAACATTGAATTGTTTTTAATTCCTTAAAAAATGAGTCCTCCACAAAACTTCTGTAAAAATTTCAATTATGAAATACAAATTCTGAACATAAAATAGTAGATTTTCAAGGCTTTCAGCACATAGATGGGAAAGAAACTGGTCTTGTAAGTCAGTCAGTGTATTATACCTCATAATTATTTACAGGCATGCAATTTTAGTCTAAATCAGTTGGGTGGAATAAGGGTATTGATACCTGTAAAACATCTTGGTCTTCCTTGTATTGATTATACAAATTTTTGTCTTTTAACAGTTAGAAAGTCAGAATTTACCATACTACCACTGACTTGTAAATGCAGCTACACCTCAGACAAGAGAACAAATAACTTAAAGGCCTACTCCTCTTCTGTGCTATATTGGCTTGGCTCCCTTGAGAATTCATTAATTTATGCTCACTGATCATCCTGAAGTGACTCAGGAAGAAGTATAGACAACATCATTTTCCTCTGAAAAAAAATAATTGTTAATACATTAAATCAGCCAAAGAATTTTAAAATTCTTTGATAATTTCTAAGTCTTTTGCCTCAGATGAAAGTCTATAGGAAACAAGACAAAGTACTGTTATTCACACAAATTTAAAAAAAAAAAAAATAAAAAAAAATATGGAGAATATAGGAAATAGATAACCATAAGGATAGGATGCTGTTTCTTATTACAAGCTTCAAATTGCCTTTGCCTGTTTTCTCAAAACATTGCAAATGCCTCAGACATGGCTCTTCGTACAACACCGAGTCACGATTTCATTCAGTTGGCCTTTTTTACCTTTCCACAGAAAATTCCTTTGAAATTTCTTTCTCTGACACTTCATCTTTATTCTCTGTGTGAAATGCTGTATGTGGAAATAGAATAAAAGGAACAAGGAAATTATATCTTCTAAAAATCAAACTCTCAATACTTTACAGTCACTACTGATAGCAAACTGCTGAGTAATGAATGCCAGAGAAGCCATGCAGAACAAGAAATGGGTGGGATCATTGAAAAAGACTGTAGCAGATGCATGCCATTCTCTCTCTAACCCTACAGAAAATCTATCTACTATATGAAAAGATAGGACATTCCAAATAAGAAAGAGGTAGAAGTGAGCACAGATCAGCTGGTCCTTCTGCTACACTTCTAATATGGAAATACAAATGTCAAATGCAGCACTTCACAGGACAGGAGAAATAGAGTAATATTCTGGCCCTGCACTTTCTAAGAGAAGAAGGGTCAGATCCAGACTATGACTGACTCTTAAGGAAGATTTGCTGCTATCCACCTTCTGGACTAGAACTATTTTATTTTTTTTTGAGGTCCATTACCCCTCATGGGTGATAAACAATAGCCAGGGAAACTCTTTTCCATGGCTTGCTCACCTTCTCCTCTTGAGAGAAATGTACAAAACAAATGTCCCCAAAGAGATGCATTCTCCTTTGACCCTTTTCAGGACTTTTATCAGGATGTGTCACATACTGGCCTAAAGAATTTTAAGCTTAAACAAAAAACTAGTGAAGACCTAGTATATCTGTATTTCTGGGCCAACACATAACTAATTTATGCTAATATACATACAAATACATAATACATGCACATTATAGATACATGCACAAAGATACCATAATATACACATTCTCTACATAAAATTTTTAAAAAATGAGGGCTCTTTTCCTTTGATACTGGTACTAATTTATGGGTAACAAGACTTCCTGTATGGTCATTTTCTTCTAAGGAAAACTAGCAAAGATCAAGATCCTGTAATGAATAAAGGCCACAGCATCTAGAGAAATTAAATTAATCTGACGAGTCTCTGAGATTTAGTAATCATAGACAAGGACTAGGAAGAAGATGAACTAAGTTCTTCAGTCAAAGATAAATTTTAGAATGTTAAGTCTATAATCATAAATTTTCTTAAAGTTCACAAGTGGATACAAACATGCATTTTACATCTTTACGTATATGATCAGAACACAAAATCAAAGACTTAATAAAAAAAATAGAGATTAAAAAGCAAACTTGCCACAGTTAACCATGTTTTATGTATTGAATTCAGATGTAATTTTGGGGGGAGCTTTTTCAAATAATTTCAGGGTAAAAGAGCCAAAAACTGAAACTGGGCAATCAGCCTTTTGTAACCAGAGCCCTTGGCTTTCAAAAGACTAAAGAAATAATGCTAAGAAGAAAATGTTGTTTATATCTCTATGCCATTAATACATATACAGAACTAAGACCTCACACAGTTTCCCTTAGTCAGGATTTCTAACTTGGCCCACAGTATAAGAAACAAGCCAACCACACTATTTAATCTATGGCTGTCTGGTTCTGTGTGTGTAATGAATGAATATACTTAGTCCAGTTTTATCATAATTGATCTCAGCTGTCTTATCTGTCACATTTATAAATAAAGAATCCATACTTATCTTACAGCCATAGTAAACTGAGATTTTTTGGACTCAGAGAGCCTTCGCAGCATCACATAGGGGAAGGAACACAGTATTTTCCTTTGCTACTGTGTCCCTGCTGTGGGCACAGCTACAGGGCTGCCAATCTTTGGGTTGGAAGCATTAATTATATTTGAAGGTCTATTTGGAGGTTTTAATAGCAAAACACTCTAAGATTAAACAAATATTGGAGAGGAGAGGATTTTTGCACAAATATGCTTTTGCAATATTTTATCCATCGAGCTGTTATTTCTGAAACAAAGAACTACCTGAACTTCACAAAGTCAAGTGTATCCCTATGATTTATTTAACTTTGGCCATTTTAACATAATGCAATAACAGATCAAAAGCAGCATTATTATCCATATTTCAGTTATTAATGTGCATCAGAATTATGTAACTCATGTTACAGTATTTACCTTAATATTGATATACTTCAAACAAATTAGGTTCTACTAGAAGTAAATCTTCCCTGTCCTTCCCAAAATACCTACAGATAGCAAACGTTTCTATTAGCCTTTACTGTTCTCTCTCCCAGAGTGTTTAGTCTTATCTGGGTTTGACCTTGTCTGTGCCTTACCTTTGCTAGTACGCTTTAAGCTTGTTTGAATTTTTCAAAAACCTCTGGGTTCACAAGCGTTCAGATCGACAGACAGCGTAGGAGTGAAGGGTATAACAGCATATACCAGACAAATGCACACTACAGAAGACTGGCATTTTTTAAGGCTCTTGATGACAATGATAATAAAATGTACCTAGTGCTTTTTTTAAGGGTTCAGATTTCCACAGCACCTGTATTAACTCTGAGCATCTGTACTGTTTTAGTCTCAAGCACGCAGATTGTGCCTTATGCAATCCATCATTCTGGCGTGCTAGTACAGGGTGCACCTGTGTGCCTAAGCAAAGACAGACCAAAGGAAAAATGCTAGCTTCTTCGTTATCATGTGAACAGTCCATTGAGATAGGTAAGAATTTCTCTCCCTTCCCATTTCCATTTTTTTCTTCCAGTAAATCTTTCAAGGTTAACATTATTGAACACATCAAACCACATTTGTCTCTAGACTTCTAGAGCTCATGATGAAATTCTGATACAATCACACCATTTGATACAGAATTAAACCAGGAATGAGTTTCCATCAGTGCTTTTCATGCTATTTCTGCTGTACCTCAGGCAAATTACATGCTTTGGAAAAAAAAAAAAAAGGTCACAGATTAATATTCCCAAAAAGTAATCAAAAGTCTCCCTGCCACTCACTACTTCCATTCCTCCCATTTTGCTTTGCTGAGAAATAAAGCCACTGGCTGTGGTAGCACCTTTGATAGATGACTTGGGGAATATTTTTGAATGTGTTCCCTCTCTCAACTATGTAAGTTGCAAAAAGTTTTTCTGCAGACCCTATATACCATTGAGGTAGGTTTAACCATTCAGTAAGCACACCAGCTGGATATGTGTTTCAATGCTGGAAAGAATAATAAAACACTTCAGCTGGAAACCTAAAAATACATGATGAAAGACACACTGAATATTCAGAAAGAGAAAATTTTTCACCAAAACTAAACAAAATTTCCTCTGAATTAATAATAAAAATTGTATTATTGCTACATGACAAATACAGACAGAATTAAGCTTCTACCTTTAGTAGACTACATTCATTTTCATTCTTATTTTACTAATTATACTAGATATTTTTGAAAACATTACATATTCCCATCAAATAATAACCCAATAATTATTTTAAAAGAAGACATAGTTCTATATACAGTAATTTCTTTATCAATATGTTTTATTATTCATTTTTCATCACGAACAGTGATAAACTTGTAATGACAAGTAACATTTTATCACCAGTACGGTGATAAAATATATAAACGTATTTAAATTTTCTCCTACTCCTTACCATAAAATGGCAATGATCTTAGTTTAAGAAGTAAAATGAGAGCTAATTTAGCTACAAGAAAAAGAACTCTGACTATGCAGCCTTGGGATGAAATTTCACTGCAAATGAGACATTTCCAATGAGAATCACCCAGTTGTACTTGCCTTTTTCCTGGGCCTAGGAGCAATACAAATGCAGCTTATCTACTCAGTCACTTCTGACCTCCTCATTTTTGTTGGGTTTTGTTGATTTTTGTTGTTGTTGTTTGTTTGTTTGTTTTCCAAAGGGGTGTTTAAATAAGGTATCTAAATGTATTTTATGTCAAACAGTCCAAGAATATGCATTAATAGAACTGACTTTGGGTCTTATACCTAAGAATAATTATAGAAATCATTTTATCTGTCATGTGAAGGACCCAGAATAAAATTAACTGTCACAAAGCATTATGTCATGTCACCACACACATGCGCACACACATTTTGTACTTGGAATATTGCGGTTGTTCACTTTCTCTCCCACAGAGAGACAGTCTAAGGTGGAAGATTTCCTCAGGGAATGTGTCATTAGAGTTCCCATTAGGGCCTTTTCCATGAAGACAGCTTTTTCCTGCATCACAGACGAAGTTCTGCTCTTCTTGAAAGCTTACTAGTTTTAAATTAAAGGAAGTCTCATCATATTGCTTTTTAGAAGAGAGGAAAGAGAGAGGTGTGTTAGATGGTGTAAGAGTAAGATGCAACATAATGTATATTTTCAAAATCTTGCTTACATAATTTGTGTCTCAGAAGTTCTTTGGATTTGCATTGCTCTATCTACCTTCTCTCTATTAGTTCCTACTCACAGATTCACTGTCAGAATTTCACTGACAGCACCAGATCTGTGTCATAAGCAGGACTATGGCTCCTTTTCAAACTACCATAGCTTAGTCTTGTTGTTCCCTGGATTTCATCTGAATCTATAAATATCAACTACCTGTTATACATTCGTATCTGATAGACAGTAGTTTTTCCAAACAGAACATAAAACTGTTTCAGCAAAAAGCATAAATAATAATAAAATATCTCTGACAATGTGAAGAATCCTCTTAATAGTCCCACTTGACTCAAGGGAAAATAAAAAGGTCCTTATACTTCAGAAGACTGTATCTGGACAAGGACTTGGCACCTTTGTTCAAGAGAAGACAAAGTTGGATTTAGGAAGCGTCAGTTTCTCAGGTCTTGAAGCAGTCAGGAATGCTGTCAGTGTTGGGAGGACGCAGTGTGAGCTACATCCACCATCCACTCAGGTACATTCTAAGAGCAAGGGGGCAGGGAAAAAAAAAAAAAAAAAAAAAGGCAGGAAAAGACAGGCTTCCTCTAAAAGTCTGTGAGATTTTTACCTTTGTTGTTTTGAACAGGACAGAAATATTTATATAAAGCATGTAAAATTCAGTCTTTTTCTGAATAACTTTAAATTATCCTTTTTCAGCTGAATTCATTTATATAAATAATTACGTACACGTGTGTGTATACATATTAAATATTTATTATCTCTTGCTGCAGTTTGAAAAACTACCATGTAAAATTTATTTTCATCAAAAAATGGCAGACTAGCCACTACACAATTACCTGTGGTTGTGGAGCTACTGCAGTTTTAGGTGAGTCACAAAAAATTCAAAAACAACACCATTTTAGTTCTTCAGAAAAAAAAATTAAAATATATATATATATGTAGTTTAATTTTCCTTCTGATTTAATGAAATGCAAACTTCAAAAATACATTAGAAACAGAAAAAATGATAAATTAATAAAGAAAGAGTTTAAAATTAATCTTCCACCCACTAAAGCACAAAATGTACAACCTCCCACATAATACAGCAACCTACAGTGAGTTAGCATTATTTCACAAGGATCCAAACCTATCTAACCATTAACCTTTCCCTTTACCTCTTCAAAACAGATACTGTAAAGTTTTCGTTTTCGTATTTTGAAGATCCATTCTTCCCTTATGTGGTGGTGACACAGTGGTGGTGAAGATTGGAAAATAGATGACAGAATTATATGGAAAAAGCATAATCCAAGACCAAAAGTACTAGCAAGCAAACTCTTACATCACAGTTTCCATTTAAATTTCAATATTTTTCACAACAAAGAATGAATTAGCTGTACTGCACATTTTAGTGAGTCTTCCAATGTTGTAAATGACAGTTTAAATAAGTTAGAAATCAGTGAGCATTATGTTGGGTGGGAGGAAGAACTACGCACTGGTATTCAAGACAACATAATCCTATGACTACAATCTATTGTAATCATTCAATACTGATTTACCATGTCAGGATATATATTTGGTCCCAATAAACAAATCCCTGATGAATTTCTGGATTTCCCAAGTACACCAGTAAAATAAATAAGGCATTAATATACACCTAAAGTGAAGGATCTACATAAGTAGCTTACTGAATGGTATTTTGGGGTACCAGTGGTACAAAAAACAGGTTGACTAAAGAAGACACAGACGATCCACAAGTAAGATTCACCTCATCTAACATTAGCCACATAGTACCAAGCAATCAGGAGACTAGTTCACCCCATGTGTCAAGGCTCCCATCACCACTGGAAGAGAACTTCCAGGCAATGGCATTCTTCCTGTGACAGGCTGCTCAGGGAGGTGGAGCAACACTGAAAGTGACTTATAGCCTCTGAGGTTCTCCTATGCACTTAGATCTGAACACATGACAAAATTCTAACACTAAATTAATGTCATGTCCCTAGCTTAATGATACTAAAAGGAGAATTAGCAAAACAATTCAGTTACATTCCCTCCTTTTCCATCTCCTGCTATTTTAGAGTGAAAAGAAGAACAAAAATATATTGAGGATTTCTGCACTTGCATCTCACAGTTCTGTATTAGTTATTCTCCTCTTTCATGAGCAGTAGTGTGAGAATCCACATGAAGCAAGCAGCAAGGGCAAAAGTGAATGTTATTAAGCAGAAAAGCAATGAGACATTTTAGATAGAATATTTGAAAATTTTAAGAACTGCACAACTCCCCTCCATGCATCTCTCATTTGTTTTATAAGTACGTATAGTTCATATTCCCACACTGTGTGAGGATGACTAACATGAGACATTAAAGTAACACTTTTACTCTAGTTGAATAATAACAATTCAGAAGACAGATTGCAAATTTCACTAGAAAGCAAAACTGCACAAAATCCCATTCAGAGTCTCCCCATGCATCAGTGAATAGCAACTAACTTCTTTAGCATTACTCCAGGAGTTCACTGCCACCATTTTAAAGAAATTCAGCGCCCTTCACATGTTAATGGTTAAGATACCAACTGCTGTTAACAACAGTAGCAGAATGATTCCATAGCAACTACTGTTCAAATACCTGAAGGAAATAGCAGCTCCTGCCCCGTAGTTATACCCCCTATCTGCTTAATATGATTTTGCATGGAAAACTTTTATATCCTGGCATCAGGATGTTAAACTGTATTATCATTACCCATGTCAATTCAGCACAATATACTGTAATCACAGCATACCTAGGAAAATTAATTTTTCATGACTTTCATATATGCAAAAAATGCAACTGCTCTTACCAGTGACTTTTGACTTCCTTGGTGAGATATTCTGTTTCCTGCTGCACACTGACTTACTGTATTTTATCATCTGTTATGTTCCTTAAATATAAAGAACTTTTATTTTATGGTTCATAGAGAACACAGTGGTAAAAATTTTTAGCCTTCTAGCCCTTGCAATTTTTTCAAGCTCTTCCTGTCATAGACGCTTTGTGTTTTCATCTCAGTGAGCTCTTTCATGTCACTGACTTATACAGGGGAATATCAAGCAATACAAGTTTCCTGTGGTATTAATTCTCATAATGTCTATAGTTCTACTGATTCAGTCATTTGCATTTGTTTAATCAGGACCTGGAACAATTCATTAGAATGAAAGGTCATTAAGGTAATGGATATTTATTTTTAATTACTAATGTATAGCACATGAAATTTAACATGAGCCTCCTTAATTCAGAAACTGAGATAAAAGGCAATGGCTACTGTTGTAGTAAAAACATTACTAATTTTTTTGGACAAGGCTGTAAGACTTCAAAGACAAAAACTGAATCCAAAGAACATAGCCTTAAATACATATGTTGTCCCTCTTTTAAATAAACAAGGTAGAACATAAGCAGCATCTGGTAAAGCACATCACATAACGGACCAAAAGAAGCTGATTTACAAGGGCATTTGTGTGCTCAGAGTTTCAAGTGTGATTTTGGTCAGAAAAGTTATTTCGAAAGTCCATTAGCTGAGAAGTCCACATCTGTGGAAACAAAGATCTGACTTGAAGTCCCTATTTTGTACACCTGCACTTTCACTTGACTCCTCATGCAAATAGTTAACAGCAACTTTGCGGGGAGTACTCACATGAACAAGGCATAGAAGATTATGCCTGTACCCTTGACCCTATCATACAATGTCATAAGCACATGAAGCTGTTAGAATCCTTAGTCCGGTTTTATAGATATTTTGCAAGATGAGAATATGTCCTATACAAAGCAAGGGTCTGCCCTTTATTATTAATAATTATTTTTTACTATTATTATCATTTCTTACTGTAAAGATTTGGAGTTTGTTTGTCCTAATCTGGATGTAGCCCACACAAAATACTCCGCCTTACTCTCCCTAAACATGGCACCGGTTCAGTGCCTCCACGTTTATTCACCTGCCCCTGCCTGTACCAGGAGAGGGAGCAGCTGGGCATCCAATTCACCTCAATAACTGCACTCCGTTGGCATCTAGGCATCTCTCACAGGCCACTTGCCTAGGTTCTGTCTGCAGTCTGAGAGATAGGAAGGGATGAGACTTCCTCTAGAAGTCTTTCTCTCTTCTAACTACAGGAGGAAAGTAGACAAAATACTTATGCTAGACACTAAACCTCCTATTGCTCAACTGTCCACAGACTATTCTGTATAACATACAGTGTATACAGAACCCTCAGTTCTTGAGGCTTAGCCTAGCTTACTGATATTTAGAGTTTCATACTGACCCCAGGAACCAGCATACAATCTGTGGCCTCTTCCTGGTTCCCTAAATCTTTGCGCTGTGCCCCAAAGAACTAAAATGCAGAAGAAATCCATGTTTTTATTTCCCATCCTCCCATTTGCACCTTGTGAACCTGAAGTCAGTGCTTATTTTCTTATTTAAAATACACATAATAACAACTGCTTTAAAGGAATGTACTGTGGTTTAATTGCAACATGCTCTGAAATCTCTGAAAGATGCTGTGGAAAAGGAAAGGATTATTATTCTGCAATCTGTATAACACAATATATTTGAAAAATTATGATAAACATGCATGTTGCTATTTCCTAGAAGAATGTCCCTTAGGAGTCTTTTTTTATTATTATTACAAATATGTAAAATATAACTCTTCATTTCAGAAGTCAACAGCTTTTCCTACTTTCCATTCTGGGAATAGAGTTTTCTGTTTATCTAAAGTAATACCAGCAATACATATAGCACAAACTTAATTATGTCACTTGAAAGCATTACAAAAAAAAAGAAACTTAAAATAGTCAAAGCCACCCATAGAGATAAATTGGAATAATAGTAATAAGAGATAACTTTTTGATTTGCTAATTTGGAATTCACTCTCCTTTCAGAAGATATTCTTAAAAAAGTTATCAATATCACACAGGAACTATGAGCAACCCAAATCTAACAATAATACATGAATCATTTTAATTACTGCAACTGTGAACAAGTTTTCAGAGACTTATTAGATCAACAGAATGATTTAATGTCAGTGAATTTTTTGAGCCTTGAGAAAACATCAAATATCAAAAAAAAAAAAAAGGCTCGAAACTGGTCTTATTCGGGATAAAGAAGAAGAGAATTTGAGCTAAATGAAAGCATGTCAAGCTAAGGAACTTCATATTGAAAGCTGAAAAGCAATCCTATACACAGGTCCTCATGGTTAACTTTAGAACTTACTTCTGTGGTAAAAACTAGTACACATAATATTATTCTTATTTTCAGTCTATTTAATCTCCTTGAGTTTAATACGGCACAATCTATGTAATGATATATTTCATACTGCCTGTGTCTACATTTTCACTTGACATTTCACAAGTTGTGTTTTTCACGATGTGTACATTTATTAACTTACTGTAAAACAGTTGCCATTTTATTGAGTCCTAATATATTTGTATTCAATAGAAAAGGGAAGTATATGCCACAGTGATGTTAATATATCAAGGCACTAATCAGGAAAAAAACATTTTGAAAAGCACTGTGTTTTTTAAATTGCATTCATGCAAAGAAAAATCAACTAAAACCACCTCCCCACCTAATTGGCTATTCTAATCCGTAGACCTGTCACATAAGGAACAGAACTGCCAGAAACATTTAGTGTTCATGTTGTCACTAAGATTAAAATCAGAGTATTGCCATTTCCTTTAAAGGGGAAGAATTAAGATTTTTTTACTGTAACAAAATGCCATGAAATACACATGTGATATGAAAATAGAGTGTTTCTGTTTTTATAATCCTTGTCTTTCTTTAAGCAGTTTTCCTACAAAAAATAAAAAACTCCTAGAAAAGTAAAAAGATAATAAGGGGAAGAAAAAAAAAAAAAAAAAGAGTATTAACTGAATCAGCTTAGCTACTTTTTACTTCTCAACTTTTAAAATCTACATTACATTCTAACTGGAATTTGGAAGTATTTACATTTTTCACAGTTGAGGAACAAAGAGAAGGTGAAAGTCAAGAGCCAACAATGAGAGAAATGGAAGAATGAGAACTACTCAGGTTTTTTAGCTCTCACCTTACATAGCTACAGGATTTCAAATAACTTCTTTCACTATCATCTTGGTTCTTTGCAGCTGCAGTAACTGGGAAGAGCAAGATCTCTCTGGTGAGAGATTCTGAGCTGTTGTGGGTTAGCCCCAGACTGCAGCTACACACCTCAGCCAGCCCCTCTTCCCCAACAAGATTTTCTGTTTTGAAGAAAATTAACTCAACCCAGACAGACCTGGTAAATGAGTCTTTACAAAGAAAAACCTCATGCTCTTTTGATTTGTTTGTGTCTTTGTTTCTTTCTTTCTTTTTTTTTTTTTTTTTTTTTTTTTTTTTCCGAAGTTGGAAACTGTTAGTGCGGACGGGTCACTTGCCAAAAATGTAATGGCTTTCATGAGAAGGTAGCTTTAGAAATGGCCCATAAAACTGCTTCACCTCTGAGTCTTCTTGATCACATAGCTACATATGACATTTATGTTACAAAGATACATTTATACTCTGTTGCTACCATACACATTAAAATTTATTTTACAATGGTCCTAATTCTCTACTTCTTGTCAGCACTTTATCTTTGCATTTTCTCATTCTTCTTTCATTGTCTAAAGTAAGCTGTTGTTCTCCATCCCTTAGGAATCCATACACTGTACGTATCGCACACACAGATGCAGCAATATATAAAATGCTGTAGTTTGAGTTTCATACACAGCATTGCCTCATGTGAAAGAAATAGTCCTGTTCTCTTCAGGCCTCCACAAATTGTCACCACAGCCTCTTTCATTCTGGCCAACACACAAAATTGCAAAGTGGAATGGAAATGGATTGAGATGAAAGTATAACCAAAGCTTATTCCAGAAAGTTCTAAGAACTTTCCATCAAATTATAGCTTCAGTTCTCAACTGAAATGAGAGGAATTGACATCCTTTGGGTTTAAATCACAGAGGGTTGGATTTTCAAAGACATTCAAATAATTTAGAAGTACGAGTTCTGGTAAACAAATTGGCATTTCCTTTTTTTTCCACTGTCCTCAGTCCTTCCATCATCACATATCATAAATAATATTAATTTAAAAATAATTTTATAAACATTAAAGGATTGTACTGTTTAAAATATCAAGAGCTTGATCCTAAAATAATTATTATATTTTAATATAATTAAATTTGAAGTCTACATTTAGACATGTCATTGAACTTAACTTTTTTCCATAGAACAGACTCTGATGATCTCACAGACATTGTCTCAATGCCATGTTTTAAATTTTAGCTGCCTGCAGCAGCTAATTTAGCAAAAGACTTTTATACTGCAATATTTATTGGCCAAAATTAGAAAACTCCTGAGAAGAACTAGGCCTCTCTCCTCCTCAAATTTTCATTTTGTATCACTGAAATAATCTCACAAATCATAGTGAAAAATAACCTTTTGCACATTTATTTTCTGCTGTCCAGACTTCAACCAAAAGGAAAAGAAAAATACATCAATGCTCACTGTGCAATAGCAATCAAAAGGGATGACACACCACTCAGTGCCACTCTGCAGATGTAACCTAAAAGAACCCTGAAAAGCTTCAAAATTTATTTTTTTGGGAAAAAGAAAGTGTAAATATACTTCCTTTTGTAATTACAGCTTACTCCAGATGGTCCAAACTTTTCCAGTCTTAATGATTCTATGATTTTACAAAGCACCTTTTTTCCCTTCAGAATTTTTTAACGTTTTCAGACACATTCACTGGATTTGTTTCAATAAGGAAGGGGGAAAGAGGGTTATTATACATAAAATTCTAATTTTCTAATTTAAGAAAATGGCACTTAAAAATTTCACCTTCAATTATTTCTAGTTTCAGAAAACAACTTCTATATCCTAAATGGAGTATTAAAGAAGAGAAATAAAGTAGAGCAGTACAACGCAAAGTGTTTCCAAGCTTCTTAAAAATTACTTTCTGGTAGTCTTGAGCAGAGCTACTAATTGTCAATTCAGTATTGCATTTCATTTCTTTAGACCAGATTTAGCAAGAGAACTGAATGAAGAGAGGCACTGGGGAAGATATATTCAACTTAAGCCTTGCAGGCTTTTATGTTTAGATCAAAGGGTATTGATTTACAATTCTAAGAATGAAAACAGTGGTAAAGAAACCTGTAAGGTTTTAAGCAAAGTTCTGAGATTAGTGACAGACCTGATTTTAGCTAAGAATTCCACCAAATAAAAAAGTCATTGGTCATGTCAGAAACAAATATGTCTTCCTTTTCCTAACCTACCCATAACATTAGCAACTATATTATGGGAATAAATAAATAAAGCTACACACACCTCCGCCACCACACCTTTATCTCCCAACATAATCACGGAATGAGTGTAAGTGAAAAGCTGGTGAAGCACACGAAAAATAGCAATAGGTAAAAGAAAAGCAAAGTCTCTATTATTTAGCACAGTATGCTCTTGTTCAAAAATAAGTACAAAACCATTGCTGTCTCTCCAATAAGGACACACATTCTTTTAAAGATACAGTCTGTGAGGAATGTTTTAACAATTCCAATTCGTGTCCATAAATTCGTGTCCATAAATTCGTGTCCATAAAAAAAATAAGTCTGTAATAATGTAATAATTTTGTTTGAATCCTGTCTGCCTCTGGGCCCTGCACTGGCAATTTAATTCTTGAACTACAGATGCAGTGTGCTCCGGTCTCCCCCTCATTCCAGTCAGTTTATCACGTCTTCAGAAAGCACTCCTTAAATTTATGAACCTGTTTACTTTTGTTATTCCTGACTTCTAGTTCTAACAGTTACAGTTTTTCTTTTCTGTCTTCTCTGTCGAGATTGATTTAACACTGCTATAGATGTTATGTAGATGACTGTGAATAGCTGGGAAAGAATGTTTTAATTGCTCGTGAATCGCCAACCTGTTTGGGAGTTTTAGAACTGATAATAACCGGTGACTGCTGGTGACTGTTATGGGATCCTTGGTATCTGGCCAGGGGGGCCAAGAGATTAAGAGGAAGCGAAAAGAAGCTGAAGGACGGTTGGGAGACAAGACCTGGGAGAGTTTACAGAGAGTGTTCCATAAACTTGGAATAGTGCCAAGTAAGTGCAAAGGGTGAGAGGAAGACTACGAGCCTTCAGCATGAAAGACCCCTAGAGACCCCCAGAGGAGACTGATGCACATGCTCCAGTAGGAGGAACTGGACCCCGGAAGCTAATTATAATAATCTACTTTTTTAGAAGTAGTAATGAATATGTATTAGTCTAGGTGCATAAAAATCAGCTGCTTGATGTAACTGGTGTGCGTCCTGGTGGAGCGAAAACTCCCGGTGCACCCAGCGCTGTTTGCTTACCTCTATTCCTTTATATTCTTTTAATAAATCCTATTTTTTTTATTTAATCCTAATTTGAATCCTGAGCCATTTATAACAATTTGGGGGCTCGTCCGGGATGGCTATAGTTCCTGAATTCTGATTTAATCTAGGAGAGGCGCCCCACCATTTGGTGGCTCCTGTTTGAGTCAGATCGGGACTAATGCCATCCTGAACCTGAATAAAGGTAAGCAAAGAATTTGATTTTTTTTGAGCTCCCGTGTTGCCGGCTGTTTTTTGCCCGTAATTCTGCGCGCGAAGATCCGGATGAAGACGACAGAGTCGTTTGGATACCGTCTGGTTCGATCCCAGACGAAGACAGCAGAGACGCTGGTGGATACCGTCCGATTGGAGTCTGGACGAAGACGACTGATTCGTAAGATACCGTCCGGTTGGGTAAGGGTACGGTTGCCAGTTTTTGTGTGAGAGTGTAACTGAGACTTCTAAAGTCAGCGTGGAGGTCTTTTTGTTTTCTCACTGGTTCTAATCTCCTGTCAGGAGGGGCTGGGCTGGTGAGAAGAGGGATACGTGGGTGGGTGATAGGTCCTAAACCCCCTGCAAGACACTCTCACCGGGCAGCCAAGGGCTGTGGGAATTGCCACTAGTAAAATTCCCGGATGGGTCAAATAAAATCAAAGACCAAGGACCAGAAAGGGAGCAAATTACCAGATATATGACCAAAAAGTCTATTATGAATAATGATTAGAAATTGGAACAATAGGGGCCCCAGAAAATTAAAGAGTAAATTAAAAATGATCCAGTATTTTATGACAGAATGACCAAAAGAACCCTTAAGACCCCCTGTATTTTGATCCACAGAGGACGGGGTCTGTCAGGCTTTGAACATTAATAGTAGAATACCCGTGGATCCAGAAAAGAGCAAGCTGAAACATTGGAATTAGAAATTAGAGATCAATTGATTAAGAATGAATATGTGCTACATTTGTACCTGTGCTGCGCTTATACCACCAGATAACAGGAGCCTCTCGGACCCTGAGAACCAGATCAAAAACAACCTCATGGTTCAGACTTTAACCAAGGGGTCTAAGATAAGGAGGAGTGTTTATAAAGGGACAGGTTATGTATATGTATAGGAATGTTTATGTATATGTAACTTTTTACTAAAGCAATTTGTCACATTAGGCCTGCACGACTTTGGGGGGACTACCCGCCCCGTGCTGCACGGAACTGAGTAAACATATCTACTTTACAATCCTACTGATTGTGGAGTCAGCTTTCTGAGAATCATTTTGGTGAGCCAGGCAGGAGACACTCTGCTCGGCTGTGGGATCGGCTGCAGTGTGGACACCCCTAGGTGCACCCTGAGTGTTTTTGCTCGGAGGGGACTCCACTCTCAGCTGCTCACCGCAGGAGCAAAGATCTCCTGAAACTGCAGACAAACGGTATGTTTTCAGCTGCTGGAGGGATACTAACTGGAGTGTTAATAATTGTATGTGTTTTTATGTATGTATTTTGTGTTGAAAGTATTTGTGTAAATGTAAGGGTTTGAAACAAAGTGTTACAAGTCACTTCACGAAGAACACAGTCAGAGACAATACTTATTTGGTTGGTTATCATTCTAAATTATATTCCTGTGGTATGAATGAGATGTGCTGGAGGCCTCCGTGTGCGAGTGTGCTGTGTGAGTGAGACGCAGCGTTGCTGCAAAGCGAGTGCAGAGTTCCGATCCGTTGTTCCGTACTCTCCGCAAGGGGAGTGGGCAGAGACGAACGAAGTGCTTGACAGACTGAAAAGAAGTGCTGTTTTATCCAAGTTTTGAGTGGTGGTGCCTAATATATGGGCCCGGTGTATCTTGTGTATCCTATTTTTGCTCTTAAATGTTTTGACTGTGACAAGAAAAAGGCAGGAGCATGCTTCCTGCAACATATGAGGCCCGCACAGGCCGAGACCTGGACTCACTGAGACCCAGACTCGCTGAGACCTGAACAGGCCGAGAGACCGGAGCGGCGCCGAGAAACCGGAGCGGCGCTGGGAGGCCCGAGACACTACGGAGGGACTACCGCTGGACGGAGAGAGCCCTGAGAGATGCTGCAGAGCCACGGACGGCTCTGAGAGACACAGAATAGACCTGACAGAAGCTGCAAAACGCGGGGAAATTAAAGTAATTGCGGAACATCCGAGATCGAGTTGTTACGGGAGACCAGAGGCGTCAGTGGACACCGGTAGCTGATCCTCACCATGAGGCGAGTCCGCACAGAGCAGAGGGGCGGACATCAGGACCCTGCAGCCTGTCTGACATAACCATGGAGGCAGCGGCAGCAGCGGCTGTGCTGCTTCACTCTGGCATTCTTTTTATAAAAGGTTTATCTTGCAATGCAAAAAAGACTATTCGTCCCCAGATCGGTGTTATAACTATTACTAATGACGACTTAGCTCTATTGCAGGGCAGGAGTGCAGAGACGCAGATTACACTGCCAAATGACCGGCAGGCTCTTTCACAAACCTAAGGTTGCAGCTGGCACTGCCTGCAGCCGTATAGCAGACGTTACACTCTTTCCTAACTAGTAACCATGTGTCTCATCCATTTGTGGTTAATGGCCAGTGACAAAAAGAAAAGGGGGGAGACAAAGACAGAAACGGTACAAGAAGGATGCCACTGACACTAACAGCATGGGTAATAGGAGTAGTATAAGTGACACAGGTGATGGTGCAGGGCACTCTGCCTGCTGCTCGCCTTCGCCTGACTGTGCACTGCTGCCAACGGTGCTAGAGTAAAATGTGAAGACTGTCTGGATGGCACTGATGAAGCAAACTGTAACAATGTTATTCAGTGCTCAGGACCTGGCAAATTCAAGTGCAGAAGTGGAGAATGCATAGATATCAATAAAGTGTGTAACCAGCAGAGAGACTGCAAGGACTGGGGTGATGAGCCCCTGAAGGAATGCAACATAAATGAATGTGACTGTCCAGCTGGGTTTGACTTTGTAGAAAAGAGAAACTGTGGAATTGATGAATGTCAAAACCCTGGTATCTGTAGTCAAATCTGTATCAACCTGAAAGGTGGCTACAAAATAGATCGTAGCCGTGGCTATCAGATGAATCCTGCTACAGGAACTGGGAAAGGGCCATACTGGTACAAAAACACAAATAACACCTGTGATTACAATGACGCTGCTAAGCAGGGTTTAGGGGTTTGTAGCATGGAGACAGGGGGTAACAACTACAGTGTTTGGAACAATTGTGCAGCTTTGGCCTTACCTCCTGATGTGCTTCTGATTTGTGGGGATGGGGCCTGGCAAGGTAATGCAAATGCTATCAGATGTCCATGTTACTTAGATAAACTCATTGTATTTGCTCCTAGCTTGTTACAGTTGCGTGAGATCACCAGACATAAATGGGCATTGCTTGCATCGGATTGCAATGATAATGTTGAATTGTGTGGGGTTGCAGCTAGAGCGGCATTAGCAATTTCAGTGCCTGGAGTGGCATCTGCGGCCGCACGTAACAACTTAGAAAAATTGGAATGCTGGGCCGAGAGGCAAGCCTATGCCACGACAGAGATACTTGAGGAGATGTTACCAGATCAAAATAGTTTGCGACATCTGCTTTTACAGGATCAAGCTGCTATTGACATCTTGCTTTTGGCTCAAAGGAATGGGTGTGAGGGACTGTACCTTGTTTTACTGACTACTGAAACAGCTGTGAGAACCGCAGAAAAGGACCCATGCATCCAGAATAAAAGGACTAGTAACTACTGAAACTTGGAGGGTTGAGCCCGCTCCTGGGAAACTGAAACTCAAGCTAAGGAAGAACTAATATTCTGGCAACGAAGCTCTGCAGGCTCTGCATGAATTAAGGATGCCAAATAAAGGGGACAAGCCTGAAGGGAGGAAAGGGAGAAGGCAAGACCAGGGCAGGACCCTCCACTGCGGTGTATATGGTCTACCGAGGGAAGCAACCCCTATGGGTATTGACTGCCGAGTGAGAGGGCCTCGACTGGACTTCTCCCACATTAAGGTCAGGTTGTCCTGAGAAAATAACATAAGAACCTTTTTTTTAACCTATATAAAATTGTGATTCGTTTTCCAGGAGCTGGATCACCCTGACAGGCCAAACGGTAACACAAGCCTGAATCAACCCTGAAGGTGTTTATAACATATAACATATATAACATTTATATTATTACATATTATTTATATTATAACATATATAACATTTATAACAGTCCACAGGAAGGGGGACTTTGCTTTTCTTTTAACATTTTCTTTTTCTCCTCAATGTCATGCAGATGAGCTACAGACAGTGAGGAACACAGCCTAATGATAATTCAAGGTAGAAATTAAGGTTAGCTTACTCTGACAGTTGTCAAAACTCAAAAAGCCAATAAAGCTGGAATCCAGAAAAAAAAAAAAAAATATATATATATATATATATATACACTGGGCTGAGAGGTGAGGGTGGGAGTTACTTGTTTTTGTTAGAGGACAGCTGCTTATTTTTAAGTCTTTTAACCCTTTTTAGTGATAGCATTCCAATGTGTCCTTTTACTAATAGAAACAAAAAGCTTTTTGAAGGGAAGTGAACAATATCAATTTAATATCATTCGTTCACATGCAAACTCCTGCTTTTGGTTAGTCAACTGATTTTTTTTTTTTTAAAAAAAAAAAACTTATTAAGACAGCAACAAATCAATAATGCTAAATGAAATAACACTTAATATGAAGAAAACACAAGATAGCATGAGTTTTACAAAAAGCTTCCATTTGCTCAACCAAGATTACAAAAAGAATGAAACTTGAGGTCTATGATTCATAGAATTATTCAGGTGGGACTGAATATACCTGACTAATTAAGCACATCTCTTATGAAAACTGTTCACTTTTTAAAACAGAGAGTAAAAGCAAGAGAATTAACAGTTTATAAGCTACCATATCCTACTAGTAACATCATTCTTGACATATCAGCTTCCCTATTATGTCCTACTACTTCTCTCAGCAGCACCAGTCACAGTAATGCTCACAAGGACTATCTCTGTCCCACCACAAAACCACTAGTCAAGCTCTGCCTTCATCACATCTACTTCCTCCCTGGTCCACAGTGCAACTAATTATTCCTGTTCTCTTCTCCAAAAGAGATTTTTGTTAGCCTCACGTAAAATAGATCAATAGCATAGAAATTCTAGCTTTTTCCCTGAGGCCTAGAGAGATGTTTGGTGCAGACATTCTTAATTTGTTAAGTAAGAAGAGAATTTGGACCATTTTCTATATGGATTACTGTCATAAATGGAGCTCCAAACTTGGGCTTCATCGACGATAGCGCCGATAACTTATTCTTTACAGAACTAAGAGAGGCCTCGAGATTAACTCCCCTTGTCCTTATGGGGGACTTCAACTTACCAGACGTTAACTGGGAGTGCCACACGGCTGACACGAGCAAGTCCAGGAGGTTCATGAAGCACCTAGATGATAACTTCTTGGTGCAGGTGCTAACGGAGCCAACTAGGAAAGGTGCCCTCCTAGACCTGTTGCTAGAAAACAGAGAGGGTCTGGTGGGAGATGTGGTGATTGGTGGCCGCCTCGGTCATAGCGACCATGAAGTGGTTGAGTTCAAAATTTAACGTGACAGAAGGAAAAGTGCCACCAAAACCTCATCCCTAGATATGGGGAAGGCGGACTTCAGGCTGCTCGGGGAACTAGTCAGCAAGGTCCCCTGGGAAGCTGCTCTTGAAGGCCTTGGTGTCCACCAGTGCTGGTCACTCTTTAAGCGATGCCTCCTAGAAGCACAAGATCAGGCAATTCCTAAATATCGCAAGTCAGGCAGGCGGGGCAGGAGGCCGTCGTGGCTGACCAGGAACATTCTTATGGAGATTAGGCGGAAACAGAGAGTGTTTCGCTACTGGAAGGAGGGCCAGGTGACATGGAAAGAATACAGGGATGCTGCTCGTGTCTGTAGGAAGAAAATTCGTGTGGCTAAAGCACACCTAGAGTTGAAGCTGGCTGTGTCTGTGAGAGAAAATAAAAAGGGTTTTTTTAGATATGTGAATGGAAAAAGGAGAACTAAAGAATACATAGGGCCGCTCCTTGACAGGGAAGGTCTTCTCACAGACGATGACATAGGCAAAGCAGAGACGCTTAACGCCTTCTTTGCCTCTGTCTTCAATGCCGATGATGGGCTTCGGGACCCAGGGTGCCCCGAGCTGGAGGACCAGGACGGTGGGGATGACAAACTCCCAACCGACCCTGAACGTGTGCGGGATCTGCTACTCCACCTGGATCCCTACAAGTCCATGGGTCCCGATGGGATTCATCCCCGGGTGCTGAAGGAGCTGGCGGACATCATCGCGGAACCTCTCTCAATTATTTTTCAACGATCCTGGGAGTCTGGAGAGGTCCCGGTAGACTGGAAGCTGGCAAATGTTGTGCCGATTTTCAAGAAGGGTCAGAAAGAAGACCCTAGCAATTACAGGCCTGTCAGTCTCACGTCAGTGCCTGGTAAAATCATGGAGAAGATGGTTCTCGAACGTATTGAGGCGCACCTGGGGGACAAAGCAGTCATTGGTCCCAGCCAGCATGGGTTTGTGAAGGGTAGGTCCTGCCTAACTAACCTGATTTCCTTTTATGATAAGATCACCCGTATGGTAGACCAAGGGAAACCAGCTGATGTGATTTTTTTGGACTTCAGCAAGGCTTTTGACACGGTTTCCCATAGGATCCTACTGGACAAAATGTCCAGCATACAGCTAAATAAAAACATCATACGATGGGTGAGCAATTGGCTAACGGGCAGGGCCCAAAGGGTTATGGTGAATGGGGCTGCGTCAGGCTGGCGGGCGGTCACCAGTGGGGTCCCTCAAGGCTCCATTTTAGGGCCGGTACTTTTCAATATTTTTATAAACGATCTGGATGTAGGAATAGAAGGCATTTTGAGCAAGTTTGCTGATGACACCAAACTTGGAGGAGTTGTGGACTCGAATGAGGGTGGAAAGGCCTTGCAGAGGGATCTGGATAGGTTGGAGAGCTGGGCGATCGCCAACCGCATGAAGTTCAATAAGAGCAAGTGCCGGGTCCTGCACCTGGGACGGGGAAACCCTGGCTGCATGTACAGACTGGGCGATGAGACGCTGGAGAGCAGCCTAGAAGAGAGGGATCTGGGGGTCGTGGTAGACAACAAGTTGAATATGAGCCGGCAGTGTGCCCTGGCAGCCAGGAGGGCCAACCGTGTCCTGGGGTGCATCAAGCACGGCATCGCTAGTAGGTCAAGGGAGGTGATTGTCCCGCTCTACTCTGCGCTGGTGCGGCCTCACCTCGAGTACTGTGTGCAGTTCTGGGCACCACAGTATAAAAAGGACATGAAACTGTTGGAGAGTGTCCAGAGGAGGGCTACGAAGATGGTGAAAGGCCTGGAGGGGAAGACGTACGAGGAACGGCTGAGGGCACTGGGCCTGTTCAGCCTGGAGAAGAGGAGGCTGAGGGGAGACCTCATCGCAGTCTACAACTTCCTCGTAAGGGGGTGTCGAGAGGCAGGAGACCTTTTCTCCATTAACACCAGCGACAGGACCCGCGGGAATGGAGTTAAGCTGAGGCAGGGGAAGTTTAGGCTGGACATCAGGAAGGGGTTCTTCACAGAGAGAGTGGTTGCACACTGGAACAGGCTCCCCAGGGAAGTGGTCACTGCACCGAGCCTGACTGAATTTAAGAAGAGATTGGACTGTGCACTTAGTCACATGGTCTGAACTTGGGTAGACCTGTGCGGTGTCAAGAGTTGGACTTGATGATCCTTAAGGGTCCCTTCCAACTCAGGATATTCTATGATTCTATGATTCTATAAATGGAGCTCCAAACTTGGGCTTCATCTCTAGAAATGCAGGACATAAGTTTAAGTTTGTAGTCATCCGAGAAATCATTTTGAGTTCTGTAAAAAATTTAAAAATAAAAAACACATTTCAAGTTTTACTCAATAAGTTTTACTCCCTTCCACAATTTCTATGCTTTTTTTCCAACAGTTCCCCAAATGCTACCTAAAACCAAAAATGCTTGATGTAAAATGTGCAAAGATATTTAAAATTTCTTAACAATTTTTCCTTCAAAAATAATTTTTACAAAGCCATTTACTTCATTAGATAAATAATTTGTTCAAATCAACATTAACCCATTTAAAGCAACTGAAAATGGCTATGCAGATGTTTCTGAATTTTATTCTTTTTCTAATTTGGTATAAATAAAAAGTATAAATAAAAAGTATAACCAGCATTTTACTCCTACAGCCCAAATCTGTCTTAAACCTAAAACTATTTAGGTGTAAGAAAAATGAATAAAATAGTGCTGCAGCTGTTAGTCTGCACTGGAAGACAGCAGAACAAGGCAAACAAGACAGTGTAATGCAGAACAGATGGAAGAAAAGTGGTTGTTTACTATCACTGCACTAAAGCTTTGTTGTTAGAAATGGTAATAAAGGCAATGATTAGAAAAGAATCTGAATCTCCCTTATGACAGTGCCCAAATGTAGGTGTCAATTTCTGCTCAAGAAAAGCTCCATGGGAACAAGAGCTTCAGCAGAATAGCATACCTCTTCCCAAGTCTGTACGAATGGGGGAAGTAGATATGATTAAACTTCAGATTTCTTAGGTGATGGTATTTCAGTTGGATGGTAATCTGTTATAGTCCCTGTCCTCCCAAATGCAAACAAACAAAGAAAGCATGCTTTTTTATTTCCCCTAACATCATTGTCTCTGAAAAGCAGCAGCTTTTTATCAGCAAATGGTATGTGAAAGTCAAGACAAAAAAGGGGATTTTTTTTTGGTAGGACATAAAACATTAGTAAAAAGTTTTTTTCTAAAATGACCAAACCTTACAAATGGATTAATTTCTTTGTACATATTTAATTTTTATAATTGTATTTTTTTCCATTTCTTGTGCTCAGTAACCACTTATTTGTCATTCAGGCTTTATGAATGAATTCAATTTGTAGTTAACAATAAATATAACTTGACCGTGAATAGCTGGTAACAGACATCGTCAGCTTTTGTGCCATCTTATAAAAGATTCTTTCTTTTCTGTGGCACAGTTTCTACAGCTTAAAAGAAAGCAGCAACCATGTAGCCTCTTGAGCAAACCTTTTATCAAGTACTTCAGTGAACCTAATAGGAATAATATTGCATAATTTCTCAAGCAACAATGCCCATCACTAGTTTAAATCAAAATACATGAGAGTATACAGACAGCTATCTAAGGGTGAAATACACTTCTGCCAGACACAGACCAAAAGATTGTGTCTGCAGAGATAAAATACACAGGAGTAAATATTTGAATCACTCATTAAAGGCCAAGGCAACAGTGCTGCTTTTAGTCACTTAGATGAATGGCAGAACCAAGATGACAGTTTCTGGATCACATCTGAGGAACTTATATGGCTTCCCCAGACAGCTCAATTTGTACTACATCTTTCCTATAAATAAAAGTATTTCCCATCAGACCATAGTGTCTTTTGCTCCCTCTACATCCAGCAAGTATAAAGACATTTTACCATCCTACTTCAAGGCAATTTCTCTCTGTGCACACACTCTGGGTTAGGGGACAAAGAAATAAAGAGGGGCATCTTAAGAAATAGAGATATCCTAGAAAAGATATCTAATGTGTTTTAAGATCTAAGCATTATAAAAGTTTTGGTTCCTTACCATATCCAAAACATTTTCAGAAATTAAAAGAAAGCATTATAGATTATGGGTAGGGCACAGGAGCCTTTGGTTCTAAGTCCTCCCACGCTACTTAACTTTCATTACCTTCTTTTTGGCCTTCTCATCCTCCGAACTCCTTGGAGCTGATCAGCTGGTTCACATTTTTCACATCTGTGTGTAACTGCACAGTTACAGTGGAAACTCCTAGGATACTCTCCAACCATCTTTGCAGTAGCCATGTTCAGAGCTGTGACTTTATACAATGCTATAATGAAAGTTTCCTTATGAAGCATGACTATGCACAGGAGCATAGGCTTCATCTCCACACATCTGAAACCTTTTACTTTTAACATTTCAGGTATAGAACACAATTTTCTAAATAATGAAGACATATTTCTATTTTATGAACATGTTAATCGAACACAGTCAAGCCTTTTAAGATACTTAGGGGAATCAATTCCTAATAGATTGGATGTATAAGATTAAATTAGGATTGTTTACTCAGACATTATAAACTGATCAATTTACTCCCACAACATTGCAGTGACAGTGACCATCCAGCAACATTTAGTATGTTGCTCTGTAAAATGAATTACCAGATTGTGAACTGTTAAAATACTTTCTTTAATCTCTTAAGACTTCTCTGCACATTTCTGTGCAGGACAGACAGTTATTCAGAGCGCAGGACAGTTGTTCATAGTTGTTCAGAGCCCAGAACAACAAATTCACAAGTAGAAAGAGGAGATGGAATTAATCCCCCTTTGGGAGAGGGAGGTTGTTGAAAACACAACTTACATAAACATTAAGTATCATTTTTTGTTTTTCCTAACACAGAAGTTTTGCGGTAGGGGGAAAAAAAATAAAATAAAATAAAAACAGTTTGGTGTTTAAGAATTTAAAATATTTTGAGGATTTTTTCCTGCTCTAAATCCTTAAATCTTACTGTGAAAATCTAATGTGGTAGATATAGAGCAAACAGTTTTCATCTTGCCAAAACATGAGACAAATAGTTAAACGCAAATCATAAAAAGAAAAATTCTCTCAGCCATGCAATCCAACTCTAAACAGTCCTGTAAACTCCCAGCTTCAGACTGTAATTATTCATTTTGTTTTTAATAGAAAGTCAGTATTTTCTGTGGAAAGTAGACACGATGTGAAAACTCTTTTATGTGAAAATAAAAATAATCTAATTTAAGGAAAGAGATTGATCCACCACTGAATAAATAAATAAATAAATAAATTAGATACTTAGAGAAAAATTAAACTGCTTCTTCTAAACAGACCAAAACTACATGGCTCTTTCAGAGAACTACCACCAGCAGCCACTTGGTAGAGCAGCAGTTTTACCCTCAAATCTCTATTTTAATATTCTTTTGCATAAGCACACAAAGTGTGCTTTAACAAAAGATTTGCATGACATACTCTTTTTTGATCTAAATGTTACCAATTATGTTATATTAAATAAAGAAGGCTATAAAGCCCTAATGGCAGGAAACATTGTGGCAGCCTCTCATTCCCATAAAAAAAATAAAAAAAAATAATTAAATCATTAAATTAAATCATTAAACTAACTTTTCAGAGGTTAAAGATTTTCTGAATTCTATTTCTCTAACAGAGAACACGGTGTGCTTTTAAAATCAGATACTGAAGCTTATTGATTGAAGTGGATAGCCTTGTTCATAAGAAAACTTAACTTATGATTTATTGTATTCTTTTTTAATCTTACAGCTGTTACCTAAATTATTTTTCTAGGAGACTGTTTTTACTTATGTAAATAGGAAATTCTTCAAAGAACTAGTCAAAAAAACTTCAGGAGCATTTTCTGTTACCAGAGTTGTTAATTACCATTTACTTTATGAACCAGCCTCTTAGCATCACATATCTTGGCAAGAATATTTATTTGATTTCCATTAAACTCATGTGAAAGACTCATATTGATTTCAGTGGGAAGCGGATTAAATTCTAATAAAAGTTGACTACACATAGTTTTTTGCATTCAGATGTGAAGCAATACTTGCTTTATTTTGTCCTATGCTAACAACAAAATCCACTGCCATATCACAGTTGCTATGGTCCAAGAAAATTATATTCTGCTCTGAATATTTTGAGTTTTCAGGAATAGAACCCTTAAAGATTTCCTCTTTCTGTTTATTCTGATCTCTTCTGTTTTGCTTAATTTAAATATGGAACATCACTGTTACTACAGAAGTGATGCTATCCATCTGTGAGAAATAAAATTTGGAATCTGTTGGCTGCAAATTTTGTGGGATTTTTTGTTTGTTTTTAAGTAGAAGAAAAAAATGGTATTTTCATGAAAAGAAGCAAGCTTAAGAAGTATATGGCAGTAAAACCAAAGAATATTTTTCTTTTCTACATTTCTGCCCAGTTAACATTGTTTCTGATATAAAGAATAACCACAGAATAAGAAAAATGCTACTATTGTTCTTATAATATGTACCTGCAGCACCAACAGCAGGCTACAGTTGTGAGGTAAGTGCATACTTACGTCAATATAACCAAATCGTTTTTTTCTAAGTACTGTCATGTAAGTGCAAAAGTGATATCAGAAAGGATTGAAATTTATATTTGGCTAGTCCAATGACAAGGAACATGTTCTTATAACCACTGTAACAAAGTTTATGACTACTCTGTACATTAGAATCATTGAAAGAAACATCAAAGATCAGAAAATGCTGCAGAAAATACTTTTCCAAAGACAAACAGAACACTGTTCATTTCATGGCAGGATAATAAAAATGTTCACAAAATAATTTACCATAATTGTATGCATTGTGGAACTGGTAGAAAAGCATCAATAAAAATAAGATTAGCATTAAAATGACAATGGAAAGCATAAAGCAAAATAATTCATGCAAAGAATCTGAAATACTGTATTTGTCCTTAAAATATGACCTTTTGGAGCTGCATTGACATATACGGAGGGAAAAAAAATTAACTTGGATATAAGACAAAATTAGACACAGGTTAGAGGTAATTTCATCTCAGTTATTGTTTTTGTTGTTGGCACTTTATTTTTATTTTTATTGTTGTTGGCACTTTATCCAGAGTGTAGTAGAGAAACTAGTCATTCCTTGTGAAATTGTTTAAAAAATACACCATCCCAACAAAAGCAGAATGCAAGTCACTCCTACAGTAAAGCAGAATGCAAGTGGACTTAAAAATTTCACTAAAGAGTCAGCCAAATAAGCTTGTTGTGACCTCAGTGGCTGAAGTATTTTAGTTTGCAACTACAGTTCACAAAGAATGCTTTAAAAGACTTGAAGTTTTAGCATTCATTTATGCAATAGGTCCTGTTTTCTATAGCAACCCAAGTTCACAAATAAAGGGACTAAAATACAAACGAATTGGATGATGCAGCCTTGAAAGACCTTCTCAGATGTCATTGATCAGTACGTGTTTTGTAAAAACAGCCTGAAGAAAAGCTGCCACAAAACTGCCACATTACACAGATCAGATTAAACACTTTCTTGTTTAATCTACAAATCTAATGCTTAAATTACCTGTGAACAATTATCCTGAATAATCTCAGAGGAACGGTAATTATGGATACAAAGTCTTTCATCTCAATTAAGACTGAATATAGAAACAGTTAGTAGTGAATAACTTTCCATAAACAAACATCTGCGGCCATTAAAGAGATCAAGATTTGTCATTGCTACTCTCATATCGAGGCAAAAAAAAAAAAAAAAGATACATCTAATCAGGATTCAGCAACACTCAAAGTTTGAATGTGTAACTCGTAATGGGACTGCAGGGCAAAGACAGTGATGGAATTAGAAATTAATCTGAATGTCTCCATAAATCATAGACTAGTCTAGATTTTTCTGAAGCAAATGGAAGTAGTTAAGAAATCAATACCTACATTGAGAAGGGGAACCAGCTGTCATCTGGCTTCAGGGCTGCACAGGCCTCCTCATCACATGGCCTTCATCCTTATAAACCAACTCCTGATTTTAATCACTTAACATCCCACCGGAGCTAGTTGAGTCACCTGCATTACAAACATAATGAAACTACTCACTTCCAAGAATAATCATATTGAGAGATAGAATACTACATACTGAGACTAAAATAAAAATCATAGGATTATTTTTATTTAATGGCAAAAAAAATAAAAATGAGTCTCCTCAACAAAAACTTATTACAAGCAGTGCCTAAAACATTTAGAAAGAAATCAGAAACAAACATCCTTTACCTGAAAGTACAATTCACAGGGAGCACAGTAAAGCTTCAAAACAGTTATCATTGCCTTGATAAAAATATGTAATATGAGATACACTTCCTGTTATTACAGTAAAAAAACAAGAGTCTTCACTTGCCCATGTTGCAAAGTTTTATTTGTATTAACATTCCCCCAGTGAAGAAGAAAAATCTCTAACTAATAATAAACAAGAGTTGATAAAATATGAATGTCATGTTAATTAAACACAGCATGAAAATGCTGGGAGACCCAGCCACAAGAAGAAAAATAGTAATCAACATAATTTTCCTCCATTTCCACTTTTCTGACTGAAAATAAACCCTCCATTTGCAAACCCACTCTTCTGCCTTATGATTATGACATTCTTTTCCTCCAAAAGCTTGTTGTGCACAAAACAAAATACAGTAGAAGACAAAGCATTTGTCATTCATCAGTTTGTAAAGAAGCCTCTGCAATACTGGTTTTCCTTTGTTAACGCTACTGAAGTTCACATATGAACAAGTTGTCTATGAAATACATAAATTCTCTCTCCTAATTCCAGAGTATTTCCCACCTTTCTGTTATTACCCTTTCTATGCAGTCTGATTTGATGGAAAGTAATGATAAAACTATGAAGCCTCAAAGATTTTTCAAAAGATATAACAAATCTCTTCCTCCTCTTTCTGAACTGTAAGATCTAAATGGAAAAACATATCCCATCACTGTATCCTGTTAGCAAAGCTGTTTTCCAAGAAGCCATACTTTACGTATCTCCTCTCAGGAAAATAAGCTAAAAGCTAACTCATTACTGTTTGTTTGTTTGCTTTATATATTTTTTTTTTCAATACTCTACTTTTATATTAGAAGGATTTATTCTATGAGCTACAGTTTGTGTTTGTATTCTCCTTTACTTTCTCTTAATAACAGCTGAGAGAATTCTCAAAGAAATAGGGCTTTTTCCAGTTAATCAGTAGAGTTAGGGCTGCTCTGGAATACCTAGTGTATACTGCAAAGTATGAAGAACATTTTACACACCTGAAATCACCTTGGAACACATTTCTGAACACTTGAAATTCATTGGGAACAGTCATGACCTATTGACCTGGGGTAAATGACTCCATCAAGAATATTCTGTTTAGCTTTAAGCCACCTTCTGATCATAGAATATAGAATAGGATATCCTGAGTTGGAAGGGACCCTTAAGGATCATCAAGTCCAACTCTTGACACTGCACAGGTCTACCCAAAAGTTCAGACCATGACCCAGAAGTTCAGACCATGATCACTTGGAGCAAGTTCCACTTGGATCAGATGACCTCCAGAGGTCCCCTACAACCCGATTTTTCACAAAATTCTATTAATTCAACATTTTTATCCGAAAGCATAAAGATTCTTTAGCTATAGTATCACACCCCAGCTTTCCATATTATATTGCTTTTATAAACACCATGAAGAAAGCAAAACAATTCTTTTTCTCTACTCTGTGTTGCACTAAATGCTGTACATTTGAAAACGTTCCACATAAATTTTGGTAAATTTGAACTTTCTTTGCATCCTAAACTGCAAATAAAATAAAATATACTGAAAAATCCATAAAAAAATATTGAAAATTCCATAAAATATACTGAAAACTCACATTGTATCTTAAAAAAAAAAAAAAGACAAACAACAACAAAAAACATATAATCACGTTCTTTACATCAGAGCATCTTTTGTTACACCTGCATAGGATTTCAGCCAATGAAGCTGCACAGTTAGGCCATAGATCCAGGGAAGTACTAAAGCATGAGTTTAATGCATTTCTGAATCAATGCCTTATACCACACATGATCTCTCTCACTTCAGAGAGATTTTATTTCTCCCTGTAAGTTAGTCAGGTAATACTTTCTCTTTCATGCCCTCTAAAGGTAAATAAATAAATAAATAAAAACTCTTTATGATGTCTGTACATTCTAATCTTTAGGCAAGAGTATTATCAAGTTGACAAAAAAAATAATAATTCCTTGAGTGCCTTTCAAGAACTCTGAATGTTTTTCCTTTACTGTAGCTTTAAATCATAGCTTTGCAGAAAAGACTGTTATTAGTTCAAACAATGAATGTCTCTGTATTACCATTTCTTTCCAGTAATCACTCAATCAAACATTTGACTCACTACAGATTATAAGATTTCATTTTGGTACTAAAAGGGAAGAAGTAATTATTTGATTTTTGCTATTAAATGATGTACATTTCTACTCCATTACAGATTTTAAAAAATACCAAATATAACTTGATGAGACACAAGACATAGGGATACAAAGCTATCCCAAATATTGCCACAGTGTCACAGTTTCCATTCTGTAATAAATGAGCTTTAAATAATCCTCAATCTATTTCACCCAGAAAAGATCAAAGAGAGAAAGTTACTTCCTATGAAATGATTGAGATTGAGCTGTACGTTAAAAAAAAAAAAAAAAAAAAAAAAAAAAAAAAAAAAGTATGTTATCAATGGTAGCATTAATTTTTCCAAAACCGAGCTTCTAGCAATCCACATTGAAACTTTTCAAGTACCACAATAAAGCATGAAGCTGCATTTACAGTGAGTAGATTTCCATGCCTTCAGGAAGTAGTCTTTTCCTGATGTCACAGACCAGCCTTGATTTGAATAATTTTTAGCAGTTTTGTCACTCACAGAATAAAATGGTTACTGCTTAAATTTCTTGAGGATGAGCTTGACTGCCAATTTGTAACACATAATTGAGGGAAGTGTGTTTGGTTCCTAAGATAAAACTATCCTTGACTCCTACACTTTCTCAAAGTAAAAAATTATGTTCTCCAAAAGACAGTGAGAGCAGAAAGCTCATTTAGGAGCACTGACTAGCAGTCTGGAGAAATATATTTGTTTTAATGAGGTCTCAGGAAAAAGACTCATGTGTTGCCCTGACTGTAATTTCGAGCATAAAAACTACTGCCTAAAATTTCGTGAAATAGTAACTCCTGCACCAGTTACAACACAGACATCTTGCAAAGTTTTCTGGTACAGGTATCTTCATTAAAAACAACATGAAATTCCTATTCATTCAGTCCTAGTACATCTACCAGTACTACTGATAAGTGTCCATTTAAGTTTCATTGTTTCCTTGGAATCTAACTTCCATGACGATTTGTGCAAGCTAAACTCACCTGTTCAAATACTCACATTTTATGACAGAAGCCATCAATTCACCAACTTTATTTCACTCCCAAAAATACAAATGACAGTACACAGAACCACAGACAGCTTACACCCTGTTGTATTCCACTGAAAATAAACACTGGAGATTAGTAAAGAAATTAATTGTCTGTAGGTATTAGAAATTAATTGGCTACAATGCTATGCAAATTTCCTGATAAGGTTTCCCCATTCTATTCAAATTATTTATTTGGATGAGCTGCAAGGTCAGCTAAAATCCCGGACACACCACCAATCTATAAATTCAAAGATTTAAGCAAACATACATAGGATACAGAAACGGAGTCCACATGAACACATATACATGTATGTATAAACTGGAGTGAAAATTAAAAAAAATAAAAATCATACATGCCTGATGCTAATATTTAGCATTACTTCATTCACCAATACCAAGCAACACGAGAGACAGAAACATCTCATGATCGATGTTTATAAACTACAGCCTCTTAGATTTAATAGCACCATCTTCAGTGTATGAACTTTGACACATTGGCTGTCCACTGTACAATCTGTACTTGCTTGCAATGCACATTCTAAGCTGAAATGTACCTGAATGATGGCCAAAAGTTTGTCAGAGTATCAGTGTTACTAACCTTTGCCATTCCATTACTCGTGAGGAAGCCATAGAGAGTACTTGGTTTAATAATTAGTTTGCAAAATTCCTTATTTCCAGCACCTACATGCATAGATTTTCAATCTGAAACTTTCTCTTCTTCATATACAGATAAACATACTGCTATAACTCAAGGAACATCACCCAATGGATTCAAATCTAGTACTGCATGAGGTTTTTCTCCCAACTAGAATGACAAGTCCGATATTACACTCCAGTATCTGTGAGCATAAAACCTAATCTCTGTGTATTTTTGGAAGATACATTCTACTTATTTTTAAAAGTTGGAAAACTGAAGAGATCATTAAAAAAAAAAAAAAAAAGTATGAGAACATAATAATGATTTTGCATCAAAAAGAACCAGAAATCAGCTTGCATGGACATCATTTGCATAGTACTGTTTTTTCCTTGCACATCTATTAAGTCACTGTTGCCTCACCAGAAACAGTTACTGAAATACCATTTGCATAGTGTGCTATGTCTGTGGAAGCCCTTGAACTTGTTTACCTCAATGAGTACAATCTTCCCACAGGCATTTCTGTGAGCTTTTGCAAAATAATGGAAAAAACAGCTCGGTGCAAGATATTCCCAAACGCACCAGAATCTTTTGCAATGAAAGCAGAATGAATTCAGGGTGCACTTTCCTTGTGGTCTTCATATTTTGTTTATTCTCTTGCTATTGTTTCCTGCTCTACTACTACCATCTTTTTCTTATTTCTCCCCTACTTTTTCCTTCTTGTCCTACATTTTCACACTGCACCTATTTTCTGAATTTTGTTTTCTGTCTTCATTTCTGTATGATGCAGACACATATAATAACATTGAGCCTAACTTTAGGTTAGAATCTGAATTCTTAAGGACTGGTGATATGCCCTCTTGAGGAGAAAGAGGTCTGGGAACAGGTATTTGAAATCATTTTCAAGTTTGAAACAGGAAAGAACTGTGTTTTCTGTATAGAACAGCTGGAAGTCCACTTAGAAAGTCTCATAAGGACATGGTTCTGGTGACCTACACTACAAGAGCCTAAATTAAGGATGAAGGACAACACACAGGTTTATCCCCTGGAACCTTCCATCATGGCCACAGAAGGCCTTCTTGTTCAAGATATTTCAGTGAATGACTATGAATTTAAGCCAGCAATCTGAAACAGATCTTAGTGCAGGATTTAGTCCTTTCTGGACTGAGAAAACAACTTAAGAGTTATACACTCCCTTTCTTTCAGCATAATGAATGGAAAGACCTAAATGACTTTAATGTTCTTTAAACTGCAGAGCATGCACAGCAGTAGTGCCCTAGTACCTTCTTCTTCTACCAACCTTGACATACACCCATGGAGTTCAAAGCTTTATTAGAAAAACAGATTGAAGAGATGCATAGGGTTGTTAGACATTGGAACAGGCTGCCCAGGGAAGTGGTGGAGTCACCATCCCTGGAAGTCTTTAAAAGACGTTTAGATGTAGAGCTTAGTGATACGGTTTAGTGGAGGACTTGTTAGTGTTAGGTCAGAGGTTGGACTTGATGATCTTGGGGTCTCTTCCAACCTAGAAATTCTGTGATTCTGTGATACACACACACACACACACACACACACAATCGATCTTTAGAACGATCTTCTTTAGGATTTTTTAGTAATAGGTATTGAAAATGGCATACCTTTAATGCAAAATACTGTATTGACATGTCCTAGAAATACCTATAGTACATGTCAATATAGCATTTGCTAAAATTGATTTTTTTCACTGAATAATGAAGAAGTCAGGAAAGCACTCATAAAAGGTTGAATATAAATTACTGCTGCCTATGGCTACAGTAGCTTAAATCTTCTTTCAAAGAGGGCATTTTTTCCTTTACTTTTTTGTTTTGTTTGTTGTTTGTTTTAAAATCTTCTTTTCAGCATGTATATTTCACAGGGTACAGCTTGAAATATCCTTTTCTTCCATTGTTTTGTCAGTGGCACTGCAGATGGAAAGATGCAGTCCCTGGAGTAACTGTAAACCTTGTTCACTTAATGTAAGCTGATGAGAAGAGAGACTTAATTATAGAAGTACCACAGCAAAGGAAGTTAGTAAGTAAGGCCCTGACATGGTGCATTTGTTCACTTAGTAGCCATTAAAATTTGTTGGCTACATTTATCATCACCCTTACTGGTTTGTGCTTTAGCAGCCTTTAAGCATGTACATTAGTCACATACTAGTTACCTGATAATGAAAAATTCAAATGGAAAGACAAAAACAGTTGTATATGGTTACACAATTTTTTGAACACAGAAAGCAGTTTTTCTGTATTCAGATTAAAAAAAAAAAAAAAACTAATGGAATAAAAATGTGATACTCATATGCTTGAGGAAACATCTGAGTTTTTTCTCATAGGAGACACTGTCAAACATCAAACAAATGGAAACAGTCTGTATGTTTAGGCAACAGAATGGTAACCTAAGGAAGAAGTGGAAATGACAGAATCAAATTTAAAAAAACACACTGTCCTCCTCTCCTCTGTATGCAGTACATAGAACCAGTGGTGCCAGGCGGGATGCTAGAACCCACGCCCAACAAAGCTCACAGAACAAAGCAGCAAACAGGGTAATCTCTCCACGTCTGAATTCCACTAAGAAAAACAGGCAAGAAAGAATAACAGTGGAAGCACTGGAGATGATGGACAATTAATTGCATAGCGAACCAGCACAGCATTGAGAAGTGCCTTTTAGAAATAAAAAAAAAAAAAAATTAATTTTTTCCACTCAATTTTTATTTTAGCCAAAGCACTTAAGTAAATTTCATGCAAAAATCATAATTTTGTGTGCATTTTCAGGATAAAAATGTTTTAACTAAAAAATTAATTTGCCCCTTATAAAAATTCAGTGGGGTTTGACCAGTAAAGGAATTTTGTAATTATTTACTGTCATCAAGAATAACTGAGATATTCACCAACCAAAACTGCATTCATCTACCTAGCTTCACTGACTTTATGGACAGTTACTGAAAGTCTGGGCTGCTTCTGTGAAAGAGAAGAACCTTGCAAGGAAACTGCACTGCGCTGCTTACTGAGTGATACGTATATCCA
The DNA here is from genome assembly GCF_047663525.1 of Anas platyrhynchos. Lineage (NCBI taxonomy): Eukaryota > Metazoa > Chordata > Aves > Anseriformes > Anatidae > Anas > Anas platyrhynchos. The sequence continues at coordinate 2,422,575 of NC_092594.1, forward strand.
GGAATTTCAAAGTGCTGCATGACCATCCATAAATTAAACCTTACTACTTCACTGAAGGCAGAATTCCAATGGTTCCTCAAGTGTAAACCAAGATATTAGATAGCCCTATTCATTGACGCCACCAAAAGTTATGTTGTACAAGGAATCACAACATGAGCCCTGTACTCCTCAGCTACCAAAACAGACGGATGTGATCCATCAAGCAATTGAAAAAATGAACATGCAACAAAACTTGGGGGTGTAAAATTGTGCCCAGCATTCAGCAGTGTAAGTAATTTTACATGCCTGACATGCAAAGAGACAGAAGTTATGCTGCAGGGCAGAGACCAGGCAAGGTAAGGTCATGCTGATTTAGGTAAAACCCAGTGAATACACATGTAGTTTAGAGTCCCCTTATCATCTTACTCTTTCTGCCTCCTTGGAGCATTGCTTTGTCCAAGTATTTGGAAAGCTGACCTTAACAAAAAGTGTAAGCTGAAACTGTCGCACGGGTTAGCCATAGAGACAGATATCCTATTCTGACATATCTGAAAAAAAAACTCTTGCTGCTCCTGCACAAATGTCATAGTGAATGCAGGGCACAGCTCTCCTACCAGATCACCACTCTACTCCTCCTACTTCCTTTGACCTCTTTATCAAATCCCACACTTGTAGCTCAGCATTCCTTCCCACACACAAACACCTTCAATTGCAAGATCAAATTCAATGACCACCGGGCTGTCTTTCTTCTTACCCCACGTCCTTCTGGTCCTGAAGTGAAGTCATTCTTAAAATCAAGTGAAGACATTCTAATCACACTGACAGAAAGGAATAATGCCATGAGAGGGGAAAGTTAAAGTTAATGTCAGAGTTATTTTAATTAAAAGAACAACAAACTACTTCTGCAAGGATTTTCTGACTGTAAAGGAAAAAAAAAAAAAAAAAGACAAACCATGGGTATGTATTTCCATTTGTACACTTTTGTACTTCTTTTTATTTTTTTTTTTTGAAGTCACCCCACTTTCCATCACCTTCCTCATACACAATCAAACAATCTTTGTACCACTAAATATTTGATACTCAGGTGGCAACATTATGAAATAAGATTCAGCTTAAGGCATGTTTTTTGCAGGGAAATTGCAACCTCCAGAAAATAAGGTATTTTAATGTAAATGTAGACAGGTCCTCAGATACAATAGCATAAATGTTGATGGTATAGTCATTTCAGAAATAATATATTTTTTTGGAATTGTGTTAAAATTTCAAACTAAAGCAAGATGTATGAGCCACATATACAGGTCCTCATTGTATCAAGACACTTGTTATCTGTCATCCTGAATGCTCAATTCTGACAAACTGCAGAGATGAAAAGTATTGATACTTTCTTCAATTGGATTAAAATTATATGATGTTACCTAGCTTCTTTCTGTTAATGGAGTTTAGATTACCCTTCTACAGTCTCAGAAGAATGGAACTTTCAATGAAGATTAATACTACATTCACTTCACTGCACATTGACATAGAAGACATTACTTTGTGCTCCAGGAATTCCCACCGGCAAATGATATTAAATCCATGCATTGTCTCTCTAGCTATCCTGACATGTTGGCTTTAGCACTTCTGTAAATTCAGCCACAGCTGACAGTAGGACTTCATGCCAGAATTCTAGTTCAAGTATTCAACCACTTTGAAAAATATTTTTATCTTGGAAGAAAGTACAGACCAGTACAAAACTAAAATTGCTGCTTCCCATGCCATTGAAAAATTTTTTATGGGAATGCTAGAAAAGTTACTAAATTTTATTTTGAAAGAGCACTTTTCTAAAACTCTTATTTTGAAGTATTAATTACATTATTTAATGTAATGTATTCATCTGTAAAGACTTGTCTTTAAGTGTGCTAATGCTTTTATATAATTAGAGTTTTACCTCTACTCTTCACTTAAAAAAAAAAAAAAAAAAAAAAAAAAAGTCCTCAAAACTGCTCTAATGAGAATGTATGGAATAAGAAAAATATATTGGTTATACATTCCCTTTGTAGCTTAAGTAAGAAAGCAAAGAGAAATCTCCATGTTCCATGGTATCATCCTTATTCAGATTTAAGTAAATATAGTCTGCAGAGACTTAACAGGTCCTCTCCCACTGCATATTGCAATTCAGTTGCAATATTATGCACTTATCAAACTAAACTTTGTTTTCAACCCCTATGAAACCTTGGTTTAGGAGAGGGCTCTAGAAGCTGTTAAGCTCTGAGATCTGCACAAAAGCTTACTTTCCTGGATACATCCTTAACTGATATTATGATAATTACATACACAGATTGAAATGATGTAATTTTTTTTTTTTTTTTTTTTTTTTTGTGCAGGGATAAAAGAACATTAGAGAAATGAGTGTGTTCCTTCAGATTGCCTAGAAATAATTCCTGGGAAATAGGATCTTATTCAGAAGTTCATCATGCAGCAAAATGCCCAGAATGGAATCTTTTCTCGCTTGGATTGAAGGAACTTTGGTGGTATTCAATCCCAAAGCTCTGTGTATTCCCAGTTTAACACCTACAGTAGCAAAAAACAGCAACTACAAAACAAGCCAAGACAGTTTCTCTCCCCACCCCTCCCTTTATTTATTTTTTATTATTATTATTTTTGCCAGTCCACATAACTTAGTATCTCTATGGTGCAAATCCTAAACCAGGATTCTCAGAAAGGTATCCGAGTCTATCCTAGAACAAATTTTAATTGCACTGGACTTTTCCTGCACTGGCACTACAATATTATTATGTGATCACTAAGTTCTGAAGAGTCCTCTTTTCCAAGAGACTACAGCAAATAACAGTGTAAGCATACAATCAGTCTACATGCATTCTGAAGACCTCTTCAAGTGCTTTACTTTGTATACAGGAGATGCCTGAAACAACTCTCCTTTGCCAGCCAATTTCAAAAAGCCAAAACCTAAACATTATAGAAACCATGTGGATGTCACACAGACTTGAAAGAAGTATAAAACATGTAGGTGATTATTTGAAGCTCTGGAAAACACCAGCTCCAAGTTACCTTTTCCTTAACAAAGTATTAACTTCTTGGCACTGTAATTGCCTGCCACCTGAGTCCCAGAGGTAACTGTAACATATTGTCACATTACTTTTCTTACAATTACTATTCCTCTTCTATTATTTCCTGCTAGTGTTGCAAAATAGAACAAGAGCTGTAACACCTTCAGTCTTATTTCAATGGCATTAGTACATGGTCATATTCACACATCTCTCCCGCAATTCAGCAGCTCTCCTGGCAGTTGATTCTGCAGAGCTCCCAACCCAACCTACACTGAAGTCAGCAGAAGTTTCCCACTGATCTTAATCCTTACACTGCATAAGGCTGCCAGATGCTGAGCAACCCAAGCTCCTCCTGATTTTGATCAACGACAATGTCAAGAGAGCCATTCAAAACACCTGGTTCAAAACAGTTTAAATCAGACACTATGAGGAAGTAGATCTCTTCAGTTAAACACACAAACTGAGACAGTTTTGTGATCATTACTATTCAGACTGGGATCTCAGTTTTACGTTTCCTGGGAATCAGAGCCCACCAAGTCCCCAGACTTTCTAGTGTATCCAGATAACCTGCGACCCAGACTAACCTGCATAAATTCAAAGCGGAGAGCATATATGAGAAGGAAAATTGCATTTACATTTAATTTGCAACTTAGAAAGGTTTAAAATTGGCCTGTGAGTTAGACAGTGCTACCTCACAATGATAAACATTTTTTCTTGTATGTTATTCATGTTTATTTGTTTTTTTGTTTTCCCCTCTATTGTGCTGCATTACCTTTCTAACATTGTTGTGTAGCTAAGCAAAAGTATACACCTCTAAAAATAAGTTCCTATATTTTGCTACAGTGGCAAGTGCAAGTAAAAAACTTATTCAGTGATAAAACACCCCTCTTGAGGAACTGTCACACACTAAAGTTGAAGCAGTTACAGTTTCATGTTCAGACATAAACAAAGCAAACTATACATACAGTAGCTGTTTAAAATACTTTTTATTTTTTTGGGAAAATCACTTTGAGAGGTTTTCAACAAATAGTAAGTGTGCTTAGTCCACAGAATAGTAAGGCTACTTGCAAAGGGACAATTTGCCATATCTACCTTATTTGAGCTAAAACATTTTCCACTCCTGGTCACTAGACCCTACCCCAATCCCAGTTACTCACGCCATTGTTTGCAGTTTGTACAGATGTTAGTTATAGAAGGAGCAACTGCCTTATGCTTTCCTAGTTCTCCTTTACCTGTTTTCCTTTCATTATTAATGTCTCTTCTTCTGCATATTGTAGAGGCAGACCGCTCTTTTATCAGATTAAAGTGATTTCTAATAGATAAGTAGAATTTCTTCCAGAAACTTGGTTAAAATGAAAAAAAAAAAAATCTAAAGGAATATAAAATTTCCTGTTTAATCTTACTTTTAGCATTTGGAAGTGGAAGCAAAATTAGAGGTATTGACCATTTCTGTATAGCTTTAATATGGCTAGCAACAATTTAGTGGTAGAAACTTTTTGCTCCCATATTAGATGCAGTTGTAAAGTCAAGGCTTCTTTCCTGACAATTCCCAAGGGAACACAGGAAGGAAACATGGGAAAAATTTCCCATGCAAGCATGGGAAAGGGAACAAGGTTGATCAGAGTGATGTGACTGGGCACCAGAACTTACAATGTATGTTAGAAGCAGTGTAGTTTTTGTTTGGATTTCATCTTATTGGCATTAAATGTCGTGAGAGAATGTTTATCACATCCCTCTTCCATAATACACTTTCATCACACTACTTATATGTTGAAACTTTCTGTTACAGACTGGAAAGACTCTGAAGAGCTCTATGCAGGTAAAATAGTTGGATACAACCATCTTGAGTCAGTCTGCCAACCAGGAAAGCAGGCCTATAGGAGGAAAATATCCTATCAGTCATATCCTTGTCTTAATCATACCCTCCATCCTGAAAAGACCTACTTCTTCCAAGTCATGCTAGTTTCAAGCTGCCTGTTTGATGGATGCACTCAATTTGGAATAAAGAAATCTGATTTGTAAAAGCTGTTCTTGGATCCTAAAGGCTTCTCTGTAGATTTTAAGGATTCTAGAGTAAATGTCACAAGAGAAGCGTGACCTATTTTAGTTCAGTTCTGCATTTTCAGTCAGCACAAATGTAAGGTACAAAATAGGCTTCTTATTTATCCTTGTGTCTCAACAACTTAGACTTTGTACCCAGAATACAACAGGAAACTTTACACTATTTGCCTTTGAATCATTTTTATAAATGTTTCACTTTCACAGAAGATGGACTCGAACTTATACACGTCATGTCATATGCCTTTACAATTTGAAATAACATGGCTTTCACTTAAAATCTTCTCCCTTTCTCCATTTACTCCAAAGAGTAAATGCCATTTACTGACATTATTTCTACAAAGCATCCAGCAGGAAAACAAGGCCAAATTCACACATCTGTCTCTCTATTTGCATGTGACCTACATATACAAAGCACTTACCCGATGAACATGCAAAGTCTAGATCCTGTACACACATGGACTAGTTGTATTAACAGTAATGTCAACAGAAATGGCATATGTAGGCAGTTCTACATTTAGAAGTCTACAGTGCCTGAAACTGAAATTGTACTCTTCAATCTTCTGAGAAATCAATTTTGTGTTACACCCTGATTCAGAAATATATGAAATAGTGCAGATATTTCTTCGCATGGTAAAAGACTGGTTTTCAATTAACTGTTTTTTCAAGCTCCTAAACAAGACTGCATTCCTTAAAATAAGACAATCAAACTATTACTTGTACCTCCACCTGTCATATGATACTGATTTGGCTTTCTATAATCACAGACTGTTTACTGGTTACTTGTACACCAGCAGTAGCAAACTAAAACAAATATGAATACATATTTTCAAAATGACAGTTGTATGTGCTAAGTACTTTAAAGCTACATATTCAGCTTTAAATCATTACTGGATGTCTTCAGATTCCTATTTACATCATGTTTCACAATTCACGTCTGTTGTGCAAGACTCATCAGAAAGTGATGCCATAAAGAACATGCCACCTTTCCCTTCTATTATTTATAAAGCAAAGCTTAGCTGCTGTAAATCTACTTAGAGATCTGGGTTCTGTAGATTCTAAAACAGTACCCTTGTACTCTCCCCCCTCTTCATTTTCAAGTGGGAAAAAAATCAAATGTGTGAGATCTGGTTTAACTAGCCTGCAATTTACTAACTTTTCGCCTTTGGGAATCACAGGCAATACCTTTTTTAATACAATCTGGATGACCTCTTTCACCTGGTGGGAGAAATCATCACTGCTTCTTTTCACACCCACATGGACCTAGTTGTTCCTCATATCAGGAGGAAAGGACTGGAAATGTCCTGTTTTGTTGTTGTGTTCTTCTCCAACTTTAAAATTCTTTTTATCCTATCCTGATTTTGTTTTATCAGAGAACTAGACTTGTGAAATAAGTACTTACACTGGATAATTTGTTTCAGGAATAGTACTGCTGTTTCCTCTAAACTGTCATTTCTCAAAAAGCTAATTGTATCCTATGGTCATAACACAGCTACTCCCTTGTCATTCTTGAGTAACTTGCATATCAGAAATAATATTTTGTTAAGTAATGGCTTACACGCCTGGACAACTCCCAGTGCTCAGCTAATTCTAATTGCATTTGTGACCAACTAAGATTGTGCCTTATGGCAGTTCTTTCAGATCAGCTGACAGTCTTAACCTGTCACTCCGAAGCAACATGTTTGTATGACTATGCTCTAATTACTGATCTTTCTGTTCAGATAACCATGACTTCCTGATTTGCTAATCTATGGAGCACAGCCAATTCACAGCATTTCAAAAGAAATATTCTACCAATTCATCCTATGTCTACTGAAAGTGCAAAAGGGGCTTTAGCTGACTCAGAAGATACATTCTTACATGTTTTTACTGAAGAGGCTAACATACAGATCTCCACAGAAGCTGCCTGATCTACTCTGAAGCTCTACTTGTCAAGAGGATGACTACTAAGAACAACCTCAAAAAATTACAGGCTAAATTAGTCTATGAGAATGTCTACAAAATGAGAGATTAAAAACGTATAAACCAAAATTCATCCACATTCTCACCATACCTTTTCTGCATGCTCAGTACATAAAGATTATCCATGGATTTTATTTCTGTTACGTTCAGTTCCCTGTTGCATAGCTGAACTTTATGAGTTTTCCTTAAAGCCACTCCAATACAGCTATTGATGTAACACTGTATACAGCCTCTCCTGGAACTAACAGTATATTATTTCAGAACAAAGGGGAGTGGTCCTTTCATTGTCCTGTTTTTTACAGAAGGAGCACATACAGACTTTTAGCGGCATGATCAAAGTGTACTATTGATTAAATTAAAATGAAAACAAAAATGTCTGGGTTTTGTTCAGGAAAGTAAATGCCAGCTTATATGCATATTCTCTTTATGCCTCAAAAATAGCATTCTCCTTCATGAGCAGTGCCATTGATTGTTGCTATTCGGGCAAATGTCTAAGAACATTTTGTTCAGTAATTATTGTGGGCTTGAGCACACAGACTAAAGAGAAATCTATTTTAAACTCAAAACCCAGTGTGCCCTTCACTGCAGGCACGGCTGTGACTAACAGAGATGTCATGCTTATTATCTTTACCAGATGCAGAAGCTCAAAATGAACTATCGAGCTCATTAGAACACACAAAGCAAGGGACAGCATCCAACAGTCATAGCAACAAATTACTGGGATCCAGGCAAACTAGCTAACTACAAATTGAAGTGGAAAAAAAGGGTGAGCATAAGACCTATAGTAATCATTCACAGCAAACCCAAGAGTCAAACAAATAGCCTGATTTTTGATGGACTTGGAAGCATCAGGAAGGAATACACCAAAATGCTAGCATGTTTCAGTGACTAACAGATGAAAAAAATGTTATCAATAATTAAATAAAAATAAAAGCAACAGATGTACAGTAGCCAGGGATTTGATTATAACTCCTACTAAGGAAAAACTTGCAGCTAGAAAACATTTCTATAAGTACAGTTCCACATCAGAGGTGCTATGTACCTCCTCTTCTCAAGCTGCATTTCTGTGTGTTTAGCATAGTTCTAACTCTTCTGGCCAGGGAAGATTAACAGACAGAATTGTAGGGCTTCGATGGGACCTCAAGAGATCATCAGGTCCAACCCAAATAATTAAATATATTTTTCCACAGTTTCCCTAGAGCCACTTAACTTCTCAGAGTGAACTCACTAGTAAGTATACAGATTTGCCCTTATTTTTCATTTGCATAAAACTGTACCCTTACCATTTTGCTGTCTGCACCTCAAAATACCTTGTGATCTGTTATTTACATTGTAAATAAATGTTCAGTGGAATTACGTAGCATATACATTGGAATAACAGAACCAAGAACTGGGCTCAGGAGCAGGGCATAGAATTTCTTATCAATTTTGCCTTACTCATAAGTCTATTGTCATTTGGTCTTGCTATCCTTATTTCTCTTTTTGGGTCTTGCATCTCACAAAGGATTGTTTGAGGTTTACTGATATAAGGCTCTACTCTCACCATCCTACAGCCTTCTGAACAGGAAACGTTTATGTTTTGAATGAGGTTGGGTTTCTATCTCAGCATTTCTCTCAACATTCAGAAGTGATGGGTAGGAGTTTTAAGTGTTATAACCCCAAAATCTCAGGTTTTGGTTATACTTGAAAAATAAGCATTTGCTTTATGTAACATATATATATGCTAAATATATGTTAAAAAAAATAACATCAAAAAATGTCATTGTTTATTGTTGAGATCTCTTGATCAAGGGGACATCACTGAGATCAAGGGTTCCATTCCATTCCATTCACCTAGTGTCAGAACACACTGGATACAAGCCAGCACTTGTCTTGGAAGGTTTGGATATTCCTTGGAAAACAGAAGGGGAGAAAACTAGAGTTCAAAGCAGCTTTTAGTATGATTTCAAGATCATGCTTACTGCAATGAGAAAAGGATAAGCAAAACAAAATCAGATACTCAAAGTACTCCATCTTGACACAGCAAAAGACATCATGAGAGGCTGAGAGGAGTATGAAAGTTTCAGCAGTCTAAGGGATAAACTGAACATTTTATTTGAGCATATTTACCAGACTATGAGACTACTGCTAATTGTGGCTGGAACTCAAAAACACCTTAAGAAAATGAACAAAATTCTGCTTACATTCTAGGGGAACTTTTTCTTCAAAAGAGTCCAAAGCAGCCTGGAAATCCTATGGGCCTCATTGTTATCCTTGAACAAACAGTACATAAAACCTTGGCCTGTTATTTCATTAGAGGCTACTTTCTCTCTAGAAACATTTTCAGTGCCCATTCATTAACTTTATCCATAGAGATGAAAATAGGTATTATCATTAGAGCACTGAATTTCATGTTTGTGAAATTTTTAGCTACTAAAGAAACAGAATCTTCAGCAAGGAAGAATCTTCAGGTTAAGAGGGTTACCAACAGATATGGAGGGTCATCTTCAATGCACAATCAAGTATCTGTGTTTTTGCTGAAGGTGTCAAATAAAAAAGGCCACATAAAAATAAAGAAAAAATGTAATAAAAGAAAAACAATTAGGTCTAAGTACAGAGATCATGTTTCTATCACTAAAAATTTTAAACCTTAGAGTTAGCTTCCTGACAATGGTAAGATAAAAAGAAATAAATTTTTATAGGTAGGTATTCATAATCTCCAAAAGAAGAGGGTAAAGGCTAAAATCAATTCTTCATACAACCATTTCATTTTAAAGTATGCTACAGCAATCTGAAAGAGGTCGGCAACGTACAGAGTATGTCTCATTTTTCATGAAAGTGTCTTAACAATAAAGCAGGGAAGCTCTTTATGAATTATCTCCCTTTGAAAAGACTTGAAAGACGAGCCTGCAAATTGTTGATATAGGGACGTCAAATGAAAAGAAAAAAATCCGCTTTACAGTAGATCGGATATATTTTTATCAGGTTAGGCTATGCACTCCAATGAGGCACAGTTCTAAGATGCCAGGATAAATAATTAGGCATTTTTAAGTCACCTAAATGGACATTACTAACTGTTGACCACTGTGTCAAAGAGTAGAGTATAATTTAAAATTGCTAAGTGAATTTATAAAATTAGATATTCATTAAATTACGATCATTTACATTTTTGACAGTCCATAATAGTTTTCAGATTGCTATGAAGACCTTTTGCATGCCTTCTTACCCTGAGATGGCTACATCCCTGAGGAATTATTAGAACCTGACAGCTCTATATAAAGTTGAAATAATGGGGTTTGGCATCTCAGAGTTCCTTAATCCTCTTCCATCAATACTGTTGCAATAATTGAAAATGTCAGACTAAAATGATTGTAAGCCTCAAACATCTGTCACTTATAATTATACCAAAAATTGATATAATTATTACACTATGTTCCATCACAAAGAATACTGAAATATACCACAATACCGAAAGCATAATTACTTCAGCATGTCCAACTTCATTTCCCTATAAAGCAAAAATAATAAAATAAAATAAAGCACCCACTCAAGGCTTTCAAGGAAGCCCTGATCAACTATGAGAGGAAAATTACCATTTTGCACAGAACAGGACAAACTATGGTTTCTAATCCATCAGTGTATGAAGAATGGCATTGATGCTGTCACGAAAAACAACATTTGTATCAGATATTTGGTAAGTAACAGAAGGTAGCAATATTTGTTCAAATGTACATGTGCAATCTCACAGTCTCTTCAGAGCAGTGTGATACATATATACACATATGCAGCTGCTACACATAACTGTAGGTAGTTGTTGATTGCAATTTTAAACAATTTTTTTTTACTCATACCATTCCTTCAGGTAATCTAGCATTCCTATAAATTCTCTCGTAACTTCTAAACATATATCTATATATACACACACATTCAAATACATTATATTGCTTATGATTGCTATCACTGGATTATTCTTAATGTAAAGGTAATGACTTCTGAAAATTGATGGCAGAGTGTAAGGGAGGTCCAGCATCATACAATGTTGAACAGTTAAAATCGTTTCTGTCATTTATGGACTCTGAGTGAGCATTTGGTAATTTCGTACATAGTAAACAAGCACTGCTTTGATTTCTGATCTCCTCCACAGCCTTAAAACTCACAGTGAGTTGGATGCCAGTAGTGTCAACACTAAAAATAATAAATAATAATAAAACTCAACCACTTTATCATCTAAACTACAGGAGTAACAAACCTCCTGTCTGAGAAAACATGTTCTTTTAAAGGTAATTCTTCTAAATTTCTTTGGCTCCCATGTTTTGGGTTCACACCTTGTTACTTTACATCCCAGGAATTCAGTGTAAATGTGAAAAACAAATATATGCTTTTGCCATGGTGGTTCATTTATCATCTAATAAATTTTACTGATTAAACAGAAAGAAGCAAGCTCTACATTGATTAATTGGTGTAACTGACAATTAATATCTGCTGCTTTGTCTAGTACACTGTTCAGATGACCCTGAGATACCAATATAAAAGACTGCATCTTGGCTAGATACTAAAATAAGCAAAAGACCAGTGCTCCCTGGTTAAAATGGCTTGTCTTTTCTAAAACTGAGTAGTCTTGTACACCATCTTTAGAAGTTCACTTACACTGAATAACACACATAACTACTTGGTCACCAAACAGATTAATGTTATCAAGAGAACACGAAAATGTCTGTGCTTTTAAATCTCTTAGATGTTGCTTTATGCTCAAGGATGGAAATCAATTTCTTGTATAATATCTGTGTTGACTTGTATTTCTCTGTGATAGTGACAATACCAAACTTCCACCCTCTTCTTGTTCAGGAGTTAATATTTCTGTTTCAGCATTTCAAACTACTATTTTTTTTTTTCATCTCCCGTTTTTCTCTTTTCACCAAACTTCAAATTCTTCTTTTCCACATTCCTCTAGATCACCCTAACTTACTACATCATTTTTCCATTAAAGTATACCCAAATTCTAGCTTCTCCCTCATCTTCTGTCCCTGAGGCTATTCTGAACTCTAACACAAATGAAATATCCACTTCAACCCATGAGCATTAGATTAATCTTCCAGCACCAACTCCATGCTACAGGATAGAGCTGCCAGCAAGTTTAAAATAGTATCAGAATAAACAGCAGGCAGCATTAACTGAAATCAACAGATATTTTTCACAGACTTCAGTGACACCAGAATGCCAGGTTCTCAAAGCTCATTGTCACAGTTTTGGCCCTGATAACTTAAACTAAAATGGCCTAACTAATAGCAGAGTCATCTATTTAATAAGTATTCTAACATGTGTACTTTATTCATTGAAGTATGGCTCCTGAATCCTCAACACATTCCGACAGAGAACACTGACAAGTTGTCTAGTTGATTTCTGTCACAATTTGTTTGTAGGAGACCAACTCAACTCAAGTAAAAAGTGTCATGCCCCAGTCAATCTTACCATTCTTACCACCTTATCTTGAATTCCAGACTGAACTTTTTCTCCTACCCAAGGCATTCCAGTTTATCCTGATTTGTTGCACTGTCAGACTCTTTGTTTATTAATGAAATTTCTGCTTTTTTGAACTGACACTCCTCAGCATTTGTGTTATTCCTTTCCTTCCAGTTTATGGTGACTAAAGGTTGCTAAGGATTACATCTATCTTGTGCAGTCTGGTCACATTGCAATAGTATAACTGCTTAACATAGAGCACACAATTATATTGGTCAGCTTTTTTGAATCAGGATGGTTTTAGTTTAGTTCTGTAAATATTGCTGCTTTTTATATTGCTTTAATAATTTCCCTTATTTTCTTTTTGATTATTTGGTCTATAAATATGGTTTTATTTTATTTTTTTTATTAAGAATCATCTTTTGTTTGTTTATCTACAGTAAAAATGTGATTGTTTTGCAAAAGCTACTTACATTTTCAAATTTCTGCTTAGAATTAGTGCTGTTCTTAAATAATTAAGGTCATAATAGAACCATCTAAAAAATCTTTGTATCTGAAAAAAAAATCCTTTCATTAATTGTCTAATTACTTCTCCTTTGCATTTGGGTATGAAGGCTGAGACACTGGCAATCTACCAGACTTCTCTATGGATAATTTCCTCTAAATAATGAACTAGAGCTATTTTTACTTCTCTATTTTTATATGCTCTGCTAGCTTCCTTTTTGTTATTGGTACTAGGAAGTAATTTATTGCATTGTTATGGGACAGACAGCTTCTTCTCATTCTCCTTCTCGCTATATAAATATATCCCTTTCTCTCTCTCTCTCTCTATATATATATATGTATATCTGTTTACTCATAAAAGTAATTCAACAAACTAGTCTAGATATTAAAACAAGGCAACTCCCAATGCACTCTGCTTCTTCATGCACTTTCACTCAACATTTGAAGTGCTATCAAGAGCGTTCTATCGCTCAGCCTGTAGCGTTATTTGTCTAAACGAGTGGGGAACAACAAAATACCTCAAGCAAAAAGTAGTAATGGGATCTTCCTCAGTAATTCCAGAACACCTCCGTTAACACCTCCATCTACTACCTTGTGGTCTACCTATGCCCTAAAGCCACAGCACAATACTGCTAACGCAGGTTACATCTCACCTTCAGTCACAAGTGAAATGTGATACCTTGAAATTGATTAACAAGCTAATTTGTCTATCTTGCATACAAGCAACTTCAGCTTCTCTTACATATATATTCCCCTTCATGTTTACAATGATTTTCCTATAAAGAGTTTGAAGATACTTTTTATCCCTTTTTAAATCCTTTATGAAAGCCCTGCCTTTCTGAAAAGTTTACAAAACCCTTGACATTGGAATGCCAGAAGGTAATCTATCTTTCTAGCTGGCATTATTTATTGGGTTTCTTTAGTGTTCTATTTGTCATACCTATCCACCATCTTATGTCTTATACTTAATTCCTAAGTGCCTGGGGCCAGGATCATCTATTAACTCTGTCTGTACAACATCTAGTGCAACAGGGTTATGATTTATACCTGAACTGACAAATTAAATAAATAGCCTGTCTTTCCCCTGAGAATCTCAAACACTGGTTTTCAGAACATTTTTAAAGCATGTACTGGAACTGAATAAAGTGACTTGGCTGGTGAGCACAAAAAAAATATTTTATAAGGACTTTTTTGTCAAATTTAGGAATGCGTTATTTACAGCTGTGTTGATGCTCCTAAATACCGTTTTCTAGAAATCTTTCACTTTTTTTTTCCTCCTCCTTAAACACAAAACTCTGCAAAAAGTGAATATAAAAGTTTAGGTACAGGAATAGAACAGTAGAAATTATGGATTTGCAGATACAGCTATCTATCAATTATAAGACAAACAAGAAACATTTATTCATTACTCTCTGGTTCTCATTAACTTTGGCAAGCACTTATACCTTAAAGATTTCCTTAAATCAGAAGGAAACACATCTGAAAGCCACACACATGCACACAGATTGGGTTTTTACATTCATAAATACCTCCAGAGGGAAACCCTTTATCTACTTATGTATACCTACTTAAGTCTTCAAAGAGAATACCTGTTTCATAAGTAACTACATGGGTGGGTTCATTCCAACTCAGGATACTTTATGATTCTGTGGATGTGTGCATGTTAAGCAGGTGTACTTTGGTATTCCACCTGTCTGAATGTGCATTACTCCTAATCCTTGAGAATAATGTATATGAGAAATTTATTTTAGAAGTATTTATGATGAAACTGATGAAATTGTGCTGCAGTTTGTTCACTAATAAGAGTCGAGCAGATTCAGTCAGAAGCCTTAGGCCTTATTCATCCTATGCTTATTTTTCTGTTTTTACTTCTGGAATAGCAGCTAATGATTGCTCTTGATGGATAATGATTGCTGAGGGGGAAAGCTCTGCTGGCCTATAGCAAATTGATAGTAGGAGAGACCTAGACTGCAATGTGTCACAGCAGTTACGATACCTGCTGTCAGAGATGCCCTCTGATACAGCACCTAACATTATATGGCTTGATTGTGAGTACCATGATGTAAGCATATATTATGCTTCCCAGGCAAATTGTCCATAACCATACCTCACACATAGCCATGTATTTAACTTATTCTCATATTATTCTCAGTTGCTATTCAACTGCACTTATTGCTCTCTTGTGAATCTTTGTCAGTCTGTGGTCAGCTTAGCATCATTGGACTTTACAGTGGGATCACAACTACATGGTGAACTAGTAATGGCATTTTGCAATCACTTTATACTGATTTCTCACTCATTGCATGGTCAGATGACTTATACCATTTTGTGAACAGAGGCTATCCAACCATTTTATAATGTTGTCACAGTCCCAAGAAATTTTGCTATTACAGTCAATGGGCATTGATACAGCACAGCTGGGATAGCTAGTGGACCAGGATTTCTCTAAAGCTAAGGTCCTATTTGGAGTTTTCTAATGCTGTGATCAATCAGTAATTTCAAGAGTATTTATTGATTTTATATGCTTAGTTAATTTGCATAGATTAATGTTAGAAACTATATTTAGTATCAAAGCATTTCCAGCTATAAGACCAGACTGGGTTGTTCAGGGCTTTAGCCAATCTGGTCTGGAAAACCTCCAAGGATGGAGACAATACAACTTCTCTGGGCAAATTGCTCCATTACTTGACTGCTCTCATAGAATCACAGAATCATTTAGGTTGGAAAAGACCCACAACATCATCAAGTCCAACCACCCATTTTACATTACAGACACTGTAGGTTATACTGCTGCAGCTGGTTTCCTTTCATAATTATTAAATCACTTATTAGTGATTTTTTTCTTTAGATTTATGTTATGAGGACTGAACTGTGCAAAATGACTCCCTTGCAGTGAATCAAAACTAAGTACTGCTTTTGTTTCACTGTCCATACACAAGAAAGGACACTTGTCTGAAGAACTGCATTTGCATTTAAGTACTTCTACCTTAAAAAAAACACCTTCTAGAAGTATTAATTGGGCTACAGTATTAAAATACGGTCAAAAATGTGCTTAGTTTAACAACTGCATGCCATTATAACTCATTTAATGCAAAAAACAATACAGTTACAGAATCAGGATTGTTTTGTGTTACTGAACACCCTTCATATATAAAGAATGGGATAACATTTCATCTTCGTAAAATTTCTCTTATGCAAGAGTATCACAGAAGGCTTCTGTGGAGAATTAAATAGTTATCCATTGCTTTTATTAATGTCATATGCTGTTCAGGTTATCAGTTTGATACCAGTTCATCTGACCGACAGGAGTTAAATCAAGCAAGGCTGCTAAGGGGAAAATCAATAGCAAAGAGTACAATGAAAGAAATATTTAAAGTAGATAGCTCCAAGGTAGTTAAGATAGCACTAGCTTGAGCTATTTACCAGGTGGTAGCTAGTGGTCTGGCACCACCCAGTCTCTCTAGGTTTAATCTTCTCTGGCTGATAGCCTCTAGTGAAAGGAAATCCTGTACCTTAAAATGCTGGCTAAGAAAAGTAGGAAAAGCTGCAGGAACTATCATGAGCTTACAGCCTAAAACCACATGATAGAATCAGCTCGATGCTTAAGGGCAAAACAGTTTCTAAAACAGAGGTAAAAAGATTACACTTCAATGAGAAAAAAACGAAGAATTTAATTTAACATGCAATTTGTTGTTTCACTATTATTATAAAATATCCATCCCATCTATCAATTAAGTTTCTGGGTTTTTGTGATTAAAAAGGTGAATTTGGCCCATTTTATTCAAGTATTGAGAAGGTACTTAAAATGCCTAAAGTAAAAGGTTTTACTCACTCCAAATACAATTGCAACTGTTGGATTGAAATGTTCCTTACCAGGAATGTTGCAGATATGAAATCCAGTATTGGTGTGAATAGACTAGGAACACCATAGACCATGAGGTACCACAAAAAATGTGACAGTACTTCAAACTAGCCAGGCTACTTATTGTTTCACAGAGGAACTTCCAATGCACAGAGGCCTTGTTTGCCCTAATCCACTGTTCTAACAGAAAACTATTGGCTTTGGATACTTCTAAAATATTTTGTATATATTAATTTTTTCATTTGAAAATCATTAAATCATTAAAAATCATTAAAATATCTCCAAAAGTTTGTCAAGTACTTACCATGGCGATTAATCCTGGCTAAAGGTTCTACTATTCCTATTCTGTACACATGAAGGAAGGTATCTTATACTCCGAAGAAAGACAAAGGCTGAAGTCAAAGAAGTGAAGCTACACTGCAAGGGGAAATTGGCTATGGAATGGCTATGGTAACTAGCTATCAGAATGAAATACATTTTATAAAAACTTATTCTGCAGTTCACAAATATGGATTTTTTGTCTTTGATGTTAAAGCTGTCATTGATTTTAAGCCTTCAGAATTATAGCTGAAAACCTTTGGCTAGTTGACCAACACAAGCACTATGTAAAAGGGCAAATACAAATACTTTCCAATAAGGCAACTTACAAGGAGGAACATCAAGTGATATACTCAAGTCAAAAGTGTCCAACTAAGAATTTTACAGTCAATATTATATAGCATTTCTTCCTACACTTCCATGATCCCTCCATTTTATTTTTTCTATTATTCATTATCCTTTCCATTTTCCTTAAGCAAAAACATACTTCAGATCTATAATTTTGATGTGACTGCAAAAAGATTTCTTACAAAGTGTTTGCTGCAAAATGTGCAAATTACACTAAGAAAGCTAGGAAGGACTATAGAAGCACTTCCCAATGCCCAAACAGCAGAAAACGCAGAATTAAATTCAAATAATCTTGAGCAAAACCTTGTGCTGCCACATTCCAGCTTAAAAGAAAGCAATATTCAAAAGACAGGGGTATGAATGGCTTCAAGGAGGGTATGGTCTGTAGGAATATGAGGAGAAAGTGAATGATATAGTTGAAAGAGTACCAAATTATAACAGGAATGCCCAGTTCAAAGTCTTTATATAAACTAATTCACAGTTCCAAAAACAGCTTTTTCAAGTGCAGTTCACATTGTGGATTCCACATTTGGGAATCGCAATACCAGCTCTGCTTGTCTTACATCTCACCAGAGAAAGCACTGCATGTTCAGTAAAAAGATGGATAGGACTGTGTGTTTGCTGGCAATGACAGCAAATCACCATTTCATATATTTTCTATCATAACAGACAGATATTCAGACTGTAAAGTTTCCATGTGATATTGAACACACAGAATACAAACATATATAAAGCTTTAAAATTTTTTTCTTTAGGAAAAAAAAAAAAAAAAAAAAAAAGCTGTTTTACTCTCACACACCGAACTATTTATCATATACTGAATGAAATATCTGTTTCATATAAATGTACAAACATTTTACGGCAGCTTGCATGCCACATAAGCATCATCTGAACCCAATTATGAAGTTCCCAAATTTTCTTTTAATAACTGAACAGATGGAAGGTGTTGTATAGTTGGAGGAGGGGTGGCAGTAAAAATCAAGCTTCATCATTTCTTTCATGATTAAGCTTGAAGACTACCTGCAACTTTGAGTACTTAAAGCTTTTCATAATACAGCACTAACTTAGTTACAGTAGGAATACAGTAGAAATTAGAATACAGTAGGAATTAAGAAAAGGTTTACAGACCCTTTCATTCCAACAAAATGATCTGTAACCTACAATAACATGTGCTTACCAAGGAACCAATCTCAGTTTGTTGAGGAAACAAAAATGCGACTCCAGGATAGATGGATTGTTATTTTCTGAGTGGTCCGAGGCTGTCCAGTACATTTGTTACATGAAAGTGTTTCCTAATGATAAATTCCTGTTCCTTACACATCTAAAAAAAAAAAAAGGCAGTGCAAAACCAAATGCAGCTAATCTTTCCCACTGAGCTGTGTAAATAATGACATTGTCCTTGTGCTACTAGTGAAGCTAATGGAGCAGAAAAGAGGCTGATTCTTTGCTTCCAAAATTGAGTACATCACCTGGGCAAAGAACATTGACTCATCTGATATTGCTGTTACCTTTTGAAATACCCAGTGGCTAATATAAAAAGGGCAAAGAATGGTTTTATGTAGGACAAAAATGAAATTTCTTCTCTTGACTTACTACACAGTCTAGACAGTGGTTCACAATATGCTGCTCATCTGCCATCCCTAATTCATGCGCAGAACTCAGTATGTCATCCCCTTTGCTATTCCTCTGCCTTTCAGAAGTAGGAAAGAAGTTGGGTAAATAAAGACATAAAGATGATAAAATGCCTGTCCTCCTAGTTTGGTCTGATGCCTGTCTGGTAATAGTTCTGTATTTATGCCAGACTACATTGACTGAATGCCCAGTGTGTCCTCTCCATGTCTCATTCCTTTCCTGTCAAAGCACATATGCATCTTTTACTGAGCTTTCACAATGGGAAAGTTTCATGTACTTTCCTCATCTACCTGATGAACCATTTCACAGTTGCCTTTTGTGAATTGTTACTTTTTTCTGAAGTTGATCCTGAATTTATACAAAATGTGAACAGTTCAGATAATTGCATGTATTGTGCTTGCTACCTGAACACTGTAATTATTATCCTCATGCAAAATTTTCCATTTCTATGTGCTGCACTAAGCAGGTTCACTGCATCTTAGAAAGTAAAAATAAAAGTACCATTGTGTCTAGTGCCAATTCAGTAGTGGTTTACTGAAAGCCATAATCTTGCTGTTAAAATGAGAAATAATTGATATAATATGGTTCATTGTTTTTCACCTTCAGCTATTTCCCCCCATTAAAATCCCAAGGATCACACCACTTTCTGACATTTCATTTGAAGGCCCATCCTGCCCTGCAGATGTTGAAAGCTCTCAAGCTTCTTCATACTCAAGATTCAATCTAAGCAGTATCAGCAAACATTCACCTCACCTAAGTTGTCAGTATTCATTTACAAAAATAATAATAATAATAATAATAATATAAATATGAACACAGACCACAGATGCAAACAGGCTCATGGCCCACTCCCTGTCAAACAAAAACAATAAGTTATTTCTACTGGAAATGATTTAGAAAGAGAAGTTCCACTGGTGACGTTTTGTGTCAAATACCACAAATATACAGCTCCAGTTAGGAGTTAGGAAATTGCCTTTTTTGTCTCTTACGAGCCACAGTCATCTAGAACAGTAATTACAGAACAGGATTCAGGCTGGCCTTAACACATCTTTCCATCACATTTTTGTTAAAAACTCACATACTATCACTAATTTATCTACTGATAAAGCCAGATCCAGCTTCCAGATTTCTTATACTTATTAATCTTATACTAATTAATCTTATGAAAATAACTGAAAACATGTCCAGTGCATTCTACATATACCATGGGACTAGCCTGACAATAAAAAAGATTTGTACACACATACACACAGTGTATGCTTTCCCACTTCTTTTATATATAATAATTTTTTGTGTAATACTTTTCTTCAACTGCTTCATAACTTACAAAATCATATAGTTTAGATGGCCTATTAAAGCACCAATTCAAGCTCCAAATTATTCCCATGTACAATGGAAACAAATTCAAAAGTCCAGAGGGCTTCTCTTCATACTAACAGTTCACAACACATTTCTCAAATACATTCTCTGACCCTAGCACACTGTCTCTGTCATCCAAGTACAGCACATACTCACCAGAACACATCGTCTCCTTTTTTTGCACAACAGAGTTCTGTCTTTTTTTCTCTCAGTCTTGCCTTTGTCTCTTATCTAACTAATATCTGTTTCCTACTGCACTATCCTTCAATGAAACAGAGAGAAGGCAGTATCTCATTGCTGGGTATGCTAGGGGTACAACTCCACTATCACATTAGCTGACACAAGCCCAAATTCCCCAGTTGCCCATATTGCCTAGCAGCTGACTGATCCTTGTGAGGGACAGGACATACATGTATACTGGAACCATCCTAAGTTTTGGATCAGTAGCTAAGTATGTTTGTAACTACAGATCTTATAAATATTAACAACTAAACTCAAATTTTATTATATATGAACTCAGATGATTTTCACTTTAAAATATTGTAAAACCTGTAATGACTAGCAGGCTACTCCTTGGTCATCTAAGAGCTATTTCCAAAGAAACTAGAATATTTTATAGTGTCTGTCATAAACCAGAAAAAAATGTATTTTTATGTTGCTTTTTACATGATACAAGATGAAATTATATGAATGAATCTAACAATTGTTCTTAAAGTCCATAAGTTATACTAATCAAAACATCAAAAGCACAGTGTGAGATATGTGTATCAATAGGAAGAAATACAAACATGAATCTTAGCAGAGTGAAACAAGCAGCTATATATGACTCATTGTAGACTTTTTTTTTTTTCCGAGGAATGTTTTGCAGTCCTGAAAAAAAATGTGTCAGTGAATCATTTTAACTAGGGCCTTTCAGTCTACAATTCAATTGCAAGCCACTCTTTGGCAATGTTATATTGGGGTGTAACAAACCTCAAGTGCAATTGATCGTTTTCCTTATGATCATGAGACAGCGGGACCCAAGCAATTATTTAGGTTCAGGGATTTATTGAATTTTGAGTGTGTGTAGTCAAACCCTAGAGAGTCTGAGTACCTGCAAGCACTATTTCAACTTAATCAGTCCAGTCAGCCTCATAGTCACTTCTCCCAGTCTTACTGTGAGGTTTTGCATTATTGGACACACCTCACAGCAGGTGCTTCCCAGCCAAAAGAAGTATTCAACATTATTTATTTGATGTAAACTAATTGTTTGATTAGGATGAATTTCTGCTTTTAAAAGGTAGTTTTAAGGAACAGAATCTTTTTTGTATTTTAAGTGAATAACACAGTACATCTTTTCCTACTTTGATAATACTTCAGGGCAACCCTGAAGTGAGAATTCATAACAGAGCTGAACAGAGTTGTTGAAGCAAGTGTGAGGAAGTGCTAGAACTTTCATTAAGTTATAACACCAACATCTCACAGAAGCTGAAAAGCAGGAGGGGGAAAAAAAAAAAAAAAAAAAAAAAAAAAAAAAAAAAAAAAAAAAAAACCACCTACATGAGTTCCACAAAATGAAGAAATTCAGAAAGCAGAGAAACAGTAGCTTCTGAAACTCAGAATGACTCATTCCTCATCCAAAACTGCCTTTGATAAACTTAACTCTGGAACTCTGAAAAATCATTAGCACTACATTCTCACTACCATAAATTACTTCTGTATTTCTTACAGGATCAAGATCACAATTTTAAAGTCTATCCTTTACCACCCATGGTAGCACGTTGTCATCTAAACACCAAAATTCAACACTGTTCCAATTCTAAACATCCTGCATTTAATACATGCTTGGAAAATAGTGAGTACCTAACAGATACAAATTATCATAATGTGAATTTATATTGGTTAATAAACTGGCTAAGACTTCATTCAAAAGCACATTTAAGTGAATTAAATGTATACAACTTGTTTTAAAGTTTCTATTTACATAGAAAAAATATCAAATTGTAATAGCTATTTTATTTAAAAAGATACAAACAACATACCATGCTGTTACTATGGGAATGCTAATTTACACTAGCAAAGGAAAAGGCATTAATTTCACTGTCCACTGGAATTATTTTACAGACAGTTTTCTTTTGAGATCAGGAACACCAAGAAATAATTTGTTAATATTGATTGCTCTGGAGAAAAAACACATCTACTGCTTTGCTCATTTCAGGAAAGCTTGAAAGTTTTTAGAGCTTTAGTTACAGTCAAAGGATGTTCACTTGAAACAATGTTTGAAAGTAATCTAGTTTTGGCATACAAAAGTCAAGCATTCATTTAAACTAGATTTTTCTAGGATGCTTCTATAATAAGCTGAGAGATTGTCAATCACCTTTATACTGCAATTAAGTTTATTCTGTGCTTGGAAGACCTAAATGCATATATTTCTTCATCAACGGTAGGGGAAGCCTAAATGAGCGCCTGAGGTGTAACATCTAACCTTTAGATAACTAAACTGAGACAAGTCTCAACCAAAGAGGCGGATAAGGGGCTGATCATCTTCTGCCAGTCACAGGCGCAACTTGTGGCAGCCACTGATGGGTAACGTCTGCAAACCAAAAAATACATCAACATATGGTTTTATTGTGCTTTGTGGTTGTTCACCACGGGGTTGGGACTGATTACATTTTTATTTCTTTTTTACCTTCAGCTAACTGCCCCATCATTGACCTGGTAAGCGCTGTTGTCGTCACGGCTGGGAGAACCTTCCAGAAGTGTGCAACAGGTGGCAGCAGGCGACCGTTAGGCACCACAGCCACAGGAGGCTGCAAGCGCGCCTCAGGCGCCCCGTGGCGCTGTGCCCCCTCCCGCTCCCTCCCAGCTTTCCTTCTGGACCCTACTGTCTTCTGCAGGACAGAGGGAACACGTTATAAGCTGTCTTCTCTCCCGGACTGCACTATCTCTTCAGTGAAGATGTGTCAGTGTTTAATATATCTGTGACTAGAAGTGCTTTGGTATCTGCACTCCTTTAGTCTCCAGTTTGGTCTCAAACCACAACATACGTTTTCCCTTTAGTGCTATTACAATAAAATAACTAATATCTGTTACTTGAGCGTTGGCTGGTCATCAGTTAACTTTGTTAACAAAAATTAGTTAATCACTGTCTGTCTGAGAAAAGAGAAATGGGAGCTTCAAACTACCATCAGGACTTGCTAGGGTGATCCCTTAGAGGGTACCAAGAGTGCCAAACTCAGGCCTTCTCACAGCCTACTTGTCCGCTCCTCTCTGATGACTGTTTCAAAACTCCTTAAAGATGGTTTGGAAGACATGGACTTCACTTCTCAACACTACTGGCCCAGGTCAATAGGGGCAATGTACTACAGAAGACACGCTAAAGACCAACAGATGCACCTCCTTCCAAAGAAGAGACTTTCACTCACTGACCATACACCACTGCTGTGAACCTACATTTCTGGACAATCTCTACAGAGGTGTTTTGAACAATTAGTCTGATTACATCTCTGTGGTACTCTTTAAATTAGCTCTTTAAAATTATAATTATATGCACACAAGGTATACATGATAGGAACAAATACTAGGTAATACTTAGTAATGCAAAATGGGCTATCACACCAAAAAAGATGATACCAGGACTATTGATAGTCCATGTGAGTACTTTACAGTGACATATAACAGAAAGGAAATGTTGTGTTTTGTAAATTCAATGCAAGCAAACACAAACTTCCTTTACTTAAAGATGCTTTTTTTGCATAAATTTGGCAGCATTCCAGCAACACCTTTTATCACATACATCAATTTAAGCTGATGATTAGTCCTACTAAAATCAGTGCTTTAGCAAGAATTAGGCATTACAGCACAAAATTAGAAGTGTTACACACTGAAATTTTAAAAACAGTCCATTGAAACTGAAGTTTAACTAAAAATCTAGTTATTATCTAGATAGATTTTGGTAAAAATGCACCAACTATTTAGTCAAAGTCTAGATACCACTAGAGTGGAGGGAAAAAAAAAACAAAAAACTAATTACTGTTATTTACTGTTGAATCCCAAAGTCCCGTGATATACCTAGTAAGAGCTAGGTTAGTTGACTGTGTGCTACTATCTCCATAGTTAGGCAGAAATATTGTACTCTACACTTCTGATAACAAAAAGTCTATTCTGCTCTCTCTGTTGGTTGTCTGAATCAGCCTGCACAAACAGAAATTGATCTGAAAGATGTTTTCTTAAATAAAAGAATTCTCCCCTGCAGTCTTTATCTCCTTCCTCATTGTTCTTTCTTCCTTGTCTTAGTTCAGTTTTGCCCCCATTTTCTAGATCAAGAATTCTGTTTTCCCTTCTGTTTTCCCTTCCCTTCCACAGACGTGCTTACATTTGCTCTAGCAAATGGTTTGCTTGGATTTTCTCTTCTAAATATTTCATCTACATCTGACTTTTTCCATGTCTATGACAAAACCACTGTAAAAGACAGCACACACAGTGTACTTATTATCTTCCCTAAACAAAGAATACAAATGAAGTATTAAAAAAAAATACATTCTTAAAATGGTACTTTATATCTCTGAATGAAAGCTATCAGTATTTATCCTTGACTTTATTTCTTTATGATTCAATAGCTTCTTGTCTATATCTGAATAACATTTGCATTGGGTTGGCTTTCATCAGCATCCCAGTTAACCATCAAAGAGCAACCTAGGTACATAAGCAGAGGGCAACTGTCCAGTCAAAGCAAAATTTCTGGTAGCATATCTGACATCACCACAACCAGTATGTCCACCAACCTGGAAGCAAGGACAATATCCAATTCAGCTGAGTGCAATATTCATAAACATATAGATTTGTTAAATTATAGAATGCATTGTTGAACTTCACAAAAGTAGCGTATAAATATAAGCTAAAGAGACACAATCACTTCATTTGCCTAAAGCACATAGCATGAAAGGCATACAAACTTCTATTCAAATCTGCGAATGGATGTCACCTTCATCTGCACATGAGCTGCTTTCCATGTCTGGATATTTCTCTCTTGAAGAGTATAGCAGTCATGCCAAATAATGTGCTGTTTCATCAAATAAAACAAGTCTTTCAGAGCTCAGGTCTTCCAAGGTGAAATTGTTAAAACCCTAAAAATACTAGATATGTCAAAGCAAAGCTTGGGTACCTTTTAATTTGTTTTTCTATCTACACCTCTACTCTGCTGCTGCTATGTCTCTTTAGTTATTTTCTCTGTATTAGCTAGATATAAACACAGTTTTATATCTCTAGTAAAAAAAAAAAAAAAAAAAAAAGGTTGTATGTATGTAGAATTCCCACTTAATCATTTTCTTTCTAAAGAAATGGTGATGCTAAAATGCTAAAATCAGGGTCCCATTGACGACACCTTTGGGTCATCCTAATCATCCAGTTGGTTTAAAAAACAAATTGCTTAGAAACAAGCTCACATCACCTGGAATTTAACATATTCCACTCAGTGAATGCACAAATATATAGTATATAAAAGGTAGTTTATCTAGACACAAGCAATAAAGATTCTCAGTTT
This sequence comes from Anas platyrhynchos, assembly GCF_047663525.1. Lineage (NCBI taxonomy): Eukaryota > Metazoa > Chordata > Aves > Anseriformes > Anatidae > Anas > Anas platyrhynchos. The sequence goes on from NC_092594.1 coordinate 2,448,604, forward strand.
TGTGGAGTACTTAAGGATCTGGATTATGGCTGTACCTAGTCATCTAGGACCTCTATTCTGCATGAGGAGCACTCAGCTGGCTTGTCACTGTTGCTCCACTATCACCCTATCATTACCTAGCAGGTAACTTATGTGTATAAATGTAAATTAACATGTTCTAGGTAACATACATCTCATTAAAGACCCAAGTCCTTTTTCTCTTGGTAAAACATTTCCGTACTCATCTCCCTTCAGTTTCCACTGACCGAGCTTAACATAGTGTGGCAACAATTGCAGGGACCCCCAAGCATAGCTTGTGGCAACATGGAAACTGGACACATACACTCCAACCTCTACCAGGAGGCTCCTCAACAATTTCTTCCTAGCAAAAGCAGCTCAATAGACTTGATATATTCAGAAAGAGCTCTTGAGTCCTACTGAAGCAAGGATGGCTTCTGTTCTGTTAGGTCCACAAGTATTATTCTACGTGCTTTCCGTCCTGTCCTTGGGCTGAATAACTGCTGTGCAAGCAAATCTCTCCTATGTCAGAGCTTTGCTTATTTGTGCTTGCTAGAATGTTTGCTACTTCCAATCTCAAATATTTCAGTCTCTGTGGGGAGGGAGATGCCAAGCAAAATAGAATTTGTGCCCCTTACTTCCAAATTCATCAAGATGTTGAACAACTGAATCTCAAAGAAAAGGAAAGCTGACAAAGATTTCCGATTAACCCATGAAGCCTAACAGAGCGTTTACAAGTGATATCGTATCACATGCCAGTGGTAACACCTATACTCAGAACCATAATCAAGACTAACTAAATTCCCCTTCAGCTGCAATTACCTAGAACTGACCAAATGTTCCTCATTTCTTCCAATTCTTTAAATATATCTGTGTAGAAAATCATCATAAACTTCAGAAGTGAGATGCCTGCTGTTCTTACAGCAGGCATGTTCTTAGAGCAGGCATGTTCTTAAATGTAAAATTCAGCATTCAGACACACAGGCTATGAGACAGAAAAGCACTTACAAACACACTTTAGTGTAAATGATGAGGCAGATCACTGGTTTTGTGGGAAACAAAGTTCAGAGCCTTTTTTAAATGTAATTCAGGAAGACTGACACTTTCCTGTCCCTAGAAATTGGCATAGATATTTCATTGATAGATTGGGTGGCAAGTCTACCTCTCCTCTGCTTGTAACTGCTGTGCACCTATTCATCTTGTACCCTAGTAAAGTGCTACAGTTCAGTATGATACTTTCTGTATTCTTCACAGCTGCTGTCTCAAAGACAAATACACAAAATCATTCAGCAGTATGGACTATTTTGACCTGTCTGCTGTACTAACTGACCCAGCTAAAAAAGCAGATATGACTGATGAAATGGTATTCGTGGAACACTTACCATGGACATAAGACACTTAGCCTACTAGACAAAAATTAGCTAAGAAGTCATTATAAAACTCCATCTCATGAGTAAATCAGGTGTGAGCACTCAACCTATATTACCACCAGAGAGCAAAAGGTGAACTGTCTACTTGCTAGTCATAACTAAAAGAACTGAAAGGTCAGTAGTCATCTGTTGGGCTCTGCTAGCAATCACTGATCCCATTAGATACTCAGATCAAAGATCAATTTAGTACTGATGGGCAAGAGATTCCCTCAATCAAAGTAATTAAAGGCCAAGGTTTCTAAAAGTACAATTTCTCACAGCTTGGTGTGACTTTAATATGAACTGTAGCCTAACAACTTCTAGTCAACCTCACTCCCAATTTCCAGTGACCTGAACAAAATCCTAAGCACTCAGAAGTTGCTCTGTTTTTTTTCAGCAGTATTATGGGGTCCAAAAATATTTTTTTCTTTTTGTATTTTACTGATACAATTCTTGCCTTACACATAGACTTTTATGGATACTGCTTTCTCCCATGACTGAAAAAAGTGGAAGTCTTAGCAACTACATTCACAGTTCAGAATTACACTGAGGTAACATGAAAAAAATTAACTTTCTTGTGAATGCAGCTGACAGCTCTTGACTTCACTTCTTACAACACTGAACTATGATCTGACATCAGAAAGGAACATAGTTATTTGTGATTGATTCCATCACCTCAGATTTGTAAGTTAGCTCCATTTCATGATCAACAATGGTAACATTATATGCAAAAAATAATCAAAGAATATCAGCAAAGACATCATTCGTTGGCCAGAATAACATAGTGAACATCAGTTTTTATGTAACAATTCAGTGCTAAATCTGATTACACACAGACATCATTCCTAGATTTAAGAGAAAAAACAAAATTGTTTACCTTCACACATTCAAGACCAAAACCTTAATAATAATAATAATAATAATAATAATAATAATAATAATAATAATAATAATAATAATAATTCTATCTCATTTTTAAACTGATTTTTAAAATCTGAATGGTTTTGTTGAGCTTGGAGTTTGAGAATTTAACAACGGATTTATATTTTATTTCAGTGCCAGTTTAGGCTAAATTATGACTTCTTAAATGTACAAACAAGTTAGCAAATAGTTTGTTCACTTTCCTTTCCTGCCTTTTCTATTTCCTCCTGCAAGCTTCTTTTATTCTCAGGCAGAGACAAACATATATTGAGACATAAAAGGATTAATTGACTACAACAGTACCTGTTTCACTGCATGCACACAGGTTAGATTTCACAGAACATGGCTGAACATATAGTCAGGAAAACATCAATATTAAAACATGATATATCTTGAATATGTAATATTACAACAATTGTCTGTTCTGGAGATCTGGTAAGACTGAGCATTTCTGGGAAGAGAAAACTGAAAGAATCTACTTAGCATTAGGATTTATTCCTCTATATAACCCAGATCTATTTGTCCTAGGAAAACTCTCAGTGGTAACTGTGGTGATGAAAGATGGCTGCTGATGAGTGTCACGACAGCCAAAAAGCAAATGCTACAGACACATCATTCTTCTTGCATAGATAATGTGAGTTGGCAGCTCTGGAAGAATATCTATTCAACTGCCAAAGAGACATAGCACAACACAGCCTCCCAATTAATATGCTGAAGTATATGTCTATTTACTGTTGCTCAAACAGTGAAATATTTTCTTGATCCTAAATCATATATGTTTTAATGTCTCATCATATATTTCCTATGTGTGTTAACATACAGAATATAACATATGTTCTTATGTATGATATCTGAGAAATTGAAGATGGAAAACCGTACTTCTCTCAAGTTGAAGTTGGGAAAATTACTGATTCCTTTACATCTTCTTTATACAACGTAAGTTATACTTACTTAAGACAACAACGTGATATATAACTGTTAGAAGTTTATGTAGTTGTTCCAAATCTGTTCAATGTATGCTCTCTAAACTCCTATAAATAGCATCTCAGTTCAAAATTACTGAATCTCTGGTATGTTCTAATAAATGCGAAAATGTCACTCATAGCAATATGTGGCTTGAGAAAAGTTCTCTTGCGTCCCAAGCATTCAGATGAATCATGGGTGAAATGCAAAATCCAGTACTCAGAACAAGAAAGCATCCCAAACAAGCAAATAAAAGAAATTCTGTCAGTTGAACAAAATAAGCAAGAAGACAGATGGAAAAGTAACAGAAAAACAAAGGCAGTACTATAGCACAGAAAAATTGCACATAAATAATGTAGAGATGCATAAACTTATTGCTAATTTGGACACTATCTATCCCTCTCTCATGTATACCAACAAGTGAGTTTATTCAGTTTGGGGTGTTTTTTCTGTTTGTGTGTGTGTTTTGTTTTGTTTTTAAATAAAACACAGCCCTACTGCAGGTGACAGCCCACACAGACAGGCAAATATATGTATATCAAGTACATGTTAAGTACAACTTAATGTATTTCTGTTTCCACGTGAATTATTTCTAATAAATCTTTATCTTCCCAGTTCACAACTACACAAAATAGGAGGTATTATTCCAGGTACAGTTTTATCATGCTGTACTGGAAAGGGATTGTGACTTCCCTGATAAAACTTCCATTCCTTATTTGAGTCTTTGAAAACGTCAGTAAAACATTTTATCTGAACATAAAAATAAAAATGTCACTGGTATCACTTGTACATGTGATTGATTAGATTGATTGATTAGATGTCAATCAGTCATTGACCTCCTGGTACACAGGCACTGAAGAACATCTCAAAAAGCTTACAACTTGGTTTCATTTATTAACTTCCTAAGCTTACAGGACGGCTGTTTGATTAATTGTTAATAAGTGCTGAATTGCTATTATCAAAACAACAAAAGATTACAAGAATCAGAGTTAACTCCAAAATATAAAGTGGAAAAGTAAAATTTGAATTCACTGAGCACCAAAAAACAAGTACAACTATGACAATAAATAGAAACCATCTCATGGTATGACCAACATTTCTCTCCTCACATTGATGAAAAGGCTCAGCTACATAGTAGAGGCTACAGTTGTATAAAAAAAAAAAAAACACAACTGAGATGAGAAACTGCCGCAGTCATTTCAACCTATGAAATAAATTATGAACAGCAATATTTTTCTGTTTTATTTTTTTCCTGCTTTAAAGCAGATTCCATTACACTTAGAGCAATTGTATTTATGTAGCTGGATTTTTCAGTGGGATTTGTTTTACTGTCATCAATACAAAAATCAAGATTGTATGAATCAAAACAGAAACATGCAAGACCAGAGTCAAGGAGTTATATGAATCACCTGCAAAACATGGAGCTTCCACTTAACATCCCACAGCATGAAACATGAGAGATCACAAAGAGTGCTGAGCTTCTACACAAAGCAATATGAACAGTGTTTACATATTCTAACGGTTGTTGCTTAATCCATTCTGAAGGAAAGCCTGCAGGCTTCTCCCTGAATGCTAAAGAAAATTCCGTAATTGAAATGTATCATGCTAATATCCTAAAGATTCTAACTGAACAAGCAGTTTATTTGATTGCATACTAGTGATGAGTCCCATTAAAAAAAAATATATATAAAAAAAAATGGTTTTCCTCACATACAAAGTAAGAAAATTACGATACATACCTCCTTCCTCACCTAGTAATGAGAAATGCAATATAAAAACTAAGCATAATTTTCCTGTTTATAAATTGACACCTTAACAAAAAAGAAACAATAAAGTTATTTAACACTACAGTAGTTTTGACATTTTCTGTCAAAAGCTTATTTACCAACATTACCAACATTAAAACTTACTCTGAAAGAAACGCGGGCGGTAACTCTCAGGTACCTAACTCTTTCTTAAGCTCCTTATTTATGATATCTTTGTTAAAACCTTCATAGCTCTTGAGCTTTGGGATTTACATTAGATTATGTGGACCATTAACTTGATATTAAATTCTCTTACTCATTCAGCTACTGATATACCCCCTTCCTGAACAGTGGAGACACTAGCCAGTATCAGTGCCACGAATCCATCCTTCACTTGTTAATCTAGCACATTTGTGTTAGGAACATTTTGACTGAAGTACTCCCATTGAAACAGCTTCTTCCTTAGAACCATATACACAGAGAACATGCAACTGCCTTCTAAGGAAAATGAAATATTAGACTTTTTTTTTCTGATAATTAACGAGCAAGTTGGAAACCATTATGATACACTCTTACAATGATTACTAGACACGTATAAAGCATGGTCCAGACAGATGAAACAGTTAAAATGCCAGAAAGTTAGCCAGAATTAAACTCATGCTCAGCATAAATCCAGCTGAATTCCATGGAGTTACACCAGGAATTATGTTTTTAACCTGCATTTCCTTAATGTATGAAAATAAGCATTTAGTCATTAGAAACCCAGGTGACCCTTCCAGGCACTATTAGTCCAATGCAGTAGTTCCCTGTGTCAGTATTACTACCAAGCTACCTTGGAGGATAAAACTCCTTTCAGACCAAATTTTCAATTTACTTTTAGTATACAGAGATTAATTACAAGCTCTGACACTGATTTGTAGGCTCCTTAAACTGGTCAGTGCTGCCACCAATGGCACTGGCTTCAGGGTGTAAAAACAGAACATCTTTCACAACATGTATCTGAACCACTATTTTCCCAATATAACTGCAATTCTTTTTATGGTGAGGATATGAAATATGACCTATATGATCTCCCACTATCCTTTCTCCATAGCTCATTGTTTTAACAAACACAAATGATTTATAGTTTGTCACTGTTCTCTAAGGAAAAATTCATTTCTCCTGCATGATGCTAAACCATGTACCATAGATTTCTGAATTCTGACAACATTGGATATGTAATAGCTTTTCTAACATCATGCTTTAGCAACATATGGCTATAAGTAAAAGCTGTTAAAGTGCTTTCATTTTCACCTGCTTTGTGGGGACTCCTGCTGGGGGCACAACAAAAGTTCACAAAACCTACATTATGCATTTTTCCAAATGCATAATCCAAATGCAAAATCCAAGCTATTTTGATTTTCTGTGCACAGACAAGGATCTAATGGATATGACAAAAATCTCTTTCTGAGGAACCCTTAGCCCTCACTTGTATGACCAAATTATGAAATGAAGGAAAATAAAGCAGGACTTTGCAAGGTGAGATCTGATATTCTCACAGTTTTTTCAGATGATATTTCATAACTCCAAAAACTATTCAATATGTACATCATAACATTAATAGAGTTTTGTTCTGTTTTGTTTTTTATCTTAAACTTCCACATTTAAATTCTCTGTGGATTCTGCTGTACTTGTAAAAGTGTAAAATTCCCCATTGCCACATAAGGAGAATTATTACTACTGGTGTGATAAGACAAAACATGTGCAAGAATACCTACAAATTTTAAAAACATCTCTTCCATTATCATGTATTTTCAGCAAGGCCCATAGCATCGGATGAGTCTGTGAGCTGCAAGAAATTTAAAGACCACAGATAAAAGCGTTTGGAATTAAGATTGAAAGGGTTTGTAATTGAGCCTTGAGACCCTATGTTAACAGGAAAAAGGCCGTTAATAACTAATTTTTCCAAGCTGTGCACAGAGAAGCACACCTGAACAGAGTGCTTCACCTCCAAGACATTCATAGAAAAGATCAGTTAGAAAGCAAAAACCTTTTTCATGCAACTTGGTGTGAACTACTAACAGCAGTTAGGCTGCAGATCTCATAATATCTGTGTTTGTAACTTGTGACTCCTGTGAATTAGCTTTTAGTCTCATAAAGCCTCAGCCTAATCTTAAACCCAGGAAAGAGGATTATTCCTGGAACAATAGCTTTATTATGAAAGACCTATAAAACTTCTACATTCTTATGAAATTGAAATGTAAAGGCAGCAGAATACTGTTAGATTTTATTGCAAACTTTAGTATGAATATATATAAGTTAAAAAAAAAACAAAAAAACTTCACTGTGTTTTTCTTCATCTTCATGGAACGGAGTATTATGCTTTCCACAAAATATGACTTCTTGTTATTCATTCCATGGGAATAGAACTTTGAGTATGATACATATATGAATCACTAACCAACTTGCATCAATAGATTAATTTTGTCTCAAGAGTTCTAGTGGAATTTAAGTTGTATGTGCAACACTGACTTAAAATGCTAACAGTATAAATGACATCAAAGAAAACCACCACTCTAGCTTAATGACCGAATATCTGCCAAATTCCTTATTTCGAATCTTACCAGCATTTTTACAGTAGAATGAACTAAGTGTTGGTCTGTTACTTGAAATCTCTGCTGTTAAAATCATTAAAGCATTTTTTCATCAAGTTCTGTAAAGAAGATACCCTTAAATATTAATCATTCCCTACATAAATGAAATTTAAGTATCATATTCTATTTCATAATTACATCTTTATAATAGCCAGGAAAATCAAACCCTTAAGCTTCACAGACAGTGATGTACAGTAACAATCCCCACTTTTATTCTGAATCTCTGGAGTATGTGAGCTATATGATTCCAGATTCTGGCCTTTTGCTGAAGTCAACATTTATTTGTCATGTACTACCTCTGTGCAATGAAAGCCACTAATTTCTAGCCATGTTCCAAAGAGGGTAAAAAAAGGATAACTTTCCTGAAAACAAATTTCTGCAGAAAGTCATTCCCGCTGCACTGACAGAAATAGGCAGGATAGAAGAGACAACTATCATCATAGATTGAATGTGTTGTATATAAAGAATAGCAGTAGCCTATGAGCCGCATAATTATTTAACAGTGAAACTCAACAGAGGGCAAAATTCCTAATTTTGCATCTGACACAGTAGTAAACAAATGATATACTCATTCCATCATATATTTGTCTTTAGATACTGTCTTTAACAGACGCTAGTATTGGTATTACTCAATATCATACTCTGCCTATCTTTAGATACTGTTACTTTTCTCATGCTTAGACTGTAAGACTTTTTTTTTTTTTTTTTTTTTGTACAATACTCAATACAGGAGCATTTTAATATGTGAACAATAATTAGGTTCATTGTTAACTGTATTGGAACAATAAAAGCTGCAGTGTCCATTTATAGACTAGTTAAAAGTTAGGAAAAAAAAAAAAAAGCTGAAATTCCCTAGAAATATGGAAAACAACTCTGTAATATCAAGCTCTGATGGTTACTGAAAACAAGGCTTCATTATCTTATTTTGACAAACAGCAGGTTCTTGCATATGTGATAGGTTTGGCAGTTTTCATTTAATTCAAGCACAGAGAAACAAATATGTCAACACACTATAAAAGTGTGAGCACTCCACACAGAAAAAGAAATCTAACTGAAGAAAACACTTTTAAATCCAAGAACACAAAAAAGCACAGAGAAAGTTCAGACTACAAGGCCAATGGTGAAATTTTGGAGATGAACTAGGTTAGAAACCAAACTGTGACTGGGATCTCAAAAAAATATATTATTTCAGTCATTTTAGAATTTTAAGATACTACATTATCCCTCTGTCCTGTTGTAAAGGTGACCTCTAAATAAAAAACTTTCTCCTTCCTCAGACTCTTACGGTGTACCTTTTCTGTTCTGTACATTGGTGCTTTGCTGAATTTGCCTTGTCACCACATCTGATCTTCTTCTACTATCTATTTATTATTTTTGGATTGTTTAAACCACTTCACCTTTCTTCTGACCTTTTCATATTAGAAACTGATTCCAGTTTTGGAGGCAATTATCCCTTCTGCACATTGTTCTTTGGATGTTTTTTCTATACTCTTCATTAATTGCTTCCTACTGTTGTTTATTTTTTTCTTCTTTTTTTTCAAAATCTGACAATAAACCCGTATTTTTTTCTGCATTGTCTTTACTATATTTCTGATTATACATGTATACCATCTTAACTTGAGCACTGTTTAGACTTCACACTTTCTGTTAATTACCAACTGATATTTCTCTAGATATTTGATTTCTTCATAGTACTGTTTTCTTTTTGCGAGTAAAAAGGTTTTATTTGTTTACCACAGAAATCTATCCCTGGATTGGCTCTGGCTGGGATGGGATTGACTTTCCCCACAGCAGCCCCTACAGTGCTGTGCTCTGAGCTTGGAGCTACAACAGAACCGGTAACCCACCAGTGTTTTGGCTATTGCTGAGCAGTGCTGGCACAGCATCAAGACCCTCCCCAAACTCCACAGGCTGGGCTTGGCAAGAGGTGGGGAGAAGCCATGGCCAGGGCAGCAGACTCAAACCAACCAAGGGTTTTCCCTGCCATACATGTATGATGGAATCTGGAAAAGGGGAAGGAGAAAGGGAGGGATCTCATTAAGAGATCCTCCTGACACGCTGCTACACATATTGAGTCCCTGCTTCCCCAAACGTGGCTGATCACTCATTGATGGAAAGTAGAGAAATGCTTTTTCCTTCTCTTTGCACAGCCTTTGCCTGTTTTTTCCTCTTTATTTTCCCTTTAACTAAATTATTCTTATCTCAACCATGAACCTTTTTTTTTTTTTCTGTCCTTCATACTTTCTTCCCTTCCTCTCCTTTTGAGGAGGGGAAGCGAGAGAGCGGTTGTGTTGGTTAGCTGTCCATCAGGTGTAAAACCACCACACTCTCTTCTAGTAATGTTCTGGTAGGATACAAGGTTAAACCTCACTCAGCTCCCTCTAAATTTTGATGTTCTGAAAGACTTGTATCTTGAAGCTATGAGAGTGAGGTAAATCTGATTTCATCTTGGAATCTGTGATGTTCTGATGCTCTTCTCCACTATAGATAATGTAAAACTAATCAGTGCTAATTAACAATGGATTCATATAATTTCATCGTTACTTTTACCATGAATATAATGGGTTTTCACATCATCTCCTTTCAGAAGTGTTAACATTTTAAGTCAGTTCTCAGTGCTGCCTGCATCTGAAAAGCAATCCTTTGACTTTATGAGCATATTCAGCACCATCCATTAGAAAATTTAGTAAACATATCATTATATTATTATTGGCCTCATGATGCCCTGTGTCAGGAGTTAGGCTTTCTTCATACCATTATGATTACAACTTTAATATTACTGCAGCATTCAAGAGCCCTGATCTTGCATAAGCAGAAAAGGAATAATTTTTATTTTGTGTAGGACGTACATGAATAAATTCCTAGCACTGCTCTAGAAATCTTAGCTCATATTTTCTCTTCTGTCACTTGTCACAGCAAAAGCAGATTTATCCTAGAGTAGGGCATGACATATTTAGCTAACAAATTGCACACGGTCCAAGTGAACAGGTTTTCTCATATTCAGGAATGCCAAAGCAGGTTATGAGTGTGATAAAATATATTAAAGCCCCACAAATTCAGTTTGCTGTAAGCCTTCATGCATTTTGTCATCTGGAGTATTTTCTGTCATTCATGTCCTCTCCAGCACCTTGCCTGTCCGTGCCTGCCTGGTAAATGGTGATTGGTCATTCAGTGTGGATTTAGAGACACCAGCTACAGCACAATCATAGCAAAAGGAACTCTAAAGATGGCATACACGTGCAAAGCTTTGATGAACTGTCCAACCTACAGGGTAAACATGGCCTTTATCTAATATGCCTGACAGAGAAGCTCAGAAAAAAGCTGTTTCTCCTCCATTATAACCAGCAAGGCCTACACTGATTTATACATTGAATTAGGAAACTAAATCAAGATGAGCTTTCCACCCCTCTCTTCAGCTTCTTCAGTAACAATTCAAAGAGGTCAAACCATATCTGCAGGGCATGTAGCAAACAGTCTTCTTGAAACTGCCTCTGAAGCTGAACAAAACCAGAAACAAATAAAAAGGAGAGACTGTGAAAAGACAGCACTTCTGCCTCTGCTAATCTGCTGTAGGTGAAACCCCTGACAACCTTGGGCTTGGAGAGGCTAACAGTTCAAACTAAGGCTAGTCTCTCAGGGACAAAAAGAAAAGACAGTAAAACTAGTAAAACTAGTATAAAAATAAAGGTAAGAGGTCACTAAGAGGTCTCTAAGTTTTGGGTTTGTTTATTTGAACATAAAGAATTCTGAAGACTTTTCTTCCATCTCTACTTACTATGCCCATAAACTACTATGTTATCTTTATTTTTAATTTGCTCCCAGCAAGGGAAAAAAACGGAAAAAAAAAAATCAGTCAACAATTCTCTGTGAGTTGTTTCTAGTGTTCTAACAAGCTTCACTTGTCTAAGTAGTATAATTGATAACAATTATCATACATCCATTCAGCTCCTGGAACTTCTTTCTGCTTTGGGAAGTTTACAGATTGTAATCCAAAGGTACCAAATGTATCAAAAACAGTCATATAGCAACTTCCCCAAAAAAGTGGAACATTTATATACGTAGGTAATAAATATAGTTATTACTAAGTATGTGTACGATGCTTAAATATTTCCCTGAAGGCATTTAAAAGACATGTAGATGTGGTGCTTATGGACATAAGCTGTGGTGCTTATGGACATAAGGTTTGGCAGTAGGCAATGGTTGGACTTGGTGATCTTAGAGGTCTTTTCCAACCTAAATGATCCTACAATGCTATAATATACTTGGCGGCCAGGAGGGCCAGCTGTATCGTAGGCTTCATCAAGAACAGCACTGCTAACCGGTTGAGGGAAGTGATTGTCCCACTCTGCTCTGTACTGGTGCAACCTCACCTTGAGCACTGTGCGCAGTTTTGGGCACCACTGTATAATAAAGATATAAAACTGTTAGAGAGGGCAACGAAGATGGTAAAGGGTCTAGAGGGGAAGACGTATGAGAAGCAGCTGAAGTCATTTGGATTGTTCATCCTGAAGAAGGGGAAACTGAGGGGAGACTTCATCATGGTCGACAGCTTCTTCATGAGGGGGAGTGGAGAGGCAGGCACTGATCTCTGCTCTCTGGTGACCAGCAATAAAACCTGAGGGAATGACATGGAGCTGTGACGGGGGCAGTTCAGGCTGGATATCAGGAAAAGGTTTTTCATCAAGAGGGTGGTCAGGCACTGGTCATGGCACTGAGCCTGCCAGAGTTCAAGAAGCATTTGGACAGCGTTCTCAGATACATGATCTGATTATTTATTTATTTATTTATTGGGGCAGTCCATTGGGGACCCAGGAGTAGGATTTGATGATCCTTGTGAGTCCCTTCCAACCTGGATATTCTGTGATTCTATGATATTCTGTGATTCTATGGGTCCGGATGGGATTCATCCCCGGGTGCTGAAGGAGCTGGCGGACGTCATCGCGGAACCTCTCTCAATTATTTTTCAACGATCCTGGGAGTCTGGAGAGGTCCCGGTAGACTGGAAGCTGGCAAATGTTGTGCCGATTTTCAAGAAGGGTCAGAAAGAAGACCCTAGCAATTACAGGCCTGTCAGTCTCACGTCAGTGCCTGGTAAAATCATGGAGAAGATGGTTCTCGAACGTATTGAGGCGCACCTGGGGGACAAAGCAGTCATTGGTCCCAGCCAGCATGGGTTTGTGAAGGGTAGGTCCTGCCTAACTAACCTGATTTCCTTTTATGATAAGATCACCCGTATGGTGGACCAAGGGAAACCAGCTGATGTGATTTTTTTGGACTTCAGCAAGGCTTTTGACACGGTTTCCCATAGGATCCTACTGGACAAAATGTCCAGCATACAGCTAAATAAAAACATCATACGATGGGTGAGCAATTGGCTAACGGGCAGGGCCCAAAGGGTTATGGTGAATGGGGCTGCGTCAGGCTGGCGGGCGGTCACCAGTGGGGTCCCTCAAGGCTCCATTTTAGGGCCGGTACTTTTCAATATTTTTATAAACGATCTGGATGTAGGAATAGAAGGCATTTTGAGCAAGTTTGCTGATGACACCAAACTTGGAGGAGTTGTGGACTCGAATGAGGGTGGAAAGGCCTTGCAGAGGGATCTGGATAGGTTGGAGAGCTGGGCGATCGCCAACCGCATGAAGTTCAATAAGAGCAAGTGCCGGGTCCTGCACCTGGGACGGGGAAACCCTGGCTGCATGTACAGACTGGGCGATGAGACGCTGGAGAGCAGCCTAGAAGAGAGGGATCTGGGGGTCGTGGTAGACAACAAGTTGAATATGAGCCGGCAGTGTGCCCTGGCAGCCAGGAGGGCCAACCGTGTCCTGGGGTGCATCAAGCACGGCATCGCTAGTAGGTCAAGGGAGGTGATTGTCCCGCTCTACTCTGCGCTGGTGCGGCCTCACCTCGAGTACTGTGTGCAGTTCTGGGCACCACAGTATAAAAAGGACATGAAACTGTTGGAGAGTGTCCAGAGGAGGGCTACGAAGATGGTGAAAGGCCTAGAGGGGAAGACGTACGAGGAACGGCTGAGGGCACTGGGCCTGTTCAGCCTGGAGAAGAGGAGGCTGAGGGGAGACCTCATCGCAGTCTACAACTTCCTCGTAAGGGGGTGTCGAGAGGCAGGAGACCTTTTCTCCATTAACACCAGCGACAGGACCCGCGGGAATGGAGTTAAGCTGAGGCAGGGGAAGTTTAGGCTGGACATCAGGAAAGGGTTCTTCACAGAGAGAGTGGTTGCACACTGGAACAGGCTCCCCAGGGAAGTGGTCACTGCACCGAGCCTGACTGAATTTAAGAAGAGATTGGACTGTGCACTTAGTCACATGGTCTGAACTTGGGTAGACCTGTGCGGTGTCAAGAGTTGGACTTGATGATCCTTAAGGGTCCCTTCCAACTCAGGATATTCTATGATTCTATGATTTACAAGAACTTCAAAGAATTTGCAATTCATTCATATTCTTTGATAGATACAACTGTTTGTATCAAGAATAAAACTAGAAACATACTTCACAATTTTATAGAACTCTGAAAATCAACTACATATCATCAAACGACTAGCTTTATCTGTCTTTCTTTGCACTTTCACTTCATAAAATTTTACACATCTCGCTATCATAGTCATTGCTGGACTGTTTTCTGTCATTCATTTCAGCTATCAGGTTAAGCAATACAGTTTTGATTTAAAATTTTCAACTTACTACACATTGATTCTTAGATCAGCAGTTCCCGTTAAACTTTCCAAAAATGGTTGATCTTCATTACAAACAGAAACACATTTACTGCAAGACATGAAAGCTTTTCTTCATGCAAAAAGGCCTGGAATCAGTTGTGTAGCTGTACATACAGGCCCAAGCAAATTCTCAGTATTGAAATACAGCATCAACATACAACATGCTTTAGAAAATGATTTTTTTTTAAGCTTAAAGACAAAGTCATCATTTAATTTCCTTGTGAATATTACTCCAAAAATATCTTGGAGCACAGCGGAGCTCACCTTTTGAATGCAAACAGGAAATTGAAGCTAAAACTAAGAACCTAGAAGATAATGTTTGTAGGATTTTGAAATATATGTATATGCATACACAGCCCTTGCAATATGCTCTAGTAAATCTAGTTAACTCCATCTACAATGAAGGAATGTTCCTGGATTTCATGCTCACATAATATTTTGCATATTTACAATAACTAATGTTATCCTTTCTATTATTTCTGTTGGTTTGGATATAATCCTGTCCTAGTGACTGATGATCCTTGTTTATTTGTACCTTTGTCATTTTTCATCTGAAGTTCAACAAATCAAAATCAGGCATGAATAACCCTTAGGAAATCATATCCAAAAAACCTGTCATCCTCCTCCACTGTCACGCAGGCTGCACAATCATGCCAGACATATCCTGATTCTTTTTATCTACTCTACGGTTTTCATAGAGCATAGTTTCAAATTCATAGGCTAGTCATGTCTTCAGGTTATTCAGCAGCCTGGAGCATCAATGACTCTGCTGCTTCTGGCTGAAGACTGTGACAGACCTATCTAACCCTCAGTCACAATAAACACAGCATGAGACTAAACTTTCTCAGGTGTCACATTAGGATTGTGGTACCAGCTGCTACAAAGCCACATATGATATGGATGATTAGAAAGCTCCCCCTCGATCACAGTCTCATCTAACACAAAACAGTATGGATACATACAAAAAATCCCTTGCTCCCAAAAGATGAACCAAAATTCAAAACCCCATAAAAACAAACTTTATGTTACAGAAGCTGTTCTTCCCTGGAGAAATACAGTGAGAAAATAAACTACCTGTGGCAGATCTTTATTCTGTTGTTTCATCAGTGACTGATGGAAGTGATCCCAAACATTATAAAGATGAAGCAGCTGGAACCTGAGAAACAGAAAAATTTGTAAGGAAAAACTCACCTAAGGCAGTGTTCTGTTTCAGATGCCTTGCTCAAAATAAGAAATTATTAACAGAAACTATTAATCTAACTAACCTATCTTTCAGTACATACAAAAATGAAGTCCGAGTACAAGAGAAGTAAATGAATGAATTCAAAAGTGCTTATCAAACTTAATGCAGTGTTTTCTGGTTTCAGACACAAACCTTCTCAGTTTTGTGACTTATCCAGAGATGTTTGTCTCATGCTTCATTCCAGATTTCTGACAGAGGGTATTACAAATTTCTGTTTTGTTTCATTTTACGAAGTGCTGTTGAAAACAAAAGACTGTAAAATTACCTGCACTTTCTCAAGCACCCAGAACAGTTTTTCATACAGATGAATGTAGTCTTCAGGAAATAACAGAGGAACATAACAAACACTGGGAAGCCAGGCTTCAGGAACTCACCCCAAACATCTCAAGTCAAGAAGAGCTAGTTATGAGCCACACTTACCATTTCTTTACAGATGTATATGAAGTGCATTGTTAATATATATGCTATATGAAGTTAGAAAAGAGTTTAAATCTGGTACTATCTGTCTGCAGGGATAAGGTCATTTATCATGGCTATGTGTTTTGTTTAAGAAATTCGTTTACAATAATTTTAAGTATGACATCCATCAGTAGCTGCTATATTCACCTTTGGTAAAAGACTGCTTAATGTCTTTCCAGATGAAAACTTTGTCTAGTTATGCCTCTTGGGATCGGTATTTCAAAAGCATTTGTGTATGTCAGGAGAAGGCAAATTGTAGTAGCTAACAGAAGAGTTAGAAACTGCTATTATAATTATCAAGTTGATAAATTAAAAAAAAAAAAATAAAAATTAAAATGAAATAAAGTAAAAATAGCTCAATTTCAAAATAATTTAATTTCCCAATTAATTTTGGCCTTGCTCTGATACAAGGACAGTTTTGGGGATAGTACTGAACACTGTGAGCATGACAGCACAGGTCAGAACAGCTCGGATTGCCCAGCACTATCTATCTTCATGCACTAGGCAGAAGCTGTGTATTTCATATATTATTCACTACTTGCTACAGTCATTAAGCAAGGTCAGTACATGTACATCCCTACCACACAGTGATACAAAAAGATTACATATATTGGGGGAATAAAACAATACAGAAATGTGGGCTGTTCTCTGCATGAATTTCAAGGCCTTGAGTTACTTTTGAAATTTTGTTCTGTGTTTGGTTATAACAGATACTCAAATAACAACCTGCAAGTAGCACACAGATCTGACTCGTGATGGTTGCTATTTGTATCCCATACCTGCTTCAGGCAGTTAATAACACAAATAACCAAATATAACCCAGTTATAAATCAAGATCCACTTCCATATCAGGCTATAGCTTTAAAACATGCTGTATGTTTATTTATATTTTAATCCACTTTTAACTGATATTCCTCTCAAACGTCCCTTGTTATCGTAGGGCTCATTCTAACCTCAAGCCCTCTTTCCTTATACTCCTGTCAGTTTATATTTATGCATATTCTTCTCTGTAATCACCCAAGCATTTTCTGATACTTTTCCAAGTTCAAGAGAAATCCAATCTGCCTCTCCCAGTTTGTTTCAAATCCCGCCTTCTGCCATGGCTAACAGGAATATAGCTTTACCTGACACCATACCTCATCTTTGACTTAGGAGGAAAATTGTTAGGGGTGAAAGAACCACCTGAACTCACTGGCAGCTTCAGTGTGAGCATTCTGCTACCAAAGCACCCGACTGCTATAACCTTCTATCACAGTTTTGTTCTGATCAGAAATAACAAGAGGAAGATAGCTACTGCATATAAACAACCAACTACATGACACGAATGGAACAGGCAATGCTCCTACCCCCTCACTTCTAACATTAACACATTTGTTGAAGTATTTTTCTGGTACTTCCCTAAGAAATTACAAAACTAAAAAGAGCACAGAGTTTCATATGGCTTAACCAGACCATTTAGCACTGACTGTGTGCTGCCACTTAAAAAGCCATTTCCGTTTATTCAATGTTTCAAAGGAAGGTTGGAGAGAGACAGAAGTACTGCTTAAGCATTCTGCAGACTATACCAGATGGGATTTACATTCAGAAGTTTCTTGGATTATCACATGAGCCATTTCTTAACTGATAGGCAAACTTTTAAAATGAATGAGAGAATAAGTTAGCATGACAGAAACAAGCAAGAAAAATAAAACATCATTCACATTTTAAAATATCCCCAGTACTACTATTCTGCTTTTATAATTCAGAATAGAATTTATTTCACAAAAATGAATAGTGACAGTAAAAGATGAATGTTTTCTTTTATATAATTTTCTGGATAACATCAAAAGAATACTAAACTGCCATGGCATGATGGGCTGCAGCGGATATATAAAATAAGCAAAGAGGTTTCTTTTCAAAGCAGCAGACACCGATGTTGTGCCAATATTCCACCTTAATCATTTTAGTTCTACTGTGTACAATGACTGATGTAGAACCTTCCCATTTCTTTAATGATCAGATGCTGGAGCAATAAAGTAACAGCAGTTGCTCACTGTGTTGTTTTGTATCCTGAATGACATATGGAACACAAATATAATGGGTCTTTTAGTTTTTCTGTATCCAATCTTATTCAAAAAATTATTTTTAAAATTCCTCTAGTACTGTTATAATATGCTTGCTCTGCCTAAATGAAGTTGGGGGGAATTTTATATATATGGTGGATGAGGCAATTGTGTTTTGGTGAACTGAAGTGATACTAGTCAAGCAGTGGGCCACTGATTTCTGATTGCCCATAGGGAAGAGAAGAGAGGGAGAAGATGTAAAGGACCGCAGGTTACAAATTACAATGTCTGCAAAAGTAATTTGTACACTTAGTTCTTCCAATAGTGCTGCAGATATTTTATTAACTTGGGGAAATGGCTTCAGGTCTAATGGCTCACAACTAACCAAGTAAATGGCTTCTGTGTGAAATCATGAACCTCCTGAATGATGAACAATGACTTCTTTAGAGTACCTATTCCTGTCAGTTACAGGGACTGAAGAAATCCAAGATTAATTCCTAGCAAGCAGGTTCACTGTCTCTCTCATGCACCAAACCACCTAGGAGGTGTTGAAGACCTCACTTTCTCATTCTAACATTGATTTTTGAGGACAGCACTGATCAAAAGGCACCAGATATTGTTACTGTGTCACATAAACATCTGACTCCAAACTGTGGTACACCATTCCCTATAATTTCTATTCAGCTCTTGAGCCAATTTCTAGTTGTAACAACAAAATCAGGTTTGTTTTTCTGGGATTCAGTCCAACTGGATGTCTAAATAAGCAGTTCATTTGCATAAAATAAAATGCTCCATAAAATGTAACAAAATCCATCAGTTTAATATGACTGGCCCTTCCTGATCTGTATATTTGAATATTTGCCATTAAAGAGGCTCACTTACAAAAATATATATATTTCTAAATGCATTACTGACTCCACTGAGAGTATTGCAATATTAAAAAAATAAACAAAATACAACACACGCATATACAAACACATATCTAGATACAACACAACACGATAGAGTGGGAAATGTACTTGTTAGAAATACTGTATTATAAGCCAACACATTTGGCCTTGTAATTCCACTGGTTATCACCCTACATTACTTGCTATTTCAAGGCATTTAACAACTCATATTTGTCACTGACACCATCTTTTAGAGGAATAAAACTGTGATTGTAAAAGGTGCTCCAGGTGAGCAGGCCACTGCCTCCAGTAATGTGACTTAGCCCTCAGAGGAAGCAGCAAAAATAGCATATATGTCCTTTATCTTATGGCACAATTCACTTTTTGATAAAGTGCTTTTTCTCTTGCAGACCAGCAAAAATTTGGGAAACTTATAATTAGACTACAATATGGAAATGCACAATCAGAACATAACCATGCCTGTTTGCATTTGCAACACAATGAGTTAGTTCCATACCTTGACATATTAGCCCTAGGAAAGAAAGAGGACTATTCAGCCTGATCTTCTGTGGATTGCCTGTAAGACGTGCCTCACTAAAGTTCACCTTCAGGTAAGCAGTGTGCTCCCAGGGACATGTGTTCCCTCACTGTCCTCCAGCAGGATTATCCGAGGTCATGCTAATTGGAGAAGCAGAAAGTTCCACATATCTACAGGCACTGCATGTGACCGTAGCTAGGGGTGACTGAAAACTAATGGATTTTAACTGACAATTGGCTACTGGATGTTGTATTTTATAAAGAAAAAAAAGACTGAGAGTACATGAAGGAAAAATTCCCTTCCCTAATTTCAAGGTATTTGTAGGTTTGAAGAATTTGGGGGCCAGGTAAAGCAATACAGAATTTGTTATCTCTTTATGGTTTCATCTTTTTTAGTTATTGCTTGGTAATATTTCTTTCTTTAGGCTAAAATAAGCATTACTTGAAGAAAAAACAACACACAACAAGGAAAAGAAACAAGATGTTTGGCATAGCCGCTATTGAAAGGACAGTGATATAAACCAGAGTGTGAGATAGCCCAGATAGAAAACAGAAAAATTACCAATAATTATGGGGACAGGTAAGAAAACTAAAAACTGAGGGGAAAAAATAATTCTACCGGGATTATTCATAGGAATTATTGAGGTAAAGAGATAAAAATCCAGTTGCTGTACTTAGACACAACATTTGTGTTTATGTGACATCACATAGACAAAAGGTGACATCAAAGCTGTGTTTGCTCTAGATCTCATTTAACAATCATCAAGCAAAAAGAATATAAAATGATCTCATTTTAAAATGTGACAGAGCTCATGACACTCCACAGTTTAAAGAAACTTTCAGTTGGATACAGACTAACAAGTCTAAGCAGATAAAAATATTCCTACTCCTCTGTGGAACAGCACCTTCTCCTATGTCTTTACCACACCTTTCTATGTAAATATCTTTACAAAGTGCTTTAGGAGAGGTTATAATTAAAACAAAAGCAAGTAGTTACATTTTCACCATTGTACAACATGATTAAGTAAAATAAATGATTAGCATAATGTTAGCAATTCATATTTATTAAATAAGAGAACTGCATGGGAGAGGTGATGAAGGAGTTGGTAAGAGAAACACTATGAAATTATAGTGCTTTAGATGCTCAGAAAACCATTAACCTGCACGTTAAAATCTCCATACCTTCAGTACTGCAAGGTGCTGAGTAGTACAAGCCCAAATGGAGTACAAATTAAACACTTCATGCCTTAATGAGATAACGGCAATGGACAAGACAGGAAGAAAAATGGCCATTCCCTCCTTGTGACCTAGTGGACAAGATCCAAAATGCATACTACAATGAAGAGATAGCATTACCAAGTCTGAGGTTTCTCCTTTGCCCTCACCACTCAGCTCTTCTGGACAGCCTCTGCTTGCCAGGGAGGACAAAGGAAAGGAAATGTATTTTGTTTCAATAGTACAACTCTCTCTGTTTCAGTCCAGGGAATTCATGTGTGCCACTTAACTCCCAAGGTGTCCCCCTAACTCTTTCTTATACCAAATCCTTTGGCTACCCCTGCTCTTCCTAGACACTGACACTAACAGAGCATGTACTGTTTTTTAAAGAACTAGAACCTTGTCTAATTCTTCATTAGGAAAGCTTAGACTGTATGATAATAAAAATTTTCTTAAGGCCTACATTTGCTAGCTATGAAGATAGATGAAGAAAAAGATGCAACAGCACTGCAGCCAAGCCAGAACAGAGGCCTGTTGCAGCATTACAGCTGCAACAGTAGAAATAAACTGTAGCTGCAACTGTAGAAATAAACTAAGCAGGACACAATTAGTATTTGCTTGCCTTGAATTCATACGCAGGTATTCTAAAATAGTATAAGCATACACTGACACGGTGTATACCCTACTGTAACACAGATAAGCACAATACATAACCACAAAAGGTAAGGAACATAGAAACACCAACAGAGTTGGGGAAGAACAGCTTTACCGATCATGGTTCCAGTGTCCCTCATCAAAGACCCCCGCAGCCTGATCATCTCAACTGCAGTGACTACCTCCAAGGATCATATCCATCAGCAGTAAAAAAGTTAAATAAGAATCAACTGCTTTGAAGTGGTGATAATGATTAATAATTATTAAGAACTAACCACTAGCAATACCTATTGTTAATAAACACCAACATAGCACAGCGCCGTTTCAAAGTTTTAGGCTGGCCTGATTTACGAGTCTTCTAAATACTTCCATCAATACTATCTCTTGTTCTCTTATTCTCTAACTTGTATATACTTACATTCACTTGCAACTAAGCAGGTAAGGAAAATATTGCTGCAAAATAAACTCTGAAAATATTGAAGTCGCAGGCTTGGAAATAGGCAAGCGTTACAAGTTTGCATTTCTAGAGTTTAAAAGGAAAATACTGATGTCTTTACCTAGCAGTTCTGTCAAATCTTAAGCTAACAGTAGACCTGCACTGAGTTCTGTTCTTCTATCTACAACGTTGTCATCAACTGAATGTGTAATGCAGTACAACAGAGTCTCTTCTACCATGGGACTCCACACACCATCCGCAGTCCAGAACCACAGTGTCATGCATCCCACTAGTGTCTGTGCTCAAAGGGCTTGGCTGGAAAGCACACCTCCTCCCCATCAAACAATTCTCTCTCCTCCCTCAGGCATTTCAAAATCACAGTCCAGGACATTTCTCACTCCTTTCACACCTTCCCCCAAAAAGACAAGTCTAAAGCACTGGATTTACAATATTCAGACTGTTCTTCACCAAAGGTTGGAAATGGCTTCCCCATGGCTTGGAAAAAGTGGAGATGTTATATAACAGTGCCTTTTGTGTCAGGAAATTATCAACACTATTGTGGGAACAGATTTTTTTTATTTTTACCAGACAGGTCCGAGGAATTTGAAGAGGAAAAAAATTACATATAAATATTAATTTAATCTCTAAAGGTCAGGTTAAGCCTATGAATATAGGGTATCTGCTGCTCTACACCAGCAGTAAAAAGTATTTACTATGAGGGAAAAGGGGAGTGGATCTGCAACTGTGGCAACAAAGAGGAGTTTCCCTGCAGAATGAAGTTAGGCACCAGACTTGCTCTGTACACTTTACACTTGTAAAGTACCAGTGTACCAGTTTACACTTGTTGTAAAGACTCTGAAAATAATCAGCAAGGACTGTCCCTCCCTGCTGCTAGCCTCTTCATCTGATGGGAATGTTCCCTTAATGCACAGCAGGCAGAAAGCTTTCTATGGCAATCACTCAGTTTGCTGCCATGGTAGCAAAAAAAGAGAAAGGACAGGTTGGCTTGGTTTCTCTTATTTCTCCTGTGTTGGGCTACACAGTATGGCTACTTGGGGCTCCCACAGAGTGTTCTGACAAGCACGGCCTCTGGGTACCTCCAGCACAGCGAAGGACAAACATATGAAGTAACAAAGAGTTCAAGGAAGCATGGTTTAAAAAAAAATGCATCGTTGCTTATGCCCTGTTTCCTGTGCAGCCTGTATGTGATTGTGATACAGTTTACCCTTCTGTACAAATATTTCAGTGACAACATTATGAATAGTAAGAGTCATTAGAAGCAGAGAGAATAAATGAATAAAATAACTTACTGAAAAAGCAAAGGCAAGAAAGAATTTCAGTAGAGATAAAGCAGAGTTGTGCTTATTGATGCTTTTTTCTTCTAGGTGCATGGCATTGCTATATCATGTGATTCATTTTGAAAGAGCTCCCAAAACATGGAAGAAAAAAATGTGAAAAGCTTTACACTGGAAGTGTAATGAACTAGTTGAACAGATGATATTTATTCCTTGCATCTGCTCTTCTTTAAAGTGTTTCTTGCGCTCAATGCTATTTGCAGAATGTTAAGTTTCATTTTTGATAAACCTGTAAAGAAACTGTTAATCCTAACACCAATATCTAGTCCACTAGTATCTACATTTTATATTCCTTTAGAATTAGTCTTTGTATTTGAAGCAGAGGAAAAACTGTTAAAGAGAATATATATTTCCTGCTTTCAGAGGTAGTCCTCCCCATACAAGGAAGCAGCAGTAAAACAACAAAACCAAACTCAAACAGGCAATAAGGAAATGTAGTTCCAATTAAAATTGTATTGGAGTAGCATTGCAAGACAGTAAGGTAGCACTGACAGCCCAAGGATACAGGAGGTCAGCTAATACATAATTAATTTGTTAATCTTCCATGGTATCTCATTGAAATGTGTTATTTTCTCAAATACTTCCAAAAGGATGACAAGATCTCTTTTTCAGTGGTTTTATATGCATGTGCTTTGCATTGCATGTTTTAATTATAAATACAATAAGATGTTGATGTTTTGACCACTCTTTAACATCTCTCCTAGCATTCTGGGATTTGCCCATATGTTGTTTAGTAGCAAATTTATGATCAATCAGAATGCTCAATCAGAAGAATCTGAAAATACCAAACGGTGCTTCTGTCTTCACAATGACTTCTCAGAAGTAATTCAGTGTGATTCTTTATGTTTGATGTTACAGATATTTTCAACATTTGGCGTTTAATTCAAAGATCAGGGGAAGAATGCAAGCAACAGATTTTTTAACAGATCTCTATTTAAGTTTTTGCTAATCATATAATAAAACATGTTCAATATGAGCCTTAAAATATACATGTAGCTAGATAATTCCTTAGAACTGTGGAATGTTAAACTATTTTGTATATTGAGTACAGTAAGGGAATCACCACAGAGTGAGACAAAGGTTTTATGAAGAACACTTCAATAAATCTATGTACTTCTGGACTTCTTTGCTATCTTGTGTGATGCTTTGTTGCCTTCTATCTCCCAAACACTTTCTGAGAAAATAATAAGCATCAAGATGCATTTTAAAATTGAATCAAAATCTTCTATTTCCAGGCTGTAAAATGGCAGAAAAAAGACAAACCTACTTTGAACTCTTCAGATGAAAAGTACTTTCATCTGTGTAAAACATTAAAAAGAATGAGGAGAAGGTTATAACATTTTCTATTAAATACCTTGTCTTTGAGATCTGTATGTATCTGCTATTTGACTGGGTGTTTAAAAACAAGACTATCCAACAGAACCATGTTTTATTTCTAATTAGAGCATAGAGTTAACTGAAACAGATTCAAAAGATGCACTAATACCAACATTTTTTAAATAAATTTAAAATGGCTTCCTTTGTGCAAGGAAAGTACCTTGCAGAAATGAAGGCTATGTTTCATTTGTCTTCTACAGCTCCTGAGAGGAGCTGTATTATAAAATGTTTTTTATTGAAGTTGCAAATGGTAAACCATGTATTTGAATGAAATGACACTCCAGCTCAGAAGTCTCTTGGTCTGCGCATGCTATCAAAAGAAAAATTATGCCACAAATACAGGGGCTACTGAATACTGTGTACAGTACTAATAGAAAGTACTTGATGCTGACCTTGAACAAATAAAAATATCAAGTGCTGCACATCTATGCTGACTAGTGGGATGATGCTGACCTACATTAACATTTGATTACTTTTTGGCACTGATTTTAAGCTGAGCCAAGGTAACATTCAGTCATTACTAATTTCTTTATTGTCCCTGTTTAAAATAGAGTCATCCAGGTGAAAATCAGTTGAGGGAAGAAGAAATGAAACAAACAACCAAATGTACTTAAATTAGGCTTTAGAGGTATGTTGAATATTCATCATGGAGTATTTATTTATAATAGCACATTTTTCTATTCCTAGCTGCTGTGATCTTTGATTATACAAGCTGTGAAGTTACATAAGGTCTTTAATAAAATCCTTACCAAGTAGCTCTTTTCAATACTCCCTATAGCTAATACTAGAAAGCTGGAGGTAGCACAAATTATTTCAAAGACACATATATAGAATTTAAGGATCACTTACTAAGTTATCTCCTCCTAAGTTATGACATTCTGAAGTATCTTAACTAGTTTAGTAAATTACCAAAAGACTTCATCCTTAGCATGACAATTGCATTATTGCTAGACTCTCCAGAAAGTGAAAAGTTTCAGGAAGCCAGAAGTCGACATCATGAGAAGCAAAAGCAGGTATTTAAGCAAAAAGGGTATTCTAGAGGGCATAATCTTGCTGTTGTCATACTCTAAGCCTAATGGTTTCTTTAACCATCATTCCAGTGTCAACAGCAGGAAATGGTGATCTTTTCTTCCTCTTCCTCACTGACCTTACTACCCAACACCCATTAATTCCAGTCTCAGAAAGCAAAGAGGAGACTTTAGGAGCAAACTAAGTATTAGTGACTAGGGAAAGTATATGCACTAGACAGAATTATAACCTAAACCCTACAATACTCAACACTTTGCTTCAACAGCTAATTATCAGCTCCCATGCTCTTTTAGTATGGATTTAGACCCAGAAGTGTTAAAATCATTTTTGTCCTGCTACATCTAGCCCTTCTTATTTGGGAATTATATAGGTCCACTACCAGAGGGAGAACTTCATCTATAAATGATACCTTGCAAGCTTTTCAAACCCTATGTACAAGAAGAAAAAGAAATAAATGTTTATAGTGAGAAACTATACTTTACAAATGGAAAAGAGAGTTTGAAAATAACTTATTACATCCATAAATATATGATGAAATACAAAACTAAATCTTAATAAAGCCTGTATAACTGATGAAGAATACTATTACACTACTATAAATAAACACATCGATATAAATTGATAGGATTTTTTTTTAAATCTAAAATACATTTCATTTGCATATGAACACAATTTAGAATGGAAACAGAAGAAATGAAGAACTACCTTTGATACTCAGTTCAGTCTTTGTTAATGAAAGAGGAAATCAGGCAGGAGAGAAGAGAAGATGGGAGAAAAGACGAAAAGAATGGCTTTATTGTGTGATAATGAATTTTACCCCTTTTAAACACAATAATTTTAGCTGATATCCTTTGCATTAAAATATAGGCAGACACATTGCTTCGAGACCTGTGATCAACTTTGAAATGATGTGGTAGAATGCTGGGGTGAAATACGTATCAAAACCAATGCTTGAAGGGAGAAAATTCAATTCCTCTGTAAGGACAGATCTGTTACTTTGAAAACTTTCTTTAAAAGCCCTAGAAAGAACAAAACAATTGTTCTTTAATCACTGAATTATAAAATCAGCCTTTCAATATGAAGAATACAGCACTTTACAAAATGTAACAATATCTCAAAGCTTGTTCTTTTTTTAATCTGGTCCTGAAATTCATAATGAAGCTGTTCCTTTTCTCTTTTCACGGCTACAGAAGCATTTGTGAGCCACACTTTATGTTCTTGCAGGTGTGCTAGGAACTTTTTTCAGTTGTCCTTTCTAGTGATGATGCCACATGAAAATTAAATTTTAACAGTCCTCTAATTAAATTTGAACTAGGTTGTGGAACATTAAATAACTCAGTTGTTTAATAACTGAGTTTTACCTCTTATCAGACTGTAGACTATTTCTTCCAAATAGACTTTTAAAGAAAATGACCTCATCTTTAGCAGGTATTCCCTTCTCTCAAATTTATCACAGCTGCTACATTTGCTCAGCAACATCAGTGGGGCTAAGCCAGAGATAAAAATGGTAGGCAATGGCAAGGGAAAAAGATTGACTATGCTATTTAACTCTCAAATGCTCACGCAGCTACAAGACGTAAGTTTTAAGAGACTTTTCTGTAGCAATGAAAAGTCTCTAATATAAATGAAATATACCTGATTTTTCTTGTGTATTCCAACTGAAAATCATTCTAAGAGAAGTAATGTAAACTTCTACAAATAATTTCTAGAAATTGCTAGCTTCTAGAAACAATTTATTTGGAAACATATGGGAAAGTAGGAGTGGCTAAATGTATCTGTTTTAGCAGAACTTTAAATGTCACATTATTTATCCTAAACTCATTCAACTCCTTCATTCCTCAACAAAGTTAAAGGATAAGAATGGAAGGAACCATGTCTTAAAAATACAGTGGGGCCTTCAAGTACTGTTTGGTTAAAATGACATCCTCACAATAAAGGCTGGGAAATAGTGGTAATACAGAACTTCTAAATGTGGGCAACAACTGTCAGGAAACCATAGGCAAAGCACTTTCAGTTTGCTGTCAAAATGAAGGTATTTACCAAGTATCCATTTATCCTGGGTCTGAACTGGCGTACTGTGCCCTATTTGGAACATAATGCTTTAAGATATATAGCTACTTACATATATATACATAATCCAAAATGAAATGCAAAATAATCACTGTGAAACTTGGATGATGACAATCATCACAAAAACTGTAAGTAATGAAGTCATCAATATAGAATCATCTGCATCACACAGAAAAGGTTCTACATCTTGAAAGGACAGAATAAATGTCACCTGGATAAGAGAAAGTACTTATTCTGGAAAGCAGGGACTTTGGAAAGCATTTGTGGTTCATGATGAATAATCAGCTGCAAAAACCATCATGCCCTGGGCCAAATGGATTAACACAGTTCTACTATCTGCAAATAGAAAATAATAATAAAATATTTCTTTTTTTTTTTAAAGAGACACTTAGGTAGGAACAGGGAAGTCTTATTCCTCTACTACAAGTATGCATGTACATGTTTGTACATCAAGAGAAGTGTATGTAAGAGAAGAGATACTTAGAGATGACAATTTAACACAATTCCTATCTCCAAAAAAGACCAAAAGGTCAAAAATTGCATTTCCCCATAATCTAATTTTATTTTATAAATGGTAATAGGAGAGTATGAAAAAAGACCTGTATTCAGAGTTGGTTCTAGTCCAATTTACTATAAGTCAATATTGTAAATGAAAGTATAGTCTTGCTGTACACAAAATCCTACTATACATTCTTCGAAAAGGCACATAAGGGGAGGAATAAAATTGCTTCACTGAGCAGAAAGATTCAAAGGCTTAACAACTAGCTAATGGTAATCATCCCAGGATATTCAAATGCAAGGTCAAATCCAAATTTAGCTTTTTATCTTTTTCATAATCCCTAATTTCTAAGTATTCCAATCCCACTTTGGTAAACCACAAAACGTGAAAGCACTGGATTCATATCAGTACCAATACAACCCAATTTGCCAGAAAAGCAGGAATTGAATAAACAATAGCAAGAAACGTTGAAGATTTTTATTATTTGGGTCTACATCTAACTTTTCACTCAAGTCCTCTGAGTTGAAGCACAGGATGTTGGCACTAGTTCCCTAGGAAGGCAAAAAAAAGTGCCTCATTCCTACTGATTCAAAGATCGAAGCCGAAATTCCTTTAAGAGGTATATTCTTTATTGCAGCGCTGGATGCACAAGGGATCTCTCCACCTATCGTGCATACCCAAAGCAGAAAGCAGTCTTGAATTTATACAATCAATCTATCAATATTCTACAAGCGCCTATACATATTCATTACCTATCCCTGCCTTCCCTCGCTTCTCATGCTAATTAGCCTTTTGGCACCTTGCACCTGCGTAGAGCCTCCCAAGAATTGTGGGCAGGGGTCTTTGGGACGTGGGCAGGGGTCTTTGGGAGGAAGACAAAACATTTTGTCTTCCAAATGTCTTCCAAAACAAAAAACAAACATTTATTGTGTACTACACCCCCCAGTCGGAAGGGTGACCCAAGGGCCCACGGCGATGGGTTCCTGGCAGTGGGGCTGGTGGCTCTGCTGGGATAGCCCCGGGAGGGACCGGGACAAGGTGCCCGTTCCGCTGGAGTCCTTGGTTTGGGTTCCCGCTGCCATGGTGCCTTCCTGTGCCCCCCTGGACTTGGGTGGATGGGCCTTTGCTGGGCAGATGGCCCCTGCGATGGGCCTGGCAGGAGCCCGGCAGGGACTTGTCTGGGCTCCCCCTGACACCGCCGTCCCTCTGAGCTCCTCGGTGGGTGAGCGTAGGAGCTCCCACCACAGCATCCAGCACCTTCCCCAGCATTCCCAGCCCCCCTGGCGACTGTTTTGGTTGGGATCCAACCACCCCTCTAGACCCTGCCTGCTCATCCCATCCCCACCATGGTGGGTTTGGTGTTCTGGGTCTGCCTGGGATGGACTCAACCTTCTCCACAGCAGCCCATACAGCACTGTGCTCTGTACTTGTAGCTAGAACTGACTTGATACTGCACCCATGTGTTTTGTCTGCTGCTGAGCACAGCACCAGGACTCCCACAGCGCCCTCCCTCTGCCACCCCCCAAGCCCCAAATCCAGTCGGCTGGCCGTGGGCAGGAGGTGGGGAGGGGGCGTTGCCGGGACAGCTGACCCCAAAAGACCAAAGGGATAGTGCATACGGCGACGTCACACTCAGCAATAAAAGCTGTGGAAGGGGAGGGAGAAGGGGGGAGACAAAAGAGACACAGACTCCTTGGTTAAGACTCTTTATTTTTGTTTCGTTTCTTCCTTCTACTTCTGCTGCAGAACCTCTCTTCATCGTCGCTATCCTGCAGGAGATCACGTAGCTCTGGAGGCACGTTTGTCACTGGCTCGTCGTCTGAAACTTCTTCTACAAAATTAGAGGGGATAAATCCTCGTTTGCCATCCGTCAGCTCTCCCACAAACCAGCCGTCCTCATCCATGTCTCCAAGTACATAAACGTATTCTCCTGCAGTCAGAGGAAGCTCTGCTTCGGGGTGCTCATTAGGACCCTCAAAAGGATTGTAGCTAAAGCGAGCTAAAAATCTTCGAAGTTTTAGCAGTCCTTGTCCCAGGGACGGGAGTTCGAAGGACACATGCTCCACTCCTGAGTCTCTGGTCTCATCCACAGGGCCCTCGTCTGAAAGAAGGCTGCAACCAGGACTGTTGTGTGCAGCATCCGATGTTGAGGTACTTGTGTGGGATGCCAACACTTCGGCTGCCTTCTCAGAAGTATCATAGCAGTCTTCATGGTTGCAAAGGTCATGGGACTGCTCTGCAGAGGCCTGTGCTGTGGCAGGAGATGTCACCTGGAGCAGTTCTGAGGTGATAAGGTTGGATTTTTTTCTTTTTTCTTGCTCAAGTTGCTGAGAGAGCAGCTCACATTGTTGACTTTGCTGCTGATACTGCTTCTCGAATTCTCTCAGCTGCGCCTGAGCCACTTGCATGTCTTCCTCATGTGTCCTTCTTTGCTCTGCCCAAGCCCTCTGGAAATGCTCAACTTCCTCTGCTTTGTTGTGCAGCAGTCGCTTTGTTTCCTCAAGGTCTTTCTCCTCTTGTTGCCTTTTTTCTGCCAGTTGCCGCATGGCATTCAGTTCACAACCCACATCTTTCAGTTGTGTTTGAAGACGTTTGACCTCTCCAATGGCAGCATTTCGCTGCTCTGTCACTTGCACAAGTTTCGCCTTCAGAGCAGCGTTTTCAGATTGGACCTCCTCTATCCGATCCTTCTGCCCGCGGAGCTGAGAATTTTCTTCTGCACGTCTGGCATTTTCATTTGTCATCTCTGCTAGACGCACTTTCAGGTCCTCGTACCTCTGCTCCTTGAGCCGCTGCAGCTCGCGCACCCGCTCCTGCTCCCATTTGGAGCGTAGCTTGTCAGCCAGGAGCTGCCGCTCCTGCTCTGCCCGCTTCTTTATGTCACGGGCTTCATCAGCAAAGCGGCGCTGCAGCTCCTGGGTCTGGAGACGCTCGGCCTCCAGCTGGGCCCGCAGTTCCTCCAGCTCCTGCCCGTGCTCCTTCTGCTGCACAGGGCTGCTGGGGCGTCGCGCTGGGCCCCGACGGGATGAGGAGTGACCAGACACCATGGGTCCCTGGCCAACACCACCCCGGGACATCGTTGAAAGAATTACAAATTGGCGAACAGTCACCAAACACTGCCAGCAAAAGCTACCGGCAATCGCACGGCCTGGGCCTGAGAGGGACAGCAGGCTCTGAGCCCTCAGCAAACACCAGCACCGCACAGCAGCAAACTCTGCAAACTCTGCGGGCGCGAGCGCGGCCTTATATACTGTGCCTGGTTGTGACGTCATAAAGGGGGGATGACGTCACATGCCCTTATATGGCATGTGCTGGCCCCAAATACGCCCCGACAGCCTCAGCACAAGGGGTGCAGAGGAGGGAGGTGAGGGGGTGGCAGCCCCCACGCAGGTGCGCAACGAGAACCTGTCTGCGAGGCTTCGGGCATGGGCATAGCTGCTCCTTTACTGATCACATCCGTAGGGAGCTGATGACCTCCATCTTGCCAATTTATTCCTAAAACAATGCATTTCCAGTGCACATCCTTTCGCCTTACTCTGTTTGATGTGAAAAAGGCACCCATCCCATTTTTATTATTTTCTCCCCTTTCTCAAAAGCATCCTCTCCTGTGTTGCCCCACACGATCATGTCTTCAACGTACATCCACGGGTCCTGAGGGAACCGGTGGACTTGCTAAGCCACTGTCCCTCATACCTGAGAAGTTGTGGAAGTGCATTTAAGGAGTTCCCACTGACTGCAGGAGGGAAAATATAGCCCCCATTTTTAAAAAGGGAAAAAGGAAGGCCCGGGAGCTACAAGCCTTCCTCCCTTTGTGGGGGTGCAGAGCCTTCATCACCCTCAGGTGCGAGGAAGAGCTGAGGCAGGGCCGGGCTGGGTGGGCAGGGCCACTCTGGAAGGTTCTGTGCTGGGGGCATGATGTAGGGGTTCTGGGGGAGGAACACCACAGAGCTAAGGGGACACATGGGGCTGGGGGCACCTGGAGCACACAGTCAGGGAGAACTGTACTGTATCCAGTGCTGAGGACTGAATCCAGTTCGTGAGTTCTGGGTCCAGCTCTGGGCTCCCCAGTACAAAACAGACCGGGATCTCCTGGAAAGGGTCCGGCGGAGACCACAAAGGTGATACGGGGCCTCGAGCATCTTCCCTAGGAGGAGAGGCTGAGAGACCTGGGGCTGTTCAGCCTTGGGAAGAGAAGACTGAGGGGGGATCTCATCAATGTGCTTAAATATGTGAAGCGTGGGAGACAGGGATTTGGCCAACCTCTTTTCAGAGGTCTGTGGGGACAGGACAAGAGGCAACGGCCACAAAATGGAGCCCAGGCAGCTCCACACCAACAGGCAAAAGAAATTCTTCACAGAGAGGGTGCCGGAGTGCTGGGACAGGCTGCCCAGGGAGGCTGTGGGGTCTCCTTCTCTGGAGATATTCAAGGCCCGTCTGGAGGCCTACCTGGGCATCCTGCTGTAGGGAACTGCTTTGGCAGGGGGGTTGGTCCCAATGAGCTCTCGAGGTCCCTTCCAACCCCTACAACTCTGTGATTCTGCAAACTGTGGGGGAGACGTGGGGGGAGCAGCTTGGGGTGGGGGACATGGGGCTGCACATTGGGGGGCACATGTGAGTGACAGTGGGGGTCTGGCGGGCACACAGGAGTTGAACTGGTGAGGGGAAAGGGGGTCATATAGGAGTGGGGGTGTTATAAATGGCTCAGTCTTCAAAGTAGGATTCTAATCAAAGTTTACAATTTATTAAAGGAATAGAGGTAAGCAAACAGCGCTGGGTGCGCCAGGAGCCTCCGCTCCACCAGGACGCACACCAGTTACATCCAGTAGCTGATTTTTATGCTCCTAGGCCAATACATATTCATTACTACTTCTAAAAAAAATGGGTCATTATAATTAACTTCTGGGATCCAAACCCTCCTACTGGAGTATGCGTATCAGTCTCCGGTGGTCCCTCTGGCGGTCTCTGGGGGTCTTTCATGCTGAAGGCTCATAGTCTTCCTCTCAGTTTGTTTTTTTTTTTTTTTCTTGTCCTTCCCCTTTGTACTCCTTGGCAGCATGTCAAAAGCTCACACAGCGTCCCCTGCAAGTTTTGTCTCCTAGCTGTCCTTCAGCTTCTTTTTTCTTCTCCTTAATCTCCTGGCCACCTGGCCAGATATCAGGGGCTTGCATAGTGTCCCATTCAGAAGCCATAACAGTCACTAGTTGTTAGCAGTTGTTCTGAAACCCCCAGACATCAGAGACTTCAAAGAAAGAACATACAAACACAAATAGTTCTCTTATTGACACTTCACGAGTAATTAAAACATTCCTCACAGGCCATTCAATGGGACAGTCACACCTATAGCAGTACTAAATAAACCACAAAGAAGACAAAAAAGGCTGTAACTGTTAGAAATAAGAGTTCGGAATAACAAAAGCAAATAGGCTCATGGATTTGAGGAATATTTCTGAAGATTTGATCATTTGACTATAATGAGGGGGAGACTGGGACACTGGGAGGAAAGGGAAGAAACTACATCTGTGGAAGAATTAAATTGCCAGTGCAGGACCCAGAGACAGACAGAACTGCTCTCTAGTGACACGAATTGTTAAAATATTCCTTTGCAAGGTACAAGAACTATATACATTAACCATTCTGTTTTTCTTAGACTTGTGGTTATACAAGGGTATGTAAGACAGAAGGTCACATTCATCATACCATGCGGCCCTAACACTGTTCCATGCTGACACGAATCAGATGAACATATATCACAGGGGCACACACGAGTGAAAATGGAGGACTTCTCCTCCTCCCTGTTAAAGGGGAACAAAGCTCCCCCCATGGCCTTCCTCCCTCTGTGGGGGTGCAGAGCCTTCACCACCCACTGGCCGTCATACCTGAGAAGTTGTTGGTAAGGCCCATAGGAAATCAGGAGGTGGATGGTGACAGACAACATGGCTTCACTTGGGGCAGATCGTACCTGACAAATCTGGTGGCCTTCTATGATGGGGTTACAGCTTTGGTGAGTAGGGAAAGAGCAACGGACATCATCTTCATGGACTTGTGCAAAGCACTTGCACTGTCCCCCACGATCTCTGTGACAGCCATGTCCCATTGTCCCCCATGGCCTCAGTGCCAGCCATGTCCCAGTGGGCAGCAGTGGCCATGTCACCATGGTGTCACCATGGTGTGTCATTGTGAAACAGCGGCCTCCAAGGGTAGAGGT
This sequence comes from Anas platyrhynchos, assembly GCF_047663525.1. NCBI lineage: Eukaryota > Metazoa > Chordata > Aves > Anseriformes > Anatidae > Anas > Anas platyrhynchos. The sequence goes on from NC_092594.1 coordinate 2,483,013, forward strand.
GTGAGAAACACTCCGTAGCCAATAACTTAGGCTCAGGCGAGGATCTCAGTGAAGTAGTAATTTATTCGCGATTGCAATGGCGGGCGCCCCACAATCAGGAGAGAGAGCATCTACTAGTTCCAAAACACAGTTTATATACCTTTTGATGGCAGGACCCTCCCCTGTTTCCCCACTGAGTGGGTAATCCAGGTTCACAATCTATCTGATGCTTCACAAACAATGCATAGTCTTCAGTTGCCGGCCTGTTAAATTTCAAATTTCTTTTGACATTTTTACTGCTTGAAGTGGTAATGTTTCTTCACTTATCTGACTTGACTTGACACCGTGATTTTCACCTAATTGTCCTAAGGAGACTGGTTGTCTGCATTTTACTAGGTCGCCTGCTAAACTTTCTTATCACTGTAAGCATATCTCAGTACCACATTCCCTCCTTCTAAACAATGTAACTCTGCAAAAACAACATTTCTATTCCCACAGAGGGAGGGCTGCTTGGTGAGGTTATCTGCTGCGTCTGGGTTGTGGGAGTGCTTCTGACAAGCCATACAGTGTCTGCCACGCAGGGTGAGGCCGCCAAACTGGGAGAAGAGGGTGAGGGCAGAGTGACCTCCCCGGAGCCCGCACAGCCCGCAGGCGGGCAAGGGGGTGAACAGGGCTGTGTGTGAGGCTGCAAGCAGTGAGGGGCGGGCAGGAGCCCCCCCAGCTGTCTTGGGGCCACAAGGGAGGGCCGTGTGGGGCAGCTGAGGCTGGCAGGGGGGCAAAGGAAAGGGGTCCCAGGGGCTGTGGGCACTGGTAACATCACAGGGTGGGATGCGGACACTGGAGGTGGCCTCAGGGAGGCCCACGGGTCGAGCAGCCCTGTGCACGCTGTGCAGGTGCAGGGTCCGGGGTTCATGAAGGTGTCTTGGAGCACATGTAGGCCCGCAATTAAGAGCTGACGGAGATGCAGGACTCGAAGGATAGGGAGCTGCTGGTGCTTCAGTCTGAGCCCATGGCCATGTTCCTCATGCTGTGCTGGCTTGTGACGTGCAGGTGAAGAAGCCATGGAGGCAGAGGGTGTGAAGGGTTCTCTGCACTGCAGCCAGAACATGGCAGAGGTGTTGGCACAGGTCGCTCAGGCAAGGGCCGATCTGGAAACAGCGCTGGAGGAGTTCTTCAAGGTCTGTAACCCAAAGGCAGAAATCCAACAGGGGCATGGCAGAGCTGCTGGGGAGTGCTGCGAGCCCCTGAATGCCTTAGCGCTTGCCACCCTGGTTCTGGCCTGGCCTTGCAGAGCCCTGGGGATAGGCTGGGGATGCCCTTTCCCACCCTGACTCCATGCCATGTGTCCCGGTTGCTTTGCAGTGCAAACGGACGCATGCAGAGCTGGAAAAGGCTGTTGCTGAAAGCGCCAGGATCAACAAGGTCCTGAGGGCAGGAGGGAGGGGAGATCAACATGTTTGGGGGGGGGGGAAGCCCCCTCTAAGCAGGTGATGGACTCACAACCTGGTCCTTTGTTTCTCCAGGCGCTGAGGGAGGAGATTAAGCACCTCCAGGAGAGAAAGGAGGTTGTTGAAACACAAACTGCCACGTGAGTGAGGACAGGGCCCTGACCCCGACCAGGGGTAGACAGTGGGGAGGATCTGCACAGCATCCAGGCACCTGTGTCACAGTTTGAGGGCTCCTTTCAGCTCTTCACACCTGCTTTGGAGAGCCTTTTGCCTTCTCCTAAGCAGCTCCAAGCATCTCAGAGCAACTCTTGACTCCTTTTAGCAATGCTGCACAACTGTGAGCAGCTCCCAGCCTCTTGTCAGAGCCCCCCCACCCCCAAGGCCTGGGGCAGGGAGGAAGCAGAGGATGCAGTGCATCCTCTGTTAGCGGTGCTGGGACAATGAGATGTCTCGTCCCTGCTCCAGCAGAGGCTGGGCAGCACCCTGTGCCCCTCCTGGCCACCTTAGTCAAGGGGGAAGTCCTAATGCTGGCTGAGGTCACTTATCGCAGCCCAGAAACTCTGTGGTGTCTGTAACAGGGGGAAGAGGATGCAGGCAGCCAAGCTGCCCAAGACTTGCATGCAGGAGATTGTGGCTGTGCAGCTGGTAGGAGAGATACCACTGCTGTGGGGCTGGGGGGGACGGTCTGGACTCGGCCCCAGAGGACATGGGGCCATTCATCTCAATGGGAACGAGGGAGGGGGTCTGAGTGCCCCCAGTGCCTTCCCAGTTTTGCGTGCCCCAACACGTGGCCCTGCTTTGCCTTGTCCTGTAGGATGAACAGTTGGCATCAAGGAGGCACAGAATCACTACTTGGCTGCGGTGAGTTGCTCTTGGAGGTTGTGGCTCCCAAGGCATTAGGCAGCTTTTGACTTCTCCAAGATGAACTGCTTCAGCATTTCTTTGTTTCCTGGGTCGGGGAAGCAGGTGGGGTGTGGATTTCAGCCTCCCCTGGCCCTCAAAGTACCACAGAGCCAAGAGGGATAGGCAGGTTCCTCACCCCACTCCTGAGCAGCATCTGTTGCTCCCAGCACGGCACAGGGTCCCATGGCAGGGCTTAAAGAGGATGGTTGGAAAGAGCTGGGACAAATTTTTCGCTGGCTCTGTCTGAACCTTCTGTTCTGCAGGAGATTTCTGCTGTCCTTTGCCGGCCTGCAGCTCGCCTTCCTCATCCTGGTCCTGCTGAAGAGGGACATCCTCCACTGGGTCCTTCCTCCAGGGCTGGCATCTGCCCTTGGAAGCCATCCACCACGACCCTTTCTCTTCTAACCCTACCAATAAACTGCAGCCCTTTATCAATAACCCTACCAATAATCCGCGGTCTTTTATTAGTGGGGAAGGGAAGGGCAGACATTCTGCATGGCCAGTGCTGACTGCATGATGCTGCCGAGCAGTTGGTGGCCTGCTGGGTGTTTGATGCACCCCACAGTGAGCAATATCAGACAACAACAAGAATCCCAGCTCAGAAATCTGTGCTTCTCTGTGTGTTGCAAAAGGAATCGTGCACTTTCCTTGTAAGAGAGAAGCAGCAATATATTTATTGCTGAAAACAGTGATGGAGCAAAGCCAAATACGCCGGCTGAATGTCTGCTTGGCAGCTTACCAGTGTGTGGGGCTAGCAAAGGGCATCAAACAGACCTCAGTGTGACCACAGCTATGGGGGCAGTGACCCACCCCTGGGTGCTAATGGAGGGCTGGGAAGGGCCCCTCCACAGCCCCGTTCTGTGCAGGGGAGCACTGCCAGGTACACACAAACAGGGACAGCTACTTGCAGGCAGGGGACCACGATGCTGGGGGGGGATGCAGATGCTCAGGGAGGTGCTCCAGGGTGCTCTCACTTTTGCAGCCGCTTGATGCGGGCTTCTATGTCAGCAAGGTTGTCCTCTGCAATGGCCAGGTTCTCCTTCATCGTCTTCTGGACCTGCAGGGGGGTCAGTGGGGAAAGGAGTGAGCAGGGGGGACAGGATGGGGACCCCTCCCACCCTAGCACATGCTGCTGAGACTCACCTCTGCCAGCAGCACGGTGTTGTCCTTGAGAGCACCAGCTATCTCCTGCTGTGTGGTGTCCATGTGCACAAGGACCTGCCCAAACTGTGTGGCTGGGAAGGAGGTGAAAACTCAGCACGGGAGAGCCCCCAGACCCCAGGATCTCCCTTGTCACACCACGCCACTGTCCCCAGCATCCCCCTTCCTTGTCCCTCACGTTGCTCTGGAGTGCATTCAACCCAGTAAAGCCAGCTGTTAATTATCTTGCTGCATTTAATTATATTAACTAATTAATTAATAACTAATTATCTTGTGGTATTTACTATGTGTGCAGCCTCACCTTGAGTGTTGTGTGCACTTCTGGGCTCCACGATATAAAAGGGATGTGAACGTCTTTGAAAGCATCCAGAGGAGGGCAACAAAGCTGGTGAAAGGGCTGGAGGCCATGTCCTGTGAGGAGAGGCTGAGGGCACCTGCATTGTCGAGGCTGGAGAAGAGAAGGCCAAGAGGCCACCTCATTGCTTTCTACAACCTCCCAAGGAGGAGAAATGCGATGGGCAGCCGGGGAGTCTTGGCTCCGCCAACGGCGCGCATCTCACCCCCACCAGGGTCCCTTCTTATATCTTGGTAATTCCGGGATTACGCAGCACATCCTGGTATATTCTGCGACTGCGCGCACTGTTGCTAGGGGGTCGTCTCTGTCCCTCTGGTGGTCGTGAAGATGAAGGCCGTAGTCTTCCTCAGCTTTGTGGTTCAACTTCTTTTTTTATTTGGTCATGTTGGCCCAGTGTGAGACAGGAAGGCAGGATGTTGATACACTAGGTTAGCAACTTATCAGGAGATGGTTACATGAGCTTTGCAGCAGGGTCTTTGAACAAAAGAGGCAACTGAGATGCAGAAGGAGAGAAGGGGAGGGGGTTCTCTTTTTTGTTACATTAAGCAAAAGAATTTTTATAGTGTCTAGCCAAGCATTATACAGCTCCTTACTTCAGCAGGGAGCTTTCGCAACTCCAGCTCCTCAAAGGGAACTCCTTGTTTTTATAATACAAAAGACAGTGAACAAACACTTATTGTGTACTACACCCCCCAGTCGGAAGGGTGACCCAAGGGCCCACGGCGATGGGTTCCTGGCAGTGGGGCTGGTGGCTCTGCTGGGATAGCCCCGGGAGGGACCGGGACAAGGTGCCCGTTCCGCTGGAGTCCTTGGTTTGGGTTCCCGCTGCCATGGTGCCTTCCTGTGCCCCCCTGGACTTGGGTGGATGGGCCTTTGCTGGGCAGATGGCCCCTGCGATGGGCCTGGCAGGAGCCCGGCAGGGACTTGTCTGGGCTCCCCCTGACACCGCCGTCCCTCTGAGCTCCTCGGTGGGTGAGCGTAGGAGCTCCCACCACAGCATCCAGCACCTTCCCCAGCATTCCCAGCCCCCCTGGCGACTGTTTTGGTTGGGATCCAACCACCCCTCTAGACCCTGCCTGCTCATCCCATCCCCACCATGGTGGGTTTGGTGTTCTGGGTCTGCCTGGGATGGACTCAACCTTCTCCACAGCAGCCCATACAGCACTGTGCTCTGTACTTGTAGCTAGAACTGACTTGATACTGCACCCATGTGTTTTGTCTGCTGCTGAGCACAGCACCAGGACTCCCACAGCGCCCTCCCTCTGCCACCCCCCAAGCCCCAAATCCAGTCAGCTGGCCGTGGGCAGGAGGTGGGGAGGGGGCGTTGCCGGGACAGCTGACCCCAAAAGACCAAAGGGATAGTGCATACGGCGACGTCACACTCAGCAATAAAAGCTGTGGAAGGGGAGGGAGAAGGGGGGAGACAAAAGAGACACAGACTCCTTGGTTAAGACTCTTTATTTTTGTTTCGTTTCTTCCTTCTACTTCTGCTGCAGAACCTCTCTTCATCGTCGCTATCCTGCAGGAGATCACGTAGCTCTGGAGGCACGTTTGTCACTGGCTCGTCGTCTGAAACTTCTTCTACAAAATTAGAGGGGATAAATCCTCGTTTGCCATCCGTCAGCTCTCCCACAAACCAGCCGTCCTCATCCATGTCTCCAAGTACATAAACGTATTCTCCTGCAGTCAGAGGAAGCTCTGCTTCGGGGTGCTCATTAGGACCCTCAAAAGGATTGTAGCTAAAGCGAGCTAAAAATCTTCGAAGTTTTAGCAGTCCTTGTCCCAGGGACGGGAGTTCGAAGGACACATGCTCCACTCCTGAGTCTCTGGTCTCATCCACAGGGCCCTCATCTGAAAGAAGGCTGCAACCAGGACTGTTGTGTGCAGCATCCGATGTTGAGGTACTTGTGTGGGATGCCAACACTTCGGCTGCCTTCTCAGAAGTATCATAGCAGTCTTCATGGTTGCAAAGGTCATGGGACTGCTCTGCAGAGGCCTGTGCTGTGGCAGGAGATGTCACCTGGAGCAGTTCTGAGGTGATAAGGTTGGATTTTTTTCTTTTTTCTTGCTCAAGTTGCTGAGAGAGCAGCTCACATTGTTGACTTTGCTGCTGATACTGCTTCTCGAATTCTCTCAGCTGCGCCTGAGCCACTTGCATGTCTTCCTCATGTGTCCTTCTTTGCTCTGCCCAAGCCCTCTGGAAATGCTCAACTTCCTCTGCTTTGTTGTGCAGCAGTCGCTTTGTTTCCTCAAGGTCTTTCTCCTCTTGTTGCCTCTTTTCTGCCAGTTGCCGCATGGCATTCAGTTCACAACCCACATCTTTCAGTTGTGTTTGAAGACGTTTGACCTCTCCAATGGCAGCATTTCGCTGCTCTGTCACTTGCACAAGTTTCGCCTTCAGAGCAGCGTTTTCAGATTGGACCTCCTCTATCCGATCCTTCTGCCCGCGGAGCTGAGAATTTTCTTCTGCACGTCTGGCATTTTCATTTGTCATCTCTGCTAGACGCACTTTCAGGTCCTCGTACCTATGCTCCTTGAGCCGCTGCAGCTCGCGCACCCGCTCCTGCTCCCATTTGGAGCGTAGCTTGTCAGCCAGGAGCTGCCGCTCCTGCTCTGCCCGCTTCTTTATGTCACGGGCTTCAACAAAGCTGGTGAAAGGGCTGGAGGCCATGTCCTGTGAGGAGAGGCTGAGGGCACCTGCGTTGTCGAGGCTGGAGAAGAGAAGGCCAAGAGGCCACCTCATTGCTTTCTACAACCTCCCAAGGAGGAGAAATGCGATGGGCAGCCGGGGAGTCTTGGCTCCGCCAACGGCGCGCATCTCACCCCCACCAGGGTCCCTTCTTATATCTTGGTAATTCCGGGATTACGCAGCACATCCTGGTATACTCTGCGACTGCGCGCACTGTTGCTAGGGGGTCGTCTCTGTCCCTCTGGTGGTCGTGAAGATGAAGGCCGTAGTCTTCCTCGGCTTTGTGGTTCAACTTCTTTTTTTATTTGGTCATGTTGGCCCAGTGTGAGACAGGAAGGCAGGATGTTGATACACTAGGTTAGCAACTTATCAGGAGATGGTTACATGAGCTTTGCAGCAGGGTCTTTGAACAAAAGAGGCAACTGAGATGCAGAAGGAGAGAAGGGGAGGGGGTTCTCTTTTTTGTTACATTAAGCAAAAGAATTTTCATAGTGTCTAGCCAAGCATTATACAGCTCCTTACTTCAGCAGGGAGCTTTCGCAACTCCAGCTCCTCAAAGGGAACTCCTTGTTTTTATAATACAAAAGACAGTGAACAAACACTTATTGTGTACTACACCCCCCAGTCGGAAGGGTGACCCAAGGGCCCACGGCGATGGGTTCCTGGCAGTGGGGCTGGTGGCTCTGCTGGGATAGCCCCGGGAGGGACCGGGACAAGGTGCCCGTTCCGCTGGAGTCCTTGGTTTGGGTTCCCGCTGCCATGGTGCCTTCCTGTGCCCCCCTGGACTTGGGTGGATGGGCCTTTGCTGGGCAGATGGCCCCTGCGATGGGCCTGGCAGGAGCCCGGCAGGGACTTGTCTGGGCTCCCCCTGACACCGCCGTCCCTCTGAGCTCCTCGGTGGGTGAGCGTAGGAGCTCCCACCACAGCATCCAGCACCTTCCCCAGCATTCCCAGCCCCCCTGGCGACTGTTTTGGTTGGGATCCAACCACCCCTCTAGACCCTGCCTGCTCATCCCATCCCCACCATGGTGGGTTTGGTGTTCTGGGTCTGCCTGGGATGGACTCAACCTTCTCCACAGCAGCCCATACAGCACTGTGCTCTGTACTTGTAGCTAGAACTGACTTGATACTGCACCCATGTGTTTTGTCTGCTGCTGAGCACAGCACCAGGACTCCCACAGCGCCCTCCCTCTGCCACCCCCCAAGCCCCAAATCCAGTCGGCTGGCCGTGGGCAGGAGGTGGGGAGGGGGCGTTGCCGGGACAGCTGACCCCAAAAGACCAAAGGGATAGTGCATACGGCGACGTCACACTCAGCAATAAAAGCTGTGGAAGGGGAGGGAGAAGGGGGGAGACAAAAGAGACACAGACTCCTTGGTTAAGACTCTTTATTTTTGTTTCGTTTCTTCCTTCTACTTCTGCTGCAGAACCTCTCTTCATCGTCGCTATCCTGCAGGAGATCACGTAGCTCTGGAGGCACGTTTGTCACTGGCTCGTCGTCTGAAACTTCTTCTACAAAATTAGAGGGGATAAATCCTCGTTTGCCATCCGTCAGCTCTCCCACAAACCAGCCGTCCTCATCCATGTCTCCAAGTACATAAACGTATTCTCCTGCAGTCAGAGGAAGCTCTGCTTCGGGGTGCTCATTAGGACCCTCAAAAGGATTGTAGCTAAAGCGAGCTAAAAATCTTCGAAGTTTTAGCAGTCCTTGTCCCAGGGACGGGAGTTCGAAGGACACATGCTCCACTCCTGAGTCTCTGGTCTCATCCACAGGGCCCTCGTCTGAAAGAAGGCTGCAACCAGGACTGTTGTGTGCAGCATCCGATGTTGAGGTACTTGTGTGGGATGCCAACACTTCGGCTGCCTTCTCAGAAGTATCATAGCAGTCTTCATGGTTGCAAAGGTCATGGGACTGCTCTGCAGAGGCCTGTGCTGTGGCAGGAGATGTCACCTGGAGCAGTTCTGAGGTGATAAGGTTGGATTTTTTTCTTTTTTCTTGCTCAAGTTGCTGAGAGAGCAGCTCACATTGTTGACTTTGCTGCTGATACTGCTTCTCGAATTCTCTCAGCTGCGCCTGAGCCACTTGCATGTCTTCCTCATGTGTCCTTCTTTGCTCTGCCCAAGCCCTCTGGAAATGCTCAACTTCCTCTGCTTTGTTGTGCAGCAGTCGCTTTGTTTCCTCAAGGTCTTTCTCCTCTTGTTGCCTTTTTTCTGCCAGTTGCCGCATGGCATTCAGTTCACAACCCACATCTTTCAGTTGTGTTTGAAGACGTTTGACCTCTCCAATGGCAGCATTTCGCTGCTCTGTCACTTGCACAAGTTTCGCCTTCAGAGCAGCGTTTTCAGATTGGACCTCCTCTATCCGATCCTTCTGCCCGCGGAGCTGAGAATTTTCTTCTGCACGTCTGGCATTTTCATTTGTCATCTCTGCTAGACGCACTTTCAGGTCCTCGTACCTCTGCTCCTTGAGCCGCTGCAGCTCGCGCACCCGCTCCTGCTCCCATTTGGAGCGTAGCTTGTCAGCCAGGAGCTGCCGCTCCTGCTCTGCCCGCTTCTTTATGTCACGGGCTTCATCAGCAAAGCGGCGCTGCAGCTCCTGGGTCTGGAGACGCTCGGCCTCCAGCTGGGCCCGCAGTTCCTCCAGCTCCTGCCCGTGCTCCTTCTGCTGCACAGGGCTGCTGGGGCGTCGCGCTGGGCCCCGACGGGATGAGGAGTGACCAGACACCATGGGTCCCTGGCCAACACCACCCCGGGACATCGTTGAAAGAATTACAAATTGGCGAACAGTCACCAAACACTGCCAGCAAAAGCTACCGGCAATCGCACGGCCTGGGCCTGAGAGGGACAGCAGGCTCTGAGCCCTCAGCAAACACCAGCACCGCACAGCAGCAAACTCTGCAAACTCTGCGGGCGCGAGCGCGGCCTTATATACTGTGCCTGGTTGTGACGTCATAAAGGGGGGATGACGTCACATGCCCTTATATGGCATGTGCTGGCCCCAAATACGCCCCGACAGCCTCAGCACAAGGGGTGCAGAGGAGGGAGGTGAGGGGGTGGCAGCCCCCACGCAGGTGCGCAACGAGAACCTGTCTGCGAGGCTTCGGGCATGGGCATAGCTGCTCCTTTACTGATCACATCCGTAGGGAGCTGATGACCTCCATCTTGCCAATTTATTCCTAAAACAATGCATTTCCAGTGCACATCCTTTCGCCTTACTCTGTTTGATGTGAAAAAGGCACCCATCCCATTTTTATTATTTTCTCCCCTTTCTCAAAAGCATCCTCTCCTGTGTTGCCCCACACGATCATGTCTTCAACGTACATCCACGGGTCCTGAGGGAACCGGTGGACTTGCTAAGCCACTGTCCCTCATACCTGAGAAGTTGTGGAAGTGCATTTAAGGAGTTCCCACTGACTGCAGGAGGGAAAATATAGCCCCCATTTTTAAAAAGGGAAAAAGGAAGGCCCGGGAGCTACAAGCCTTCCTCCCTTTGTGGGGGTGCAGAGCCTTCATCACCCTCAGGTGCGAGGAAGAGCTGAGGCAGGGCCGGGCTGGGTGGGCAGGGCCACTCTGGAAGGTTCTGTGCTGGGGGCATGATGTAGGGGTTCTGGGGGAGGAACACCACAGAGCTAAGGGGACACATGGGGCTGGGGGCACCTGGAGCACACAGTCAGGGAGAACTGTACTGTATCCAGTGCTGAGGACTGAATCCAGTTCGTGAGTTCTGGGTCCAGCTCTGGGCTCCCCAGTACAAAACAGACCGGGATCTCCTGGAAAGGGTCCGGCGGAGACCACAAAGGTGATACGGGGCCTCGAGCATCTTCCCTAGGAGGAGAGGCTGAGAGACCTGGGGCTGTTCAGCCTTGGGAAGAGAAGACTGAGGGGGGATCTCATCAATGTGCTTAAATATGTGAAGCGTGGGAGACAGGGATTTGGCCAACCTCTTTTCAGAGGTCTGTGGGGACAGGACAAGAGGCAACGGCCACAAAATGGAGCCCAGGCAGCTCCACACCAACAGGCAAAAGAAATTCTTCACAGAGAGGGTGCCGGAGTGCTGGGACAGGCTGCCCAGGGAGGCTGTGGGGTCTCCTTCTCTGGAGATATTCAAGGCCCGTCTGGAGGCCTACCTGGGCATCCTGCTGTAGGGAACTGCTTTGGCAGGGGGGTTGGTCCCAATGAGCTCTCGAGGTCCCTTCCAACCCCTACAACTCTGTGATTCTGCAAACTGTGGGGGAGACGTGGGGGGAGCAGCTTGGGGTGGGGGACATGGGGCTGCACATTGGGGGGCACATGTGAGTGACAGTGGGGGTCTGGCGGGCACACAGGAGTTGAACTGGTGAGGGGAAAGGGGGTCATATAAGAGTGGGGGTGTTATAAATGGCTCAGTCTTCAAAGTAGGATTCTAATCAAAGTTTACAATTTATTAAAGGAATAGAGGTAAGCAAACAGCGCTGGGTGCGCCGGGAGTCTCCGTTCCACCAGGACGCACACCAGTTACATCCAGTAGCTGATTTTTATGCTCCTAGGCTAATACATATTCATTACTACTTCTAAAAAAAACGGGTTATTATAATTAACTTCTGGGATCCAAACCCTCCTACTGGAGCATGCGTATCAGTCTCCAGTGGTCCCCCCTGGCGGTCTCTGGGGGTCTTTCATGCTGAAGGCACATTGTCTTCCTCTCAGTTTGTTTTTTTTTTTCTTGTCCTTCCCCTTTGTACTCCTTGGCAGCATGTCAAAAGCTTACACAGTGTCCCCTTGTCCTTGCCTCCCCAATACCTCCTTAATCACTACTTTCAATAACATCCTATAGAATACCCATTTGCATTCTTTTTGCCAGCTACAGTCAAAGGTTGTTGTTTTTTTTTTCCGTCTCCATATCAGAATAGTAATTTTTTTCATCATCCTCCACAAAATGGGGCATGAGCATATCTGACAGCTTTTTAGGGTATTTACTGTATTTTCAGAAAATTACAAAGCTCACTTAGTCTTCACATTCTCTACTCGTAGCACACTAGAGTTACATTCTTTCATCTCTACCACAGCACTGTCATTGTTACAGGGAGCTGGTTTAGAGCCTGCAGCATAAGTATTTTGTGAATCTTCCAACCAGGCCTTCAGACTGTGCCTATGCCTACATCTGTGGGCACTGGACTTGATGCTCCTTCTAGTTCCTATTTTCCCACTAAGTACAAAGAAATGACATATGATTTTATCCCCATCTTCTTTTATTGTTTGTTTTCTGCTATATTTCTTACTTTACTTCTTCCTTTCGATGATCAACAATTCTTTTAATAATTGTCAATGATGATGGGAGAAAAGGAGAACTTTGAAACAATTTACACCTCAAAAAGTTTCCCAGCTGAGATATCAGTAGCATCAAGGGAAATGCATTCTGTTCCCTCCAAAGCATTCCAACTGACATAGAATACAGTATCCATCCATTAAAAAATAATCAGAAGACTTCATTCCTACTAATCTGCCGGTCTTTTCAAAATAAAATGCAACATATGGTAACATACAGCAAACACAAAATCACCTAATACCACCTCAACATCATTCAGGAAAGATGAGTAGCATGTGACAAGAATGCCAAACATACTAGATAGAAACTGTACTTGGAAGAGGGAGTAGTTTCAACTTAACAACAGCACAGGAAGCCATACTACACTGTGTATATGGGAAATGTTGCAGTTTTGGGGAAAGCATGGAAAAAATCAGGATGCACTAAAACATCCACTTTAATAGGCATTGCATCTAAGACAAGCTTTCATTTAAAACTGAGCAACAGGCAAAACATTTAAAGCTTTGATACATACACTGAAGAAAACGTCAACCAAAGAATACATCTTGTCTTGTCCAGGTCTGAAATGTTTCTGTTTATCATGCTTAAAAAAAAAAAAAAAAAAAAAAAAAAAAAGCTTGATTTAGAAAAAAATAGTTATAAATAACTGGATTCATTACATGGATTACCATGTAAGTGGTGTTATGTGTAGGGAATTTAAGCTTGTTACACAGATACAGACAGCTGCTAAGACCTATTAAGTATGGGCATACACCAAGCCTGCCAGCTGAAAAAAGAACAGATTGAGAACTACTTTTTATGAATAATAATCTTAATTTATAGGCCTGGAAGAATATTACACTTAAAAAAGGTAAAGCCTTTTATCTGCAGCTGTTCATCATCTCTCAACACACAGCTAACAGTATAGAATATGAAATTTCTCAGCTGATTATGGAAGATTAATATTCTAAGCATCTATGAATTTTTTCTCACTTTAAAAGAAATACAAATATGCCAGATAATATAAACAAGAGTGGAAAGGGATCCAGAATTCATTAATAAAGGCTACGCTCTCTCTCTTTCACATACACACAAAAACACAACATAAGAAATTCCTGCAAAAATTGACAGTAATGAATAGTAAATTTTCAGAGGTATCTACAGTCCTCCTTAGACTAACTGGATGAAAGGGTAAACAAGTGTCAGATTCATTTCAGTATTAGTGAAATAAGTGTAACAGTACTTTAGTTAACAGAGGCAGAATGTGAAATAGTTCTCTTTTCTTGCAAAATTACTTACATTTCCATACATTTTTAGCTGCATTCAAACCTGACAGATTAGAGAGCACTTTTAAGTCAATATTTAAATTATACGTAAGATATATTGCAGTCTCTTCCATATTTCAACCTGAAAATGTTACTGCCTGAATCACTTCTCTTTAGCTATTATTATTACATTCACATTGTATGTGCATTTATGATCTTTCAGACGTAACACTTCCTTGCAGATGAGAAAAACATCTGTATTTTTATGTTTTCATAAGAATATACTGGAATCACTTTTAGGTTTCTCAAAAAGTTATCTCACAGCTTTCCGATTTGTGGACCTCTGATTAAAATTACTCTTGCACTTCGGTCAATAGTTTTAATGACCATAAGCTTTAATTTTTCCCTTCTATGTTTTGGACTTTTTTTTTTCCTGCACAGGAAAAAGTTGGGGACTAAGAGGTGCAAAATTATTAAGTTTATATAATTGTTTTTATAAAATACCGTTCATGTTTCTGGAATTATGACAAAGGGGATTTTCTGCATATTGAAGTTACTCAATTAAAAACAAGTCAATGTGTTGGATTAGCAGGGTGTTGGGAAAAGACTGAAACAGTTACCTAGCAATTGATCAAGGAGCCTTGTCTTATAGAACAATACCAGCATAAAAATAGCTCATAAATCTGAAAGGCTGATTACTAAAACTGTTGTGGGAGCTTTATTTTTCAGAAGAATATTGAATTAATGAGAAATAATACAAAGGGGGAGTTTAATTATTCTGAATAGAATAATTTTTGAACCTAGCCTCTCAGGACAGGTATAATTATGTAGGTTATATATCAGAAATGACTTTTATGCATATTTCATTAAAAGCCACATTTTTTCATGAAGGATAGTAAGCAATAAGCCCTGTTCAAACAGAACTCTCTCTATAGTGCCTTAAATGAAAGATATTTCCTTTGTGGCTATGTAGCTGTTAAGATGGACGGTCAATAAACAAAAACCAGACTTGCTTATAGGTTATTGTTTTCACTAAATAATGAAGTTGTTTTGTTTCTCTCTCTCTCCATGGCCCCACCATCCTTTTGAATATACAGCAATTAGATAGTGGGCATTGTCATGTATATCTAAACAATGAGATTTTAGTTCTGAGTTGATTTGTAAGACTTTTGGTTTATTTTTACAAATGCACATGAAACAATGACGCAGCAACAATTGAATTATAGATCAAAACCACTGAATTTTCTTCAGTGGCACACACTTCACTGTTTTCAGAGAGGAAACATTTTATACCCCCTTTTAGTGTTTCTCTACTTTAATTTTTAACTCGATTTCATCATAAAAAAATATTTACCAGATTTAAACATGTAAATGCTTTTGCTGGAATATATACAGTCTTTTCATCATTGTTGCCACCGTCTCTAAGCTGAAAGACTGAGATTTTTTTTCCACGTACAAGCAATGGTGGAAATGTTTGGTCCATTGAGCATCAGAAAAAAAAATCAATTTAAATTACAATTTTCTGTTTAGAATTAAAATGCTAATGTGCATAGTACAGGATCAGAAAATTTATCAGGTACTGTCCTACATAATACTAAAACTTGGATCTCTCAGCTCAGTAATGGACTGAGGAATCCTAGTTTATCCAACACATTCAACTCATGAACTGAACTGCACTTCATCGCATGCCTTCAGAACTAAAGTCTATGTTTTGATTTACTATACTACCATGTTCACTTAAGAGTACAAAATAATTGTTTATAATATTTACATTTAGCAGAAATAAATTCCTGGATATTCCTGTACTCGTGCATTCACATACACTCAAACCTATGTATAAATAACAATAAAGACAAAAGTATTCTTGTTAAATTATGAAGAACCCATTTCTATCATATTTTGGTGTGGGCCTTGACTCTGGTACTTTTGTCTGAAATGTTTGATAGAGCTCCTGAAGTATTCCTCCAAAATTCAAATTACATTTACATTTATTCCATGGCTATTTTTGTAGCTGAAAATTTTTCCTCTTCTATAAGCACTAGTTTCAAGAAAAGGTAGTTAGGGTTAAATTGTTGGCCAAACAGGAGGAAAGAAAGACAACATGCAAGGGATATGGTTAACTAAGCAGAAACATTGTTAATTCATCAGGGAACTACTCATCACTGCCTCATACAGCAAAGGTTGTGGATTATTATTCGATTGTTTCCCTTGGCTAAAGAATTGTCATTGGTCCCTTTACCCACTGCTAAGACTGCACAGTCCTCTGACTACAGTGTGATAACTCTACTTCTCTTCTTTAACGCCATGTTCTATAGCTTATTAATGCTCTGGATCCCTTCTGGCCGAGCTGGGACAGCCTGATAAACAGACATTTTGAACTATCTTCCTACCAGACAAGGTGGTGCAAAGTGGCCAACCTGCACGAAACTGGACATGAGGGTATAAGCTTCCTGTTCCCCAAAGAGTCCAACACAACACAGCTGACAAAAAAAAAAAAAACAAAAAACAGCCAACCTCTAAATCACAAGGTGTAAGGGTGGAAGCTACACCCTTCTCTCAAGATGGAGAAACAAGCTTTGTACATACTCCACCTTGTGTGCAGAAACTTACTCCCTATATTAGCAACCCGTTAATCTGCTTCCTCACTCAGACAACTCAGAGGAAAAAAAGTGGAAGGAATGTTCCTTATCTACCCCTTAGATCAATGACTTTTATTTCTTCTTCCTAACCCTGCAAGTGCATGCCACGTCTTTGTAGATCTGAAATCACAAAAGCCCCTGGGCAGGTTCCCAAGCAAGAGAGGACATGCCTTCCAAAGGACCCCAGCACCCTCCCAACAAGAGCAGGCTATAGATAGTCAAAGGTGGGGCTGATGAAATCACCACCTTCTCCTAATTTTTTTCCCCGTAGGAATTCATGATATTTAGCAAATCCCACACTAACATAGCCCTGTGGTGATTCATATACAACACAGCTGGAAAAGGCAAGAAATCTGAACTTCATAGTTGCAAGCAAATTTGGAAGGTAAAATTTGGCTCCCTTAGGGCCATTAAACATCTATAAAAGAGCAAGTATATGAATTCTCATGTCTGCTAATGCAAAGGTCCTAATGATATATACTTAGGCTTATGAGTACCTTTTGTGCTTTCCATTTTGCTAGTGATTATAAGCCTCTTTTAGATTAGTTTTCATATACTGTCTGTATTTAGGGTATTTAATCTGACATAAAAATTACTACCTAGTCTGTACAAGTCAACATGACACACTTAGAGAGCAGAGCAAATACAAATAAGGAGCTCTCATTTAATCTTTTATTTAATTTGCAGTGATCTAGACCACTGTGATTTGAAGGAGTACCAAACCACCACCAACATATACAATTGGAAGAAGAGTGCAGAGACCACTACAACTAGATCGTGCCTGACCTTGCACACATCTGAACTGTGAATGGACAGTACACAGTATGGACAGCTCATTGCAAGACTGATAGGAAATGAACATTTTTCCAGCAATTATCCCTCTGAAATGAATAGGAAAACAACAGCAATAATAATAGTAATAATGCCCAGGATCTGTGCATAGCACTGTTTCTCACTTGCTAAAAACTATCCTCAACTTCTTGCAAATGGTTAGACTCAGTCCCATTGTTCCCAATTTACTAACTTTATAACTGTTAGTCTGAGCCTGTTAGCCTAGGAAAGAATCCAGAAGACAAGAGTGCATTAGCTATTATGTAAACCAATTAAAAATGGGGAGGCTTATGCACTTATCAGCTTGGCACCACAGGTAAAAAGCAAGATTTAAGTAAACCTACACCTGAGGCTACATCTTTGACAGTTTAGCTTGCATGTATTTTCTGAGGCTATTTTACGATAGTAATACAGGGGATGTGTGTTCATGCAGAGCAACTGCTTCTTTCTCCAAGACATCTTGAACAGCTTTTGTACCCTAACAGTACACAATTCTTTACACTATTCTGACTATGGCTCAGATTTTTTTTTATCACTCAAACCTTTTGCTTCAGTCACATTCCCTCTTTTTATACCATTCACAGTCCCACCCCTTCTCGTACCTTAATTCTACTTCCAGAATCACAGAATTTCTAGGTTGGAAGAGATCTCAAGATCATCGAGTCCAGCCTCTGACCTAACACTAACAAGTCCTCCACTAAACCATATCACCAAGCTCTACATCTAAACGTCTTTTAAAGACCTCCACGGATGGTGACTCCACCACTTCCCTGGGCAGCCCGTTCCAATGTCTAACACTACACATATAAATACTGCTACTACCACTGCTACATATAAAATTAATAAGTATCTGCAGTGTAAACATCTTCTACATTTCTATTCAAAGGTGTGTTTTTTTGTTTTTTTTTTTTTTTTAAAGAAAAAAAAATATCTTTAAGTGACCAGGTCAGAAAATATCAGGAAAAATTTCCTTCTATGTGATGTGCTCTTAATTACCAAACAAACAATATTTTTCCTAACAAAGGTTGAAAGTCCTTTACCAAAACTATGAAAACTGTTTCATTTGGTCTTTTATGTGTGTACATAAGTTATACATATATATACACACAAAACAATAATTTTTATAGAAAGTGTTCAATCAGCCCGAGTCTATAATCTGAAGTCTACTGAAATATTAACAGCAAAATGTTACATAAGTGCTTCTAATATCTCCCCTTGCTAGCCTGGATAGCTATGACATCTTTACTAATCTTTGTTGTCCTATGCAGAACTTCTTGAGAAAGCACCTACACTGCTTATACCTGATTTTTATCTTATATGTGTCTTTGATCCTGTTTTGACCTTCTTGTTTTAGTCAAGTCTCAATGAACTTAATATTCAAGCTGCATTAAAATCCTGAGTATGTTTTCAAAAGCTACAATTTAACACTTTGGGAAAAAAAGAAAGACTATTATAAAACTTTTAGCATGATATCTGCAGAGCTTTTATTGAAAGAGGGTAGTCTCAAGTAGTTTTAGTTTTTAGAATAATGTTTCAAATAATTAATTTTCTAAATCTATGTAGACAAAACATCTTCTCAGTTTAGAAGACTGAATAATAAAATCAAGAGCCTCTACTTCATTGTTTTCAAACAATTAAAATACGTAGAATGCCCACCAATTTCATCTAGGTGAAGACTTTTTTTTTGTGAAATTATGTTTCAGAATATACCTAACCACATTCTTACAGCATCTAACTAAGAAAAAAAAAATATGTTCTAGCCCAGTCAGGCTACTGTTTCAAAAGTACTGTTACTCCACTATCTGAATCATAATTCAAAAGTGTTTAAATGCAACTGAATACTACATTCTAATATAGTTAGAATACTTATATAGTTATAAATTTTTTCTTTAAAAAGCATCACTTTTTCTCTGGACAATAATTTATAAGTATTTTGTGTTCTATTAAGCATAAGCCTTATACCTTAATAGCATAAGTCCTATGTTCCTTGGCAGATGGGAACAGCATCTTCTCAACTAAAGATTCAGGGTTATCTTAACCTTTGTCATACTTATTAGAAGTTTATTTCTCTGTAACCATTGTGTGTCTCCTCTGTAATATATAGCACTGAGATATTTAATAAATAATATATACACATAGAAAATATTCTATTAACACATCAGGTACTTCAGTAACTTTCCAAATAACTAATTCACTTACAGAATTTTAGGACATTATAAATTTATAGCCTTTTATCATTCTCTTCCTGACTCAACTCACAGTTCTGCCCAATCAGGAATTTTTCCTCTTTCCCTATTAAGCTTAATTGCGTATAAGTATCAAATGTCTATGCACAAAAACTGACTATAAGAATTAGGACAGTTTTAACCATTTGTATAATGTAAACAGAATTTCCATTACAATGGGGTTTATAAGCAAAATATTCAGTAATACTGATCAGTGCCAAGAACCTATTGATTGTAAGCATCTCAGCATTTCTGAGGGACAGGTATTAACAGAATCTAACTGAAAGCTTGCAGTGGTCCACACTGTTGTTTGTTTTGTTGTGGGTTTTTTTTTTAGCCAAATGATTTAACCAAAACTGTGAACAGACTTAAGCAATTCCTAGTCTATAGGCAATTGTTGTTTGTTGTTTTTTTTTTCTTCATGTTATTCTTCTAATGCTACATTAATATTCTGAACTGTAGCATTTATTTTGTAACAGGCTCAAACATGAGAAAGCAAATATTTGCTTTTAAGTATAAGGAAAATTGAAGCTATTATTTAAATAAAGCTTTCCTTCCCCTCCAGTATTCTTTAATTGGTTAAGAAACTATTACACTTGTATAAAAACAGGAACACTGATTTTTCCCTTGTATAAACTAAATGCTGTCAAAGATACCATAATAGTTTGCTCTTGACTTTTACAGAAAATTCAGCTAAGCTCACGCTCCATATTAACTACAGAAATCAATTGGCTGGGAAAATAATATGTAATATATATATGAAAAGCATTATTAGAATTAAAAACTTCATTAAAAATTTAAGGAATTAAAAGGAAGTGCATAGTAATAGAAAGTCCATAAGAGCTACTTGTAAAACAACTTCCCAAACTCAGTAATAGTACAAAATTGTACCTGTTTGTTGAAATGTACTTTTGAATGAAATGTTTTGTATATATTTTGATTATTTCAGGAAGAAACAAATGTCAATTCCCTATGAAATTGAAATTCCAAGTTTCAGCTTGTTCTCTTTAAATGTAAATATTTATTCTATAGCAATAGCTGCAATGCAGTAACTTACAGAGAGAGATTCATAACTCCCCATTGCCTTTTCTTCACAAAACTTCTATGAGGTTACTGACAGATGAAAAATTTATGTTAAAAAAAAAAAAACAAAAAAACAACATTATGTCTCCCATTTCTAAGATTCATTTTTAATAATGATTGCAAATACTGAGGCTAGAAATGGTGCTATTTACAAAAAGGATATTTAAGTGATAAAATGCCCACATTGCACTGGCCACTGTCCAAAATTCACTGTAGCTGAAAAATTCACATGTTGTTCCAGATTTTCTGTTCAGTATCTCATTATTCCTGTCTCTGCAAGGCTATGAACACTAATATGCAAAGCCTCTCAATGCCCTGTCTGTATCAGAAAGACAAGTTTGTTTGTTTGTTTTACCTGGCAGTTTGTCTTAAACAGTTATCATATGCTTTCGTTGATCTTATTCAGGGGTTGACAGTATGGCAACTACACCACACTTGATCTGGCAGGACACAAAAAACCTGGCCGAATTCAAAGCACACAGGCATTGCTCTTAAAAAGTCCCACACAGACATTTGTTTGGTCACGACATATGTATTTTGCATGGCTTTGCATGAGCTTTGCATAATCCTCAGGCCCTGATTCTGATATGCACAAGTGCAAACATGAAACCCTTGTTTTAATGTTTTAAATGCTGCAGTCCTGAATTGCACTCCTGTGGTTTGATATGTTTTCCTTCTCCCAGTACAGTTCTACCCTAGGAATAAACTGATGTAATTCCACAATTAATTCCTACCTGCTGTGACAGTGCCCCCTCAGGGTAAAGATGATATTTTTACATTAACAGACAGGAAGCTTCCAGTGCGATTGACCTCAAAGACACTGACAAATTAATTACTTTGCTAGTCAATATGGCATGGCAGCTTAAAGATACGAGCAGATACCCAGCCGACTAACATGCATGCTGCCATCTGCTGAATATGACAGCCAGGGATTTGTACTACTCTGGAAGACAAGTAGTGTAGAGCCTTCCAAGAAATATGCTACCAAACCCCTCATTCACAGCTTATTTAACAAGTCAAATAAAGACAGTCTTCTGGTTCTGAAAGAGAACTGGTAGTATCTTAGGATTTTTTGACCTACATGTTTAAAATGGAAAAGGAAACTATCTTAGAGTATTCATTAAAACTTTGGTTTTGAGCCCACAGCTTAACAGCAAGAGCTAGGGTATATTCAAAAAGCTCATGAGATTTACGGGAACACTCATGCAGTGCAGATGTTCATAAGGGGTTCATAGTTTATACACCTCACTTGTCAAGCTTCAGTGTCACCCTGATTTAAAAAGCTGTCCTCTGGCTTGACTTAAAAAAAAAAAGTAATTATGAGAAAACTTGTTACCATTTTTACAGGCTACCATTTTTTCAAGAAAAAAATTAGATATCTCTTATCACCATTTTTTTTTTTATTTCCATAATCTTTTTTCTTTTTGATTTTCAACAAAACCACATCAGATTAGAAAACTGAGTGATTTGTACCCTACTATTCCTGTAAATAATATTATACCTCAAAATGGCCCCAAACTATTTATACATAAAACTGTATGTAGGTAAAACTGTTTAAAGCTATATAGCACATATTATATTGATCCATAAAAATATACTCAGAATATATTCATTGAAATGAATAGAATCATTTAATTTGTTCCTCTGTTCCTGCTGTGAAACTGGGTAGGAGTAAAATCAAAACAAAACTAGAGCCAACAGTAAAGATGTATTTGGGGTAACACTGGATGAATGAAACAAACAAACAAACAAACAAAAAAGTAAAAGTTATGGTTTCCTAAATTTTGTATTGTAATAAGAAAACAGAAAACAAATAACACCGTACATTGTGGGACGCTGAATTTGCTGAGCTGTTCAGACAACCCAGTACATCTGTCAGTGAGCACAGCAAACACTGCCTTGAGACTTGCCTGGCACCAGTTTGCAGATGTCTTCATTCACAACAAAGTGTATCACCTGGATAACCTCACAGATGAAGAATAGTAGATACCATTTGATAACTGCCAGGAGACATATCAACTCACTTTACAGAGAGACTTGCACTAGAACCTGACAAATGTTGTACGAAGTAAACTGAAAGACCTTTTTTTAAATATTTCTCTTAATTCTTTTCCTCACATTTATCTTTAAAAAGCTGTCTTCCTTCTTAAACTGATCTCAAAAAGAACACCAATATATACCTTTCCTACATCAGTATTCAAAATCAAGCTCTACAGAAGCACCAGGGGAATGCCTGTTAAGCATCAGCTTACACAATGATTTTTTTCTAGATCAGTTACATTCTAGCATTCAGCTGGAATTAAAATATCTAATACATGTCAACTAAAAAATTATCATTAGAGTACCTTACAGTACCTGAGTTTATGTCATCAGCTATAACAAGCATCCTTGGCTATATGGGACAGAACCACAAATACTGCAATAGTACCGCAGAGAGTTCTGTACTGCTATATTCTTTTTAAAACAGAAACTGATTAAAAATCAAAGCAATGGCTTACTGTCTTACAGAAAAAAAAAAAAAAAAAATCTTAAGCTCATTTGTCTTTGTGGCAAGTCCTGTTCAAACTATTCTTTCTCCAGTCCAGCAGAAATCTCTGCACTGAAGAGATACATAGGACACTAGATGCACTGACTCTTCTTTTGGGGGAAATATAACAGGTATGAAGATAACACACATAACCTGAAAACAGATCAGAACACAAAATTCATCTGAATGTTTGCATTATAATTTATAATTATGACTGAATATTTCTTCTAAGTATGTGTGCTTTTAAATAATTATGAGCTGGTCAATACATAATACATACATACATATATATATATGATGGTAAAATCTACACAGGCAAATTTAATGATTTACAGTAGTCCAGAATTCTGTCCAGAGACCTACAATGTCTCTCTATTTCATTTAACATCTATGTACTCTTCACTAAACTCAATGAATTAGTGCTTTACTGAATCCTCTACTCACCCAAGTTTACAACACTTTAAGCAATCTGTGTCTCTAATGTTTATTACAAATGTAGTCACCTATCACAGAAGTTCAGCTTCTGCATCGATAGTAGTTTTTGTTTTCATTTTTATCTCATTTTCAGCTCTTCGAATCAAAATCTTTTCTTTAATGTGAGATGTAATAATGCTCTCCAAGGACATTTCACCTTCATTAAAGTCAACAGGGTCAGTATTTAACCCCTCTCTTCCCAATTTCCTAAATTCTTCATCCTTATCATAAACATAGAGAATGCCTCAAATTCCAATTTTGGACTACCTTCCTGAACTGGTGGAATATTCAACACCCACAAAATAATCAGTGAGAGTGTAAGATAGACAGATTTTATAAAATATTTTCTTTTCTAGAAAAACCTTTGATAGCACTGCAATTAAAACCAGCTTTCAGACATGACCTGCCATAAATAATTTTAGTAGTATCTTTCTAGGTATGTGTATATATGCCGTCTTTTATCATAGTTCCAGTCAGTACTTTTGAGCTGTCAAATTCAGATTGCAGAACTTGGAACATATTTATATATAATTCAGTACCTACCTCCAATTTATCAACTTCAGTTTCCAGTGTACCCAAGTGAACAAGTATCTGTCTTTATTCCAAGTGCTAGCAATGCTTCTTGCAATACGGTGTCAAAAAGAAGTTGTTATAACTCTAGCCACACACTGAGAATATCCTTCACTGTCTAGACAAGCTGTATTCAGCTTGCCACCATTTTGCTAATACGCCGTCATTGATGCCTGCAGGAAAGCTTTTGATATCTCTTTTTCTTCTTTCTCAAGACTGAGTATTTTACCCTGACTGCCAACTGTCTCCATACAAAGAATTCAAGAAGAAATGCCATACAGATAGAATTTGATAGGTTTTAAGGATATGAGTAAAAGCTTTGTTAGAAGGAAATGCTCAGAATGAGGTATTCCCTTGCCACTATAGGAGACACAGCAAAAACAAAACCTTCTCATATTAGCTTGAATTTTGTTTAATTTTTCAGATATGTTTTAACAAACTCAATTATTACTCAATTACAGGTAGCAATTGTCAGTAATTTTCATTAGTCTGATTGCAGTCTTTTCTGACTCAGAAATTACTTGTCAGGTTGCAGGAGGATGGACGAGTTAGTCTATTAGGTAGTTTCTTTTTCTCTGTAATGAACCATTAAAATCAAACAGAATAGAATGGGGTCTCTTTATGTCATCCTTATGTATTCTTTTAAAACACATTTTGGTGCTTTTGCATGTACCAAACAAATTAGTTTCTATAACAGGTGAAAAGTATCTGAAGAGTTCAGGAGATCTGATGTCTCACTTTTTTTCGGGGGCCTTGGGAAGCTTTTGTTTTATTTTTAACTTGTACTCTTCAATATTTTACTGATTTCATAGACAGATGTTCCAAGCAGCATGAGGAAGTGGGCAAACATAGAGCTTTTCTGAAGCTCCTCAGAAAGTTTGCATGCCATGATTAATAGTTCATACGTTTTGCCAATTTCATCTACAATAAACTAGGGGGAAAAAAAAAAAAAAAAAAAAAAGAAGGAAGGGAGGAAGGAAGGAAGGAAAAGAAGAGTGTAAAGTGATAAAGTGTAGAGGAAGAAAGAGAAGGGAAAATTAAAGAACTAGTCACTGACATATTCTAGTAAAATTCTAAATACCTTTATATCTACCTTTGTGGTTTTAGAATCTATGTGTGTTTTTTCTTTGTTTTGTTTTGTTTTTGTAAGAAATGGGCTATTTTGAAAACACCATTCACTTCATCCTTTGGAGAACTGTCAGAGTTTTGGTGTTTTGGTACTGTTACTTTACCTTTGCTTGAAGCCACATATACGCAGCTATCCCCTTGATCGGCTCTTATCCTGATTTCATAGAGAATAGAAATGGCTGAAACCAGTCTCCTTTCTGTATCTTTTTGTACTTTCTTTATAGATGGAAACTCTAAAATAGGGTATGTATCAGAGGGTATTCTCTTTCCATTGTAAATTCATAGAATTTCAATAGAAACTCATTCATAAATTCTGCAGTTTATTATTATTTTGATCCACACTTTGCAGATCTACCTTACATAGAAATTTAAGACCATATCTTTGAAAAAGACAATTATGACTGAAAGAAGTCTTCTCTAAGTCATCTTACCATAAAACATACATTTTGATTCACTCACAAAAGCAAACCTGATTATTTTTATCCTGTAAAAAATTCAGAACGCAGAAAGATAATAAATCACTGTAGGGAAAACTGGCATCCTTGATCCAATTATTATGCCACTGATATACAATCCTTTCAGATAGCATGTGGGCAGAACAGATTCTGTTACATGTATCTTTCAGCAGAACTCCTGAAGACATAAGACACCAATCTTGTAGATTTGGAAACAGGTTAGAAAACAGTGCCATTTTCATACTCATTCTAATGAGCACTTAACCAAAACACTCTCCTGGGCTTGAGAACTCACCAACATACTGTACCTAAAAACATCCTTAAATAATATTTTGCACTGCTATTTTGTTTTTTATTGTGATGTTTTTCTTCTTTCTTTAAGAATATTTTTGATCCTATTTTCTTTGTTAAGATTACACAGCACCTGAAAATCCATGACAGCATTAGCTTTTCTGTGGTAGCTGCTGAAAAAGTACAAAGGGAAAATGTAGACCCCAGAAAAGTTAACATCTAATCAAGACCAAAACCAAACCAAACCAACCAACCAACCAAAAACAACAAACACATGCCAACAGTAAAGCTGATACATTTTGCCATGCAAAACTGGAAAACTTATTTGTATCTCACAACAGAAGCGACTGGTCTGTCTTATTAGTTTCCCTGAATCAATTCCCTTCTCTCCTCTTTAATCCTAATACCAAGCCTGATACAAAAGGAGCTTCTTTTCGTTTCACTTCCTACGACCCCAACCCATAAAACCAAATCAAACCAAAACAATGGGGACGCAGACAAATAATCCTCTACCTACTTACTGTTTCTACTGCCTGCACACAGGAGCTCAGTCCCCAGTTAGCAGCTGTTTCTTCCTCTACTTTCATGGGAAGATGAAAAGGAAGCCTCCTGCAGGTTCCTAAAGAGAGAGGAATGGTGCTCCAATCACACTGTAATAGGAAAATATGGAAACTTTTCCTTTTCAATCAGCCCCAAGTAGTAAAAATGTGCCAATCCCTCAGAAAAGATGACATCTTTTCATGAGATGACATCTTTTCATCAGTTCCAAGTTTATTTCCTCTCTGTGAGTACTTAAATTACCCTCAGGTTGGTTTTGGTGAAGAGAAGGATGTCTGCTACCACTGAATACTGGAACTGCTGTATGTGTTTTAATAAAAGCTAGTAAATCTTACACCGCATCCAGGACCCGGGGCTCTTTCAAACAGAACAGCAAATACTGTTAAGTTCACAACAGCATTTAGAATTGCTGCTATAGGATAGAGCTGTGCGGAGAGAATGAAGAAATGTTTCCTGGTCATCAACTACTAGGATGAAGCGAGCAGGAAGACTCGCTTTTTCTGATGACCAGCTAGGCTTAAGTTCTCTGGCCAAATCAGATTATCAGATTAAAAAAAAAAAAAAAAAAAAAAAAGGAACTCAGTATTGTATGCATATAAAACAGGTATTTAAAATTAACGAATACCAGTAACAGTTGTAGGAGAGAAGCCCTTGAGAAAGCACGGAAGGGGACACCCCAAGGCCTCTGGGCACCCCGCTGGGGCCGCTTGGTACCGGGGCTCTGCAGCCCCTTGGGGCTCTGGCAGCCACCTCAGGCAGCCCCCGGGTGAAGCGGAGCGCGGGCTCGGGCGGCTGCTCTCCAGCTGCACCTCAGGCGTGCCCCAGCCCGTCTGAGAACCACTAACGCATGAAACCTAAGGTTATGCTGACTATGGGTCGTGAACTCGAGCGCTGTAAGGGCAACTAATTAAAGCCGTAACCCATTTTACCAGCGCTTTGTTACAGGACGGAGCCGCCACAAGCTCCTCCGCGCAGGAGCTGCCCCGCGAGGGGGCGCCTGAGGGCGGGCGGGCAGCGGACGGGCGGCAGCCATGATGTCGCATCCTTGCCACCGCCTCCCGGGCCCGAAGTTTGGCGGAGGGGCGGGCCGGGGCGGGCCGGAGGCGGGCCGGGGCAGGGCAGCGGAGCCGCTCCGGCACCACGGGCAGCGCCGTCCTCGCTCGCCCGCGGAATGAGCGGCCCCCGGGCGGCTGCCGCTGCCGCCGCCGCTTCCACTCGGGCTGCGGCGGGAGGCGCGGTGCCCGCGGGGGGAGCGGCGTGAGGCGAGGCGAGAGGCGAGGCGAGGCGGCCCCGGCGCCAGGATGCGGGCGCCCGGCAGCGTCCCCAGGCTCCTGCTGCTGTCCCTGCTGGCCGCCCTGCACCCTGCCCAGGTAGGAGCCGGCCGGGTGCCGCGGCCGACGGGGCTCGGCGGGCCGGGGCGGGGGGGATCGCGGCAGCAGGAGCGGCCCCGGGCTCCCCCGGGGCTCCCCCGGGGCAGGTGCCGAAGCCGCGGCGGTGCGGGTCTGGAGGAGGTGGCTGAGGAGCAGCACCGCGCTGCGCCGCTGAAATCGCCGCGGTGGGCTGAACCCGGCGGGCCTGCGGCGCTGCGGGAGCTCACACCTTGCCAGCCGCCTCCTGGTGCCGTGCCGCCTCCTACCCGGCAAAGTGAGGAGAGGGAGAGGATCGCGGGGCACTGCGGGCAGCCCCCCAGCAGCCCGCTCCGCTGTGCGGGTGAATGTCCCCCCCGCGGCACCGCTCGGGTGCCAGGCAGCCCCGCGAGACAGGATTTGGCTCTTCTGACAGTTTGCTTTTCCCTTTTAAATAATTGACATAGTCGTATAAAATACGCACGGAATTTCCAACAGCGTGAAAAGGGTATTCCTCCTACGAAAATATAAAGACAGAACTTAATAAGCAATTCGGTGAAAAACAGATTTACAGCTGCAGTAATCATAAGATACGGTGACAACATAAAAGGAGATGATATATGATTAATAACATTAGCTAATAATGAATTATAGCCATCTGATATTAAATAGCAGCTATTTGACAGCATCGCTATCGCTGTGTTCTGCAGAGACTCGTATCAGGCGGGGAACAGGAGTTCCTCAGCTGTGTGAGCCCGAGCACATGGCCACATCGCAATCACAGGTTTCCAGTCATTGCTCTGTCTTCTGGTACACTTAGATCTGTTGCAGGCAAAGAGGCTGCCTGAAGACAGGATAAACACAATTTGTATCACTGTCTATCCACAGAAGAGTAAAACCACTAATGAAGTGGATGACCTTCAGCTGGCAGAATTTTGCTTAGTTTAGGTGTCAGAGATATGCCCCATAACAACACTGGGAAGAAATGTTCCATCATAGGTGTCTGTTACCATCGAGCACTGAAAAGCAGGATGCACCACTGGAATGGAACTGCATAAATTATCTCTGAAACTTTGCTTCTAGTCCTTTGTGCTGTGGCACACTGTGCAGAGGGCAGAAAAATGGCCTTTTAGTCATTGCTGTGTGTGACATTTTCAGGGATATTAAAATGTTCATTGCAGGCCCTTTTAACTCCGTGAAGAGGTCATGAGCCAGAAGCTCTAAAGTCCTTAAGAATATGTAAAAACAAGAGCCCCTTAATCCAAGTCTGCTTTTTATCAGAGATAAATTGGGTTTTCAGAAATTAAAACAGGAGAACAAATGGTTATTCAGATCCTTGATTAAGATACTGCTCCACTTTAAGCATATGAAAAGGTGCCACATATAGATGACAGATGATAGTTGAGTTTTGTTGATGTATTTCTGTGAAAAATGATGTATGCAAAATGACTACAAGGTCTGTGGGTTTGGTTTTGTTTGTTTGTTTTCAGCAAATAAATACAAGTTATGATTGAAATCACTTTAAAAATGGAAGCAATCCTCAGGTATTTAGCTTACTTTATGCTAAATGGAATAACAGTGTTCTGCCCTGCAGGTTTGGAAGCAAATATATTACGTGAAATTAGTATTAGGAAACAATGAGGTGATTATTTCCTTCTTTTACAAATAATTGTGCAACATGCTCATGACTAGACACAACTTTTTAGATGCCCTTGACACACACAAATGAAAATAAATCATGACAGATGTTTCAAAGCATGCCACAGTACATTCCTATTAATGTTCTGCATAATATCTAAGTAATAAAGAAATAATTTCTGTAACTCATCTATTACTTTTAAATATTTCCAAGAAAAAAAATAAGAAAAAAAAAGCTTTGATTTAGAACTAGCTATCACTGACTTTAAAGACTGTTGTCCACAGGCACTCTTACTATGACAGGGGTTTTATGCTAAACTTACTGTGTTATCTACTCATTGTAAAGTATTTAAGTATTGCCATCTTATGATAATATATGCTAAAAATATGTATAGTTTATTCTTAAATTTCTGGCACATTAAAATTTTATTTCAATTGCAGTAACTTATTGCCCATGTTGTATTTTTATGTCTTTTTTTCTGCTAAGCTTGATGTAGAATATTGACCTGCTCTGGAAATTAGCCTTTAACAAATGGAAGACAGCTCACTAATGATTAATTTTAAATACTCTTAATGCTAATTGTAGAATATCAATTTTAAGACACTTATTAAAATGTCACATCTGTTAATTTGATTCTAATTTTGCTCTGTATTTATACTGAAAAATACAAGGAAACTATTCATTATAATGTGTTTCAGTAAAGTTTTATTTCCAGCAGGATGATTAGATATTCAGCAGGAAGCCAACTATATAAAAAGACTTGGAATATAAAATCTTTCCTTTCTCCTACATGCAAAAGCAGTATCTTGAAAGAATGATCTATTAAGTACTAGGAAATTTCTAAGAGTTACTGCTAGATGGCATCTCTGTGCTGCTTTTCTGCAAGCCTGGAGTTTTCTGAAATGACCTTCGTAGTATACAAAGTGGATTTCTTTTGTAAGTGTTATTTTGGTGGCCATCATTTGATCGCTATATCCAAATAACCACAGCAGTATAACCAAGTGAGCATTTTAGAGTAATGTAATGCTGCACCAGACAGGGAACAAGCTCAGCAGGTCTAGATGCTGTTTTTTAAGTTTGATTTTTGAAGATTTAAACAGATCTGAAAATAGGTATTTTTCAATGCAGTCAATAAAATTTATGTCTTTAATTTTTATAATGGTTGTATATCCTACACCTGGTGGGTTTCTATTCTTTGAACTTTGCCAAAAGAAGTGTTTCAAAGGAAGACTGGTGGGTCCAGTCCCAAACAGGAGCTATGTGTAGTATCATTAAGGACAGTTGCAAAAAGCATCTGTTGTCTATGTTCATTGCTTGCGATAATAGGATCTTTGGGAGCATTAACATAAAAAAAAAAAAAAAAAGCAAATTTGAAAAGTTAACTGTTTTTGAGTGCATTCGTACCTTCTGCAGTTTGATCTTTGGAACAGCCATGTTTCTAGATTTCAAAAATCCACAATTTTCACACATCAGCAGACTACGCAACTAGCTGCTAAAATCCTTCTTTTTCCCAGAGACCAACAGAACTTGTTTGTAGGAAGAGTGCATTACTTTAACACTGCTTCAGAGTATAATTTAATTCATCTCTACTGTGAGAGTGTATAACAAGGATATTATGTACAAACAAGGGTTACCGTAATACACAATTTTTGTTGGAAATACTGAGTCATAGTACTATAATACAGCACAAAATTGTGTGGAAATCTCATTATCTTTTTGGAAATTAATTGACACTGTTTTCCACAGTATTAGTCATTAGTCAATATGAAAATCGTATAGAATTATTTAACCTACAGGATTTAAGAATGCTCTAAATAAAGAATTGCTGAATATATATGGTCAACTCTTGCCTTAACATTTCTGAGCAATGTGATTCAAAACCCAGTGAAGAGCAGTCCAGAGCTGTCTGTGTCCCGTGTCTTCTCCCAGATACGTTACTCTCAGTCCAGTAACTTCAGTCAATGGGTAACAGTTTGCAGAAATGCAGTTTAATAGCTGTCGAAACAACACCCAGCTATAACTCTAAAAATGTGTTTCTAGTTGCCTACAGATTGAGCAATTATAAATTTCCAGTTCAAATCCTTGCAATTCGTAAGAGACCTATTAAGAAATGAACAGGAAATCCTCAGAGAAGCCCCAGTTTACTTTGGGCACTGAAATACCCTTTTTCAATACTTTAGTATGACACAAATGCTTCAGGGCATCACTTCAGCGTTCTTACTGGATCTTCACTGAAAACCAAGTAAAATTTAAAAATCCTTGTGTAAATCTTTGCAGCAATAGTATTTTGAAGACCATCTTTCACCAAAACGTCAATCTATTGTACTGCTTCACTTCACAGGGCAGTAGATTTCTTGTCTAAGATGAAATTGAGAGAAGTGAGGACTTTGTATGCCTGGGTATAAATACAGAACTCTTTCCACAAAGGAGAATGCCAGCATGCAGGAACACACAGATAGCTTTACAGATAGAAAAACATTCAAGAGTTAGATGTTTTTATGTACTTCAAGAATGCCCAAAGAAGATCAAAGAGCTTATGTTGTACTTGTTTAGCATAATGAGGTCATGTGTACTACTTTCCACATGGTCAGCTAATAAATGTGCACTTGGTGCACCTGCAGAACAGAACAATTTGCTGTTCACCTGATCGATCTGACCGTCATTTTTCAAAAAAATCTTTTTCAAAATATGACAGCTCCGAATCTGCCTCCTTCAGCTTTTTTTTACTGACTTTTTATTTTTCTAAGAGGTAACGATCTTAATGTGTTCACAAGGGGATCTCTTAAGAACCCTTGAAGTGCACAACATCAATCTTCATATACTTAGTCTTGGCATTAATGATGTTTTTGGTGAGTTTGCTAAGAAGAAAAAATGGATGATAAATATCTTAGCCATTCCTTTATTCAGTCAACTGGGAATTTTTCCTAATACTAGAAAGAAATACGTTTTCTAGAGGACATAACTCCTCTTACTTCAGTACTAAATTATCTTTACCAGCCATTCAGAAAGTCGATTCTTCTGTTCATCATATTTGCTCTGGGACACACTGCCTATTAACTGCAAAGAATGGCACATCTTACCCAAGAAGTAAGAATATTAGTAAAACAAAAGTGCAAAGGTGTACAACTTTGCGGAGAACTCTTATTCAGAAATTGATAAAAAGTTGCAACTTTAACAATTCTGATTATGACACATTATTTATCTGAAGGACACTGATCCACCACTGATGGCCACTTTATACCTTTCACAGGCTGAGATAAAATTAATTCAAAATGAAGGAATTCAGCATGACAAGTTAAGGGAGCATTTGCCTCTGGGAATTTAAAATTCACATTACAATGTCTGGGTGATGGTGAAGCCTAGGACAATTCTTAGATTGTTTCTTAAAGTTGAGCACAGTGTTGAGAGATGTATCTCAGAAAAAAAGGAGTGAACTCAGATGTTACCTGTTATGTCGGAGCATAGAGAAATCAGAGACACTTCACTCCGAGCATGGACTGCAGCTTCAGTTATTTTCATTAAGTGGTTCCAATCTTAAAGGTAATTGCACTCCTATCAGCAGCATAATTTATCAGAACACTTGAAACTATTTCCAAAATGTTACTGTTTTTAGTGTCTTTGTTTTATTCCTGTCATTAAAGGTGTTTAAGGTCTAACCTTGGTTTATCTGAAATTAGAGAATTCATGTCTCTGCCTGAAAGGACACCAGAATACTAAATTATAAGGCCCTTTGTTACTGTGTCCTGCTTTTATTACTCACTTCTCAGTATTTTTAAACTTGTTTTGTGGCAAACTGGACTACTGGCCAGCAGATAACTTGTTTAATATGCAAATAAAAGAGGCATGTAACCTTGTTTACAGTAACACAGATTATTTTATCCCTGTTGGGAGCAGTTCTAAAAGATTTTTTATTAACAGGGAAATACCGTGTGTTGTGTGTACCGGACAAAGGAAATCGTTACCATTTGTCTAGCTAGCTCTGTGTAGACTAAAACTAAATGACCCGTGGCCTTCATTTTTACTGACCACCTTCTAGAAATAGTTTCCTAATATTTTTTCTCACAATACGAGTGATTCATATTAATGAACTCAACATACCACGCAACTTCCATACTTAGAGGAGGTGACAGTGAACACAAAATGTTGGTGGTATAAGCAGTTAACATTAAGGACAGAACTCTGTTAATGATGTATAGGGTATAGGTATATAGGGTATACCCAGCAATTTGATTCCTTGAAGTTTCATTGTGGTATCACACGTACTATATGCTTTTCCATACCATCCTATACCCTCTTCAATTTCATGACAGAAGCTGACCTATCACAAAAGCAAAAGAAACAGCCAGGCATATTTGTCATAACTCACTAAACAATCATAACTTGGAACTTCAGTTATAGCCAAAAGGAGGCTGCATAGGAAATACCAGGCCTGCAGGTAGGAATTTTGTAAACTCTTACCTAGCTGCTTCTGTATGCACTTTATGTACTTTTTTTTTTCCCCACAGAAAATAAAAATGTAATATGAAATTATTCACAAAACATCCAGTATTTATTAAAACTTCTTCCTCAAGAAAAAAAATAAAATAATTTTAATATTCTGACCCCCTTCTGAGCCTTTCTCACTTAAATTAAACCACTTCAAGCAGCCCCAAATAACACAAATGTAATTTTTTCATCCTTCAGTTCCTTCAAGAACAAAGTCATCTGCCTGCTGCACTGCCATCTAAACAAACAAATCCTTGCAACTGTGGAATGCAGATTTAATCTTTTTATTCCTTCTATTTATTATTTCACTGAAAAACGTATGTTCATCAGCAGAACAATAGCTTAAGCAAATGCTGGAAGCAAGTAACCCACTTCACTCCTGTGGTTTGGGGAAATACTGTTAACATCCTCCTGCAGCTGTTAAGTAACTCATAAGGGAAGGGGAACAGGTAGAACAAGTGGAAAAGATTCTGTTCAGAGGACTGCATCTTCGTGAGCTCTACAATTAAGTGCCTATCACTACATTGTAAATAATGTTAAACTATTGGTGCATGTTATTAAAAAATGCAGTTTAAAGATATTTTAATGAACCCATTGCTTCTTTGTTTGTTTGTTTGTTTGTTTAGAACTCTTGCTTTAGGAAAATACTATAAAATGTGTTTCAGTGTATTGCTTTCAAGGTGATAACTAAGCATTTAAATCATTTTCCACATCCGAAATTGTAAATGCTATTTGAGTTTGGCCATTAGTCTTAAAATTGGTTTTATAGATATACAAACTTCAATGTATTTAGAATATATTACTACATCATTATTTACTCAAATTAAACTGTTCTGTGCAAGTCCTAGCCTCAGTACTGCAATTATTTTTTTCTTATTCATTTTTTCATATAGCCTTTTACACAGTATTCTAACAAATCCACCTTCTAATAAGATTCTGAGCATTTTCAATATACGGTATTGAGACTTCTCCAAGAAAATATGAAGTAAACAGTGTAGCTGTAACACCAAGATACTTTACCAAGAAACAAACAATACATGGAGTACAGACTGCGATTCCAACAACTGCATTAGCTTTCTCAGATTAGATGTAATTTTGTAGTGAAACTTACCTGCTTTTCAATGTGAGCTATCAGTAATTTGCTTTCATTTTTGGCTGCTCTGGGTCTAAGTGAACCAGAGCTGAAGTGAACCCCCTGAACTGAATAGGCATTTCATCGTTCTGATTTTGTAGAGGTAAAGACAGCCCATTAGTTGTAGCTTAGTGGCAGATCATTATTTTCAAATTATCTATTGTTAACATCATTGAATCCAAGTTCTTAAGAGCTGAAGTTCCCCAGCAACACCACACTGCAAATTGCCCCAGGCCCAGCATCACCTCCTGACCCATCCCTGTTCCACCTCTGCTTCACCAAACTCATTAGACCTTTCACTGTCCATTTTAAGGCACTAAATCTACACAGCACTGCCCTTTTTAGAAGGGAGATATGGTCTTCTTTTTCACTATTCTGCACTATTCTCAACTTTTTAATAATTCTAAAGATACACAGGATCGTACTTATGACATTCATTCTGTTTGCATGGTCATAAAATTTCCAGAGGCTATGGCATGTGAGCTTGGCAGAAAAATTACAAAGAAATTGTCTTAAAGGCAAGATCTCTCTTACATATCATAATTTACTAAGCCATGTAATGCTGGAGGGTGTTTTTTTCCTTTTTTTTTTTTGTTTTGTTCTTTGCTTTTCTTCTTTTCTTGCATATTAGCAAGAGCTGGCTAATTCTTCAACCTTGCCACTGCAAGAGTACATATATAGTACTTGTACTAAACATGACCACAGATCCTGCTGTCCTCTAGTTTTTACAGTAAAGGTCCTTTCAGCTCTGTGCCCTGAAGGTAAGTATCTTAACTTTTGAGTGTGATATGAATTATCATATAGATGATGGTATGAAAAATTCAGGTGACTGGTTTGCCTTTATAATGAGATTTCAGATCAATATTATTTGCTGTCATCGCAGGTATTTATGCCTGAGATGCATATCAGGCAGAGTAACGAACAAGATCCTTCCCAAGCATAAAGTAGGGAACTTTTCATATCTAATAGGTAATTCAGATCAGGAGAAATCAACAACCAATTAAGTCTGGTATCCTATTACAAAAGTCACATAAGCTCAGACATGACAAAAAGCTTCAACTAAATTAATAAAGAAAAAAATGTTATTAAGTAATAATCACATTAGTCTATCATTAAGATTACTGCAGAAATGAATGGCAAAAAAAAAAAAAAAAAGTCAACAAAATCAGAACTGCTAAGCTTTGACATTCCTGGAGAACTGTGACCTTGTGCATTATTTACAACACTCCCTGCACAAATAGTCCTCAAACTGACAACAAATGGAGAGCTTGTTGGAAACACCTTATTCGGAGAAAAGATTTCTGCAAAATAGAGTTGAGTCTGACACCTCAGCTTAGCCAAGGAATTATTTTAAAATATAAGTTTCATTGTTCAAAGAATGTTCAAAATTGTGGTTGTTGGCTTCTAGGTAAAATTACATGTCCTATGGAATCAGCATCATTCGACATACTTTTCTTTTGAATTACCCTTCCTAATACACACATTGATTTACTTTTTAAATCAGTGTCTATTATTCAGATACACAAAAAACCTTGTTCAAAGTGTCAGTTACAACGTTATATTCACTTTATTCAGTTTGGGCATCGTTGCTATTCTGGTAACTGATTTATATTGAACAGCAGTTACTCAACGTGCTTTCAGACCAGTAACTTTGCTTTTGTGGGTGTCACCGGGAAATAGTTCGTGGAATTCTGCACCGGGCAAAAAGAAACCCCTGCAGAAGTCTCTGATACAACCACTGTACAAGAAGCGACTAGGCAATAGTGAGAGCCTTGAAATTTTGGGGGAAATGAAAGAAGGATCTTGATGTAATACTGGCAGTAGCTGTAGTATTCGGATTTGCTAAGCTTTAGATTTGACAAGTCAGAAAGCTACGCTAATGGTAAGGTTCACCTCTGTTGTGTATACAGAAGAAAAAAATTACCAGATGCTACTGGTATTCAGATTATATCCACAGGTGACTGTCAAAAATAGAATAAATTGCTCTTGCTTATAGCTCTCTTCCATTTAGAAATGAGATTTATTTAGGAGTATGCAGTTGAAGCTATATCTCTATATGTTTATTTCTAAACAATTTTGAATGATTCATTCAACTTTGAAAACTCCCTTTTTTTACTAACATTCCTATAAAATCTTGAGCTAAAAAAAAGATCTTAGATTTCTTACTGAACATTCTGACTCATTCAATAGAAGATAATTCTGACACACACCAGAAGTAGGAAATCAGTATTAAGACTTGGAATCCATCTCCTGGCTAGTATCTGAGGGATAAACCCTGTTCCTTTTTAATACCCACGGGTATGATGTTTAACATGCCTTTCAGCAGCTACACTTTAAATTCAATCTGGTGCTCCATCAAAAAAATATTTCCTTTTTATTTGTGAGGGTGATCAAATACTGGAACAGGCTGTCCAGGAAGGCTGTGGAGTCACCATCCTTGAAGATGTCCATCCTGACTGGACAGAGCCCTGAGCAACCTGCTCTAGCTGACCATGTTCCTATGAGAGGCTGGATGCTGCAGAAATGAAGACATAAGGTTAAGCAGGTTAAGTTACTGAGTTCATCTCCATACAGTGGAAATGAACAACCAGTTAATGTTTTCTCAAATGCTTCCACAAATCGGTTTCCAAATGAATGTAACAATAGTGGTAGATAATAAAAAATAAAAATAAATTAAAATTTAATAATAATAATAATAATAATAATAATAATAATAATAATAATAATAATAATAATAATAATAAATAAGATAAAATCCTGATATGACCTAACTGCCCAATTCTTCTGTTAAATAGAAACAGTCATGTTTTTTCTCTTTGGGGATTTTCCTGAAGCACATGCAATTAAGTATTGTCTAATGCTTACTTTCTCCTTCTCATTAGTATTCTTGGACATAAAACATTTGCACTGTGTGATTTGACTGTTTTAATTGACCCTAACTCTTAAGCACTAATGTTATCTTTTCACTTGCTAATTATTTTCGCTCTCTCCAGAAATTAGTCTCTTAGGCAATATTTTTCTTGTTAAAATATCATTGTTTTCTTATCCACTGTCGTGTATTTCAGTTCAGGTTCTGAAGACTTGCCATATCATCTCATCTTTGGTTTCCCAAACATTCATAGTTTTTAGGAATATAAACTACTACTACAAGTGATATCCTTCTTTTCTATCTTTTTTTTTTCTTCTTCTTCTGTGCAAAATATGCTATTATTAGTTAATTTCATACCAAAGCCCTTAGTTTTCTCCTTTCTTCACCTTTCAGAATGCTGTTATACTCCTTGTTTGCAATCGGGATGTTTTCTGACCAGCTGTGTTCCTTATAAGCCCTTTTAGCTGCTAAGCATTTGCTTCTGCTATATTCAGTTGCCTTCAAAGAATGGCCTCATTTTCTAGGAATCTTTTTGATCTTTTTCAGTTTTAGGAGACCCCTAAGCATTTTGTTTTGACAAATTCCTCCAGTTGTCTCCAAGTCACTTAATGTGCTTAATTTATTTAATAAATTTATTTTAATAAAAATTAAAACCAAATCTTCTGAGCTACATGTAAGTGCAGCTAAGAAAGACATCCCAAGATGTCAAGAATTCATGTTGATTCTGGTTCATGCACCATACTTGTCTAATTTTACTTAAAAAGGACAAAACAGACTGATCTGATAACTTGTTCCTTGGACTGGAAGGACATTCAGCTATCCTTGCAAGGGCATGTATCCAAACTCTGAAACTGTTACTCCAATTAATATCAGTTAAACTAAAATGTCTCATGACAGGCGGGGTATCGCTGCCCCCAATATATATATTTGTTGCTGTGAGGAGGCCATGCTTTAACACAAGCCTGCTTAAAATAGCAGTGACCGTAGGAGGAGGAACTTATGATCAGCATACCTACCACCACCCGTTTAAACACGAGCTTAACAAATGTCTTAAATAATCTCCTTGATTATTTTAAATAGTGCTTAGGGTTCCACCAAAGGATTGACTTGCTCATTGATCAGTCAGAGACGACCTGGCCTGTGAGCAGTGAGACATCTTTGCAGCTCCCCTCAGGTTTGTCACCCACTGAAACCAAGGTCCAAGGGCAGCCTGATGAAATGCCCGTAACTGGTCCAATGTGGCATTGTAGCCATAGCACATACCCAAGGCTCACAGCTTGCAAGCACTCTCAAAAACCCAAGCTTAGGAAGTCAGTTTAGCAGAAAAATGCATTCAAACACTTCTTTGCTACTTCAGTTGTCACATGGCACATAGAAATTTTTTCTTCTGAAGCATGTTGTTGGAACAATGCCTGCATTATAAATGCCAAATATATGAGATATCTGACTATCCTATAGGGCAGACTACAAGATCAATCTTAAATAGCAGGCTGTGATGCAGTGATAGCTGGTGATGGGAAGAAGGATGGCAGGTATAAGTTAGCACACTGTTCTGAACAGTGGGCACACTGTGAAAAAGGCACTAAGTACACTGAACAGTGGAAAGAATAGTCCTGCCAAATGACATAGTGTGAGATTAAAGTAAATAATTCTGCTGGAAACACTGAAATTTTAAGTATCTGAAAAAACGTATCTTCAGGACTGTTTTGTCTTTCATAAAGGTACTCATCTATTAATAAAAGAGCATATTAAAAATAGGTCTATACAGTACCAAAGTAAATTGGAACTGGGATTTATTTAATTTAAAAATACGTTACTGTTTGGCCAGCAAATAGCCACAGTAGCAAAGCTAGGTTCACTTCTCACTTCCAGATCAATCAATCCTGAGTTAGAATATGTTACTGTGTCTATTACTAGTCAGCCAGCCCATGCCCATCAAAGATGATCTCCTACTGGACGAGCACATCAGTGCAAGATGCCTATAAAAGAAAATGAGGATGAACAAGATGAAGTGATTCAATGTTTTCCTTTCCTAATGCAGTGTCCACAGTAGATAGGAAGAAAACCAGAAATAAAATCTTCCACAAATACTCATTCCAGTTTTAAACAAGCATAGCTTAAAAATATTTGTGCTCCTTTTTTAGCAAGCAAAATTAATGACAGAGGAGAACGTTATGTGAATATTGTAAAATATTTTTGACAACGAGTTTATAATTTGTACTTGCATATGTACAGTTTTGCCTGCTCATTAAAGAAATATCAATACATTTTATGGCTTATCAACCCAGAGTAACTCAAACTTTAGTATTCAGATTTGTGAATTATTCATAGAAGCTACACATCAGGAACTATTTATGGAAATGTTGCTGAAAATAGTACTCTATGTTTAGACTGACTCTAGTTAAAAAGGAAGCTAATTTTGTTAAATTGTTTAGATCACAGTATCTTTATATTTATTTTGAGTATATAGTGCAGTCTATTTTTAACTCTGCTGGCAGTGTGTTTCTCAGCACTTCTTAGAAGCCTATGATACAACAACACTTCTACTACTGCAATTTTTATTTCCCAGTTATTCATACTCAGGTATTGAGTATAAATACTCAATATTCCCTACTACTGTTTGTAGCAGAACCACCCAAAGTTTATGTGGAAACAATTACCTCTCTCTCATTCCACTATCTAACGTTTCAAAATCAGAACCTGTAAGTATCACTTAAGTAACACTTACAAAGCAATATCTGTTTTTACTCACTGCTGGGAAGGGAAATGTATTCTCCTAAAGTTCTTGCTAAAAAGTATTTCCATACCATTATGGAAGACAGCAGAGAAAATAGGCAAGGGGTCTCTGACTCATTGCGTAGACTCAAGGATAAAAAGGGATAGAAAAGGTACAGTCACTGAAACCTTGCAGGAAAATATCAAGTACTATTCAGTGGCAGGGAAGAGTGAACGAGTAAGGGGTAACTGCTTTTTCTTCAAAATATATCTGAGAAGTGTGTCAAAAAACAAACAAAGCAAGGAACAAGCTACAATCTATTTGAAATAGAATCTTACACAGTATGATTTACAGCTGCTCCCAAGTTTTTATCATTCTCTTTAGCCATCACTTTAAAGTACCTTGCAACAAGGAAAAAAATGTTCTTTCCTGCTACTTTTCTACTTTCATGCCACAATAGACTTTGAAGTCATTTATTCAAACCTTTAAATAATGTGCACAATTACATAAATACGTTTACAAGGATAAGTGGAAATAATTAGCTGCTTAAATTTATTTTTTTTTCACTTTTATTTGCTTATTTTTTTCTTCTGTAATTATATAGATCTTTGAAAGAAGTGTCTATACGGATAGATAGCTGGATATTCATGAACAGAAGGAAAAAAGTCTCATTAGGTGTTGTCATAAATGAAAACACTACTTTAAGATGAAATGGCATTTTCTTTGCTGCTACCAAGACATGAAATAGCATTTCTAAGTCTTAGTATTCTCTCACATTGCACTGACTTAAGCAAACATTAAGGTAATACCTTAATACCACCAATATTTACAAAATATATATAATATATATATATATAATTTTTTTATATATATATAATTTAATATTAATATTAATATTAATATTAATATTTAATATATATAATTTATATATATATAATATATATATATATAAAATTCTTACTTATTTTATATCTTACTCATTTTGTTTATTTCAAGACCATTTTTCTATTAGATTTTCACTAAAATATGT
Organism: Anas platyrhynchos; assembly: GCF_047663525.1. Classification (NCBI taxonomy): domain Eukaryota; kingdom Metazoa; phylum Chordata; class Aves; order Anseriformes; family Anatidae; genus Anas; species Anas platyrhynchos. Next base: position 2,524,093 of record NC_092594.1, read on the forward strand.
ATACATACAATTTCAAAGTTGTGAGCTTCAGTACTCGCAGAAAAGCAAGAAGGCAACTTCTATGTTTTCTCATCCATCTAGGAAACAAATACCATACCATGGACTTACTATATAACATATATTTATGTATTATTATTATATGTAATATTATTATATAACTATTATATGGGATATGTAAGTGAATATATAATTATGAATGGATACGGTGTGTAGATTTGTCTTGAACTCAATCTTTAAGCTAAAAGAACTTGAACCAAATCTTTAATCATGTTCCTGGGAGATGCTAACCCATCCTCTTCTGTGTCTGTCCAATTTTTTTTTCCTCCTGAGGAAATCCTACAGTAGGCAGAATAAACTACAGATAACTTCCATATGAGAAAGTGTAAAGAAGACTGCTATTTTGGGATCCATGGGGGATGCATATAGCACAATTTCAAAGTCATAAGTTTCCTTATGCTGTAGCTACAAAAGGCGTGCGTTGGAGTTAAGTTAGTCTGAGGTACAGTTGAAAAGCATTAGAACACCTAGGCCAATGTTTCTGCTTGAGGATCGATAGTTGCAAACAGTATCTGCACTGCAGCAGGCAAATAGAGGCAAAGACCAGGGATTGACTTATGACCACAGAACATCAGACAGGCATCTGATTCTAAAAGTTCTGTTTACCCAAGGGAGGCAAAGGCCTGAGCTGTTTTACAGCTTTTATTTATTTATGCTGGAAAGTTATAAAGACATTGTATCAGAAAAATACAATCACACTGCACTCCAAAGCAAGTCCTTGGGGGAAAGAATGATTTTATTTTCCTATTTCAGAGCTCTTTTTCTTTTAGTGCCTGAAAAAATAAAACTTTTTGAAAGTTTCTCAAACTTCAGATTGCTTAGTTACTTTTGCTCTGGGATTTCTGAAGATTCAAAAGGGGGACTGACGGGGAAGCCCTCTTACACTGAGAACTGTAAAAGCCAACATATGAGTGCTGCAGGAAAGGGAGAATGGAAATTAATTCCTTCATTAACACCAGATGAAGTGACTGTGCCCAAAGGGAAGAAGCCAGGCACAGCAGATCAATGCAGACAGCATACTGCTTGAATCATTCTGTGACTTTGGATATTTCCAAGAACAGACCAGAATTTTACTAAGGATGCCAGAAGCTGTAACCCTTCTGATAAGCCCTTTTGCTTTGGCCGTTCAGGTTGTATGTGGTACAAGAGAATAACATAAAATCATCTTCTCTTCTCTCCGGCCTCTGCTTCTAGCTGGAAGGTGCTCCAGCCCAAAAGCCCTGTTAGCAGTCAGGCAGGCAGAATTGTACCAGTTGAGGGTCTGACCCTAACCAACCTCTGCCATAATTTTGTGGTGCTACCAAGTCCTAAGGTGATCCTGCCATCCCCAAGCCAGTAATTACTGGTTATACGTGGAATGACACCTACCCATCACTAAAAAGCTCAGGGAATGGTACAGAATCAGGCCACCATTTAACCTCCCAGCCCACATTCCCTTCTCCTCAGTAAAGTAATACTACACTGAAATAAAACGATGTTCTGGGAGGCATTTCTGTCACCCATTCTAGCACTAAAGAGCAGTCTGACTGTTTCATGTGCGGCAAAATTCTTGATCATCTTTTCTCTTCTGCTTGAAAGATTTTTAACAAAGAAAACAATGCTACCATTTGTGACAAACAGTTGTCCATTATTACAGGTTGCTCTGAGCTGACCAGACATGTATAAAGATTTTCTTCCCCTAGACAGTAAACAGAATTGTTATGCTTTGGAAGGGATAAATCACCCAGAGTGTTTTCATTCTGTGTATCTGGTGAGCCAACAAGCAAAAGCAATGTCCAAGAGAACAAAATTCTAACATCCCATAAACGGGTGTGTAAACAAGGCAGTATTCTGATGACAGCTCTCAGGTTTGCTCCCAAATAGCTAAAGACACAGCAGGGCTCTGTTTTTAAAGACAGATGAACTTACATAATCTGCATTCATTTAATACTCAGAGGCACCACTGATGATCACCTTAAGGTAAGCTCAGAGTTGTGTTTCATACACAGAAAAGCCTACAATGCTAGGCTCGTTGATACTGAAGATTTTGCTCTTCCTTTTTTCCTGTCAGTTATCATGCAGGCACTGTTTCCCTATCTGCTAACACTAGGACTGAAAATCCATGAAATACAAATATGGTGGTTTTGAATCTCAATTTTCAAAGACTATTTGGAGAACAGTGCAATAGCAGGATGAGAAAAATGGAATGGGATCTTTTGTCTCTCTACACAGTGACAGGCAACACCATTTCTCCTACCAGGCACACTTGCAGTCAAGAAAGTACATTTAGTGAGAGACAATATGGAGCAAAATCCTCAATCCTTAACTGAATAAGAGTTTAGAGATTTAGCTCTCCATAACAATTGTTTCACATTATTAATATCTGACTGCCTTTACCACATTTAATAAGGTAATGGTGTCATTAGTGACTAGTATTTGCATAATTTAGAAACAAAGCGCATTTAGGTGATGTCTCACACATGCCCATATATTCTTCATACACTATGAAGTAGTGTATAGACATGCTGAGAGTCACACAGAGCATACATTTTTATCATGTTTAGGGCACTCCTTCTATCCCAAACCTACAGCTTATGGGCTAGATTTCATCACAGGAGTACTCCAGTACAACCAACAAACTTGACATTTAGTTCTATCACTATTGCAGTCACTCCCATGCTTCAGGAATTTAACTGTAGCTCCATCCCCATGACAAGAACACATTGTCACAATGTTCATGTCATATTGGAGGCTTTTAGAACTGCTTTTTTTTGGGGGGGGAAGGGCGGAGGGGGGGGGGTTGGCTGGACTGACCATTTTGAAATACTATGACATCCTTAGGTTAAAGTTGATATTTAAATTAAAATTATTGTTACTACCAAAGAGAAATTAAGGAGTAATTTGTAAGTGAAAGTCAATGAAATGGTAAGAGTTCAGTCCAACTTATTCTGGACTTAAATGCTTAATGTCTTTCTGTGAATTAAAATTTCGCTGAACAAAGAACCTGAGATTGGATAACCTACAAGTAACCCATATGCGGTAGCTCTGTGGAGTCCCTTTGAGGAAATCCCATGGTACTGGGGAGGTTGGCTCATTAACTGGGCTGCTGGGCCAGCTTCCACCTCCCTGGAGTTCCCACAGCATGCCTATCATGAAATCCTACTGTAAAATTAGTCTGCTCTTTACTGACTGAACCTGAGAAGTTGAAAGTGCAGTAGAATTATTTTCCAAGTGGCACAAATTGATCCCTTATCCTTAATGAAATTTGTGTTCCAAACCCTTCAAGCTTTTCTAGTGTGTAGGGCACAATTCATTTCCGGATGATCTAAGAGCACTCTTCCTGTCATTATAAGATTAAGCCTTTGGAAACTATATAGGTCATCTATATCTAAATTACACTGTCAGGATGCAGTTCTTAATGAGCATTACGTTGTTTTACTATTACATGAACAGCACAAAGAAATAATTGTTTCCCCCTTTCCTTTCAATGGCATTAATTATAGCTATTAGTGATAAGAAAATTTATTATTCTTGTCACACTGGCTCATCTGCAAGGGCAGGTATCTTGGGGAGAGAAAAGGCAAAGCTATATCTGTTCTTGAATCCCTCCCTGCTCTGTAATTCTGTATAGCTCTCTGTGGGAAGAACAGGACTCATTCTTCCTTATTTCCTTCAGCAGGCACATAGCTGATTTCATAATATAAGGCTGAGTTTTTAATGCTTGCAGTGTTTAACAAAATAAGGAAGAGAATACTGTTTGATTTCAGATGAGAGTTTTCAGGAATATATATTCCTTTATCAACTGGAGGAAGGAGGGAATCATCCAGAGCTGCTTGGATTTGAGTGTTTCTTCCTGTTTCTATTCTTACTCCATCTCTGACAACTAAAGGAGTAATGTGGAAAAAATATTTGTAAAGGGAAACAGGAGGAATCCTTCCTTTGTTCACTCTGACACTTCTTTGGCATTTATTTTATCTCAGTTTGGCAAAATCACAATGCAGCTGTTTAGAAGTGTTATTTAGTCCATTATGAGCTCTGCATGAAGTATTTTTAGAATTGATTTTGTTGAGCCTTCTCTGTTTTAGTAGTTATTTCTAATTCATATGAGTTACATGAATCTGAGAGCTCCATTAACCTTCATTATGCCATCTCTGCAGCTCATAGCCTGAGCACACATGCAAACACAAAGAAAAGATGAACACAAACCAGAAAGTCTTAAAGGGATAAAAATGTAACAACTGGTTTGACGAGAAGCTAAGAGGCATGGCTAACTTACATATACTAAGATAACACAGTCTTTCTATTTGACTTTTTCAGGTACATTTTCTCTTAAACTCTGAGCCCTGCATCATCCTAGAAATACAACTGAACTGAATTATCTTTGAGTGCTTTATGCTGACAGAGGCTGTCATAAGACCTTTTTCCTTAAATTGGAAATGAGCAAATCTGCCTCAAACTAACAAAGACTTCAGGCCATGCAGATCTTTCCTTTTGCTCTGAAGTCTCTGAAATCACCTGATGGAATTTATCATCTACGAGTTACAGAGTTGTCACTTGCAACTTGTAACTATGCACTGGGGTATGTGATGGAATGTGCCACTGGGAATGAGCAGATCTAAAAGCTGGTGCTATGGAAGAGAGAGGAAAAACAGTCATGCAGTCAGTGCTGTAAATTGTGTGTGGCCTGAAGTTCACAAACTTTATTCTGAACACACAGCTGGCACACCCTGTGCTCCCTTTAGGCTTTAAGTTACTTCCAGTTCATTATTTTCTTCATTAGTGTTGCCTGAATTATAAAAGAAGATATACCATATTTATAGTTATACTTTATCCTATGACTCTATTTTAAATACAGTAGTGACTCTCCATTTGTTTCCCACAACAGTTTCTTAGAGCACTTATATTTCAATTGATATGAAGCTACTTGTATTAAAACAACCTCAGCCACTCTCACAGATGCATCCTCCCTCTTACGGCACCGTGGAAGGTCTAGGGCAAGAAGCTGGGGTGTTGCTGCCCTCTGGAAGTGCTCTTCTCACCTGCACAGCACAGGAAACACATGTGCCTGGAAAGGTCTACCTCAGTGCTTCTGTTTCACTAAACACAAGTACACATCTTTGAAACCAATGTTATTTGATCATGTGACATTGAAATACCAATATATTGAGTGATGATAATAATGTCCTATATTTTTAGAAATTCATATTGTGTTTTACAAAATGCTTTAGGAAGTTCCATACACAGTTTCCTCAATTCTAAGTATTCTTTTCAGTTCCTGTGAGTAACCCATAATTTATGTTTATGAGCAGAGGCAGAATTTGTATTTCACATTCTGGAGCATATTCTGTTAATTAGAAGATATCAAAGACTGTATCACAAGCAGGGAAAAAAAAAAAAAAAAGCAATAATAGTCATGGCTCTGTATGGTGAAATAAGAGGTTTTCTGCCATAATTTGATTCTTGAAATACAGTCAACTTGTAGCAGGAAACTCTCCCCAGTTTTTCGTAGGAGTGAAAGAGGTTTCACTGGGTACTGGTTGTAGGAAATGTTATTCACATTTAAATTTATGCTTCAGTAAAACTAAATCTAACTTGGGTTGTTTGTTTTATGCATGGAATAAAAAACATCAAAAAACAACACTATACACAAGACTTTTTAGTGACACATGCACACTCCTTTACTATTGATAAGGAACTCAGAAGAAATGGTAACACTGTTCCTTTTCCTTCTAAACTGTATTTTAGCACTAGAACCTGGCATTTGCGCTGCAGTTTCCTAAAGATTACAGCTTTTTCACGAACCATTGACACATATCCAATAAAAGACCAGAGGAGGAGGACTAACATAATAATAAATCACTTGCACTACTGAAGTCTTGGTGTTGCCAGGAGAACCTGCTTGTCATAACATAAATCAGAGCTGACTGAAGCACACAACACCAACAAATGATCATCTTAGAGGTCCAGGAAAACAGTGAGCAAAAGAGTCACATTATTATAGCCTAGAGACCTCTTCATGCAGAGACATCCTTCCTCAGCCGGCTCAGGACAGCCTGAGAGTCCCAAAGCATCCAAACAAACCAGAAGGTGTCTGTTTCTTGAATTATGTCAGCCCCAGTTCTTACTCTTCTGTTTCATTCTGCCTCAATGTGAAAGGGTTCAATTTTCAGCTACAGTAGTGTTGTGGTTTAACCCGGCCGGCAGCTAAACACCACGCAGCCGTTCGCTCACCCTCCCCCCTCCCTCTCCGGGACGGGGGAGAGAAATGGAAAGTGAAGCCCGTGAGTTGAGATAAAGACAGTTTAATAAGACAGGAAAATAATAATAACAAAATAATAATAAAAATAATAACAATAATAATACAATGATGATAATAGGAAAGTAATAATAGTATGTACAAACAAGTGATGCACAATGCAATTGCTCACCACTCGCTGACCGATGCCCAGCCTAACCCCGAGCAGTCCGGCCCCTTCCCCCCCAGCTAGCCACCCCTATATATTGTTTAGCATGACGTCAGATGGTATGGAATACCCCTTTGGCTAGTTTGGGTCACCTGTCCTGGGTCTGTCCCCTCCCAGCTCTTACTGCACCCCCAGCCTGCCCGTTGGCAGGACAGAGCAAAAGGCTGAGATGTCCTTGGCTTAGTATAAGCACTGCTCTGCAACAATTAAAGCATCGGGGTGTTATCAGCACTCTTCTCATCCTAAGCCAAAACACAGCATTCCACCAGCTACTAGGAAGAAAATTAATTCTGTGCTAACTGAAACCAGGACAAGTAGTTTTCTTTTCGTAGATTGTTAATATATTACCTAGTGGGAATATTATGCCAGACTGAGGAAAAATCTTATTAAAAAGGGTCACTATAATAACGAATAAAGAATATTACCTCATTTGGCTTTCCATAATTACATTCCACCAATTGCTCTAAGCCCATACACCTACTGCCTCTCTTGTTTCTTTACCCTGACTGCCTCTAGCTGAAAAGAGGGAATTATCCATTAAATCTCAGGTTATTCTATTACTGCATACATCTCCTTCCATTTTAATTTGCTATTTTATTGGGATAGCTCTGTTTTCCTTCTTCCCTATTTTTCATGTAATCTTGTAAGTCTTTGCCTACGTAGTATATTTTTTCCCCTTTTACAATAGATGGCAGACTGTGTCCCAGACCCAGAAGGCTAAAACTGAAGTACAAATACAGCCTGTGAATTTTCTTAGTTTCTTCAAAATTACTGAAGACTGACTTTGTGCATTAATGTAACTGTCCATACAGAATGCTGGAAGGCTTTTATCCTAATAGCTACATGCACAATGCATGAAACAGCAAACCGTGTTACAGTTGCATTGCAGTTCATATGCCTTTGGCATAACTAATGGCTGTAAGTAATATGGGGTTTATCATCTGTCCTTCAACATCTGATAAGCCATATTCTCCTTCAGGGATGCTTTTCTTTTCCAAAACACTGATATTTGCCACTGTCAATCCTTTCAGTTTCTATTTCATTTGTAAAGGGTCTGTGTGGTCATTTTAGCCAATTTTCTCCGGATTATCTCAGTGCTGGGTAATATGTTTAATTATCTTCTCTACAATTATCTAATACTTAAAATTTTAAGTCCATGGGTAGACTGCAGGGCCAGTTTTCTCTCTTCTTCTGTTTAGCAAGCTCCTGAAGAATTGTTTTGTCTAATGAAGCAGTACTTGCATTTTGTGCTCTGAAACAATGTTATTTCCAATTCATTACATAAGGAGAAATGAGGCATCTTGTGAAGTAAGCATTAGACTGTGAGGTCAGAAAGTCTGCATTGCTAAGACAGATTGGTCTTTGGGGAAATTGGATATTTCCACCCTACTAAAAAGCCATTATAATTACATTCTTGTGACTGCCAAGCGAGCTGCACTAGAGACTCCATTCATTCCCTCTTAAATGCATACTTAATGCATCTGACTTCTAATACCTCACTTCTAAGTCAAATCAAGAGATCCAGCCATTCCTGTGACGAATCTATTTGATCTCCTGATTCCCAGCATTCACTCCTGTATTGGTGTCGTTTGGCTCTGGCCTGCTTACCAAGTCCAGGACAACATAAACTTGCAGCAACACAGGAACAAAGTCTTCTGAATTAAACGCTAATTCCTCAAAGGCACAAAGTACAAAAAGAAAGAACAAAAACAATAACTGGCTTTTGTAGCTAGACAGTATTTGTAACCTTTATATTTATATTTGTAACTCTGGCTTTACAACTTTATCCCTAAAGTAGAACAGAACGGAGAGAAATGGTGCTGAAGTTCCTCTCATCTTCTGTATAAACCAGTCCTTTTCTACCTCCTCCACTCTACCTCCTTGCTCTGATATTTTCAGGTATAGAATTGCCTGTGATCCCACAATTCAGGCTCAGGAAAATACTCCATTTAAGGCTGCAGGAGTCAGACATACTTTCTTCTATACTCATAATCAAGTCATTGTTATTTCAGCCCACTAAAAGCAGTTTACCTCAGCCTTACTTTTACTAACATTTCATTTCCTAAAAGTTTCAAGTTAACTATACGCATTGAGAAGGGATAGCATCAAACACATGAGCTCCATTAAAATACAATATCTTATTGTATTTCAGAATAAATACTTACAAATTCTACATGTTTTATTTCCTTCTAGGACTGACAATCATCTCAAGGGATTTAGAGCCATGACATTTTCCTGTAAACATCTGGAAATTTGTAGCAGGAATGAAAGTCATCAAGGCACACTGCTTGGGATTCTGCTTTATGTTTTGTTATTCTAAACATACTGCACAGTCCAAGAATCATTTTTAGGTAATTAATCATACCCTCAAGGAACTACTAGGGAAGTCCACATAAGGAAGGCTTGGGCTTTAGGAAATCTAAGTCTATGCTTTCTTAATACGGGTATCCTCAAGCTACAACACCTTATTAACATATTGGATTTTGCTAGGAAAGTTGGGAAATCTGGAGACAGATTTGAAATTGGAGAGTCATGTGAAAAGAGATCTAGACCTGGGAATCTGATTCCGAAATCAATTGTTCTAAGCACAAAGCAAACTGCAGCACAGAAAATTAATCCATGTTACAGGAGCATGTAAATGAGCCAAGCAAAAAACGAACAAAAAGTCATATAATTCATTAAACTAACTGATAGAGTTGGATAAAACAATTTGCTAAGGGAAAAAAATCTGGCAACTTATATTGCTTAGGAAACCATAACCACAAGTTCTGAAGAATCAAGAAGCACGCATACTGCAATCAGCTTCTATGCAGCTCAAGCATGTATTTTAACAATAAGCAAACATGAAAGACTGCCAGCAGCAAAACATTCAGTTAGATTTCAGGATAAAACAAGATTGCTTGAGTGTCACCAGTAAGTGTGTGTTTGTGGTCTGCTTTCCCAGGCACTAACCCATTCCCATAGACTCACTTTTGTGTTTATAGTGTGGCTATATCCAGTATCCTGTTGTACAATGACCAAAGAATTTTTCAAGTCTCTACCTATTTGTCAAAAGAACAGAAGTGTCTAAACTGATATTTATTCTCATCCCTTTGAAATGAGAAAGTTTTTCAGCCCAAAATATCTATTCATATTATTAATAAACCATTAAATGTATGTGTAATGACCTGATTTGAAAGCCTTCCCCAGATCATTGCCATTTGTAACCTAGGGACTGGCTTCTTTAATGTATTAGCAATTAATTCAAAGGTAGCATTCCAAAATGTTTGTTTTTATATCAAACTTGTTTAACAAGATCTTCACTGATTGTTTTGAATAAACCTAATGCCACATTCCATGTGACCAGCTATCACTTGAATATTTGCCACACAATCTGGTATTTCACCCTACTAGTTTTTGACCATCTCCACTAGTTTTTCTCCTCTTGTTGCTCTTTTTTTTGTTTTGTATTCTAATAACTGTAACTCATCATCCATTTTCACATCTATGCATGTGGCATTTGCCCGCGTCACTTTATTCTTGCAGTTCCCCTTGCCTGGAAAAAAATCAAGTAGAACAGATTTGCTTTTGTGTCACCATGATAACACAGCTTTTCTTGTTTAGTGATCCATAAGAGATTTGTTTTTACATATTTTTTAAATGATCTGTGTATCTTTGCAAATTATATTTATACTGCTCCTGAAATTCCATTTTTTCTGTGCTCCTCTATTAATTTGATATACAGTCCTTATTTAATTACTATCTCTATTTGCATAATAGAAATCATTTACCCAGTCCCAATAAAGTGCACTTCTGTTTCAGTGCATTTTCAAATGGCTGAGCTTTGTGCTTCTGTGTGCTCTAATGCTTCTGTAGTCTTTGCAAAGTAACTATTACCTGATGAGATTTTTTTTTTTCTAACTTCGCATTGCTGGAGAGAAATGATGGAATGGTTTAAGTAAAAGCACAGAGGTGGCACCACGGTGGCTATACCATTGTGGTATAGTTTTAGCTATTCTTTATAAAGTATAGATGCACATAGTGACCATGTAGCGATTATCCTTTTCCTAAAGCAACTCTTACAAGTTGGTACGGTTGATACATATGGTATTTAGAGAACAGCACCTGATTTATGTTAACTAAACACACTGCTCCAGGACTTTATAGGCTGCCATATATGTGTTTTTAAGATCAGAATTTTTATTTTTTAACCTCTAATCACTATGAAATTCTGCTGGGTGTTACACTGGGTGACAGTTCTCTGAAGAATTCTGTTTAATCCTTCAGACAGCATAAAGAAATACGATATTTTTACTTGTGCTAAACTTGGTGAGCAAAGCTACTCGATGTTCTATAGTAGGGGATCTCAACTTCTCAGTCTCTTCTATTAAGAAGCAATATTCATCACAGGGTCATGGAAGTAACAGTCTTCCTTCTGATTCTGCCTTAAAATATTAAGCTGATGATTCCTTTGTAAACATGTACTGTAATTTCAAAGCAGCCTATTTTCCAAATATCACTATTTAAAGTCACTTGCATTTTGTGACTTCAGAGAAAGTACTTGAAGCCCACCAAAGTCATGAGTAAGGAACAGCAGCGAGCACCACTCTGGCTTCCATGTTGTAGCAGTACTGTTGCTGTAGCCATCACAGCATAATAAGCATGACAGACTTTGTGAGGAAATCTGGTGTTCCCACTCTTTGATAATAGAAATCATTTACCCAGTCCCAATAAAGCGCACTTCTGTTTCAATGCATTTTCAAATGGCTGAGCTTTGTCCTTCTATGTGCTCTAATGTTTCTGTAGTCTTTGCAAAGTAACTATTTCACTAAGAAAAAAAAAAAAAAAAAAAAGTGTTCAAGGAGTTCTTGGGAACACAAGCTCAGTTTCCAGTCCAAAGTAGCAAGAACCACTCCAAAAATTAAAAACAGTTGAGAAGTTTGAAGATTGCTCTTGCTTCTGAGACAACTTCTGCTACTGCTTCAGCTACTCGCCTAAAAAAAAAACAAAAAAAGAAAAAAAAAAACAAACTTGACTGCTTCTCCTAATTGTATCAGTTCGTCTAATAAAGAACATAATAATTTTCTAATGAATGTTACCAGCACTTAATCTAAGCCTCTACATACCACCTACTTGGATTCCTCAAAATTATTCTCACCAAAACAACTTGAAAGTCACAACAGTTATTTGAATGACCTTGTGCAATTCTGAGTTATTCAATATTCTGAAAAATTATTTGGTTAAATGCAAAAAAAAAAAAAAAAAAAAAAAACAAAAAAAAACAGAAGTTAAACATTTTAAACATCCAATAGTTTAGATATAATAGCTTTTTTAAAAAAAGGTTGTTCAATCTTTTTTTCTTTTTTTTCCCTGAGATTTTCAGAAACTAAGAACAACATTACACTTCATATGTTTAAATACAGATACATCATCAAAGGTAGCTACTACTTCATTCAGGAGAATTTCAGCACCAACATTACTAATGAGCTACTGCTAATTAATAAACTATTACTGAGCTATTACTAATATAGCTCAGGCCACCCAAAGCTCTTTTTACCTTTTGGGAAGGCTCAGGAACTCCATGTTACATTTATGATGCTGATGTTTGTCCACCTCCAGCAGATAGTATTATAGCCATTCAACAGCTTACAGAGCTGAACAGCTTTGGGCTGTACCAATCCAAAATATTTTTAATTCATCATACTATAAATGAAAAAATGTGCATGTTGCTAACTTTATCTACTGAGTTTCCCTTTAACTCATTTCATGCGATAAGTCATCTGCATCCTGAGCACACTGAACAACAAATCAAAGATCTCAGTGTCCAGAGGCACAGCTTAAAAAAGTAATTAAGTAATTCATCCAAGCCAAAAGAACTGTCATGTATCTCTTGTGCAAATCATGCAAGTCACGCTTTTCCTTTAAACTGACTGTGATTATTTGACTATAATGAGCAAAAGCTATTTGCAAAGTGACTGTCATTTAATTAAGTTACTCCAGAGCTAAAATTTAGCACATTTTAAAACTCCATTTAAATTCTTCCATGAAAACCTGGCATAAATTCAAGCTGGGTTTTGCTGAAGTGCTTTTCAGGAAATGACTTTTATTATCTGTAAAACATGCATGTTGTAGTAAAAGAAACAGAGCTCTTGATGGAGATAATTCATTAAAATATTAATAACAGCCTTCAGCCTGAAAAAAAAATTGCCCACTGCAAATTTAAAGTCTGCAGAACTTTGTTTGCTAAATAATCTAACATAGAGAAACTGCAACAGCTAAGTATTTGTTTATTTTATTACTATTCACAGAGCAAATTTCTTTAAAATTACGTACTGTCTATGCATCATGCAACTTTTCTTGTTATTACTGACTGATCACTTAAGTAATGTATTAATATTTCTACTTTCCTTGCTCCTTTTACTCTTTTCTTCCCCTAACTGCAAGAAACCTTATGAGAAGTACACAGGCAGCAAAAGTTTTCCTAGAGCAAACATGTTTTCAAGTTGGAGAAAGTACTTTCATCTTTTTTCCCCCCCTACATTATGTTTCATTAAAGAAAAAACCCTACTTCTTGCAAATGGTCCAATGACATTCATCTAGTGTGAAAATGATGAACATCATCATCCCAAAGCACTAGCTGAGGTGGCCTCCATCTGTCCTTATTTGTGACAGACTGACTATGGGTTATATTCATAAGAAAACCAATGAACAATAATTTGCTAGTCCATCAAAAGTGAAAAGTCAGTAAGAAAAGAAGCATCTGTGAAATGTAGTTTCTTCAGGTTCCCACTTCCCACTCAACCACTGCAATATTTTCTTCAGCTTCTTCCTATTTCTGTCAAACCAACTCTTTTTATAGAGATTTTAAATCATTTTATTATAGTTATAAATCTAAAAGTGATTTCCAGAACTAACAATGATGGACATGACTGCTTTCTTATTGCTATTTAATTGCTTTAACAGCACCAGCACTTTGACAAATTGGCTAAGACATAGCATTTTTTTTTCCAGTTTCATTTTAATAGTCTTTACATTTATTGTTTAACCTCTTGGTGCCTTTACAAAATTATTCTGTATATGGTGATGTATTCAATGCCAGAAAACGTAAACCTTGGCTTGGAATGTAGTAACGCAAGGCAAAAGCTCAGAACAGAATTTTTGCTTGGCCAGGACAGACTATTGTAAAATACAGAAAAGAACGGTATAGTTGCAATCATTTCTACATTATGCTTATTAAACTGCAGAATGGCAAGTCAGACCTCTTTACTGGAAGAGTGCCTTACCCACAAATTGCAATGTACACAGGGTTTTTGAGTTCCCTTAAAATAGAGTATAAATATCTATTCCCTCTTTGTATCCATCCTTCTTTGCAGTTAAACTATTTTCATAGTCCGAATGTTTGTAATCCTGTAGTACATAGGATTATAGAAGCTTTAAACATTTGCCATTTTGATCCCCTAGCCACCACACTCCTGCCTTTGAGCAAACAGTGCCAGCTCCCTGTAATCACCGACTGCCAAACACTGCAAGCACACATCGACCTGAAGAAGGTTCAGTTATACCAGCCACTTTCACAGGGATGGACTGCTGTTCTTAGAAAATACCTTCCCTCTGTTTTCTGACATGCAGGTGAATTCAGAACCATCTAAAACACTGAATTTACTAAATTATAACAAATTCACTCATTTTCATGGCACAAGCCCTACTCCAGAATTATATGATCTACCTGCACAGCGAATTTCAGCCTTTGAATATCTGAGAAGAGCCAAGTTCCTTTTTAAATTTACCTTCTGTGAAAGCCAGCTTCCTCAGCTGCCAACATCACTGAGGCTTTGTTCACTCCCCAGCAGAATAACACGTATTTTGAGAACGGGAAAAATTACAAGTGGTTAAAAGCCTTAAGCAAGAGGATTACCGCAGGAGGGATTATGCATAAATCCTTATATGCAGCCATAGCGGTTTTCAAAAGAATTAAACTGCAGTACTGTGTTGAGCCCAAGCAACGCCAGGTCCAGGAGCATATCACATCGCACCCAGTTGTCCTGTGTCCTGTCGCTCACGACAAGAGGAGGGACCTCAAGGTTTTCCAAAGCATGCAGATTCTCAGCCTTTGCTGGGGGGAAAGGACTCTGCACAATCTTTCATCATTCTCGACTAGGTAGATGTTAGTCCTCACTTCTAGCAATTCACACCACCCACTAAGCCCCCTGCAGACGCACTGCTTCGTTACTCTGTGCACTTGGGGGTTGCTAACTGCACAACACAAGGGAATAGGTGAGAAAGAAAATGAAAATGCTCTCCAAGAACAATGTCCCTTCATTCAAAGGGACTAAGAGCATCCTGAAAAATAAACAAACAGATAACAAAGGCCACTTACTTTAAAAAGAATGTCACCTCGAGCACCAGTATAAGGATAAGGATAGAACAGACTTCTCATAAGCCCTCCCCTCATACTCCTCCCGTCAGTGGAGATGCCTGACCAGAGTAACTACCATGTATGTAGGCAAAGACAAGGCTGGTGTAAGAATGTTCTCCAGAAAGGCCACACGCCTCTCGATCCACTCTTGCAAAGAGCCTGGACATTACTACTTACAAGTCACACTGCCGAGCCAGAGGTTTTTGTTGAACATAAATGGAGTTAGATGAAGCAGCTCGGGATTCCCCCGGGTTTCTAAATTCAGAGAACTAGAATTGAACTGAAAGGGCAAAGATGTGCTTTCACTGAGCTGAAGGTGGACTAAGAACTGTAATTGCTATTCAAATTTTGAGAATTTGGGTTTATACACACATTAGCCTCACTTGAATAATTACCAGTGCTCAGGAACATGACTAATGCACTTTTTTTTTTTAAATCCACATATTGCTGAGCCACCACCAGAATACATTACATGAAGAAAAAGAAAGTACACGCTACAGAACAACACCACGGTACCATGGGAAGCTGTGACTTCCATGCATGAGCTTAATTCCTAAACCTAACCTGTCAAAGTACTAACTTAGAGTGGCTTAAGTTTCCTGACTTTGCTCTGCTTCAAAGGAAACTATTTAAGAAATCTGAGACGTGACTGTGCAATCACTTTGATCTCTGTCTACATAAAATGCAGTTTTAGGCGAAGCTTTTATACAGAAGTCATATATTTTCATACCAAATAAAACTTTTTTTTTGTAGCATTTACCCATGAATACAGCTTTCAATTCTAAGAACTGTTTGGGAGGCTAACATATTTTTTCACACACATTTATAAGATGATATGAGGGTTAAGTGACTGCTACTGAATTAGCTATTTCCTCTTTCTTACAGTCACTATTCCTCTTCCTCCATCCAGGATATAATTAGACATTTTTATGCATTTGTGTGTGTGTTCCCATATTTATGACTCTCAGAACATTTACTTTGTTAATATTCCTAATACTGATGTTAATTACTTTTATTATACAGAGTTTATCATACTTCAACGTGACAACATAAAGTAGGGCTGTATTCTCATTTATATTAGACCCTGTTTAAACCATATGAAAATCTAACAGGAACTCAAAGTAAATTGAATATCATAGACTAGAAAAGCCTTATACCTCTTATTTAATAGCAATAAATTGGGGCATTCATATGCTATCCTTAGTAATACCTTTTACACTGCAAATAATTTATAAATGAATAGTACCAAGCTGGCATACAAGTATCTCAGCTGACAACACTGAAATTGTTAGATTTAGACAGTTCCATATAAGATAAAAATATGGCACGTGCAGTCATTCTGTATAAATAATTTAGCTTTCACTCTAAGATAATTTGGCTCCAAAAAGAGAAAATTACTATGCCAGTAAAATAATAATAATAAATCCCAGTAACTTGTTTTAAAAGAATAGTGCTTAGATTTTAGAAGCATTATTGCTTTCTAGCTCTTGTTCATAAGACTATTTCTTAGTAGCATATCAAGAACTGGAAATGTGAAATTGCACTTTTTTTTCTTTAAAACAGAGCTTCCGTGAAACATAGGAAATAAAACAAAAACTTATGATCTAACTAGATGAGAACAACCCTTCAGTTTTTCTATGGTTTCTGAAAAGGTCTTTGTATATATGATTGCAAGTATGTTTCTCATGAAAATTTTCTATTTGCTTGCCATTTTTTAATTTCCCCAAACGTTTATGGCAAAATAAAGCTAAAATTATTTCAAAGTTTCTGTTCTTTAACAGAAAGGTTTTTTAAAGCATTCCTCCAGTTCTAATAAGAACACAAATAAAATGTAGTTCCAGTGAGCACTTCCACTGTTTAGGAAAAATGATATTTTAATTGTTCCCATGGATGGGTTCCTTTGCATACCACTCTGGAGTAGCTATTTGACAAATGGGTGCATGGCATAAGAAATATTGCCTATGCTGATGCTGCACAAGTCAAGTCCATGTTTAGGGGAAAGGTGTAGCCTATGTAAAAAAAAAAAAAGTCTAGCAGCAGCATAGGACACAGCTTCTAAATACTTAAGGTCCTAGAAAAGCATTTTTGCAGCTTTCCAGTGTAAGCTACACTACCATCAATCCCTGGGCTAGGGTTGCTTTAGGAGACTCGTATCTCTCTACAATCTGCAATCACGTCACTGCACCGCAGTGCAAATGTGCTTTAAAGCCCTTATGCACTTACAGCAGATCTAACTTCAGCACCGTGGGGAATCCAGATATCACCTGCATGGTAATTTGCAATTATAGAACCAGAAAGAATACTAGAGGAGAATCTCCTGGTATGCTACCTTTAAAGACATATCTAGCAGCAATACTGTGAACCACACATCAGCAGGTTTTCACTTCAGCAGGCAGACTAGTTGGAAGAAAATAAAATTCTAAAATATGTTAATGAATATTCTGTATGTAATGAATATAATGAATATACACAAAAGCCAAGCAGCATATCATCTGTAGAAAAAATCATGTGCCCCCAAACAAACAGCATTCTTTGTGGGAGCTGACAATACATGGGATTAAGGATAATTAGCAGTAATTACTCATCTGAACTTCAGAAAAGTTACTGTCTTTGCAATGTAGTTCGTCAAAGGTTTAAGTCAGGAAGGGACAGACTATGGTCTTTTGTGGATCAGAAAATGTTTAAAAGAAAAACAAAACTATAAACAGCTGCAGCTCAATGTGGTATAAATGTAGCATGACTGTTCTAGGAAATGTGTTGGAACTGGGGGTATTCGTGTGCATATTAAACCTCTAAAGAACACGGGAACAAAAAAGGTGATAAAACTGGTGAACAGCAGAATCTTTTGCGGTTAGTCAGATCTAGAGAGAATGCTGAAGTGCTTCAGAAGAACCTATATGAGAAAATTATACAACATGGAGAAATGATAATTCAGCTCTGAATTAAAAAAATAATAATAAAATAAAATAATTACTTGTGAAATTGTCAGGCTGGCAAGTAATTGCAAGAATTCAGCAAAGAGACTGACTCTCGATGTCATTCAGAACAAATGGGGATACAGGAAAGGGGAAGAAATTTATAGGACATTCATTATTTCAGAGATAAAAGTAACCATTGAAATTATTGAATAAATATAAATTGTATGTATAAGTATAGGGACATGATAATATGTCTACATAACTATGGTGTGCACATGTTAATATACCATAAGGGCTTTACTCTACTTTTCTCTTATGCACTTGGTACACATATCTTGGATTATCAGGCATTTAGAATGTGTGTCCTACCGTCTGCTCAATGCCCAGCCTCTGACAAGCTGCTCTAACAGTTTTAACACTGCAAAGTTTGTAAATACCTTTACACAATGCAGGGGCCTCTTGAGAGCAGATCTTTCTTGTTCCTTCATCCAGTAGTCTTAATGATTTCTCATGGACCATTAAGTTTTCTTGTTGAAGAAAACTGTCTCAGATGTTTTCTCTCCGTTTTTAGGGCCTGGATATTGTAATCTGAATTCTGCACCTATAATCATATTAGAGAAAAAATGATTATTATGTTTCTGTCTACATTTCTTCATGATACTACATTGTATGCTATGTTGTAGGCTGACTGAAATCATGGCCCTGGGCAATTGCACTTGACTGAAATTCACTCCCTTCTAATCTTACGTAGAACTTTAGAGGTGTTAAAGGTCCAACATCGCTGCTGTTCTGGTCTTCAACATTCTGATGACATGGCACTCACATATCTGCTCTATAGCCTTAGTTTTCTGTATTTGTGATTTACATTTTATGTAACTACACCCTAAAATGGGAAAGAGAAAAAAAAAAAGTCAATGCTGAAGGTTGAATTCAGTGATGTTCCATTACATTTTCTGTCTCTTGCTGCTCTAAGAAAATGTTATGCTTGATCCTTCAAGTCATGTTAAAAAGATCTTATTTGTACTTCTGCCATACTACTTTGCACAGCAACCTCATGCTCAGAGGGGAAAAACGGAGCCTGAACACAAGCCCATCTGCTCCACAGGACAAAACCCAACTTTGAGCCACAAAGTATCTCCATAGGTACAGGAACTCTATTTTGGACACTCAAACACCTCCACTCACTCTGCCCTTCTGCTGAGGTAACGCCTGACCAGCCTTTCAGTCTCATTGATGATTTTTTTTTCGTTTCTACTAAGTAACCAAAAGATGTTCTGGCTATTAGATCAAGGTTATGCTTACCAAAAATGCATTTTTCATTGGAAAATAGCAGACTGGAATTAAACACAGCATTTCTTAAAATTGCAGTCTAATCACAACTTTTGGTAAGTATACTTTTCACAAAGGACATAATTAAACCGCAGAACTCCATATCAGTAGATGATGTGCCACCCCAAGTTACCGATGAGTTAAAAAGTGATGAGAAATTCACGGAGGAAAGCTTCCTGGAAAGGCCACTGAACACAGTTACAACCTCAGGCCTTGTAAGCACCACACTTTGCTGGAAGGCTACAGCAAGAAAAGTATTGCAGTATGTTTGCTCTCTTACGCTCCTCTATTAAGCATCTGCTGCTGGCTGTTGCTAAAAAAAGGAACTAAATGAATCAAGGAGACTGATCCAGTGCAACTCTTTTCTTTTTTTTTTTTTTCCCTGGGATTTTGTTTATTTCAAACTGAACAAAAGAATCACAACGCTTTCTTATTCAAACATCAGAATTATTTGCTATTGACTCATAATCTGAAAGCAATTTGAATTCTTTGGAGAAAATGGCCCTTGTACATTATTTTGTCCCAAAAGTTTTGCCAAAATATGTGAAATAAGTCAAAATGCACACAAGTGTGTGCATTCAACATGCATCAGATAATTAAAACTACAACAGGTTTAACACTTTAACTTATCCTTTTCAGATAGATCTTTTACTTTCATGTCTATATATGTATATGGAAATTAGCAAAGAGCTTATTTTTCTGTGTAGAATCTGCATATAAACAAATAAACTCATTCTTTCAGTTTTCAAGTGCACCTCTTCAGTGAATTCAGCGTGTTTTTGTTTTGAGTACCTGAAACATTTTGCAGCTCACCTTACTGTGTGACTCCCAGAAAATATATAACGTTGGGATGCGAGGAATTTCTCTGTGAATTCATTCCATTGCTGAATCCTTGTGCCTGAAGACCCCTTGTAAGATTAGATAATAGCCCTCCACGTGGTTTTCTGTTTCTTTTTTAAAAACTAGTTTTCCGTGTGTCTTTGTTAAACAAGAGATTGAAATCATCCCAAATGAATGTTGGAAGAGAAAATTTAGCCTGACTTCGGTGTACAAGACCTAAGAATCTGAAATATTGTTTGCAGGACTGATACTACAAGTTTAAGTTTACACGTAAACTATAAGTTTATACTTACAGTAAGTATAGGAAGTTTGCATTTGTGATGGCACACTGCTCTAAAATGCAACCCTTTCCATTTTATTACAGGTTTCCTTCATACAAACTTTAAAAGTTCTTTAAGAAAAATATACTCCTTTGGACACAACTTCAGAAACAAACTAAATCCATAATTGCCTCAGGAAGCACACACAGTAGTCCATCTCTGCAAATTTTTAAGCAAGTTCTTTCTAAAATAATTGCCATTAGAAATCCCTGCTCAGCATTTCTTCTTTTTAAAATAACTCTTTAAAAAAAAAAAAAAAAAAAGAAAGAAAAGGAAAGCTACCTCAACACAATGATTTATATACTTTTTTCCCCCACAGTTACTAAGTTTCTGAAAAAGATTAATTGCTACTGAACCTGGAGATCAGTCTACAGCACTAGAGAACATCAGATTTAACAGCAGATTAGAGCCAAGAGAAGCCTCCAAATGCTATATGAGCAACCCACAACTTATTTTCTATTCCTAACAACAGTGAATACACACTGAGTCTGCCAGCCCTGTAATGCAAAAATTTTCAGTGTAAAACATGCACAGTAAAAAAAAATAAAAACAAAACACTAAATACTATCTTAACATGTATCTTAACATGCCTTGCAAATTATAAAGTTGCCGATGTTTGTAGTTTATGTGAGATCAACAAATCAAGGGGTATTTGGGGAGGTTTCTGGGAATGCCTGCCTTTGTCTTTTCATGGGCATGCTTACAGCTCTCACCCTTCCCCTGTCCCCCGGGACAAGTATAGTTCCTGTATCATCTTTTGAAGTATACCTGAGCATATTTCTACCAAAACAGCGATGGGGAGTAGGGAGTTTTTTGTTTGTTGTTTTGTTTTCTTTGTTTCAGTTTTGTGATTGTGCTTTTGAATTTCAGACAGGATGACTAAATGTACTGTTTTAGTCCATTCTGCAAGGACTAAACTAATGAAGTGCTAATTAACTTTCCAGCACCTATAAAGAGGTAATTCACTCATCCCATCTCCCACTGTAAACTGCAATGGCTATTAGCATGTAAAGGACTGCCAAGTCCTATAATAAGTGTTACAGTCATAAATAGCAAATAAATACTGATAAGCATTGTTAGTAAGAGCAAAGAAAGAGACCAAATAAAGATAAGAGTGTTCTTAACAGATGATTCAATCTGGGTACCTTGCTCTCCTTCCCCGCTGAGGCTGTCGTGTGCTGCAGTCACGCCTCTCAGCGCCAGCCTGCACTGGGATGATAATCAGTCACTATGAAAACTCATTAGCTCCACAGCAATGAGCCCTCCACTGCTGAAGCTTGGTGCTGTTCTTAGTACCGTGGCAATGATCTCTAACTGGATGTCCCAAACTCTCCCATCTCTGGTAGGACTAAATACCACCAGACTACCCACTTCAGTAAGTAGCTGTGATGTGTTGCAATCCATCTGAATGCTGAGCAAATATAAGTGCCAGCAAAAGCTTTACTCTGTTGCCTCTCTATGAATCTTTTTAGAGTACTAATCTTCCTATCATCACTTAATGCATGCTTCTTTTTGGGCATCATAAATCTGCACATTGGTGAGCATGTTGTGGTCTTACTATGAAAGAAAAGATTTTAAAATAGCATCCTTAAATATTTAAGAACAAATGCCTTCATCTTGAGGGTGAAATGCTAAAAATAGCACAGCAATGCCATTTCTTTTGCTTCGATATTTTGCCTGTTTACTGCTCCAGAAAAAAAAAAAATGTACTGCATTATTAAGGAAAACAGGTATCAGAAGATTTCTTTTTAATTTTTGTCTGATTAGTGCTATACATAAGCTATTGACTACAATATTCAAGGAGCCTGATCCTTTCTTATTTTTTCCTTTATTGGAGCATGGTTAAGCAAATAAATAGCTGATAAAATAAAATTGGTACTAGGAAGCTGGGTATCAGAACTTTAGAAAGGTAATTGTACAAATAACAAATATCAGCTTGTATGTTTGATGCTCATATCCAACAGCCTCTGTTAATTAAGACCTACAGAAAAGCTGTGATTAGCTATTAATGAAAAGTGTAAAAATTAAAGTAATAGTTTAGCTAGGAACACTATCCTAGTTATAAGTTATCTGTAAGTTAAACTAGAACACATTTTTTCTAGATGGTTAGTAAAACAATTTTATTATAACTGCAGTCAGATGTTTGTATGATAGTGTGTTATGTAAAAGATATAGTTAACTGTTTGTACAGTAGAGCACAATATACAGAACTTAATTTTTCAGTTGTAAATAAAAATGCATTAACTAATCAACATTTAATTAATTGAATATATGCACACAGGAAAAGCATTACTGCAGAAAGTCACTTCGTTTAGACTTTAAATACCACTACTTTAAATTTAATTATATTGTAAGAAACAATTCTTATAAGTTTTAGAGCATCAAGGTGAAAAGACAAGGAAAAGCTCCAGTTTGTTTTCTATAAATGGAGTTTATGCCCACTGACCTACAATACAGTTTGCTAGTTCTTGTGGCAATGTGATATTATAAGAAATAAGGTTCCCTATCTAATTTAAATCCAAGTTTAAGGTTGCAATTGAGTGGCAAAGAGGTGCACACTTGTTGTTGCAACATGTAGGCATATGTATATTTACACACTAATATATGATTATATATATTGTCATTTTCAAATTCCAGGTAGTGTAAACTGCCATGCCTCCCTTGGCTTCATCGGAACACTGATGTTACAAATGCCTCCTGAGTATTATTTTAGTAATGCTCTTCAAACTCAAACATTGGAGTTATATGCACATTTTGGGTTTCAAGAGGGCTAGCAGGAGTGCCTGGAGAGCTGGGGACACAAGCACAAAAACCCGATTATCTGAGCTTGGCAACATCTGCCAAGTGGAAAAAATACCATCTTCAATCAGGTGGCGTGTTGTTATAGAACTAGCACCACAACTCTGCTGCCTTTTTCTAAACTTCAGCTTCTAGCTGAGACTTTATGGCCCAGGTGCTCAGCGATGCTGTGGTCATCACTACCTGTTTTTTAATTGGCAGCAGTCAATTAAAGTTAGCTGTCAAGTTAGTGTCATCCCCTGGCAGCTTCTCTAGTGAACAGTGCTGCGCAAGCGGTTCTCCAGAAGTTCTCTCCTATACACAGCTCAAAAATTGCACATCTTGCACCAGGAAAAAAGAGCAAAACCTCCCCATCTTTATTAACATTTTCTCCTCCCCTTGCTGGAAGAAATGTAGGGTCAGGGGAAAGACCCCCCTCTTCAGCAACGTTTCACTCCCAGGACCAAAATCCTACGACTGACAAGTATTGTTCTATTTAAGCACTGATACTGAGTATACGTGTTTCCATTTGCCCAATTACTAGTAACAATGGAGGCAGCTATAGCAGCTTTATCAGAATGTGAGTGCAAGTGAAAAAAATTAATCTTTGTAAGGTAAGTAAAGTGACTGTAACTCAGCAGCCTGCCAAGGCAGATTAATATGGCTCTTTGTAGAGACTCTTCTGTTTTCCCCAGATTTCCAAGAACTAGAATGATTTGTCTTCATTGCTGCTGTTCACCACTCGTTATTTCTTTTCTCGTTTGTTGACTAAGGCCTGTCAGCAGTAAGCCTGCGTTTGGAGACTAGATTCAGCAGCTTTCAAAAGGTTTTGATGCATTCTAGCTCTTTCCATGTGGCACAGCAGTTTCTGCTTGAGATAGGCATTAAATGACAAAGAAAATTAAAAAAAAAAAAAAAAGAGAGAGAGAGAAAAAAAAAGCTAAGTGCACCTACCTGCACATGCTTATTTTTCTCTGTAATTATTCGTATTACCCATCCTAGTTAACAAAGGTACCCCAATAGCATGCACACAGGTAACAAAGAATACCAGAAAAAAAAATGTAGCCCACACTGGAGCTGCTGTCTCAGCACTCATTTCTGCATGGGCAGCCCATCACAACGCATTCATATTATGCCTGAAGGTCTTTCACTGTGAAAAATATTTTCCCAAATAGCTACTGCATTTTTTATTTTTTTTTAAATCAAGATATACGTTAAGTGCCA
Organism: Anas platyrhynchos; assembly: GCF_047663525.1. Lineage (NCBI taxonomy): Eukaryota > Metazoa > Chordata > Aves > Anseriformes > Anatidae > Anas > Anas platyrhynchos. The sequence continues at coordinate 2,548,397 of NC_092594.1, forward strand.
TAAGAAAATATCAGCCAAATTAATCAATAAACATTATTTTCTCAGACAAAACACACCAATACATATTGTTAGCATATACAAATACCTTTGACAACACAGCGTGGACTGTAATTGCTTTACTACAGACCATGCACAATCCTGCTATCGCATCCATTCTCAACTGCAGAGAACTCTATTCACTTGAATGCAGTAAAATCTGTTGCTATCAACCAAAAATAGCAGGTATCGCAAATATCACAGTTTATTCATAAACTATACGGAGTATTTCTGTTCTGTAGGAATTATAATTGCAAGCTTTAGGCTCCTGAACTTCAACAAGAGGTTGCTCTTGTATGGGCACACTGGGCAGCCTTTCTACAGAGCAGCATGGAAACTTGTGAACAGAGCTTACACTTCAAAGGGTCACCAGCTATAAGGTTTCAATTGTTCTAGCTTGCCATTTTAGTAGCTGCTCAAATCTAATTTAAATTATCTCTCCAGTTATAAGTTTGGTTAGATTTTATTCTTCTCCATGTGTTAAACTAGATCACCTGTGCCCTAAAAATTAAGGCTGCAAGAGCACAACAATTTAGCACTGACCTTTGGATATGCCTTTCTGTCAAACCCAGGTTTGACTGTCCTCTGTTTAGTCATCTACGCTATGATACCTTATTCTTCCTTCCAAAACAAGGGAACAATACAGTTCTGAATTGTTTTAGTTAACTCCACAGTAAAAGAGGTCACTGCTGTCTTCAATGACTTCTTCAAAATAGACACTGTGGGGGACAAAAAGTCTATGCTCTTCTCTAACATTGCGCTGATACTCAGAAAAATATTGCTACCTTCCCGTCTGACCTCAGTCTACAGAGATACTGCACCTTTTCTGAGGCACGGAACTATGCAACTTACTCCTCACTAAGCATCAATATCAAAGCTTGCCAATTTTAACAATCACTCTTTGTGCTGACACCGAGTAGAATTTCAGAATAAAATTAATTTATTCCAACTTTATCCAGACCAAAAATATTTCAGTGTCATCCATTAGCAACTGCACTGTAAAATTCAGCAGCCAATATAGTATTATTAGAAAAGAATAATGCAGAATATTAGCTTGAAATTACAGCCTGAAAACAGTCAAAATATTTCTGGTGCCAATTAGTTTTCATTCCCTCACCTGAATTTGTTCGATCATCTGATTATGGTGCTTTGTCTCGTTCTGATGCTGTGCATTTCTATAAATCCCATTAAGCAGACAGTTACCTACTCTTGCAAGGTATCACATGAGTTTTAAAGGCAGTGTAGTGTTGGCCTGCTCTGAAATACAGTTTTTTACTTTGCTCTTGTTTGTGGTGGTGGTTGCTGAAAAAGAACAGGTTCGGAATTCCTAAAATTCTGTGCCAGTAAAGGACAGTGTGATGCCTTTCCTGCCCTGTGCCATGCCTGCCATCACCCCCGATCATCTAAACTAACCTAGTACTTTTCAGTACTGCCCCTGTCTTCCCTTTGGTGTACGTGTAGCTGAAGTCAACCAAGAAGAGTTTTCTGTGCTGCAAACCTGCTAACACACCTCCAGAACCGCTTCCCAGCCAATTCCCTATTGCGTGAGTCACACAGACTGTGCTTTCTCTTTGGGATTTTGTATTTGTTCTTTTCTGTCTTTGTTGTTTCCATTAGTCTAAAGTAAAAGTCATTCAAGCTGAAAGGACATATTTGTTCTCTGTTAATGAAAAGCCTTACCGTCCCTCTGCAAAGAATTACATCAACCACTTGTGCTGAATCACTAACAGGAAACTGCTCTCACCCACACTGGAAACAATGCTCAGAGACTCTGCTGCAGATGTGCAACATGGCAAAACTGTGCAAAATCACCAGCCTAATTAGTTAAGAGGATAATGAGTGATGACTAGGAGGAACCTCACTGCAAATATATAATGCAAACAATAAAGAAAAATAGGTGGTGTTTTCAAACAGCAATTAAATCTATTCTGTTCCCTTTATTTTTATTGTTGTTGTTGTGTTACAGACTCAGATTAGCCCCAAGGAAGGGTGGCAAGTTTATAGTTCAGCCCAGGATCCTGATGGCCGTTGCATTTGTACTGTTGTTGCACCTGAACAAAACCTATGTTCAAGAGATGCCAAGAGCAGACAACTTAGACAGCTGCTAGAGAAGGTAAGTCTTCCCAATGAATTTCTCCTTTTGATCACTGAACTTCCCTGGAAATCCACTCCTGCCTCTCTAAGTTTAATATATAATGGTGCCCTGAAGCGTTATCTATAAAAACATTCCTTCAGGGTATATCCCCTACCTGTGTTTTCACCACTTATCGTAATTTGTCTGTTTCCCTCATAGCACACCTCTGTCAACCCAAGCCACTTATCTAGCAAACTGAAGTTGCGTTTTCTCTTGCTCATTCCCCAAACCCTTTCTTACACACATACAGGACTGACTTTCCCTGTGTCAAAACAGTTACAAATCCCACCTTAAACTTCCTCGTTGTTGTGGGATTTAAACTACAGCTCCTGCTTCAAACATGTAAGTCTCTTGAAGGTCATTCCTTGTCTCTTATCAGCAAATAATGAGATACAGACATGACAGCACCATCAAAGCAGACCGTACAGATGAGAAACAATTCTAAGTTATTTTTATTTCTTATTTCCTCAGTTAATACTATTTATTTCATTCTCCGGTGGTGCAAATTTTGTCTAAACAACCCAATTCTTATTCCCACTATTATCCACTCTTGTTTATATATTAAAATTGGTAAACTGTTATTTTGTATGAACCGAAAAAAATACTGCAACCATGAAAACACAAACTATTATTCTGCATTCCCTGTGTAGGTAACCAAGTTTATAGTTACTGTGTAACAGCTAGTAGTTCATACCCTGAGGGACTGAGACAGAGCATTTGAACAGCAACAGCAGAAAGCAACATAAAATGTAGACCCCCCCCAAAAAAATGCATTTTTCAGCATACAATTTTCAGTATTTTTTCAGCTATAGAAAAATCACTCCAATGCTAAATCCAGCAGATGTTCCCTTCATAAACCTCCATGAACTTCAGGAGGGACTTAATTTCAGTTTTTGACAGAGTCCATAGCATGACATGTAACTAAGTAGTTTTAGAAACTTCCCAAAAACAATCCCTTTCTCAGAAGAAAGTTTTTCAACTTATGTAAAATGTAAAGGAGAAAAGTAGAAATGTAGAAAGTAGAAATGTAAAGGAGATGGGAGGACAGGCAGTCATGTTTGCTCCTGATACCCATCTTCAGTTATTTCTCCTTGCCCTCTCCTCCACAGAATATATTAACAGGTTTTAATGAGCTATTTTTCCATCTCAGGGTCCCAAGGAAATAAAACATCAGAATTTTTCCAAGCTAAATACGTTGGTGAGGGTAGAGTCTCCTAGAATGGGGTTCACACCACCTTCATATTGTTCCAAAACTGATAAAAATCCCAGCCAAACTCAATTAGTTGGCTTTCCACTTACCATCTATGACAGGAGGTAGGAACGATCAAAATTCAGGATAAGACCTAATTCAGTAAACGTGTTAGCTATGACCGCCAAACAGCCAGTAATTTTTAAGCCTAATTAATGTTTTTCATCTTTAACAACAAGCCTGCCCTCTTACTCACCATTCCTACAGATTTCATGGTACTCAGCAGATGCAGCTTGAGAACAGGTACAAAATGAAGTCACAGAGAAAAACCTGTGGCTTTGTGTGTCAACAAAAATACCTACAGACCTGTGGACCATGTGTGTCACCACAAAACCGAAGAACTACTTGCTTGCTCAACAGTTGGAAAGCAAAGAAGAAATAAAAACGTTACTTTTTCACTTAAAAATACTTCTAGGAACTGCCAATGGTAACCGTCCAAAAGCTGATTTGTACTATTTTAAGTATATATTTTTCTGAATCCCCGCAGTCTGTAGGTTACAACATATTAATTTCAAATACAAATATTAGTTTAAATTTTACATGCTCTTGCAGACAACAGGAGTACTGCTACTTTTGTGGTTTATTAGGAAGGTCAATTTTTTTTTTTGAGACAAAACTTCAATACAGCACTTAATATTCTTTTTTTTTTTTTTCATAGTCCACTTTTTTCCCGTTTTAGTGGACGGAACACTTACTGTCAAATAATAACTGCATTTGCAAAATGTGTCATGTTTATGACTGGGAAAAACATTGCTTTTATAATAGGCACTGCTAGATAATTATAATTATCTATATATAGATATATATATCCATATATATTATATAGATATATAATTAACTCCAGATGAAAAGTCCTTGCCTCATTTTAGTGAAAGTGCTAAATGAGGTCACTTGCAGTACTACAGTTTCCTGAACAGTCACTTATCTATAAAAAATGATTTTCTACTATTAAAACAATTGGCTGAAGTTTCTAATTTTATACTTGTAAAACCACAAGCAAATCCCAATTTAATGATGGCCCCATCCCAGCTTATCTCTGGACAGTCTCATGTATTCCTTATAGTGAATTATTATACCAATGCCTACTAGGTATGAAAATCACACTCTTCGTAACAGCCCAGAAATTTTCTCCTAATCTTAGTCCTGTTCCTCAAGTGGAGGAGGAAACACATGGTGCATGGAGCATCCTGAAGAACAGGCAGCATCTACTACAAAAGACAAAGTAGCCTCTAACAATTAACAGCATTTTTCCAGCCCATTGAAAATGGTGCTGAAAGGATCCCCCTCTCTACCTCAAAGAAACTATCCAAATACTCTGTGGCTCTAAGATCTCAGTCCCGCTAGCCCTCTGTTAGCGCTGTTCCCCAATTTTTGTACTGTCATGCAGTTATGGAATTTAAAACCTATACTGTGGTATAAATGGCTCACAGCTAAAGCCTTGACATAAGTACATTTTATTGCCTGACATTTAACTATCTGAGCAGGGAAAAAAAAAAAAAAAAAAAAGTAAAGCAACAAAAAGTGCATTTAGAGAGTGTTCTTCTTTAACAGGTTCAGAATATGTCCCAATCTATTGAAGTTTTAAATCTACGGACTCAGAGGGATTTCCAGTATGTTTTAAAAATGGAAACACAAATGAAAGGGCTGAAGGCCAAGTTTCGGCAAATTGAAGATGATCGGAAGACATTAATGACAAAGCATTTTCAAGTAGGTTTTATTTTAACAATAACTTTGAAAGCCTGCTGGAAGCGATGTACTAAGCAGCAATGCATGGACTGCTAAGATCTCAGCTTGAAATGTTCATACAAGAGCAACATTAAAATGAAAAGCGTAATAAGATTTCCTTTATGATAATAATCTTTTGCTCTGTTCAATTTAATTGTACTAGGAAGTAACCATTAATTATTAAGATATTGGAGATATGTCACTAGAAACAGATTCCTGTTTTTCCTGTATCATTGTGCATGTCATACTGAGAAATTTATATTCATTCAAGCTCCAGTGATAAATGGGCAGATCCAATGGAATTAATAGCAAGTAACTAGAGAGTTCTGCACTTTTACTGCTGCCTGACATTCACTGCAGTTGAAGGGAAGAAAGCCTATAATAAATCAGGTTGTTGTAATTTTTATCCAGTAGAATTAAGATCTAATTTCGTGTCTGAAGGTTTGCTATTCTGAGTTTGGGATAGGGGAGGAGGGCAATCATTCCCAGTCGCATCTGTATGATTAAAAAAAGACTTCTAAGGAATTTTAATGACAAGAAAAAAACACAAGCCAATCTTTTTGTGAGGAAGGAGAGTTGCAAAGATTACAAAACAGCTTTGTGTATTCTGAGAGGAAAAAAAAAAAAAAAACAAAACACCTATTTGAAGTACTTTTAAGGAGAAAAATTTACAAAAACATAGTTAAGTTCTTCAAATATCAAGTCTGATAAACAGTATTTCAGGTTGCAAGACAGCAAGGTAGAATCTAAAAAATATATTACAAAGCTTACATTAACAAAATTTATATTTAAACCCTTCATGAAACACAAAATGGACATACTTTTCTAATCAGCATTAAAGTTACATACCTAAACAATTACATAGCTAATTTATTTTCCAGAGACACTGAATATTCTGGACTTAATAGCATCAGGAATTAAATACTTTAATGATCTGACTACCAAACATTATTCTTTGTCATCACTCTTCATATAGGAGGCTGAACACATTCTTCTAGTAATTTTCAGGTAGTAAAGCTCTGCAATTTTTCCTTTTATCACTCATTGCTACAACACATTTCTATAATGCCATTATATATTCTTTATCCTCATAATAGTTTTTCTTGAACAAAATATCAAAATTTGACTGTCTGATATGTGATGTCAAAGGTAGCAGACTCCTGCAGTATTCTAACCTTTTAAATATTCAGCATTTATATTGGTCAGACATTTAACCTCAGTTTGATAGTTTGCCAGGAGCATAAAGCAGATTTCCAGCCAATCAAATGATAGAGGAATTTAGAAGGTCAACATCACACAACATGCTGCTGGCTTTCTGAAATTCAGCCTACTAACATTCCAGTGCTTTATCTTACCTGAGACACAGGAACTTCTTGATATAACAAAACCCCTCACACCAGCAGGTGCAAAGCACCAGAATATGCCTACCACCCATTCATTTTGCAGTACAATTTAGTTCCTGTGCCACGGATCACAGCAACAAGTTAGGAACGTCAGCAAACACTATGGTTTTGGTTTTGTTTTGTTTTTCATGAAAACGCCAAAAACATCTTTATATCATTTACTGAAGCGGGATGTTTTATGCTATGGTTCCATGTTTCTGAGAGCCAAATAGAACAAATTTGATCCAGGTCACACTTGAGAATATGGTCATATTTCTGTCAAATCAGCATTCATGCCAGGCAAAAGGTATTTGGTCCCCCCCAAAAAAGTTACAGCAGTTTGCTCAAATGATACCTCATCTGACATAAATTCTGTCAGGAATAAGTTACCTCCACTAATTCTCCTAAACTCATCATCTTGCTGAGTTTTGTTTTTCCATCCATGATTTACCCATGATTTTTGACTGCTTACTGCCCCTAGAACCAAAGCCTAAGTTCATCATTTCAAAATCAAATATAAACTTTTGGCTTTTTGTGCATTCCACATCACAAAACCTAGTCTCGTTATCAAGAAAGACACAACTGTTTGTTTTTTACAGATATATTAGGCTCAAGATGAATTTTTAATAAGGATAGTCAAATAAAAAATAGTTTTAACTGTAGACAAAAACTCTTCATTTCTTCCTGTCCACCTCAATAATTCTGCTAATATTCTATAATTGGAAGACCCTTTGAGAACAGAGCCAAAGATACAAAGAAAACTTCTGATGGTTTCTAATCCATTTATAACAACATATCTCTTTGTAATTTAAAATGCCACTTCCTAGATATTAAGATAACCTGCATGCAAACTATTCTTTCCAACTCCACATATAGGCCTTTATTTTGAGCAAATAATAATTCCAATATGAAAACCATTGTTAAAACTGCATGGATGAGCTGAGCACTGAAGAGACGTAAAACTCTCAAGCTGTTCTAGAACACGTTTGAGAGGTAAAAACTCAGAGGCAGATCTTCAAGCAAATCTAATGCCAACCCTGACTATCAGCTTCTTTCACATCTCCTCAGTAGAAAAGCATTCTGTTTGACATTATGTTATTTATTTTGAAAATGTTTTACCATGCTTATTGCATCCATTTATACGAGTGATGTAACAAACTGTACGTATCTCCGTGCATCTCATTGACTATACTAACTAATGACCACATTTGCTTCTGCACCTCTTCTTTGTGCTTGGGCATCCATTTAGTTCTCTTCTGCTTTCCCTTTTAATCTGCTGACTATTCCATCTATTCCTTCAGGACTCCATTTTCTAATCTCTTCAATAGCCTCTCCCTGTGTGTCCTCATCCATTCTCAGTCTCTATTATCACCTAATATTAGTGCCTAACAAGTCTCTATTTCCACCCTTTTTCTTGTTTTGTCCAGGCTTGCATCTCCTCATGCCTCTGGCATTTGCTCACAGAAGTCCTGCTGTTTTCTCAAAATATAAACAGATATGCAAATCAAGGGCAAACCTACAAGCTTTTCATAAAGCAAAACCTTTTGATTGCAAGGATTATTGAGGTTATCTACAGAAAAAAAATAATAATAAAATAAAAATAAAAAGAAAGAAAAAAATAACCTCAATCTAGACTAATTTAGTAAAGATTAAGTTTACTGCATTTAAAAGAATTATTACAAAAACAAAATATAAGCAGTCATTATAAGTTACAAAGAGAAATTCTCAATGTACATGACAAAAGTCTGAGAAAGGGGCAACCAAGAATTCCCAAGTGGAGCCTTGCTTTCCTTAATTGATATTTAGGAACAGGAGTGGTGACAAAATACCAATTGCACATAGCAATAAAATGATTTGCTACAGTCCAGAACAAAGAACGCCTGAGGAAGTTCAAAGGCACCTAGTGATGTAGAAGTACCACAAGTACAAAACAGTTTAAGAACCATGGATTTTTCACTTCAGAAGAAAGAGGTATATATCACTGTGTCCAGATCAGAACTAAACAGGGTCCAACAGATATTTAGGAAAAAATGAACTCAGTATTTCTAAGGAGTGAAATAAAAATGAACAGCTTACCCACTATAGATCAGGTGTGATGTTTTTGACTGTCACCAGGTGTTCAGGTCTAATCGCCTTTTCTCAGGAAGATACAGTCCATGGGGGTTTATATCCTCTGGATGGAAAGTCAGACCCTCAACAGGTCTGGTTCAGATCACTGGAAGGTAATCATATACCTCAGTAGAAATAAACTATCATCTCACACATTTTGTCTACTGCTTACTGCCATTAATTCTGAGATTTCTAAGACTTTCACAGTACACTGAAATAATAGCTCTAACTAAAATCAATAGTCATTTTTGAGTCATTTTAATAATCAGGCATAAATATTACATAACAGGGAATAAGAGGATTTAATTCCTTTAAACTGCTCTAATACGCATTTGATTACCTTTAACAGGAGTTGAAAGAAAAGATGGATGAGCTCCTGCCACTGATCCCAGTTCTGGAACAATACAAAACTGATGCCAAACTAATCACCCAGTTCAAGGAAGAAATTAGGAATCTGTCTACTGTACTCACTGGGATTCAAGAAGAGATTGGTGCTTATGACTATGAGGAACTACACCAGCGGGTGCTCAGTTTAGAAACCAGGCTTCGAGACTGCATGAAAAAGCTCAGTAAGTTTACTGTTTCTTGTCAGATTTGATCCCACAGCTGTACATTTTTGGTTTTCTCTATAGCAGGATGAAGTTTTCTTTTTTGATGAAAGTCTGAGCTATATTCAGGAAAATTAAGAAAACATTTAGGAAAAAATTCTTCACCAAAAGGGTTGTGAAGCATTGGAACATGCTGGCCAGGGTAGTAGTTGAGTCACCATCCCTGAAGGTATTCAAAAAATGTGTAGATGTGGTGCTTACTGGCATGGTTTAACGGTGGACTTGGTAGTGCTAGGTAAAAGGTTAGACTAGATGATCTTAGAGGGCTTTTCCAATCTCAATGACTCTCTAATTCCATACTCTGATCTGTGCTACCCTAAAAAATGTCAAGAGTAACTCCTCTTAAGGTTAGTCATACCCCTCAAAATTTGCGCCAACGTATTTTAGATAATTACCTACCCTACTTTATACAAAAGGAACTGAGATGGAAAATTATAAAAGATAGCAACTTTAAATCTAAGAGACTTACAACTCATTGGGGAGATACAAAGGTTCTTTCTAAAAAGTTCAGACGGGCTTTTCTATTTAAGTCATTTTTGGTTAATCAGTGTGAAAAAAACAATAGTCAGAAGTAGACTGGAATCAGTTTGGCACTGTCCATGATACAAATCTTGCTATGACACCTGAGAGCCCACTCCAACTGCACTGTCTTTAGACCTGTAATACCAGCATTAAGACAGATATGCCACTTTCCCATCTGGAACACAACAAAATTAGCATTATATCTAATTTAGTGGAGTGAAGCATGATTTTTTTTTTTGAAAACACAGCAAAAATCCATCATGAGCACTGCACTAGATTTACATCAGGCAGCCTCCATCTTTATTGCTCATGTTGCTGGCTTTTGTTAGAAAAAGTTGATGTTCAGCATCTCCAAAAATCAGCACTAGCTCAGTATTAGCTACCAAAACTAAAAGTCTGAAGTATCGTTAAGTGTCAACCTTAACTTCCATTATGCAAGCAGGGTAATTGGTACCCACCCACTTTGCAGCCATGATGCAAAGTCTGCCCTCAGAATGCACGCACTGACTTTGAGAAACCTGATAAAAATAAATTAGCTTAAAGAGAGGAATTATTTTTCTGATTCTGATTGTCTTTTATGTATGTGGACCAAAATGCTAATTGTATGAAGTATCACTGAGAAATTAGGAATTTCTTTTATCAAGTAATGCAGTTCTCATGGTAATAATGAACTATCGAGGAGTAATTTTTTCTTTCTTATATATAATATTCCATGGTAATTCTATTACACTTATTTCAATTAAATTCTAGTGATAATACTTAAATTGGTCATTAAGGAAAAGTATTTTTGTTCATAAAAGTGAAAATGTGTTATTTTGAATATTTATTACCTTAATTATGAATTTCGTTGCTGTTCAAAATATATTTTATAGTATTTTTAAAGAAGGGTATTTCTGACAAAAGGAGTAGAAAATCAAGAAAATCTGAAAAACTCTACTAACATATTTAAGTTACCTCACAGTTTATGGCAATTTTACTTAAATATTGAAATATAAAAATAGCAAGCACCTCAACAACATCTTGCCAAAAGGAACTGAAAAGACTCCCAAAATGCCATGTCCAATAATGAATGAAATAGCAATTCAGTGAAATCAGTAGGAAATTTTCAGTGTTACAATTAAGTGTTCATCGAATGGCTTTTGATAATATTTTCAAAGACATAAATATCAATTGAATGTTTAATTGCCTTTGAGGTTTCATAAATATGGCCTCTGCAAGCAGTGTAAAATGTGCTTTAAATTTAATATTTACAGAAACAATTAGAAGAATCAGTACCTGAGATTGCAACTTTTAAAACAAGCAATGGATATACCTACATACATATAGATAGATAGATAAACAAACAACAAACAAACAAGAAAACAGCAGTATCTGATGAGTTAACATTGGCTTTTTCATGTTGAATGTTTAATAATAAATAAGTTTTCACAACAACCACAAGGCACTGACAGGTCAGCCAAGTTTTCACTGTAATAGACAACAGAGACATACATCATTTTTAGAAAAGGTATACCTCTGAATTTTAACAAGTCTTTCTGTTGTTCAGATTGTGTCAAAGTAGGAGGGCAGCTGAGAAATAGATATGGTGTTGGCTATGTTCGTACTTCCTAATTTTTATACAGCTTTGTAGCTAAGATGACAAGTTGCCCTTTCCAATCTGGTGGGTAATATTTTGATACATACTTTGAAAGCAGCAGAACACTGGAGATGAAACTTAAAACCAGACCTTAATATAACGTAAATCACTACAATGCTATTGGACTCCTTGGCTTGATGCAGAAGCCAAGTAACCTACATTTAGGATTGCCCAGCTTAGTGGTGATAGTGTTTCTAGCTGGGGGAACATTATGCTAGGTATCAGTATTAGCATCATCTACAGTTTCCTTCTCTTGATGTTTGTTACTAGACAAACTTGGACACTTTGCTTGTAAGAATGTTTGCATAACGCAATGCAATGCCTCTCAGCAGGATTCATTACCTCCAGTGGACACCTTGCTAAAGCAGTTTTACGGCTTCCAATACTGAGGTAGCTTAGACATCTTTGCATGCCACTTCACTGTGCTGCATTGATCATGTTTTGTTGACATATATATGTATCATAGCATAAATCAAATTATCCAAACGCCCACTTGGGTTTTGGATAATGATGACACTGTTTTTCAAGTCAGCCACCCTAGCATTTATGTGTGTCCATTATTTTTTTTTTTTTAATTTTCTGATTCACCTTGTTTATACATCCCAGGACTACATATACATTTGCTGTAATATGAAAAATTAATTTTATTTATTTATTACAAATAGGTTTGTTTTGGTTTGGTTTTCTTTTGTTCCCCCTTCCCTGCCCAAGTTTCACATGTATATATATATTGTTTTATATTGATTTATATCTCATCATTCCAGATAACCCACTAATAGTTTTCATATATCTTCCCTGTGTTTTAGGGTCTGCCTGGCCCACCAGGTGAAAAAGGTGAAAATGGTGATGTGGGCCCAATGGTAAGACTTTGTCCCCATCGGTCACTCTGGGGGCAATGAGTATCATCTTTATATTATTGTATTTTCTCTGTAGCTCACAATTTGATAATTTACTCCTGAATTTGTTGCCTGAGCATGAAACATTTGTGCATTTTGAACTGCCTCTGGGATTTATTTTGCTTTCCTTCATCCATCTTAACTCTAAGATAAAGATTTATATAACTTCAGAAAATACTCTGAAAAGCAGGTAGCAAAGCAACCAAGTTTGCCTGACAGGATAGTGGCAAGCAGGGTCAGGAAAGAAAGAGAAAAGACACCACTGCACTGAAGAATTTGGAACTGCTTTTCTGAAATAGGAACTTCAGGGCATTGTACCATAGCATCAGGGATCAATGGCACATTTTCCATTGGACTGTAATTGTATGACAAAAGATGGTAAACATTATTTGGTTTTGTTTCTCTGGGTCATCTTGAGACTACATTCTTCAACTGTTTATGCTGTTGTCACAATGCCTTCTGTGCTGGTCTTGACAGAATTGCAAGCTATCTACATTTTGTGTGTGCCTCCAACACCTTATGCCAAGGCTGCCTGCTTTTTTACTGCCCATCTGTAGTCACCATGGTACACTACGGCCATATGGGTGCTACCAGACAGATAAGCTACTCTGAGGTCTTTGTGCAGTGGAAGGGATATGTAGGTAATGCACAGGGAAACAAGTCCTCATGATTCACAATCATTATGTCATTTTCAGCTCATGTACTATGTATCTTGGATATTTTTGTGAACTCATGCAGTGGGCTGCAATCTAGCCCTGCTGTTGTTGTAGCACTGTGAAGATTAAAAGTCTCTTACAGATTGAAGATATGATTTATAGTTGGCCAAAGAAGCCCCACTGGACTTTTATTCTATGATTTTAAATATACCAAATTGTCTCTTTGATACAGGGTCCACCTGGTCCTCCAGGTCCAAGAGGTCCCCAAGGTCCTAATGGAGCTGATGTAAGAATTAATCTATTTTTCTCTTTAAATTCCTTTTGAAATTCAGTAATAAGCAATATATTTGGGGTAACTGTACTTGAAATAACATCTTGTATCATTGCAGGGTCCCCAAGGCCCACCAGGCTCAATTGGCTCTGTTGGAGGTGTTGGTGAAAAGGTGAGAATGTTGATTATGTCATACCTAGAAGGAGAAAACGTTGGAATAGGAATATATATTTTGATTCTTCTTTGGTGCTATACAGATATGTTACAGTTCCAAAATATCTTTCATTAATAATTATTAATAGTAATCAACCAATACTTCTAATGGCTGATTTACTATTGTTGTTTGTTTTGTTGTTTGTTTTTTTTTTTCTTTCACATTTTACATCACAAAATTATTTAAGTATTAGGCAAGAGCTTTGGGGGAGAAGATGTAGTTTTTGGAATGATTAGTAAGTATAAGGCTATGGTGATTTCCTTGGTTACACAGTTTAAAGTAACATAATTGGCTTCAACAGTATTATTTTATACTGCTGTGGCTTAGAATATCATGTAGCCTTCTACCTGGAAGGTTAAGAATATAAGATACTGTGGTAAACATATCTGTGAGGTGAAGCAAAAGTCACATCAATATGTGTTTGTTCCCCATAGAAATAGATATAGTTCCAATAAAGTTAAAGGTTTGAAGATGATTTAAGCTAGTTGAAAATCTGGAAACAGATTTAGAATCCCAACAATCATCCCACTAAATTTAATTCAACATGACATTCAGATTTGTGTATCCCTAGTTGTCATTTTTATTTCCTCTTGCTTATTTCCTGTGTTGTCTGCATTCATACAGAGAAGCTTCCACATATATTATTTTGGAGGTTTTATTTCTTCTAATTACTTCCTTCCTCCTTCTCGAGTTGTAGCATATGACTGTTTGTTTTCCTAGTTAAGACTCCTTTCCTCTTAATTTCAGTTCCATTTAATGAGTTCTGCAAGCTGAGAAATAATGGAGAGTTGTTTTTGTCAGGAGGAGTTTTGTTTTTATCACATTGTGTTACTGCAATAGGAGGACTGTTCACGCTTTTAAACAAAACCAAAGCCTTTTCCCTTTTCCTCCTCTTCCCACATACTTTTTTCCCCCAATGTATTATTATTATTGTTGTTGTTATTATTTATTATGTCGGCATACTTTGGCCTGTGCCCCCCCTCAGAAGATATATCATACTGTAGATAATATAATGCAGTGCTGATTGGAAAAATATTTTGGCATCCTTCCTGTCATTGTTGAGGAGTAGCAGAAGATCTTTTATCATTAATACAAAGACCCCTTCTGTCAAATTATAAACACTTTTTGACACATTTAGTGCCATGTATTTTTAGCTAGCTTGTTTGTTCACCTGCTGTACACACGAAGGTTTAAATGTTCAAAGAAATCTGAAGCACAAACATGCATGTAGCCTTGCATTATTAATGCCTGTATCCTCCATGGAGCAGTCTAGAAGTTTTGAGACTTACACTCAACCAGAACCACCTAAAACCAGCTTCCGCCCAGCCATTATTCTCTTTGTTCTGCTTATAATTAAGAAAAAGGGGAAAAACAGAATGTACCAGCACACGCTGATCTCTAATTTGATATCAAAAGCCTAACATAAAGATATTCTAAATATCCAGTAAATTGCTCAAAACTTTGCAAAGCTGGGCCTTGGATGTTTACGTCAGTTGAAAGCAAAACTACTGTTCAGAAAATAATAAGGAAATGAAGATTATGAATTTTCTTACAAAGAATACTCAGTGCTTATTGACCTGAAGTATCCATCCACCAGACATATTTTAAAATATGCTTTATCACATAAACAATTTTAAGTACTAAGAGGGATCATTCATTAAGATCACTGTAAAATTAAGTGTGTCTAATTAAACATACCACAGTTTCTAAAGGCAACTTTACCCTTTAGAAGTGTCCTTTCTAAAGGGTATGTTAATATTGCCCCTAAAATTCTGATAATCTGTTAATTACCTTATTCTGGAATTCACCTGGGTAGTCATATCTTATTTCATTTATCTAACTTAATATTTACATTTGGCCAAGTTTTGGTCCTAGTGAGGTCATCACGTTGACGTTAGCTTCTATAAGAAAAAAAAAAATGGTATCTACAGTATGAGGTTTGTTTAAATTTCATGTTTTATGATTTATACTTTTCCATTGCATAGAAATGAGAAAGATGCACACTGCATTAATTGAACTGTCACAGGGGCATGCAGGTCATACAGGATATGAAGGATACACAAGTTTAATGAGAAAATGAGGGGAAAAATCCCCTATTAACAACCACAAATTGAAAAAAATCCTCTGGAATAAAAATCTATTTGTTACCGCAGCACTCCATGACAATTGGAAAGCAAGTTCTGTTATCCTTTCACAGATTTGTGTATCTGTGACACTATTAGCTAAACATTCTACTAACAGAGTAGTTTATATAAAGGTTTATTTATCAGTCCACTGAGCTAGAAAATAATCAGTCATAACTAAATTTGAAAATGAACCATGACAAAGAATCTTTTACATGTATAATATTTTGTATTGGCTCAAAAAAAAAAAAAAAAAAAAAAAGACGTAATTAACTTTAATGTTCAATTAATAGTGTATAATCTTTGACTTGTATGGATTGGTGTTCTCATATGGTGTTTTCAAAGCCATCTGGTTTACTAAACAATTTCCATCACTAGCAATTACATAGCATATGCTTTTATGGCCTGTGGTAAAAGTTTTACTAACGATTATGCTATTACTTTATCCTAATAGATTTTCTTTATGTAATTATTTATTTTAACAGTAGCTTCAGCAATAATGTCTCTACTCAATTGAAATTAATCTCCAAATAGTATTTTCTTATTTGTAGGGACTTACTTCCAGGCAAAAATATATCTTAAAGGGAAAATATACATATATACATAGTCAATATACTCCTTTGGCTTTTTTGTGACTAGAAAAGAAGAAGACAAACAGGAAATTTGTAATGTATGGGATAATAAAAGGGAAGAACTTCCAAAGCCCACAGGGAAAGTTTGTCTTCCTGTCTCACTAAAAGCTTAGTTTGACAGATTCTTTCAAAAATTTCAGATTCCAGTTCTGCAAAAACACATGTAACAACTGCCTTTAGGTAGTCTCAATAAAAGACAGTTCCTATAAGCTGTTAACATGAATAAGCATGCAACAGTATGTAGTAACAGAATAAATTCATAGAAATATTCTACCTGATGACTCATTAATTTATCTTTACACATGTACAGGGTGAACCTGGAGAAGCTGGTAACCCTGGACCTCCTGGAGAATCTGGAACATCCGTGAGTACTTTGTTTTTGTCTTACTAACCTGTATCATGGTTAACAAAGGTATCTGGTAGTGCTTGCTTTAGAAAGCATTTAATCAGATTAATTGTGTATGTTGTCTTTAAATTTTCAGTGAAGAACTTGAAATGCAGTTTGTATCCTTATAATTATAGCCACATCTTGTACTAACAATTAGACAATAAAGCTGTGAAGATTTCGTAAAAGAGTACCTATTTGTTCTTCCCAAAGTATTAACTTTTATATACGTATTTATCTCTCTGGAAACAGTTCACTGATGCAGAATAGGTTCAGACTCGCATCTGGGTGCAGATGTTGGCAGTCAGACCTGAGATACACAGGTTTTCCAATCTGAGGCTGAGGGCCTGATTTCCCATTCACATGCAAACCATTTATTGAATAACATTGTCCAGATCTGAAAAACAGTTTTGCCACTAATGTGTTTTTAGGCATTCAATTCCTAGACAATATTTTTTGTGTTCACATGATTTCTACAGGGTCCAAAAGGTGAAAGGGGAGAAAAAGGTGAGGCTGGTCCACCCGGAGCAGCCGGACCACCAGGTGCTAAAGGACCTCCAGGTGATGATGGCCCTAAGGGTAACCCAGTAAGTAAGCTTAATAATTTTAACAGAAAGCATTGTGAAGCACTGCTGAAGTTCTGCTAAATACAGAGCTACAAATTAAATTCTACATTTGAATTAACTTCATTATATTCTTCACAAAACATTTCTATTGACTGCTGTCTGCTTCTCAATGGATGACATATTCCTGTGTGTTTTTTTTTTCCTGACTTATTTAGGGTCCGGTTGGTTTTCCTGGAGATCCTGGTCCCCCTGGGGAACCTGGTCCAGCTGTAAGTATATTTTAAGAACAGTTTTAGGTCCTGGTCTTAGTTTTCACTGAATTCTAGTTACTCTCACCTCTTCTCTGTTTGAGAATGAGGTCTTTCTTGTCAGAGCAGTTGTTCTGGCTGTTCATATATTTCTTAAATCTAACAAAAGGTTTGGAAATCTTTAAAAAGTTTTGAAAATGACTGTCCTTAGAAAAATTCCTTATAGAAAAACTGTATTCTTATCTTGATATATGAAAGTAAATTACTTATTTTGTCTGAATTTTGTCTTTTGTTTATTTTCACATGATTTCTGTAGGGTCAAGATGGTGTTGGTGGAGAGAAGGGTGAAGATGGTGATCCTGGTCAACCTGTGAGTTGTTTCATTCATTTTGTTTTGGCTGCATGTTCTCTCCTACGCTAAGAAAGTACTTTTTGCTGAATCAGTGGTTTCTATAAATTCATGCTCTTAAAAAATATTTTCTAAATGGATTCCTTTTTTTGTATCGTACTGAAAAAATATCTCATTCTTTCCTTGTAGAGATAGAAGTATCTATATAATGCACACAATCAAAAGCAAGAGGTCAATTTCTTTTAGAAGTAGAAACAAACGATGTGTTAAGAATTTGTGCTGGAGCTGCTGAGAAGCACTAAAAATAGAGCAACTCTGAGCATAAGAAAGTAATGCTGCAGCAAAATAGTCTTCATTAGCCCACTTGTTGAAATGAAGCAAAATCTAGGAATTTCTGCTGTATTTCATGTTAAAGCTATCTGAGTAATACCCATATTAATCATAAAAGCTCTTACCTTTCTGGAGATTTCTATGTTAAAGCATTATGAATTTCATTTTCTGTTGCAAAAAGCTAGGGCTTCCATTTTGGAAAGTCTCTTAACAGCTCTGGAATTTCTAGTTATCAGGGAAATACAGTACAATACAGTACAGCTTGAAAGAAAAATGTTAGTACATTGGACATATGGTTGCAACTAAGTTATAAACTGGGGTTTAACCTGCAAACTTCAGGATGAGCATCTGTATGTCTTACTCAAGAATAAGTACTTTTAGAGTGTTGTGTTCATGAAGAAAAAAAAACTGTTCAGCAACCCCAAAATATTTAAAAGATTATTACAGGTTAACCTAAATGAAGTAGGCAAATGGCTTATCAGTGCACAAAAGATTTTCAATAGAAGACCACATAGGGGCATTTATTTTACAGATGTTAGTGAAAACTGTAGCAAAAGTAGCAACTTGAGCACCTGAAAACACAAGAAACACTTCTTAATAGAGGTAGGCAGTAGTCTAAGATCATATGCTACTTCTGTGCAGCCACATTCTGGGCTGAAATGATTTGTTTTAAGCAGGAAAAGAAAAGAGTGGTTGCATTTTGTACACTAACAAAACCTTTTAAAATCTCCAAAAACTACCCTAAGAAAGTATTTGCTGATTAAGCAAGTATCATTTCTGTATGTATATTTATGGACTACATAAACTTCAACAGACTTTCTGTCTATTGAAGGGGATCAACATATTGCAGACGTATGTTGAATTTAAGAAGGACTATAACTTTTATCTTTCGTTACCACTAAGCCTACCACTTTCCACTGCAGGGTCCACCAGGTCCTTCAGGTGAAGCCGGCCCACCTGGTCCACCTGGAAAGAGGGTAAGTCATTTCTCATTGTCTCCTGTACATTTCCCTTTCTGAGACATGTTCTAGAGTACTTCAGCTACTTGTTTACTTGTAATATTAAGTAAATTTAAGGTGGTCTAGAAGCATTGTCAGAAGTAAATTTTGTTACATTTAGAGCTGCATTTAGATCATGACAAATCACGAGAGGTATATATCCATCAGCACAAATGCCCTTATTTGCCAACATCAAGCAGAACAAAAACACATGGGGAAGTGTCTATACTTGTCTATAATAACATGTTTTTTTTCACCCAAGTGAATTCAGTGTCTGCAAGGGTAAGAAACTAGCATTTTTCCTGGTTTGCTAATAGGAGTGTGACAATGAGAGTAATATTAGACATCATCTTTAGACATATGACTGCTGGCAGAGAACAGAAAGAAAGTGCCTGTTTTGGTGTCTTTCACTTATGAAATAAAATAATTTGAACACAACTTCTGCACAAATCTATGTCATCCCCTCCACATGCAAAATTAACAAGCAGACATTTCTATAGCTTATGAAGCTATTTCATTATTTCTAAAATCTTTGAAGCTTCACAGGCTTTACAAATACAGTTAATCAAAACCACTAAATAATGTTATACTTACAGAACTGTAGTAGATGTATCAACCTTTAGATCTCTCTCAGGCAGCAATTAGATGCAGTTTTTACACTTTAAAAAAAGATAGGGGGAGCATCATTAAATGTAAGCTGAGAGCTATTTAACAAAATGTGTTAAATTGCTCTATTTAATGGGCTTGAGTGAACTGACATGCCTAATTAGTTTTATCTATTTTACACAATAATCTATTTGCTCCACAAGCTTGCAAAACATTTAAAATATTATAAATTATTTTGGTAGCATTAACAACCTTATCACTAGAACTGCTAATATTCAGTTGAGCCATAATTCAATTAGTATGTTTGTTCTACATCAGATTAGAACTTCCTACTTTATTATATGGAAGGCAGTAGTTCATTCCTAGTAGATAGGATATATTGCTATTTCTAGCTAGGTAAAAAACACTTCAGAAATGCAAATGCATCTGTCACCTGGGCTTTGACACAATTCCAATTTATGAATACTGTGAAGAAAAAAAAGAAAAATGTACGGTAAGATACCTGCTATAGTGGTAGGTGTTCCTGCCCATGGCAGGGGGGTTGGAATTATATGATCTTTGAGGTCTCTTCCAACCCAAACTGTTCTATGATTCCATCTAAATATTGCCAAGTAATCTCACTCCTGTATTCTGAAGAAAATTCTGAAGTTTTTAGAATCACATTCTACATTACTTGACTACCCGAACATTTCAAGCTTGTAGAGAGTCTGTATGGTATTGATGTCATATTAGAGATAAACAGTGAATAACTGAAGGCTTCATACTTTGCTAGCAGAATGAACAGTAAAAAATGTTCTTCATTATTTTTCATCAGTAGTGTAATAAATGGCTAAGTCCCAAATAGGATTGCAATCAAAGTTTACAATTTATTAAATGAATAGAGGTAAGCAAACAGCGCTGGGTGCACCGGGAGTCTCTGCTCCACCAAGACACACACAAGTTACATCAGGCAGCTGGTTTTTATGCTCCTAGGCTACTACATATTCATTATTACTTCTAGAAAAGGCAGGGTTATTATAATTAGTTCCCAGAATCCAAACCCTCCTACTGGTGCATGCGTATCAGTCTCTGGTGGTCCCTCTGGGGGTCTCTTGTGCTGAAGGCTCGTAGTCTTCCTCCCAGGCTTTTTTTCTTGTCCTTCTCCTTTGTCCATCTTGGCCAGATGTCAGAAACTTGTGCAGCGTCCCCTGCAAGCTTTGTCTTTTAGTCATCCTTCAGCTTTCCCCTTCACCTTAATCTCTTGGCCAGATATCATGTTCCATGCAATAGTCATAATAGTTAGCAGTTATTCTGAAACCCCTTTGTTCTCTTATTGACACAAATTGCTGGACTATTCCTTTGCAAGATACAAGAACTGTATACATTAACCACTCTGTTTTGCTTAGACTTGTGGTTATACAAGGGTATGTAAGACAGAAGGTCACATCCAGCATACCTTGTGGCCCTAGCATTGTTCCATATTGACACGAATCAGATGAACTCATTTCACAACAGCATGGTAGAATCAGTTTCAAAAAAAACCTCAGGCAGTGTCCTTTCATCCAGATTTGAAGGACACACCATTTTAATGAAGGTGCTATGACCAAATCAGATAAATACATGTTCAGAAGGTTTTATACATCTAACTAGTTATGGTGCAAGTAACTATAGCAATTGTGCATGCAAATCTACCATGGATTTGTGCACATACTGTTTAGAAAATTAGATCATAAATCCATCAAGGGAAACACTCAACCAAATCGATTTTATCATTAACAACCAAAAGGCCATATTCTCCAGTTCAACAGAAGAGAGGATCAATGCAACAAAATAGTGACAGATTTTAAAATACATTTTAATTTGATCAGACTTTCAGGAACTACTTTAGTATTGACTAAACTCTGATTTTGAATTCAGCGATAAAACTCCCATTAACTGTAATGATAGGAGAATTCCGAAATAGTAATTCTTTTAAGGAGCATCTTGTCAATGAAACAAAAGGCTTTACTCAATATTTTGAATGCACAAGAAAAAAAATATAGCTACATATATACACACCTCGCTTTAACTGGATAGTCAAGACAGGTTTTCTTCTATGTAGGTTCTATCTTGGTTTATAACTTCTAAGAAGAGATAGTTCTAACAATGAAAGTTCAGGAGTAAATGTTGGAAGTATTTGGAGAAAATGTATATTCTTTGGTTTAAAAATGTTGTCTTGTATATATATATATATAACCTCAAAGGATATAGATCTAAAATAAAAGGGATGTACTCAGAAACATTTACTGATCTTTATTAGTTAAAAATAGTCAGCTACTGGAATACCGATTGCAGAATGTGAATGAAAGTAGTGTTGAAGTAAAAGCATGCCATAATTATTATTGAAGTCAGACACACCATCAAATCTCTTAAGTTCTCCACTGATGGAAGTCAGCCTAGATTCTCTAGAAAACTCGAGGCATTTGCATATATGCATATTACCTTCCAAGCTGAACAGACAAGTAGTCTATTATAGGTTTGGTACTAGGAACCCCTTTTCCAACTGTTTTCCGATTATGTGTGTTAAGCATTTGTAGTATTGCTGTCTGAATTTCTCTGTCTGCCAAAAAAAGAAGACTGAAACTTGCCCCACAGAAGGATGGGGTAATTCTGAAAGTGTTGTTAAGTGCTCTGAAGGCAAAAACTGCATTAAAGTTAACTGTGTTCCTGGAGCAATCTGAATCAGCCAAGGAATTCACAAATTGCAGTAAGAGTTCTCTGCTGTATTCTTGTTGCTGATAACAGCATCAGCATTGGCCAACAGCACAATGTATGAAGACTGAATTTCTGGAGAGGTAGAATGTTTTTCAGTTTCTGCTTTCAATGTGGGAGATAAGTGAGTTCTCATCTCTGAAAAGTGGAACATCTGAAAAGGCTTCCGTAGGTCTATATTTCCTGATCCAATGACTGCTTGTCTAGAAATGTAGACACAAAACCTAAATCACTCTACAGTTAACATGATGCTGTTATTTTTTTTTCTGGAACTTAATTCTTTGCACCTACTCTTCGCACTTTTTTTGTTTTGCTGTAGAGTACTGGGTAACATAGTATGGGTAGCATAGTTTGAATGCTTTGATTTCTATCTGACAAATGACAAAAACAGCATGAGGAAAAGGCACCATAAAACAATATTCATTTTCTTATCCATTCTTACAACAAATAACATACCCAGTTGATAAAAGTCGACACAGGAAGGCTTTGCTTACGTTTCTCTCAGCCTTTCGGTGTGCTAGGCCATTCAGCTGTGTAATTAGCTGCTTGGCCATTTTATTAGACTCAATTATATGTCTAGATCACATACACCTAAGGTTCATATATTACTCTAAGAAGTTAGAATTTAAAGAATTTCAAGTCTTAGATACATCGTTATTCTAATGTGGAGCATGCACTGCCTGCTTTCAATAAAGGAACAGATGTCAATACTGCACCATAACCAACTTCTAAAATTGGAGAACTAGAAACTTATTTGGTTAGTTCCCTTTATGTACTATGTTGAAGAATTTAGAAAAAATAATAAGCATTTCTATGAAGTTCTGCATATATTTGTTCTATAATATCATACTCTCTCAGCAGAATGCACACACCACTTAAAAATTAAGCCATTTTGTGATTGAAAATACATGAAATACCTAAAAATACGGCAGACTAGGTTGCTATCTTAGCAGACTGATGAAATGTGATCATGTTTTTCTGTGTTGGAAATCATGGTTTCGGTTAGAGGACAGATAGCTATAAAAAAAAAAAAAAAAAAAAGTTGAAATTATTTTAATGAAAATCATAGATATGGAAGAACAGACAGAAATGTCCAGTAGGTTCAAGTAACAAAAATTGTGAACAGGTTTGTTTTTATATAAATTCTTTTGTCTTCTCAGTTCTGTATAAGGCAATACATCCAAACTAAAGTGTAACAATCACTATGGTAGCTGGGTGGTGGAGAGCCATGCATTGATGTATGGCTCCCCAACCATGGTGGCATGGTTGGGGAGCCATGCATTGATGTAAATTATTGCTATCGAGATCTTTTGTCACCTTAAATTTACCAGACACTCCAACAACTCAAGTGTAGGAAGGTAAATTAAATAACAATTAGCAGTGTTTCAATGTAGAAGCACCATCTGTGCCATGCCAGCAATCACAGCCTGTTAGAAAGTGCAGTTCATTTAGCTGCTTTGCGCTTGGTGCAGCACTGGCACTGTTTGATAATGAATGTACCCTCTTTGTTTAGCTATCATGATTCATTGTATTCGCAATTTAGTGATCACAGTGTTTTGAACTCTGTTAATTCAAGCTGCAGCTGCGTTTCTAGATTATGTAGAGACGTTTCTTAAGTACAAACTATCACACTTTTTTTTAGTTTCTTAGGCAAGATAGGTTATAACTGATACGTGAACTTGAGTTAAAGGAATTTCCTAGAAGTAAAGACAATGGTCATGTAAATTAATTCATGTAAGAAAGATACACTCTACTTCTAAAATATTCCTGTGTGTTTTTTTTTATAACCTGATAATCGTTTTTCAAATTATCACGGCAAATTGTGATCCACCCAACCTATCACAACCTACACATCAGAGACTTATTATTGTAACAATGTTGATGCAAATTTTTCTTCTGGAATAACGTATGTAAAAAGAAGAAATATGTGTAGAAAGAAAAACTGGTGGAGTTGTTCAAGGTATGTGGAAATAATAGTGGGCAGTGATTTATAACAGGTTATAAAAGCTTTGGTCTAAATTGAGCCAAAAATAAATAAATAAATAAATAAATAAAGCTATTAGATCAAACTGAGATCCAAAGCCTTGAGTTCACTTTTTTTTTTTTTTTTTTTGTCTATTATGAAATTAAAAGGACTAAGTAAATGGAAATAGCTGGCTTTCCTTTTTTTCTGTTGCTTAGCTTAGAACATTTTTTTAATATTTCTACATTACAAACTGTTGAATTAATGAATAGATTATTCTTAGAGGGTTAGTTTATAAATTCAGAAAATCACTTTGTGTTTGATTATGGTCCCTTTTCTATCCCTTTGCTTTAAGCTGTTCATTGGATGGCAAGAAATAACTATTTGTAGTAAAAACATTTCCCAGGCTAAAAATTAACCTTGTAGGAAAATATTTGGTCCATAACCTTGAGTGCATCTTTCTAAACTAAGTATATGTAAGAGAGCCATTTTAAGAACAGTACATTAGATTCTAGATACTGCCTCTTTTCGTAATTGAGGCTATGAGTATTAATTCCCCAACCTGAAAATTAAACTGTGATGTTCTGGCAGAAAAAAAAAATGCTTTTTTATTTTTCATTGAAACCTTAAGAAAATTAAAGATGGGTGACATCAGCAATAGGTAGACACAGTGCTGCTGGACTACTGTCCAGCAACTCCTGTCTTATGGCCTTCACCTGAAACTTACATGTAACCCATTATTACATCCTCCTTCAGTACCAAGTTCTACTTTCTTAGTAAAATAGAGCTTTTGTAGAGCAATAGCAGGAAACCTACTACCAGGAACTGCTTGTTTGCTGTGTATTTTATTCATTCCTTACAACCACTAGTCATGTGATTTATTTTTTTCTCTTTCACATTTACTGGATAATATTGAGGCATGTATCAACTTTTGGCTCTCCAAACACATTTAAAAGGCGTATAACTGACTTTGAGAATAAAGAAGTATGTGCCATTCTGGGCATTGTATAATGCAAGATTTTTGAAATCAGTGGATAGATTACAGTGAATAGATATAATACAATGCAAAGCAAATTTGAAACTGTCATTGTATATGTATAAGAAGCATTGTTCTTATACTTTTACTTTTATAACCTGTTTTGATTTTTTTCCGAGATATTTCTTTGTTTTTAACCTTATCCTGTCAGAGATATTAGGTGATACATATTCTTTTAGAAAGAAATATAATTTTGTGGGTATTTTTTAGCATTTATTACTCATTAATACAGTGGAAATGGCCCTTTTTCACTGTAGAAATATCTTAGAAAACAGATTATGAGCTCAGTCTTTATCTTTCACAGGGACCTCCTGGAGCAACTGGCGCTGAAGGCAGACAAGGTGAAAAAGGTGCAAAGGTAACACATACATTTTATTTTTTTAGTAGGAGCATGAAAATATAAATTATATATAAATGAAAAGTAAGTTGCTTATCATTCACTGAGTGTGAAACTTATTGAAGTAATAATATGTAAACTGTAAAATCCAAATTAGGATCCAGAATTAGTAGCAGTACATAACAGAGCCCATGGTGGACTCTGACCAGTACAGGCCCAACTTAGCTCACCCCTGTGGAAAAGAAGGATAAGCATGCTTTGCTGAAACCCCCCTGCTTATATGAGGCTATCATAATTTCATTCAGAAAAATGTTCTGGAACACTGTTTTGGAATATCTTTTGAAAAATGGATTGAGGAAACTTTGTTCTCACTTTGCAGCTACTGTGCCAATCTTAGTCCAATTTTCCTTTCTGACCTCTTGCTTATGTTCTTTCTAGGGTGAACCTGGTGCAGAAGGGGCTCCTGGAAAAACGGGTCCAGTTGGTCCTCAGGGACCTGCAGGAAAACCTGGCCCGGAAGGTCTTCGAGGTATTCCTGGCCCTGTGGTGAGTAAACTGAACATATAATAATATTTTAAATGTTGTATTTCTCGTATATTCTCCAGTAACACAAATATTATGTTCTCTCTAGGGAGAGCAAGGTCTACCTGGAGCACCAGGTCAGGATGGCCCTCCTGGGCCTCTGGTGAGTACCTTTCCATTCAGTATCAGAACAGAAAAGGAAACTTTTAAAGGACATCATTAAGATGTCTGTGTATATTACAGAAAAAATAATTTATAAGTCAGTTCTTAGCACAAAGTTTCTATTCTTCTGTCGTGTTAGAAACTGATGCATATGACTTCCTTCATTCTAGTGCTCTACTTCAGTAGGTAGCTATATTGATTTATACCAGCTAAAGAGTGAAATAAGGCAGTATAAAACCAAATTCCTGAAATCCCCGCAGTAGAATTCAGAATAAAACCAGTGAAGCTTACTATCAAAAAAATCTACTTTAGTGTCCACATCAGCAAAGCTTAATATATTAAATCATTTTGTTTCCTTAACAGTGATAAATTCTATACATCCATTGATTTTAACGACTGCCAGTGTATGAAAGCATTATTCCTAGGGAAAAGATTAGATCATATCTATTCTTTAGAGAAAGAAAAAGATTAATTCTGAAGTAAGGCCAAAAAGATACTTCTACCTAAGAAGAAAACATGCTAGTTTTATAAAAATGAACAGCAGCATCCAGTCTGTTTTTCATTGTGGCAGACCCAGGAAATAAAATTCATGAGCAAAGCATTTAAAAGAGTCTGAATGAACCAAGCTCCCGGTTTCTAGAGCATTGGCTAGAGCTGGATACCCCATTTCTCTTGGATTCAACCCCCTTTGCTTACAGCAATGCCAGTAGAATGACATACACTTTGTTGGCCATTCTCGTTTTCTTTATGCTCTCAAGCATTTATATTAATGCTCTTTACATTAACATTGTTTTATAATGTAGCAGAAGGTACTGAGTGGTGCAGCTGTGAGACTCATAAAATATCGTTGCTGATACATAAGCAGTATAGATCAAATAGGAAGATATCAGACAAAATAGTTATCTGCATTGGCTGTTCCTATGAGCAAAATAATGCAACTCCAATTTTAACCATGCTGTTAGATAAAATCAAAGTCACCTTTCATGAGGAATTTTTCTGTTATTTCAGCTAGAATTGAGTTTATATGATTTCTGGTTAATAAATTTGATAGCAACCTGTTAGTCCTAAAAAGCATATTGAGATGTTTTTAGAGAACTGTTTATACTGTAAGGCAAGTTATTGGTAGCTTTGTAAATTACTTCTACGCACTGACCTAATTGCTGTAAAACTTGGACAAAATACCTTCTTGTTAGGTTGCCTTGAACATTGTATGGCAAACTAGCCAAGTATATTTTGCTATGTGTTATTAATATGATTAAAGCAAGGAAAGCTTTTAGATGACATAACATACTATAAAATTATATCATTATTTCTATTTACACTTGCTATTTTAGTACATTTTTCTACAAAACTAAAAAAAAAAAAAGCACTGTGAGCACAAATTACAAAATATTGATGATATTCAAAAAATATTTTGAATTACAAAATATTGATATCATTATGTGTAGAAATTCAGATCCAAACTATATGGCCAGCATTTTATTTCTTCACAGGTCAAACAAAGGTGATCCAATTTAGTGAAAAGTTCTTATCTCTCTTTCTCTCCAAATTCACTGAAGTAGAATTTACCTATATTATCACAGTTGAATGACACACAGGGAATAAGTAACTTCAAAACAAAACATAAACTGTTAAAGTTAGGTGGAAAAAAAATAAAGTTACGCTCTGAAGACATCTTACAGTCTGCGAGCAGTGCTATCACATTAAATTTTACTAAATTTTAGTAAAATATACTCTTTGTTATTTTGAAGATTAACTATGCTAACATGGATAATAAGATTACCTTAGGATACTAGGTGTTAAGGGCCTATCCTCTATTTCAGATATGATATGATTCTTAAAGGCAAAAGGAAAGGTTGTGTGTATGAAATGTGAAGGAAATCCCATGTTTCTTTTCCTGTATGGCCTTAAGAGGATACAGGTCTTTGGGTAGCAGTAACACTGAAAGTTTTTGCTCTTATGCCATATACACAAACTGAAAATCTTTCCAGAGAGCATTCCCCAGTAAGAAGTTAGAGTCCAATAAAACATTATTCGGCAGTAAGAAACATCCATTTCTCACGTCAGTCACTAGAAGCCTCCAAATACATCATCAAAATCAAAATCTCCCTTTTAACATTCAATTCAAATATGAAGCTGAGCGTATTATCTATCCCAAATGCACTGGCTTCTTGTCAGCTCAGCAAGAACTTTTTTAGATGTACTGCTGCAACTTAAACTTTTTTTTTTTTTTTAAGTAAGTAAAATTTATAACATAAATGTTGTTGAGATGAGGTCTCCTTCCTTCCATTCCCTTCCTCCCCAGCAGTTTGCTATCAGGAGAAGAGCATGAGAGTAGATTTACAGTAGAGCACAATACACTGCAGGTGAGAATGCCTGATTCTGTATTCCAGAGGCTTTAAAATTTCACCTTTTATTCATGAATTATGTATTTGTCTGGGCTTTTGCATCTAATGATATTCTGAAGTAGAGATGGAAAGGATACACACTGAATAATATTTTGTACATGAAGTGTTATGGCACTTTTGAGTTTGTGCCAGGTTGAAAAGGTCACTTATTACTGCTATCCATATCATAACTTCACAGATGTCCACTGCCAGCAGGAGACTAATAGTGATGAGATACTGACTTAGTTTAGCAGCTCAGCTCCTAATGCATACATGTTCAGTGTGAGATTAATAGCCTCTGAGAAATGAATATCTTTTTGGTACTTGCATATACGTTGCATAGCCTGAATTTTTCACCTCATTCTGTTCAAATTGTAGAAAGCTATCATTGCTATTCATATGAACCTCAGAAAATATCTTGGAATGGTGTCTGTATAGCAGTAATTCAAGAATATTCAAAATTCAATATTATTGTATCATTTATAAGATCTATAAATATATATATATATATAAGTACATGCTTATGACACACTGTCTATCAAATTCTCTTATAATTTTATGTGAATTTTATAAATTTTATAAAATTTTATAATTCTCTTATAATTTTATGTCATCAGTTTTAATTTTTTTCTAGGTATCTTCTAACTTCCAAGGGGTCTAACTTTTTAAAAATTAGAAAATGGTTGTAGCAAAATAGGGCATAATGTTTCTCTTATATTCCACCACATAAAAAGTTTTTAGAATATTGAATTAAAATTCCTAAACAGTGTCAAGGAATTAAAAATCTAATATGGTCATAGGTTGGATTGCTATTAGAGACAGGAAAATATTAAGACCCCTTAAGTTAGCTGAGGCTAAAACTTCAGAAATACTGATTGCAATTCTGAACATCATATTCAAAACATTAATTCAAACTAATGACTGGTAGAAATTCTGAACTTCTGAAAGCCTACTGAAATACTGCTCTGTGAATATTTTATTCATTTCTATCCTTTCAGGATACCCTACAAGTGCATACTATGTAGCCGAATATTCTCATATGATTGGGGAAATAGATGAACTCTACTTAAGCATGTGTTTTAGAAGAGTTTGTAGTCTACAGATCCATTATCATTGATTAATTTAAGTATGTTGATAGTTCCACAGCATGTCTACCTTCTCAGGACCAGTTAAGTCAAAACCCTTGTAAATCTGAAAGAAATAAAACCACCAATGTCAACTGGATTACTCTCACTTTTAATCTTTTTTTTTTTTTCCTGTTAATCAGACTCTCAGCCTCTTAAGGTATGATTCCATACCTTAAGTATGGAATCAAACTATGAAGTAGTTCTCCAACAAAAAAAAATATTGAGGAGCAGTTACTATAAACAATCTGATTTTTATTCTGCAATAATATTTTTGAGCTGTAGTAAACTGGTAGAAAACAAGGGATATTTTATACTGTCTTATGATATAAAGGGCTAAAATAAGAAACTGGAGAAGATACATACTACTGTCTGGATAGGTACATCAACTAAGGTGGAAGTAAAAATAAAGCATATCATGTAAACACAAGCAAAATTAAGCTAATCAACAAAAATTCAGTTGAAATGTTTGAATATCATATAGCTTACTGAATGCTTTCAGTGCAGTTCAAAAATTTAATTGACCTTTTCCTTCTTTATAGATTTCTAATTATAGAGAAATTTAAATGCTACAGCAGCATCTTTATGCCTTTTTAAACATACACATCAATATTATCTTGAGCCCTAAATCACAGCCATCAACCACTGAATGCCTCCACAGTTTGAATTACTCTGCCTTTAAAATATTTCAAGAAAACATGATTTGTGCAGTATGTAAAAACTTACTTTTACATTTCTTCCCTTGTTTTATTTAGGGTCCACCTGGCTTACCTGGCCTGAAAGGAGATCCAGGTTCTAAAGGAGAGAAGGTATATGAGAATGTCTATATTTTTATTCATTGTTTGTACCTTTGTTGTTTTGGCCCAGTCTAAAGGACTATAAAATTAGGAGAAAGAAATGCTGTGGTGTTTTGTTTGTTTGTTTGTTGTTTTACTTGTTGTTGTTTTGTATCAGAAAGCAAGACAACCTTAGCTATCTATCGATCAGCTTTCCATAGCTTTCGTGGTAATTGTGAAGTTTTCAGTAACATCTGATATCCTGGAGATATGTAGAAAGAAAAACATTACTGCCTGTATGGTAATCTAATGACCATACAAATTTTTTTCCTTTCAATGAAAACTCCAAAAACTGATGTAAAGAGAACCTTTGGTTTCACAATAAATAAATAAATAAATGGAAATTAAAATTATTAGAGAATTTAATTTTATAACAACAAAATGCAAATATTTTTCAGCTATATTTTCTTTTTGAAATAATGGATCGAGAGATCTGGAATACCATTTTCTAATAGAGTCCCAACAATTTATTGATTGCTTGTTCATCAGGGAAGAACCGTATAGAGAAAAGGATATGAATATATCTTGTGAATTATGATTTTTGTTTATATGGTTAGGTCAGCTGTTTATACAGCTCTATTACCTGTGGAATCCAATGTGCAACTCTGTAATATGCTTATAAGTATCAAAATATAAAAGGTGGTATGTAATCTGTATCTATAGGTATTATTATTTCTGCATCCGTTTCAGAAAGGACTATGGTGCACTTTGATCTCTTTCACTGAATAAGCATTCACAGCTTGCAAATAATCTTAAAAAGCCAACTAACATTTAATATGCTCACAGAGTAATTTTTTCAAGTTAATTGATAACTAGCAACTGTGATGTCATTTGAAAGTTTTAAT
The DNA here is from genome assembly GCF_047663525.1 of Anas platyrhynchos. NCBI lineage: Eukaryota > Metazoa > Chordata > Aves > Anseriformes > Anatidae > Anas > Anas platyrhynchos. Next base: position 2,580,014 of record NC_092594.1, read on the forward strand.
TTGTGTGTTTGCAAAGCACATCTACTTTATATATATTGAGTTCTCACTCTTTCTTCTATCTTGTTTAGGGACATCCTGGTTTGATTGGCCTGATTGGACCTCCAGGAGAACAGGGTGAAAAGGGTGATAGGGGTCTTCCTGGCCCACAGGGGTCTCCTGGAGCCAAGGGTGACGCAGTAAGTAAAACATGTGCTTTCATTCAAGTTATATGCATGTCTTTTTTGAAAGAGACATATAAAGTTACTATAAACACTTAACACCAGACTTTCCTCCTAGAGGTTAAAGCTTTCCTAGACAATGGACAAACACAGTGAAGCTATACAACTTAAAACCAGGTCATAGAGCATTTCAGGAGGAGGAAACATACACCTAAGTTAGGGATGAGATAACACTAACAGCACCAATCTTGTTATGTACTACCCAGAATAGCCTCTCTTCTCCTAGTTATAAAGTCATGTTTTAAGCCTCTATGTAAAAATTGAGGCTTCAAAGATGATCTGAACGTGAACAGAGTTGTGACTATAAATGTTGGAGCATGAGAACAAATATATGCAACTCAAACTGTCAGATCATATTTCAAAGACTATTTTGGACACTAGCGAATAGCCTAAATTAAAACTCACCAGGGCTGGACACTTACTAGGACTACCTTTTTGATACATATGCATTTCTGAATCCAGTCTACTATGTAAAATGTATTTCTGGACTTATTCTCTTATTCTTTCTTAGGGAATTTCTGGTCCTGCTGGTCCACTTGGACCCCCTGGTCCTCCTGGTTTACCTGTAAGTTACTTCATCCAGTCCTCCTGTTCAAAACACTCACATGTTGTGTGGAAGATACTCCAACTATGTGCCTATGTTCTTCCCCATAGGGTCCTCAAGGTCCAAAAGGTTCCAAAGGATCCAGTGTGAGTAATTCTCCTCCATATTTTCTGTCTTTGTACTTAATTTCCATGTGTTATTTTTTAACATTATGTAATATGGTTAATATTACATTTCTTTCATTCCTTTATAGGGCCCTGCTGGTCAAAAGGGTGACAGTGGTTTACCTGGTCCACCTGGTCCTCCAGTAAGAACTCTTACTTGACATAAAAGCACATTGTACTGACATGACCTGTTTTGACAGGCTTTGAAAACAACACTTGTGAACTTGCAGATAAGGAACATATTAATGATTGTTTGAAAATAAATTTGTCAGGAAACAGAAATCCACCACACATATAAATACATTGTCTGCTCTGAAAAAAATCCATTAGAAATAACAAAAAATGCAATGATGATTTAATGTATCATATGGAAGCACAGAAAACAGAATGATTTCAGTTTCCTGCTGTTAATACTCTCCTGTTTCTACTACTTCTTCTCCATAGCATAAAAATCTAAAATGAAAACAGTCAAAATCTGAATGAATTGTTTCAATTTTCTGAAATGAAGTACTGCTTTATAGACCCCAAGTGGAATTTTAAAATTTTATCATAGGGAACACCCACAGTTTTGTTCGCTATAGGCTATGCCTCTGCTTCAGGTAATTGCTGGGGATGAAAAGGCAATCACAAATGAGTTCTTCACTTGCATGAGGGCAACATACTCTTCCCCAAACAGCAATGGAGTGGGATGAGTTTAGAGCAAAACAATGTTTTGGTCTGCCACGATCTGTTTTGGCATAAATATGAATGAAATAAGTAAAATAAATAAATTGTAGAAGCTCTGTTCAAAGCATCTTCATGTCATGTTCTTTCGTCTTCCTCTGTGTATTTACACATCTGGAAAACCAACAGAAACGGTAAACATATGTTTTCCATTCAGGGTCCTCCAGGTGAGGTAATCCAGCCACTGCCAATCCAGTCACCTAAAAAGACTAGAAGATCTCCTGATTATATGGTGTCTGATGCTGGTGATAACATTCTGGATTATTCCGATGGCATGGAAGAGATATTTGGTTCATTGAATTCACTGAAACAAGACATTGAACACATGAAGTATCCAATGGGCACTCAGAACAACCCAGCCCGAACTTGCAAAGACTTGCAACTCTGCCACCCAGACTTCCCAGACGGTATGTTAATATTGCATGATGAAGGCAAACAAGGCTGAAGTTATGATCTGCTATGATACTTTGGCAGAATTATTAATTATTGATAGATGGTTAATATAGTTGCTCAATAAATACAGTGTCACTAAATCCATTTTTGCAGGTATAAAAGGGTTCTGTTTATAAAATGTGAGTATAGATATGTTCTGTTGGTAACAGCCGTTATTCTTTAAATACAAAACCAGAAAAAAAAAAAAAAAAGATTGTTCAGGAAGGTAGGCCTTGCATTTCCAGAATTATCTAAACGGGAGAGGAATAAAAGATTGATGCCATTTAGATCAATGAAAGTAAAATCACAAATGTCAGCATACTGACATACTGCATAGATTCTAGTTTTTAAAAGAAATGACAATTATTTTAGCAACTGCTTAGTATAATATAGGAAGCAGCACAGATATTATACTCTCAAGAAGTTACTACTCTTTTATCCTTAGAAACAATAATTCAGTCCAGAATGGCCTCTGTTAGTTCCATGTCATTCAGCAAATGGACATTCAAGTTTCTCTAGTACTGTTTAATGCTACTAAGCACTAGCATAAAAAAATGCACAATAGTGTGAATTCACTGTGCTCTGAAGGACTGTTTTTCATTATATTCTGTTTTCTTTTTTTTATAACTGAATTTACCCCCTTTGGAAAAGTTTTCAATGAAAGCCAACCTTCACACAATTTTCAAGCTTTCATACTTTTTTTCTATTGCAATGGATATTTTTTCCCAGTTCAGAGCAATATTTTTCTGTTTTTAAATGGGAGAAAAAATAGATTTTGACAGCTTAATAATACTCTGTTGTTTTCACTCTAGATAGATAAAAACAGATGGTTGCCTTGAGGAGTAGTTAAGCAGTGTGTGCGCTATATAAAAAGTACATATTTTACAATTCAATACCTCTGTAATAATGAATGGTTTTTATAAAACACGTTTGTCTTCTTCATTTAACAGTATTTGCTTATTGTTTGGAGCTTTCTTCAAATCAAAGGAATTTTATTCTGGTTAAAATAAAAGTAAATGCAGTCATTAAAATACAAAATTCTGCATGGGCAAGGCTTGCATGTAGGAAAGACTGTTTTCAATAAATACAGCCTGAATAAATAGAATTTTAAAAATATGATAAATGATTTTTCTATGCTCTGTATTCAGAATACAGAACCAGTAAAAGGATTTGTCATGCCTCTTCAAAACCTCTACTATTTGCCTGAAAGTCGATTAGAACATTAGTGTCAGAAAATCTTTGCTTTCCTGCTGTGAAACTATCTGGAGATAAGGATCCACATCACAGAAATCATCGTTATAATTAGAATAGTGGATTTTAAAATGTGCTGATTTTAAATGGACCTCAGATTGACTGCACCTCTCTTTCATCCCCAGCCTTTACTTGCCCTAGCATTCTAGGGCCGGAATCCTCAATCATACCAATCTGTTGTGGTTTAACCCTTGCAAGCAGCTATGAACCACACAGCAGATTGCTCACTGCCCCCTTCCACCTGGCTAGATGAGAATTGAAAGGGCAAAAATTAGAAAACCTGTGGCTTGAGACAAAAACAGTTAATAAGAGAGAAGCAGAGAGAGAGAAGGAAAGGGAAAAGAAGGAAGGGAACAGAAGGAATGAAAGGGAAGGAAGGAAACAAAAGGAGTTAGATAAAAGTAGACTTTGATCCTGGTGTTATATTCCATAAACAGCAGCAGCAACAAACCACAAATGTAGGAGGTTCCATCAAAGAATCACGAAGCACTTCTTTCCTGTGATGATGACTGACCAATACTGAAGGTGACTTGCTCAGGAAGATTGTGGAGTGTCCCTCCTTAGAGATATTATAAAGCCACCTGGATGCGTTCCTGGGCAGCCTGCTTGAACAGGGGTTTGGATCAGATGACCTCCAAAGGTCCCTTCGAACTTCAACCATTCTGTGATTCTTTGAAAAGAACAGGTTGCTTTCACATCATTCAGATAACTTCACCATATTCTCTGGAGGGCTATTAGGTAGTAAAATCTGACTACAATCTTCCAAATACCATTTTTATGATCAAAGGCAAATCTTCTCTTTATGTTTTAGGGGAATACTG